>NC_134355.1:473700608-475064358 GCF_048569485.1 Anomaloglossus baeobatrachus
AACACAAAAATGTTATAGCTGTTGAAAGAAAGTAAGGAAAAAACTAAAGTATGAAACTAAAAAAATCACATAGTCTTTAAGAGATTACAGGGTTTTTCTAAAGATCATTGTTCCTGAGTTTACCCTCTCCACTGCATGATTGAGCTGCTAGTCTTGACCACTGAGGAAGGATTCTCCGGGTCGTGATGGTTAGTATACCCACTTAACCTAATAAATAACACACCGACTGCATGTGACTTGGTTAAACAAATTGGCCACAGCAGCCTTTATTACCTATTATTAACATTCTAACACAAGGGGGCGCCGTCCAACGGGCGACCCCAAACAAATAATAGGTAACACATAAATAATAACTGTACACGTAACCCACATGTAGGCCCGGTCTAGAAACCACTTTCCTCCACCAATATCCCTGGCCGCAACACTCCGACCCAGAGATGAGGTATTAATCACCCCGTGGATTAATACCCCCCAAACCTTGCAGAACCCCGTGCCTGCAATTTACCGGAACCCGGAGACACCATACCAAGACAGTGCCTCTCAGTCCAGCCACCAATCCCTTACAACCGCCTCTGACCAGACCTTACCCCCGCTGCTGCGACAGAACATACGACTCTTTGAAACCTGTATTCCTCCTTTTTTTTTTTTTTTTAACTGCATCACTCCATTTTTCTCATGTTGTTTTCATTTTTTTTTTTTTTTTTTTTAAAAAACAAAACATAGCCAAAACGAACTCGCAAAACACAAGGGCGGGTGTGGGCGGGAATCCATTTCTGTCCGGAGTCACAAGGAAGGTAAGACCCCTCCCCTAATAGTTTATATACTAGCCCCCTCCCCACCCTACAGTGACCCTATTCCACCAATCCCCTATAAGGGCCCCATAATGCCCTTTTAATTCACTTTATTAACCCCCTCACTCCCTCCCTTCCCTCTGGTCATGTCGCCCCCTCCCCCCCTATGGGGTCCATGGCTTTCTTGACCACTGAGGAAGGATTCTCCGGTCGTGATGGGTTAGTATACCCACTTAACCTAATAAATAACACACCGACTGCATGTGACTTGGTTAAACAAATTGGCCACAGCAGCCTTTATTACCTATTATTAACATTCTAACACAAGGGGGCGCCGTCCAACGGGCGACCCCAAACAAATAATAGGTAACACATAAATAATAACTGTACACGTAACCCCATGTAGGCCCGGTCCAGAAACCACTTCCTCCACCAATATCCCTGGCCGCAACACTCCGACCCCGTGGATTAATACCCCCCAAACCTTGCAGAACCCCGTGCCTGCAATTTACCGGAACCCGGAGACACCATACCAAGACAGTGCCTCTCAGTCCAGCCACCAATCCCTTACAACCGCCCTCTGGACCAGACCTACCCCCGCCACAGGACAGGACACGTGACACCTTACGTGGCCTGGACCCGCCACACACCCAAGGCTTGCTCCACCATCACGCAAACCCAAGGCCCCATAGATCAGAACCAATCTCAGTAAGGTGAACCCCATCACCCCTGCGAAACTGCCACTTTGGCGACTCCAGATCCGCACGTCGCACGACAATACTGCCGTATCTCCGCACGAAACGCGCAACCACCCGATTCACATGAGCCCGGGCGCGATTAAACTTCTCCAACTGACCGTGCCCCCCTCCACACCAATGTGGCCACAATCCGACCAATACCACTATCAAACCCGGATACCTGGTCCATAAACGCAATAGATCCATCTTGATGTCCCAGATCAAATCACGTGATGCCCGCGCTCCCAAGTCATTTCCCCCCCCACGTGCAAAAACCAACACGTTCGGAGGTCTATCCACCCTGCAATAGTATTCAAACTCCGTCACGACCCTGCTCCATTCCATGCCCCGCCACACCGAACCACTTGACCAATGCAAGCGATCTGTCCACACCCAACTGCCGACCATTCGGGGCGAGCGTCGGCCCGACGGGCCCCCCCCAGAACACGAAGGAGTGCCCAGAATCCATATCAGGCAGATTCCTACAACCACAGAAACTTTAACAAACAAACCCCACCAACGCCAATTTGCAGCAAAGAACCCCGACAAAGCCACAACCAACTACTCTACAAAGCCCTCACTGGGACAACCACTGTGGCGCACATAACCCCGAAAACGATAATACTCCCCACCAACCGATTCGTCTCACCATGTCATCACCCAGGCCCCAACGCGAAGCCTCCGCAGCCGCCCCCGATCCTGAAGGAATGAGGCCCGTAATCTCCCGGGCATTCCCCCGCACAGCGCAAACAACTCCTCAGTACGGCCACAAACTGGTAACGAGACAACCAAGACCCATCCACGTGCCGTAACAGCGGGCCCCAGAAGACCGCCCCGAGCCGCAAAACTTCCTCACCATCTGCACCAGGCACAACGCCTCCCCTTGCACCGCGTCCAGCACAACCAACCTGCCTCGACCCATCTGGTCTGTTTTGGACCGCTTAAGCTGACACTCTACTCTCCGTCCCACCACTGCCACAACCTCGGACATCAGACCACCCCCCCTGAACCTGGAAGGGCTCACCAACGCCCCAAAAAAGGCTAACACAAAAGCCATGTCAAAAGCACCCTCTCATAAACTGAGACACAAATTTTTCGCAAACCATCCACCCATCGCCGGAACAAAACCAAAGAAATGGGCCGCCCTAGCGTCCCGCTCCTTCGCCCCTTTACGAAAAAACCCTTCGAGGCCTGCCGCCCCCCAAAATTCCGCGGCACGCCCCACTCACCCCCTGACCTTCAACCAAAAGGCCCCAGCCGCCACCCTAAGTATCATTGCTGACGCTGACTCCCCAGTCCCTGAAATCCTCGCTCACCAGTGCCAGTAGCGCCAACAAGTATTTGCTCGCCCGTCACCAAACATACCTCCCAGCATCTCCTGCCCTTCACCGAATTCCTAATTAAACCCGCAATCAATGCGCTCACCAGGCTCCACAAGTCCTCCGGACACCACTGCTCCGATCTCGTCCGCCCCCCCGGCATTAACTCCCACAACCTGTGGACTGAAAATGAGATAAAGCGTCCGCCACCCCGTTATCACACCCCCACCACATGTTTCGCAACCACATGAAACGTGCCACAGTAAACACTTGAGCACCAAATGCCGCAGATAAGCCACTACCGGTCCGGGACTCTGCTGACAAGCTGTTTATCGCATGCACCATCGCCTGATTATCGCAGTGATAGCACACTTGACGTCCCGAAAAATTGCGACCCCCCCACAATTCCACCCGTCACCACGATCGGACATAACCAAAGCAAGGCCAGATGCCTTACCAGACCAACCTGCCGCCATTCCTCAGGCCACCTCCCAACGTACCAATGTCCCTGAAAGAAGGGGTGACGAAACCCGCCGACCCGGCCGCGTCCCTGTACAGTTCTAGCACACGCATTGGGCACCACCTTCTTCAACCCCAAGGCTCGGCCGTTAAAACATTGCAAGAAAACATCCCAACCAGAAAATCCTCCTTGATCTCCCGCGTGACCCGCACAAAGTGCGCCGGGGACCGTACGCCTGCCATAGCTGCCGCCAAAATCCTGGCGAACACCCGCCCCATTGGCATAATCCTGCACGCAAAGTTCAACTCCCCGAGCCAAGACTGCACCACCTTCAGCCGCCCTTTCCGTGCTGCCAGCATTGCTGCTACCACTCACCACAAGTCCACCATCTTCCCCTCCGGCAGCCTGCATTCCATAGCCAAAGAGTCAATCTCAATCCCCCAAAAAAAAAAACCAAAACGCATAACCGGAGCCGCCCCCCCCCGATTTATCCTGAGCCAAAGGGATCCCAAAGCTATCCGCCACTCTCTGTAAGGCGAACAACGAGCCAGCGCAAACCATGGATCCCGCCGGACCGACACCAAGAAAATGATCTAGACAGTGGATAATGGAGGACAAGACGTCCCGCACCACCCACTCAGCAAAGGAACTACACGCCTCAAAATACAAACAAGAAATTGAAACAGCCCATAGGCAAACAACGATCAACATAAACTCATCACCCCACCAGCAACTCAGAAGGCGCTGGCTCTCCGGATGCACCGGCAGCAAACGAAACGCCGATTCTACATCCACCTTTGCCATCAATGCACTGCGTCCCGCCGCCCGCACCAAGTCCAGCGCTTTGTCAAACGAGACGTAGTACACTGCCGACAATTCCGGCGCGATGCCATCATTCACTGACGACCCCCCCGGAAATGAAAGATGATGGATGAGCCGAAATTTATTCGGCTCCGCCTTTGGCACCACCCCCAACAGGGACACCACCAGATTACTGCACGGCGGGCTCTCAAATGGACCCCCCATCCTGCCCAACTCAACCTCTGTCCCCAACTTCCCACCCCCAACCATAGGGTGGTCCCTCGCCGACCGAAAAGTACGACAAACCGGAGGCAATGCCTCAACCGCCGACGGAATCTGAAAACCGTATAAAAAACCAAACCGCAAAATTGACGCCGCTGCCCCGTCCGGATACCTATTGAAAAATGGCCCATCGCCCCTATTTTCACTGGCGTCCTCCCTTTTACCAAACCCGTCCCCCCGCAGCCGGAGCACTCATGCTCGAACCTGCATGCTGCCCCAAATGTGCACCGGCCGTCGTTAACTTGCCAGCACAATCCCTTTTTTTTTTTTTTTTTTTTTTTTAGTGGGGTACCCGAGGGCCCAGCTCCCGTTCCCCCCGGCGCCGCCATGAAAGGGCTGGCTCGGGGCCGCCATGAAACGCATCCATAAGGAAATGTCCACATGGTCCCACCGCATGCCGGGCCGCAACGCCTTCCGCTGCCTAAAATGCTCATCATACCGCAGCCATGGCAAGCCCCTGTCCGTGCAATCCGCCTCCCCCAGTGCATCCCGAGAACCACACAGAGCCGAGCAGTGCTCCGGCTCCTTTTCCCCTATTACACTTGCCAAAATTGCGAACTCCTGCAGCCAATTGGAAAAGGGGACGAGGAATGAGCCTATAACGGCGTTTTTCTTCCCCTTCCCTTTCCTTCTTGGAGTCGTTCGGCTTCACCTTGTCCAGATTAAATTTGTTCAGGGGTAGCAGGGAAAATATCTTCACATACTCCCCCTTCCAAATCTTGTCTCTCACCTCCCTCTTGAGGTGAGACCCCAACTGTCCCTCAAAGCATACGTATACTTAGCCCTATCATCCAAATGCACCACCTCATCCCCATTTTCCTTTTCTACCGCTGTTTAACCCGCGGGCTCCACTACTCCACCAACCGCACCCGTCCCTACCGGCGCCGCCTCGCTGCTGACCGACGCTGCGCCATCCACCGCCGACCCGTCCAAGCCGCTGCTGCCGCCGGCGCGCGCGCTAAACCCTGCAACAAGCCCAGCAACTGACTAAGCAAAGCTGACCCCCCCTGGCGCTGCCGTGCCCGCAGCCACCTCCCCAAAACTAGCACCCCGCGCCGCCAGCAATGCCGAATCCACGGCTAGCTCACCCGACCGTGGCGCAGAAATGGAAATTGGTACCGCGACGTCCTCCGCCATCTGCTCGTCAGATTCGTCCTCCGACCTGAGGGCTCCCTCTTCTTCCTCGCTGTAGTCGTCCTCCACCATTCCAGCTCCAGAGGACGCAGCCGATGCATCCCCTCCACCACGGCCGCCCTCCTGGGCCGCCGCGTGGGCACTGGCGGTGGGCATCCGTCTCTTCCTGTGCGGCGACAGCCCGCGAGACCGTCCTATCCCCCGGGCCGCCGCTGACCGAATCCTCTTCTTGGAGGAGCCTCTCCCTGAGCTCAGGGGGCTCCCCACCGTCGCCTCCAGCCCTCCAGGGGCCCCAACCGTGGCATCCCGCCGGGTCCTCCCCGGGAGGGGGAGACCGCTGCTGCCGGGCGCAGTACTGATGACCTGAGGGACCTGGCGGGAACCGCAGGGCTCCTGCCGTCCCCCCTGCTCCCCGCAGCCTCACGGGTATCCGGGTGCCGCCTGCACACACCGGTCCCCCCGCTGGCTGCCTGCGCCCAGCCCCCCCCGCCACCCACGGGGGGGTACTGCTGGCCTCATTCAATTGCAGGGCCCGCTCCCATTTGGAAGCTGCCGCAGGGCCGTGTAACTCCGCAGGGTGCCCGTCACCAGGAGCAGGCCCCCCAGGCTGGGCACGCCCCCTCTCAAGCCTCCGATCACCGCTGGGCACGCCCCCCGGTCCCGGGCTGCCGCTGGCCTGTTTAATGGAGCCCGAGGCCTGGGACCGGAAGTAGGCCCCAGGCCGGGCCCGCCTCCGTCCAGGCCGCCGCTGGCCTCAGATCGTCGCCGGGCTCGCTCCCGGCCGGGAGACGCCGCTGGGCTCCTCACTCCAGCCCGAGGCCCGACATCAGAAGAAGGCCCCGGGCTGGCCACGCCCCCTTTACGGCCGCCGCGGCCTCACCGGAGATTCCTCCCTGCGGCCGGGGCAGACGCTGGAAGCTGCCCGCCCCGCTGCGGAGGGTCCCGAGGGGGGCTCTCACTGGGCCTCCTTGCCCCCCCTGCGGCCGGAGAATACCTGATGATTGGGGGGGGGCCTGGAACGCCGCCCGCGGCCGAGGGGGAGACAAGGGGCAGGTGCCGACGGGGAAACCCAGGCAGCCCTGAAGTGGGACTGCACTGCCTGGGCCCCCGTGCACCGCCATCGCTGATCGGATCGTCCTGTCCTGTTCCTGGAGGTCCGCCATGCTGTTGGACAGGTCGGAATCCATTTCTGTCCGGAGTCACAAGGAAGGTAAGACCCCTCCCCTATAGTTTATATACTAGCCCCCTCCCCACCCTACAGTGACCCTATTCCACCAATCCCCTATAAGGGCCCATAATGCCCTTTTAATTCACTTCATTAACCCCCTCACTCCCTCCCTTCCCTCTGGTCATGTCGCCCCTCCCCCCTATGGGGTCCATGGCTTTCTGAACTGCATGTTCTCCATTCATGCAAGCAGAGGCAGATCTGCAGCATTGGAGAAGAACAAGGGCACTGAAGTTGGCTCCCTCGCCTATGTGAATGGTCACCAGTGATGGACTGTAGAGGTAACCTAGAAAGCAAGCAGTAAACTATTTTAAGGGATTAAGAGATTAAAGTATTTTCTAAGGCTGGAATCACATTTATGCATGTAAAATCGGTCCGAGTAGCAGGAAAAAAAGTCGACCGATTTTAGTTCACTTTATGATCAGTGTGCAATGCAACTGCACTGCGATCCTGGGATCTTTCTCATGATTGCAGTGCGTGTGCAATGCGTGTTTGATGCATATGGGATCCTTTTTTACTATGTCATCTGGCATTCCGCTCTGCTACATGGCCGCTGAAAGCAGACACAGACAGAGCCATGTAGCAGAGCTGAGTGGCCTCTGGCAGCAAACACAGACAGAGCCGCACGATCAGAATGAAGTCGGATGAACTTCACCCGACTTCATTGTCATCCTGCGGCTCAATCTGTGTGGCATGGCCCCTGATTTGCGTCGAGGGACCTCTGTGGATTACGTCGGACATGGAAGGGTATTTGGGACTTGAATAAAGTGGTAAAAGAGGGTTGGTTTTTTTGTTATTTATTTCAAATAAAGGATTTTTTGGTGTATGTCTTCATTTTCTTAAACTTACAGGTTAATCATGGAAGGTATCTTGGGGAGATGCCTTCCATGATTAATCTAGGACTTAGTGGCAGCTATGGGCTGCTGCCATTAACTCCTTATTACCTCGATTGCCACCGCACCAGGGCAATTCGGGATGGCCGGGTACAGTCCCGGGATTGTCGCATCTAAAGGATGCGGCTATTCCAGGCGGCTGCTGGCTGATATTGTTAGGGTGGTTGGCTCCCCATAACGTGGGGCTCCCCATCCCAACCAATAATAGGCGCCAGTGGGCGGATAAAGCAGGGAATACGAGATTGAATAATGAGCGGCCGACTTTTTCAAAAGAGAAGCTGCCGGAGCAGTGTGAATGCCGTGCAGCGCCGCGCTGGTGACCGGAGATCGGGGAATATGAGAGAGGGGGGAGGAGGAATAGACCGACATGGACAGAGAGAGAGACCTACAAAGAGGGAGACTGACCAACAGACCGACCGAACGACAGAGAGAGAATAGAGACCGAGAGGGAGAGATCGACTGATAGAGATAGAGATTAACTGACATTGTGAGACCTCACTCATTTCCAGTGTTTTGTGAAACATGCGATAAATGTATTTAGAAAAACGAATGTCACTAGGATGGTGTGAGTGCCGGTCCGTGTGACATTTGTTTATTTACCCTCTCCCATAGCGTTGCATTGGAGAGACTCGCGCGAGAAAGTCTCCAAAACGCAGCATGCTGCGATTTTTTTCTCAGTCCGATTTGGACTGAGAAAAAAATAGCAGATGGGAGCTGCCTCATTGATTAACATGTGTCCGAGTGCAATGCGAGAATTTCTCGCATTGCACTACTGCGAGAAAATCACAAGTGAGAAGCCGGCCTAAAGGTCATTGTTGCTGAGTTTACCTCTCCACTGCATGATTGACCTGCTAGTCTGAACTGCATCTTTTCCATTGCTGCAAGCAGAGGCAGATCTGCATCGGTAGCATTGGAGAACAAGGGCACTGAAGTTGGCTCCCTTGCATAGGCGAAAGGTTACCAATCATTAACTGTAGAGGTAACCTAGAAAACCAGCAGTAAATAAGGGTTTAAGAGATTAAAGTTTTTTTTCTAAAGATCATTGTTCCTGAATTTACCTTTCCACTGCATGACTAAGCTGCTAGTCTGAACAGCACACTTTACATTGCTGCAAGCAGAGGCAGATCTGCCTCTGCAGCAGGGGAGAAGTGCAGGGGCACTGAAGCTGGCTCCCTTACTAAGGCAACCAGTGCTGTGATCATTGACTAGGTAACTGGTCACAAGTGATGCACTGCAGGGGTGGCTGGTAACCGAGGCAATGAATAGTAAACTACAAAGTTTAAAAAAATCCTCTATTCCTTAAAACAATGAGCATTTTTAAGTACAAGTAAATTAAAAGTTAGACTTTAATGGCTGAATTTGATCCTCAAAACAGATGGGAAAATGACATGCTATGAGCCTCACGTTCTGGACACATGGATTTGTTTTTAAAATTGATGTGTGTTTGGATTAATGAAACTCTATTGGTTTGTATGCTGTCCATATAAAAACAGAAAGCACATGAACATATCACACGGATGTGTGAATGCAGCCTTATAGTGTGTGCCATTAGTATAGGTGAGATCGTCACATCTGTTTGTGGAACCCTGTGGTGATATCCTAGAAATTCCCACAGATGATTAAGGAATAGAGATGTGTCTTTACTGCATTCACTGCAAATCATTCTTCTTGACAATATAATAACACAAAGGTCATCTCATATTCCATTTATGTCAGTGTGATGCATGGACACTACCAAACCCTACCTCTGGATAAATGCATATTGGCTTACTATAAATAACATTTTGTGCCGCACTTGAAAACTCTCTGATATTTAGAGTTCTACAAGATTATGTATGGCTCCTGTTTTCTACTTCATGTCTTGCTGTTTTATCAGCGGCTTCCATGGAAGATTGAAGATGTTACACAGTGTAACTGTTGAACAGGCTTTGCTGAAATGTAAGATGTGAACAAAATTCATATTAATGTGAAAATCAAAGTAGCGTTGTCTGCTGCACTTATTATCCTTTACAAAAATGTGAACAAACAAATCAACTGTGAGGTAGGTATGATCCTTAGAATAATAAAGCCCAGATAAAAATGATTAAAAGGTTTATTTTCTGGATATACATTAAAATGTAAAACTGTTTAAAATGTAAGCATTGGTGCCTACATGACTAGGTATGTGCAAAGGGCCATGTAATGGTATGAAAAAGGTTTGTAGCAGCTGGTAGTAAATATCTTACAATGGTATAAGCAATGTTGCTAGGACTAGTTAAAAATGGCTACTTGTTATGTATATAAATAGGCCCCCTGAAGAAGCAGGGCAAAACGCGCGTCAGGGTGGTGGGACATGGTGCCTTTCACATAAGTAGCTGTCATCTTTATATTCATAGGTACTATAAGATAAACCAATAGGACTGTGAAATGTACTATTCTGTACCTTATGTATATGTGAAACTATCAAGGTTACAAATCTAGAGGTACTTGTTTTTATCGTTACATGCAGGAAACTTACTTTCATTTTATGTATATGTAAAACTATCCAGGATATACAGGATATCTTGAGCTACTTCTGACATTATTTAATCTACAGTTCTTTGCAAAAGTATTCACCCTCCTTTGGCATTTGTCGTGTTTTGCTACCCTACAACCTGGAATTTCACATTTTTTTTGTTGATGGCTTGCCTCAGTTAATGTAAAGAACATGCCTACAACTGGGAGCATTTGGTTTCCATTTTATTATGAAGCAACAAATAAAACAAAATAACTGAAAACTTCAGTGTGTATAACTATTCACCTCTACTTTGTAGAGTCTCCTTTTGTGGCAATTACAGCTGCAAGTCACTTTGTAAGTGTCTGACAGCGTTCCACATCTTTCCACTGGGATTTTTGCCTTTTTCAAGGCAAAACTGCTCTAGCAAGTTAAGCCTCCTTCACACCTCCATGTAAAAAACGCACTTGTTGCACGGTCTATTTTGGCCATCTGTATGGCCATCCGCATGTCTGTGTGTGTCATCCGTCTTTCATCCGTGTGTTGTCTGTTTGACATCTGTGACATGTGTGTGACCTGTACAAGAAAAAAAATGCATGGTACTGAAATTATTGGTTTTTATATGTAAAAGATGTCCAAAACACAAAAAATGCTAGATAGAGAAATAGATAATAGAGATATAGAAAGATAGATATAGAGAGATAGGTTCACAGCTGGCATCAACCACCACACCTGGGCAACAGAAAGAGCTGAGTACAGCGCCAGAATAGACACATCTAATAGCTGTTCCACTTTGAGGGGTGGCTGTGGGCTGCTATTTTTAGGCTAGTAAGGGCCAAATAACCATGGCCCTTCCCACCCTAATAATATCAACCCCCAGTTTTATGCTGCTCATTGGCTGGTTTTGAAAAAATTGGGGGGGTCCAAGGTCGTTTTTTTTTTAATTCAAATAATTTAAGAAATCAGAGTGAGATCCCCTCTATTCTATAAAACCAGCTATGGTATAGCTGACAGCTGAGGGTTGCAGCGCACAGCTGCTGCTGTACCTGTGTTAATTTTGTGACACCATTTTTCCTGTCCCTGCTGCTAAAAAACAACACCACAGCATAATGCTACCTCCACCATGTTTCACTGTGGGAATGGGGTCCTTCTCTGAAAGACAGCTGCTAGCTGAGTTCTGTAGGATAATGTCAATTACAATATACACTGAAATGTTATAGTATTACTGCATTACTATGATAAAGTACAAATAAAATATATATATATTTTAATATAAAAACATAATGAAATAAAAAAAAAAGTTTGCAAATGTTTGGCATTATCGTGTCCAGAATTATCTGATCTATAAGCCAAACAGATAAAATGAAACACTAGAATTACTATATATTGGTCGCTGCACTTTTTCCAAAAATGCAATAAAAGAAATCACAATGTTGCGTGTATGAAAAATTGTATAAATGAAAACTACTCCATATCAATCAAAAAACAAACTCCCACAACTCAATCAACAGAAAAATAGAATAAAGGTTTCAGAAAATGGCGACTTTGATAATTTTTTTTTATACAAGGTTCTGAGTATTCTTTAATCAATAAAGTAGAAAAGAAACTATATATGTTTTGTATTGCCATAATCGTACAAACCTGGAGAATCAGGTCCTTAGATCCTTTTTTTACTGCACAATATATGTCGCAAAACCTAAAAACAATGGTAGAATTGCACTTTTTTCACCTTTTCACACAATCTAGAGTTTCTCCTCCAGTTTTTCCAAACAATATACTGTATGGTAAAAAAATGTGTGTCATTAAAAACATGCTCTGCATTAAACAAGTATGATTATAGCCATATAGGGGGAAAACTGAAAAAAAAATACTATAGCTCTTGAAAAAAGTGGAATCAAAAATGAAGAGCAAAGATTAAAATTTGCCATTTCATGAAAGAATTAAAGGGGCTGTCCTCACTGATTTCAGTGTTGATGCTTGCATCTATGACACTCAACTATGAGAACTGTGAGAATTAAGGCCCTGTCACACACAGAGATAAATCTGCGGCAGATCTGTGGTTGCAGTGAAATTGTGGACAATCAGTGCCAGGTTTGTGGCTGTGTACAAATGGAACAATATGTCCATGATTTCACTGCAACCACAGATCTGCCAAAGATTTATCTCTGTGTGTGACGGGGCCTTTAGTGCTTTTAAATGGAATCTGTCAGCAGGTTTTTGTACCTCATCTGAAAGCAGCATGATGTAGTCAAAAAGATTCATTCCAGAATCCAAAATTGTATTACTTAGATTACTGGGTGCAGCTGTTCTGAAAAAATCAGAATTTTTATATTTAACCATGTAGCAGAGTCCAGAAGGCTGTCCCTTCCCACACCAGGCTCTATATAGAGATTTATGTAAAAGAAGCCCAAAAGTGATCAAAACGTCCAAAAATATATATATATTTTTATTAGAATAAATAGAAAAAGGAATACGGTACAAAAGACACAATAAAATTAGGGGTGGGAAAAGGCTGCAAGCCTGCCATGTGTAAATGTATGACTTACCACTGGAAAAGTATGCAAACAAAATAAAACAAAAAAATGAATGTCAAATAGACAATGTTGTATTCAATAAGTTACAGCATACAAAAGGGGAAGAAGATATATCCTCATTAGCACCAATCGATGATTATATACCCAAAGCTTATCTACATAATTAATAAAGGTGATGATATATCATGATATTGACTGCTAGCAGCATAAGCATGGCAGTCCACTACAGAACTATATATTAATAGAACAATACACCTACCGGCAAAAAAAGCAAAAGGGAGTAACAGGAGACCTCTGTGTGAGGACAAGTAATCACCTGAATGTGGCAACAAGAGGAGGCAGAGAAGCAGCCAGCAGACCGACAGCCGTTTCGGTGAAAGACCTTCGTCAGTGGGCGGTGTTAGAGTGGGAGGAAGTGAGGTTTATAAATGACCACCAACCAATCCAAAACGGGAGCATCATTGTTCTGCATTTTTCACTGCAATTATTTTTGTTCTATATAGAGATTGTATATTGACAATGAGGTGTCAGTCAGAGGAGTGGCCATGCCGGACTACCATGCATGTAACTTTGTAGTAAAAGCAATGAGAAGTCCTGTTAAACAAACACAGCAAATAAACAATCTTTCGGACCTTATCAAGACAGGCACCCCTGAATCCTGTGTGTTAACCCATGCAGCATGTTGTTTTTTGCCCACATAGCAAAAATCTCGTGACAGATTCTCTTTAAGAAGCTTCAGACAATCCTGAAAACTTCCTTAAGCTAGTCATGCTGTCGCTAAAATGTCTAGCTACTGTGAGACACACAGTGTTGCTATAATATAATAAACCATATCCCAGAAGTTCTGCATTTTATTTTGCAGGTACAGCAGATTGAGTGAAGTATTCCCAGTTCAAATTTGATTGACAATATTGAGTTCCACTTGAGAATATGAAGAACTGTTTATGATAACAAAATGTTATAAATTCGGCTTCATTTTATGCAGAGTGGCAAGTGAATTCAAGGTCACATTGAACTCTGTGCCTTCAATGTAGTGAAGAGACAGCACAAGTTTGACAAGGTTTGTACAGTTTATTCATGTGAATTGATAACGCTCTCTAAGAGTACATCTGTTTGACCTCTCCTGTCTTTCTCATCCGCATTTGTTCCAATAGAAAGAACTAATGGCCGATCAGTGTTGGAAAAGGATGTTAAAAGGAATCTGGGAGCTGTCCATTGTTTCATCCATGATTTCCATTATTCAGACGTACATTCTGTAAGGTTCTTTGTGTTATTTTGCTTAATTTTTTTATCATTTTCAGACTTAAAACATTGTATTGGATGCAAAAGACTTCAAGAATTTTCCTGATCCTTTTCATTAAGAAAGGAAACTTTCAATAAAGAATTATAAATGGGATTGTCTCAACCTTGCAATGTTGAAGATGTATAACTCAAACTTCTCTCCAGAATATAGATGAGCCACTAGATGTTGCAGATAGCCGTATTCTATAATGTGTGCTCAGAATCTAGTCAATAATTCTTTATCGTCTTTACTCTGATTACATTGATGGCACAGCTGCCCAGTTAATTATGAGAAAATTACCCTGCTGATTCCTATGTATTATTGTAAATTGCATGGTGTGTGTCACAGTTAGAAATCTGTGCTCAGGTTGACTTTTTAAAATTGTGAGAATTTCCATATAATTCACTTCTGTAACAGCTATGAAAGTTTAAATGACCTTTATTTACATTAGATAATCTATGGACTGTAAGATATGGCTCAAAATGACTTCTAAAAATTAACTATTTGTGGAATATAAATCACAAGTTCTATTGGAAAAAACCCCCAAAAAAACAATATTTTAAATGCTTTCTTCGTTTCTAAGTTCTTATCATAAGTATATAGTGCATTTTCAATGTTGCAGATTTTCTTCAGCATTTCTTTTCCTAGATGGAAAATTAGGCTACTTGCAATTTTTTCATCCTATTTTTTTTAGCCATTTTTTACTTGTGTTTTTATTGCATTTTTCACAGTGAGGTTTTTTTTGTCTCTTTTTGGTGTGCAATGTTTTCAATAAAGCTGCATTTGATACTTACAGGTATCTGGCTATCACAAAATTTTATTGATACAGTCATGGGTGGATTATATGCATTTTTAATGCTGCTGAAATACACTAAAATCGCATTTTTACCTGTAAATTTTCCGCATACAATGCAATCGATGGGGGAGAATCTGCAGATAAATCTCAGCATAATTTTAAAAAAGATATTGACATGTGTCACGGCCAGGTGGACGGGCAGACCCAGGAGGTGGATCCACTGGGCCGAACTCCTAGATGGTAGTAAAGAGTCCGGTAGCTGGAACACTATAAACAGCAGAACAGTCCGTGCACACGAGTATAGCGGAGAAGTCCCTGGGACCACGGAGTCACGGGTGGTAGTCCGGGTGACGCAGCTCAGGTTCGGAAGCCGAGATGATGTCAGGCGGGGTCCGGAACCTTTGGAGCGAGATGACGGGTCACCGCAGGGATCCGAGATGGTGCGGACTGTCAGGATGGCAGATGGACAGCGTTCGGGGTTCAGGATACGGCAGGACTGGACGGCTCTACAAGAGAGATAGGTGAGTATATGCACAGAGACACCAGGAGACCTGACTCCTAGCTTAGGAAACACGAAGATCAGGCCCCGCCCCCTTGGACAATAACCCCCTTTATACCCTGTACCTGTTTAGCCTCATTTCCTGTTAATGGACGCTGGCCCTTTAAGAAAGGGTCAGTGACCGCGCGCGCGCCCTAATGCGCATGCGCGCCGCCCGGGTGCCAGAAGCCAGGGAAGGAAGCTGAGAGGAGGACGCAGGGGAGCCGGCCAGGGCCTGGGAAGCCGTCGGGCGCCGGGATCGGAGACCAGGGGACCTGGGAAGGACGGGCACCGGAGGCTGGAGAGCGGGGAGCGTGGCAGGTGAGCCGGGGAGCGGGGGTGAGGACCCGGGGAGCGGAACCGAGGACCCGGGGAGCGTGACAACATGTTGCGGATTTCAGGTCAGTGTACTCAATGTAAGAAAAAAGCACATTGGAAATGAGATTTCTATAAATTCATCAACTTTTCTGGAAGTGTAAGATGCTGTGTTTTGCGCACAGAAAATATGCGTCATCAAAAACTCACCAAATAACTCATCTTGGGGATTTAAGAGGCAACTCAAGTTCTCTTACTAGGAAATTCCAAGTACAGTATAAGGAAAATTGGAGCAGTATATTGTAGCAATGATTTTTTCTTAGTTTCATTACTTTTTCTTTTTCATTTATTTTGCTTATTATTGGTGTTAAAGGGTTCCATTTTGTACATTAATGGCATGTTTACAGGATATGCAATTATTTTCTGAAATATGCTCTCATGATGTGTTGTAGTCAGCAACTTATCAAGTATTCTGTAGATGTGATGCCCTGGATTAGCCAGGTAGTCACAGGTAGGCCCTTGCACAAACACCCGTCCCCTAACAAGGTAACAGCAGCCAACCTGAAAAACCCTGAGTCACCCCTCTCAGGTCTTGACGTTCACACCAGGGGCAGAGCCAGGCGGTTGGCCACACCCACCGAGGAGTTCGGATAGCCTGAGGTGGGAAAAACACAAACAGATCAGTTTTGGAGGTGAAGGAGTGTAGTAGTAAAGAGTAAACGTCTGTCAAGGGTCTGGGTCGTAGCCCAGATACCCTGTGACCATGAGGCAGATGGTGGTTGCCGCCTGCAAGAGCCGGGAAGATGGCTGGTGGAACCGTAAGGGACCGGGACAGGGTAGTGGCCCGCCGGTACCGAACCGGGGAACCAACTGGAAACCGGAGCACCAGGAGGGGTACTCAGACCCAGAACGAGGTCCAGAAGCCACTGGACCATGCCAAATTTACTGATTGAGGTCTGGACTTTAGGTCCTTTCCCGTCCCAAGACCCGAAAGACGGCAACAGCCCACCGAGGGGATAGAAAGCCACTGCACAGACAGAGAGGTCCCACGGGCCAGCGCCTGCAGGCAAATGGGTTCCCCGACACACATAAAGCCGGGGAGTGGACTACCGTTGCTGAAGCATAGGCAGTCAAGTTCTACAAAACGAGGTGCAGGAGAAAGGAGGGAACCACCGAACCGGGTGGGGGACCAAGCGCAGCCGGCTGCGGGCACCGACCACCATCCTTTTGGTTTACCAGAGACTCTGGTGTATCTGTCATAGTGAGTACAACAGTGCCCTCGGGCGGCGTACCGCGCCTTACCAACACGCCCGCACCTCACAACCACCGGGCCCGGGGACCATCACCCCCTGCCCATGGAGGGGTCAACACCAGGCTGCATAACACCATCCCCGGGAGCCTAGTTAATGGCAGTGGTGGTGTCCACATTCACCACAACCCATGGGTGGCGTCACGAACTTACATTCCTAAACACCATGGCCTCGGCCATGAACATCCCCACCGAAGATCACCCTCCTTCATGTAGCGCCAGCTTCCCTTCAGAGCGACATGACCCCTGGGTGCCGGAGGCGCTCGAGCCACCCACTGAACGAGCCCAGACCCAAGCGGCTCGGCTGCGGCCGAGCGCGGGGCGATACATAGAGATTATCAAATCTTTAGAAATTCGAATTCACTGCGTTCAGCAAACTTTTCAGAAAAAATTGATTTGTAGCTAATAAATTTGCCACACTGAAGAGATGTGTATAACAGCAAAAGGTCTCCAAAGACTATTCAATCCCTTTCAAACGTTTATGCAAACAACACGGCCAAAGTAATTTTAATTTCATTTCACCATAGAAGCGGATATTAAAACGGCAGTAACTAATTTAATAACAAAGTGCATTAAAGACTTTTCTATTTTTTTTAATTTAAAATGGTCCAACTATAATCTCTCAGTTATTTGAAATCCAGCAGATCATTCTGTGCAGAAAACTTACTCAAACTGATGATGGTGCTGTTAGAGGTAACATCATCCTGCTATAATTGAGATGAGTGATGTGCCATATATTTCATAATGACCTCCACTCTTCCATACTAGTCTATTTGCTGGCAAATAAGGACAATTATGGTCTGTGTTTGATAGTACTATTGCCTGATCAATTAGTTCCAGTGGTATTGGTGATTCTTCTTCTGCTGCCAGCAATTCGAATTCTTAGCCATTCTATGTTTTGTTCTCCTGTCTCTGGATGGAAAATTCCCAGGTTGGGTCAGTGACTTCACCATCCACCACCTCGTCTTACACTTCTGCACTTTGGTCTTCCTGACTTGTTGACTTAACAACATCACTTGTTGGCAACTGTGTCTCATTATCTACCTTTTGAGACACTCATTGTCGTTCCCCACCATTGTCTTCTTCTTACTGTGGCTTCTCAAATATTTGGACTTTACTACACATGTTTTCCTCTTGTCCCTCTTGAAACATGCTGGGTGAAAGGTCAGAATAAATAAATGGAAATGTAAAAAGCTTTTATGGGATCACTTGTCATCTCCTGGGTATTCCCTTGGTGGGACGAAGAAGAAATAGGGTGAAGATTATGTGGTCCAGACTTTTGGCTAGTTAGACTGGATTGTGTGGAGATCAAGGTAGTGCTGGGAATATACTGGAAGCATCTACCATCCAATTGACCACCTGTTTGCACTCTTCTGGCTTCCCACACTTTCTCACAAAATGGAACAAGAAGCTAGGTGTCGTGGCTGAGCATTTTTTTTGTACCCTCGCAGCAGGCACAGTTTCTCTTGACCAATGACATCTGCATGTGCCATCAGCAGCACGTTCACTTCCTTGTCCCTTACCGCTCACTTTGAGCATTTTAAAGTAGGTATATAATATATGAAAAATAAAGTCTGACTACTACACTCGCGGTTTGCGGCCAGGGATAGTAGGGCCGCCGCTGCGGGTTCCCACTGGGAATGATGGATGGGGGCAGCGTGGATGGTGGAGCCCTCCGCGAGCAGGGCTTTTCCCCAGGGGTAGGTGAAGGGTTAACATGGAGGTGCGCGGAAATGAAGCAGTCCAGACAGAGAGGGCAGTTTGATGGGTTTTACTCACTGTATTCACGCCCTGGGGACGTACTGGATCCCAGGTGTCCTGATGGCTGTGCCTGCCAACCTGGTTCCACTCTCCCCCTGTGCACTCTGGTGTATGTGGGTCCTCCATGGTGTGGAGCACTTTGAGGTCCTCCTGGTGTCTGGGTCCTGCCGCAGGCAGCTTGGACTATTTAAGGGAATATGTCCCGGTCCCCTCTTTGCTGCTGATGCCTCAGACGTTAGTGGTGGCAGATGAGTCTTGAAACCCACCCGCCTGGCAGAGTTAACAGATGGCTTGAAGTTCTGGTCTGTTCGGGGATCTGCAACCCATGCGTGCAAAGTACTGTGAGCCCTGGATGTCCACCCTACAGGATCCTTCTGTCCTTGGAGCTTGCTCTCTCACTCTGCAGCTACTTTCCTCCTCTGAGTGGCTGTTCTTTCTACTCAGGTCTTTGCAGTGTTATTACTACCACTCTGACGACTTTCTTACTCCTCACTTTCCTTTCTGGTTCCTTCCACTTTCTCTCTGTGTCTCAAGAGTCTCTGGTCTGTCTTGACACCTTTCTTACTACTCCTCTTCTCGCAACCTACTACTTCTCCTCCTAAACTCAACTGACTATTCAACTGTCTACCCACACTCCCCAGTTCACCATCTTCTCCCCCAGGTCTGGTCTCCTCCTCCCAGTTGGCTGCCTGTTATCTAACAGTGCCCAGCTCAGTCATCTGGCTAGGTAAGGCTTCCAGCTGGGTACAGCGAGTGTAAATGTCCTGGTGTGCTAGTGTGTGTGTAGTGAGTGACTGGCACAGTCATGTTGGACCCGAGCTGTTACCTTATTTATGCCTAGAATTTTTCGGTATTAATAGTGAAAAGAAAATATGTAGACCTAAAAAGGACTTTTGTTTTTAGGTTGCAGCAGCAGTATACCTATAGAACAACTGTAACTAGTGATGGGCAGACCCACAGATAACCAGGATCGACAGGTCCAGCTGAGTTTAAAAAACAAAACAAAACATGGTTCAGGCCTGGAATTGATCCTGGTAGATCTAGTCGAAAGTCAGTCTCCATATACGTCTATGAGGACCTAAATCAGATGCTTAAAAGTGGTGATAGAAGGGAAAAGGGGATTGGAGCAAGCACTTCATACTTACTGGTCTCCGCGCGGCTCAAATGCTATTTCCAGGTCCGCCCACTCTTCTTCTGGGGCCACTCATTAGCTTCATGCATATGCACAGATTCCTCGCCCACCAGCAGCTTTGCCTCTCTAAATGGTTACAGCAGACAGTGCCCCCACCCTGAGTGGCAGCGTGGCTGACTGCAACCAATCAGAAACGCTGTCTGCATCTAGATTGGTGTAAAAATAAACAAATAAAGAAAATTGGCATAGGGTCCCCTCATATTTTGACCCAGCACAGATAAAGCACGTTATCTTGGCTACATACCAAAATTAGAGGAACCGAAAGCGGCTTTTTTTTTTTAAATTATTTAAATAAGTAAAGTAACTGGCCTGCAGTCCCCCAAACTTTGATACCCAGCAATGATAAAGCCGACTGCTGGGAGCTGGTATAAGACACTTGCTTATTGGGCCTCCCAGCCTAAAAGTAGCAGCATGCAGTCACCCAGGATTGTCACATCCATTAGATTCGACAACCCTGGAACTTTACCCAGCTGTTCACAATTGCCCTGATGCGGTGCCGATCGGGGTAATAAGGTATTAATAACAGCCCACAGCTGCCATTAAGCCCTAGATTATTTCTTTTCACTTACTAATCTGTAAAGGAAAAGAAATAAACACCCAAAAATCCTTTTTTTGAAATAAAATACAATAAAACACCTTTCTTCACCCCTTTATTAATCCAAAAACTACCCAGGTCCGATGTAATCCACACAAACTCCCACAATGATCCCTGCTCTGCTACATCTGAAGTGAGAGTGTGCAGGCATGGAACATGACCACCTGCTGTTGGCTTCAGGTAGAGACTTAGCCGCGTGATGGGCGGTGACATCACTCATGTTATTTGTGGTCACAGCTAGAGGTTCCCACGGCCTTCCACCTGTGACCGCAAGTAACTTGGCTGCATGGGTTATGATGCAGTAGTGATGCATTTTTTTGTCAAGAGCTGTAGATTAGGTGCAGAAATATGATGTAGACACTTCAGCAACAAATCTGCATCTCACAGTTTTCTGCCAGGAGATGCAGGTCTGTAAACTCAGTGACCTCCCATGAGGTGAGGTCACTGAGAATAATGGGGCCACTTGAGGTCAGGTTACCTGTGGTAACAGGTGGAGGACTGTGGAAAACTCCAGCTGTGACTACAATTAAACTGTGTGACGTCACCATTCATCACGCACCCCAGTCTCTGCCTGAAGCTCACAGTGCCAGTCACATTCTGTGCCCGCACGCTGTAACTTCAGATGCAGCAGAGCTGGATTCATCGTGGGACCTCTTGTGGATTACGTTGGACCTGGGTGTTTTGGGGGTTAATAAAGGGATAAAAGAGGGTTTTTTTTTATTTTATTTCAAATAAAGATTTTTCTTGGTGTTTGTGTTTATTTCTTTTCAGTTATAGATTAGTAATTATTATCATTAATCTAGGGCTTAGTGGCAGCTGGGAGCTGTCTTAAAGCCCTTATTACCCTGATTGTCATTGTCACCGCACTAGGGCAATCAAGATGAGGCAGGTAAAGTTCCGGGATTATCGCATCTAATGGATGCGACAATCCTGGGTGGCTGCAAGCTGCTATTTGTAGGCTGGGATCCCAATAACCATGGGTCCATGAAGCCTGAGAATACCAGTTCACAGCTATCTTCTTTTTTATGGCGTGGTATCAAATTTGGGGGGACCGCACATCATTTTTCAAAAATTATTTATTTAAACAATTAAAAAAAATATGGTTCCTCTTATTTTGATACACAGCCAGAATAACGCGTATGGCTGGGGGCTGCATCCTATAACCAAACGCTTTATATGTGCTCGGTATCATAAAAGGGGGGACCCTACTCTAATTTTTTCATTTATTTATTTTTACACAAATCTAGATGCAGACTCTGCCTCTGATTTATTGCAGTCAGACACACTGTCACACAGGCTGAGGCGCTGTCTGACTCCAACCAATCAAAAGATGCCAAGACTGCCGGTGGGTGGGGAAAGCAGTGCATATGCATGAAGCTAATGAGTGGCCCCAGAAATAGAGTGAGTGGAAGTAAAGTTACAGCCGCTCGGGGTCTGGTAAGTATAAAGCACTTAATTTATTCTTATTTTCTTTCTTTCTTTTTTAATTTCCTGGGTGGTTAGACTTTGATTGTTACCCAAAGTTCCCCGAGAACTCCGGGTGCGGGGCAGACGCCCGGGCTTTTACGCTTAAGGTCCGCCCATCACTAACTGTAAAGCAATAAACATGGCTTACAGTGGCATGCAAACATTTGGGCAGCACTATCAAAATTATAGGGAAGAATGGATTCCATTAAAATTCAACAAATTCTTGATGGAAGCATAACAACAGCTGTAAAAAATCTGAAGTTGAAAATAGGATGGCTTCTACAAAACAAAAATCAAAATTCACAATACACTACCTCAATGGCCACAAACTAAAGCTTTGACAATGGCCCTGACAGTCTAAACATCAATTAAAAATCTGTGGCTAGACCTCAAAAGAGCAGTGTATGCCAGACGACCCATAAATCTCACAGAGCTCACAGACCTCACAGGACGTTTGCATGTCATTGTAAATGCTTGTACTTAGAAACAGACAAACCCACAGATGTTCGGGTTTGGCGGGTCCAGACGGACTTAGAAAAAAAAAAAAAAGTCCAGTTCGGGATACTTGAGCCTGGACGCCAAACCTCATATAAGCCTGTGTGCTGTAAAACAGTGTGAATAACACCATTGGGCTGTAAAGCAGGAGCATTATACTTACCGAGTCTCTGCATGGTTGTTGCAGTACTTCCAGGTCTGCCTATTAGTTCTCATGCATTTTCGCAGCTACCCCACCCACCCTCTGTGACGTCTGTGATTGATTGCAGTCAGACTACCGGAATGCCAGCTTCTGTGATTGGTTGTTGAGTGTAAACATAAAATAACTGGAAAAAAATGAATTAGGGTCCCTTGTATATTGATACCCAGCACAGTTAAAGCCGATGGCAACAGGCTGCAGTGCACAGCTGTGTGCGTTATCTTGACTTAGTATCAATATGGGAGAGACCCCATGCAGCTTTTTAAAAATTATTTAAATAAATAATTTAAAAAATGGCGTGTTGTCCCCCCAATTTTGATATACAACTAAAATATAGCTGATGGCTTGGGGCTGGCACTCTCAGGCTGGGGAGGCCCATGGTTATTCTGCCCTCCCTAAAAATATTATCCCGCAGCCACCCCTGAATTGTCACATCCAATAAATGCAAAAATTCCGGCACTTTACCTGCTCATCCCGATTGCCCTGGTGCAATGGCAATTTGGGTAATATAAGGGGTTAATGACAGCTGTGATTTGTAAAAAAAAAAATCACAGTTGTCATTAAGCCTTTCTATGAGACACGCACAATTACTAACCCTGTAAATAAAAAGAAATAAACACAAAACATACAGAAAAATCCTTTGTTTAAAAAAACATCAAATAACCCCACCCTCTTTCTCCAATTAATTTACCCTCAAAAGACCCTACAAGTCAGACGTATTCCACAGACACGACGTCCCACGACAATCCCAGCTTTGCTACATCTGATGTTGCAGTACAGTTACATTAGAATATGTGACTGATCATTGCGGCATCTGGAACACACTGCTGGAGCTGCAACTATGAACGGTGACATCAGTGAGCTCACCTGAGATCACAGCTGGAGGTTCCCGTGGTGCCCTAGCTGTGACCGTAGGTGAACTGACCTGATGAGAACTCATTGAACTCAGTGACTCATTGAACTCAGGGACGTCTTCTCAGGTGAAGTCATTTAACGCAATGCTGGGTTACTGGATTAGCCAATGTGTGCAAATTGAGTATTTAGATGTAGACTTCTCTGTAACAAATCAGCATCTCCTGGCAAAAATCACACCAAAACTGCATCAAAATGTATGTGGTTATTTGTGCAGGTTTTGTCAGGAGATGGAGATTTGGGGCAGAAATATCTGCACCCAAATATTCAATGTGCACACATTGACTAATACAATAATACGGCATTGAATTCAGTTACTTCACCTGAGGTTAGGTCACTAAGTTCAATGGGTTCATTGTACTGTGAGAACCCCATCTGTCACCTCAGGTGAAGTCATTGAACTCAATACCAGATTATCATCTTAGGCAATGTGTGCACATTGAGTGTTTGGGTGCAGAAATATTTGCACAAAATCTGCCTCTCCTGACAATTAAAATACATTAAAAGCACATGCATTTTGATGCAGTTTCAGTGTGTTTTTTTGCCAGGAGATGCAGATTTGGTGCAGAAATATCTGTGCTTAAATCCTCAATGTGCACACATTGCCTAAAGGCCTTGAGCTCAATTATCCACCTCAGGTGAGGTCACTCAGTTCAATGAGTTCACATCAGGTCAGTTCACCTCAGTTCACATATGGGGAACCATGGGAACCCCAGCTGTGACCTCAGGTGAATGCCAGATTACCGGATCAGGCAATGTGTGTACTAGAGTTGAGCGCGGTTCGTGGTTCGTGGTTCTCCAGTTCTAGGCTCGAGTGATTTTGGGGCATGTTCTAGATCGAACTAGAACTCGAGCTTTTTGCAAAAGCTCGATAGTTCTAGAAACGTTCGAGAATGGTTCTAGCAGCCAAAAAACAGCTAAATCATAGCTTGGTTTCTGCTGTAATAGTGTAAGTCACTCTGTGAATCAAACTATTATCACATTTCAGTGTATAGTGTGCGTGAACAGCGCCTTCAGATCACTGCTGTTTCTATAATGGCGATCGCCATTTTTTTTTTTTTTTTCTTGTCTTCCTTCCCTAAGCGCGCGCGTCTTGTGGGGCGGGCCAGCATGTCAGCCAATCACAGACACACACACAGCTAAGTGGACTTTGAGCCAGAGAAGCAACGGCATGTGTGATAGGATCTGCATGTCACATGTCCCTGCATTATAAAACCGGACATTTTCTTCACGGACGCCATTATCTGCCTTCTGCGTCTTTGGTGTCAGACATCACTGTCGCAGCTCCGTCTTGAGTCCTATCGCTGATACAGCTGTATGCGCTGCATACACAGCGTTAGACAGCATAGGGAGAGCACTTTATAGCAGTCCTTTTAAGGGCTCAAACCGGCAGGGTCAGAGTTAAGGTGACAGGTCCTGAAAACAGCGCCAGCGTCTGTGCAACCAAGGTCAGGGATTTCCTCCCTGCATTTCACCATTAGGAGGGAATAGAAAGGCAGGCTTCCATTCCTCTACCCAGAGCACCACAATCCTGCCACTGTACCCTCTTGTCCTCTGCACACTCCAACTCATAACTAAGCCATTATACTAGCAAACACTCTGTGTACCTAGTGGCATCCTATCTGTGGCTATTGGACTTTGCTATAGTCCCACTAGTGCAAAGACATTTGCAGAGCACGTCTGCCTGCATTGCACACTACAACTAATTATAACTAAGCCATTATACTAGCAAACACTCAGTGTACCTAGTGGCATCCTATACGTGGCTATTGGACTTTGCTATAGTCCCACTAGTGCCAAGACATTTGCAGAGCGCATCTGCCTGCGTTGCACACTCCAACTAATTATAACTAAGCCATTATACTAGCAAACACTTAGTGTACCTAGTGGCATCCTATACGTGGCTATTGGACTTTGCTTTAGTCCCACTAGTGCCAAGACATTTGCAGAACGCATCTGCCTGCGTTGCACACTCCAACTAATTATAACTAAGCCATTATACTAGCACACACTCAGTGTACCTAGTGGCATCCTATACGTGGCTATTGGACTTTGCTATAGTCCCACTAGTGCCAAGACATTTGCAGAGCGCATCTGCCTGCGTTGCACACTCCAACTAATTATAACTAAGCCATTATACTAGCAAACACTTAGTGTACCTAGTGGCATCCTATACGTGGCTATTGGACTTTGCTTTAGTCCCACTAGTGCCAAGACATTTGCAGAACGCATCTGCCTGCGTTGCACACTCCAACTAATTATAACTAAGCCATTATACTAGCACACACTCAGTGTACCTAGTGGCATCCTATACGTGGCTATTGGACTTTGCTATAGTCCCACTAGTGCCAAGACATTTGCAGAGCGCATCTGCCTGCGTTGCACACTCCAACTAATTATAACTAAGCCATTATACTAGCACACACTCAGTGTACCTAGTGGCATCCTATACGTGGCTATTGGACTTTGCTATAGTCCCACTAGTGCCAAGACATTTGCAGAGCGCATCTGCCTGCGTTGCACACTCCAACTAATTATAACTAAGCCATTATACTAGCAAACACTTAGTGTACCTAGTGGCATCCTATACGTGGCTATTGGACTTTGCTATAGTCCCACTAGTGCCAAGACATATGCAGAGCGCATCTGCCTGCGTTGCACACTCCAACTAATTATAACTAAGCCATTATACTAGCACACACTCAGTGTACCTAGTGGCATCCTATACGTGGCTATTGGACTTTGCTATAGTCCCACTAGTGCCAAAACATTTGCAGAGCGCATCTGCCTGCGTTGCACACTCCAACTAATTATAACTAAGCCATTATACTAGCACACACTCAGTGTACCTAGTGGCATCCTATACGTGGCTATTGGACTTTGCTATAGTCCCACTAGTGCCAAGACATTTGCAGAGCGCATCTGCCTGCGTTGCACACTCCAACTAATTATAACTAAGCCATTATACTAGCAAACACTTAGTGTACCTAGTGGCATCCTATACGTGGCTATTGGACTTTGCTATAGTCCCACTAGTGCCAAGACATTTGCAGAGCGCATCTGCCTGCGTTGCACACTCCAACTAATTATAACTAAGCCATTATACTAGCAAACACTCAGTGTACCTAGTGGCATCCTATACGTGGCTATTGGACTTTGCTATAGTCCCACTAGTGCCAAGACATTTGCAGAGCGCATCTGCCTGCGTTGCACACTCCAACTAATTATAACTAAGCCATTATACTAGCAAACACTTAGTGTACCTAGTGGCATCCTATACGTGGCTATTGGACTTTGCTTTAGTCCCACTAGTGCCAAGACATTTGCAGAACGCATCTGCCTGCGTTGCACACTCCAACTAATTATAACTAAGCCATTATACTAGCACACACTCAGTGTACCTAGTGGCATCCTATACGTGGCTATTGGACTTTGCTATAGTCCCACTAGTGCCAAGACATTTGCAGAGCGCATCTGCCTGCGTTGCACACTCCAACTAATTATAACTAAGCCATTATACTAGCACACACTCAGTGTACCTAGTGGCATCCTATACGTGGCTATTGGACTTTGCTATAGTCCCACTAGTGCCAAGACATTTGCAGAGCGCATCTGCCTGCGTTGCACACTCCAACTAATTATAACTAAGCCATTATACTAGCAAACACTTAGTGTACCTAGTGGCATCCTATACGTGGCTATTGGACTTTGCTTTAGTCCCACTAGTGCCAAGACATTTGCAGAACGCATCTGCCTGCGTTGCACACTCCAACTAATTATAACTAAGCCATTATACTAGCACACACTCAGTGTACCTAGTGGCATCCTATACGTGGCTATTGGACTTTGCTATAGTCCCACTAGTGCCAAGACATTTGCAGAGCGCATCTGCCTGCATTGCACACTCCAACTAATTATAACTAAGCCATTATACTAGCACACACTCAGTGTACCTAGTGGCATCCTATACGTGGCTATTGGACTTTGCTATAGTCCCACTAGTGCCAAGACATTTGCAGAGCGCATCTGCCTGCGTTGCACACTCCAACTAATTATAACTAAGCCATTATACTAGCACACACTCAGTGTACCTAGTGGCATCCTATACGTGGCTATTGGACTTTGCTATAGTCCCACTAGTGCCAAGACATTTGCAGAGCGCATCTGCCTGCGTTGCACACTCCAACTAATTATAACTAAGCCATTATACTAGCACACACTCAGTGTACCTAGTGGCATCCTATACGTGGCTATTGGACTTTGCTATAGTCCCACTAGTGCCAAGACATTTGCAGAGCGCATCTGCCTGCGTTGCACACTCCAACTAATTATAACTAAGCCATTATACTAGCACACACTCAGTGTACCTAGTGGCATCCTATACGTGGCTATTGGACTTTGCTATAGTCCCACTAGTGCCAAGACATTTGCAGAGCGCATCTGCCTGCGTTGCACACTCCAACTAATTATAACTAAGCCATTATACTAGCAAACACTTAGTGTACCTAGTGGCATCCTATACGTGGCTATTGGACTTTGCTATAGTCCCACTAGTGCCAAGACATTTGCAGAGCGCATCTGCCTGCGTTGCACACTCCAACTAATTATAACTAAGCCATTATACTAGCAAACACTCAGTGTACCTAGTGGCATCCTATACGTGGCTATTGGACTTTGCTATAGTCCCACTAGTGCCAAGACATTTGCAGAGCGCATCTGCCTGCGTTGCACACTCCAACTAATTATAACTAAGCCATTATACTAGCAAACACTTAGTGTACCTAGTGGCATCCTATACGTGGCTATTGGACTTTGCTTTAGTCCCACTAGTGCCAAGACATTTGCAGAACGCATCTGCCTGCGTTGCACACTCCAACTAATTATAACTAAGCCATTATACTAGCACACACTCAGTGTACCTAGTGGCATCCTATACGTGGCTATTGGACTTTGCTATAGTCCCACTAGTGCCAAGACATTTGCAGAGCGCATCTGCCTGCGTTGCACACTCCAACTAATTATAACTAAGCCATTATACTAGCAAACACTTAGTGTACCTAGTGGCATCCTATACGTGGCTATTGGACTTTGCTATAGTCCCACTAGTGCCAAGACATTTGCAGAGCGCATCTGCCTGCGTTGCACACTCCAACTAATTATAACTAAGCCATTATACTAGCAAACACTCAGTGTACCTAGTGGCATCCTATACGTGGCTATTGGACTTTGCTATAGTCCCACTAGTGCCAAGACATTTGCAGAGCGCATCTGCCTGCGTTGCACACTCCAACTAATTATAACTAAGCCATTATACTAGCAAACACTTAGTGTACCTAGTGGCATCCTATACGTGGCTACTGGACTTTGCTTTAGTCCCACTAGTGCCAAGACATTTGCAGAACGCATCTGCCTGCGTTGCACACTCCAACTAATTATAACTAAGCCATTATACTAGCACACACTCAGTGTACCTAGTGGCATCCTATACGTGGCTATTGGACTTTGCTATAGTCCCACTAGTGCCAAGACATTTGCAGAGCGCATCTGCCTGCGTTGCACACTCCAACTAATTATAACTAAGCCATTATACTAGCAAACACTTAGTGTACCTAGTGGCATCCTATACGTGGCTATTGGACTTTGCTATAGTCCCACTAGTGCCAAGACATTTGCAGAGCGCATCTGCCTGCGTTGCACACTCCAACTAATTATAACTAAGCCATTATACTAGCAAACACTCAGTGTACCTAGTGGCATCCTATACGTGGCTATTGGACTTTGCTATAGTCCCACTAGTGCCAAGACATTTGCAGAGCGCATCTGCCTGCGTTGCACACTCCAACTAATTATAACTAAGCCATTATACTAGCAAACACTTAGTGTACCTAGTGGCATCCTATACGTGGCTATTGGACTTTGCTTTAGTCCCACTAGTGCCAAGACATTTGCAGAACGCATCTGCCTGCGTTGCACACTCCAACTAATTATAACTAAGCCATTATACTAGCACACACTCAGTGTACCTAGTGGCATCCTATACGTGGCTATTGGACTTTGCTATAGTCCCACTAGTGCCAAGACATTTGCAGAGCGCATCTGCCTGCGTTGCACACTCCAACTAATTATAACTAAGCCATTATACTAGCACACACTCAGTGTACCTAGTGGCATCCTATACGTGGCTATTGGACTTTGCTATAGTCCCACTAGTGCCAAGACATTTGCAGAGCGCATCTGCCTGCGTTGCACACTCCAACTAATTATAACTAAGCCATTATACTAGCAAACACTTAGTGTACCTAGTGGCATCCTATACGTGGCTATTGGACTTTGCTTTAGTCCCACTAGTGCCAAGACATTTGCAGAACGCATCTGCCTGCGTTGCACACTCCAACTAATTATAACTAAGCCATTATACTAGCACACACTCAGTGTACCTAGTGGCATCCTATACGTGGCTATTGGACTTTGCTATAGTCCCACTAGTGCCAAGACATTTGCAGAGCGCATCTGCCTGCATTGCACACTCCAACTAATTATAACTAAGCCATTATACTAGCACACACTCAGTGTACCTAGTGGCATCCTATACGTGGCTATTGGACTTTGCTATAGTCCCACTAGTGCCAAGACATTTGCAGAGCGCATCTGCCTGCGTTGCACACTCCAACTAATTATAACTAAGCCATTATACTAGCACACACTCAGTGTACCTAGTGGCATCCTATACGTGGCTATTGGACTTTGCTATAGTCCCACTAGTGCCAAGACATTTGCAGAGCGCATCTGCCTGCGTTGCACACTCCAACTAATTATAACTAAGCCATTATACTAGCACACACTCAGTGTACCTAGTGGCATCCTATACGTGGCTATTGGACTTTGCTATAGTCCCACTAGTGCCAAGACATTTGCAGAGCGCATCTGCCTGCGTTGCACACTCCAACTAATTATAACTAAGCCATTATACTAGCACACACTCAGTGTACCTAGTGGCATCCTATACGTGGCTATTGGACTTTGCTATAGTCCCACTAGTGCCAAGACATTTGCAGAGCGCATCTGCCTGCGTTGCACACTCCAACTAATTATAACTAAGCCATTATACTAGCAAACACTTAGTGTACCTAGTGGCATCCTATACGTGGCTATTGGACTTTGCTATAGTCCCACTAGTGCCAAGACATTTGCAGAGCGCATCTGCCTGCGTTGCACACTCCAACTAATTATAACTAAGCCATTATACTAGCAAACACTCAGTGTACCTAGTGGCATCCTATACGTGGCTATTGGACTTTGCTATAGTCCCACTAGTGCCAAGACATTTGCAGAGCGCATCTGCCTGCGTTGCACACTCCAACTAATTATAACTAAGCCATTATACTAGCAAACACTTAGTGTACCTAGTGGCATCCTATACGTGGCTATTGGACTTTGCTTTAGTCCCACTAGTGCCAAGACATTTGCAGAACGCATCTGCCTGCGTTGCACACTCCAACTAATTATAACTAAGCCATTATACTAGCACACACTCAGTGTACCTAGTGGCATCCTATACGTGGCTATTGGACTTTGCTATAGTCCCACTAGTGCCAAGACATTTGCAGAGCGCATCTGCCTGCGTTGCACACTCCAACTAATTATAACTAAGCCATTATACTAGCAAACACTTAGTGTACCTAGTGGCATCCTATACGTGGCTATTGGACTTTGCTATAGTCCCACTAGTGCCAAGACATTTGCAGAGCGCATCTGCCTGCGTTGCACACTCCAACTAATTATAACTAAGCCATTATACTAGCAAACACTCAGTGTACCTAGTGGCATCCTATACGTGGCTATTGGACTTTGCTATAGTCCCACTAGTGCCAAGACATTTGCAGAGCGCATCTGCCTGCGTTGCACACTCCAACTAATTATAACTAAGCCATTATACTAGCAAACACTTAGTGTACCTAGTGGCATCCTATACGTGGCTACTGGACTTTGCTTTAGTCCCACTAGTGCCAAGACATTTGCAGAACGCATCTGCCTGCGTTGCACACTCCAACTAATTATAACTAAGCCATTATACTAGCACACACTCAGTGTACCTAGTGGCATCCTATACGTGGCTATTGGACTTTGCTATAGTCCCACTAGTGCCAAGACATTTGCAGAGCGCATCTGCCTGCGTTGCACACTCCAACTAATTATAACTAAGCCATTATACTAGCAAACACTCAGTGTACCTAGTGGCATCCTATACGTGGCTATTGGACTTTGCTTTAGTCCCACTAGTGCCAAGACATTTGCAGCACGTCTGCCTGCGTTGCACACTCCAACTAATTATAACTAAGTTACATTGTCAGGGATATTTATTCTTTATTATTCTGCTGTTAATAAAGCTAGACCACCACTGCAATCTTCACCACCTTTCAATTTTTACTACCACATTTTCAGTCCACAATCTTGTCGCAATCAACATGAGTGGCAAAATGACAGATGCTGGTGGAAAGGGGAAGAGGCGTGGTGGAAAAGGCAAAAAAGGTTTTGTCAGTGGGGAAGGTGGCAAAGCTCCATTATCATCTGCTGCAGATAGACCATCTACTAGCAAAAGTAAGATGTCTACTACTTATTGTGGACAATCCGATGTGCTCCCTTTTTTACGGACACGAACAAGAGGAACAAAGGTAGATGATGGGCAAAAAAGGAAAATGCTTGAATGGATCTCAAGTGGTCCAACAAGTGCCCTCTCAGCCACTTCAAGTACCGCATCCAAAAAACACCAGTCCTCTGAGTTGTCATCCCAATCACACTTGATTTCTCCCAGCTCTGAAGTCTCCATCAGCCCTGCACAGTATGGTGGAACTGAGATGGCTGAGTCTGCAGAGCTGTTCAGTCACACTATAGCCTGGGAATCAGAGGTCTGCTCCCAAGCTACAGTGAGTACAGAACAGGAAATGGTCTGCAGTGATGCCCAGAACCTTTGTGACTCTGATTCAGGCCGTGAGGACCAAGTTTCTGAGCATAATGTTGACCCTTTGTCACAAACTGTAACACCTGTGGTTATAGACAATGAGGAACATACTGATGAAGATGAGACGCAGATACCCGATTGGGATGACAACTTAAATATTCGGTCAGGGCAAGAAGAGGCTCGGTCTGAGGGGGAGGGGAGTGCAAACACAACAATTGATGATGACGTTCTAGATCCCACCTACTGTCAACCCCCAGTCAGGCACTCGAGGAGGTCAACAGAGGCGGTGGAGGAGGATGCAACCGACGACGAAGTTACCTTGTGCCTTCCTGGACAGAGTCGGAGCACTGGTAGCACGTCTACAACTGCATCCTCAGCCACCACTCTGCCTATGAGCATTATTCGGGGTGGATCAACAGGTCGCATGGCCTCTAAGCCTTGCCTAGCCTGGTCCTTTTTTCACATCGAAAAAGATCGCCCAACTCATGTGATATGTAACATTTGTCATGATTCTGTTAGTAGAGGTCAAAACCTCAGCAGTTTGACAACTTCTTCCATGAATCGTCACATGACTAAATATCATAAGTCCCGGTGGGAAGCTCACCGTGCTGCAATGCGGCCTAGCGGAGCGAACCATCCACCGCCCGCCCCTTCCAGTGCATCCGCGCGCTCTTCATCTTCTAGGACTGTGGGGACAGCTGTCACACCTGTTTTTCCACGCAAAACTTACACCACTGTAACCGCAACAGGCAGTTTGCTTGTAAGGTCGTCAGTTGGTTTGGAAGGGGAAACAAGTGAGTGTGTACAGCTCTCTCAGACATCGATAGCACCAACGTTGGATGAAGGCAACATCATGTCTCCGCCTGCACTTTCCTCACAAACCTGCATTTTTCCAGGGACACCCTACTCAACACCGTCTACACACAGCAGCCAGATCTCTGTCCCTCAGATGTGGTCAAATAAAAGGCCACTTCCTCCGACCCATGACAAAGCTAAGAGGTTGACTCTATCCCTCTGTAAGCTGTTGGCTACCGAAATGCTGCCTTTCCGCCTAGTGGACACACAGGATTTTAGAGACCTTATGTCTGTCGCTGTGCCCCAGTACCAGATGCCTAGTCGCCACTACTTCTCTAAGAAAGGTGTGCCCGCGCTACACCAGCATGTCGCACACAACATCACCGCTTCCTTGAGAAACTCTGTGTGTGAACGGGTGCATTTCACCACCGATACTTGGACCAGTAAGCATGGACAGTGACGTTACATGTCGCTGACTGGGCACTGGGTAACTATGGTGATAGATGGTGAAGGGTCTGCTGCACAAGTCTTGCCGTCCCCACGACTTGTGTGTCAATCCTCTGTCTGTCCAAGTTCCGCCACTGCTTTTGCATCCTCCACCTCATCTGGGTCCTCCACCTCCGCCCCAAGCCTGCCTGGTCAGGCCACCAGCGTTCTCACTGCGCAGAAGGAATCACGCACCCCTCATTACTATGCTGGCAGCAGAGCGCAACGGCATCAGGCGGTCTTTAGCTTGACATGTCTTGGTAATAAGAGTCACACAGCTGAGGAGTTGTGGTCAGCTCTGCGGTCCGAGTTTAATAAATGGTTGTCTCCACTCAACCTGCAGCCTGGTAAGGCCGTGTGCGACAATGCTGCAAACCTGGGTGCGGCCCTTCGCCTGGGCAAGGTGACACACGTACCTTGTATGGCTCACGTGTTGAACCTTGTCGTGCAGCAATTTTTAACACACTATCCCGGCCTAGATGGCCTTCTGAACAGGGCACGAAAACTGTCTGCTCACTTCCGCCGTTCAAGCGCCGCAGCTGAGCGACTTGCATCGCTCCAGAAGTCTTTCGGCCTGCCGGTTCATCGCCTGAAATGCGATGTGGCGACACGCTGGAATTCAACTCTCCACATGTTACAGCGACTGTGGCAGCACCGCAGAGCCCTGGTGCAATACGTCATGACGTATAGCCTGGGCCAACGAGATGCAGAGGTGGGGCAGATCACCCTGATGGAGTGGTCTCAGATCAAGGACCTATGCACCCTTCTGCACAGTTTCGACATGGCGACGAATATGTTTAGCGCTGACAATGCCATTATCAGCATGACGATTCCAGTCATTTACATGCTGGAGCACACGCTAAACACTATTCGGAGTCAGGGGGTGGGACAACATGAAGGGGAGGAACTACAGGAGGATTCATATGCGCAAGGGACAACAACATCACCAAGGTCCAGACGTTCATCATCACCAACGCAGCAGGCATGGGACCAAGGGGGACAGGGATCGACAAGGGCGCATAGTAGCAGGCGAAATGTTGAGCAAGGTGCAGGAGAACATGAAGAAATGGAGGACGAACTGTCCATGGACATGGAAGACTCAGCGGATGAGGGAGACCTTGGTCAAATTTCAGTTGAAAGAGGTTGGGGTCAGATGTCAGAGGAAGAAAGAACGGGTAGCACCTCTATGCCACAAACACAGCGTGGACTTGGTCCGCATGGCTGCGCAAGACACATGAGTGCCTTTTTGTTGCACTACCTCCAACATGACAGTCGTATTGTCAAAATTAGAAGTGATGATGACTACTGGATTGCCACACTATTAGATCCCCGGTACAAGTCCAAATTTTGTGACATAATTCCAGCCATAGAAAGGGACGCACGTATGCAGGAGTATCAGCAGAAGCTGTTACTAGATCTTAGCTCGGCTTTTCCACCAAACAACCGTGCAGGTGCAGGGAGTGAATCTCCCAGTTGTAACTTGACAAACATGGGACGGTCTCGTCATCTTCAACAGTCTACCCGTACCAGTAGGACCGTATCTGGTGCCGGTAACAGCAATTTTATGGAATCTTTTCATAATTTTTTTAGACCCTCTTTTGCAAGGCCACCAGAGACAACAAGTCTGACACATAGTCAACGGCTGGAGAGGATGATACAGGAGTATCTCCAAATGAACATCGATGCCATGACTGTGCAACTGGAGCCTTGCTCCTTTTGGGCTTCAAACCTAGAAAAATGGCCAGAGCTCGCAACTTACGCCTTGGAGATTTTGTCGTGTCCAGCTGCCAGCGTTGTCTCTGAACGTGTATTCAGTGCTGCTGGGTGTGTGCTGACAGATAAGCGCACGCGTCTGTCTAGTGACAATGTGGACAGACTGACGTTCATCAAAATGAACAAGTCATGGATCCAGAAGGAATTTACTACCCCTGTGTCATCCTGGGGAGAGTAAATGCTTGTTGATTTGGAATGTGCTTGATGCAAATCAAAACATTCTGTTTGCAACTAGGGCACAAGTGCTGCCACTGAATGGGTGGGTGTGTGGGGCCCAATTTTTGGAAAAAAAGGGAGACTCCGCTTGGAGTAACCCTTGCTTACATTGTTTTTAAAAGAAGCCAAGATGAACAGAGCTGGGATCAGGAAAGACTTTGCTACCTACCCTGGTGTCATCCTGGGGACGGATAATTATGGCGTATTTTTGAATGTGCTTGATGCAAATCTAGCTGTGAAGTGTACAACTGGGGCACAACTGCTGCCACTGAATGGGTGGGTGTGTGGGGCCCAATTTTTGGAAAAAAAAGGGAGACTCCGCTTGGAGTAACCCTTGCTTGCTGTGTTTTTAAAAGAAGCCAAGATGAACAGAGCTGGGATCAGGAAAGACTTTGCTACCTACCCCGGTGTCATCCTGGGGACGGATAAGAATGACGTATTTTTGAATGTGCTTGATGCAAATCTAGCTGTGAAGTGTACAACTGGGGCACAACTGCTGCCACTGAATGGGTGGGTGTGTGGGGCCCAATTTTTGGAAAAAAAGGGAGACTCCGCTTGGAGTAACCCTTGCTTGCTGTGTTTTTAAAAGAAGCCAAGATGAACAGAGCTGGGATCAGGAAAGACTTTGCTACCTACCCCGGTGTCATCCTGGGGACGGATAAGAATGACGTATTTTTGAATGTGCTTGATGCAAATCTAGCTGTGAAGTGTACAACTGGGGCACAACTGCTGCCACTGAATGGGTGGGTGTGTGGGGCCCAATTTTTGGAAAAAAAGGGAGACTCCGCTTGGAGTAACCCTTGCTTGCTGTGTTTTTAAAAGAAGCCAAGATGAACAGAGCTGGGATCAGGAAAGACTTTGCTACCTACCCCGGTGTCATCCTGGGGACGGATAAGAATGACGTATTTTTGAATGTGCTTGATGCAAATCTAGCTGTGAAGTGTACAACTGGGGCACAACTGCTGCCACTGAATGGGTGGGTGTGTGGGGCCCAATTTTTGGAAAAAAAGGGAGACTCCGCTTGGAGTAACCCTTGCTTGCTGTGTTTTTAAAAGAAGCCAAGATGAACAGAGCTGGGATCAGGAAAGACTTCGCTACCTACCCCGGTGTCATCCTGGGGACGGATAAGAATGACGTATTTTTGAATGTGCTTGATGCAAATCAAGCTGTGAAGTGTACAACTGGGGCACAACTGCTGCCACTGAATGGGTGGGTGTGTGGGGCCCAATTTTTGGAAAAAAAGGGAGACTCCGCTTGGAGTAACCCTTGCTTGCTGTGTTTTTAAAAGAAGCCAAGATGAACAGAGCTGGGATCAGGAAAGACTTTGCTACCTACCCCGGTGTCATCCTGGGGACGGATAAGAATGGCGTATTTTTGAATGTGCTTGATGCAAATGTAGCTGTGAAGTGTACAACTAGGGCACAACTGCTGCCACTGAAGGGGTGGGTGTGTGTGGGGCCCAATTTTTGGAAAAAAGGGAGACTCCGCTTGGAGTAACCCTTGCTTACATTGTTTTTAAAAGAAGCCAAGATGAACAAGTCATGGGTCAGCAAAGACTTTGCTACCTACCCCGGTGTCATCCTGGGGACGGATAAGAATGACGTATTTTTGAATGTGCTTGATGCAAATCTAGCTGTGAAGTGTACAACTGGGGCACAACTGCTGCCACTGAATGGGTGGGTGTGTGGGGCCCAATTTTTGGAAAAAAAGGGAGACTCCGCTTGGAGTAACCCTTGCTTGCTGTGTTTTTAAAAGAAGCCAAGATGAACAGAGCTGGGATCAGGAAAGACTTTGCTACCTACCCCGGTGTCATCCTGGGGACGGATAAGAATGACGTATTTTTGAATGTGCTTGATGCAAATCTAGCTGTGAAGTGTACAACTGGGGCACAACTGCTGCCACTGAATGGGTGGGTGTGTGGGGCCCAATTTTTGGAAAAAAAGGGAGACTCCGCTTGGAGTAACCCTTGCTTGCTGTGTTTTTAAAAGAAGCCAAGATGAACAGAGCTGGGATCAGGAAAGACTTTGCTACCTACCCCGGTGTCATCCTGGGGACGGATAAGAATGGCGTATTTTTGAATGTGCTTGATGCAAATGTAGCTGTGAAGTGTACAACTAGGGCACAACTGCTGCCACTGAAGGGGTGGGTGTGTGTGGGGCCCAATTTTTGGAAAAAAGGGAGACTCCGCTTGGAGTAACCCTTGCTTACATTGTTTTTAAAAGAAGCCAAGATGAACAAGTCATGGGTCAGCAAAGACTTTGCTACCTACCCCGGTGTCATCCTGGGGATGGATAAGAATGGCGTATTTTTGAATGTGCTTGATGCAAATGTAGCTGTGAAGTGTACAACTGGGGCACAACTGCTGCCACTGAATGGGTGGGTGTGTGGGGCCCAATTTTTGGAAAAAAAGGGAGACTCCGCTTGGAGTAACCCTTGCTTGCTGTGTTTTTAAAAGAAGCCAAGATGAACAGAGCTGGGATCAGGAAAGACTTTGCTACCTACCCCGGTGTCATCCTGGGGACGGATAAGAATGACGTATTTTTGAATGTGCTTGATGCAAATCTAGCTGTGAAGTATACAACTGGGGCACAACTGCTGCCACTGAATGGGTGGGTGTGTGGGGCCCAATTTTTGGAAAAAAAGGGAGACTCCGCTTGGAGTAACCCTTGCTTGCTGTGTTTTTAAAAGAAGCCAAGATGAACAGAGCTGGGATCAGGAAAGACTTTGCTACCTACCCCGGTGTCATCCTGGGGACGGATAAGAATGACGTATTTTTGAATGTGCTTGATGCAAATCTAGCTGTGAAGTGTACAACTGGGGCACAACTGCTGCCACTGAATGGGTGGGTGTGTGGGGCCCAATTTTTGGAAAAAAAGGGAGACTCCGCTTGGAGTAACCCTTGCTTGCTGTGTTTTTAAAAGAAGCCAAGATGAACAGAGCTGGGATCAGGAAAGACTTTGCTACCTACCCCGGTGTCATCCTGGGGACGGATAAGAATGGCGTATTTTTGAATGTGCTTGATGCAAATGTAGCTGTGAAGTGTACAACTAGGGCACAACTGCTGCCACTGAAGGGGTGGGTGTGTGTGGGGCCCAATTTTTGGAAAAAAGGGAGACTCCGCTTGGAGTAACCCTTGCTTACATTGTTTTTAAAAGAAGCCAAGATGAACAAGTCATGGGTCAGCAAAGACTTTGCTACCTACTCCGGTGTCATCCTGGGGATGGATAAGAATGGCGTATTTTTGAATGTGCTTGATGCAAATGTAGCTGTGAAGTGTACAACTGGGGCACAACTGCTGCCACTGAATGGGTGGGTGTGTGGGGCCCAATTTTTGGAAAAAAAGGGAGACTCCGCTTGGAGTAACCCTTGCTTGCTGTGTTTTTAAAAGAAGCCAAGATGAACAGAGCTGGGATCAGGAAAGACTTTGCTACCTACCCCGGTGTCATCCTGGGGACGGATAAGAATGACGTATTTTTGAATGTGCTTGATGCAAATCTAGCTGTGAAGTGTACAACTGGGGCACAACTGCTGCCACTGAATGGGTGGGTGTGTGGGGCCCAATTTTTGGAAAAAAAGGGAGACTCCGCTTGGAGTAACCCTTGCTTGCTGTGTTTTTAAAAGAAGCCAAGATGAACAGAGCTGGGATCAGGAAAGACTTTGCTACCTACCCCGGTGTCATCCTGGGGACGGATAAGAATGACGTATTTTTGAATGTGCTTGATGCAAATCTAGCTGTGAAGTGTACAACTGGGGCACAACTGCTGCCACTGAATGGGTGGGTGTGTGGGGCCCAATTTTTGGAAAAAAAGGGAGACTCCGCTTGGAGTAACCCTTGCTTGCTGTGTTTTTAAAAGAAGCCAAGATGAACAGAGCTGGGATCAGGAAAGACTTTGCTACCTACCCCGGTGTCATCCTGGGGACGGATAAGAATGACGTATTTTTGAATGTGCTTGATGCAAATCTAGCTGTGAAGTGTACAACTGGGGCACAACTGCTGCCACTGAATGGGTGGGTGTGTGGGGCCCAATTTTTGGAAAAAAAGGGAGACTCCGCTTGGAGTAACCCTTGCTTGCTGTGTTTTTAAAAGAAGCCAAGATGAACAGAGCTGGGATCAGGAAAGACTTTGCTACCTACCCCGGTGTCATCCTGGGGACGGATAAGAATGGCGTATTTTTGAATGTGCTTGATGCAAATGTAGCTGTGAAGTGTACAACTAGGGCACAACTGCTGCCACTGAAGGGGTGGGTGTGTGTGGGGCCCAATTTTTGGAAAAAAGGGAGACTCCGCTTGGAGTAACCCTTGCTTACATTGTTTTTAAAAGAAGCCAAGATGAACAAGTCATGGGTCAGCAAAGACTTTGCTACCTACCCCGGTGTCATCCTGGGGATGGATAAGAATGGCGTATTTTTGAATGTGCTTGATGCAAATGTAGCTGTGAAGTGTACAACTAGGGCACAACTGCTGCCACTGAAGGGGTGGGTGTGTGTGGGGCCCAATTTTTGGAAAAAAGGGAGACTCCGCTTGGAGTAACCCTTGCTTGATGTGTTTTTAAAAGAAGCCAAGATGAACAGAGCTGGGATCAGGAAAGACTTTGCTACCTACCCCGGTGTCATCCTGGGGACGGATAAGAATGACGTATTTTTGAATGTGCTTGATGCAAATCTAGCTGTGAAGTGTACAACTGGGGCACAACTGCTGCCACTGAATGGGTGGGTGTGTGGGGCCCAATTTTTGGAAAAAAAGGGAGACTCCGCTTGGAGTAACCCTTGCTTGATGTGTTTTTAAAAGAAGCCAAGATGAACAGAGCTGGGATCAGGAAAGACTTTGCTACCTACCCCGGTGTCATCCTGGGGACGGATAAGAATGGCGTATTTTTGAATGTGCTTGATGCAAATGTAGCTGTGAAGTGTAAAACTAGGGCACAACTGCTGCCACTGAAGGGGTGGGTGTGTGTGGGGCCCAATTTTTGGAAAAAAGGGAGACTCCGCTTGGAGTAACCCTTGATTGCTGTGTTTTTTATAAATGATCCAAGCTGCACAGAGCTGGGATCAGGAAAGACTTAGCTACCTACCCTGGTGTCATCCTGGGGACGGTTAATTATGGCGTATTTTTGAATGTGCTTGATGCAAATCTAGCTGTGAAGTGTGCAACTGGGGCACAAGTGCTACCACTGAAGGGGTGGGTGTGTGTGTGGCCCAATTTTTGGAAAAAAGGGAGACTCCGCTTGGAGTCACCTTGCGGTGTTTTACATGATTTTAGAAGGGCGTGCCATGCCTATATCTGTGTGTCCTCCTCTTTTTCCTTGTCCAGCTGTTTTGTTTTCGCATGAGTATATGTCCTTGTCACTTTCCAATGTGTTTGAGTTGTTTGTCACCTTTAGGACACCTTTGAGGGTGTTTTCTAGGTGTTTTTCTGTGTTTGTGATTGCCTGCCATTGTTTCCTATGCAGTTCGAGTTCGGTTCGTCGAACGTTCGACGAACCGAACTCGAACGGGAGGTCCGTTCGGCGAACCAACCTCGAGCCGAACCGCGACCGGTTCGCTCATCTCTAGTGTGTACATTGAGTATTTGGGTGCAGATATTTCTGTATCTCCTGGCAAAAAACGCATCAAAACCTCATGTGTTTTTATGCAGTCTCTCTGCATTTTGTTTGTCAGGAGATGCAGCTTTTGTGCAGAACTGTCTGCAGACAAATACTTAATGTACACACATTGCCTGATCTGGTAATCAGTTTTTTCCAGCCTGCCTTGCTGTGTGAATATATCTGAAACCTTATAGTGTGTTGCATCATGCAGCTTTGCCTAGTGATAGAAAACAGCAGCTTTAAAGCAATGTAGTATATTAGCTCAATCTAACAAAAAACAAGAGTTTTTTTTACAGCACGCCTTGCGGTGTGAATATCTCTGAAACCTTATAGTACATTGCATAACGCAGCTTTGTGTAGTGATACAAAACAGCAGCGTACATGCATTGTAATCTATTAGACAAATCTATCAAAAAACAGTGTGTGCACAGTATGCTTTGCTGTGTGAATATCTCTTAAACCTCATACTGCATTGCACCATGCAGCTTCCTGTAGCAGTCAAAAACAGCAGCGTATAGGCAGTGTAAGCTATTAGTGGCCACAGTACCACCAAAACTAAAAATGGAAACAGAGTCTTATTCTATTATTCAAAGCTATCATATTCAGACAAAGTCTGCTTTGAAAAATATTTTTTTCAAAATTAATGCTTTAGATTCCCGAATAGACACTGCGCAGCATGGGTGAGCCGCAAATAGCTGGAATTGGCAGTAGGAAGTCTATCTGGTGGATTGCCATCTCATCACAAATCCAACTATGAGTTTTTTAACTGCAACAGCTATACTGTATGCAACAGGAGCTGAAAATTGGGCTCTGCAGAGAGAACTTGGAAAACAGGCTCTGAAAAAATGCTGTTCTGTGAGGGTACCATTCCAATCCTGGCTGTGATGGTGAAATGTGAAAACAGAGTCGTCAGGGTGTAATGCAGCGTGGGCTGTGCCTTAGGCGGAAACCGTTTTAGCGCATGTCCTAACACCACTATTGATTGGTGCACTTTTCTCTGTTTTTTCTCCCACTACTACTCCACTTCATACACCTCCTTCGCATCCGGTCAGCAAAACACCTGCACGATCAACCTCAGTTCAGCACAGCCAGGGTTAACCAACAGCAGGCAGTTTTGAGACTCAACTGTTTTGGGTTGAAATTTTGAAATTCTCCATCAAGCTGGAGCTGTGGACAAACTTCGTATGGGCCTTTTTAAAATTGTTGCTCTCTGGGGCAACTTTGCCTGTCTTGACTGTGTGGTTGAACCGGGAATACAACCTACATAGGGTAAATTTGTTAAACTTGTTGCTCTGTGGGAGAAGTCTGGTAATCTTGACTGCATGGGTGAACAGGGAACATAGGCTCTGTACAGGCAGTTTTTTTTAAATTGTTGATTTGTGGAGAATCTCTGAAATCTATCTATGTGGGGTAACTGTGAAAATGTATAGTTTTTTTAGGTTCCTTTTGCAGCCCCCTTAGCCTTTACTACAACCATTTTACAGCCCCATACTTGGGCATCCCCATTCACTTTGTTGATAAGGGTGCTTTACACGCTGCGACATCGCTAGTGTGTCGCCCTGGGATAAGGGGTACTCAGATCCAGGCCACGGGGTCACTTCTGTGGGTATCACGGTGGCGTGACCCGGTCTGTAATCCCAGGCTCCACAGTAAGAAGGGGATTAGGTAAGGGAGATTGTCCGTGACGCCACCCGTGGTGTGCGGTGAGGTAACGGAGCACCGCCGCTGCCGGTAAATGGATCCCGGGGATGGTGGTGGGCAGCAAGGTAGTAATTTTCCTCCATGGGTAGGGTGTTGGTGTCCCGGGACCCCAGTGAGGTGGTGCAGATAGGAGATGGAGACCGTCTGAGAGCTGTGCACCCGGTTGGACCGGGGGATGTTGTTACTCACCGTTCGCTTTGCAAGGAAATTCACACAGAGTCAGGAATTAACCAGAAATTGCCGGTGTCTGCAGCCTTTGGTGCGGAGGGTGTTTGGGGTCCCACACACAGTACAGCAGGATCCTGGTCTTGTTTTGCAGCCAGACGCTTCTTTCTCCTTCCTCAGTCGGGAACGGGGAGCCCACTCCCCCTGCGGTGATCCAGGTCACCCCTGGATGCCGGCGGGCCACTACCCTGCCTTGGCCACCTTGGGCTGCTTTCTCACACTTCCCTTCCTTATAGCAGCCAGGAGCTATCTCTCCTGGTCTGCTCTCTTCACTCTCCAAACTCACTCTGCTCTAGCACCTCCCATCCTGCTCTGTTTAGCTCTTACACTGGGGGGGGTGTCTGTCCTGCTGCACTGGTGTGGGATCAGGTTACCAAGGAGGAAAATGGCCTGCACTTTGCTGGACGTCTGCAGGCTCTGTGACACCCTGGTTTTGCCAGGGCGTCACACTAGCGATTGCTAGCGATGTCGCGAGCGATAGCACCCGCCCCCGTCGTTCATGTGACATGTGGCGATCGCTGCCGTAGCGAACAATATCGCTATGGCAGCGTCACACACATATACCTGTTCAGCGACGTCGCTGTTGCTGCCGAACAATCCCTCCTTCAAGGGGGAGGTGCGTTCGGCGTCACAGCGACGTCACAGCGATGTACAAAACGGCGCCCAATAGAAGAGGAGGGGAGTAGATGAGCGGCCGGAACATGGTGCCCACCTCCTTCCTTCCTCCTTTCCGATGGACGCAGGTAGGTTGATGTTCATCGTTCCTGCGGTGTCACACACAGCTATGTGTGGTGCCGCAGGAACGACGAACAACCTGAGGAATGAAACACCAACGACATTATGATTTGGAGCGACGTGTCAACAATCAACGATTTTTGCCGTTTTTGCGATCATCGATCGTCGCTCCTAGCTGTCACACGCTTCGATGTCGCTAATGACATCGGATGTGCGTCACAAACACCGTGACCCCAACGATATATCGTTAGCGATGTTGCAGCGTGTAAAGAACCCTTTAAGAGTCAAGTTTGCTTGCCGAACCTGATTTTTGTTTTTGGTCCATGCTTGTTCGGTACACCTGAATAGTCACGGGTTTGTTCATCACTAATCACTACCTCTAATTAAAATCTATGCCTCCTCCACCAGCTATCCCTAAACTGAATGCAGATAGCAGTGGTTTTAAAATAGGAAGGACAGTATGTAGCCCTGAAAAGGACTTTTGTTTTAATGGTGCAGAGCGGTATTCAATTACTACAATAGCAATTAAAGACTGCCTATATGCCTGCTCTAAAGGCAGCTCTCCTTCCTAGATCAACTCTTCCTAAACTGCTCCCAGAGGACAGTGGGGCGAACAACATTGGGTTCTATTAAAGACCCAATGACGCGATGCGGCCACTCAATCCCAGTAATGCCAGTAGCCAACATAGCTATTGCATCACCATGTATTGAACACAATCTCCACATGTTGATTGGCTGTCTAACAGCCACGAAACATGCAGGGGCAGGGGACTTGAGCATGGTACTCGAGCACAGAGGATACTCAGCTGATTAACGAGTGTACCCAAGCACCCCGATACTCGATAGTTTTTCAAGCAGTGGCGAGCATGCTAGCTCATCACTAGGTAAAACGAAAGTTTGCATTTCTTAGTTATTACCAGTTTAATTTAAGTAATTTCATTAACTCTTACTATTTTACTACAAGAGTAAGCACCTTGACAATAAGGGAAATAGAATGAACATGATGCCTGTTTAGCCCCACTGTAAAACCTTGTAATTCTTATGCAATGTTAACAGTAATAATTGGCATAATTAATTATAGGACAAAATTCATCAATCACAATTTTCTCAGGGATCGTGACATCCTACTTAAGTGGAAATCATTAAGAAATGATAAATTAAATAAGTCAAAGTGAACAAATGTATTTGCATATAAAGTATGGGATGTTGTATTTAGTGTTGCATGATAACTACCACTGTTATATGTTATACAACCCAAACTAGCGAGACTTTCCTTTTTTCCCCCTATTAATATAATATGAAAGAACAGAAATATCTTTCTATGGTTATGCCTCAACATGCAGATAGTGTAGTGATAGTGTAGATGCATGGTTTCTCATATTTAAAATGGGTTTATTATCTCAGTAGTGAATACACAATGATGTGAATGAGCGTCTGTATAAAAGGTGAACTGGCGGGGTGTATAGATAATATGAGGACAGTTTTATTACAAACTAAGTGTTTATCCTTCCTTTTGTATTAAGCTGCATGCTGAAAGGAATGAATATTATTATAAAAAATATTAAGATCATGTTCCACTATCATAGTCCTAAACAATATGCACCTATCCATATGAATGCATTGTTGGTTAGATAAACAACCTGAGACATAAAGAATAGCATCTTCTTGCAGCATATTCAGAGTTATATGAATGAATAAATAACCAGCAGTGTCTTGTCCTCTGGTATTACCACAATATCCAAGGGGTAATAGCTTTTTATTTATCTCACAGTCATATGTCGAATATTTTTATTGCATATGAGCTTTCTTTATTTATACAAATTAAAAGGGTTATTCACTTTATTTTTATTTTATCAGTTATGTTTCTATGGCATTTATTAATATACAAACCTAATTCCAGACCAAGTTGAGAATCTATAAAATGTAAAGAAAACAAGGATTACTTTCAGGAACCCTGGTCCATGGTCTGAGTTAGGCGGGCTTTGCACGTTGCGACATCGCAAGCCGATGCGATGTCGCACGCGATAGTCCCCGCCCCCGTCGCAGGTATGATATCTTGTGATAGCTGGCGTAGCGAAAATTATCGCTACGCCAGCTTCACATGCACTCACCTGCCCTGCGACCGTCGCTCTGGCCAGCGACCCACCTCCTTCCTAAGGGGGCGAGTCGTGCGGCGTCATAGCGACGTCACGCGGCAGGCGGCCAATAGCGGCGGAGGGGCGGAGATGAGCAGGATGTAAACATCCCGCCCACCTTCTTCCTTCCGTATAGCCACCAGCGGCAGGTAAGGAGATGTTCCTCGCTCCTGTGGCTTCATACATAGCGATGTGTGCTGCCGCAGGAACGAGGAACAACATCGTACCTGACGCGGCAACGTAATTATGAAAAAGTCGGAGCCAGCCGGATGTGCATCACTTTCGATTTAACCCCACCGACATCGCACGTGCGATATTGCAACGTGCAAAGCCGCCCTTAGTGCTCTCTGGTGGTGTATATCCTGAGCTTCTGGAATCCCTGTCGCAGCTATTGATTTGCTGGTCTGGCATGAAATCATCTGTCTGCATAGGTCACATCCTGGTTTGTTGTAAGTTAAGCCAAGGATATAGGAGAGTAAGGAAATTCACGCTACAGCTGACCACAGCCAGAGAGCACTGACCTAGACTGTGGACTGGGGTTGCGCGAAGCGATACGCTCATCTCTATTTACACTGACGAGCAAAAGGGTATCAATGTTTTGAACCTTTGACTTTCAGGCTTCATATGTCTGCATTCACTATTGTTATCATCAATTTATAGACAATCGTCGTGGCTAGTCCGTGCATAAATTTGACTTGCAATTATTTAACATATGATTAGTTATGTAGATTCTTGTCATGTAACTGCATAGTTACTGTTTTGCTCCTGGCTGTGAAAAAATCTTTTTTTCCTGTATACTACAAATTACAACCTGGTTTCGCATTCCTAATAGCTCAGTGTATTATTAGGTAGATTCCCAAGTGAAAGATCACTGGTTCAAATTGAGTAGCAGAAGTGAAGATTTCCCAAGAAAAGAAAAACAGCATTATCCAGCTCACTGATAGCGGTCTCCCAAGGCCCTGTTACGCGCTATGATTTATCTGACGATATGTCGTCGAGGTCACGGTTTTCGTGACACATATCTGTCGTCGTTAGTGACGTCGTTGCGTGTGACACCTACGAGCGACTCCGAACGATCGTAAAAATAGCGAAAAGCGTTAATCGTTGACATGTCATTCATTTTCAATATATTGTTCGTCATTTGGAATGCAGCAGACATATTGCTACGTTTGACACCCTGCCAATAACGAACAAAATCGTTAGTGCGTCCGTCATCAGCGACGTGGGCGTGTCGTTACGAGCAATGCTCCACGCCTCCTCCACTTTGATTGGTGGTCCCAACTGCGTTCTGATTTGGCAGGTATGGTTGATAAGGCGGACACAAATCATAGGAGATTCTGACAGTATGGAAGTTGGGGCGTGTAGAGGGCGAGGCAATCACACGCCAGGGTGTATGCTATGGACAATTATACGCCTCTGTCGTTGCCGTAATCATTGGGAGTAATGTTGTGTGAGGGTGTCCACATGACTGCCTTGGTCAAACAATATATCGCTGAACGATGTAGCGTCATTTGTGAGATGGGTACATGTGACCGCTACAAAATGACCTATGAGCGATCTCGGCAAATCGTAGCAACAATCTGGGCGTGTCACATCACTAACGAGATCGCTAGCGATATCATTGTGTGTAAAGCTGCCTTTTGCCAACAAAATTGCCAAACTGCATCATGTAACGGCCATCACATTTGGAAGAATACAAAATGAAATCTGTCCACCCATTCAAAAGCTAAAAGGTGGATGTCCAAGCAAAATATCATTGTCAAGAAGTCGGTTCATCACAAGGTCTTTCAGTTGTGGCGCAGGGAGGAGAACCTGTGGCAGATATGGCTACTAAAATCATGCAATACAAGAACGCCCTAACAAACAATTAGTATTTCCATCTAACAATGCAGGTGGCAAAGGTCAGTGTTCCTTGGGCAGCTAACAGTGACAAAGGAGACACAGACCAGGTCCAACAGAGGCAGCAGAACACTATAAAGGTCTGGGACAGTTTCATATGACCCTCTCAGGCCCTGATGTGTGTTGTAGTCTGGCAGGAAGTTTTTGAAGATGGCGAAAAAGTACCTAGCTGAACACCCCACTACCTAACAATTATAACAGAATCTCTATGATGCCCTCCTTTATGTCTAGTACAGGGTGTATTGGAGTCCCTCTCCCTCCTTCATAAATTTAACAGGATATATCTGACCATGTCACACACCACATGCCCAGATAAAATAGTAAAATGTTAAAATTACATTTATCGGTGACTACCGGTGTGTGCCGTTTTATTTCCCCCTCTACTATGTCATCTATTATGGTCATAGGCAATGGGGAAATATGGTGAGAGATGGCCACACTATTAAGGGGTGGAATATGCGTTTTTTTCCCCTCATTTTAATTTTGCCTTATATACAAGTCTATATAAAAAAAGGTTTTTTTTTGTAAAATCCATTTTATCTTCGGTTTTGTATGTTTTATTGTCAATCCATAAAAGTGGTGTAATACGCTGACAACATTGTTCACAACAATGACCTGGGAATCAGAGATGCATCCAGGCATCTTCCCCATGCTGTTCCCATTCCATTTGACAGCTGTTTCCATCCATTTCAGTGATTTTCCTGCAACCCGGGCCTCATGGTAGGGTCTTCCTGAAAAATGCTTGAGATTCCCTTTGACTACCAGTTTACTCGTTACTCGTATCAAACCCATGCAAGCGTCTGACCTTATCGATTCGAGAACCAAGCACTCGAGCATTTTAGTGCTAGCTCATCATTACTTATGATCTTATAAACATATCAACATTCAATAACCCCAGAGCAAAGCCTTGATAGTGGTATTCTAATCATATAATGCTAACCTTTTTTTGTTTGTCAACATTCTACTACAATTCCCCAGTCTTACTGCACCAACTTGGAGGTAGCAGATTGGTTAAGGGTAACACACGTCCATTTTACTACACACCCATGTTTTCTGAGACTACTTTTGTAGGAAATAATATAATTCCTTGATGGCCAGTAGAGATGAGCGGACCCATGGTTCGGTTTTTGAACCGAACTCCGACTTAAAAAAACAGAGTTCAGGTTTGGAGTTCGGATGCTTTATGTGCGAACTTCACTCGCATACTCAGGTACGCTTGGAGCTCAGCCCTGTGTGAGCAGCTTTCAGTGTTTGAACAGCTTGCACTGGGGGTAAGAACAGTGTGATTAGATGTAGTGTGCAAAAAAAAATAAACATTTGAAAAAGCCCACCCACCTTTCCTTGGAAGTGATCTACTTATGGCTGGCTGTATGTGGGCGGAGACTTGAACTGCTCTTTGGTAATTTCGAACCGGGCTTGGGCCAAGCTCGAACTAGTGGAGGTTCAGTTCAATTGCTGCCAGCGAACCAAACTTCCAAAGGTTCGCTCATCTCTAATAGCCAGTCACTCCCTTTTAAGATAACCCCTATCTCCAAAAAATAAGAGTGGGTTAGGTAGACCATTGACTTGGCCCACTGATGGCTTCTAATTCTCTGCTCTTTTCTTAAACTTCTCCGACTGACTGATGCTCAGCTATTCTCCCTTCAACACATCTTCAAACATAGCTACAGCCTTGATTAGCTGATGTCAGGTTTGGCCTGCTATTTTTTAAGACAAAAATACATAATTACAGTACAAAGCAAATTTTACATTGTTTATCTCATTTCATTTTTTTACTGAATGGAATGGCTGATACTTGCAAAATATTTCTATAAACGCAAAATTAACTTCCTCATTTCCATTATGAACATGTCTCTGATTGCCCAAATCTCTATATTTTAGAGCCAAAACAATTGTTTCACCATGTCTGCGTCTACTATATAAATTATTCCACCCACGATATCTGAACATTTGCAGGAAGCAGGTTCTTCAAACTCAGTGCCGTCGCCACATGTATCCCAGGCAACGCTGGATCCCCGGATAATGGTGGAATAAGGTCATTTACAACAGATCTGACAGAGCTTTAGCTGTTTTTCACGTCCCTTGTCTATACAGGAGACATAATGGAAACATATATTAAGAATTTGGATTATTATATGTGGATTTGAGACTAACTTGCACAAATAAGATATTACAAGGCTTGATTCTTGCTCGGAACTTTATCCGAGTCATAAATTGTTGAAGAAAGACATAGGGGTTCTAAGGTTCTGACTCAGAAGCCTTAACGGCAGTGATGAGAAAGAATGTTTTTGTGCAAATCTCTACTCAGTGCATGAAAAAAACCCTGTACATTATGATTTCTTTCAAATCATCTATGTGTATTTGTCGCGGGCGGCGGGGCGCTGCGCTCACCACGCTCGGGTCCGGCGCTGCTGCTGCTGCTCGGTGGCTCGAGCGTTGGGCCAGATCCGGGGACTCGAGCGGCGCTCCTCGCCCGTGAGTGAAAGGGGTGGTTGGTTGGTGTTTGGGATGTCGGTTTGTGACGCCACCCACGGTGTGTGGTGAAATTGGGGCACCACCGCTGCTCTGTACGGGGAGCCCGGGAGCGAAGGCAGGGAGCAGCTGAGATGTTTCTCTCCCCTCCGTGGGTAGGGGGTTTTTTGGCAGTCCCGGGGCCCGGAGTTGTTGTCTGTAAGGTGGGCAGCGGGGCTTGGCCAGGTGCAGGGTCGCGGGGCAGCGCAGTGCCAGACGGCACGGTGGTACTTACTCAGCCAGTAACGCACACGGAGTCTCTGGTAAAACAAACGGCTGGATGGACAAGTCCCACAGACGGCTGCGACGGTCACTCGCGGTAGCTTGACGGTAACTGTCTCTCCCTGCACCGGTATTATGTTCTTGGCCCCGATGGCTTCCCACCGGTAACCCGCTCCCCAGTGGTTGGTTGGCTAAGGGAGCCCCTGTTTGCCTGCAGGCTCTGGCCCTGGGAGCTCTAGCTCTGGCAGTAGCTTTCTCTCCCTCACAGTTTGGACGGTTGCCTTCAGTCGGGTCTTTACTGCTGGGAAACCCCGGAGGTTCCCATCGCTGACAGATTTGACCGGTTTAATGGCGACTCCTAGCCTGGTCGGGGTCCGTAGGCCCTGCCGGATGGTGCTGGCTTCTCTTCGCTCCCCGTTCCGGTACCGGTGGGCCACCGCCCGTCCCCGGTCCTTACGGTTGTGCGTCAATTGGCCTCTCCTGTAGACGGTCAACTTTGCTGTCAGGTGCCCGGGCCACGTACCCGGACACGGCTAGTCAGTTCCTACACTACCACTTCCCTGACTCTCACACTCTACACTCCAAACTGATCTGCTTTCCTTTTCCTGCCTACAGGACTGTGAACTCCTCAGTAGGTGGGGCCAACCGCCTGGCTCCACCCCACCTGGTGTGGACATCAGCCCCTGGAGGAAGGCAACAAGGATTTGTGTGTGCGGCTGATGTGCCTAACCAGGGTGTGGGGTGTGTTGTTGCAGTACCTGTGACGTCCTGGCTTGTCCAGGGCGCCACATATTTACAGCGATCAGCCAACCAAGGAGAGAAATGAAATGTCAACATTTTGAATAAAATACAGAATGATACAAAATGTAAAAAGTTGGAGGAAAGGGTAAAGCCTGCTTTACATGTTACGATTTCGCATACGATATCGTATGTGATCATAACCGCCCCCATCGTATGTGCGGCACATTCAAGTTGTTGAATGTGCCACACAAACGATTAACCCCCGTCACACGTACTTACCCGTCCATACGACCTTGATGTGGGCGGCGAACATCCACTTACTGGAGTGGGAGGGACGTTTGGCGTCACAGCGATGTCACGCGGCAGCCGGCCAATAGAAGGGAAGGGGCAGAGATGAGCGGGACGTAAAAATCCCGCCCACCTCTTTCCTTCAGCATTGCCGGCTGGATGCATGTAAGATCTGTTCAATGTTCCCGGGGTGTCACACACTGCGATGTGTGCTGCCTCGGGAACATTGAACAACCTGACGTGCAATTCGTCAGGATTCAACGACGTGTATGCTATGAACGGTTTAACGTTCAATCGCAATCGCACGTACCTGTCATACACTACAATGCACCGTACGATGCCGGATGTGCGTCACTTACGACGTGACCCTGCCGACACATCGTAAGATATATTGTAGCATGTAAAGCGGGGCTTAAATCTAAATTAGAGGCAAAAGATTTATGCCAAAAAAATTGCGACAGGTAGTGATGAGCGAACTGTTCGGTGCTCGGCAAAATGCTCAAGTTCCCCATTGACTTCCTTTATACTCAGTAAATGAGTACCAAGAATCAAAATGCTTATTACGAGCAGCTGAGCACTGAACAGCTCACTCATCACTAAACACAAGCTATCCCTTATCCATAAATAGGGGAAAACTTGCTGATCGATGGGGTCCAACTGATGGGAGCACTATCAATCACAAAATTGTGGCTCTAGAATTCTGAAAATAATGTTTTGCAGCCCTGTCCTGAATAGAGTGAAAGTGCACATGCCCAACTGATGCTCTATTCAATGTCTAAGCGACTATTGCAAAAAGCCAAGTGATGGACTTGACAGTCCCATAGAAAATGAATAGAGGAGAGGCCGAACAGGCGTACCTTCACTCCATTGAGGACGAGGCTGTAGAATTATTGCCTATTACAAGAATAGAGGATAACCTTTTTTTCTGAGAACAACCCTTTAAGGTTTAAGATTAAGGTAACCCTTTTAAAGTCAATCCCCAGAAGAAAATGGTATTTTTAGAACAATAATATTGACCATTGTATAGTTACTTCTTAATAGGGTTATCTGCCTCTCCACACAGTAAAATAATAACATATTCACCTCTGGAGTCAGCGCATTTCCAGTGGATTTGGCAATATTTATCCCAAGGATCATGTGACATTGTTATGTCATGCGATCCCTACTGCCAATCCAGGCTGAACTCACTCTCCCCCTTTTTGGATGTTATTGACATCCAGAGGAAGTGAGAGAGTCAGTGCAAACACGGCTGGTAAATAGAGTTGAGCGCGGTTCGCGGTTCGAGGTTCTCCAGTTCTAGGCTCGAGTGATTTTGGGGGCTGTTCGAGATCGAACTAGAACTCGAGCTTTTTGCAAAAGCTCGATAGTTCTAGATACGTTCGAGAACGGTTCTAGCAGCAAAAAGCAGGGCTTTTTACAGCTACAGTGTGCAGGAGCCATCGCTGGCAGCCTGCCAGAAGCTGGTAACCAAGATAAACATCGGGTATCCAACCAAAGCGCTTTGGTTAGTAACCCGTTGTTTATCCTAGTTACGTGCAGGAAGCCCACACTTCCCCGCTCAGCTCGCTTCGCCCCCTCCTGCCCGCGGCATGTACACATACATACACACACACACACACACATACACACACACACACATGGTCCCGCTCGGCTTACCTGCGGTGATGAAGTCCCGCCATCCCGACCTCAGCGCTGTCACTGTCCTCCATTGCCGCCGCTTGTCACATCACCTCTCGCTTCCGACCCGAGACTGACTAGCGGTGACGTCACGGGCCTCTCGCGATACTTGGTGTGAAGGTGCCTGTCATTGAACTCAGTGACAGGGGCTGTCAGTGTGCTGGAGATCAGCGCAGGTAATGTACCTCGCTGACAGCAGCACTTGTCATGCCCTGCAGTGACCTGGGCTGACCCATTGATGTTAGCTCAGGTCACTGCACTGCTCTCCCAGCCAATGGGGAACATCCTGCTCTTCATTGACTGGGACAGTGTGGATCGTCATGGCAACCCCTTGGATTACACCAGACCTGGATTTGTTTTTTCTTTCTAATAAATTGGTTAAAGAGGGAATGTTTTGGGGAGTGTTTTTTCAAATAAAAATGTGTTTGTCGTCTATTTTTTTTATTACTGACTGGGTTGGTGATGTCGGGTATCTGATAGACGCCTGACCTCACCAACCCCAGGGCTTGGTGCCAGGTGACATTACACATTGGGTATTAACCCCATATATTACCCCGTTTGCCACCGCACCAGGGCGCGGGATGAGCTGGGGCGAAGCACCAGGATTGGCGCATCTATTGGCGGCTGCGGCCTGCTATTTTTAGGCTGGGGAGAGTCCAATAACCATGGACCTCCTTAGTCTGAGAATATCAGACCCCAGCTGTCTGCTTTACCTTGGCTGGTGATCCAATTTTGGGGGGACCCCTACGTGTTTTTTTTTTTTAATTATTTATTTAATTTAAAATAACAGCGTGGGGTGCCCTCAGTTTTGGATTACCAGCCAAGGTGAGGTTGCCAGCTGTGGTCTGCAGGCTGCAGCCGTCTGCTTTACCCTAGCTGGCTACAAAAATAGGGGGAACCCTACGTCATTTTTTATTTTTCATTTTTTTGGCTAAATACAAAGCTAAGCACCCCTTAGTGCCACATGAAAGGCACCAAAGGGTTCAAAATTACAAAATGCAAGAGAGTGGGACATTATGTGTCTTTCTGCCATTATAATGACAGAAAAGACTGATATGAAGTGCACAAGCACAAGAAAATCACCAGAGCGCTCTACGCTGTGAAAAGCAGTAGAAATTGGCACTGGAGTGAACATGTGACCGCCTCATGTAGGATGAAGCTATGGATCCTGGGTAAATTTATGCATTTACCCTCATTCAGTTTTTTTGCAGTACACAAAAAAAACGGAAGGCACACGGATGACAAACAGATGACATACGGACCGTCTACGGAACGAAAACGGATGCCACACGGATGCACCCGTGAAAAAAATGGACTGTTTTTTGCAGACCACAAAAATGGATCGGTCGTGTTAATGTAGCCTTATTCTGATCTGCTGTTTATAAACAGCAGGCAGAAATAAGTGAATAACGCCCCCCAGCGTCAGAAAATCTCCGGGGTTTCAGGGCTAGCTGAGACCCTGGAGATCATGATTCAGGACGGTTTTCCGGTCCCCGCTCACGTGATCACAGGTATACAGCGTATACCGATTATCACGTTACAGTAAATGACAGCGCCGGTAAAAAATTATTTATCTCCCATCTGGCATGAACAAACACTTCTCCACTTCTTCTCCACTTCTTCACTTCTCCACTTTTTCTCCACTTTTTCTCCACTTCTTCTCCACTTCTTCACTTCTCCACTTTTTCTCCACTTTTTCTCCATTTTTTCTCCACTTTTTCTACATTTTTTCTCCACTTTTTCTCCACTTTTTCTCCATTTTTTCTCCACTTTTTCTCCACTTTTTCTCCATTTTTTCTCCACTTTTTCTCCACTTTTTCTCCACTTTTTCTCCATTGTTTCTCCACTTTTTCTCCATTTTTTCTCCACTTTTTCTCCACTTTTTCTCCACTTTTTCTCCACTTTTTCTCCATTTTTTCTCCACTTTTTCTCCACTTTTTCTCCATTTTTTCTCCACTTTTTCTCCACTTTTTCTCCACTTTTTCTACATTTTTTCTCCACTTTTTCTCCACTTTTTCTCCACTTTTTCTACATTTTCTCTCCACTTTTTCTCCACTTTTTCTCCACTTTTTCTCCACTTTTTCTACATTTTTTCTCCACTTTTTCTCCATTTTTTCTCCACTTTTTCTCCACTTTTTCTCCACTTTTTCTCCATTTTTTCTCCACTTTTTCTCCACTTTTTCTCCACTTTTTCTACATTTTTTCTCCACTTTTTCTACATTTTTTCTCCACTTTTTCTCCACCTTTTCTCCATTTTTTCTCCACTTTTTATCCACTTTTTCTCCACTTTTTCTCCATTTTTTCTCCACTTTTTCTACATTTTTCTCCACTTTTTCTCCACTTTTTCTCCACTTTTTCTCCATTTTTTCTCAACTTTTTCTCCACTTTTTCTCTACTTTTTCTCCATTTTTTTTCCTTTTTTTCTACATTTTTTCTCCACTTTTTCTCCACTTTTTCTCCATTTTTTCTCCCCTTTTTCTCCCCTTTTTCTCCACTTTTTCTCCACTTTTTCTCCGTTCTTTTTCTATGGTCGGTCTACCCATTAGCTCTGCCATGCATAGTGTAGCTCTACACCTACTGCACATGTTACTTTATGATTGACATCTCTTTCGTACCAGAGCTGTCTAAGCCTACTCTGACCCCATATTTGTCATTACTATATTGTCCTTGTACTGTATTATGACATTTGTATCATGTGTTTCATTTCTTGCTGTGTTGCAATTTTTTTGCTGCATCCCAATTGTACCTCTACATTGTTCGAGTTTATGTTATTGTTCTCTCACTCTTATGTGATACTGATTATTGACATTTTTCATGATTACATGCAGATAAGTCCAATCTGACGAAGGCTCAGGCCAAAACGTCATTTGTAACTTGTTTTGGACAAAAAACATATATGCTTATGAAAAAATTTTTTTTCTTAATACGGACCAATAAAGAGTGATTTTGCATTACTATCCGTTGTGACTTACTGACTTAGTCTGGGAGATTTAGAGTGCCGAGGTTACTCACTAATTTTATCTATTATTACCTCTGAGCACCTATATACCAGTGAGCAGAGCTTCCTCTACAGTAGTTCTCCTGATTAGGCATGCCCTTACCTCATGAGCAGGGCATTGCAGCTTTGGTAGCAACCATTACGACATGGACTCTGCTGCTGTGGACCCGGGGAGAGTGAGTGCAGATTCATTGCACCCACACTCCTCACATGAAGGGTCTGCACTCCTAGAAAATGGGAGATACGTTCCCTGAGTGTCTCCCCCCATATTCTAGACGGTCCAGAGTCGTCGTGGGACCCCTTTATTTTTTTTCTTACAATAAATTGGTGAAAGAGGAAATGTTTTGGGGACTGTTTTTTCAAATAAATTTCTTTTGTCGATTTTTTGTTTTTGTTAGTACTGACAGTTTATGATGTTGGGTATCTAATAGACGCCATGACATCACAAACTGCTGGGCTTGATCTCAGGTGACTTTACAGCTAGTATCAACCCGATTTATTACCCCGTTTGCCACTGCACCAGGGCACGGGATGAGCTGGGGTGAAGCGCCAGGATTGGCGCATCTAGTGGATGCGCCATGTCTGGGGTGCCTGCGGCCTGCTATTTTTAGGCTGTGAAGGCCCAATAACTATGGACCTTCCCACCCTGAGAATACCAGACCACAGCTGTCCGCTTTACCTTGGCTGGTGATCCAATTTGGAGGGGACCCTACTTTTTTGTGTAATTATTAATATTTATAAAATAATTATAAAAAAAGAGCCTGGGGGACCTCCACATTGGATCCCCAACCACGGTAAAGCTGCCAGCTGTGGTTTTCAGGCTACAGACGTCTGCTTTACCCTAGCTGGCTATCAAAAATGGGGGGACCCAACGTCATTTTTTTTTTAACTATTTTTTAAATAGAAACAATTAATGGGATTCCCTGTATTTTGATTGCCAACCAAGGTAACGACAGGCAGATGGGGGTGGCAACCCATAACTGTCTGCTTTATCTGCGTTGAGAATCAAAAATACCGCGGAGCGCTATGTCATTTTTTTTAAAGATTTATTTTTACAGCACTGTGATGTCCAGCAATCAAAATACAGGGAAGCCCATTTTGTTTTTTGTTATTTAAATAAATAATTAAAAAAAATATATATGGGCTCCCGCTGCATTTTTTGTATTGCTAGCTAAGGGTAATCCAAGCAGCTACTGGCTGCTAACCCCCACTGCTTGGTGTTACCTTCACTGGCAATGAAAAATCCAGGGAAGCATTTTTTAATTTTTTGGCCAAAAAACTACAAAAAAAGGACGTGAGCTTTGCCATATTTTTGTATGCTAGCCAGGTATAGCAGGCAGGTGCTGGAAGAGTTGGATACAGCGCCAGAAGATGGCGCTTCTATGAAAGTGCCATTTTCTGAGGCGGCTGCAGACTGCAATTCGCAGCAGTGGGGCCCAGAAAGCTCAGGCCAACCTGTGCTGCGTATTCCAATCCCCAGCTGCCTAGATGTACCTGGCTGGACACAAAAATGGAGCAAAGCCTACGTCATTTGTTTTCTAATTATTTCATGAAATTCATGAAATAATAAAAAAAGGGCTTCCCTTTATTTTTGGTTCCCAGCCGGGTACAAATAGGCAACTGGGGGTTGGGGGCAGCCGTACCTGTCTGCTGTACCTGGCTAGCATACAAAAATATGGCGAAGCCCACATAATTTTTTCAGCAAAAAACTTCTGCATATAGTCCTGGATGGAGTATGCTGAGTATGCTGAGCCTTGTAGTTCTGCAGCTGCTGTTTGTCTGTATGGAGAAGACCAGACAGCAGCTGCAGAACTACAAGGCTCAGCATACTCCATCCAGGACTGTATGCAGAAGTTTTTTGCCCACCAAAGATGACGTGGGCTTTGCCATATTTTTGTATGCTAGCCAGGTACAGCATGCAGCCACGGGCTGCCTCCAACCCCCAGTTGCCTATTTGTACCCGGCTGGGAACCAAAAATATAGGGAAGCCCTTTTTTTTTTAATTATTTCACTTATTTCATGAAATAATTAAAAAACAAATGACGTGGGCTTCGCCCCATTTTTGTGTCCAGCCAGGTACAACTAGGCAGCTGGGGATTGGAATCCGCAGCACAGGTTAGCTCGAGGTTTCTGGGCGCCTCTGCTGCGAATTTCAGTCCGCAGCCGTCCCAGAAAATGGTGCTCTCATAGAAGCGCAATCATCTGGCGCTGTATCCAACTCTTCCAACAGCCCTGGAGCCGGGTGGCTTGTTGGGTAATCATGAGTTAATACTGGCTTTGTTTTACTAGCCAGTATTAAGCCAGAGATTCTTAATGTCAGGCACGTTTGACCCGGCCATTAAGAATCTCCAATAAAGGGTTAAAAAAAAGACACCACACAGAGAAAAAATACTTTAATAGAAATAAATACACAGACACATTAGAGACTCCATCTTTATTACCCCCTGTCAGCCCAATAAATCCCCAATAAACCAGCGCTGATAAGAGGTTTTTAATAGAGGCTTAAATTATAAGCAGCAATTTCAGCGTTCCAAGTGCCTTTAAATGAATTTGAAGAAACTGCACTTCAGGATTGTAGTGAGGATTGTAGTGAGGATGAGGTGCCCCAGCCCATTACTTGATGGGCTGGGGCACCTCATCCACACTACAATCCTCACTACAATCGGGAAGCAGCATGCAGCCTTCACTCCGTGAGTGATCAGTGCTGCTAGCGGTAACAGCGGTAACGCTGACAGACGCGTTACCATAGCAACGGTGCTCCCGGAGCCGCGGTTAGCGGTGACGTCACTGCTAACTGCGTTGCTATGGCAACGGTGATCTCCGTTAATGACCGGCTGTGTCAGCCGGTCCCTAACGGAACGGGGAGTCGACCGTGTGCTAGAGCATATCGCCGGTACACGGCGATACACAAATGTGCACCGTGTACCGGAGAGATGCACTCGCAGGTCCTACATGACGTGTCATAGTCATGTGACCAGTCTGTAGCCAATGAGATAATAGCCACGTGACTGGTCACATGGCTATTTTGACGTCACGATAGGTCCTGCATCTCTGCTGGCAGTGCCGGTCACCGGGAGGATTCAGCGATCATCGGATGGAATAGCGGCAGGAGACAGAGTGCAGGAGGGATCGCGGGGACCGGTAAGTATTATGGCAATGTTTATTAACTGTTTGTGTACATTTATCATGCATTTTTATGTGTTTGTGATTGCCTCCCATTATAGCCTATTGGTACGAGTTCGGTTCGTCGAACGTTCGACGAACCGAACTCGAACGGGACCCCCGTTCGGCGAACCGACCTTGAGCCGAACCGGGACCGGTTCGCTCATCTCTACTGGTAAAGCACTGACACTGGAGGGCAGTATGTGTTTTTATTATTTTACTGTGTGAAAGTACAGGGATGGAGAAGGGGTTATCTGAGTGTTGGACAATCTATTTAAGATCTTTAAGACATCAGAAAAAAGCCAATAGCCCTAATGTAGGAGTATGCTTTAGAATAAATTCCGACAATGAGTTTGTGAGTTTTTGACACTGTATTTTCACTGTACAAAAAAAGCAACGTATTATAGTTCAAGAAAAGTGGATGGGCTTTATAGAGTACTCATGCCCACTGATGCCCATGTGACACCCCATGGAGCAGAAGATAGGAGCTTACCTCCGTACTTTGTATACCCGTCACCGGGCCAGTGGTTTGAAGAAGTCGTGTCCTAGGCCTGGTTCCATGGCCCTGTGGTGCACAGTAAAAGGGGGTTAGCAAGGATTGTCCCTGGAGTGGAAGTCACCGGTTGCAGTGGTGACTGGGGTCCCGGCCTTCTCCACTGTGAACCCTTCCTTTGACCTTTTTCCCCTTCAGGAGTGGAACAGATGATGTCGACTACGTCACTTGTGGTTCGTGACCAGGGATAAGGCCGCCGCTACCGGATACCTCGCGGGGGAAGATGTTGGGGTGCAGCCGGGATGATCTCACTCCCCACAGGTGGAGCGGGCCTCGGGAAGGAGAACGGGGAACTGGGAATTGCCGGATCACAAGGCGATAACAAACAGAGTCAGAGTCACTGGGTTGCGGGTTTCAGATTTATTTACTCACAGTTCTTTTATGTTGCACCCCGGATGCTGATCTTTACTGTGCTGACTCCGGTAGTTCCCAGGCAGGGCAGAGGTCAAAGTCTGGTAGGGCAGCCTGTGGGCTTTCTCCTTCTTTGCTCTCGTGTGGTGGTCCCCTCCTGGTCTCTGGAGCTCTTGGGACCCACTACTCTGCCACCCGAAGCTGCACTGGTTCCAGGGGGCAACGAAATCCTCCCCTCTGTAACCCTCTTCTCTTCCATGCCACATGACTTCCAGTCTCAGGCTTTCAATTTCTTCCCGGCTAGCCACCTCTCCCATTCCAAGTCTCTGCCGGCTAATGAACCTGGAGCCTCCTAACTGGCATCTCTCTCAGCTTAGGGGTGCTCAGCCATCCACTCACCCGGTCCCAGGTAAGGAAAGGGTGTATAATCTGTCTGGATCTAGTGGCTCCTCTGCTCTGCCTCCCTGAGAGAGGGAGCTCTCAGGGAGCTGGTCAATGCATCCACTCTCTCTGGTCTCTGAAACGTTCTGAAGTAAAATGAAACTAAACTTTCTGTTTTGTAACTCCCTCTTGCACATGCCCCCACCTAAGGAATGTTCCCTCTGTCTGTGTGTGTGAGGCTGTGGGAGCAGAAACAAAACTTACCAGGCTTTTAACCTCTGCCTGCCCAGGGTGGACTGACACTATAAAATGCAGAAAAATACCTACAATACAATACCCTGAAGCATCCAGTCTCAGGGGCGCTACACCCACATAACCGTTTTTTACCTGCAGATTTCCCATATCTAATGCAATTATATGGGGAAAATCTGCATATAAAACTCAGCATACTCACAAGAGAAATTGACATGTTGCAGATTTCAAACACACTGCAGGTCAGTATAAGTTGTGTAAAACAAATATACCAGTGAGCATGAAAGTTCTGTACATCCTATCCACTTTGCTGGAACGGTAAGACACTGTGTGTTTGGTGCAGCGATAATGCACAGTACTAAAAACTCTAAAAACACATTATGGTAACTTAACCTTCAAGGATTTTCTCAATCTGTTCAGGAATGCAACATTAAAGGGCTTCCTACTCACCTGGGCAAACAGTGCGCTTACTGGACTGACAGTTCAAACCAGCAGCATCTCTATGGAGCTGGCCCAAACTGTGCACTCCTAATGCCTTTGTATGAGGTACAATAGTTATGTGGAATCAGAGGAGCAACAGAGCACTGAAGCTGGATCATGTGCTAGCTACATTCCATTACTCAGCATTAGTGCAGTGCTTACAAGCTCTATGGGAAAGAACTTGTAAGCATTGTGCATGTTCAGCCAGCACAATGCTTACCCCTGGACAATGAGATGTAAACACCAGTAAAATTTAAAAAAAAAATCTGTTATCTTGAGAACAGAGGTTTTCCATTTAAAATAAATTGCAAAGTGGTTTGCTTTTACAATCGCATTTACAAGCAAATTTAGTCATCTAAGAAGATAGGCATAACCCCTTTAGTCCCTTCATACAATGCATTTTTCTATTTTTGTGATTTTTTTTTCTCTACTTTTTTCAAGAGCTAAAGCTTTTTATTTTTTTCTCATTGATACAACTGTATTAGAGCTTCACTTTTAGTGGAAAGTGTTATAGTTTTGAATAGCATCATTTATTTTACTATGTTAGACAATAGGTTGAACTGACATATGTCTACCTTCTACTTTAAAAACTATGAAACTATATAATGCACTGAAAAAACAGGAAAATTGTTACAAAACCCTCCATTCCGCCATTATTTTTAGGTCAGTAGTAATGTGCTGTAAAGATGACCGACCGGGCAATTTCATTCCTTAGAGCCAAATGATCATAGTGATACCAAATTTATACGTTTTTGTTTTATATTTTAGCAGTTCAGAAGTTTGTTCAAACAAATGTTCATGTCACAATTTTCTTTAATCCATTACTTTTTTTATGTTTTCATTTGATGGAGCTATATGAGGCTTTTTTGTGCCATAATGTATTTATAGGCAGAACAGAGCCAAGGCAGAGCCATGGGCATAGAGACTCATGGCTCTCCTTTGCAGGGCAACCAAGGGGTTAATTTTGCTACAGGGAAGGAGCGGGCTTTTGTGGGGTCATTAATTCAAGGGGTGGATATATAGGGCCAGGGGAGGTAAAAGGGGTGGGACCATTATATATATACTGTATGTCTAGGGATTGGGGGGGCCACCACTTCGGCGCGAGGTACCTAAAGTGAAAGGTCCCCGTGTCACCTCACCTGATCTCCACCTGACCTGATGATGATAGTTGCAGAGATCCTGGAGCAGTTTCGTGCTGCTGCTGGCGGAGCGGATGGAGCAGTGGTCAGGACGGCGATCCGGGAGATCCTGGGAAGTCCGGAAGCGGCATCTGATGCTGACTCCCCACCACTCCGGAGTGTGCGCAGGGCAAGGGCACCGGAGCGGTTCTCACCCGATGCGGCTCCTGGTCCTCAGTGGCGCCGTAGGAGCCCCTCAAGGGACTCCACTCGCAGGAAGACTCCATCTGCTTCTGCCCGCAGGAGCAGGAGAGGGAGGAATCCTGCTCGGCGGTCAGGACCTGCGGTGGTGGGTGGTCCCTCCAGGGGTCAGGTGACCGGCTCACCTGCCTCTACTGCTCACAACAAAATGGCGGTGGTCTTTCCTGGCGATGTTCTTGTCGGGAGTACTGCTAGACTGCATGGAGGTGTGAGTGCTGCAGGGCCCCTGTGGCCTAAAGTCCGGGTCGGCTGGTCAACATGCTGTTGGGGGAGCGGGAACCCAGGCAGGGAGTGTTGGAGCAAAGGCAGGGGTGTGCTGGCAGTTTAATGATGGCCAGTTCAAGGTTGGAAGCTCCTGCAAGTTTAAGCATCAGTGTTCTGGTTGTGGAGGTTCCTCCTCGTTGCTTTAAGAAGGGAAAGCCTAAGTCAGGGGGAGATCCTGGAACGGGGGGGAGTCCGGTGAGGCTTCGCAAGATGGCCCCTTATTTAAATAGATAGCGTAAGCGGGATAAAGCAGTGTTATTGGAGGACAGTTTTCGTGTTTCTTTTAGAATTCCCTCCTCGTCTCATGTTGTTCCGTTTCAGTTAAAGAATCTGTTGTAACTGCGTCAACACCCGGAGGGGGTAACTAAAAAGCTCCTTGGTGAGGTTGCTTGTTGTCGGATGGTGGGTCCATCTGCATCTCCCTCCATCCCGGATTTGGTTGTATCATTGCTAGGGGTTGTGCCAAAGAAGGAACCGAAAACTTTTGGCTCATTCAGCATGTGTCGTTCCCCAAGGGTTTGTCTGTGAATGATGGCATTGACCCAGAACTCTGTTCTGTGGTGTATAACTTGTTTGACGCAGCCGTTAGCTGGGTTCGGAGATGTGTGAGAGGAGCATTGTTAGCGAAAATGGATATCGAATTGGCACTCTGTTTGTTGTCTGTGCACCCAGAGAGTATGCATCTGTTGGGTTGTTTTTGGGATGGTTCCTATTTTGTCGATCGTTGTTTGCCAATGGAGTGTTCCATCTCATGCACCTATTTTGAAGCGTTTAGTTCTTTCTTAGAATGGGCAGTGTGTGACGTGGCTCAGCTCTCGTCGGTGATTCATTATCTCGACGATTTTTTGTTCATTGGGCCTGCCAAGTCGGCAGTTTGTCAAATGTTGTTAAGGACCATGGAATGATTGTCGGGTCGATTCGGGGTTCCCTTGGCTCAGGACAAGACGGAAGGCCCGTTTGCAGGCTGCCCGTGGAGAAAATCTCGGCTTTACGCGTGGAGGTACAGTTGAGAGACCTTCAGTCTTTGTTGGGCAAGCTGAATTGTGCTTGTCGTATCATGCCCATGGGCCAGGTTTTTCACGTAGGTTGGCAACGGTGACAGCCGGGGCGTGTTTCCCCAGGCATTACATAAGGGTGACCCAGGACTTTAGGGAGGATTTGGCAGTTTGGAGAGGTTTTTTGGATAAGTACAATGGCCAGTCGCTAATGATTGCGGAAGTCCAGGATGATTTTGATTGTGAGCTCTTTACAGATGCATCAGGTGGTACGGGCTTCGGAGCTTACTTCGGAGCTAGATGGTGCATGGTAGAGTAGCCGAAGTCATGGCATGAAGCAAGGTTTACGCGGAATCTGACATTGTTGGAGCTTTTTCCAATTGTGGTAGTGATGTCTGTTTGGGGAGAGCACTTTAGCAACAGAAAAATCCGTTTTCACTTTGATAACATGTCGGTGGTCATGGCAATTAACAACTTGTCTCGTGCGTCTCCTCCGGTTGTTCGCCTTCTGCCGTACTTTGTGATGCGGTACCTCTGCCTTAATGCATTGGTTGTGGCTGTGCATTTACCTGGGGTTGAGAATTGTACTGCTGATTCCCTTTCTCACTTGCAGTGAGATCGTTTTTGGAGCCTGGCACCGGAAGCGGAGTCCGTCGGCAGCAACTGGCTGGCGAAGCTCTTGGATTTGGTGTTCGAGAGACGAGCTCATTGATCAGAGTGTCATAAGCCCCTGGTACGTGGGTTGCATATGAAGCAGCTTGGAGGGAATGGACGGATTGGGCCAGGGGAATCTGAAGAAGATTATGTAGGTGCTTTGCTTTGTTGGTTGTGTAGGGTGGCTTTGGATCAGTGGTCCTTTTCTAGAGTTAATCGTTTCATAGCGGGGGTTGCGTTTGGCTGTAAGTTTCGGGGTGTCATTGATATAACAAAGAATTTTTTGGTTCGGCAAGCTTTGAGGGGCTTGAGGAAGGGGCTCCACAGACTGAATAGTCGGAGGCCAGTGTCATTCCAGTTGCTAGAGGAGCTGGGAGCTCAGCTGGAGCAAGTGTGCGTCTCATATTTTGAAATGGTTCTGTTTCGGTTGGCATTTTCTTGGTCATTCTTTGGAGCTATAAGGATAGGTGAATTGGTGTCTCCAACGTCGTATAGGGAGGGGGGCGTTTTGGGACAGGACGCAGTTGATCTAGGAGATTCTATTGAATTTTAGATCTGCGGTCTAAGACGAATCAATGTGGTCGTGGGAGAAGGGTCACTTTATGGGCTTTGAGGGGGTCCTTGATGTGCCCGGTATCTTGTTTTCAACGGTATTTAGTGTTGGGGTTGACCACTCGGGCCTGTTGTTGAAGCATAAGGATGGATCATTTTTGTCTAGGTATCAGTTTGTGGTGGCTTTTTGGAAATGCCTGGAGAGGTTGGGGCTTGTTTCGCATTGGTGTGGCGACGGAGGCTGACAGTTGGGGACTCCCAGTGGAAACAGTAAAGAGGATAGGCAGGTGGGAGTCGAGGAGGTTCAGACTGTATGTCCGCCCCCATTTGTTGTAGAAGCTGGGGCGTTTTGGTCTGGTGGCATAAAAAAAAAAGATGCAGCAATGTTGTTTAAAGGTTAAGGGTAGAATTAATGGTGTGTGTCAGAGTTTTGGTTGTTACACCCTCTCTCCCCCCCGTTGTTTTTGTTTCTTTTTTTATAGGTGGTACAGCTCTGGTGTGGATTTTCGGCCATTCATTTGTTTATTGGGGGACACAGAGCCGATGTGCAGAGCAATGGTCGGCAGTTGGGTTGGTCCAGAGACGAGGTAATCATACGTTGGATCAGGGTGTGGTGCATGCGCTGGCGGCAGGTGTTGGTCGATTTTCACCATTTTGTTTGGTTAGATCGCCCCCCGATGTGCTGGTGTTGCATGTCGCGGAAAATGATTTGGGGACTTGCCCCTGTTGGGACTTGATCAGGGATATCCGGCACGACCTGCTTCACCTTTGGTCAGTTTGCCCTAATCTGAGGGTGGTTTGGTTAGACATTGTTCCCAGGAAGGTATGGCGGGGGGCTCGGTCACTGGAGAGGATCGACAAGACCAGAATAAAGGTCAACAGGGTGGTTGGGAACTTTGTGGCCAGGAATAGAGGAGTTGTGGTTTCTACGTAGGGACTTGGACTCGGGGAGTGGAATTTTTGGCGGTCAGATGGCGTGCATTTGACTGCCGTGGGTATTGATTTGTGGGCCTTGAGCATTCAGGAAGGAGTGGAGCGGGGACTGGTTTTGGTGGGGTGACTCACATTATGAGGTGTCAGGTAATGCTTGTGTGGTGTTGGTGAGGGGGATTCTAGAAGCCGGTGGAAATGTTGGAGTGGGGGGTGGTACATCGGATAAATGGGGACCACCCCCTCGTTTATTCTGGTATGGTAATTGCCTGGCGGACTTGAAGGGCTTCCCAAGGGTGGGGTCTCCTGAGAGTCGGTTAGGGACAAGGTTTTCCGACAAAGGTGGTGCCCCCGAGTTTTTGGTTGCGGCTGGGGGCAAATATGCCGGATGGATTGATAATATTTGGTGTCCATCAGGTTTTGGGGCTCCAAGAACCGCCCTTGCATTTGTTTATAAATGGTTATTTATTGGTTTGTATTGTTTGTTAATAAACCAAGCTGATTTGGCCAATTTATCCAAATAATGGTATTACATGTTTATTAACGGTTGGGGAAAAGGGATTTTTATGTTTTGGGGTGTTTACTGAGCCGACGGGGAAGCCTCTGCAGTAGGACAGTCATGATTCCACTTTGGAATTATCACAGCTCGTCATGAACTAGATGCGCTATTGACTTGTGCCCCTGCTGTGCACCAATCCCACACCTGCTCTACCAATTATGGCAGAGCAGGGAAAAAACAATGTGAAAACACCAAACGTTGCAAAGGTTTGAGAAACTTTAAGTTGCGCAACATTTTTTTGGCTTTTCACAACAATTTATGCCAAAATTCTGGTGCCACTGATTTGATGAATCAGGGCTATAGTGCCTATTGTAAAAGATAATTTAGTAGAGATAGTAAAATGATAAAGTTTTTCAGGGCTTAGACAAGTACTTTACTTTCCAGTAAAAAAAAAGATGCAATCCTACCGTATACAAAGAAAATTGAGACAATTGTATGCTTTTTACTTTACATATAGCGGGGTCCACAAAGACGTGGCTAAAGGAATGTAATGTGAACCAACTTGAGTGGTTTGTGAAGAGCCCTAACCTCAATTGCAACATCGCAGCAATCATGAGATAAGTTAAGATGCTAAACTTAAGACAGACCTTACTATTGAACATTAGCGCCCGACCTTATAATTGTTTTCTGAAATTTCTGATATGTATCACTTTGTAAATTAAATATTATGTATTAATGTCACCATTGTCTTTAATAATGCAGAATATTATTTTGCCGGTACAATCCTCCACCTCCTACAATGCAGAATCCAGGCTATTGTGCTACGAACAGAAGAATTTGACTCAGTCTCAAATTTAAATAAACCATCAATAAAGGCAACATGCACAATAATATTTTGCAAATATACAAAAATATTTTTATTATTTTGATGCGTGACTAGAAAAGACAAAATATAGTGATTTAAAATCAACACAACAGAAAATGGGCGGCGTGGTAAGGTGGGGCTTTTTTGTATTGCAAATTGCAATAAATAGTATAAGAGCTTCTAAAAGGAGAAATACATGATTATTTATATATAATTCTCTCCACAATTTGATGATAATCACATAATCGGAAAAAATTGTACAGCGGGTTTTTAGAGGTCACATGACCTATACTGGCAGTAGATAATATAAAACACTCATATGGCATGACAGGGCAAAAAAGCCAGGACTGAACATTAATAAATAAATGTACATCACATGTTAACAATGATAAAGAAAATCAGTCCTGTAATCATAATGTCATTGTATATCAGTTTGTCTAACAGCCTAGTAATATCAATGAGTAAGCTGCCACATAGATACAAAAAATGCTGGCCAGGGTTGCTGCAGGAAGCAAGCAAAGGGTTAAAGACTAACTAGTCCTGCAAACCACAGCAGCACCTGGACAACAAATACAATTTAGATAGTATCAAAGCACATTGAATATATAGAAGCGGCAAGTAAAACATATACCAAGTGTCAAAAATAACCTGCGGAGATAATAGCAGGATAGTGAACTCAAATCTGCTATCCACATAAGACACATGTGCTGAATATCAAGGAAAGAATGCTAAGTTCAACCCGCTGTCACCAATAACAGACCATGTGGAGCCAAATTGAGAAGGAGCTCATAGGGAGTATACCCACCAATATACTGACCCCACCAGAACACACCGCCCACACCTCGACGCGCGTTTTGCAACTGCCACGCAGTCCATTTTCTGTTGTGTTGATTTTAAATCACTATATTGTTTTGTGTGTCTTTTCTAGTCACGCATAAAAATATGTTTGTATATTTGCAAAATATTAGTGTGCATGTTGCCTTTATTGATGGTTTATTTAAATTTGAGACTGAGTCAAATTCTTCTACTAGTATATGATATGGTGACTTTAGTCAATTCCAATATTTAATATGTATATTATGAATTCCTGCACTCTATTTCTAATATATATTGTGCTACGAAGTAGGCAAGTAGGCTCTTGTAATGCTACACCACTAGTGGTAGAAATTGCACCAAAATGGGATGTAAAGGACATTGTGTAAAGAGGCGCCTGCTTCCTAGAGGTTGCTAGAACACTAGTGGGGAAGGTCAGTAGTGCAGTAGACCAATCCGAGAGTCAGAAGTCTGGAGGTCATGTCAGTACAGCGGGAGGCAGAGAAGCCGAAGTCACAAGCGAGCTGAGGATCAGTAAGGCAGGAAGTAGCGTCAAGTACAAAAGGGGAGCAGAGCCGAGATCAGAGTACAATCCGGGGTCGGATTCCCAGAGGACTCGTAAGTAGCAGAGGAGAGAGCAAAGCCAGAGTCACGAAGCAAGCCGAGGTTCTGGGATGCAGGGGGTTCAGTCAGAGTGAGGAGGAAAGGGAATGGGGAATGAGGAACTAGGTATCAGGAACTATCACTGGCATCGTTCTGGGTGAAAGGGCTTCAAGGTAAGTTAGAGCAATCACCCAGAACGAGGGCACTAACAAATAGGCCCCTCCCACCGGACCTAAAACCGGAACATACAGTCCACAGGAGAACTCACAAACACGCATTGTGTTTGCAAGAAATCAGAGCCACAAGTAATAATCATGACAGCTCTTACTTCCAATAGCTTACACTAAGAAAATATTACCTTAGGCTATTTTTTCAAATGACACAGTAATTTTCACTTCTGTAATAATAGTTGTTGATTTTATGTCTAACACCTTCCTATCAAACATACTTTCCCTGTCCAATCACTGTATAAAACAAGGCTTAATAACACCCTGGCAATATAATTTGCTCACCTAACCTTTGCATTGGTTGACACCACATCATAAACACTATTTAATTCCTGGCCAGATAAAAAGAATAATGACATAACAAAGTACGCACGACTGGTTTTTGTAAAATAGGTAAAACACCCACATATCACTGAGGTTTAATGATCCCTTAGTTACTTCAAAACAAAGACTTTAAATCATTGTCATGTCATTTGTATTTTAACTTTATTAGTTTTTCAGATGAGCTGTTAGCACACAGACTTATTGCGCATGAAATCTGCAGCAATATTTACACAGTTGGCAGAATGTGGGCAGTGAGTACTCCGTTATTGCAAATGCCATTTATAGTGCACGAGACAACAATAATGTTTCTAAAAAAACAAAACAATGCTTTAGTGTTTATTAGGCATCAGATACATAGGACTAAGGGGTACTTTGCACGTTGCGACATCGCTACTGCGATATTGTCGGGGTCAAATCGAAAGTGATGCACATCCGGCGCCGGTAACGACGTCGCAACGTGTAAAGCCTAGATGCACCGATAAATGATCGTAAAAGTGTCGTAAATCGGTGACCTGTGTAGCGTCGGACATTTTAATAATGTCGCACCAATAGGAGATACGATGTTGTACTTCGTTCCTGGGGCAGCATACATCGCTGTGTGTGAAGCCGCAGGAGTGAGGAACATCTCCTTACCTGCCTCCACTGCCAATGCGGAAGGAAGGAGGAGGGCGGGATGTTTACTTCCTGCTCATCTCCGCCCCTCCGCTTCTATTGGCCGCCTGCCGTGTGACGTCGCTGTGACGCCGAACGACCCGCCCCCTTAGGAAGGAGGTGGGTCGCCGGCCAGAGCGACGTCGCAGGGCAGGTAAGTGCGTGTGAAGCTGCCGTAGCGATAATGTTCGCTATGGCAGCTATCACAAGATATCGCATGTGCGACGGGAGCGGGTACTATCGCACTCAGCATCGCTAGCCGATGCTAGCGATGTTGCAACGTGCAAAGTACCTCTAACTATTAACAAGCCTTAGAATTTAAGGCTCATAAAGAAATAAAAGTTAAATAGTCATTGTTGTGTCAACAAACTTTAAATATTCAAAAGTAAAGCAAATGTGAAAAAGTAACGTTATATACAGTCATGGGCAAAAATGTTGGCACCCTTGAAATTGTTTCAGAAAATGATACATTTCTCCCAGAAAATAATTGAAATACACGTTAGTTATACACATTTATTTCCTTTGTGCATATTCAAACAACACAAAAAAGACAGAGAAAAAAAAGGCAACAAATTGACATAATTTCATGCAAATCCCCAACAATGGGCCAGACAAAAGTGTTGGCACCCTCAACTTAATATTGGTTTCACATCCTTTGGAATAAAAACCTGCGATCAATCACTATTCCTATAACCATCAACAAGTTTTTTGCACCTCTCAACTGGAATTTTGCACCACTCTTCCTTTGCAAACTGCTCCAAGTCTCTCGTATTTGAAGGGTGTCTTCTCCTAACAGCAATTTTAAGATATTTCTTCAGGTGGTTAATGAGATTTAGGTCCAGGCTCATTGCTGGCCACTTCAGAATTCTCCAGTGCTTGGTTTCCATGCATTTCTGAGTGTTTCTTGAAGTATGTTTGGGGTTATTCTCCTGCTGGAGAACCCATGACCTAGGACACAAACGCAATTTTCTGATACCGGGAACTACATTACAATCTAAAATCCTTTGGCAATATTCAGAGATCATGATGCTTTGCACACATTAAAGGTACCCAGTGCCAGGGACAGCAATACAAACCCAAAACATCTTTGAACCTCCACCATTTTTGACTATAGGTACTGTGTTCTTTTCTTTGTAGGCCTCATTCTTTTTTGGTAAACATTAGAATTATGTGCCTTAACAAAAACTCTATCTTGGTGGCATCTTTCCACAAGACGCTTTCCCAGCAGGATTTTAGCTTCCTCTGCAGTCTAGCATTTTTATGTCTTTGTTAGCAGTGGGCTCCTTCTCGGTCTCCTGCCAAAGCATTTCATTTTTTTCAGGAAAATTTGTGTTGACACTGATGCATTGTAAACCTGCAGGACAGCTTGAATTTCTTTGGAATTAGATTAAGGCTGCTTATTCACCATCCAGAGAGCAAAAAACTGTGGGAAGAAAGGGCGCAAATAGGGTCTTACCCGGTATAGCAATGGAAGGTGAATGTATAGCAGGAACACTCAACTGATGCGGTTGTGCCAGTCACAACCCCTTTGACAGCATGAAAGTAACGTGGAAGGCAGCAGTCCTGCAACACGGAGTGATTTCAGACAGCAGGAGAAAAGCAGGTTTAAATACCGCGCCAAACCACAGGAGTCCAGATGAAGTTAGTAAATCTATTTTCTAGACCTGTGAAAATAAAGAAAAGAGATTTACTAACTTCATCTGGACTCCTGTGGTTTGGCGCGGTATTTAAACCTGCTTTTCTCCTGCTGTCTGTATTCACCATCTGAACTGTCCTGTGTTGCAACATTGCAACCGTTCATCAATTTTTCTTTGCTGTCAATGTCCAGGGAAATTAGGTACAGTGCCATGGGTTGTAAACTTCTTGATTATGGTGTTCACCATGCATAAAACAAAATAAAGATCATTGGAGATGGACTTGTATCCTTGAGATTGTTGATATTTTTCAACAATTTTGGTTCTCAAGTCCACAGACCATTTTCTTCTCCTTTTTCTATTCTCTAGGCTTCATATGGCACACACAGATACACAATGCAAAGATTGAGTCAACTTCTCCTCTTTTTATGTTGTATCAGGTGCGATTTTCATATTGCCCACACCAGTTAATTGCCACATGTAATTGCAATAATTTTCTGGGAGAGATGCTTCATTTTCTGGAACAATTACAATCTTGCCAACACTCTCGGTCATGACTATACACCACTGACTAAACATGCTTTGTCCACTTATTGAGTCACTTCCACACCTCCTCGCTGCCTTATAATGTCAATCGTTAAGCGTAAAAAAATTCTAAAATGTCACTTGCTCACAAGAAGCCTATCATAAGCCTATCATAAGGTAGAGAATCTCCTCATAAAGCAAATTGATAAAGCAGCGAGTCTCGGAGAGGTAATTATTATGGGGGACTTTAACTATCCTGATATAAATTGGATTACAGAAACTTGCAGTTCCAGCAAAGGAAATAGATTTTTGATAACAATGAAAGATAATTACCTTTCACAAATGGTACAGGACCCCACAAGAGGGGGAGCACTACTAGACCTTGTACTAACCAATAGGCCAGACCGCATATCAAATATAAAAGTTGGGGGTTACTTGGGGAATAGTGATCACAAAATAATAAGTTTTCATGTATTCTTCAGTAAGATGTATAGTAGAGGGGCTACAAGGACACTAAACTTCAGGAAAGCAAATTTTAAACAGTTGAGAGATGATCTTAGTGCAATAAACTTGGATGATGTACTAAGTAATAAAAGTACACAAAGCAAATGGGAGACATTTATGAGCATCCTGAATAGGGCTTGTGCAGAAAATATACCCTATGGGAACAAACATGCTAGAAATAGGAGGAAACCCCTATGGCTAAATAGAGCTGTAAGGGAAGCAATAAAAAAAAAACAGAAAGCCTTAAAAGAATTAAAGAGGGTAGGTAGTGATGAGGCATTATTTAATTATAGAAAATTAAATAAAATATGTAAAAAGCAAATTAAGTTAGCTAAGTTTGAGACAGAGAGACTCATTGCGAGAGAAAGTAAAAATAATCCTAAAATATTCTTTAACTACATAAACAGTAAAAAACTGAAAAGCGATAGTGTTGGCCCGCTTAAAAATAGTCTTGGTGAAATGGTGGAGGGGGATGAGGGTAAAGCCAACCTGCTGAAGGACTTTTTTTCTACGGTTTTTATACAAGACAATGCCATGGCAGATGACATGACCAGTGATACCATAAATTCACCCTTGAATATTACTTGCTTAACCCAGCAGGAAGTACGCCGCTGCCTCGAAATCACTAAGGTTGACAAATCTCCGGGCCCGGATGGCATACACCCCAGAGTACTACAGGATTTGGATTCTGTGATAGATAGACCATTATTTTTAATCTTCACAGATTCCTTAATAACAGGGTCGGTACCGCAGGACTGGCGCATAGCAAATGTGGTGCCAATATTCAAAAAGGGGACAAAAACTGAGTCGGGAAATTATAGGCCGGTAAGTTTAACCTCTACAGTTGGTAAAATCCTTGAGGGTTTCTTGAGAGATGCTATACTGGAGTATCTCAAGAAAAATAACCTTATGACAGAATATCATCATGGGTTTATGAGGGATCGATCCTGTCAAACTAATTTGATCAGCTTCTAGGAAGAGGTAAGTTCAAGCCTGGACCAGGGAAATGCAGTGGATGTTGTGTATATGGACTTTTCAAAAGCTTTTGATACGGTGCCACACAAAATGTTGGTACATAAAATGAGAATAATGGGGATAGGGGAAAATATGTGTAACTGGGTTAAAAACTGGCTCAGTGATATGAAACAAAGGGTGGTTATTAATGGTACGTACTTGGACTGGGTCTCAGTTCATAGTGGGGTACCACAGGGGTCAGTATTGGGCCCGCTTCTTTTCAACATATTTATTACTGACCTTGTTGGGGGCATGCGGAGTAGAATTTCAATATTTGCAGATGATACTAAACTCTGCAGGGTAATCAATACAGAGGAGGATAATTTTATATTACAGGGAGATTTATGTAAATTGGAGGATTGGGCTGAGAAGTGGCAATTGAAGTTTAATGTAGATAAATGTAAGGTCATGCACTTGGGTAGAGGAAATAAAATTTATAATTATGCACTTAATTGTAGAACACTGGGAAAAACAGACACAGAAAAAGACTTGGGTGTATGGGTGGATGGTAACATTAACTTTAGTGGACAGTGTCAGGCAACTGCTGCCAGGGCTAATAAAATAATTGGGATGTATTAAAAGAGGTATAAGTGTTCATGAAAAAAATATAGTTCTACCTCTGTACAAGTCACTAGTGCGACCGCACTTAGAATACTGTGTACAATTCTGGTCACCGATATATAAGAAGGACATAGCTGAACTGGAGAGGGTGCAGAGAAGAGCGACCAAGATTATTAGAGGAATGGGTGGGCTGCAATACCAAGACAGGTTAAACTTGGGGTTATTTAGTTTAGAAAAATGAAGGCTTAGGGGGGATCTAATCACAATGTATAAATATATGAGGGGACAGTACAGAGACCTTTCCAAAGATCTTTTTACACCTAGGCCTGCGACTGGAACACGGGGGCATCCACTACATCTTGAGGAAAGAAGGTTTAATCATAATCACAGACGAGGATTCTTTACTGTACGAGCAGTGAGACTATGGAACTCTCTGCCGCATGATGTTGTAACGAGTGATTCACTACTAACATTTAAGCAGAGCCTGGATGCCTTTCTTGAAAAATGTAATATTACCAGTTATGTATATTAGATTTTATGACAGGGTGTTGATCCAGGGAACTAGTCTGATTGCCGTATGTGGAGTCAGGAAGCAATTTTTATCCCCATTGGAGCTTGTTTGCCACATTGTTTTTTGTTTTTTTTTTGCTTTGCCTTCCTCTGGATCAACATGTTAGGCTACGGGTTGAACTAGATGGACTTAGGGGCACTTTGCACACTACGACATCGCAAGCCGATGCTGTGATGCCGAGCGCGATAGTCCCCGCCCCCGTCGCAACTGCGATATCCTTGTGATAGCTGCCGTAGCGAACATTATCACTACGGCAGCTTCACATGGACTCACCTGTCCTGCGACCGTCGCTCTGGCCAGCGACCCGCCTCCTTATTAAGGGGGCGGGTCGTGCGGCGTCATTGCGACGTCACATGGCAGGCGGCCAATAGGAGCGGAGGGGCGGAGATGAGCGGGATGTAAACATCCCGCCCACCTCCTTCCTTCCGCATATCCTATGGAAGCCGCAGTGATGCCGGTAGGAGATGTTCCTCGCTCCTGCGGCTTCACACACAGCGATGTGTGCTGCCGCAGGAGCGAGGAACAACAACGGACCGTCGCGTCAGCGTAATCATGGATTACGCCGACGCTGCACCGATGATACGATTACGACGCTTTTGCGCTCGTTAATCGTATCATCGAGCCTTTACACACTACGATGTCGCATGCGATGCCGGAAGTACGTCATTTTAAATTTGACCCCACCAACATCGCACCTGCAATGTCGTAGTGTGCAAAGCCCGCCTTAGAGTCTCTCTTCAACCTTAAAAACTATGACACTATGATAAGGAAGAGGAAGGAGGATGAAATAAAGGAGAAAAATGAGGAAGAGAAATATCTGCCAAAGGGGTGTAATTTCCAAAATTTGATAATTTGAAAGGGGTTTCTGTTGTTCTGACAATTAGAGGCTCTGCAAATAGAGCCGCAAATTATACTTGGAAAATCTGAGCTACAAAAATTAAATGATGCTCCTTCCCTCCTGAGCCCTGCAATGTGGCCAAACAGTACTGTAAAGTTACATTTGGGCTATTTTCATGTATAGGAGAAATTCTGTAACACATTATGGGGTCTTAATTACCTATTCCCCTTGTTCAAATTGGAAATCTAGGGTTAGAACAAAATTTTAGTTGTAAAAATGTAATTAATTTTTCTTCACCACCAATATAATAAAATTTTGTGACACACCTGGATAAATTCATTCAGGGGTGCAGTTTGTAAAATGGGGTCACTTGTGGGGTATTTCTGCTGTTAATGTACTTCATGGGCTTTGCCAATGCGACATGGCATCCGCAAACCATTCCAACTAAATTTGAACTCAAATATGGCGCTCCTTCCCTTCCTCACATTGTACTGTGTCTAAAAAGTAGTTTTGGACCACATATAGGGTATTTGTGTACTCAGGAGAAATTGCACAACAAATTGTATGATCCATTATCTCCTGTTACCCTCTTAAAATGAAAGATTTGGGGTTAAAGTAAAATTTTTGTGCTAAAAATGTATTATTTTTATTTTCATTGCTCAAGGTTATAAAATTCTGGGAAGCACTTGGAGGTTCACGGTGCTCACTAAACATTTAAATAAATTCTTTGAAGGGCATAGTTTCTAAAATTAGGTAACTTGTGAGGGAGCTCCACTGTTTAGGCACATCAGAGGGACTCAAAAGGGGATATGGTATCTGCTATCTATTCCAGACAATTTTGCACTCTAAAATTCAAATGGCACGCCTTCTCTTCCAAACCTTATTGTGTGCCCAAACAGTAGATTTCCACCCTATGTAGGGCCTCGGTGTACTCGGGAGAAATTGAAGAACAAATTTTATGGTGAATATTCTTTTGTTACCCTTGTGAAAATGCCAGATTTGTGGCTAAAATCATTTTTTTTTATGGGAAAAAGTAATATTTTAATTTTTTCCTTCCACATTGAGTTTGAAGCACCGAAAAGATTAATAAACTTCTTAGATGTCGTTTTGTGTAGTTTGAGGGGGCAGTTTTTAGACTGGTGTAACTTTTGGGTATTTTCTATCACCTAGACCTCTCAAAGTCACTTCAAATGGGATATGGTCCCTAAAAAAATGGTTTTGTAAATTTTGTTGGAAAAATGAGAGATTGCTGATAAACTTTGAATCCTTCTAAGTTCCTAACAAAAATATATATGTACAGTTAGGTCCAGAAATATTTGGACAGTGACAGAATTTTCGCGAGTTGGGCTCTGCATGCCACCACATTGGATTTGAAATGAAACCTCTATAACAGAATTCAAGTGCAGATTGTAACGTTTAATTTGAAGGTTTGAACATAAATATCTGATAGAAATTGTAGGAATTGTACACATTTCTTTACAAACACTCCACATTTTAGGAGGTCAAAAGTAATTGGACAAATAAACCAAACCCAAACAAAATATTTTTATTTTCAATATTTTGTTGCGAATCCTTTGGAGGCAATCACTGCCTTAAGTCTGGAACCCATGGACATCACCAAACGCTGGGTTTCCTCCTTCTTAATGCTTTGCCAAGGCCTTTACAGCCGCAGCCTTCAGGTCTTGCTTGTTTGTGGGTCTTTCCGTCTTAAGTCTGGATTTGAGCAAGTGAAATGCATGCTCAATTGGGTTAAGATCTGGTGATTGACTTGGCCATTGCAGAATGTTCCACTTTTTTGCACTCATGAACTCCTGGGTAGCTTTGGCTGTATGCTTGGGGTCATTGTCCATCTGTACTATGAAGCGCCGTCTGATCAACTTTGCGGCATTTGGCTGAATCTGGGCTGAAAGTATATCCCGGTACACTTCAGAATTCATGCGGCTACTCTTGTCTGCTGTTATGTCATCAATAAACACAAGTGACCCAGTGCCATTGAAAGCCATGCATGCCCATGCCATCACGTTGCCTCCACCATGTTTTACAGAGGATGTGGTGTGCCTTGGATCATGTGCCGTTCCCTTTCTTCTCCAAACTTTTTTCTTCCCATCATTCTGGTACAGGTTGATCTTTGTCTCATCTGTCCACATAATACTTTTCCAGAACTGAGCTGGCTTCATGAGGTGTTTTTCAGCAAATTTAACTCTGGCCTGTCTAATTTTGGAATTGATGAATGGTTTGCATCTAGATGTGAACCCTTTGTATTTACTTTCATGGAGTCTTCTCTTTACTGTTAACTTAAAGACAGATACACCTACTTCACTGAGAGTGTTCTGGACTTCAGTTGATGTTGTGAACGGGTTCTTCTTCACCAAAGAAAGTATGCGGCGATCATCCACCACTGTTGTCATCCGTGGACGCCCAGGCCTTTTTGAGTTCCCAAGCTCACCAGTCAATTCCTTTTTTCTCAGAATGTACCCGACTGTTGATTTTGCTACTCCAAGCATGTCTGCTATCTCTCTGATGGATTTTTTCTTTTTTTTTCAGCCTCAGGATGTTCTGCTTCACCTCAAATGAGAGTTCCTTAGACCGCATGTTGTCTGGTCGCAGCAACAGCTTCCAAATGCAAAACCACACACCTGTAATCAACCCCAGACCTTTTAACTACTTCATTGATTACAGGTTAACGAGGGAGACGCCTTCAGAGTTAATTGCAGCCCTTAGAGTCCCTTGTCCAATTACTTTTGGTCCCTTGAAAAAGAGGAGGCTATGCATTACAGAGCTATGATTCCTAAACCCTTTCTCCGATTTGGATGTGAAAACTCTCATATTGCAGCTGGGAGTGTGCACTTTCAGCCCATATTATATATATAATTGTATTTCTGAACATGTTTTTGTAAACAGCTAAAATAACAAAACTTGTGTCACTGTCCAAATATTTCTGGACCTAACTGTATATGTTTTAAAAATGGTCATGATGTAATTAAACATGAGGGAAATGTTATTTCTGAACTATTTTGTATGACATAACTCTCTGGTTTGTGGACATAAAAATTCAGAGTTTGAAAATTGCAAAATTTTCAAACTTTTTTGCTAAATTTCCGAAATTTTCACAGATGTATACAAAAATATTGCCTTATATTTACCACTATCATGAAGTACAATATGTCGCAAAAAAAAAATCTCAGAATCACTGGGATCCATTGAAGCATTCCATAGTTATAACCTCAGAAAGTAACACTGGTTAGAATTGAAAAAAAAAAAAATGCCCCAGTCCTGAAGGTAAAAACCAGGCTTGGGAGTGAAGGGGTCAATCCCAGACGCTCCAGAACTCTCCAGAGTTTACTTGTTTTTTAAGTCCTAAGGGCTCGTATATGACAAACCTTTCAATCTAGTTTATGAAAAAAGTAAATTAACAACCCTCAGCCAGGGGCCATGTATGGATGAATGGTATTGTATTGCATTTTTGTGTTTGGCCACTGACTACCAGTGGAATGATCAGGTCTCTTGCCACCAGTTTCGTTCTGGACTCTGACTAATTCAAGCACATGTGTCATGTGGCAGGAGTGGACTCATTGTGCCTCAAACAAGCTTACCCTGGAGGGCGGTGGCTAAGTTCTAAGGGTGAGGATGGACTGGGCTGCTGGTGGACACCACGTTCCACTCCAGGCCAGTACTGCAGCAACTGACTGTAAGTTCAAGGTTGCAGGTACAGGATGGCAGGCTGGACAGAGATAAAGAAGCATGCAGGAGTCGGTACTAAAATTTGACAAGATAGAGTCAATAGTGGAGACTGATAGGACAGAGTTGGGACTAGAGACTGACAAGACAGAGTCTGGGCTGTAGACACACAAGACAGAGTCAGGGCTAGAGACTGACCAGGGACTGGAGCAATAGACACAAGCAGGTTGTCAGGAGTTTTAGCAGGAGCCGACACACCAGGAAACTAATTGCTCAGGCACCTCCCAACAGAGGAAGGTGCCTTAAATATACAGGGATCTCATCCATAGTCTAGGAACACTTTAGAGAGCGTCCACAGCCCCTTTAAGATGCGGGGAGCATGCACACGTGGCCTAAGGATGCTGCCGGGAGAACTGTTTGGCATGCACAGGCCTTGGTGCTGGGAGGGTCAGAGCAGGAGAGGACACTAAACCTGGCTGTGGTGGTGAGTATGTCCCTACCGAGAGAGGGAGGATTTGGCAGTGCAGGGACTTCGGTATAACAGTACCCCCCCTCCTTTTGCCCCTTCTTCTACAGACTTGAAAAGGCCCTCTTCAGAAGAAGAGGAGCATGAATATTTTGTTTTGGTTCCAACAACCTTTCCACAGGACCAAATCCCTTCCAGTCAACCAGGAATAAGGGTTTTTTTGATGGCAAAGATATCTTTTATCTCAAAGACATCTTCAGAGCAGATACAGTAGATGTAAATAGGTGTAAGTGTAGAACAGGGGTTCTTAAAGAAATGGGTCAAGATGAATAGCTTGAGAAGAAATACATGGAAGGAATTGGGTATATGTAAACAGGCAGGAAGCTTCAGCTTGTAGGATACAACATTGATCTATTGCATGACTTTGAAAGGACTAATGAAACATTGACCCAACTTGTTAGTGGAAAATAGGAATAAGTAACAGATGGATGATTGGCAATAATATCACATTGTTGCCACTCAATCTAGAGATACACAAATGAATGAAAAAACTGAGTTTTAAAGGGCCATTCATTATGAGTAAAAGCATGAAAAAATGCACCTTAAAGATAATAATAATTTATTTATTCAAAATACATACAAGAGCACTGTTATAACATGATGTACAATTAATAAATATAACAGTGATTGGAGATAAAGAAGAATCAGAGATATCCCAAACTAGGATATCCACAACAAAATATAGGGCAATCCTATGTATTCAGAGGTAATCCTCATACATGATTACACACAGAGGGTCACATTATTTAAATAGTTCTAAGCAACCTAGATCCAATTCCATGCCCTGTGGAATATCATAGAATCATTACTTACCCATGCTAAAGTGCAAGTGCTGGAGTGGATATCCTGTGGAAAGGGGGGAAGCCCCAACTTGTTAGATGGAATCTTGAGTCAGAATATTTCAACGACATCCATACCTTATCCTTTGGACTGAAAGGCTGCAAGTCTACGCGTCTCTTGTCAGCATGACTCTTCATCTGGTTGAAGGATTTTTCAGAGCAATTTCAGTGTGCGCCCAGATTTTAGTGAAATCCCTAGTAAGACTGTTGGCTGCTGGAATAACAGAGTGGGTGGACACAGGAAGAGTGTTCGAATGATTCAGTGCTTGCAGTTCACTCTGGGATTAAAATTACCGTCCGACTGTTAACTAGGAATTTTGGTGGGCAATCATTGTTTGAGATTGTGAAGAATATGTTATTGCTCACAAAATCTGTGCCCCAGGTAAAAGACCCTGAACTCATCCTACTGGACTTATCCAGTCCTTACCTATTCTCAGTGGATTTCATTACTCACCTGCCATCCTCAGACAGAAAACCTGTTTTTTGCGTCGTATACAGGTACAATAATCAGTGTAATTTTGTCCCTCAATCTAGTTGCCTATCTCTCAAGCCTTAAGTAATCTATTCATTGAACAAATTGTGCATTTACATGTTATTCCAGTTTAAAAATTCTGGAGGGCATTTTTGAACAAGAGCATTATAGAATTTGCCTTCTCATCTACATGCAAAACAGCCACTTCGAATAACTTCTTTGGTGTTATGTCTTTTACGATCATTCTGAATAGGTGGAATATCTGCCTCAAGCCAAATTCATCATAAACAATCAGAATCAAAAATCTCTGAGGACTTCTCAATTTTTCTAAAATCTTTGCTCATACTTTAAGTCCTTTTCAACCTCTGAATTGGACACCTCAGAGGCCAGTAAATCCATAGACAAATTCAAGATTATCTGGACTAAGAACAGAGAAGGGCACAAGGCAGACAGACATCCATGGCTAATAAAAAACAAACTGCTGGACCAGGTTTTGGGATAGGGGACAAGGTGTGGTTATCCTCAAAAAATATTACACTAAAAATTCCCTTTGCTATGCAAGGACCCAAATTCATTGGTCCATATGAAATATGAGATTATCAATCCTGTGGCCTTACGCTTAAAACTTCCCCCTTCTTTCTGGATGCCGAATGTGTTCCACAAATCCCTGCTTAAAGGTCATGTCCTTGCTCCCTGATTTTTTCCCTGAAGTTACTCCTTGGTATTGATCAGGCATGACAAGCTCTCTTGCCTCCGGTTTGCTCCTCTGGCCAGAACCCTTCTGTGGAAACATTCCCGTGCACTAAATTGTAAGTTCAGATGCCTTTTGCAGAAGTTAAAGAGTGAAGTCCAGAGTGACTCTGAAATCTGAGAGATGAAGTGGCTTGTGCCAAGTCTATCTAAGGTAGCCTGTTTGAGCTTGAGGCCTCTGAGAGATGTAACAAGAGAGAGGAGGAGAATTAAAATGATTAAGAAGAGAAAAAAAAGAGGAGAAGGAGATGGAGAAAGTGGATGACAAGAAGGAATAGCAGAAGGAAGGGGAGATGAAGGAAAAGGAGAATAATAGGCAGGCCCAACCCCTGGTGGGCTATAATTGGATAAGGCTTATTAATAGGCGTCTTTGTTGCCATAGCAACCATCAACATCCTCACGATCAGTCTGCAGTGGTGTTGATGAGCTGACTAAGCCAGTGATTTCTCTTTGTCAAACTTTTTACGTTCTATAATCACTGCAGACAGTGGCATCTCAGGATTAAAGAACAGTACGATATTTACTTTGCTACTTAATATATCGAAAATTGGGAAGAAAATTCCAAATGTGGAATGTCCCCTTAGGGGACTTTAACCTATGTTCATCCTATTAATTATACTATATACTGCAATACCACAGTACAGCAGTATATAGTGTACAGTACTAGCAACCAAAAGTTTAGATTTTTTTTGTAAAAGTGTGATTATTTCTGTCTGAAAGTGTGATTATTTCTGTCTGGTTGTTGTGATGCCATTTTACTGGTGATGAATTGAAAGTGTATGAAGTTGTCATCATACAAGACCTTAATTTTAATCAAAATGATTTTGAATATAGGTAGAGTCATTTAATTAAAGAAAACTGACTGCCAAAAGTGTTGCATATACTATTTATTGATCTCAACATAGAGAGTAATTCATTATTTCAATGCCATAACTTAGTATTTTGTAGCATAACCTCTTGCTTTAATTACTGCACCACACAGACTGGGCATTGAAGACATAATAATAATTAATTATATTAATATCTTGAGGAATCTTGCTCCATTCCATTTGAAAATCTGCAAACAATTCATCTTTATTGCTATGGGTACAGGCCCCAACTCATTGCCCTAATACATCCCAAAGGTGCTCTAAGAAGTATAAATCAGGTGATTGGCTTGGCCAATGCAAGAGGTGAACATTTGTCTTTGCTAACCAATTCTTACTAAATTGTATGTTTAGGATCATTGTCTTACTGGAATTTCAAGCCCCTGTCTACTTTGGTTTTACCATGTTGCATATATCTTCTAGTATGTCCTTGTACATGGTAGCAGTCATTTTTCCATCAGTTCTATGCAGAGGGCCAATGACAGATGCAGAAAAGCAGCCCCAAACCATGACATTGCCATCACCACATTTTATTGTAGGTGTTTAGTACCTTACATCATTACATTTTCCAATTGGGTGGTATATATAGTGCTTGCCATCACTACTAAACAGATTGACCAACACCTTAGACCAACCTGTGTTTTTCTATTTGGCAAACTCAAATCGGAGCTTCCAGGTTCTTTGCAGAGATGAAAGGCTTCTTGAATGGAACTCGCTCATTCAACCGTACTGCTCTTAGCCGTCACACCACAGTTTGGCGACTCACTTTGACCCTATATTTTTTGTTAAGTTTGTGCAAAATCTTTACAGCACTTTTATGGACATCAGATACAGAGTTTTTCTTAATAATGTGGTAAACTTTGGAGGAAGTTTTCCGTGTTCATCCACGTCTCCATAACCTTCCTTTTCTTACTTTATTATATGTGACACTTGACTCTGAGAACAGTTGAATTCTATAACTCCTCTTTTCGGCTTTGCCGGACTTCAATCTCAGAATCATAAGCTTCCTGACATCTAGTGATAAATTTGGCTTTTTATTTGCCATGTTTTATCCAAAGAACACACACGAAAAAAAAATAATTAGGCAAAATTAGACTACCCATGACAAAATATGCAAAACATTTGGCACAGCAAATGTGAAAAACTAACACATAAAGGGATAAAACAATGTCGAACACCATTTTCATCCTTTTTTGCTTCCGGTTTACTAAAATCACCAGGAAAATGGCATAACAACAACCAGACAGAAGGAATCACACTTTAAAAAAAGGTAAAGTTTTGGTCGCTACTGTAAATCTCAGTTTCCTTTGAACTTCAGCATATAACTGAGTTTCAGGATTACCAAACTGGTGGGGATATGGTACTTCAGCAGGCACGCTGCTGAGATAGTAACTCATTGGCACACTGTGATAGCATCCAAAGGGAGCGAATTAGTGGGAGCAATGTCACATGTTCCATGTAAATAACCCTGTCAGAGATTGACAGTAGCATTTTAATAGTTAACAGTCTCGGCCAGAGCTCATCTCTAGATACGGCTTTGAGAGACAGATGAGGGCTATTTAGCATAGCCAGTATCTGCCACATATGGAGATAATTCGGTTCTAGAGCCATGTCCATATGTGATCACCCTACTAATCATGTACATGCATATTATATTTCACAAAGGGGTTAAAACACACATCAGTGACAAGCAACGCTGAGAATAGAGTGCAGGCAGGTTGAGAACAGGACTACACTTTGAATGGAGTGATGAACATGCATGTAGCGCCATCACTATTTACTTCTCTGGGAGTATCTAGCATTTGCCATACATGTGTCAGATGGGAATAACGCTTTTAGTTGTCTCAAAGTATTATGCAAAACATGTCTAATTTAGCAACATTTAGGCTATGTGCGCACGTTGTGTTCTGTACCTTGCAGAAATGAACGCATCCTCTGGAAGAATTTGTCATTGTCAAATTTGGTTTTGACCACAAAAATGCAGGAAATACACATGCATTTTTCTTGCATTTTTGCCATGTTTTGGCCGCGTTTTACATGCACTTTTGTTAAGGACGGGACTCAACCGTTCCCTCTAGATCTGACTGCTGTTTCAAATTATATTGTGTGCACAGCGAGGAAGAATAACAATTAATTGAATCAATTATGACTCTCTCTCTCACGACAGACGTTGGGCAAAACTGAACTTTATTCTTAGACAAAGCCCCTATAGGACTGAGAAGTAAAGGGGTGTAAACAAAAGTTTAGTCCAATCAAGTATCGTAGGTCGGGGCTTCAAGACGTATAGAAATTAGCATAGTCTCTTCCTGATTGGTCAGTCCAGGCTTAGGAATTTCTTTGTTCATCATCCCGGGTGTAGACAGGATATGGCAGCCATCTTCAAGTTACATATGCTGATATATACTGTGTTAAGGAAAATACACTGAATATGCAATATACATATTAGTAAGAAACAAAAGCATTCATAAATATGTGTGTTAGTTTACATCTACTAAACTATATACCTGAGTCTATGAAATGGCTGAATTAAGTATTTCTGGTTACTTAATTCTTATCCTCAACAGTCCCCCCCCCTAAAGACTTATTTCTGCAATTTCTGAATTCTAAGGGTACTGTGTTCCCTTAGGAAGAGAGGTAGAAAGATCTGTTGGAAAAACCTGCCTAACTAAACGTTGAGGCATGGGCGGAGAGGGAAAGGGGTTTTCTTCATTGGTTTGAGACCAAGGACTCCTAGGCGAGTCCTCACCCTTTGTAGTTGGACTTTCCCATGTCTCAAGGTTCTCTAAGTCCTCTCTTCTAACTGTTTTGGCAATAATGGTCTGAGACTGTACAGATTTTTTTTTAAATGATAAATATGAGCAGAACACCCAGTGCAGCTCTGGTTGGTCGACCCTTTTACAATGCGAGGCGTGGATCCATAGATTTTTCTGCGGTTGGATCGGCTCATCTAGTGTTGACACATGGCTCTTTTTATGCTTGTCCTGTAGAATCAATCAGTCTCCTGACTGGAGACCATACGCTACTAGCTCTGATTTAAGATCTGAAATTGGAAAATACACCAGTTTATCACACTATTTAGTCAATCATATAAAAATTGTACATGCCTATGCTAAACCAAAAACATCTTACATAAAGACCTGTTTATTACGAAAAGAAAACAAAGCATACATTTTGTACAGAATTTGCCAGTTTCCACTTTTCTATAAAATATACAATTTTTTGTAAACCCATTTTTTTTTTACATACCACCTTCATATGCTTCTCAGCAATAATGTCATCTTCTGCACTGGAATGCCTCGGACCAAACCTGAAGAGAAATCTACACAACATGCACAGACTTGCATACAACGTGCTCATGATATAAATCTATAATCAGTTTGCAGTCTCTAAAAATGGGTAGAGCAGGTGCAGGGTGTTTCTGCGGACTCTTTACAGTTTTTTTTCTCACTTCGTTTTAGGCACATGTCTTACAAGACTGGGTGAGTCTGCCCACTTGGGTACTGAACCTTGGTGTCACCAAAGCACACACTGATAACTGTCTTTCACAGATTTTAGTCCATAATTTACCTGGGCCATCATTAAGAAGAGCTCTCATGGCAGAGAAAGCTTACCACCCTTTGTCCACAAACCTTCCTCAGTCAGCTGGCTACCTGCATGTCACACTCCATTCCTTGTTGATTTGCTTGTTCCTGTAGGGATTTAAGAACACAAGGAGTGACAGAAGTCACTGATGTGACAGGTGTCACCGAGTTATGTTCCATATTGGTGAAAGACTCTCAACTCTAGGCCCGTTTACTGCTTCTTGGTCAGCTGTACCTGTGCGGGCATCTCCATCCGATTCCATCAGCTCAGATCTAGACTTTCTCTTCAGTATACCTAGCTCATTTGACAACAGGAAAAAATCTACAACCTACATACACATCTAAAGACTCTTAACCACTCCTGCTCTACCCATCTAGAGAGGGTGTTTAATATGTCACTGCCTCCTGTACCGATAGGAGGGGAGGGAGTGGTTCAAATTTTGATTACCTCATGTTGTGTAAACCGTAGCATATCCAGTGTAGAATCGACCAACATCTTGTTCCATCTATGAAAACAAAAAGTAAAAAAATATACATTAGATCATTCTTATAACTTTAAGTCTGACTATAATACAGTTAGTGGTCATCTATACTTCACATGACTAAAAATACTAAATAAATAAACGAACATATAAGACAAGACTTTCCTATTTCACTTAACAGATATGCCTCAATAGTAATCTAGTAAATATAACTATTGCAAGGGAAAAGCCAGCTTCAAAACCTATCTAATATGCCTGCTGCACCCTCTAATGTTGAAGAATATAATTAATACCTTCTTCCCCCCTTTTTTAGTTTTTTGTTTACCAATATGGCAAAATTCAGAGTTTTTCTGCTGGTATTCCCTAAAAGAAAAAATAAGACAGCAGGTAATAAATTAGCTACATACTAGAAACTAAAATTGGACAAACACTGAAAATAACGTATATCTTGCAACAATATACATTGCTGGGGAATTTTTAAAACCTTACGATAAACAACACAGTTCATATATACTGTATCCACAAGGAAAAAAACCTTTGGTAGTAAAAATAACTGAGACATGATTAGGTGACAGCTGTGACTAGGTGGCTAACCTGCAAAAAAAATGTAAATTGTTTAGAAAAAATCGTACAAACAGAAAAGAGGATAGGGTCACAAAATAAAACTATATTGTTCGAATAAATCGCCATTAAAAAACAAAACACAGAAATTAATTCGCATATCTCATGAAATCTAATTTTCCCTACAAAATTAATTGAATCATTCAGGTATGAGCAGGAAACTAAAATGTGAAATCCTGAACTCTAAGGGTTAAACAGAACTTAGTTCACAATCTGGAAAGGCGACATTCCATCCTTATCTTATAGCAGAAACCAGAGAGAGAGGGAAAAAAAACCCAAACTCATCTTCTACTTTAAAAAGACATAGCCGTGAAAACATCTACTCCCCACATCTCCGTTGGATACATTATATATTTTCCTTTTTTCTTTCTACAAATGGATTTGATACCTTCTGACATCAGTAGGGGTAAGTTGTTTAAGATATTTTAGATTAACTAACACAATACAAAGATATGTATTTACCTACCTCTATTCTATTTTATGATATAATGTTGCAGGACTTCTAAAATACCAATTGATTGTATGTGAACAGATACCTCTTTCTATTTATCAATTCTGTAAAAGTTTCACTTATTTATCTCTGACTTACATTTATTGGATTGCTGAGTAAACAAATATACTATTTAAATGTTTTACGTATATACCAGAAAACACCTCTCACCTCTCCCCCCTGAAAAAAGGAAAAAAAAGTCTAAAGGGGATGGGTAGAGAACTGTGGACAAAGAGCCATTGAGAGGGGCGTGGCTTATAAGGTGTACTGCCATCAGTGGGTGTAGCAAGATGGCTGCCACAGGAAGGTCCAGGCACCTGACTTCCGGGTGTACGTCCATGTTGTGACTACCTGGGTGTAATGGGAGGGGCTGGAACTACTGACGGAGCCAAGGGTGTTACTTTTAATGGCTGTAAACCAGTTTGCATTCCAGCATACAAAGGAGGGGTTTGATTAGTACCGGATGTAATGACTTCTAAAGGAGAATAATGAGACAGCTGGAGAAAGACATTTAGTGATTCTAGAAACAGCAACAGACAGTGAATGGGGTCTTTGTCCTCCAGTATAGCCTCACTGGAGATTAATATGGACTTCCGTACATGGATTGCAGCCTGCCATCTAGTGGTAGTCCAACTACTTTACACAATTCTTTACAATCTTTTGTATACTTTTCCCGCTCTTTTTTAACTAGGGTGATAGCACCTTCAGAATTTTCCTGAAAAAAAAAAACAAACAGATTTCTTTTTGAACAGAGAGTGCATAGTGCTCTAATTGGATTGGCCACATCCAACTGAATCCTTTTCCCTCCTCCCCTGCTGTGTAAAAAGGATACACTTACGACGTCCAACGTATGAATACAATATCGTTCCTCATACGTCCCTATTTCCGGCGTCTTACATAGCAGTGCATGAGTTAATACTCAGGGGAATACGCTGATTCAAACACTTATCTTCCACCTGAACCCCTCCCCCTCCTTGCCGTATAAAATGGACGCAGTTTTCGCATCCAACACGTGGATACTAATACCGTTCTCCACGTGTTCTTATTTCTCCTGCTATAAACACGGCAATAGATGTGATACAAACACTGGGGGAAACTCTGGTTCCCTTTTCTCTCTGTTCCAAATTCCAAACAAAAAACACTCTGTCTTTCTTACAAATCACTACAGCTTCTTCATTTGCTTTTACTACATAAAAGCTGCAGCTACGTGGGTAATTGACCCCTCCTTCCTCTTCCCTCTTAGTGTAAAGATTACAGCTGCATCCTTGGGCTCTGGCCCCCCTCCCTCTGACTCTTCGCTCTCAGTAGAAAGACTGCAGGGACATCACTGCGTAATTCCCAGACCCCCGCTCTGTCTCTGTTTAAACAGCCGGTGGGTGTATGACCCCCCTTCTTCTTTGCCACTAATTCCAACAACTGCAGACAATTAACTCTTTGAGAACTAAGTCAGAGCTAAAGCGAAGAAATTACAAGCCTTCTGTGAAGCTGAAAGCCCCCCTCCCTCTTTGCAACTCAGAAATACAGACAGCCAGTCAGATCCGTAAGACCTACTGTACCAGCACCTATGAGTCTGGGTTCGTTCTTTTTTCTAGACTACGGCAAAAGATAGGCATGCGCTGGAGGTCTGCAGCGTCAACATCCGTCTCAGATCAGAGGTCAAACCTTTCGCCGAAAACCACCGACTCACAGGCAAATCGTCACATACATGTATATGAAACTCACCTGTGATTTTGAGAGTGATCAGCTCTCATTGTTGGGGGTCCCCGTTTACTGAGAAATAGTCTCCTGGATCCGAGAGAGAAATTCAGCACACATTTCTTACGGTAGTCCAATCTGGGTCGCCACTGTTAAGGACGGGACTCAACCGTTCCCTCTAGATCTGACTGCTGTTTCAAATTATATTGTCGTGTATGCACAGCGAGAAAGAATAACAATTAGTTGAATCAATTATGACTCTCTCTCTCACGACAGACATTGGGCAAAACTGAACTTTATTCTTAGACAAAGTCCCTATAGGACCGAGAAGTAAAGGGGTGTAAACAAAAGTTTAGTCCAATCAAGTATCGTAGGTCGGGGCTTCAAGACGTATAGAAATTAGCATAGTCTCTTCCTGATTGGTCAGTCCAGGCTTAGGAATTTCTTTGTTCATCATCCCGGGTGTAGACAGGATATGGCAGCCATCTTCAAGTTACATATACTGACATATACTGTGTTAAGGAAAATACACTGAATATGCAATATACATATTAGTAAGAAAGCATTCATATGTGTGTTAGTTTACATCTACTAAACTATATACCTGAGTCTATGAAATGGGCTGAATTAAGTATTTCTGGTTACTTAATTCTTATCCTCAACACTTTCATTGCTTATAAAGAGATGCGTTTTCAATACAAAGACACTACTAAATAAAGTTTGCACATTAAAACACTAGGAAAGAAATGAAAAAAAAAAATAAAAAAAATCATACTTTAAATCATACACTAAAATGCTAATTTTAATTAATTCTTATTGTGATTTAATATTTATGTATAAAATAAAGTTAATTTATTGTTTGACTCTTATTTTTAAGTTGGGCTGGATGTGAGGGCAAAAGGAAATCTCTTGACCTCAATATATTGCCAAAAACGCATGTTTTGATTTTGACAAAAAAACATGCGTTTTGCATCAAAAAAGCATGTAAAACGCTAGGATTTTGATTTAGGATGCGTTTTGACAATTCTCATTGACCTCAATGTTAGCAAAACGCTGCCAAAACACCAAAAAAAATTTGACATGTTGCTTCTTCAAACGCTGAGATTTTGACAAATTTTTGTCACAAAAAACGCAGTGATTTTGGATGCATAGTGCGCACAAAATATGCCTATTTCCCATAGACTTTGCTTGGAAAACAAAATGCATGCATTTTGGCATTAAAAAGCTGCAGTTCAAAACGCTGCGGAAACACATGAAAAAAATGCAACGTGCGCACACAGCCTTAGTATGTAAGGGGACACGCAATATACCCCTAGAAGCAAATGTCAGGGGAAAGGACTAGGCATGTTAGACAAAAACTGCTAAAGGTGAAAAAAGCTTTTTGTTATTTTTCTTAGGATTATACCGAAGTATGGCATTTAGATTTAGGATTATATCTCACTTGAGCAGGCCATGTAGGGTTAATTTTTTATTGCCTTCCTTCAGAAGATAAAAATCCCTAAAGTGGCTTACTTAAACCTCTCTAGTAAGCACTATACTTTTCTCTAGAGAGAAGCCTGGTCACCTGTGCCACACTTCATTTAGTCTCATAATGATTAATTCATTACTCATTCAACCTTACTGATTACACTTGTAGAAAATACCACCTTTCCCTGTGATACTTTATGCTCTTGAGGTTTTTTTTGATAAGTATGTTAAATTTATTTAGTGAGTCAGGAAAAGCAACTAAATCAAACATGAAACCCAAAAGTAACATACTGTACTATGTAACCTATAGTTATCTTATAATATTTGTTAATTACACTGCATTATAATATTAATATTTTCGTATTAATGGTCATTATGCCAAAGGATTGTTATTGTTGAAACAATACACTCAGCTACCAAGTTCAACTTTGGGATGAGAGATGATAATGAGGAAGCGGAATAGAAACAAGCGTACTGCATGAACCAATTTGTCCTGTATGACAGTCTAGTTAATCACTCTATGAGCTTGTGCAAATGACTGATTTTCTCACCAGGGTGCTCTCTATAGTTTTCATGGATAGCACTTGGGCCTATGATATTTCATGGGGCAGTGAACATGTCCATTTCTTTCCTCAGACTCTGTGGTCCAATGAAAAAATTGGTGACCTGTCCGATTTTGATCAGAGTGTGAGATCAGTCATGCAAGTCTATAGGTCTGTGAAAAATATCGAATAATACTCATGACATCCGAATGCAGTCCAATTTTCACAGACTGACATAAAGAAGGAGGTGGAGAAACATTTTTTTCTCCCCTCCAAGAAAAACTGATGCCACTCTAATCAAACTCTGGTCAGAGTCTGACCAGAATAATTGTATGGAGACAATGCAGACGGGTGACCCTATCCTATCAGTGATAACTTCACTCTCCTATTTGAATAATTGGATGGAGACAATACAGTCGTGTAGCCCTACCCTATCAGTGATAACTTCACTCTCATCTCTCACAACTCCTCGATCCCACTCTGTATAATAATTAGCTCTCTTCTCTCACTGTGCCTGCAATATCCGTTTCACTTCCTCAAGATCATATATTTTCAGGATATACTCATACTGTTGCATGAAGAACCACATATAGGTAATGCAGTGGCGTATCTAGAGGGGGCAGGCAGGGCATTTACCCTAGGCACTGTCAGCAAAGGGGCACTGTTGGGCCGTCTTATGCAGTGGTGCAAGGTGTCTTCCCGGCAGTTGCATTTTGCTGCCTCCCCATAGTTGGATTCGGATGTTCTCTGAGCCAGCTGTCAAGCTGACAGCTGACTCAGAAAAGGTGCAGTGCGCCAGATCCCTGTGATTAATTGTATTAGATCACCGACAATTCTGGGTCAGGGCAATATCTGCAGCATGATTAGGTCTGCTGATCACACTGCTGACGTCACTTCCCAGCGGCTAAAGTTTGGTGTGCTAAGTGCTCCAGTGGGACTGAAGACACACTAGATTTATTGTAATTAAGGGAAGGGCGGAAGAACTTTGAGTACACAGTGTGGGGAGCGAGGGGGGAGATGGCTGTGGACACCTTATGGTGAGTGAAGGAGGGAAATTTGAAGACACCGTATGGAGAGTGAGAGTGGAAGACATATGAGGACACAGTATGGAGAGCAAGGGGCTAAATTTGGTGACACAGTATGGAGAGTGAGCGGGCAGGATGTGTCTGGACACAGTATGAAGAGCAAGGGGGGAATGAGTGTGGAGGTAGTGAGGAAACAGTATGGAATGAGAAAAATGTGAGGGGGCACAGAATAAAGACTGGGTAGTGTTTGGGGGGGCAGTATGGAGAGGGTGTAGCATGGAAGGACAGTATGAGGACATAGCAAGGAGGTGCCAGTATGTTGCAGAGGGGGATTGTAATCAGGTGGCACAGTATAGAGACTGGGCAGTATAGTGGGGACACAGTGGGAGTAGACAGTGTAAAGAGGGGTCCCAGTATGGAAAGGAGACAGCAGTGGGGACGGCATGTACCATAAGAGAGACAGTGAGTGTGTCATATTTTGTGCATGGAACACAGTGAGGGGCCGTTATTTATTTTAGCGCACAGCGTAAGACAGATATGTATATTCAGAAGTATTATAGTGACACTGCTATTTTTAAGGGTATTCTTGCTGCAGGAGACCGGAGAACATGGAAGTCTGCAGAGATGAGCTGTGAATGTGAAAGTCATCATGGCATCTGGACAAGATGAAAAAAAATAAAGAGAGTGACTCTGATGAAAGACAACATCATCTATTAGGTATCTGGTTGTAAATGATTATTTGCGATACTGAATATTTCTCCTCAGTACTGTGGTTCCTGTATGATTGACAGTTTGATGATGACTGATAACAATGCTAAGGATACACAGAGTTATTGCTAATGACATACTGGAAGGTGTAGTTTCATTCCACCAAATGTATATGGGTGTGACCTGACATTACAAGTTATATATTCCTGTTTTAATGAGGGTTTTAATGCTGTGTTTCTGTACTGATAGGGATTATATGGATTAATATTTGTATTGCTCATGGTTCTGATGATTAATTTCTGTACTGCTGGTGGTTGTAGTGATGTATTTCTGTACTAATGAGGGTTATGATGGTGTGCTTTTTTTTACTGCTAGTGGTTCTGGTGACATATTCATGTGCTGGTATTGGTTCTGATCCTGTACACATATAACAATCCATAAGTTCTAAGATTACATTATACATGACTATGTTATAAAAAATGTTATGCCATCTGACAAGTTAAGTGTTACTATGTTTTTATTTATGTTAGGAGCATTATATGGGATGTTCAAGTTTGTGATGACAGACTGCAGGCAATCCATGTGATTTGTAGACTTCTGAATTTTAACAGCACATATAGTTAGAATGTTGCCAGGAGTATACAAATCAGGTACAATACTTGTGCTCATATGACAATCTACTCTTGCCACTGGCAAGTGAGAATGTTAAAGGGAACCTGTCAGAAGGAATATGCAAACAAAACTACGAGCAGTTCTGCGTGCATATGTCTAATCCCTGCCTAATCGTCCCTGTATACACTAGCATAGATAAAGAGATCTTTAGAAAAAATATTTCTAAAGATCGTTTATTATATGCTAATGGGGCTAGGGACTAGTCGCAAGGGTGTTACTTCTAGAGATGAGCGAACCTCTAGAGGCTCGAGTTCGACTCGGTTCGTCGAACGGAGGCCGCGTTTGAGTTTGGTTCGGCGAGCCGTTCGACGAACCTCTCAAACCCCATTGAAAACAATGGGAGGCAAACAGAAACACATAAAAATACATTATAAATGTACACATACAGTTAATAAACATTGCCATAACACTTGCCTGTCCCCGCGATCCATCCTGCACTCTGTCTCCAGCCGCATTTCCTTCCTGATAATCACTGTGTCCTCCCGGTAACCAGCACTGATGATAGGACCTATCGTGACGTCAAAATAGCATGTGACCAGTCACGTGTCTATTATCTCATTGGCTACAGACTGGTCACATGGTTTTGACGTTACACGAGGACCTGTCAGTGCATCTCTCCAGTACCCGGTGATCGTTTGTGTATCTCCGTGTACCGGCGACATGCTCTGGCACACGTTCGACTCCCCGTTCTCCTTCTCCGTTCTGTTATACATCCGCTGCCACAGCCGGTTAATAACGGAGATCACAGTTGCTATAGCAATGTGCCTGTCAGTGCTTACAGCCACAGCGGCACCGGGAATCACGTGATCGGAGCACCGTTGCTATAGCAACGCGCCTGTGAGGGGTGACGTCACCGCTTACAGCCAGCAGCACTGATCACTCACGGAGTGAATTCTGCACGGGAAACAGCAGCGTCTTTCTCCCATGCAGAGCTGCTGATGTAGCAGAGCTGCATGGGTTGAAGGAGAAAGAAGACAGAAGACCATGGATCGTGGAGGGATAAGAGGGAGTAATAAACATGGAGTCTCTAACTGTGTCTGTGTATTTATTTCTATTAAAGTATTTTTTCTCTGTGTGGTGTCTTTTTTGTTAACCCTTCATTGGAGATTCTTAATGGCTGGGTCAAACTTGCCTGACATTAAGAATCTCTGACTTAATACTAGCTAGTAAAACAAAGCTTGTATTAACTCATTATTACCCAGCGAGCCACCAGCATCAGAGCAGCTGGAAGAGTTGGATACCGCGCCAGATGATGGCGCTTCTATGAAAGCGCCATTTTCTGGGGCGGCTGTGGACTGCAATTCGCAGCAGGGGTGCCCAGAAAGCTCCGGCTAACCTGTGCTGCGGATTCCAATCCCCAGCTGCCTAGTTGTTCCTGGCTGGACACAAAAATGGGGCAAAGCCCACGTCGGGTTTTTTTTTAATTATTTCATGAAATTCATGAAATAATTAAAAAAAGGGCTTCCCTATATTTGTAGTTTCCAGCCGGGTACTAATATGGAAAAGAGTTATTTCGGTCTGGTGTTGCGCATAAGGAACCACTTGTTGATATTAAATGTTGTACTTTATTAATTATAAGCTCCTATTAATACAATGCGTTTCAGCAGAAAATATGCTTTCATCAAGTATACCTGATGAAAGCATATTGTCTGCTGAAACGTGTTGTATTAATAGGAGCTTATAATTAATAAAGTACAACATTTAATATCAACAAGTGGTTCCTTATGCGCTACACCAGACCGAAAGAACTCTTTTCCATATACCCACTCCCTGGGATTTCGGTAGTAGCTGCAAAGGACCTGCCAACCCATTATAGAATCCAGCTGGGAACTGGAGGATCGTGAAGGAAAACCTGAATCCCAAGGTGCCGGTGGAGTTCAGGAGCCAACAACGATACCATAAGTCTGGATTCAATAAGCTTGGACACTGCAATCAGAACGGAGGAATACCCCGGACTGACACGCTTTCACTGGAGTTGTGCCGGGGCGCACAACCTGCAAAGGTGAGCAGTTCTAAAAATCTATCCTAAATCTATCCCGGATGCTTCTCATATTGCGCCTGTCTCCCTATCTCTATTTCATTTATAGCCGGGTAATAATAGGCCGCTGGGGGTTGGGGAAAGCTGTACCTGCCTGCTGTACCTGGCTAGCATACAAAAACATGGCGAGGCTCACGTCATTTTTTTTGTAGTTTTTTGGCAAAAACAAAAATTAAAACTGCTTTCCTGGATTTTCCAGTGCCAGTTAAGGTAACACCAAGCAGTGGGGGTTAGCAGCCAGTAGCTGCTTGGATTACCCTTAGCTAGCAATACAAAAAATGCAGCGGGAGCCCATATATTTTTTTTAATTATTTACTTAATTAACTAAAAAAAAAAAGAGCTTCCCTATATTTTGATTGCCTGAAATCACAGTGCTGTAAAAATAAATCATTAAAAAAAATGACGTAGCGCTCCGCGGTACTTTTGATTCTCAGCGCAGATAAAGCAGACAGCTACGGGTTGCCACCCCCATCTGCCTGGCATTACCTTGGCTGGCAATCAAAATACAGGGAAGCCCATTCATTTTTTTTATTTAAAAAAATAGTTAAAAAAAAAATGACGTGGGGTCCCCCCATAAAGCAGACGGCTGTAGCCTGAAAACCACAGCTGGCAGCTTTACCGTGGTTGTTGATCCAATGTGGAGGTCACCCCAGGCTCTTTTTTTATAATTATTTTATAAATATTAATAATTAAAAAAAAAAGTAGGGTCTGTTACGGTTGCTGCGAGCACTGGAGACTAAGTCCAGATTTCTTGCTACTGCACATGTGCGAGCGCTGGAGACTAAGTCCAGATTTCTTGCTACTGCACATGTGCGAGCGCTGGAGACTAAGTCCAGATTTCTTGCTACTGCACATGTGCGAGCGCTGGAGACTAAGTCCAATCTTGGAGCCATTGCACATGTGCGGGTGACATCATCGCTGACACGAGGTCACATGTCTCTGACACCTTCTATGCCGATTGGTCGCTGGTCATGTGCTTGTGACGTCTTGCTCGGTGATAGGCCAGCATGACGTCACTCCTGTCGTTCTGGCAGCGGATTGGCTCTGGTGTCCTCCATCTTGGATGAGGCACAGAGTCTATATAAGACCCTGACACACGCCGCATGGTGCTCAGTCCTCTTGGTTCATGCATATGAGTAGACGCTCTGTGCGCGTTCCTCTAGGCATTCCTCTGTCTATGCTAGGTGAGCGCTACCGGCAGGGTAGCGTTCTTATACCTTACAGCTTCGGCTGCTGTCCGTATCCTTACCTCTTAGGGGAGCGGACATAGGCAGGTGCCTGAGGCACATGGTCTGGCTGGGCCTTGTGATTCTACTCGTAGGTGGACGTTGCCGCTAGGGTAACGTTCCTTATACTGCGTCTGGCAGTTGTTCGTATCCTCGCACACTAGGGGAGCGAACAGAGGTAGGAGCTTTGTGCGGCTTACGCTGCTGTTCGTCTCTTTTGCACCACTAGAAGAGCGGACCTAGGCAGGTGCCATATCTAGTGGTTCGTGTCCTCGCACACTAGTGGAGCGAACGCAGGTAGGAGCTTTGTGCGGCTTACGCTGCTGTTCGTCTCTTTTGCACCACTAGAAGAGCGGACCTAGGCAGGTGCCATATCTAGTGGTTCGTGTCCTCGCACACTAGTGGAGCGAACGCAGGTAGGAGCTTTGTGCGGCTTACGCTGCTGTTCGTCTCTTTTGCACCACTAGAAGAGCGGACCTAGGTAGGTGCCATTTCGCACACATTGCCTTTGTCTCTGTGATTATTAACAGAGATCATTCCACACACCCTCCAAGTAAGGGAGGAATTGCTTTACTTACTTATTATATCCTTCTGTGAGTTAACAGAGGTATTGCACTCTGCCATAGTCTGCAGCAAAGTCTTTGCACGGTGGACCCTGACTGTCTGATACTCCTTTCAGTTATTATCAGACAGCCCCCCGTAACATTAGGACTGAGCCAAGGGTCTGGCAGTTATGGCAGAATATCAGCAGTTACACCGTTACATACAAGTACTTGAGTCACGGCTCAAGAGTATAGAGGATAAACCTCAGACCATGGTGACATCTGCACATGATCCTCGACTTGCTCTGCCAAACAGATATTCTGGCGATGCCAGATCATGTCGTGGTTTCATTAGTCAGTGTCAGATACACCTAGAGGTCAACTCTTCTCGCTTCTCTACGGAGAGGTCCAGAGTAGGCTTTATCATCTCCTTACTTCAGGACAAAGCCTTAGAATGGGCGACTCCCCTATGGGAGCGCTCTGATGTGGTTACTCTGAGACATCAAGACTTTCTTGATGCTCTTAAGGCGGTATTCATGGGTCCGCAGGTTACCCATGATGCGGCCCTGAGACTGTTAGATCTATCTCAGGGTTCGTTATCCACTAGTTCTTATGCCATTGCTTTTAGAACTCTGGTGGCAGAACTAGATTGGCCAGAGAAGGTGTTGATTCCTATCTTCTGGAGAGGGTTGGCAGGCTATGTCAAGGATGCCCTTGCTACTCGTGAGGTCCCTGCTTCTCTGGAGGACTTGATCACAGTAGCAACGAGGATCGATGTACACCATAAGGAACGTAGACTCGAGGTCTCTTCCTCACGCCCTAAGCATCGGGCTATTCCAGTTGTTGAGGGTCCACTACCATCTTCCTCAGCATCTGAAACATCTCCCACTCCTATGGAGTTAGGTCATACGTCCTCCAGACTACGCAAGTCTGGTCCTCCTATATGTTACGTATGTCGTCAAGCTGGGCACTATGCCAACAAGTGTCCTAGTCGTCAGGGAAACTCCCTGGCCTAGTAACCATTAGAGGGGGGTTACTAGAGACGTCTTCTGCACCCTCTAAGTGTTGTATCCCAGGTCAGCTCTCGTTATCTGAGAATACATGGCCTATTATGGCTTTTGTGGATTCCGGAGCTGACGGGATTTTTGTGTCCTCAGGATTTGTAAAGGGACACAATATTCCCTCTATCATGTTAGAGGCGCCTATTCCTGTCCGTGTTGTTAATGGAACTATGTTGTCTGACTCCATTACATTGAGGACAGTTCCCTTGCGCCTTTCCCTGTCTCAGGGTCACATAGAGGAGATTTCTTTTCTTGTTTTGCCTGAGGGTATAGACGACGTCCTTCTGGGTCTTCCATGGCTTCGGACTCATGCTCCTCACATTGACTGGGAGTCTGACAGCATTATTAGTTGGGGTTCGAAATGTCAGTCCCGATGTCTTCCCTTACCACCTAAGGTCGTTGCGGTTGCATCAACTGATCTCTCTCCCATACCTACACCCTATTTGGATTTCGCTGACGTGTTCTCCAAACAGGGTGCTGAGGTTCTTCCACCCCATAGGCCGTATGACTGTGCCATAGACCTTATCCCAGGTTCGGTTCCACCTAAAGGCAGGGTTTACCCCCTGTCGATACCTGAGTCGGAGGCCATGTCGACCTATATAAGAGAGAGCTTAGAGAAGGGGTTCATTCGTAAGTCTGTCTCTCCCGCGGGAGCTGGGTTTTTCTTTGTTCGGAAGAAAGAGGGTGATTTGCGTCCCTGCATAGATTACAGGGGTCTCAACGCAATCACAATAAAGAACAAATACCCATTACCTTTAATTTCGGAGCTCTTTGACAGACTGAGAGGAGCTCAAGTTTTTACGAAGTTGGATCTGCGGGGTGCGTATAACTTGGTACGAATTCGAAAGGGTGACGAATGGAAGACCGCTTTTAACACCCGAGACGGTCACTATGAATACCTCGTCATGCCTTTTGGGTTATGTAATGCACCCGCAGTATTTCAGGACTTCGTAAACGATGTGTTCAGGGATTTACTGTTATCCTCAGTAGTGGTGTATCTGGACGACATCCTGATTTTTTCTCCTGATCTGGAGACTCATCGTCAGGATGTCGTTCGTGTCCTTTCCCGTTTAAGGGAGCACTCATTGTTTGCTAAACTCGAGAAATGTGTATTCGAGCAGTCCTCATTGCCTTTTTTGGGTTACATTATCTCACAAGAGGGTCTGGCTATGGATCCTGCGAAGCTCTCTGCTGTCCTGCAATGGTCCGAACCTCATTCCTTGAAGGCGGTGCAACGCTTCTTAGGATTCATAAATTATTACAGGCAGTTCATACCCCATTTTTCTACTTTGGTGGCCCCTTTGGTGGCCTTGACTAAGAAAGGTGCTAATCCCAAAGCCTGGTATACTGAGACATCTCAGGCTTTTGAGGCAGTAAAAAGACACTTTTCAACTGCTCCCGTTCTTCAAAGACCCGATGAGAGTAAGCCCTTCCTCTTAGAGGTTGATGCCTCTTCAGTGGGTGCTGGTGCGGTCTTGTATCAAAAGAACGGTGCAGGTAGAAAAAGGCCGTGTTTCTTCTTTGCTAAAACCTTTTCACCGGCAGAGAGAAACTATACCATTGGGGATAGGGAACTGCTCGCCTTGAGATTAGCCTTGGAGGAGTGGCGTCACTTGCTGGAAGGAGCGAAACATCCTTTCCAGGTCTATACAGACCATAAGAATCTGACGTACTTACAAACCGCTCAGCGTCTGAATCCTCGCCAAGCCCGCTGGTCCTTGTTTTTCTCCCGCTTTCACTTCTCCATCAACTATCTGTCTGGGAGTAAGAATAACAAGGCAGACGCCCTGTCTCGCTCTATGCTTTCTACCCAGGAAGAGATTGACGAACCTCGTCTTATCCTTCCCTCCAGGGTTTTTCATACGCTCTCCCCTGTGACGTTAGACCAAATCCCACCGGGCAAGACCTTTGTTCCGCCTGATCGACAGAATGATATACTGTCATGGGCCCACACCTCAAAGGTGGGTGGGCATTTTGGTATTAGGCGGACACGAGAGTTACTGGAGAGGTGGTATTGGTGGCCACACTTAGCCAGCCACGTCAAGAGATATGTCAGTTCCTGCTACTCGTGTGCTCGCAACCGTCCATTACGGCAGAGACCGGCTGGGCTCTTGCATCCTTTACCAGTGCCAGATAGACCATGGGAGGTGGTAGGCATGGACTTTGTGGGTGATCTTCCATGTTCACAGGGACATAGATTTGTGTGGGTCATTACGGACCATTTCTCCCGGATGGTTCATCTCGTACCGTTATCGAGAATCCCATCTTCCAGGGTACTAGCCAAACTATTCCTCAAGCATGTCTTTAGGCTTCACGGGATGCCAGATCGTATCATTTGTGATAGAGGCTCGCAATTTACTTCCCGTTTCTGGCGAGATCTTTGTAGCCTTCTGCAAATTGAGTTGAATCTCTCTTCGGCATACCATCCGGAGACTAATGGTTTGGTTGAACGTACCAATCAATCTATGATTATATACCTTCGACACTTTGTTGCTGAGAACCACGATAACTGGTCCTCCCTCCTACCCTGGGCAGAATTTGCCCTTAACAATTCGCTGGCTGAGGCCACTGGGCAGACACCGTTCGTACTCAATAATGGGCAACACCCTAGGGTACCAGTACCGTTTCCCGCTGCTGCACCTCCTCCTCTTGTGGCCGACTGGGCAACTAATGCCAGAGAGGTTTGGGATCGGACTCAAGAGTCGATCCAAGCAGCTAAGGACCGTATGAAGACGGTGTCCGATCGGTTTCGTCGCCCGGCTCCTGTCTTTTCTCCAGGGGACTTTGTGTGGCTCTCTGCAAAACACGTGAGACTTAGAGTGAGCTCTGTCAAATTTGCTCCTGGCTTCCTGGGTCCTTATGAGGTTCTTCGACAGGTAAATCCTGTAGTCTATCAATTGAAGTTACCTGTCCATCTTAGGATTCATGACAAATTCCATGTCTCACTGCTAAAGCCGGCTATTTTACCTCACGCTCGTGAAGTGCACTCTCCTGCCTCTGATTCCTCTCGCTCTAGCTATGAGGTACGAGCCATAGTTGGTTCTAAGATGGTTAGAGGGCGCAGGTTCTTCTTGATAGATTGGGAGGGCTATGGTCCGGAACATCGCTCTTGGGAGCCTGAGGAGGCTGTCCATGCTCCCGACTTAGTTGCCGATTACCTGCGTCGCCGGGAGGGGGGCCCTTGAGGGGGAGGTACTGTTACGGTTGCTGCGAGCACTGGAGACTAAGTCCAGATTTCTTGCTACTGCACATGTGCGAGCGCTGGAGACTAAGTCCAGATTTCTTGCTACTGCACATGTGCGAGCGCTGGAGACTAAGTCCAGATTTCTTGCTACTGCACATGTGCGAGCGCTGGAGACTAAGTCCAATCTTGGAGCCATTGCACATGTGCGGGTGACATCATCGCTGACACGAGGTCACATGTCTCTGACACCTTCTATGCCGATTGGTCGCTGGTCATGTGCTTGTGACGTCTTGCTCGGTGATAGGCCAGCATGACGTCACTCCTGTCGTTCTGGCAGCGGATTGGCTCTGGTGTCCTCCATCTTGGATGAGGCACAGAGTCTATATAAGACCCTGACACACGCCGCATGGTGCTCAGTCCTCTTGGTTCATGCATATGAGTAGACGCTCTGTGCGCGTTCCTCTAGGCATTCCTCTGTCTATGCTAGGTGAGCGCTACCGGCAGGGTAGCGTTCTTATACCTTACAGCTTCGGCTGCTGTCCGTATCCTTACCTCTTAGGGGAGCGGACATAGGCAGGTGCCTGAGGCACATGGTCTGGCTGGGCCTTGTGATTCTACTCGTAGGTGGACGTTGCCGCTAGGGTAACGTTCCTTATACTGCGTCTGGCAGTTGTTCGTATCCTCGCACACTAGGGGAGCGAACAGAGGTAGGAGCTTTGTGCGGCTTACGCTGCTGTTCGTCTCTTTTGCACCACTAGAAGAGCGGACCTAGGCAGGTGCCATATCTAGTGGTTCGTGTCCTCGCACACTAGTGGAGCGAACGCAGGTAGGAGCTTTGTGCGGCTTACGCTGCTGTTCGTCTCTTTTGCACCACTAGAAGAGCGGACCTAGGTAGGTGCCATTTCGCACACATTGCCTTTGTCTCTGTGATTATTAACAGAGATCATTCCACACACCCTCCAAGTAAGGGAGGAATTGCTTTACTTACTTATTATATCCTTCTGTGAGTTAACAGAGGTATTGCACTCTGCCATAGTCTGCAGCAAAGTCTTTGCACGGTGGACCCTGACTGTCTGATACTCCTTTCAGTTATTATCAGACAGCCCCCCGTAACAGGGTCCCCCCCAAATTGGATCACCAGCCAAGGTAAAGCGGACAGCTGTGGTCTGGTATTCTCAGGGCGGGAAGGTCCATAGTTATTGGCCCTTCACAGCCTAAAAATAGCAGGCCACAGGCGCCCCAGAAGTGGCGCATCCACTAGATGCACCAATCCTGGCGCTTCACCCCAGCTCATCCCGTGCCCTGGTGCGGTGGCAAACGGGGTAATAAATGGGGTTGATACTAGCTGTAAGGTCACCTGACATCAAGCCCAGCAGTTTGTGATGTCATGGCGTCTATCAGATACCCAACATCACAAACTGTCAGTACTAACAAAACAAATAGACAACAAAAAATGTATTTGAAAAAACACTCCCCAAAACATTCCCTCTTTCACCAATTTATTGTAAGGAAAAAAAATAAGGGGGTCCCACGATGACTCTGGAACAGCTAGAATATGGGGGGACACGCTCAAAGAATGTATGCCCATTTTCTAGGAGTGCAGACCCTCCATATGAGGAGTGTGAGTGCAATGAATCTGCACCCACTCTCCCCGGGTCCACAGCAGCAGAGTCCATGTCGTAACTGTTGCTACCAAAGCTGCAATGCCCTGCTCATGAGGTAAGGGCATGCCTAATCCGGAGAACTATTCTACATTTCCAAATATTAGTATTTGCTGATATTATTGCTATTCCACCTACTATATATTGGGGACAGGATCTTGGAGATGGAATACCCCTTTAAGTCCAGTTATCCAGCTGAATTAATACTAAACAACAGAACTCGCTATTTAGACATGTTTTCTTGTGGCGTATAACGGACTCTCATGTTTGGTAGTCGTTCAGCAGGGCAACTATAAAATCAAATACCTCCATTTGGAAATGTAATATAGCTCTCCTGATCAACTATGTTCCTTACCTCATGAGCAGGGCATTGCAATAGCTTACAGATGCATGGTTACCACCACTCACTGTGTCTGAACACAGGAAGCTGAGCTGACAGCCGCTCTGTGCATGCGGCAGCATCTATTATGAAGGAGGGGGCCGCGGGGGATCAACACTGCACAGGTACCGTGGAACACCGGGGAACACCGGTGGGGTTATAAGGGGTGACCTAGCAGGGCCTGGGGAGGAGTTTTCTGTTGCATGTGTCATGGCACATGCAACAGAAATCAGAGGAGTAGGGTGAATGTGGCCGGCGCTGCTGTGCACGTGGCCATCTTGGATTTCCGGGAAGGGGTCGGGGGGGCACTTTGGCGACACCGGGGGACCGGGGAGGAGATTTATCTTCCATCTGACATGTTTGTTCATGCCAGATGGGAGATAAATATTTTTTTACCGGCGCTGGCATTTACTGTAACGTGATCATCGGTATACGGTGTATACTGGTGATCACGTGAGCGGGGACCGGAAAAAACGGTCTGAATCATGATCTCCATGGTCTCAGCTACTCCCTGAAACCCCGGAGATTTTCTGACGCTGGGGGGGGGGGGCGCTATTCACTTATTTCTGCCTGCTGTTTATAAACGACAGATCAGAATAAGGCTACATTCACACGACCGATCTGTTTTTGCGGTCCGCAAAAAACGGTTCTTTTTTTCACGGGTGCATCTGTGTGGCATCCGTTCCCGTTCCGTATACGGTCCGTATGTCATCCGTTTGTCATCCGTGTGCCTTCTGTTTTTTTTGCGTACTGCAAAAAAACTGAAGGAGGGAAAATACATAAATTTACCCAGGATTCATAGCTTCAACCTACATGAGGCGGTCACATGTTCACTCCAGTGCCATTTTCTACTGTTTTTCACAGCGTAGAGTGCTCTGGGGATTTTCCTTTGCTTGTACACTTCATATCAGTCTTTTCTGTCATTATAATGGCAGAAAGACACATAATTTCCCACTCTCCTGCATTTTGTAATTTTGCACCCTTTGGTGCCTTTCATGTGGCACTAAAGGGTGCTTAGCCTTGTATTTAGCCAAAAAAATAAATAAACTTTATAAAAAAATGACGTGGGGTTCACCTTGGCTGGTAATCCAAAACTGAGAGCACCACATGCTGTTATTTTAAATTGAATAAATAATTAAAAAAAAAACAACACGTGGGGGTCCCCCCAAAATTGGATCACCAGCCAAGGTAAAGCAGACAGCTGGGGTCTGATATTCTCAGACTAGGGAGGTCCATGGTTATTGGACTTTCCCCAGCCTAAAAGTAGCAGACCGCAGCCGCCCCAGAAGTGGCGCATCTATTAGATGCGCCAATCCTGTTGCATCGCTCCCGTTGCCCTGGTGCGGTGGCAAACGGGGTAATATATGGGGTTAATACCAGATGTGTAATGTCACCTGGCATCAAGCCCTGGGGTTCGTGATGTCAGGCGTCTATCAGATCACCATCACCAACCCAGTCAGTAATAAAAAAAAAATAGACGACAAACACATTTTTATTTGAAAAAACACTCCCCAAAACATTCCCACTTTCACCAATTTATTAGAAAGAAAAACAAATCCAGGTCTGCTGTAATCCAAGGGGTTCCCATGACGATCCATACCATACTCAATGTCCCAGTCAATGAAGAACAGAATGTTCCATATTGGCTGGGAGAGCAATGCAGTGACCTGAGCTAACATCAATAGCTCAGCCCAGGTCACTGCAGGGCATGACAAGTGCTGCTGTCAGGAGCTTAGCGAGGTACATTACCTGCGGTGATCGCTGCACTTCTTACAGCAGAGCTGTCACTGAGTTCAATGACTGCCGCCTTCCCAACCAAGTATCGCGGGAGCTCGTGACGTCACCGCTAGTGACAGTCTCGGGTCGGCAGCGAGAGGAGATGTGACAAGCGGCGGCCATGGAAGACAGTGACAGCGCTGACATTGGGAGGGCAGGACTTCATCACCGCAGGTAAGCCGAGCGGGGTAATGTGTGCAGAGTGCAAGGTGGGTGGAGCCGAGCGGGTTAATGTGCGCGGAGTGCGAAGTGGGTGGAGCCGAGCGGGGTAATGTGTGCGGAGTGCGAGGTGGGTGGAGCCGAACAGGGCCATGTGTGCAGAGTGCGAGGTGGGTGGAGCCGAGCGGGGTAATGTGTGCGGAGTGCGAGGTGGGTGGAGCCGAGCGAGGTAATGTGTGCGGAGTGCGAGGTGGGTGGAGCCGACCAGGGTAATGTGTGCAGAGTATGAGGTAGGTGGAGCCGAGCGAGGTAATGTGTGCAGAGTGCGAGGTGGGTGGAGCCAAGCAGCGTAATGTGTGCGGAGTGCGAGGTGGGTGGAGCCGAGCGAGGTAATGTGTGCGGAGTGCGAAGTGGGTGGAACCGAGCGGGGTAATGTGTGCGGGTAGCGGAGTGCGAGGTGGGTGGAGCTGAGAGGGGTAGTGTGTGCGGAGGGTGAGGTGGGTGGAGCCGAGCAGCGTAATGTGTGCGGAGTGCGAGGTGGGTGGAGCCGAGTGGGGCCATGTGTGCGGAGTGCGAGGTGGGTGGAACCAAGCGGGGTAATGTGTGCGGATGGTGAGGTGGGTGGAGCCGAGCGGGGTAATGTGTGTGGAGTGCGAGGTGGGTGGAGCCGAGTGAGGTAATATGTGCGGAGTGCCAGGTGGGTGGAGCCAAGCAGGGTAATGTGTGCAGGCAGCAGAGTGCGAGGTGGGTGGAGCCGAACGGGGTAATGTGTGCGGGCAGCGGAGTGCGAGGTGGGTGGAGCCGAGAGGGGTAGTGTGTGCGGAGTGCGAGGTGGGTGGAGCCGAGCGAGGTAATGAGTGCGGAGTGCAAGGTGGGTGGAGCCGAGCGGGGTAATGTGTGCAGGCAGCGGAGTGCGAGGTGGGTGGAGCCGAGAGGGGTAGTGTGTGTGGAGTGCGAGGTGGGTGGAGCCGAGTAGGGTAATGTGCACGGAGTGCGAGGTGGGTTGAGCCGAGCGGGTCATTTGTGCAAGCGGCGGAGTGCGAGGTGGGTGGAGCCGAGCAGCGTAATGTGCGCGGAGTGCAAGGTGGGTTGAGCCGAGCGGGTCATTTGTGCGGGCGGCAGAGTGCGAGGTGGATGGAGCCGAGCAGGGCCATGTGGCGCTGATGACGTCAGTGCCGGGGTCTGCATGGCTGGGAACAGGTGAGTGTGAGTGTGTATGTGTACATGCCGAGTGTAAGAGGGGGCGGAGCCGAGTGGGGAAGTGTCGGCTCCCTGCACACGTAACCAGGGTAAATATCGGGTTACTAAGCAAAGCGCTTTGCTTGGATACCCGATATTTACCTTGGTTACCAGCTTACCGCAGGCTGCCAGCGATGGCTCCTTGCACACTGTAGCTGTAAAAAGCCACGCTTTTGGTGATCGAACCATTCTCTAACGTAACTTGAACTGTCGAGCTTTTAGCAAAAAGCTCGTGTTCGATCTCGAGCACCCCCCAAAATCACTCGAACATGAAATTGGCGAACCTCGAACCTCGCACATCGCTCATCTCTAGTTACTTCCCTTAGCTAGTTGATCCACATAGTATGTTAGCATGCCCCTGTCATAGTTTCATAGTTTCATAGTTTTTAAGGTTGAAGGGAGACTCTAAGTCCATCTAGTTCATCTGTCGATATCGTCGTCCATCTGTCGGCGTATTAAAATGTTAATGAATGCGCAGTAACACTGCAAATACCTCACTCTTGATGGCGGAGTGAGGCACTGCGCATGATCCGGAGTCCCCAGCACTTCCGGTCATGCGCACTGTACATCACTGAAGCAGGGAAGCTTATACCCGGCATCAGTTTAGTGCGCATGATCGGAAGTCCCGGGGATTCCAGATCATGCGCAGTGCGCTTCATCCTCCACTGGCTGCCATCAAGAGTGTGGTATTTGCAGTGTCGGTGCGCATTAGCACGTTATTATGCCCACAGGGGTGTGTTAACATGCTATGTGAGCCAACTAGCCAAGGGAAGTAACGCCCTTCCGACTAGTCAATGGCCCTATTAGCATATAATAAACGATCTTTAGAAATACTTTTTCTAAAGATCTGTTTATGGTAGTGTATACAAGGACAGTTAGCCTGGGATTACTAAATTACTAATATGCACCCTGAACTGCTCGTGGTTCTGGCTGCATATTGCACATGACAAGTTCACTTTAAAAATGTGCAGTGCACTGTGAGAATTGGAGTAGGAGTCTGCAGTCACATAGAGTGACTTCAAACTTTCATTTCAAATGTGGACAAACCAGTTAATTATACAATTCTACACTGTAGCATGCTAATCTTTACAGCAAATAATATACTGACTGTCAGGATTCAGCTCTGCATGGTAATTCTAGCAGTCATTAAATGGCTACTTCCCTCATATGATTTTTATACTGATGGTCATGTGACAACTGTCTTTTCTTCCTCCTTCTCTCAGTTTTTCACTGAACATAGAGACAATTAGGAAGAGGAGCAAGTCAACACAAGACTGTAAGTTTGGTCACATGATGACTACTCAAACTGCTTAGGGGGCAGCGCCAAACTGAATACTTGTCCCAGATGCCGGAAAACCTATATACAGCTCTAGATAATGCATTCTAGTAAGATACTATAGTATTCACATTATGTTCGGGTCATGGCAGTTGTTTTTTCGTCTCCTTTACAAGATGAAAACAAGTAATCACCTATGCAAAGAAAAAGTGTTAGTTTATAGATCAATAGAAATCCAACCACTGGTACCCAAACCAAACGGCACTTTTATCTCGATTAGAATGGAGGGTCAGGGTGTATGCTTTGCTGTCACTTTTTTTGGCAGCCCTTTATCGTGGCACAGGGCGGTAGTCATGGGCGAGGTCTACGTTTCTAAAAACCCTGGCATGTTACACCAAAGAGGGGGTTCTGGCTGGGTGTGGACTTGTATTATGGGGGCACTATGCCTTTGCAGGCAGCATGTTGCCATTGACTCCCGCTGGCCAGGACCAAATGTTCTACAACTCAGCGAGAGAGACCACCACTCTCACTATTCCTGCACTGAAACCCCTCTTACTTTGGGCTACTCCCAAACACTAACTCTATTTAACCCTATGGTTAAACAATACACAGTGCATCACCTACAACACATGACACCATTCACATTACACATTACAATAATAAGATATCATAACAATAACATTAGTGTCCTTCTCCTTACATCCCCATAGAGAAGGATTCTACAGAGTTCTTCTGATTTGGGATAAAAATGTAATGTTCCGATGATCTGTGCATGTTCCAGCAGTCAGATCCTCACCGATCCGTAAGTTATCACTTATCCTTAACCCTTTCACGACTGAGGACGTATCCGTCCATCCTAAATCATGAAGGGGTAATCATTGCTGGCTACTTCAGTGAACTGACACGTGTGCCTCCGGGATCCACCTGCGCCTGTTAATCCCTTAAACTTACCCGCCGCCATTGGAAACCCTGTGACGTGATCACGGGGAGCTGATTGTTGGATTGTTGTCAGTAGCACAAGGTCATGTGATGACTCCTGTGCTATTATGACTCCCTTCCTGTTTCAGCCGGTAGAGCGCTGGCTGTTACAAGAGACGAGCATTTCTGCTGCTCTGAGCTGTGCAGCTCTGATTGGGAGAAATGCGATCAGACTGCTGATCCTTATAGCCCCCTAGGAGGACTAGTAAAATAAAAAAAAGTAAAAAAAAGTTTTGAAAAATAAAAAAAGATAAACTGCAACAATGTAGAGTCAGTATGGGTAAATGTACATGGGGAGGGGAATAATGGAAAAATGATAATTGGAGTTTGCTATAAGCCTCCTAACATACCTGAACAAATAGAGGGTGAAATGCTGGAACAAATTGAACAGGCAGCTAATAATAATAATAATAATCGGATTCTTATTATCGGGGATTTCAAGTATCCAGACATACAGTGGGACATAGAATCTTCTGGTTCTGCTAAAAGCTGTAAGTTCTTATCTACTATTCAATTTCCTCTCTCAGATGGTAGATGAACCGACGAGGGGAGATAATCTGCTAGATCTGGTCCTGTCAAATAGACCAGATACAATTTCAGATCTACAGGTCCGGGAGCACTTGGGCACCAGCGATCATAATATGGTAAGCTTCAAAGTAATATTCAATAGAACATTTCAAAGGGGAAATGCTAAAACCTGGAATTTTTAGAAAGCCGATTTCAACAAATTAAGGGAAGAGCTTAAACGTGTAGATTGGGACAAAGTCATGGTAACTGGGGATACTGAACATAAAAGGGGTAAGTTTAAGGATATACTCCTAAAGTCCTGTAAAAAACTTATACCCTCTGGTAATAAAATGTCCAGGAATAAAAAGAAACAACTATGGATAAATAAGACACTACAAAGTATAATAAAACAAAAACAAAGGGCGTTTAAAACCTTAAAGGCTGAGAATACAGAAATAGCATTTCAGAAGTATAAAGATATCAATAGGAAATGTAAAAAAAAAATCAAACAAGTAAAACTAGCTACTGAAACAAAAATCGCCAATGACATTAATATAAATCCCAAAATCTTTTATAAATACATTAATGCCAAAAAGAAAACAGAGGATAGTATCGGCCCCTTAAAATATAATAACAAGTTAGTAATAGAGGACAAACATAAGACTGAGATATTAAATAGGCATTTCTCATCTGTGTTCACCAAGGAACTGACTGTACCAGAGATCATTCAACAAGTGAAAATCTAAGTTCACCACCCGATATAATTAATTTAACACAAGATGAAGTACGCCTGCGTCTGAGTAAATTAAACATTGACAAATCCCCAGGGCCAGATGGCATTCATCTACAAATATTGAGGGAATTGAGCTCCGTAATCGACAGACCGCTGTATCTCATCTTTTTAGACTCGCTTGTAACAGGGTTGGTGCCTCAGGATTGGAGGATTGCTGATGTGGTACCGATATTCAAGAAAGGTAAGAGGGTAGATCCAGGCAACTACCGTCCAGTAAGCCTGACATCAGTAATATGCAAAGTTTTTGAGGGCATTTTAAGCGATGACATGCAAAAATATATTGCAGAAAATAATATAATAACTGACAGACAGCATGGATTCATGAAAGATAAGTCGTGTCTAACCAACCTGTTGGGGTTCTATGAGGGGGTAAGTGCAAACCTGGATATTGGTAATGCAGCTGATGTGATTTATTCGGACTTTGCAAAGGCATTTGATACTGTACCACATAATAGCCTTATACTAAAGCTCCAGAAGCAAGGACTAGGGGAAACTATATGCAACTGGGTAAGGAATTGGCTAAAAGATAGGAAACAAAGAGTAGTCATAAATGGTACATTCTCTAAAAGGGCTATAGTCAGCAGTGGGGTGCCGCAGGGATCTGTGCTAGGACCGATTCTTTTTAATCTCTTTATTAATGACCTTGTGGATGGGATTGATGATAAAGTGTCAGTCTTTGCTGATGACACCAAACTATGTAGGATATTAAAAACTGACTTGATAGTACAATATTACAAAAAGATCTGGATAAGATGTCAGAATGGGCAGATACTTGGCAAATGAGATTTAATGTTGATAAATGTAAAGTAATGCACCTAGGACGGAGTAATCCTATAACTGCGTATACATTAAATAGAAGTAAACTCATAACTACAGAACAGGAGAAGGACTTGGGTTTTCTGATTACAAATAAGCTGAGCAGCAGCACTCAATGTCAAGCAGCAGCTGCTAAAGCAAACAAGATTTTAAGGTGTATAAAAAGAGAGATTAGATCCCGTGATCCCAACGTATTGTAACCCCTCTATAAAATCACTTGTAAGGACACATCTGGAATATGGGATCCAGTTTTGGGCTCCACATTTTAAAAAGGACATTCAGAAGTTAGAGTTAGTTAAAGGGCGGGAAACTAGACTACTACAATGAATGGAAGGCCTCCCATATGATGACAGGTTGAAAAATTTAGATATGTTTAGCTTAGAAAAAAGACGTCTCAGAGGAGATCTCATTTATATGTATAAATACATGTGTTGTCAATATAAAGGGCTGGCACATTACTTATTTCTTCCAAAGACAATACTAAGGACCAGGGGGCACTCACTGCGAGTGGAAGAAAAGCGATTCCGACAGCTAAATAGGAAAGGGTTCTTTACAGTTAGAGCAGTCAGACTGTGGATTGCCCTACCACAAGAGGTAGTAATGGCAGATACTATAACAACTTTTAAAAAAGGGCTGGATGATTTCCTCAGTACACACAACATTGTTGGTTATAAATGACTTAGTGACCAAATGTAGAACTGGTGGAGGAAGGTTGAACTAGATGGACCTAGGTCTTTTTTTCAACCTAAGTAACTATGTAACTAAATCACCTCTCATTCGCCCCATTGAAAATTAAAGGGTTAAAAAAATAAAAAATATACACACATTTGGTATCGCCGCATTTAGAAACGCTCCATCTGTCAAGATATAAAATCAATTAACCTGATTGTTAAACAGCGTAGCTGCAAATAAAATCCGAATGACAAAATTACGTTTTTTAGTCATCGCAAATTTTGCGCAAAATGCAATAACAGACGATCAAAACTCAGCAATTGCACAAAAATGGCACCATTAAAAAACATCAGCTCGAGATACAAAAAATAAGCCGTCACTGAGCCCAGATCCTGAAAAATGAGAACAATAGCGCGGAAAATGGCGCAAAAAGTCCACCACTTTATTAACCTCCTAGATACCATATAGTAAACACAGTGAATAAAATATCCCAAAAACAATCATGCAATCGCATTTTTTAAAAAATTTTCTGCACTTGGAATTTTTTTGCCTCATTTTTAGTACACTATATGGTAAAACTTGTGGTTTCATTTGAAAGTACAGCTCGTCCTGCAAAAAAACAAGCTCTTATAAAGCAAGAATGATGGAAAAACAAAAACGTTATGGCTCTCGGAAGAAGGGGAGCAAAAAAGACAAACGGAAAATCGCTCGGGGTGAAGGGGTTAAGATAGGTGATAATTTGTTTTCACCAGAAAACCCCATTGAAGAAGATATTAATTACTTATTCTGGAAATACTATAGGTAATCCATTTTAGATCAAGGTTGATCCACCACTTGCCACCTTCACAACAAGCTATGGTGGCTGCTGAATGTATACACATTAAATGGAGCTGCAGCAGTTGCTGCATATTGAATGGCGCTGTGTAGTGCAGTTCAATATAAATGTGTTTATATCAGGCCACTGCCAGACTTTATAACAGCTGTTGTTTTGGGGGTACCAAGTGAGTGTTGGATTTGTATTGATCAGATCAATCTGATATTGATGAGCTATGGTGAGATAGTTCATCAAAGTCTTCTGGCCAGATGTAATGGGCGGGAAGGTTTTGGCTGAAGGCAGAGCCACTACAGTAAAAGGGAGATTCTGGCTAGGTGTATGCTATTAGCTTGACAATATGCTACTTCAGACCGTATGCTACTGTTTGACATGGCTGGACATGATCTGATGAGGTAGCGATAAGGGAGGGAGACCACAGGCCATAAATAAACGTTATTTTACTGAATAAAACAATGAAAAGTGTATATGTTACAGGCAATGTATGGAAACCCGGCATTCTATAGAATACCTAGGCAATGTATACAATCCCTGTCGTTTTCAGGCAAGGCATGAAATATCTGCATTGTTCTATACTTTTCCTAGGCATTACATAAAATGTCTAGGTATTATAAAGACTGACAAGAACTTCTCAGGCAAAGTGTGATATAATGCCCAGATTGGAAAAGTTAGCCATTACATAAAATGTCTAGGTGCCCAGATTGGAAAAGTTAGCCATTAAGTAAAATGTCTAGGTATTATAAAGAATGACAAGAACTGCTCAGGCAAAGTGTGATATAATGCCCAGATTGGAAAAGTTATCCATTACATAAAATGTCTAGGTGCCCAGATTGGAAAAGTTAGCCATTACGTAAAATGTCTAGGTATTATAAAGAATGACAAGAACTGCTCAGGCAAAGTCTTATAAAATGCCCAGATTGGAAAAGTTAGCCATTACATAATGTCTAGGTGCCCAGATTGGAAACATTAGCCATTACATAAAATGTTTAGGTATTATAAAGAATGATAATAACTGCTCAGGCAAAGTCTCATATAATACCCAGATTGGAAAAGTTAGCCATTACATATGTCTAGGTATTATAAAGAATGACAAGAACTGCTCAGGCAAAGTCCGATATAATGCCCAGATTGGAAAAGTCTTTAGTAACAAACAGTCAAAAAACTAATGAAAGAAGTAACAAACAGTAAAAAAACTAATGAAAGAAGAAATCCTAAATGAACAACAGGATATCTTTACTGGGAAAAAACACGAAGAAGCAGAAGTGTCATTCCTGACTAGTAAGGCCCCGTCACACACAGAGATAAATCTTTGGCAGATCTATGGTTGCAGGGAAATCATGGACATATTGTTCCATTTGTACACAGCCACAAACCTGGCACTGATTGTGTGGCGCCCTGGACAAGCCAGGGGCCACAGAGAACAACACCCACACACCCCACACTCCCAGCAGGCACACCGAAGTCAAACACAAAACCCTTGTTGCCTTCCTCCAGGGGCTGATGTCCACACCAGGGGGTGGGCCAGGCGGTTGGTCCCGCCCATCGAGGAGTTCACAGTCCTGGAGGTGGGAAAAGTAAGGAGATTAGTTTTGGAGAGGAGTGAGGACAGTTGGAGAAGTGAAAGTGGAAGGAGGAAAGTAGTAAAAGAGCCTGAAGTTGGTCTGGCTGTGTGGCCCGGACCGATCAGCAAGGTTGGCAGACGGTGGTGACCGTCTGCAGGACTGGCCGATTGGAGTCTACCGTAAGTACCGTGGACGGGCGGTGGCCCGGCGGTACCGGACTGGTACGCGAAGAGAAGCCAGCACCATCTGGCAGGGGCTTACGGACCTCAGCAAGGCTAGGAGTCGCCGTGAATTTGCCAAATTCGTTAGTGAAGGGAACCTCCTGGGTTTCCCAACAGCCAAGTTCCGACAGAAGGCAACAGTCCAACCAAGTGAGGGAGACACCGCCACCGCCAAGGCAACCATTTCTCAGGGCCAGCGCCTGCAGGCAAAAGGGGCTCCTCCGGCCTATATCCAAGCCGGGGAGCGGGTTACCGGTGGGAACCCATTGGAACCATCTACCGTATCTAGGTGCAGGGAAAGGCAGTCACCATCAACCTGCCGGGAGAAAACAACACCGCAGCCGTCTGTAGGACCCGTCTATCCAGCCGTGTGTTTTACCGAGAACTGTGTCCTCATCATTGGCTGAGTGAGTACCACCGTGCCGTGCGGCACAACGCTGCCCCCGCGACCCTGCACCTCACCAGGCCCCGTAACCCGCCTGCCAGTCATCCCTACCCCATCACCGGGCCCCGGGACAACCAACCCCCTACCCACGGAGGGGAGAACTAACAACAAAGCTGCTCCCTGTCACCGCTCCCGGGATCCCCGTTCAGAGCAGTGGTGGTGTCACCAATATCACCACAACCGTGGGTGGCGTCACGGACAATAATCAAAACCCCCACAATCAAAATCCCCTTTTCACTCACGGGCGAGGAACGCCGCTCGAGTCCCCGGGATCCGGCCCACCGCTCGAGCCACCACCGAGCAGCAGATGCCGCAGCAGCAGCGGCAGCCGGACCCAAGCAGTGGGAGAGCGCAGCGTCCCCTCCTCCGCCCGCGACAACTTGGCGTCACGAACAGGATCCTACCGTTCTACCGGCTAGTGGAAGTGCGCCTTGTGTGACCGCCGGAGGTGTCCGGCCGGAAAATTTGAAAAGCCGCCATCTTGGGCATGAAGAGTTCCCGCTCAAGCGTCTCCTCGAGTAGTGAAGGCACGAAGGCCTAAACCCCGCCCCGATAGAGGAGGAGCCGAAAAGAGGCTAAGGGGACGAAATGGCGGCTGGTCGCATGTGAGCGCGGCTATAAAGGCAGGGACGCCAGGACCCTGCGGTGATCTTGTTCCTGGGAGAGGCCGCCAGCAAGATGTACATGCCGTCCCGAAGCACCGTAGCCCCCGTGCCTGGAACCACGGTGTGGGTGGAGATCCGGACCGCGCAGCTCCAACAATGGCTGCAGGTCAAAATGCAGCTCCTCTTGGAGGAGTGGGAGACCGACATGGCGGAGGTCATAGCGACCGTGCGGAGACGCGAGGAGGAAGTTGCGGAAGGGAGGGTGAGTGACCCACGCCCCGGTACCCCTAGTGGATCGGTCATCGTGGCTGCGGGACCCGGTCTAAACCCCCTCGCCCTGCTGCCTCCCTCACCACCCATCCCGGCTGCCATGACCCCGCCACTAGGCCCGCTACCCCCGCAACCGGTAGCGATACCCAGCATGTCCGCCCAGGCGGACCGACCTGTAGCTGGAGCCCGTAGCCGATCGGAGGTGCTACCATGGAAAGCCCCGAAGCCTGAACCGGAGGCACCCCCTGAGAGATTCCCCGAGCCAGAGCCGACAGACCGCTCCGTGCCAAAGGCCCAGTGGAGGAAAGCCCCTGTGCCAATCCCCCACACCTCGGCTGAGGTTGCGCCGGGTTGCCGCTGCAAGGCGGCGTCCAAGGCCAAGTCACCGCGGGACCTTCTGCCCAGATCACCAGCAGTGGGCAGTGTCCAAAAGATCTCGCGGGGCCCGACCTGTGCGCCGGAGCTCGCAGCAGCGCCGTACTGGGATAGCGAGCCGGTACCGTTGGGCCCAGAAATCGAGGAAAGGGAAAGGAAGAAGGCGGAGTTGGTGGCCCGTGCAATCCGGGAGAAAGAGAGCCTCCGCCAAGCGACCTTCCATGTCCGGGGCCCCCTGTATGAAGGGCAGGTGAGGCGGTTTGATGTCCGCCGGGGCTATGGCTTCATATACGAACCGGGCCTGGAGGCTGAAGTATTCATAGCCCGGCGGGATGTTAATGCCCACCTGCCGGAGAAGCACCCAGGCCATAACCTGATGCCAGGCGACCTGGTGCAGTACACCCGGCACTGTGGGGAGAGGGGGTGGTTTGCGCTGGATGCCAAGCTGAGGGGCAGCCAAGAGGCCCGTGTGTCCACCGCATCCCCTCCCCCAGCAGACACCGAAGAGTCGGAGTAAGGGCAGCGGAATGCCGTTGTCACCGTCCCCGCTGGGACCACCAACACTGTGTGTTAAAAAAAATGCAGTTTGAAAAGTTTGAAAATGAATGATAAGTGAATAATCTTCCCATGAAGTCATCTGATTTGCACCTGATTGTCAGCCTGCTTGAAACCGGTCGTTGCCGGCAACTGGTCCCCGTTGGGACCCCCTTTACAATTATGCATAAGGAACTCCTTATGGACAGGCCCGAGAACTAGCAGGGCAACCACAAACTAGTGGCATGTAAATAATGTTTGTTGTGGCTTCTACCGTTACCGCCTCCGGAGAGGCAGATTGGAGGAAGGGCCCGCAGTGGAGCAGGCTGGGGCCCAGCCACCACCGGAACCGGTGGCAATCCTCTGGGGGTTTCAGGGGTTCCCCATGGACATGGGTCCCCTGAAAAGGGCAGAACCCGCTCGGGCAACTTGTGCAGGACTGGGGTCAAGGGGTGCTGCCTGTTTGCTTAGGGGCAGCATCAGGGCCAGGTTGCTTGGGTGGGAGAGAGAGGAAGCCGTAACCGTTTAGTACCGTTAGTAACGTTAAAGTAAGAGTACCTCCCGATGTGGGAAGAAGTTATTATAATTGTATGTGTGTTACCGTTTTTCTATCTTTTCCAGTTTGTGAAAATAAAACTGGTGATGGACGGGCAGCCCGCGGACGGTCTGCATTTAACTAAGGGGGAATGTGGCACCCTGGACAAGCCAGGGGCCATAGAGAACAACACCCACACACCCCACACTCCCAGCAGGCACACCGAAGTCAAACACAAAACCCTTGTTGCCTTCCTCCAGGGGCTGATGTCCACATCAGGGGGTGGGCCAGGCGGTTGGATTCGCCCACCGAGGAGTTCACGGTCCTGGAGGCGGGAAAAGTAAGGAGATTAGTTTTGGAGAGGAGTGAGGACAGTTGGAGAAGTGAAAGTGGAAGGAGGAAAGTAGTAAAAGAGCCTGAAGTTGGTCCGGGTGTGTGGCCCGGACAGATCAGCAAGGTTGGCAGACGGTGGTGACCGTCTGCAGGACTGGCCGATTGGAGTCTACCGTAAAGACCGTGGATGGGCGGTGGCCCAGCAGTACCGGACCGGTACGCGAAGAGAAGCCAGCACCATCTGACAGGGGCTTACGGACCCCGGCAAGGCTAGGAGTCACCGTGAATTTGCCAAATTACTTAGTGAAGGGAACCTCCTGGGTTTCCCAACAGCCAAGTCCCGACAGAAGGCAACAGTCCAACCAAGTGAGGGAGACACCGCCACCGCCAAGGCAACCGTTTCTCAGGGCCAGAGCCTGCGGGCAAAAGGGGCTCCTCCGGCCTATATCCAAGCCGGGGAGTGGGTTACCGGTGGGAACCCATTGGAACCATCTACCGTATCTAGGTGCAGGGAAAGGCAGTCACCATCAACCTGCCGGGAGAAAACAATACCGCAGCCGTCTGTGGGACCCGTCCATCCAGCCGTGTGTTTTACTGAGAACTGTGTCCTCATCATTGGCTGAGTGAGTACCACCGTGCCGTGCGGCACAGCGCTGCCCCTGCGACCCTGCACCTCACCAGGCCCCGTAACCCGCCTGCCAGTCATCCCTACCCCATCACCGGGCCCCGGGACAACCAACCCCCTACCCACGGAGGGGAGAACTAACAACAAAGCTGCTCCCTGTCACCGCTCCCGGGATCCCCGTCCAGAGCAGCAGTGGTGTCACCAATATCACCACAACCGTGGGTGGCGTCACGGACAATAATCAAAACCCCCACAATCAAAATCCCCTTTTCACTCACGGGCGAGGAACGCCGCTCGAGTCCCCGGGATCCGGCCCACCGCTCGAGCCACCACCAAGCAGCAGCAGCCGCAGCAGCAGCGGCAGCCGGACCCGAGCAGTGGGAGAGCGCAGCGTCCCCTCCTCCGCCCGCGACAATTGTCCACAATTTCACTGCAACCACAGATCTGCCGCAGATTTATTTCTGTGTGTGACAGGGCCTTTAGTCTTTAGTAACAAACAGTCAAAAAAATGAAAGAAGAAATGCAAAATGCTCAACAGGATATCTTTTCTGGGAAAAAAATAATAAGAGGAATCAGAAGTGTCATTCCTGACACCTACTTTTGGACAGACCACCCCTGTAGTTTTCTACACTCTGCCTGTTTGTCATTTAGGTATTCTATAGAATGGCTAGGAAATGTATGAACATCTGATGTATTTCATACTTTAACGACCCATTTCCGGCATTGTATACATTGCCTAGGTATTCTATAGAATGCCTGTTTTTACACATTGCCGGTAACATATACATCAGATAGCAGACAGAACAGAAAAAATACATCTTCTTCATGATACTAAGGCAGGAACTTCACTGTTACAAGTGATAGTATATTATTTCCATTATATGTTCCATTAGACCAGCAACCTGTTGGAATCTCCACCTTCCCCTGTAAGAGCTGCTAGGGTCGAGGTGTGTTGTTGCGGTCCTTCACAGCTATTCTCGGCTTCCAGTTGCTTCATGATTATCTTACTGTCTGAGGTGCGTAACTACAACTAGTTGCTACTATTCTCAAAGTCAATTTACGGTGGGTCACACACTCCTTGATATGCCACTGTATTTGCAGTTCCCAATAGGAGAATATGTGTCCCAGTCTGGACGTCTTCTCCACCATGACTCTGGCTATACTCTAGCTTCTCATCTAGTATAGATAGCGTTTGCTGTAGATCACACCTCCCGGAGATAAAAGATCCTTCTACCACTTAAGCTGGTGTCACACACAGTGACAACGACAACGACGTCGCTGCTACGTCACCATTTTCTGTGACGTTGCAGCGACGTCCCATCGCTGTCGCTGTGTGTGACATCCAGCAACGACCTGGCCCCTGCTGTGAGGTCGCCGGTCGTTGCTGAATGTCCAGCTTCATTTTTTGGTCGTCACTCTCCCGCTGTGACACACACATCGCTGTGTGTGACAGCGAGAGAGCGACGAAATGAAGCGAGCAGGAGCCGGCACTGGCAGCTGCGGTAAGCTGTAACCAGCGTAAACATCGGGTAACCAAGGGAAGACCTTTCCCTGGTTACCCGATATTTACCTTCGTTACCAGCCTCCGCCGCTCTTGCTGCTAGTGCCGGCTCCTGCTCTGTGCACATGTGGCTGCAGTACGCATCGGGTAATTAACCCGATGTATACTGTAGCAAGGAGAGCAAGGAGCCAGCGCTAAGCAGTGCGCGCGGCTCCCTGCTCTCTGCACTGTGACATGTAGCTGCAGCACACATCGGGTTAATTAACCCGATGTGTACTGTACCTAGGAGAGCAAGGAGCCAGCGCTAAGCGCGGCTCCCTGCTCTCTGCACATGTAGCACAGCGACGTTATGATCGCTGCTTCTGCTGTGTTTGACAGCTAAGCAGCGATCATAACAGCGACTTACAAGGTCGCTGTTACGTCACCGAAAATGGTGACGTAACAGCGGCGTCGTTGTCGCTGTCGCTTAGTGTGAACCCAGTTTTAGTCTTTGCTTTAAGCCTCCTTGTCTGAGTTTAGGAATCTTTACTCCACTTAGATCTTATTTACTTCAAAATATGCAACAAGAGGACAAGTCTGTTCACTTCTCAATACTCTTTCTATCTGGGTAACAACCATGAATTTACTTCCTATTCCTCCTACCATGAGCTTGGCCCAATAGTTAACCTTTTCCCCTGCTATATTAGTGCTGCAGGCCACCTAAAAAGATAAAACAGATTTAAACCAAGACAATGCATTATCTTGATCTAAGATCTTCAAGAGGGGTGTCAAGAGTTTCTCCACTCCCACACAGACAACACCTTTAAATGTTCTTAGTCACAATACAAAATCTGTAGCTGGCCTACCAAATGTCATTTTAATGTTAACCTTTCTGGTAAATCTAAAAAGGACTAAAAAGGACAATATCTTTTATAACACTGTTCCAATCTATAATAATGCTAGGTTTCCAAATGTCATGTTCTTGCCAGTAAATCCAAATGTCTAATGATCAATGTTGTTAAAGGACTTCAAAATACTTATTTATAAACTAGAAGGTTGCCCGATTCTAACGTATCGGGTAGTCTAGAATGTGTATGTAGGGTAGCAGATTGAATAATAATATAATCAGCAAGTCTTGAATAATGATGGTTCATTTCTTGCTCGTTGGTCTCTTGCTGTGCAGCACGCACCGGCGTATTTGACAGTGAGAGACCAACGATCTGAATGGGCAGGGAGCTGGCGTACACTGGTAACCATGTTACACAATTGGGTAACTATGCAAAGCGCTTTGCTTAGTTACCAGATGTGTACCATGGTTACCAGCGTACGCAGGCTCAAGCACACATGTGTCGGGAGCCGGGGGTAAGGTGGTAACCATGGTACACATTGGGTAACTAACGAAAGCGGTTTCCATAGTTACAGGATTGTGTACCATTTGTTACCAGCGTACGTCGGTAAGCTGATAATCATGGCACACATTGGGTAACTATGCAAAGCGACAGTGCTGTTTTTTTTTTTGCTTGTTGGTCTCCTGCTGTGCAGCACGCATCGGCGTGTTTGACAGTGGGAGACCAATGATCTGAATGGGCAGAGAGCCGGGGTAAGCTAGTAACCATGGTACACATCGGGTAACTATGCAAAGTGGTTTCCATAGTTACCCAATGTGTACACTGGTTAACAGCGTACGCCGGCTTTGGCACACGTGTGCCGAGAGTCGGGGTAAGCTAGTGGTTTCACGCATCCGGCTTTTCTTGACTTTGTCGGATACTGCGCGCCCCAGAGAAAATATGGCTCTTTTTAATAAAAATATTCTCTATATTTACGTCTCTCCAGCGATGTTGTCTCCGGCTCTACTGCCTCCCGCTCCTTATTGCCGCTCATTATACTCACTGAATATTCAGTGCCCGGAGGAGCTGGAAGCAGGAACAGCGCTGGAGACTTCAGTGCCGGGGACCGCATCGCTGGGTGAGTGTACAGCAGAGTATGTGTGTGTGTGTGTGTGTACATGCATGTGCGCTATGTGTGTATGCGCACGGTGTATCCATGTGTGTCTGCTGTGTGTGTATACATGCATGTGCGCTATGTGTGTATGCTCTCGGTGTATCTATGTGTGTCTGCTATGTGTGTATATGTACTCAGTGTGTGTGTGTATACATGCATGTGCGCTGTGTGTATGTGCTCGGTGTATCCATGTGTGCCTGCTGTGTGTGTGTATATACATGCATGTGCGCTGTGTGTATGCGCCCAGTGTATCCATGTGTGTCTGCTATGTGTGTATATGTGCTCAGTGTGTGTGTGTGTGTATACATGCATGTGCGCTGTGTGTATGCGCTCGGTGTATCCATGTGTGTCTGCTGTGTGTGTGTATACATGCATGTGCGCTATGTGTGTATGCGCTCGGTGTATCTATGTGTGTCTGCTATGTGTGTATATGTGCTCAGTGTGTGTGTGTATACATGCATGTGCGCTGTGTGTATGCGCCCGGTGTATCCATGTGTGTCTGCTGTGTGTGTGTATATACATGCATGTGCGCTGTGTGTATGCGCCCAGTGTATCCATGTGTGTCTGCTATGTGTGTATATGTGCTCAGTGTGTGTGTGTATATACATGCATGTGCGCTGTGTGTATTCGCCCAGTGTATCCATGTGTGTCTGCTATGTGTGTATATGTGCTCAGTGTGTGTGTGTGTATATACATGCATGTGCGCTGTGTGTATGCGCCCAGTGTATCCATGTGTGTCTGCTATGTGTGTATATGTGCTCAGTGTGTGTGTGTATATACATGCATGTGCGCTGTGTGTATGCGCCCAGTGTATCCATGTGTGTCTGTTATGTGTGTATATGTGCTCAGTGTGTGTGTATACATGCATGTGTGCTATGTGTGTATGCGTCGGTGTATCCATGTGTGTCTGCTGTGTGTGTATATGTGCTCAGTGTGTGTGTGTATATACATGCATGTGCGCTGTGTGTATGCGCCCAGTGTATCCATGTGTGTCTGTTGTGTGTGTATATGTGCTCAGTGTGTGTGTATACATGCATGTGTGCTATGTGTGTATGCGTCGGTGTATCCATGTGTGTCTGCTGTGTGTGTGTGTGTAACCGTACACTGTACAGGACAGTGGCTGCGCCGCAACTTCCTGGTCACATGAAAACACGTGATCGGAGGTTGTCGCGCGGCAACTGTAGTGTACACAGTGCATGGGAGCGCGCCGGATGCGACAAAGTGGAGAAAAGGTAAGCGACAGTGCTGACGTGTGCCGGGAGCCGGGGTAAGCTAGTAACCATCTTACACATCGGTAACTAAGGAAAGTGGTTTCTATAGTTACCCGATATGTACTATGGATACCAGCCTACGCCGGCTCCGGCACACGTGTGCTAGTGGCTTTTCTCCACTTTGTCTTGCGGTGTGGGCTTCGGGTGCTGCAGCAGTCACCTGGGTGTCGTGCGTCTCCGTGTGGGCTCGGGGAATGCGTGCGGGGGGGGACGGGGCCAGGGCGAGCATCCAATGCGTGAGGGGGCGGGGCCTGGCCAAGCGTCCAATGCGTGCAGGGTGCCGGGGCGAGCGGCCAATCCATGGGGGGTGGGGCCAGGGCGAGCCGAGCGGCCAATCCGTGCTGGGGGGGCGGAGCCATGCCGAGGCCAGCAGCCAATCCACTGGTTGTCACCGTAAGGACACAATTTTGGAGCAAGACAGACAGATAGGCAGACAGACAGACAGACAGACAGAATAAGGCAATTATATATATATAGATTATCATTAAAAGTATTTTATTTGGCATCTTTTTCTGTGAGTAGATATTTTTATGAATATAGGTGTCTATTTTTTTTCTGCTACATTCATATTCCAGTGGACCTTTTCCTACAATATATTATGTTACAACATTTCAAAGTTTCAACACTGAAGTGGTGCTTTAAATCTATGTTCCCTACCCCCGGTCTTTGGCTATGTCCGTACGCTGCATTTTTGTGGTGACCACGAAAATGAAATGCACCAAAAATGCACCCTGTGGTTAAAAACACGCACACTGTAGCAAAAAAACTGCATAAAAAATGCATGCATTTTTGATACATTTTTTCACAATACGTTTTTTTAAGTGTTTTATTTTACTCACAACACAACACTGGTTACACAAACATTTTTATGTTCTGCCTAATTGTATGTAGCTTTAACCCCTTCAACCCTGGCCGATTTTCCGTTTTTCGTTTTTTTTCTGCTCTCCATCTTCCGAGAGCCGTAACATTTTTATTTTTCTGTCAATTTTGCCATATGAGGGCCTGCTTTTTGCGAGACGAATTTTACTTTTAAATGAAACCCTAAGTTTTAGGAAAAATATAGTGTACTGGAAAACTGCAAAAAAATTCCAAGTGTGGAAAAATTGCAAAAAAAAGTGCTATTGCATGATTGTTTTTGAGATATTTTATTAATCGTGTTCACTATATGGTAAAATTGATGTGTCAGTTTGATGCCTCAGGTCTGTGCAAGTGTTTGTAATTAAGAAATAATGTCTGCAACACCATTCTAAGTCTGAACTGGGTGCAAAAACCCTAAAAAACTTGACTATATAGAGAGCAGGGCTACACACAATTGTATTTTTCATGCCAGTATTCATACAGAAGTTTCTGGTTTACATTTATTCCCCTTGCACTGTCACTGGTGTGCAGCCCTTCTCTCTATACGGTACCAGTTTGTAGAGACCAAACATGTATAGTTTTACTTTTATCTAAAGGGTAAAAAAATTCAGAAAATTGTCCAAAAAAAGGGGCACACTTTTTGCGCCATTTTTCATGACCCGTAACTAGAGTTGAGCGATGTTCAATGTTCGAGGTTCGCCAATTTCATGTTCGAGTGATTTTGGGGGGTGTTCGAGAGGCTCGACGAACTTGAGCTTTTTGCTAAAAGCTCGACAGTTCGAGTTACGTTCGAGAACGGTTCGAGAACCAAAAAGCCAAGCTAGCTTTTTACTGTAATAGTGTGAGTCACTGTGTGAATCACGCTATTATCAAAATTCAGCTTATAGTGTGCGGGGGGGGCGGGGTTTAGATCAGTGCTGCTGCTGAGTGCTGATAGAATGCCGATCGCCATTTTTAATTTTTTTTTCCCTAACTACACGTACAGTGGGGCGGGCCAGGCTGTCAGCAAATCACAGAGACAAACACTGCACAGAGTTTTTTTGCCAGACAAGCAAGGGCTTGTGTCATAGGCTGTGCATGTCACATGTCTTTGCTCTATTAGATCCGGCCATTTTCCCCATCGCTGCCATTATCTGTCTGCTGCGTGTTGGTAACAGTCACTGCTCCCGCTTCCACTGCTACTGCTGCTGTGTGCGGTATAGAGATACAGTGCAATCTGCACAGCGCTTTAGGGATTAGGGACTACTGGTTATTTCAGCCCTTTTCAGGGCTGATTTACAGGCGTTCATAGCCAAAGCTGCTAGGCAGGTCCTTGCAAACGCTGTGCTGGGCTTTGCTGTTCTGCTACCTACAGCACCCGTGCATTTACCCACCTGGACATTTTTTGCCACGCTATTTTATTTCCCCAAAGAGCTGACACTTTTGTGGCATCCTAAAAGTGTCTGGAATACTAAGATAGTGTTCCTTTGCTGTCCACTGACCCCCAGCACCCGGGCATTGTACCCACCTGCCCATTTTTGCCATGCTATTTTATTTGCCTAAAGAGCTGACACTAAGTTAGTGTTCCTTTGCTGTCCACTGACCCACAGCTACGCAATTCTAATTGCAAACTGTGCTGCCACTGTTAGGGGCATACTAAAATTGACCGGGATACTCAGTGTTGGTTCTTCAGCTGTCAATAAAGCTAGACCACCTCTGCAATCTACACCACCTCTCCATTTTTGCTACCACATTTTAAGTGTCCAATCTTGTTGCTAACAAAATGAGTGGCAAAAGGACAGATGCTGGTGGAAAGGGGAACAGGCATGTTGGAAAAGGAAAAAAAGTTAGTGTCCGTGGAGTAGGTGAGAAAGCTATATTAACCCCTTCAGCCCCAGGGCACTTTCCGTTTTTGCGTTTTTGTTTTTTGCTCCCCTTCTTCCGAGAGCTGTAACTTTTTTATGTTTCCGTCAATCTTGCCATATGAGGACTTGAGTTTTGCAGGACAAGTTGTACTTTTAAATTAAACCATAAGTTTTACCATATGGTGTACTGGAAAATAGCAAAAAAATTCCAAGTGTGGAAAAACGGCAAAAAAAGTGTGATGGCACAATAGTTTTTGGGATGTTTTATTCACAGTGTTCAATATATGGTAAAACTGATGTGTGGGTATGATGCCTGAGGTCGGTGCGTGTTTGTAGACACCAAAAATGTATAGGTTTAGGTGTATCTAAGGGGTTAAAAAAAATTCACAAGCTTGTCCAATAAAAGTGGCGTACGTTTTGCGCCATTTTCCGAAACCCATAGTGTTCTCATTTTTTGAGATCTATGGCTCAATGCCAATCTGATGTGCTCCCTTTTTTACAGAACTGAACAACTCTAAAAAAGGTAGATGATGCACCAAAAAAGAACATGCTTGAATGGATCGCAAGTGCTCGAACAAGTGGCCTCTCCTCCACCTCAACTTCAACATCCAAAAAACAACAGTCCTCTGAGTTGTCACCTCAATCGCACTTGCTTTCTCCCAGCTCTCAAGTCTCCACCTGCCATGCAGAGTATGGTGTAACAGAGATGGCTGAGTCTGCAGAGCTGTTCAGTCACACTATACCCTGACCCAGAGGTCTGCTCCCAAGCTACAGTGAGTACAGACCAGGAAATGGTCTGCAGTGATGGCCAGAATCTTTGTGAGTCTGATTCAGGCCCTGATGACCAAGTTTCTGAGCATAATGTACACCCTCATTCCCAAACTGTAACACCTGTTGGTGGAGACAAGGAGGAACATACTGATGACGATGAGACGCAGATACCTGATTGGGATGACAACTTAACTATTCAGTCAGGGCAGGAAGAGGTTAGGTCTGAGGGTGAGGGGAGTGCAAACACAACGCTTGATGATGAAGTTCTAGATCCCACTTACTGTCAACCCACATTCACGCACTTGAGGAGGTCAGCAGATGCGGTGGAGGAGGATACGACTGACGACGAAGTTACCTTGCGCCTTCCTGGACAGAGTCGGAGTACTGGAAGCACATCAACAACTGCATCCTCAGCCACAACTCTGCCTCTGAGCACAAGTCGGGGTGGCTCAGCAGGTCGCATGGGCTCTAAGCCTTGCCTAGCCTGGTTCTTTTTTGACCTCGCAAAGGATCTCCCAAATCATGTGATATGCAAGATTTGTCGCCAATCTATAAGTAGAGGCCAAAATCTCACTAGTTTGACAACTTCTTCCATGAATCGTCACATGAATAACAAGCATAAGTCCCAGTGGAAAGCTCACTGTGCTACAATGCGGCCTAGCGGAGCGGGCCAACCACCGTCTGCCCCTTCAAGTGCATCCGCGCACTCTTCTTCCTCTATGACTGTGGGGACAGCTGTCACACATGTTTTTCCAGGCAGACCTTCCACCTCTTTAACCGCAACAGGCAGTTTGCTTGGTAGTGTAACGCCTGGTCCCACCAGACCCCGGGGGGGAGCTCTCCCTCCCATCTGCCCAGTCCCAGCATGGCCCCCACGTGCACTCCTGCTCCCACTCCCAGGCAGCGAAGGCCTTCCTCTTACCGGTCCCATGGCTCTGCAGACGCTGCTCCCACTCCCAGGCCTGCTGAGGTCTCCTCCTCACACAGAATTGCTGTAAGTGACTCTAGGCTACGCACGAGGCCACACCCCCTTTCTTTAAGCGGTATGCCCCATTTTCTGGAAGTGACCTCAGAGGTCACCTGTTGCCTAATAGGTATTTAGGTTCGCCTCCCCCGGCAGCAGGCGCCCGAGCAATGCTTCCATTAGAGCCTTGCCAGTGTCCAGACCCCCTTGTGCTATTCTTTTGATATCCGTACATTTGATACCTGGTACTAATCCTTTGTCTCACCGTAGTGCCATCTATACTATTCCGGCTGTGGACGTCACCACTTATACCTACCGTGGACGTCACCGTGCCATACCCGCAGTGGACATCACCGTGCCATACCCGCAGTGGACGTCACCGCCTATACCTACCGTGGACGTCACCGTGCCATACCCGCAGTGGACGTCACCATGCCATACCCGCAGTGGACGTCACCGCTTATACCTACCGTGGACGTCACCGTGCCATACCCGTGTCCTGCCTACTGCAGACATTGTACCCGAGCTACGCCAGGCAGTACAGAGACTCCTACCACCTGTTCCTGGCTGCCATGCATTTAGGCCTTCTCAGGGGAGTCCGTTGCACGGTCCAGTGGGTCCACCTCCGGACGCTCGCCGCTCCTCGGTGAGCGTAACAGGTAGGTCGTCAGTTGTTTTGGAAGGAGAAACAAGTGCTGTTGTAGAGCTTTCTCAGACATCAAGAGCACCAACTTTGGATGAAGGCAACATCATGTCTAGAGTTGAGCGCGGTTCGAGGTTCTCCGGTTCGCGCCTCGAGAGATTTTGGGGGATGTTCTAGATCGAACTAGAACTCGAGCTTTTTTGCTAAAGCTCGATAGTTCTAGATACGTTCGAGAACGGTTCTAGCAGCAAAAAGCAGGGCTATTTACAGCTACAGTGTGCTGGAGCCATCGCTGGCAGCCTGCCAGAAGCTGGTAACCAAGATAAACATCGGGTATCCAAGCAAAGCGCTTTGGTTAGTAACCCGATGTTTATCCTAGTTACGTGCAGGAAGCCCACACTTCCCCGCTCAGCTCACTCCGCCCCCTCATGCACGAGGCATGTACACATACATACACACACACACACACACACGTCCCCAGCCATGCAGTCCACGACACTGACGTCCTCCTGTCACTCTGCACACATGGTCCCGCTCGGCTTACCTGCGGTGATGAAGTCCCGACCTCAGCGCTGTCACTGTCCTCCATGGCCGCCGCTTGTCACATCACCTTCTCTCGCTTCCGACCCGAGACTGACTAGCGGTGACGTCACGGGCCTCTCGTGATACTTGGCTGTGAAGGCGGCGGTCATTGAACTCAGTGACAGGTGCTGTCGGCAGTGCAGGAGATCAGCGCAGGTAATGTACCTCGCTGACAGCAGCACTTGTCATGCCCTGCAGTGACCTGGGCTGACCCATTGATGTTAGCTCAGGTCACTGCACTGCTTTCCCAGCCAATGGGGAACATCCTGCTCTTCATTGACTGGGACAGTGTGGATCGTCATGGCAACCCCTTGGATTACACCAGACCTGGATTTGTTTTTCTTTCTAATGAATTGGTTAAAGAGGGAATGTATTGGGGAGTGTTTTTTCAAATAAAAATGTGTTTGTCGTCTATTTTTTTTTATTACTGACTGGGTTGGTGATGTCGGGTATCTAATAGACGCCTGACCTCACCAACCTCAGGGCTTGGTGCCAGGTGACTTTACACATCTGGTATTAACCCCATATATTACCCCGTTTGCCACTGCACCAGGGCGCGGGATGAGCTGGGGCGAAGCACCAGGATTGGCACATCTAATGGATGCGCCACTTCTGGGGCGGCTGCGGCCTGCTATTTTTAGGATGGGGAGAGTCCAATAACCATGGACCTCCCTAGTCTGAGAATATCAGACCCCAGCTGTCTGCTTTACCTTGGCTGGTGATCCAATTTTGGGGGGACCCCTACGTGTTTTTTATTTTTAAATTATTTATTTAATTTAAAATAACAGCGTGGGGTGCCCTCAGTCTTGGATTACCAGCCAAGGTGAGGTTGCCAGCTGTGCTCTGCAGGCTGCAGCCGTCTGCTTTACCCTAGCTGGCTACAAAAATAGGGGGAACCCCACGTCATTTTTTTTTTCATTTTTTTAGCTAAATACAAAGCTAAGCACCCCTTAGTGCCACATGAAAGGCACCAAAGGGTGCAAAATTACAAAATGCAGGAGAGTGGGACATTATGTGTCTTTCTGCCATTATAATGACAGAAAAGACTGATATGAAGTGCACAAGCACAAGAAAATCACCAGAGCGCTCTACGCTGTGAAAAGCAGTAGAAAATGGCACTGGAGTGAACATGTGACCGCCTCATGTAGGATGAAGCTATGGATCCTGGGTAAATTTATGCATTTACCCTCCTTCAGTTTTTTTGCAGTACACAAAAAAAACGGAAGGCACACGGATGACAAACAGATGACATACGGACCGTCTACGGTACGGAAACGGATGCCACACGGATGCACCCGTGAAAAAAACGGATCTGTCGTGTTAATGTAGCCTTACTCTGATCTGCCGTTTATAAACAGCAGGCAGAAATAAGTGAATAACGCCCCCCGGCATCAGAAAATCTCCGGGGTTTCAGGGCTAGCTGAGACCCTGGAGATCATGATTCAGGACGGTTTTTCCGGTCCCCGCTCACGTGATCACAGGTATACACCGTACACCGATGACCACGTTACTAGAGTTGAGCGCGGTTCGTGGTTCGTGGTTCTCCAGTTCTAGGCTCGAGTGATTTTGGGGCATGTTCTAGATCGAACTAGAACTCGAGCTTTTTGCAAAAGCTCGATAGTTCTAGAAACGTTCGAGAACGGTTCTAGCAGCAAAAAACCAGCTAAATCCTAGCTTGGTTTCTGCTGTAATAGTGTAAGTCACTCTGTGAATCACACTATTATGACATTTCAGTGTATAGTGTGCGTGAACAGCGCCTTCAGATCACTGCTGTTTCTATAATGGCGATCGCCATTTTTTTTTTTTTTTTCTTGTCTTCCTTCCCTAAGCGCGCACGTCTTGTGGGGCGGGCCAGCATGTCAGCCAATCCCAGACACACACACAGCTAAGTGGACTTTTAGCCAGAGAAGCAACGGCATGTGTGATAGGATGTCCATGTCATATGTCCCTGCATTTTAAAAACGAGTATCTGCCCGTCCGGACGCCATTATCTCTTCTGCGTCTTTGGTGTCAGACATCACTGTCGCAGCTCCGTCCTCCTGAGTCCTATCGCCGATACAGCTGTATGCGCTGCATACACAGCGTTAGACAGCTTAGGGAGAGCACTTTCTAGCAGTCCTTTTAAGGGCTCAAACCGGCAGGGTCAGAGAGCCATAGGTGACAGGTCCTGAAAACAGCAACAGCGTCTGTGTAGCCAAGGTCAGGGATTTCCTCCCTGCATTTCACCATTAGGAGGGAATAGAAAGGCAGGCTTCCATTCCTCTACCCAGAGCCCCACAATCCTGCCACTGTACCCTCTTGTCCTCTGCACACTCCAACTCATTATAACTAAGCCATTATACTAGCAAACACTCAGTGTACCTAGTGGCATCCTATCTGTGGCTATTGGACTTTGCTATAGTCCCACTAGTGCAAAGACATTTGCAGAGCGCGTCTGCCTGCATTGCACACTCCAACTCATTATAACTAAGCCATTATACTAGCAAACACTCAGTGTACCTAGTGGCATCCTATCTGTGGCTATTGGACTTTGCTATAGTCCCACTAGTGCAAAGACATTTGCAGAGCGCGTCTGCCTGCATTGCACACTCCAACTCATTATAACTAAGCCATTATACTAGCAAACACTCAGTGTACCTAGTGGCATCCTATACGTGGCTATTGGACTTTGCTATAGTCCCACTAGTGCAAAGACATTTGCAGAGCGCGTCTGCCTGCATTGCACACTCCAACTCATTATAACTAAGCCATTATATTAGCAAACACTCAGTGTACCTAGTGGCATCCTATACGTGGCTATTGGACTTTGCTATAGTCCCACTAGTGCAAAGACATTTGCAGAGCGCGTCTGCCTGCATTGCACACTCCAACTCACTATAACTAAGCCATTATACTAGCAAACACTCAGTGTACCTAGTGGCATCCTATCTGTGGCTATTGGACTTTGCTATAGTCCCACTAGTGCAAAGACATTTGCAGAGCGCGTCTGCCTGCATTGCACACTCCAACTCATTATAACTAAGCCATTATACTAGCAAACACTCAGTGTACCTAGTGGCATCCTATCTGTGGCTATTGGACTTTGCTATAGTCCCACTAGTGCAAAGACATTTGCAGAGCGCGTCTGCCTGCATTGCACACTCCAACTCATTATAACTAAGCCATTATACTAGCAAACACTCAGTGTACCTAGTGGCATCCTATACGTGGCTATTGGACTTTGCTATAGTCCCACTAGTGCAAAGACATTTGCAGAGCGCGTCTGCCTGCATTGCACACTCCAACTCATTATAACTAAGCCATTATACTAGCAAACACTCAGTGTACCTAGTGGCATCCTATACGTGGCTATTGGACTTTGCTATAGTCCCACTAGTGCAAAGACATTTGCAGAGCGCGTCTGCCTGCATTGCACACTCCAACTCATTATAACTAAGCCATTATATTAGCAAACACTCAGTGTACCTAGTGGCATCCTATACGTGGCTATTGGACTTTGCTATAGTCCCACTAGTGCAAAGACATTTGCAGAGCGCGTCTGCCTGCATTGCACACTCCAACTCACTATAACTAAGCCATTATACTAGCAAACACTCAGTGTACCTAGTGGCATCCTATCTGTGGCTATTGGACTTTGCTATAGTCCCACTAGTGCAAAGACATTTGCAGAGCGCGTCTGCCTGCATTGCACACTCCAACTCATTATAACTAAGCCATTATACTAGCAAACACTCAGTGTACCTAGTGGCATCCTATCTGTGGCTATTGGACTTTGCTATAGTCCCACTAGTGCAAAGACATTTGCAGAGCGCGTCTGCCTGCATTGCACACTCCAACTCATTATAACTAAGCCATTATACTAGCAAACACTCAGTGTACCTAGTGGCATCCTATACGTGGCTATTGGACTTTGCTATAGTCCCACTAGTGCAAAGACATTTGCAGAGCGCGTCTGCCTGCATTGCACACTCCAACTCATTATAACTAAGCCATTATATTAGCAAACACTCAGTGTACCTAGTGGCATCCTATACGTGGCTTTTGGACTTTGCTATAGTCCCACTAGTGCAAAGACATTTGCAGAGCGCGTCTGCCTGCATTGCACACTCCAACTCATTATAACTAAGCCATTATACTAGCAAACACTCAGTGTACCTAGTGGCATCCTATCTGTGGCTATTGGACTTTGCTATAGTCCCACTAGTGCAAAGACATTTGCAGAGCGCGTCTGCCTGCATTGCACACTCCAACTCATTATAACTAAGCCATTATACTAGCAAACACTCAGTGTACCTAGTGGCATCCTATCTGTGGCTATTGGACTTTGCTATAGTCCCACTAGTGCAAAGACATTTGCAGAGCGCGTCTGCCTGCATTGCACACTCCAACTCATTATAACTAAGCCATTATACTAGCAAACACTCAGTGTACCTAGTGGCATCCTATACGTGGCTATTGGACTTTGCTATAGTCCCACTAGTGCAAAGACATTTGCAGAGCGCGTCTGCCTGCATTGCACACTCCAACTCATTATAACTAAGCCATTATATTAGCAAACACTCAGTGTACCTAGTGGCATCCTATACGTGGCTATTGGACTTTGCTATAGTCCCACTAGTGCAAAGACATTTGCAGAGCGCGTCTGCCTGCATTGCACACTCCAACTCACTATAACTAAGCCATTATACTAGCAAACACTCAGTGTACCTAGTGGCATCCTATCTGTGGCTATTGGACTTTGCTATAGTCCCACTAGTGCAAAGACATTTGCAGAGCGCGTCTGCCTGCATTGCACACTCCAACTCATTATAACTAAGCCATTATACTAGCAAACACTCAGTGTACCTAGTGGCATCCTATCTGTGGCTATTGGACTTTGCTATAGTCCCACTAGTGCAAAGACATTTGCAGAGCGCGTCTGCCTGCATTGCACACTCCAACTCATTATAACTAAGCCATTATACTAGCAAACACTCAGTGTACCTAGTGGCATCCTATACGTGGCTATTGGACTTTGCTATAGTCCCACTAGTGCAAAGACATTTGCAGAGCGCGTCTGCCTGCATTGCACACTCCAACTCATTATAACTAAGCCATTATACTAGCAAACACTCAGTGTACCTAGTGGCATCCTATACGTGGCTATTGGACTTTGCTATAGTCCCACTAGTGCAAAGACATTTGCAGAGCGCGTCTGCCTGCATTGCACACTCCAACTCATTATAACTAAGCCATTATATTAGCAAACACTCAGTGTACCTAGTGGCATCCTATACGTGGCTATTGGACTTTGCTATAGTCCCACTAGTGCAAAGACATTTGCAGAGCGCGTCTGCCTGCATTGCACACTCCAACTCACTATAACTAAGCCATTATACTAGCAAACACTCAGTGTACCTAGTGGCATCCTATCTGTGGCTATTGGACTTTGCTATAGTCCCACTAGTGCAAAGACATTTGCAGAGCGCGTCTGCCTGCATTGCACACTCCAACTCATTATAACTAAGCCATTATACTAGCAAACACTCAGTGTACCTAGTGGCATCCTATCTGTGGCTATTGGACTTTGCTATAGTCCCACTAGTGCAAAGACATTTGCAGAGCGCGTCTGCCTGCATTGCACACTCCAACTCATTATAACTAAGCCATTATACTAGCAAACACTCAGTGTACCTAGTGGCATCCTATACGTGGCTATTGGACTTTGCTATAGTCCCACTAGTGCAAAGACATTTGCAGAGCGCGTCTGCCTGCATTGCACACTCCAACTCATTATAACTAAGCCATTATATTAGCAAACACTCAGTGTACCTAGTGGCATCCTATACGTGGCTTTTGGACTTTGCTATAGTCCCACTAGTGCAAAGACATTTGCAGAGCGCGTCTGCCTGCATTGCACACTCCAACTCATTATAACTAAGCCATTATACTAGCAAACACTCAGTGTACCTAGTGGCATCCTATCTGTGGCTATTGGACTTTGCTATAGTCCCACTAGTGCAAAGACATTTGCAGAGCGCGTCTGCCTGCATTGCACACTCCAACTCATAACTAAGCCATTATACTAGCAAACACTCAGTGTACCTAGTGGCATCCTATCTGTGGCTATTGGACTTTGCTATAGTCCCACTAGTGCAAAGACATTTGCAGAGCGCATCTGCCTGCATTGCACACTCCAACTCATTATAACTAAGCCATTATACTAGCAAACACTCAGTGTACCTAGTGGCATCCTATACGTGGCTATTGGACTTTGCTATAGTCCCACTAGTGCAAAGACATTTGCAGAGCGCGTCTGCCTGCATTGCACACTCCAACTCATTATAACTAAGCCATTAGACTAGCAATTTTTGCTGCCAGTTTAAGGCCTGTAGTTGCATTGTCAGGGATATTTATTCTTTATTATTCTGCTGTTAATAAAGCTAGACCACCACTGCAATCTACACCACCTCTCAATTTTTACTACCACATTTTCAGTCCACAATCTTGTCGCAATCAACATGAGTGGCAAAATGACAGATGCTGGTGGAAAGGGGAAGAGGCGTGGTGGAAAAGGCAAAAAAGGTTTTGTCCGTGGGGAAGGTGGCAAAGCTCCATTATCATCTGCTGAAGATAGACCCTCTACCAGCAAAAGTAAGATGTCTACTACTTACCATGGACAATCCGATGTGCTCCCTTTTTTACGGACACGAACAACAGGAAGAAAGGTAGATGATGGGCAAAAAAGGAAAATGCTTGAATGGATCTCAAGTGGTCCAACAAGTGCCCTCTCAGCCACTTCAAGTACCGCATCCAAAAAACACCAGTCCTCTGAGTTGTCATCCCAATCACACTTGATTTCTCCCAGCTCTGAAGTCTCCATCAGCCCTGCACAGTATGGTGGAACTGAGATGGCTGAGTCTGCAGAGCTGTTCAGTCACACTATAGCCTGGGAATCAGAGGTCTGCTCCCAAGCTACAGTGAGTACAGAACAGGAAATGGTCTGCAGTGATGCCCAGAACCTTTGTGACTCGGATTCAGGCCGTGAGGAACAAGTTTCTGAGCATAATGTTGACCCTTTGTCACAAACTGTAACACCTGTGGTTATAGACAATGAGGAACATTCTGATGAAGATGAGACGCAGATACCCGATTGGGATGACAACTTAAATATTCGGTCAGGGCAAGAAGAGGCTCGGTCTGAGGGGGAGGGGAGTGCAAACACAACAATTGATGATGAAGTTCTAGATCCCACCTACTGTCAACCCCCAGTCAGGCACTCGAGGAGGTCAACAGAGGCGGTGGAGGAGGATGCAACCGACGACGAAGTTACCTTGCGCCTTCCTGGACAGAGTCGGAGCACTGGTAGTACGTCTACAACTGCATCCTCAGCCACCACTCTGCCTCTGAGCATTATTCGGGGTGGATCAACAGGTCGCATGGCCTCTAAGCCTTGCCTAGCCTGGTCCTTTTTTGACATAGAAAAAGATCGCCCAAATTATGTGATATGTAAAATTTGTCATGGTTCTCTTAGTAGAGGTCAAAACCTCAGCAGTTTGACAACTTCTTCCATGAATCGTCACATGAATAAATATCATATGGCCCGGTGGGAAGCTCACCGTGCTGCAATGCGGCCTAGCGGAGCCAACCATCCACCGCCTGCCCCTTCCAGTGCATCCGCGCGCTCGTCATCTTCTAGGACTGTGGGGACAGCTGTCACACCTGTTTTTCCACCCACAACTTCCACCACTGTAACCGCAACAGGCAGTTTGCTTGGTAGGTCGTCAGTTGGTTTGGAAGGGGAAACAAGTGAGTGTGTACAGCTCTCTCAGACATCGATAGCACCAACTTTGGATGAAGGCAACATCATGTCTCCGCCTGCACTTTCCTCACAAAGCTGCATTTTTCCAGGGACACCCTACTCAACACTGTCTACACACAGCAGCCAGATCTCTGTCCCTCAGATGTGGTCAAATAAAAGGCCACTTCCTGCGACCCATGACAAAGCGAAGAGGTTGACTCTATCCCTCTGTAAGCTGTTGGCTACCGAAATGCTGCCTTTCCGCCTAGTGGACACACAGGATTTTAGAGACCTTATGTCTGTCGCTGTGCCCCAGTACCAGATGCCTAGTCGCCACTACTTCTCTAAGAAAGGTGTGCCCGCGCTACACCAGCATGTCGCACACAACATCACCGCTTCATTGAGAAACTCTGTGTGTGAACGGGTGCATTTCACCACCGATACTTGGACCAGTAAGCATGGACAGGGACGTTACATGTCGCTGACTGGGCACTGGGTAACTATGGTGATAGATGGTGAAGGGTCTGCTGCACAAGTTTTGCCGTCCCCACGACTTGTGTGTCAATCCTCTGTCTGTCCAAGTTCCGCCACTGCTTCTGCATCCTCCACCTCATCTGGGTCCTCCACCTCCGCCCCAAGCCTGCCTGGTCAGGCCACCAGCGTTCTCACTGCGCAGAAGGAATCACACACCCCTCATTACTATGCTGGCAGCAGAGCGCAACGGCATCAGGCGGTCTTTAGCTTGACATGTCTTGGGAATAAGAGTCACACAGCTGAGGAGTTGTGGTCAGCTCTGCGGTCCGAGTTTAATAAATGGTTGTCTCCACTCAACCTGCAGCCTGGTAAGGCCGTGTGCGACAATGCTGCAAACCTGGGTGCGGCACTTCGCCTGGGCAAGGTGACACACATACCTTGTATGGCTCACGTGTTGAACCTTGTCGTGCAGCAATTTTTAACACAGTATCCCGGGCTAGATGGCCTTCTGAACAGGGCACGAAAACTGTCTGCTCACTTCCGCCGTTCAAGCGCCGCAGCTGAGCGACTTGCATCGCTCCAGAAGTCTTTCAGCCTGCCGGTTCATCGCCTGAAATGCGATGTGCCGACACGCTGGAATTCAACTCTCCACATGTTACAGCGACTGTGGAAGCACCGCCGAGCCCTGGTGCAATACGTCATGACGTATAGCCTGGGCCAACGAGATGCAGAGGTGGGGCAGATCACCCTGATAGAGTGGTCTCAGATCAAGGACCTATGCACCCTTCTGCACAGTTTCGACATGGCGACGAATATGTTTAGCGCTGACAATGCCATTATCAGCATGACGATTCCAGTCATTTACATGCTGGAACACACGCTAAACACTATTCGGAGTCAGGGGGTGGGACAACAGGAAGGGGATGAACTACAGGAGGATTCATATGCGCAAGGGACAACAACATCACCAAGGTCCAGACGTTCATCATCACCAAGGTGCCAGGCATGGGAGCATGGGGGACATGGATCAACAAGGGCGCATGGTAGCAGGCGAGATGTTGAGTAAGGTGCAGGAGGACATGAAGAAATGGAGGACGAACTGTCCATGGACATGGAAGACTCAGCAGATGAGGGAGACCTTGGTCAAATTTCAGTTGAAAGAGGTTGGGGGGAGATGTCAGAGGACGAAAGAATGGTTAGCACCTCTATGCCACAAACACAGCATGGACTTGGTCCGCATGGCTGCGCAAGACACATGAGTGCCTTCTTGTTGCACTACCTCCAACATGACCCTCGTATTGTCAAAATTAGAAGTGATGATGACTACTGGCTTGCCACACTATTAGATCCCCGGTACAAGTCCAAATTTTGTGACATAATTCCAGCCATAGAAAGGGACGCACGTATGCAGGAGTATCAGCAGAAGCTGTTACTCGATCTTAGATCCGCTTTTCCACCAAACAACCGTGCAGGTGCAGGGAGTGAATCTCCCAGTTGTAACTTGACAAACATGGGACGGTCTCGTCATCTTCAACAGTCTACACGTACCAGTAGGACCGTATCTGGTGCTGGTAACAGCAATTTTATGGAATCTTTTCATAATTTTTTTAGACCCTCCTTTGCAAGGCCACCAGAGACAACAAGTCTGACACATAGTCAACGGCTGGAGAGGATGATACAAGAGTATCTCCAAATGAACATCGATGCCATGACTGTGCAACTGGAGCCTTGCTCCTTTTGGGCTTCAAACCTAGAAAAATGGCCAGAGCTATCAACTTACGCCTTGGAGATTTTGTCGTGTCCAGCTGCCAGCGTTGTCTCTGAACGTGTCTTCAGTGCTGCTGGGTGTGTGCTGACAGATAAGCGCACGCGTCTGTCCAGTGACAATGTGGACAGACTGACGTTCATCAAAATGAACAAGTCATGGATCCAGAAGGAATTTACAACCCCTGTGTCATCCTGGGGAGAGTAAATGCTTGTAGATTTGGAATGTGCTTGATGCAAATCTAGCTGTGAAGTGTACAACTAGGGCACAAGTGCTGCCACTGAATGGGTGGGTGTGTGTGGGGCACAATTTTTGGAAAAAAGGGAGACTCCGCTTGGAGTAACCCTTGCTTACATTGTTTTTAAAAGAAGCCAAGATGAACAAGTCATGGGTCAGCAAAGACTTTATCTACCTACCCCGGTGTCATCCTGGGGACGGTTAATTATGGCGTATTTTTGAATGTGCTTGATGCAAATCTAGCTGTGAAGTGTACAACTAGGGCACAAGTGCTGCCACTGAATGGGTGGGTGTGTGTGGGGCACAATTTTTGGAAAAAAGGGAGACTCCGCTTGGAGTAATCCTTGCTTACATTGTTTTTCAAAGAAGCCAAGATGAACAGAGCTGGGATCAGGAAAGACTTTGCTACCTACTCCGGTGTCATCCTGGGGACGGTTAATTATGGCGTATTTTTGAATGTGCTTGATGCAAATCTAGCTGTGAAGTGTACAACTGGGGCACAACTGCTGCCACTGAAGGGGTGGGTGTGTGTGTGGCCCAATTTTTGGAAAAAAGGGAGACTCCGCTTGGAGTAACCCTTGCTTACATTGTTTTTAAAAGAAGCCAAGATGAACAAGTCATGGGTCAGCAAAGACTTTATCTACCTACCCCGGTGTCATCCTGGGGACGGTTAATTATGGCGTATTTTTGAATGTGCTTGATGCAAATCTAGCTGTGAAGTGTACAACTAGGGCACAAGTGCTGCCACTGAATGGGTGGGTGTGTGTGGGGCACAATTTTTGGAAAAAAGGGAGACTCCGCTTGGAGTAACCCTTGCTTACATTGTTTTTAAAAGAAGCCAAGATGAACAAGTCATGGGTCAGCAAAGACTTTATCTACCTACCCCGGTGTCATCCTGGGGACGGTTAATTATGGCGTATTTTTGAATGTGCTTGATGCAAATCTAGCTGTGAAGTGTACAACTAGGGCACAAGTGCTGCCACTGAATGGGTGGGTGTGTGTGGGGCACAATTTTTGGAAAAAAGGGAGACTCCGCTTGGAGTAACCCTTGCTTACATTGTTTTTAAAAGAAGCCAAGATGAACAAGTCATGGGTCAGCAAAGACTTTATCTACCTACCCCGGTGTCATCCTGGGGACGGTTAATTATGGCGTATTTTTTAATGTGCTTGATGCAAATCTAGCTGTGAAGTGTACAACTAGGGCACAACTGCTGCCACTGAATGGGTGGGTGTGTGTGGGGCCCAATTTTTGGAAAAAAGGGAGACTCCGCTTGGAGTAACCCTTGCTTGCTGTGTTTTTAAAAGAAGCCAAGATGAACAGAGCTGGGATCAGGAAAGACTTTGCTACCTACTCCGGTGTCATCCTGGGGACGGTTAATTATGGCGTATTTTTGAATGTGCTTGATGCAAATCTAGCTGTGAAGTGTACAACTGGGGCACAACTGCTGCCACTGAAGGGGTGGGTGTGTGTGGGGCCCAATTTTTGGAAAAAAGGGAGACTCCGCTTGGAGTAACCCTTGCTTGCTGTGTTTTTAAAAGAAGCCAAGATGAACAGAGCTGGGATCAGGAAAGACTTTGCTACCTACTCCGGTGTCATCCTGGGGACGGTTAATTATGGAGTATTTTTGAATGTGCTTGATGCAAATGTAGCTGTGAAGTGTACAACTAGGGCACAAGTGCTGCCACTGAATGGGTGTGTGTGTGTGGGGCACAATTTTTGGAAAAAAGGGAGACTCCGCTTGGAGTAACCCTTGCTTACATTGTTTTTAAAAGAAGCCAAGATGAACAAGTCATGGGTCAGCAAAGACTTTATCTACCTACCCCGGTGTCATCCTGGGGACGGTTAATTATGGCGTATTTTTGAATGTGGTTGATGCAAATCTAGCTGTGAAGTGTACAACTGGGGCACAACTGCTGCCACTGAAGGGGTGGGTGTGTGTGGGGCCCAATTTTTGGAAAAAAGGGAGACTCCGCTTGGAGTAACCCTTGCTTGCTGTGTTTTTAAAATAAGCCAAGATGAACAGAGCTGGGATCAGGAAAGACTTTGCTACCTACCCCGGTGTCATCCTGGTGACGGATAAGAATGGCGTATTTTTGAATGTGCTTGATGCAAATCTAGCTGTGAAGTGTACAACTGGGGCACAACTGCTGCCACTGAAGGGGTGGGTGTGTGTGGGGCCCAATTTTTGGAAAAAAGGGAGACTCCACTTGGAGTCACCTTGCGGTGTTTTACATGACTTTAGAAGGGCGTGCCATGCCTATATCTGTGTGTCCTCCTCTTTTTCCTTGTCCAGCTGTTTTGTTTTCGCATGAGTATATGTCCTTGTCACTTTCCCATGTGTTTGTGTTGTGTTGTGAGTTGTTTGTCACCTTTTGGACACCTTTGAGGGTGTTTTCTAGGTGTTTTTCTGTGTTTGTGATTGCCTGCCATTGTTTCCTATTGGCTCAAGTTCGGTTCGTCGAACGTTCGACGAACCGAACTCGAACGGGACCTCCGTTCGGCGAACCGACCACGAGCCGAACCGGGACCGGTTCGCTCATCTCTACACGTTACAGTAAATGACAGCGCCGGTAAAAAATTATTTATCTCCCATCTGGCATGAACAAACACTTCTCCACTTCTTCTCCACTTCTTCTCCATTTCTTCTCACTTCTCCACTTCTTCTCCACTTTTTGTCCACTTTTTCTCCACTTTTTCTCCATTTTTTCTCCACTTTTTCTCCACTTTTTCTCCACTTTTTCTCCATTTTTTTCTCCACTTTTTCTCCACTTTTTCTCCGTTCTTTCTCCACTTTTTCTCCACTTTTTCTCCACTTTTTCTCCATTTTCTCTCCACTTTTTCTTCACTTTTTCTCCACTTTTTTTCCATTTTTTCTCCACTTTTTCTCCATTTTTTCTCCACTTATTCTCCACTTTTTCTCCATTTTTTCTCCACTTTTTCTCCACTTTTTCTCCGTTCTTTTTCTATGGTCGGTCTACCCATTAGCTCTGCCATGCATAGTGTAGCTCTACACCTACTGCACATGTTACTTTATGATTGACATCTCTTTCGTACCAGAGCTGTCTAAGTCTACTCTGACCCCATATTTGTCATTACTATATTGTCCTTGTACTGTATTATGACATTTGTATCATGTGTTTCATTTCTTGCTGTGTTGCAATTTTTTTGCTGCATCCCAATTGTACCTCTACATTGTTTGAGTTTATGTTATTGTTCTCTCACTCTTATGTGATACTGATTATTGTCATTTTTCATGATTACATACAGATAAGTTTAATCTGACGAAGGCTCAGGCCAAAACGTCATTTGTAACTTGTTTTGGACAAAAACATATATGCTTATGAAAATTTTTTTTTTCTTAATACTGACCAATAAAGAGTGATTTTTTCCATTACTATCCGTTGTGACTTACTGACTTAGTCTGGGAGATTTAGAGTGCCGAGGTTACTCACTAATTTTATCTATTATTACCTCTGAGCACCTATATACTAGTGAGCAGAGCTTCCTCTACAGTAGTTCTCCTGATTAGGCATGCCCTTACCTCATGAGCAGGGCATTGCAGCTTTGGTAGCAACCATTACGACATGGACTCTGCTGCTGTGGACCCGGGGAGAGTGAGTGCAGATTCATTGCACCCACACTCCTCACATGAAGGGTCCGCACTCCTAGAAAATGGGGGATACGTTCCCTGAGTGTCTCCCCCCATATTCTAGACGGTCCAGAGTCATCGTGGGACCCCTTTATTTTTTTTCTTACAATAAATTGGTGAAAGAGGAAATGTTTTGGGGACTTTTTTTCAAATAAATTTCTTTTGTCGATTTTTTTTTTTGTTAGTACTGACAGTTTATGATGTTGGGTATCTGATAGACGCCATGACATCACAAACTGCTGGGCTTGATCTCAGGTGACTTTACAGCTAGTATCAACCTGATTTATTACCCCGTTTGCCACTGCACCAGGGCACGGGATGAGCTGGGGTGAAGCGGCAGGATTGGCGCATCTAGTGGATGCGCCACGTCTGGGGTGCCTGAGGCCTGCTATTTTTAGGCTGTGAAGGCCCAATAACTATGGACCTTCCCACCCTGAGAATACCAGACAACAGCTGTCCGCTTTACCTTGGCTGGTGATCCAATTTGGGGGGGACCCTACTTTTGTTGTGTAATTATTAATATTTATAAAATAATTATAAAAAAGAGCCTGAGGGGACCTCCACATTGGATCCCCAACCACGGTAAAGCTGCCAGCTGTGGTTTTCAGGCTACAGCCATCTGCTTTACCCTAGCTGGCTATCAAAAATGGGGGGACCCAACGTCATTTTTTTTTTAACTATTTTTTAAATAGAAAAAAATAATGGGCTTCCCTGTATTTTGATTGCCAACCAAGGTAACGGCAGGCAGATGGGGGTGGCAACCCATAGCTGTCTGCTTTATCTGCGCTGAGAATCAAAAATACCACGGAGCGCTACGTCTTTTTTTTAAAGATTTATTTTTACAGCACTGTGATGTCCAGCAATCAAAATACAGGGAAGCCCATTTTGTTTTTAGTTATTTAAATAAATAATTAAAAAAAATATATATGGGCTCTTGCTGCATTTTTTGTATTGCTAGCTAAGGGTAATCCAAGCAGCTACTGGCTGCTAAGCCCCACTGCTTGGTGTTACATTCACTGGCAATGGAAAATCCAGGGAAGCATTTTTTATTTTTTTTGCCAAAAAACTACAAAAAAAGGACTTGAGCTTCGCCATATTTTTGTATGCTAGCCAGGTATAGCAGGCAGGTGCTGGAAGAGTTGGATACAGCGCCAGAAGATGGCGCTTCTATGAAAATGCCATTTTCTGAGGCGGCTGCAGACTGCAATTTGCAGCAGTGGGGCCCAGAAAGCTCAGGCCAACCTGTGCTGCAGATTCCAATCCCCAGCTGCCTAGTTGTACCTGGCTGGACACAAAAATGGGGCGAAGCCTACGTCATTTGTTTTCTAATTATTTCATGAAATTCATGAAATAATAAAAAAGGGCTTCCCTTTATTTTTGGTTCCCAGCCGGGTACAAATAGGCATCTGGGGGTTGGGGGCAGCCGTACCTGCCTGCTGTACCTGGCTAGCATACAAAAATATGGCGAAGGCCACATAATTTTTTCAGGGGGCAAAAAACTTCTGCATACAGTCCTGGATGGAGTATGCTGAGCCTTGTAGTTCTGTAGCTGCTGTCTGTCTGTATGGAGAAGAGCAGACAGCAGCTGCAGAACTACAAGGCTCAGCATACTCCATCCAGGACTGTATGCAGAAGTTTTTTGCCCATCAAAAAAATGACGTGGGCTTCGCCATATTTTTGTATGCTAGCCAGATACAGCAGGCAGCCACGGGCTGCCTCCAACCCCCAGTTGCCTATTTGTACCCGGCTGGGAACCAAAAATATAGGGAAGCCCGTTTTTTTTAATTATTTCACTTATTTCATGAAATAATTAAAAAACAAATGACGTGGGCTTCGCCCCATTTTTGTGTCCAGCCAGGTACAACTAGGCAGCTGGGGATTGGAATGCGCAGCACAGGTTAGCCCGAGGTTTCTGGGCGCCTCTGCTGCGAATTACAGTCCGCAGCCGTCCCAGAAAATGGCGCTTTCATAGAAGCGCCATCATCTGGCGCTGTGTCCAACTCTTCCAACAGCCCTGGAGCCGGGTGGCTTGTTGGGTAATCATGAGTTAATACTGGCTTTGTTTTACTAGCCAGTATTAAGCCAGAGATTCTTAATGTCAGGCACGTTTGACCCGGCCATTAAGAATCTCCAATAAAGGGTTAAAAAAAAGACACCACACAGAGAAAAAATACTTTAATAGAAATAAATACACAGACACATTAGAGACTCCATCTTTATTACCCCCTGTCAGCCCTCCACGATCCTGCTCTTCTGTCTTTCTCGTTCAACAAATGCAGCTCTGCTACATCACTGCTGCATGGGGGAAGACACTGCTTCCCGTGGAGCATTCACTCCGTGAAAGCTGCACGAGAAGCAGCGTGCAGCCTTCACTCCGTGAGTGATCAGTGCTGCTAGCGGTAACAGCGGTAACGCTGACAGACGCATTACCATAGCAACGGTGCTCCCGGAGCCGCGGTTAGCGGTGACGTCACCGCTAACTGCGTTGCTATGGCAACGGTGATCTCCGTTAATGACCGGCTGTGTCAGCCGGTCCCTAATGGAACGGGGAGTCGACCGTGTGCTAGAGCATGTCGCCGGTACACGGCGATACACAAATGTGCACCGTGTACCGGAGAGATGCACTCGCAGGTCCTACATGACGCGTCATAGTCATGTGACCAGTCTGTAGCCAATGAGATAATAGCCACGTGACTGGTCACATGGCTATTTTGACGTCACGATAGGTCCTGCATCACTGCTGGCAGTGCTGGTCACCGGGAGGATTCAGCGATCATCGGATGGAATAGCGGCAGGAGACAGAGTGCAGAAGGGATCGCGGGGACCGGTAAGTGTTATGGCAATGTTTATTAACTGTATGTGTACTTTTATCATGCATTTTTATGTGTTTGTGATTGCCTCCCATTATAGCCTATTGGTTCGAGTTCGGTTCGTCGAACGTTCGACGAACCGAACTCGAACGGGACCTCCGTTCGGCGAACCGACCTCAAGCCGAATCGCGACCGGTTCGCTCATCTCTAATCATGTCTCCGCCTGCACTTTCCTCACAGACCTGCAGTTTTCCAGGGACACCCTACTCAACACCATCTCCACACAGCAGCCAGATCTTGGTCCCTTAGATGTGGACAAATAAAAGGCCATTTCCTCTGAGCCATGACAAAGCTAAGAGGTTGATTTTCACCCTCTGTAAGCTCTTGGCTACCGAAATGCTGCCTTTCCGCCTTGTGGACACAGAGGATTATCGAGACCTTATGTCAGTCACAGTGCCCCAGTACCAGATGCCCAGTCGCCACTACTTCTCCAAGAAAGGTGTGCCTGCGCTACACCAGCATGTCGCACACAACATCACCGCTTCCTTGAAAAACTCTGTGTGTGACAGGGTGCATTTCACCACCGATACTTGGACCAGTAAGCATGGACAGGGGCATTACATGTCACTGACTGGGCACTGGGTAACTATGGTGAGAGATGGAAAAGGGTCTGCTGAACAAGTCTTGCCGTCCCCATGACTTGTGCGTCAATCCTGTTTATGTAGAAGTTTCTCCATTGCTTCTGCCTCCTCAACCTCGTCTGGGTCTCCCACCTCCACCCCAAGCCTGCCTGGTCAGGCCACCCACGTTGTAACTGTGCACAAGGAATCCCACACACCTCCTTACTATGCTGGCAGCAGAGTTCAACGGCATCAGGCGGACTTTACGTTGAAATGTCTGGGAAATAAGAGTCACACAGCTAAGGAGTTGTGGTCAGCTCTGTGGTGCGAATTTCATAAATTGTTGTCTTCACTCAACCTGCAGCCTGGAAAGGCCGTGTGCGACAATGCTGCAAACCTGGATGCGGCCCTTCTCCTGGGCAAGGTGACACACGTGCCTTGTATGGCTCACATGTTATACCTTGTTGTCCAAAAGTTTTTAATCCACTATCCCGGCCTAGATGGGATTCAGGGACACAGGGCAGGGTCACTCTCTGCTCACTTCTGCCGTTCAACCGTCGCAGCTGACCGACTTGCATCACTCCAGAAGTCTTTCGGCCTGCCGGTTCACCGCCTGAAATGCGATGTGGCGACACACTGGAATTCGACTCTCCACATGTTGCAGCGACTGTGGCACCCCCGCCGAGCTCTGGTGCAATATGTTATGATGTATAGCCTGGGCCAACGAGATGCAGAGGTGGAGCAGATCATGCTGCTGGAGTGGTCTCAGATCAAGGACCTATGCACCCTTCTGCACAGTTTTGACATGGCGACGAATATTTTTAGCGCTGACAATGCCATTATCAGTATGATAATTCCAGTCATTTACATGCTGGAGCACACGCTAATGACTATTCGGAGTCAGGGGGTGGGACAAGAGGAAGGGGAGGAAGTACAGGAGGATTCATATGCACAAGGGATACCAACATCTACAAAGTCCAGACGTTCAGCATCACCAAGGCGACAGGCATGGGACGGTGGGGGAGAGGGATTAACAAGGGCGCATGGTAGCAGCCAAAATGTTGAGGAAGGTGCAGGAGACCAGGAAGAAATGGAGGACGAACTCTCGATGGCCATGGAAGACTCAGCAGATGAGGAAGACCTTGGTCAAATTTCGGTTGAACGAGGTTGGGAGGAGATGTCAGAGGAAGAAAGCACTGTTATCACCTCGCCGCCACAAACACAGCGAGGACTTGGTCCGCATGGATGCGCAAGACACATGAGTGCCTTCTTGCTGCACTACCTACAACATGACCCTCGGATTGTCCGAATTAGAAGTGATGATGACTACTGGGTTGCCACACTATTAGATCCCCGGTACAAGTCCAAATTTGGTGAAATAATTCCAGCCATAGAAAGGGATGCACGTATGCAGGAGTATCAGCAGAATCTGTTACTCAATCTTAGCTCGGCTTTTCCACCAAACACCAGTGGTGCACAGAGTGAGTCTCCCTGTTGTAACTTGGCAAGCATGGGACTGTCTCGTCATTATCAGTCAAACCGTACCAGCAACACCGTATCTGGTTGTGGTAACAGCAATTTTATGGAATCGTTTCATAATTTTTTTAGACCATCCAATGCAAGGCCACAAGAGACAAGAAGTCTGACACATAGTCAACGGCTGGAGAGGATAATACAGGAGTATCTCCAAATGAACATCAATGCCATGACTTTGCAACTGGAGCCTTGCTCATTTTGGGCTTCAAGTCTTGAAAAATGGCCTGAGCTCGCCACTTACGCCTTGGGGATCTTATTGTGTCCCGCAGCCAGCGTTGTCTCTGAACGTGTCTTCAGTTCTGCTGGGTGTGTGTTGACAGATAAGCGCACACGTCTGTCCAGTGACAATGTGGACAGACTAACGTTCATCAAGATGAACAAGTCATGGATCAGCAAGGACTTTACTACCCCGGTGTCATCTTGGGGACAGTTAAGGCTGGCGTATTTTTGATTGTGATTGATGCAAATCAACCTGTCCAGTTTGCAACTGGGGCACAAGTGATGCCACTGAAGTTGTGGTGTGTGGTGCCCAATTTTTGGAAAAAAGGGAGACTCTGCTTGGAGTACCCTTGATGTGTTTTTAACAATGAGCCAAGATGAACAAGTCATGGTTCAGCAAGGACTTTGCTATCTACCCCGGTTTCATCCTGGGGACAGTTAAGGCTGGCGTATTTTTGAATGTGCTTGATGCAAATCAACCTGTCCAGTTTTCAAACTGGGGCACAAGTGATGCCACTGAAGTTGTGGTGTGTGTGGCCCAATTTTTGGAATAAAGAGAGACTCCGCTTGGAGTACCCTTGATGTGTTTTTAACAATGAGCCAAGATGAACAAGTTATGGTTTAGCAAGGACTTTGCTACCTACCCTGGTGTCATCCTGGGGACAGTTAAGGCTATGTGCACACGCTGCGTTTTTTTGACGCTGCGTTTTTGTGCTTTTTTGGCCGCTAAAAACGCACCTGCGGCAAAAAACAAATGCGGTAAAAGACGCACGCGTTTTGGCCGCGATTTGGTGCATTTTTGGCTGCGTTTTGTTGCGTTTTTTATGTCTGCGTTTTTCGGCGTTTTTCCAATGCATTGCATGGGGGGAAAATGCAGAAAATTGCAGGAAAGAATTGACATGTTCATTTTTTTTTTAAGCTCAAAAATGCAGCTTAAAAAAAAAGTTGTGTGCAGACAGCAAAAATGAAAACTCATAGACTTTGCTAGGGAAGAAAAGTCATGCAGTTTTGAGGCCAAAAACGTACCCAAAAAACGCGCAAAAACGCCGCGAAAAACGCACTGTGTGAACTTACCCTAAGACTGGCGTCTTCTTGAATGTGCTTGATGCAAATCAACCTGTCCAGTTTGCAACTGGGGCACAGGTGATGCCACTGAAGTTGTGGTGTGTGTGGCCCAATTTTTGAAAAAAGGGAGACTCTGCTTGGAGTACCCTTGATGTGTTGTACATGATTTTAGAAGCACATGACATGCCTATATCTGTGTCTCCTCCTCTTTTTCCTCGTCCAGCTGCTTTGTTTTCGCATGAGTATATGTCCTTGTCACTTTCCCATGTGTTTGTGGTCTCTTGGGAGTTATTTGTCACCTTTTGGACACCTTTGAAGGTGGTTTCTATGTGTTTTTATGTGTTTGTATTTGCCTCCTGTTGTTTTCAATGGGGTTCGAGAGGTTCGTCGAACGGTTTGTAGAACCGAACTCGAACGCGGCCCCGGTCGACGAACCGAACCGAACTCGAGCGTTTAGGGGGTGGCTCATCTCTACCTGTAACGTTCTGCTTTTTCAGGATCTATGACTCCCTGACAGCTTATTTTTTTTGCATCTCAAGCTGATGTTTTTAATGGTATCATTTTTGCATAGATGCTACGTATTGGTCGCTTGTTACTGCATTTTGTGCAAAATTTGCGGTAACCAAAACATGTAATTTTGTCGTTTTGAATTTTTTTTGCTGCTACGTCGTTTACCAATCAGAGTAATTGATTTTATATTTTGATAGATTTGGCATTTCTGAACATGTCAATACCAAATATGTGTATATTTTTTTATTTTTATAACCCTTTAATTTTCAATGGGGCGAATGGGGGGTGATTTGAACTTTTAGGTTTTTATTTTTTTTTAAACTTTTTTCTTTTACTAGTCCTCCTAGAGGATTATAAGGATCAGCAGTCAGATTGCTCATTCATTTCTGTTGATCACAGCTATACAGCTGTGATCACCAGAAATATTCATCTGTTGTTACAATCAGCACTCGGCTGGCTGACACAGGAAGTGAGTCATGATAGCTACAGGAGTCATCACATGACCCTGTGATACCATAGCAACCATCGGCTCACAGTGATCATGTCACAGCGCCACCGATGGAGCCGGGTGAGTGAAGATTTACTGCGGCAGGGATTTAAATCGGGATTTCACATTTTGACAGCGCAATTTAAGGGGTTAACGGGCGATGGGGGATCATGGATCCACTCGTGCCTGCGAGGCACTCATGTCAGTTCAAATCAGCTGACATGTGCGTGGATCACCGGCGGTTGCCTGCAGCAGCCACAGGTGCTTACAACTTTATAGGTTAGGATGTAATTTTATGGCCCGCGGTCATTAAGGTTGTGTACTACTAAAATGTGTCCTTTTATACTGTGATCTAAGTAAGAGCAGTCTGTTATGTAACATGCACCTTCCTAATAAACTTGGTCAAATTTTAGACAAATTAAATTTAAGCTTGCAATTATTTTTAAAATGCTAAATATATGTTATGTTTTCTGTTAAGTAAAAACTCTACTTCTTATGAATTAAACCCAAAGAAAACAGTGACCTCATTAACAATTAGAGGACACTTTAAAAATTTAGGCCTCATGCTTCACAACACATTGCAATCTTACTTTGTGGCTTTAAGCAATATGCATTTTTTGCATATCATCTATCGAGGCTTTCTTCCCTTTCACTGTTATTTCCATTTTCCTACAGTTATATTAACAGAACTTTAGAAAAGTCAAACTCTCTACCGGGTCAGCAATGTTGGAAATTATGCATAGCAGGCTCACTCTAAAATAATAAAGAAAAGGTATACATGTAAATTTTACAGTTTTCATGCCCCGCCATCATTGGCATTCTACAATGCTGTCATTAAAGTAACACTATGTGATGGCTCGAATTATAATGAATGATACCACAGATAAATAAAGTATTTATATACCTACTTTTAATCAAAAATATATAATTTTTTACAAAGCTTGTGCCGATTCATTGATTTACTGATAGAGTCCTGAGCGATGTGTAGCATTCGAGAGGTGATTTTCCTCATATTGTCCTCTTGGTATTACTGTAACATTGTGTGTAGGCAGGAAAGATATAAAGAAAGCAGAGAAAGGTTTAGGTCAGATTTTGCACTTCATTTTATATGTCTTAAAAATGTAACACTTAGGGTCCATCAGATTATCGTACATGGCAGGCAATAGCACATTCGGTCATGATTGATAGCTTATTTTATGTGCCTGCAGATAATACAGCATAGCTGATCAATGAAATTCCTCTAATGTGTCACAGAGGCGACCTCCAGAAAAGGCACCAACAAATCATCAGTGAAAGGAATATGACAGTATCTACCTTCACACATTTCAGCAAAAAAAGTATCTTGTGAAAATTTGCTTTGAAAAAGTCAGTTGTCATGGTCTTTTCATTTTTGGTATATACTAGACATTTTATGAGGATTAGTATATTACTACAGCATAAGGGTGCCACGGTATGATAATGTCAAGTTTTATGAATTGAATTATCTTTAACAACACTAGTCTGATGCTGATAGGAAGCAGAAGCTGAAAAACTATGTTTCCGAACAGTATGCAAACTTTATAACTTAGCTCAAAAGGGAAAATGAAGTGTTGCCGGAATGAAAGTGAACATTTAGTTCTGAGTAGAGTTGAGCAAGTGCCTAACTATTCATACTCGCTATAGTCATAACGAATACTGTCTAATACTCATGTATTCATTCCAAATAGCGTGTGCAATGCAAGTCAATGGAAAAAAACTCGCAAAGTAACGAGTAACCCGAATGACATACTATTCGTGCGAGTAGCAAATAATGCGACATTCGGGTTACTCTTACATTGTGAGTTTTCCCCATAGACTTGCAATGCACATGCTACTCGGAACAAATACGTGAGTATTAGACAGTACTCATTATAAGTATAGCGAGTACGAATAGGTAGGTACTCGCTCAACTCTAGTTCTGAGCCACTAAGTTGACTGCTATGTTGTGGAATAGCATAGCTAGAACTAACAATTTCCAAATTAATAGTGATAAGCACTGTCCACTTTCCAAGTGACAGCTTGGAAATTCTCGTCATACTTTGCAGGTGCTGAAGACCACAAGCTTCATTGACATTTATCTACAATCTTTAAAGGCTTGTAATCTTTACTTGCATGCATTCTGACTTTTTGCCACCTAATCTTAAAGCAGCAGAATGCATGACTTAGGAAAATCTGACTGACGGCTTCACTGTAATGACTAGAGATGAGCGAACCAGCCGCGGTTCGGCTCGAGTTCGGTTCATCGAACGGAGGTCTCGTTCGAGTTCAGTTCGACGAACGGTCGACGAACCGAACTCGAACCGCATAGGAAACAATGGCAGGCAATCACAAACACATAAAAACACCTAGAAAACACCCTCAAAGGTGTCCAAAAGGTGACAAACAAGTCACAAAACAACACAAACACATGGGAAAGTGACAAGGACATATACACTTGCGAAAACAAAGGAGCTGGACAAGGAAAAAGAGGAGGAGACACAGATATGAGTATATGCAAGGGAACGTCGATGCCATTACTGTGCAACTTGAGCCCTGCTCATTTTAGGCTTCCAATCTGGATAAATTGCCTGAGCTCACCACGTATGCCTTGGGGATCTTGTTGTGTCCTGCAGCCAGCGTTTTCTCGGAACGTGTCCTCAGTGCTGCTGGGGGTGTGCTGACAGCTAAGCACAGGCATCTGTCCACTGACAATGGGGACAGACTAATGTTCACCAAGATGAACAAGTCATGGCTCTCAGAGGACTTTTCTTCCCCTGGCTCAGCCAGGGGAGGCGAAAGGCACGCGTATTTTTGAGAGTGCTTCATGCAAAGCATCTTTTTCATCTTGAAAATGGGGGTCAACTGATGCCAGTCAAGTGGGGTGTGTGTGGCCCAATTAGTGGAAATGAGGGAGACTGTGGTTGGAGTCCACTCGCTTTTGAAAAAAGAACCAAGATGAGCAAGTCATGGCTCTCAGAGTACTTTTCTTCCCCTGGGTCATCCAGGGGAGGTGAAAGGCACGTGTATTTTTGAGAGTGCTTCATGCAAAGCATCTTTTTCATCTTGAAAATGGGGTCAACTGATGCCAGTCAAGTGGGGTGTGTGTGGCCCAATTAGTGGAAATGAGGGAGATTATGGTTGGAGTCCCCTCACTGTGTTTGTAAAAGAACCAAGATGAACAAGTCATGGCTCTCAGAGGACTTTTCTTCCCCTGAGTCATCCAGGGGAGGTGAAAGGCATGCGTATTTTTGAGAGTGCTTCATGCAAAGCATCTTTTTCATCTTGAAATTGGGGGTCAACTGATGCCAGTCAAGTGGGGTGTGTGTGGCCCAATTAGTGGAAACGAGGGAGACTGTGTTTGGAGTCCCCTCGCTTTTGAAAAAAGAACCAAGATGAACAAGTCATGGCTCTCAGAGGACTTTTCTTCCCCTGGGTCATCCAGGGGAGGTGAAAGGCACGTGTATTTTTGAGAGTGCTTCATGCAAAGCATCTTTTTCATCTTGAAAATGGGGTCAACTGAGGCCAGTCAAGTGGGGTGTGTGTGGCCCAATTAGTGGAAATGAGGGAGATTATGGTTGGAGTCCCCTCGCTGTGTTTGTAAAAGAACCAAGATGAACAAGTCATGGCTCTCAGAGGACTTTTCTTCCCCTGGGTCATCCAGGGGAGGTGAAAGGCATGCGTATTTTTGAGAGTGTTTCATGCAAAGCATCTTTTTCATTTTGAAAAGGGGGGTCAACTGATGCTAGTCAATTGGGGTGTGTGTGGCCCAATTAGTGGAAACGAGGGAGACTGTGGTTGGAGTCCCCTCACTGCGTTTCTAAAAGAACCAAGATGAACAAGTCATGGCTCTCAGAGGACTTTTCTTCCTCTGGCTCAGCCAGGGGAGGCGAAAGGCACGTGTATTTTTGAGAGTGCTTCATGCAAAGCATCTTTTTCATCTTGAAAATGGGGGTCAACTGATGCCAGTCAAGTGGGGTGTGTGTGGCCCAATTAGTGGAGAGGGAGACTGTGGTTGGAGTCCCCTTGCTGTGTTTTACATGCTTTTAGAAGGGCATGACATGGCTTAGTGGTTGACTTTCAGCATCTGCAAACTGTTGGCTACCAAAATGCTTCCTTTCCAACCTTTTTAACCGAGGATTTTTGAGACCTTATGCCCATCGCAGTGCCCCAAGAGCCGATGCCCAGACGCCACTCCTTCTCCAACAAAGGCGTGCATGCGCTACACCAGCATGTCGCACCAAACATCACCGCTTCTTTGAGAAACTGTGTGACAGGGTACATTTCACCACAGATACTTGGCCCAGTAAGCATGGACAGGGGCGTTACATGTCGCTGACTGGGCAATGGGTTACTATGGGGAGAGATGGAGAAGGGTCTGCTGTACAAGTCTTGCTGTCCCCACGAGTTGTACCAATCCTTCCTCTGTATGTAGAAGTTAATACACTGCTTCTGCCTCCTCAACCTCGTGTGGGTCCTTCACCTTGGCCCAAACCCTGTGTGGTCAGGGCACCCTTCCTTGTAACTGCGCACAAGGAATACCACACACCTCCTTACTATGCTGGCAGCAGAGCTCAATGCCATCATGCGGTCAAATGTTTACTTTGAAATGTATGGGAAATGTGAGTCACACCGCTGAGAAGTTGTGGGCGGTTAGCTCTGGAGACCGAGTTTCATCAATGGTTGTCTCCACTCAACCAGCAGCCAGGGAAGGCCGGGTGTGACAATGATGCAAACATGGGTGCGGCCCTTCGCCGTGACAATGTGACACACGTGCCTTGTGTGGCTCACGTGTTGAACCTGGTTGTCCAGCAATTTTTAAAGCACTATCCTGGCCTACATGGCCTTCTGCAGAGGGCACGGTGTAATGCCTTCCTTAATCCACACACTCAGATGGGCTGTAAAGGATAGGCTAGAGGGAAGCCACTCATCAAGCAGGACCTCCAGAACCCTGAAACCCTTTAACCCCTATACAGGGATTAGGAATTACACAGGGCCCAAGGTGATCAATACCTGTGGAAGGCTGCAGTTCCAGAGAATAGTAGTCAGGCAGGGACAAAACATTAATTGAGGAACAGGAACAGAATGGGACGGCCAGGACTTAATCAGAAAACAAGCAGAGGTGAAATGCGGATCGGCCAACAAGGTACATAAACAGCAAGCAGGAAAAGTAGTCAGGTAACAAGCACACAAAATCATAAAACTGAACTGGGGGTAAAAGTAACCAGAGGTTCATAGCTATGTCTGGCAGTGGTCTGCAGACAGGATGGGCATAAAAAAGGGTGTGGTGTCTTCCCATTGGTTGTAGCTGAAAGATGGTACTTCATCTGTGAGATACCCACCACCTACATTCAGCCAGAGATTCTGCATCTGTCAAGGTAATTGAAGAAGGAAGAAAGAACTGGAGCTTGCAAGGGCTGTTCATATAAAATATCAAAAAGCTTTATTGTATAAATTTCTTTTTTAAAAAATTGGTTTCAATCATTATAGGAGATATACATATATGGTGCTAATAGAGGACAAGGTGAATTACCACATATAAGTGGGGGAGCAAAGGTGATAAACACCCCAAATAAGGGGATAGTTACTAGCAGGGACAAAGGATCATGAGTAGTCATAAATAGCTGGTTAACAGATATGGCGCCTCTGTCCTGACAGGGTACATGAATATGTATAGCCAAATCGGCATAAGTCCTTTAGACAGGGCAGAGGTTCCAAAGACAAAACTGGTCATAGGAAAAGAATCAAAAGTGGCTGGCTGATAAATATGGCGCCTCTGTCCTGACAGGGCACATGAAAATGTATAGCCAAATCGGCATAAGTCCGTTAGACAGGGCAGAGGCCACCAGAGACCAGACTAGTCATAAGAAAAAGACCCTAAAAATCCCATAACTTACACATAGTCAAAAGGGTGATCACCAGAGCATCCCACACCAGTGAGAGGAGCCTTCCTACGCGCGTTTCGCACGGATTACGTCTGCTGGCTTCATCAGGGAAGGTGTACGGCAATTGCCGTTCAAGGACCTTAAATAGGAAGTCACATGACTTCATTGGGCAGACCAGGACTTAGAAAATGTGTCCCAGCCAATCGGATCCCCGCTGACGCACACGCGCACCGCGCACCCAGCATCACACGCCCCACAGCCGTCCAATGGGAGAGGGAGCCCGGAGCACAGCAACTCCGTGCTCCAAGGCCACCCCCACCCCACAAGGACGGCCAGGGGGCGGGCAAGGCAGGCGAGCGGCGCGCACGGGGCACGGAGATCAGAGGGCGGGACAAGCTCCCAGCTAGAGCCCGTCAATCAGCCAGTCGGGTTGCCATGACGGCGTGCAAACAACGCGCGACGAAAGTCCACACCAAGTCCCCGGCAGTCCAGCGAGGGGGGACGCGGCGGGCCCCCGGGCCCAGGGGTCCACAGCATCCCCCCCCCACCCAAAGGGACGCCGGGCAGGCAGTGGGGACAAATCACCGCGCGACGGGAGCGCGCACAGCAACCAGAGGGCGGGACGGGCTAATAGCTGGGAAATAGAAAAAAGTGGACAATAAATAAGTATCCATGCTAACCCATAGATAAGACTGCAATGGTATAAATAACAATGGCATCAGCAACAATACATAAAAACACAGGAACAGGGGGATTATTATGAGAAAATCTTCTTAAAGTGACAGTACGTCCATATCATGGGGGAATCATATGCGAACAATTTTCCGAAACCGATGTCAGGTCCAAGTCCGACATGCAAACCACAATGGATTATTACTGTGACAAGGTCCTATGAAGGCAAGAGAATTAAATTAGGAACACTGAAAATAAATAACGGGGACAAAAAGAAACCAAATAAAAAATTGTAATTAAAAAATACCCTAAATTAAAAAGGGTTGCTGTGCGCGCTCCCGTCGCGCGGTGATTTGTCCCCACTGCCTGCCCGGCGTCCCTTTGGGTGGGGGGGATGCTGTAGACCCCTGGGCCCGGGGGCCCGCCGCGTCCCCCCTTGCTGGACTGCCGGGGACTTGGTGTGGACTTTCGCCGCGCGTTGTTTGCGCGCCGTCATGGCAACCCGACTGGCTGATTGACGGGCTCTAGCTGGGAGCTGTGTCCCGCCCTCTGATCTCCGTGCCCCGTGCGCGCCGCTCGCCTGCCTTGCCCGCCCCCTGGCCGTCCTTGTGGGGTGGGGGTGGCCTTGGAGCACGGAGTTGCTGTGCTCCGGGCTCCCTCTCCCATTGGACGGCTGTGGGGCGTGTGATGCTGGGCGCGCAGTGCGCGTGTGCGTCAGCGGGGATCCGATTGGCTGGGACACATTTTCTAATTCCTGGTCTGCCCAATGAAGTCATGTGACTTCCTATTTAAGGTCCTTGAACGGCAATTGCCGTACACTTTCCCTGATGAAGCCAGCAGACGTAATCCGTGCGAAACGCGCGTAGGAAGGCTCCTCTCACTGGTGTGGGATGCTCTGGTGATCACCCTTTTGACTATGTGTAAGTTATGGGATTTTTAGGGTCTTTTTCTTATGACTAGTCTGGTCTCTGGTGGCCTCTGCCCTGTCTAACGGACTTATGCCAATTTGGCTATACATTTTCATGTGCCCTGTCAGGACAGAGGCACCATATTTAATCAGCCAGCCACTTTTGATTCTTTTCCTATGACCAGTTTTGTCCTTGGAACCTCTGCCCTGTCTAAAGGACTTATGCCGATTTGGCTATACATATTCATGTACCCTGTCAGGACAGAGGCGCCATATCTGTTAACCAGCTATTTATGACTACTCATGATCCTTTGTCCCTGCTAGTAACTATCCCCTTATTTGGGGTGTTTATCACCTTTGCTCCCCCACTTATATGTGGTAATTCACCTTGTCCTCTATTAGCACCATATATGTATATCTCCTATAATGATTGAAACCAATTTTTTAAAAAAGAAATTTATACAATAAAGCTTTTTGATATTTTATACGAACAGCCCTTGCAAGCTCCAGTTCTTTCTTCCTTCTTCATGTGCCTTATGGAGTGGCGTTGATTCTGACGCGAGATGTGCCTTGGTTCAATGTTTTTGTATCTGTCAAGGTAATGCAGCCCAGTGGGTGAGCATAACCTGCATCCACCTGCGCCGCTGGCATCAACTTCTCTCCCATCATCAGCACTATGCATGAAAGGAACATGTTGTCACCTGGCGACCGGAGTACAAATTGACGGAGTGTACTCCGTTGATGACTTAACCGCAGTGTGCGGCAATGATGCAAACATGGCAGCGGGCCATCGTCAGGGCAATGTGACACACGTGCCCTGACGATGGCCAAACACCAGTGCTGCACAGAGTGAATCTCAACGCTTTGTCATGGATAGGAGGAAATGGTCTTTTACTTGTCCACATCTGAGGGACCGAGGGCTGGCTGCTGTGCTGAGATGGCATTGAGTACGGTGTCCCTGCAGAGTTGCACTTTTGGTCATATACAAAATGAGTCGAAAAAGGACAGATGCTGGTGGAAAGGGGAACAGGTGTGTTGGAAAGGGGAAAAAAAGTTTTTGTCCGTGGGTTTGGTGGTTAAGCAAAAGTAACATTTGCTGAAGAAACACCATCTGTTACGGTGGAACTGGCAGATTTGGATAAGGTGGTATATACTATGTTACCGCTATATAACAAAAATTAATAAGAAAAGAAAGAGAAAGGTATATATCCCCATCAGCAGTCAGTGTCCACCGTGCTCCCAGATGGAAAAGGAGAGGTTGGCAACTGGAAGGTTAGGTGGAGGATACAGAGCTGTGTGGCTATGAAACTAATAGTAGCCTGAACCGAGTTAGACGCCACTCGGATCTGGAGACTGGGAGCCCTGTTAGCGTCACAGGGTCCACACGCCCACCCAGCCCAGGAACTCCCTGTTAACATCACAGGGGCCATTGAGTATGCTGACCGTGTGCATTGGGGCCACACCTGTGGACAGCAGGCGCATCAGCAGCAGCAGGCCTGATAATGCCACTGGGCTGCACAAGCAGGAATGGTAGGACAGGAGCTGGTCTTAACCGTTCTGCGTTACCAACTGTGGTGGCGGCCTGCACCGACGCCGTATCCCTGCCTACCTATGGCCTAAAGCCGCAATGGGTTCAACACATGGAGGTGTGCTCTTTCGGAGCATAATAGAAGACTGTGCACCTCCTTGTTGGCTCCAGCCCGTTTTATAACCTGGGTCTGCCCCAAACCAGGGTGGACCACAATGCACCTCCTGGAGACAAAAGCCGAGTGACACGTCATGAGTGGCATAACTAGCGTCCTATTTGGAACCGCAACTTCAATAATGACCTCATGGCTGCCACGACACAAACACCTCACCAGTCATCGTCTGACCATCAATAATGAGGTGACAAGTCATAGGGGCGGGCCTCTGCAAGCCATTTGGGAGTGGCCTGGCCACATCGTCAGGACACCTGATGCCCTGTGGTCTATATGGGCCCCCCACATCAGGGGCAGGGCCAAAGAGTTCATTACCGGACCTAGTCTCTGATGCAGTAAGTGCCTGAGCATGCTCAGTAGCATGAAATACAGTCTCTGAAAAAAGACTATTATCAGCTTTAGCATGGTGTCTAGGCACAACACAGGACTTAGACCCGGCACGGAGTGCAAGTACCTGTGCAAAGAGGCTTTTCGCAATAAGTGTGGGAGCATGCGCTGTATCCCGAAATGAAGACTTAGCCTCAGGAATGGCACAGTCAGGCTGAGCATACACACTAGGCGAAACACTGTAGTTAGGCTGCGGTTGGGGTAAATCGGCATGCGCATGCGCACTAGCTGCCTCTCCACACTTAGACGTGGAGGAGAAATTGCTCTTCGGGTGTGGACTTGGAGATGCTGTCTATGAACAGAAGGAAAAGCTAAAGGTGTGTGTTACAGCAAGGAGCCACCGCGGAAACACTTCGTTCAATTGTGAGGGGAGTCATTTTGGAGTTTGGTGAGGAGTACCGTAACGCCAGTGAGCAGCATCCTGTGCCACAGACCAACATTCTTACGGTGCTCTCTATACTGCTTACCGTGAGAGGAGCGTAAAGTCTGTATTTCTGGCAACTGGACATCACAGTACCCGGGTACGGTAGGCTGTGCCCAGACAATAATGCGGGCACGCAACACTTTGTTTTATTAGCAAAACACATATCTGTTCTGGGTAGGCCGACTATATAGACAATAAGACTTGCTGCCTCTGCACAGTCAAATTGTCACGTACAGTTTAAATCATAGAGGGACAGCGACACATGTTTGCATTGACTGTTGCTTTTCAAGATTTCCATGACTGTGTTGCAGAGCTGTGTGGTGTGCATTCACACTGCTATCATCTGCCTTATCTGTGAGGCTTCAACTAACAAGGGTATTCAGGGGGGGTAATGTGTTTTGTCTATGTTTAGGTAGATAACTTGGAAGCTCTTGTGATGCGACACTGGTAAGTCGTGTTCGCGCACACACACACACACACACACACACAAACACACAATTACTGCTACGCAGAGGGATTAGCAGGTAGTAGGCAACAGAATAGATTGTTCAATTATTTAAATTGTATGCATGGTTCTTATTGTTTGTTTTGGTAAAGTTAAACAATCATTTATCAACCCAACTGCCTAGAGTCCTTTTCCTGTTGCCTGGTTTTGCTGCATACTGGGGAGCCCACCCTGTACACGACTTAAAATGAAGCATAAGTCGCAATGTGAATTTCACTGTGCTACAATGCGGCCTAGCGTGCCTGTGCAACCACCGCCTGCCCCATCAAGTGCATCTGCGTGCTCTTCATCCACTGTGACTGTGGGGACAGCAGTCTCACATGGTTTTTCACACTGAACTTCCACCCCTTTACACGCAACAGGGAGTGTGATTGGCAGGTCATCACTTGTTTTGGAAGTGGAAACAGATGGTATTGTTGAGCTGTCAGACATCGAGAAAACCAACATTGGATGCAGGCTACATTATATCCACACCTGCACCTTCGTCACAGATTGGCTGGACTACCTGCAGTTAATAATTGCATTCCAGAAATGGAAAGGAGTGTAGAATGCACATGTGTTGTACCTTGCTTGGCAGCAAAGGAACACTAACTTAGTATTACAGACAATTTTAGGAAGGCAGAAAAAGAGTCAGCTCTTTGGGCAAATTAAATAGCGTGGCAAAAGTGGACAGGTGGGTACAGTGGCCGTGTTCTGTGGGTACCAGGACAGTAAAGGAAGCCTCACTTTCTATCCCTCCGAATGATCAAATGCAGCAAGGAATTCCCTGAGTTTGCTATAAAATTAGCGTAGCAAAATGTGCATGAGGGTGTAATGCAGAGGTGCTGCAAATAGCTTTTCACCAGTGGGGCACTAATGGAAGTCCAACAGCCACTTTTATGATGCCACTATGTTTACTCAGTGTTTGCTAGTATAATAGCTTAGTAACAATGAGTTTGAGTGTGCAATGCAGAGGTGCTGCAAATAGCCTTGCACCAGTGGGACACTAATGGAAGTCCAACAGCCACTTTTATGATGCCACTATGTTTACTCAGTGTTTGCTAGTATAATAGCTTAGTAACAATGAGTTTGAGTGTGCAATGCAGAGGTGCTGCAAATAGATTTGCACCAGTGGGACACTAATGAAGTCCAACAGCCACGTTTAGGATGCCACTAAGTTTACTCAGTGTTTGCTAGTATAATAGCTTAGTAACAATGAGTTTGAGTGTGCAATGCAGAGGTGCTGCACAAAGATTTGCACCAGTGGGGTACTAATGGTGTACAACAGCCACTTCTTGTATGCCACTAAATGGCAGCATTTTTTGCTATCATTATAGCTTATTAAAAACAGAGCAGGAGGTTTCATGCAGAGGTGCTGCACATAGATTTGCACCAGTGGGGCACTAATGGAGTACAACAGCCACTTCTTGTATGCCACTAAATGGCAGCATTTTTTGCTATCATTATAGCTTATTAAAAACAGAGCAGGAGGGTGTCATGCAGAGGTGTTAGAAATAGCTTGGCACCAGTGGGGCACTAATGGAGTACAACAGCCACTTCTTGTATGCCACTAAATGGCAGCATTTTTTGCTATCATTATAGCTTATTAAAAACAGAGCAGGAGGGTGGCATGCAGAGGTGCTAGAAATAGCTTGGCACCAGTGGGGCACTAATGGAATACAACAGCCACTTTTAGGATGCCACTAAGTTTCCTCAGTGTTTGCTAGTAGAATGGCTTAGTAACAATGAGTTTGAGTGTGCAATGCAGGCAGACGTGCTGCAAATATCTTTGCACTAGTGGGACAATACAGAAGTCCAATAGCCACGTTTAGGATGCCACTAAGTTTCCTCAGTGTTTGCTAGTATAATGGCTTAGTAACAATGAGTTTGAGTGTGCAATGCAGGCAGACGTGCTGCAAATATCTTTGCACTAGTGGGACTATACAGAAGTCCAATAGCCACGTTTAGGATGCCACTAAGTTTCCTCAGTGTTTGCTAGTATAATGGCTTAGTAACAATGAGTTTGAGTGTGCAATGCAGGCAGATGTGCTGCAAATATCTTTGCACTAGTGGGGCAATACAGAAGTCCAACAGCCACGTTTAGGATGCCACTAAGTTTCCTCAGTGTTTGCTAGTATAATGGCTTAGTAACAATGAGTTTGAGTGTGCAATGCAGGCAGACGTGCTGCAAATATCTTTGCACTAGTGGGACAATACAGAAGTCCAACAGCCCCTTTTAGGATGTCACTAAGTTTCCTCAGTGTTTGCTAGTATAATGGCTTAGTAACAATGAGTTTGAGTGTGCAATGCAGGCAGACGTGCTGCAAATATCTTTGCACTTGTGGGACAATACAGAATTCCAACAGCCACTTTTAGGATGCCACTAAGTTTCCTCAGTGTTTGCTAGTATAATGGCTTAGTAACAATGAGTTTGAGTGTGCAATGCAGACAGACATGCTGCAAATATCTTTGCACTAGTGGGACAATACAGAAGTGCAACAGCCACTTTTAGGATGCCACTAAGTTTCCTCAGTGTTTGCTAGTATAATGGCTTAGTAAGAAATGAGTTTGAGTGTGCAATGCAGGCAGACGTGCTGCAAATATCTTTGCACTAGTGGGACAATACAGAAGTCCAACAGCCACGTTTAGGATGCCACTAAGTTTCCTCAGTGTTTGCTAGTATAATGGCTTAGTAACAATGAGTTTGAGTGTGCAAAGGGCAGGAGGGTACAGTGGCAGGGTTGTGGGTGTGGGTAGAGGAAAGAAAGCCTCCCTTTCTATCCATCCTACTGGGGAAATGCAGTGAGGAAATCCCAAACCTTAGCTACACAGACGCTGTCATCTTGTGTAGCTGTTAAAATCTGTTTTCACGGCCCTGACTGTCACCTATGGCTCTGACCCTGCCGGTATTAGCCCTTACAAGGGCTGAAAGAAACTTCTATCCCTATTCTGTATAGCGCTGTGTATAGAGCGTACACAGCAGTATCGGAGACAGGAGCTACGCCAGCGGTGTCTGACACCAAGACGCAGAAGGCAGATAATGGCGTGCTAGAGGAAAATGTCCGTTTTTATAATGCAGAGACATGTGACATGGACATTATATCACACATGCCGTTGCTTCTCTGGCTAAAAGTCCACTTAGCTGTGTGTGTGTCTGGGAGTGGCTACATGCTGGCCCGCCCCACTACACGCGCGCGCTTAGGGAAGGAAGACAAGGAAAAAAAAAAAAAAATGGCGAGCCATTATCCAAACAGCAGTGATCTGAATGCGCTGTTCCCGCACACTATACACTGAAATTTCATAATAGTGTGAGTCACAGAGTGACTTAAGCGGGCTTTACACGCTACGACATCGCTAATGCGGAGTCGTTGGGGTCACGGAATTCGTGACGCACATCCGGCCGCATTAGCGATGCCGTTGCGTGTGACATCGATTAGCGATTTTGCATCGTTGCAAAACAGTGCAAAATCGCTAATCGGCGACACGGGGGTCCATTCCCAATTATCGTTACTTCAGCAGTAACGAGGTTGTTCGTCGTTCCTGCGGCATCACACATCGCTGCGTGTGACGCCGCAGGAGCGAGGAAGCTCTCCCTACCTGCCTCCCGGCCGCTATGCGGAAGGAAGGAGGTGGGCGGGATGTTACGTCCCGCTCATCTCCGCCCCTCCGCTGCGATTGGGCGGCGGTTCAGTCACGTTTCAGTGACGTCGCTGTGACGCCGCACGGACCGCCCCCTTAGAAAGGAGGTGGTTCGCCGGTCACAGCGACGTCGCCGGACAGGTAAGTATGTGTGACGGCTCTGGGCGATGTTGTGCGGCACGGGCAGCGATATGCCCGTGTCGCGCAACAGATGGGGGCGGGTACGCACACTAGCGATATCGGGACCGATATCGCAGTGTGTAAAGTAGCCTTTACTCTATTACAGCGGAAAGCCAGCTAGTAATTAGCTTGTCTTTTTGCTGCTAGAACCGTTCTCGAATGTATCTAGAACTATCGAGCTTTAGCAAAAAGCTCGAGTTCTAGTTCGATCTAGAACAGCCCCCAAAATCACTCGAGCCGCGAACTGGAGAACCTCGAACCGCGAACCGCGCTCAACTCTAGTAATGACCCATCCCAAAAACCCCACGATTACCCTTCCTTAACCTAAAATAAGACACGACTACGTGACATTGGATGTGAAAGGCCACAGCAGCCGCGATTATTAACACCAACAAGCAATAACATTTATCAATAAAACGTAGTAATATTCCATAAACATAACCACTAGCCAAAGGAGGGGGGTAAATGAAGAGTCCATTGTACATGATTGCAACACCAGCTCCACCACGTGCCCTCAGCCACACTACACCAGCTCGATGACACCCAGCCGAGTCTTTCCCAACCAATGTCCTGCTGGGACCCAGCCCAGCAGGGACCCACGTTAACATGCCCCGCTGTGACCCAGCACAGCAGGGTCCCATGTTAACATGTCCCGCTGTGACCCAGCACTGCAGGGACCCACCTTAACCAAGTATACCATTGCACCACCAGGGGTAATCCGCTCCTGCACTGGGTTCACCCCCCCGCTCATTGTGCAATCCACCGACTTCAAATACCCCCCTCCTTTCCACCAACTGCTGCGACAAGGTCAATCCTCTTCTCTTCTCCATGTCGATCTCCAGAGGATCCTAAAATTAGGGCGGGTGGGCGGGATGATTCCGGACGTCTGCCAGGTAAGGATTGACTGCCCCCTTCCCACATTTCTGCCCTATATATCCCTCCCACCACTGACCACTCCCTGCGCACTCACATGGCCCCATAGCCCCCATAGCTCCACCCCACACCTTCCCCCACAAAAGCACCACACTTTAACCCTTCACTAACCCTCAGGCCTAGCATCCCTCCTCAGTCATGTGCGCCCTCCCTGTAGCCCCTTTGGGGCAGGCGTCCGGGCTTGTCTTGACTTAGGAAAGTCTGACTGACGGCTTCACTGTAATGACCCATCCCAAAAACCGCACACTTACCCTTCCTTAACATGTCCCGCTGTGACCCAGCACTGCAGGGACTCACCTTAACCAAGTATACCATTGCACCACCAGGGGTAACCAGCTCCTGCACTGGGTTCACCCCCCCGCTCTTTGTGCAATCCACCAACTTCAAATACCCCTCTCCTTTCAGCCACAGCGAGCACGTATGACACCTTGTATGTGCGAGTCCCACCACCAAAACCCAACCCGAGCCAACTCGAGTAACCAATGCTTCTGTACCAATACTAATTGAGCAAAACTGACCCCCATTAGACTTTACAATGCCAACCTGCACCAAACCACCAGTACAACAAGGTCAGCCTCACCCAAGACCTGCAACTAGCCGACCACATCATCCGATCCTATGCACCACCTGCGCGACCAGTCCACAATGATCCACCTGAGCCACCTTCCCACCCCCATGGAATAGGGGATAAACTCTACCTCGTTGAGAAACAATGCAGGCGCCTCTGAAAATTGCACATCACCTGATGATTAAGCAAAGGTTAAGCAAAGCCAACCATTATTGCTGTAAACGAAAGAACCTACAACGGATTCCCCAACCTCCGGCAGATTCCTGAAAACGTGCCCGGTAAAACCCACTATGTAGTCATTCCAAAACAGAAGCCCCTATGAACAACAACACGAGCACGGCACCCAGGCAGGAAGAAATGGACCAAGGCATCCAGGCCTGATGTCACGGATCAAGCCCCTTAATGCCACAGCGACCAAGTCTCCTCCACCCTAAAGAAAAGCAACTCCACACGACCCTAAGTTCAAGAAAAACTCAGACACACACCACATTTCTCCGAAACTCCAGACACCATAAACCCAGGCCATTCGTCAAAACGTTGCACCCACCAGGTGCCCCGTGCCTGTCCGCCACTCAGTCTTAAAGTACCGCAAAACACCTCCAAACGGGGCACAGCCCCAGATGATTACCTGGTCCTTAAAATCATTAAAAATCAATGCACCGGGGGCGTGTCCAGGATGCTGAGCTGAGTGGACGTGGGGAAGAGGAGCTCCTGTTGACCCTCAGCTAAATCAGCACTTATCATAAGCATAAACCTACTCACCGGCTCTCAGGATGGGACCACGGAGGATTAAACCATCGCAGCAGGCATTGGTGCCCCCCCCGCTGCACACCACGGCGCTGGATACTTTCTTGGGCCTGGAACAGGGTCCAGGGGAGGCCCGGACGCCATCTTTCCAGGAGCATGGAGGGGAAATGGAGGCACTGGCCCGGCCTGCTAAGCAGCAAGAGAAGGAGGAGTGGGTGAGCGGGGACACAGGGGAAAGTGGAGGAATCCCTGCAGCAGTTCCAACAGGGAATGCCTTGGCTCAGCAGCCCTGCACTGCATCGGATCCTCAGGCACAGCAGCAGCAGGCCCAGGAGCACATAGTGGCTGTGGGAGATAAGGTGGAGGTCGGGGGGCAGCCCTCCCCACTGCCGGGAGAAGGGACTGCAGCTACAGCTGGTAATATCAGGGAACAGAGCAGCCTGCTTCCCCCCTCTGGGCCTCGGTGTGGAGATCAACTTCCCCAGCTTCCCCAGCACCAGACTAAAACTCCAGTGTCTATTACTGCAGGTGCTCACCTTAAAGGGCCAGACACCTTCTATAAGGACATGCATGATTTCATAAGTAAACTTCCTTCTAAAGAGGACTTTCAATGCCTCATACATGAGGTTAAAGCAACTTGCAGGTCAGAAATAGCTGAAGTGAGGAGAGATTTGCAGCAACTGTCTGGCAGAATTGAATCCCTGGAGGAAGAGCATGACATCACCAGATCCCATGTATCAGAATTACACAAACTGGCAACATCGCAACAAAAAATAATGGAGGATATGCAGTCTCACATAGAGGATCTCGACAACAGAGGACGCCGTTGCAATGTCCGTGTGAGGGGGGGTCCCAGAGTCAGATGGGCCCGAGGACACAAACTCCAAACTACAATCCATCTTTAATGAAGTGTTGGACGCTCCCCCTTCTAACATCATCAAGCTGGACAGGGCACACAGGGCTTTACAGCCGAAGAATTTATCCACCCAACCCCGGGACATCATTTGTTGCATCCACGACTTCTCCACCAAAGAACTGATCATGGCTAAGGCTAGAATGAGGCGCACGGCATCTGTGTTCAATGGCAAGGAAATCCAGATTTTCCCGGATCTTTCTCGCATCACACTCCAGAAAAGGCGGCACCTCAAACCCCTCCTCATGAGCCTGAAGGAGCACCAGGTTCCATACCGCTGGGGTTACCCGTTTGCACTAACAGCGCGCAGAGGGGGTAAATCGGCGACCCTTCGCACTCCAGCAGATACCACTCTGTTCTGTGAAGCACTGGACATTCCAGCGGTCTGTATCCCAGATTGGGACTTGCAAAGGTTGGAAGGTCCGCCCCCTCCCGTGTGGTCCAAGGTGAGGGGTGGAGGGCGTGGGGCTTTGGGGGGGAGAGGAGGTAGGGGCCGCGGGTCGCTCCCCTCCCCGGCTCGCCGTTGAGGACACTCCTTAACCTGGTTGGTGCCTATTTCTTATACCCTCTGAGTTCCAGTGGCTGAGCATGCTTTGTGATACTGTGACTCTCTCTACAGCAAGCCTCTGACTGTCCATTGTGTCATCTGCGGCCCTCTGGGTCTGTTGAGCTGCATAAGGGGGGGGGGGCTGTAGCCACAATGATGCCGTGGGGGGTAGGGGGGTTGGCGGGAGCCCGGTCCCCTTACTTGGAGTTAGTGGTTGAGGTTTTGTTTTTTTTTTTTTTTTCTCCCTTGTTTCCTTTAGGCACGGGCCCGTGCCCACTGGACTGATCCCCGTGGGAGGGCTACTGGGGAGTGAGGTGGGTGGCTCTCTCAGCCCAGACGGGTTGGGGAACCTCCCTCTAGGTCTCTCCCTTCCGGGTTTACCCCCCGGGAATCTATGCCTAAGGTTTATGCATTTTGGTTAATGTTCTTAATTCATGTTCATTTCTATGTTTGTCCTTGTCTTCCCCCCTCCCCGATGTTTTTTCCTTATGTGTCCTTTCAGGTACCACCCCTTCTAGAGTCCCTGGGAGCTGCGGCCCTTTGTCGTATGGACCGTCTCCTCTGGCCGGCTTCACAGGGGAAGTCATGCCCCCGACGGTATAGGTGTGCCATTAGCTTTTTCTTACTTCTAAGTTTTAGATATGACCCGCATTAGCTCTCTTAACGTAAAAGGTCTGAATTCACCCCGTAAGAGGAAATTGCTGCTACAGGAACTGAAAACATCAGGTGCAGACATAGCCTTTATCCAAGAAACACATTTTGTGGAATCAAACACTTTCAAATTTGCATCCCACCGCTTTCCCATCCATTACTCGGCTTACTCGGGCTCCAAGAGGGGGGGAGTTGCTATTTTAATATCCTCCAGTTGTCCTCTACAAATTACGGGTTCTCACTGCGATCCAGAGGGTAGATATGTGATTCTGGAGGGCCAACTGGGGGGATCCCCGCACATACTGGCCAACATTTATGCACCTAATGAAGGGCAGATACGCTTTCTTAAGAAAATACTCGATCTGATAGGCGGACTGGCACCGGCCTCTACGGTGTTGGGGGGAGACTTTAACATCCCCTTTTCGGAGGTGGCCGACAGACTCTCTGTGGGTGGACACCCTCCATCGGGTGCTTCGAAAAATTTGTCCCGGGACTTTCGTAGGCTCATTAGATCAGGCGCTTTATACGACGCTTGGAGGGTGGACCACCCGGGAGAGAAGGCCTTTTCCTTCTACTCGCATCCGCATCAGACGCACACCAGAATAGACTATTTTTTCATTGACTCACAGCTGCTGGGGCGTCTTGAGCGGGTGGAGATGGGATCCATTACGTGGTCAGACCATTCCCCACTCACAATGGACTTCAAGAAAGATGGTCCTCGACCTAGGCCTCAGCATTGGCGCCTTAATGAATCTCTGATCAAAAATCCCGACACTAGGGCCTTTTTAAATAAGCAACTGGTCGAATTCTTTCAGTTGAACACGGGCACGGTCACGTCGCCGGCAACACTCTGGGAAGCCCACAAGGCAGTGATGAGGGGACTATGCATTAGAGAGGGCGCCAGGGCTAAAAAGAATGCCACAAGTCAGCGGGACTCTATAACGGCCCATCTTAAGCTACAGGAGGGGAGACTGGCGGCTGCCCCATCACTGACTATTCTTAGGAGAGTCATCAGCCTTAGAGAAAAGTTGAGAGACTTGGCAATTGGCAGAGCAGAAAAATTGCTAACCTTTTCCAAACAAAGATACTATGAAAGGAGTAATAAGGCTCATACCTTACTCGCCAGGCAGCTTAAGGAGCGCGCTACATCCTCATGCCCTCAGGCTCTGCGCGACGAAAAGGGCATTATCCACTATCACCCCGCTTCAATAGCTGACATTTTTTTCAATTACTACATCAAGCTTTATAACCTTCCGGTTCCCCCGGGCATGGCTTCGCGCGGGGCTGGGGCACTTGGGGACTATTTTTCGGCCCTTGAGCTCCCTTCACTGCCTTGCGGAGCAGCCGCGGCTTTGAATGAAGAGATTACTACAGAGGAACTGGAGCAAGTTCTGGAAGCCCTGCCTGGCGGGAAGTCACCGGGCCCGGACGGCTTTACTTATTTTTATTACAAGGTGTTTGCGGCGGAGCTCCTCCCACACATGGCCGCCTTGTTTAACTCTTTCCTTCAGGGTGACCCTATCCCTCCATCCATGCTACACTCCCATTTAATCCTCCTGCCCAAGCCACCCAGGGACCCATTGGACTGTGCTAATTATAGACCAATAGCCCTTTTGAACTCCGATTTGAAGATGTTCACCAAGCTCTTGGCGGCCAGGCTTAATCGATGGTTGCCCCAACTCGTGTATAAAGACCAGGTGGGTTTTGTCCCTTGCCGTCAGGGGGGTGACAACACCAGGAAGGTCATAGACCTGGTGGATGTGGCAAATCGGACGAAGCAACAGGCGTTGGTGTTGAGTCTAGATGCAGAGAAGGCTTTTGACCGCCTTGCGTGGCCTTTTCTCTTCAAGACACTGGAGGTCTTTGGGATCTCGGGTGGCTTTATGCGGGCCTTGAAGTCCCTGTATAGCGCTCCTACGGCCTCTATCAAACTCCCCCTCCACATCTCTAAGCCTTTTCTCATCTCCAATGGCACCAGGCAGGGGTGCCCCCTGTCCCCCCTCCTTTTTGTGCTATGCATAGAGCCCCTCGCGGCCTCGGTCAGGAGGAACCCAGACATCTCGGGGGTCCTGGTCAGGAATAAACCGTTTAAAATCTCGCTTTTTGCCGACGATGTGCTCATTACACTTACTAACATCCATGTGTCCCTTCCAATTTTAATGTGCACCTTGGGTAGGTACGGGAGCCTTTCGGGGTATAAGATCAACTCTAGCAAAACGGAGGCAATGCCCTTGAATCTCGACCCGGTGGCCCTGGATTACCTGCGTTTGAATTTTAAGTTTCGTTGGAAGACAGATGCGGTCAAGTACCTGGGGGTTAACCTCACATCTACTTATGATTCCCTCTATAACCTTAACTTCCCCCCCCTTTTCCGAGAGCTGAGAAATCTTTTGAGCAAGTGGTTGCCCCTCCCTCTTTCATGGATGGGGCGCATTGCGGCGGTTAAAATGAGCTTGCTCCCAAAATTATTATATTTCTTTGAAACCCTCCCAGTTAAGGTACCAATAAAGGAGCTGAAGTCCCTTCAGGCGGCTATCCTTAGATTTATTTGGTGTAACAAACGTCATAGGGTGGCCAGGGAGGTGTTGATGGCTCGGAGAAACAGGGGGGGCTTTCTGTCCCGGACATCCTAAAATACTATTGAGCGGCCCATCTTAGGAGGATCCCCTGTTGGGTGTCCCTTTGGGCATACAACAGGTGGACTGAGATTGAAAAACTTTGGCTGGCGCCTATACATCCAAACACGCTCCTGTGGCCCCCGGCCCGGTGTGATTCGCCCCCCCCCTCTTCTTGGACCGATTCAGTTCACTAGGGACCTCTGGGCATTTTGCATTAGAAGATTTCCTTTGGCATCCCCCTGCTCCCCTCTGGTGTCCTTCATATACCAACCCTTGCTCCCAAGCAGTCTGGAGTCGGACATGGTGCACCCCTGGCTCAAGGCAGGTCTATTCAGATTTGCAGACATTATAGATGGAAGTACAATGCAGATCCATTCCTTTGAGTACCTTAGAGATAAATTCTCTCTCTCTAATCGAGAGTTTTTCCAATATCTGCAGATCAGAGACTTGGCTGGCTCCTTGTTTGGCAGGGCAGGGGCCTCGATTCCCACAGATTTTGAGAAAATTTGCAGAAGGGGCACTGATACTAAGGGACTAATTTCGGAAATTTACATTTTGCTTTCTGAGTCACGGGAGGGGCCCGAGGGGTCTTTTCCATACATGCGGAAATGGGAGTCTCTATTGGGAAGGCGGATACTTCCTCAGGAATGGGCAGCAATCTGGGGAAACGCCGCCAAGACGTCAATATGCACACTATATAAGGAAAATATCTATAAAATTTTGCTATTTTGGTACCACACTCCAGATTTCCTTCATGGCATAGACCCCTCCATACCGGCTTGTTGCTGGAGATGCGGGGGAGGCAGGGGCACCATTCTGCACATATTCTGGTCCTGTCCAGGGATAGTCCCCTTCTGGGAGCGGGTTAGAGGGTTGATCCATAAAGTACTATATATAGAGGTTGATCTTGATCCCCTGATCTATGTTCTGGGTCTTGGGAATGGGGGATTGGGAAAAACGGCCTCTAAGCTTTTGTCCCACATCCTTACGGCGGCCAGATGCTTAATTGCAAAGAATTGGAGGCAGCCAGGGACACCCTCACTCCAGAGCCTCAAGTATAGATTACTGGACGTTAGACGCATGGAACATCTCACGGCACTATTGCATGACACAGTTGACCGTTTCCAGGCCGTGTGGGCACCATGGGACTACTTTGCGGGACAGGAGGATCTGTGAGACTGAGGCCTATGGGTCCTATGGAAGGAGCATGGACTCTTGAAACCCTTCCCTCTTCCCTCCTATTTCTCCTCTCCCCTCCTAACCCTCCTCACCTGTCCTGTCATTGTTTGTCTAGGTTCGATAAGAATTCTGAATTTTATGTTTTATTTTATGTATGAAAAACGTAAATTGAAAATCTCAATAAAAATTCAAAGTTTGAAAAAAAAAAAAAAAAATCAATGCACCACACTAGCTTCCCCTGCCATGGCATGCCACCAGCCCGACATTAAGGAAGGTAATGTTATACTTGCAACCTGCTCACACACTACTTCAAATACACATCCCCTGCAGCTGCGCCACACAACGATCGTGTCCCCATAATACCAGCCAGTCCTGACAAATACGCATAACTGAATGAGCCCATAGCCATGTAGTGCCAGAGGATCTACACCACCGCGGGAGACCAATTACCCGGCCATCGAAACAACATGTCCTGCCTCATGCTCTATACAGAATTCCTGACAAATGGAGCAACACCTGCCATCAGCACTGGCCAGCTGGATAATCAAACAATTAATGCAGAGTCAGAAACCCTGATTCCACAAATGTATCAATTACTGGGCTGCTTACTGAAGCTTTGATAAAATCACCATTTCATCAGAAGGAGATTATCACTAGAGGACTAGTAAAACTTGCTGCGGTGTAGTCCTCCATATTCGTGAGTTTTGTATTACTCTTTCACTACACTGATTGGCAGCTTTGTTCCCATGTAAAGTGAACACAGGAAGCTGCAAATCAGTGGTGTGGGCGAGGTTATAGAGGGCTCTGTATCCAAAGAACTGGTAGATTTGTGGAAGATAAATTTTTGATATTATCAAAACTGTAACAAGCAGCTCAGTAAATAAGACATTGCTGGAGTATTGCTCTACACCACTACAGCATGCTGCTCTTAGAAGGGGTAAGAAAAACCTGGTGAAAGACTCCCTTTAAGGTTCATTAAAACATCCAAGCACATTTGGACTGCAATGCATGGACAGGCCATAGTTCTCCTAAATCTAGCATCACAGTCTGATAGAAATATATGAAACTGTTATGCTCTGGTCGGGACTGAGATCAGACCAATGTGCATGGATGTCACATGAGCCCTTAATCCCTTCACAACCTATGACATACCCAGTACGTTGAGTTCCCAAATGATGAGGTACTGAGTACATCCTGATGATCATGCAGGCACAGACACAATGCCCACTTGAACGTTGCCGGGATTTCAGATTTCCTGACAGCAAAGCCCTGGTGTCACAAGGGTACCACAATGGAGAGTGGTCCTTCCTATTTCTGGTGTCTGGAGATCGCAGCGCAAGGTTAAATACACACTTGCTCAGGGTTAAGTAGATCCTCTGGTTTCCTGAACGCTAAATGAAAGTTATAGCCAGCTGTTCTCTATTGCTAATTACATCTCCTTTATAGACTTCTCTCTCATCCAAGGTAATCAACAGTGATAGTTTCTGCTTAGCTTGCCTCTAGAGGGAATCTCTCAGATGTGGACAAGGAAACCATTCAGAGTTAATTTGCTGTGGGAAAGCTGTGTTGTGTTTTTCCCTTCCTTATTTCTTCTTGTATTTGCCCCTCTGGTCAATTCCTCATTACTATCTCTTGTCGTTTGGAGTGCTTTGTATTATTGCTATTTATTTTACCCCTGTCTGCCTAATTAAGTCTCTGTGTCTTTAATCTAGAGCAGGACAATCATTCCCGTTTCCCTGCACACTATACAGGGCTGAGTCCAGGCAAAGACAGGGAAAGGCACGTGATCGGTGATGGGGTGAAAGAACTTGTATATGGATGTTAGGGAGTGCAGGGATCAGCCTCAGGTCAGTTTAGAAGGTGACCTCGTTCCCCTTTCCCTAGTGCTAGGGCCCACCCTTGTATCATGTACCCTGTGTGTTGCGGTGTTCACCGGGGGTTCCCGTGTACCTGGCGGAACCCCAGTAGTCACTGCATGACCATGGATCTCACAGCCAGGGATGCTCTTTATGCTGTCCCTCACTGTTTAATCCCTATATGCCAAGATTGATATCGATTTGAGCATTTAGCTAGATGGGAGAGAGAGTGCGCTCTCTCTTGCCTCTGATCGGTGCTCCAGTGACATCATCATGAGGGCTTGATCAATGCAATGGTGGTCCGAGATCGTCATATAGAAAGCCTCTGGGATCATGCCAGGAGCATGATCAAAGAGGCTTATGTCAATGATGCATTGACAGATCTACACTTCTATTACACCTCTAGCGCATTGCAATACATTATATCAGTGATAAGAACAATAAAAGAAAATGTCCCATATAGAGACTAAGCAGAAAACAAAGTAAGCAAAGTAAAAAAAAATGTGTAAAGATATATATATATATATATATATATATATAAAATATATAAAGCTGAGTGTATGCATGCATGTGTGTATGTATGTGTGTATGTCCGCTAAAGGAATCCGCACCATCGCATTTACAATTACGAAATTTTGCACAGACACCTCATGTGACTCAGGGAACGTCATAGACTATGTTTTGATGGGAAGATTTAACCCTGCGCTTTACAGTTACTCTCCAAAATCCTGCCTCCATTAAACTGAATGGAGCTGGGAGCTGCAAGTTATTAATAGCAACTGTCAGTAGTTGCTATAGGAACAAAATAAACTGTTAGTATAAGAAGCTTATATGTGAGGTAATAAGATGTCAGTGGTGAGACGGATAGAGAGAGACAGAAAGAGACAGACAGACAGAGACACAGACAGAGACAGACGTGGAAAGAGAAAGACGGGGAAAGAGACAGACGGACAAAGAGACAGACCTGGAAGGAGACAGACCTGGAAAGAGACAGATGGGCAGAGACAGACGGGGAAAGAGACAGACAGAGACAGATGGGGAAAGAGATAGACGGGCAAAGAGACAGCCTGGGCAAAGAGACAGATGGGCAGAGAGACAGCCCTGGAAAGAGACAGCCCTGGAAAGAGACATACCATGAAAGAGACAGACGGGGAAAGAGACAGACGGGGAAAGAAACAGACGGGCAAAGAGACTGACCTGGAAAGAGACAGACCTGGAAAGAGACAGACGGGCAAAGAGACAGACGGGGAAAGAGACATACAGAGACAGATGGGGAAAGAGACAGACAGAGACAGACAGGGAAAGAGAGATGGGCAAAGAGACAGACCTGGAAAGAGACAGACCTGGAAAGAGACAAACCTGGAAAGAGACAAACCTGGAAAGAGACAGACCGGGAAAGAGACAGACCGGGAAAGAGACAGACCTGGAAAGAGACAGACAGGGAAAGAGACAGACAGAGACAGACAGGGAAAGAGAGATGGGCAAAGAGACAGACCTGGAAAGAGACAGACCTGGAAAGAGACAAACCTGGAAAGAGACAAACCTGGAAAGAGACAAACCTGGAAAGAGACAGACCGGGAAAGAGACAGACCGGGAAAGAGACAGACCGGGAAAGAGACAGACAAAGATAAACGGGGAAAGAGACAGTCGGAGAAAGAGAAAGACAGACAGACACACACATAGAGACAGACACAGAGATAGAGAGAGACAGACAGACACAGAGATGGAGACAGATAGACTGATACAAATACAGACAGAGAGATAGAATCATGGCCCCCAAAGAAGATTACCTTGAAACGTGCGTCGGGCTTGGGTTGGGACCTGACATCTGAGCCTCACAATCCACTAACATGTGTAAGCCTGGAGTCTGCTGCATTTAATCCATCGCTTTAACGAACGGGCACTTCTGATTGATTTCACTGCTTGAGCGCCATCTAGTGTTCGTTTGTGGAACAGCAGGGACTTTCTATTTAGATTTTCAAATATTGTGCATTTACTCCAGACACGCTATATTACGTGCATTTTTGCCCATAAATTAATTGGGTCAGGTGTAGGCTCTGATGTCTGTTTTCCTTCCCTCTTTGGGCTTTTTACTGGTGTCCCCACTTTTATCCTGTCCCTCTTTTTTGGAATTATGTGCTTGATATGGTTGGATTATTGTATAAACTGCATTTATATTCAATTTTAATATAATAAACTGTTTTTTATATATTTTTTGTAGTAATAAAAATGAATTAAACACAAAACAGTTTCTGTATTTACTATAATATAATGGTGATAATTATTTATGGGTCTTTAAACTCCCAGAAGGGTTGCGTTATGGTTATTAGTGTCTTATGTGGGAGTGACCCGATGATTAAAGAATGAGGTCCTGTTTCTGCCCTATCTTTGTGGTTAAGAGAGATAGAAACAGACAGACAGAGACATAGACACAGACAGACAAGGAAAGAGACAGAGAGACAGACAGGCAGCGACACACAGACAGAGACTGGGAGAGAGACAGAGAGACAGTTACTATCCCGGGCAACGCCCGGGTACTACAGCTAGTATATATATATATATATATATATATATATATATATAAACAAAAAAAATGAAAAAGATATTTCAATGAATATGTCTATTATATTTGGTATTGCCACGTCCGTAACAACCCGATCTACAACACTTAACATTGGTTAAATCCTTCAGTTACCAGAAAAAAAAAAAATAAAAAGTAGCAAAAACTGTCTTTTCATCATACAACTTAATTAGGAAGGAATAAAAGGTGACAGAAAAAACAAGCTGCCATTCAGCTCTTTCAGCCAAAGACTAAAAAGGCTATAGCTCTCAGAATACAGCAATGCAATTTTATTTTCTCTAAAATAGTTTTTATAGTTTAAAAATGGCTAAACATAAAAAAAAAATATAAATGGAGTATCCCTATAATTGTATTCACCCAAACAAAAAAGTCATCTTTTCACTTTCCCGACAGGGTGAAAAGTTTGAAAAAAAAATAAAAAACTCCCGAATTGCTGGTTCTTCTTGATTCTGCTTCCCAAAATGGTATCAATAAAAAGTCTAACTAATCCCGCAAAAAAAGCACTCACATGACTGTCAGCAGAAAAATTGAAAAGCTTTAGCCTTCAAAATTCAGTGATGCAAAAACTCTTTATTTTGTAAAAAAAAAAAGTGTTTTTTATGTAATAGTAACCAAACCTAAAAAACAATATAACTCTGGTATCACTGTAATCACATTGACATAAGGAATAAAGCCACCTAAGTACTTATAATGCAAGGTGAACTGCGTAAAAAATAGTAATAAAGACGATTCTTCAATTGCTGTTGATTTATTTAGTCTGCCTCTCAAAGATCGCAGTAAAACTCATCTCACATTATCCTGCACTCTACGCTGAGTGCTTACATCGGGGGTTATGTGTTAATCCCTGAAAAACGTGATTCAGACAAAATTCCCAAAGGAAAATTTACTGTAATGAAGCAAAGAGAGTCACTTTGAACCCCCATCTGGCCTGGGGTCTAACAGTGTCCATTTTTTTACACATTTTTAGGCGTGCACAAAAGTGCTTTAACAACAACCTTTTGTACCTTTGAAAAGATGGACACCATTGAAGGCCAAATGGAGCCTGGATTAGCTGTGCTGCCTCATTATAGTGAATAGATCCATTGGGGGTGTCACCTGAATAATGTATGTCGGACGTGTAGATGGAAACCCGCATGTAAGTGCTCAGCATAGAGCACAGGATAATTGTGAAGTTATCCAACATTTTCTGTATAAATTGACACCAAATAACATTCAACTCAACTAAAAAAAACAATTTCCCTCTCAGGTCCGTATCTGTTAATGGAAATTTTGGGGGCTTCCACATTTCTGGTAGCAGAAAGGTTCTGGAAAAGTGCTATGGCCTCTACCCCCAAAAGAAATCCAGGACATTCTGCACTCCCAAATCTAAATGACCCTTTTCCTTCTGAGGACCACAATGTGTCTAAGGGCTGCTTCTCACTTGCGAGTTTCTCGCAGTAGAGCAATGCGAGAAAATCTCGCATTGGAATCGGACACATGTTAGCGAATGATTCAGCTCACATCTGCGATTTTTTCAGTCCGAATCGGACTGAGAAAAAATCGCAGCATGCTGCTTTTTTGCGAGTTTCTACTGCGAGTTTCTCCAATGCAAGTCTATGGGAGCGTGTAAAAAATCGGATGTCACGGGACGGCACTCACACTATCCTAGTGACATCCGATTTTCTAAATACATTTCTCGCATGTTTCCTAAAACACTGGAAACGAGCGATGTCTCCCAATGTCTGTCAATCACTATTCTCTGTCAGTCGGTCTCTCCCTCTCGGTCTCTATTCTCTCTCTGTCGGTCCGTCACTATCTCTGTCCCTCTCTCACAGTCTGTCGGTCATTTTCCCCTCCTCTCTCATACTCACCGATCCCCGATCCCCGATCCCCGTCGCGGTGCTGCACGGCTTTCTCACTGCTGTGGCGGCTTTTACTATTTTGAAAAAGCCGGCTGCTCATTAAACAATCTCGTATTCCCTGCTTTCCCCGCCCACAGGCACCTATGATTGGTTGCAGTGAGACACGCCCCCACGCTGAGTGACAGGTGTCTCACTGCACCCAATCACAGCAGCCGGTGGGCGGGTCTATACTGTGCAGTGAAATAAATAATTTAAAAAAATGGCGTGCGGTCCCCCCCAATTTTAATACCAGCCAGATAAAGCCATACGGCTGAAGGCTGGTATTCTCAGGATGGGGAGCTCCACGTTATGGGGAGCCCCCCAGCCTAACAATATCAGCCAGCAGCCGCCCAGAATTGCCGCATACATTATATGTGACAGTTCTGGGACTGTACTCGGCTCTTCCCGATTTGCCCTGGTGCGTTGGCAAATCGGGGTAATAAGGAGTTAATGGCAGCCCATAGCTGCCACTAAATCCTAGATTAATCATGTCAGGCGTCTTTGAGACACCCTCCATGATTAATCTGTAAATTACAGTAAATAAACACACACACATGAAAAAATCCTTTATTAGAAATAAAAAACACAAACACATTCCCTCATTACCAATTTAATAAGCCCAAAAAAGCCCTCCATATCCGGCGTAATCCACGGACCTCCAGCGTCGCTTCCAGCATGAAGGTGACAGGAGCTGCAGAAGACACCGCCGCTCCGGTCACCTCCAAGCAGCAACTGAGGTGAGTAGCGCGATCGGCTGAGCTGTCACTGAGGTTACCCGCTGTCACTGTTGGAGGATCCAGCGGTGGTCGCGATTAACCTCAGTGACAGCTCAGCTGATCGCGCGGCTGTTTTCAGTTGCTGCTTGGAGGTGACCGGAGCGGCGGTGTCTTCTGCAGCTCCTGTCACCTTCATGCTGGAAGCGACGCTGGAGGTCCGTGGAGTACGCCGGACATGGAGGGCTTTTTGGGGCTTATTAAATTGGTAATGAGGGAATGTGTTTGTGTTTTTTATTTCTAATAAAGGATTTTTTCATGTGTGTGTGTTTATTTACTGTAATTTACAGATTAATTATGGAGGGTGTCTCATAGACGCCTGACATGATTAATCTAGGATTTAGTGGCAGCTATGGGCTGCCATTAACTCCTTATTACCCCGATTTGCCAACGCACCAGGGCAAATCGGGAAGAGCCGGGTACAGTCCCAGAACTGTCGCATATAATGTATGCGTCAATTCTGGGCGGCTGCTGGCTGATATTGTTAGGCTGGGGGGCTCCCCGTAACGTGGAGCTCCCCATCCTGAGAATACCAGCCTTCAGCCGTATGGCTTTATCTGGCTGGTATTAAAATTGGGGGGGACCGCACGCCATTTTTTTAAATTATTTATTTATTTCACTGCACAGTATAGACCCGCCCACCGGCTGCTGTGATTGGGTGCAGTGAGACACCTGTCACTCAGCGTGGGGGCGTGTCTCACTGCAACCAATCGTAGGCGCCTGTGGGCGGGGAAAGCAGGGAATACGAGATTGTTTAATGAGCGGCCGGCTTTTTCAAAATAGTAAAAGCCGCCGGAGCAGTGTGAACACCGTGCAGCGCGGCGCCGGGGATTGGTGAGTATGAGAGAGGGCTGCTAACTTCAGTCACTCGGGGGATTAGTGGTCACCGGTGAGCCCTTCACTGGTGACCGCTAATCAGGACGCGGCACAGACAGAGCCGCAGCATGACAATGAAGTCGGGGGAAGTTAACCCGAGTTCATTCTGATTGTGCGGCTCTGTCTGTGTCTGCTGTCATCTGCCATTCAGCTCTGCTACATGGCTGTCTGTGTCTGCTGTCAGCGGCCATGTAGCAGCGCTGAATGGCAGATGACATAGTAAAAAATACGCATTACACACGCATTACACACGCATTACACACGCTAGTAAAATCATTAATTTATTCAGAAATAGCATCGCACTTGCGTTGCACTCGCACCTAACTTGAACTAAAATCAGCCGAGTTTTTTTCAGCCCAGTCGGACCGATTTTACTCGCATAGATGTGTTTCCACCCTAAACCAGAGTTAACCCATCCACATGTTTGGCATTATTGTAGTAAGGTGAGCTCGTCTAATTTACAAGGTGTGTTTCTCCAGAAGCACGACCTGGGCATAAAGTAAGGGCACTACAATGTACTTTGCATTACAAGGGCTTATTTGCAATTTTTAATTTAGCAACATTTACTGCTTTTGATTTAATGCGTTGTTTTCCAGAGACTAATTCATCACTACACTTTTAGATGACCTCCCTGAGGGGTGTAATTTCTAAATGTTGATCACTTGAGGGAGTTTCTGTTGTTCTGGCAATGAGGGGCTCTGAAAATGGAGTCTGCAAACTATTCAAGGAAAGTCTATGCTCCAATGGACAAATGGCGCTCCTTCTCTCCTGAACCTTGCAGTGCAGACAAACAGTACTGTACAGTCACATGTGGGGTACTGCCACATTCAGGAGAAATTGTTTAACATATTATGGGGCCTTTTATACTTATTCCCCTTGGTAAAATTGGAAATCTGGAGTTAAAACAACATTTTAGTGGTAAAAATATAATTATTTTTTCTTCACCGCCCAATAGTGTAACATGTTTTGATACAACTGTGGTGTCAATATGCTCACTGAACCCCTAGATGAATTCATTGAAGAGTACAGTTTCTCAAATGGGGTCACTTGTGGGGGACGTTTGTTATTCTGGCACCTCAGGGGCTCTGCTAATGTGACATGGCACACCCAAATAATTCCAACTAAATATGAATTCAAAGAAGGTGCTCCTTCCCTTCTTCACTTTGTACTGTGTCTCAAAAGTAGTTTTCAATCACATATGGGGTATTAGTAAACTCAGGCAAAATGGTTAAATAAATTGTATGGTCCATTATATCCTGTTACCCTAGTAAAAATAAAACTATTGGGGTTAATTCAACATTTTTGTGGTAAATGTATCTTTTCATTTTCATGACTCAACATTTTACAACTATAAAATTCTGTAAAGCACCTGGAGGTTCAAGCTGCTCACTAAACATCTACAGTAGATAAATTCCTTGACTGATAAAGTTTTCAAAATGTTGTCACTTGTGGGGTGTTTCCACTGTTTAGGCAGATCAGGGGCTCTCCAAACATGACATGGTGTCCGCTAATGTTTCCAGCCAATTTTGTTTTAAAAAAAGTTAAATGGCGCTTCTTGCCTTCTGAACCCCTACATGGGCCCAAACACTAGTTTTCCACCACATATGGTGTATCAGCGTACTAAGAAAAAATTGCACAAAAAATTTATATTCTGCAATTTTTCCTGTTGCCCTTGTGAAAATGAGAGATTTGGGGTTAGGGTATGGTTCCACTTGCGATTTTCATGGACGAGTACAATCAATCAGGCAGTGTCCCTCTGCTATTTGTTAATCAGCTCAAATCGTACTGAGGATCAAAATGCAGCTAATGCAAGTTTATGGGTGCGAGAAAAATATTGCACGGGTTTACATATGCATGTCATACGGATGACATATGGATGTCATGCGGATGGCATACGCATGTCATATGGAAGGCATACACATGTCACACGGATGCTAGGTGAGAAAAACCTACACACTCGCTTACACTTCCACAGCACTCGCATGGCACTCACTTGACATATGGATGCTAGGCAAGAAAAAAAAGCTCACTCACATGACATATACAAGACCATACGCATGACACTTGTCCCACTTTTTGGAATGAGTATCGGAGTGATTATTTGTACGCAAGTGGAACCATACCCTTTGAAGCAACATTTTTTAGGTAAAAATGTATTTTTAATTTTTATGGCTCAACATTATAAAATTCTGTGAAGCACCTGGGGAATCTGGATAAATTATTTGAGGGGTCTAGTTTCCAAAATGTGGTCACTTGTGGGGGGTTCCACTGTATTGGAACATCAGGGGCTCTCCAAAGGGGATATGGTGCGTGCTAATGATTCCAGTCAATTTTTATTTTAAAATATCAAATGGCGCTCCTTCCCTTCCTGAGCCCTGCCGTATGCCTAAACATTAGTTGTTTTTGTTTTTTTAACCACATATTGGGTATCGGCATACTAAGGAGAAAATGCACAACAAATTATATGGTTCATTTTCTCCTGTTTCTCGGTGAAAATGAAAGATTTGGGGTTAATGCAACATTTTTATGGTAAAAATGTATTTTTTCATTTTCCGTGCTCAACATTATAAAATTCTGTGGCTGATTTTGAAGAGAGACACACATGGTTTATTATTGTCCAGAAAGGAAGGGGATTGTCAGCTTGGAAAAGTGGGAGGACCTCGAAAACGTCACCTCAGATTTTGGTCACTGTATTTTCAGTGCGGTTTTTGCATGGAATTTTTCTAAATACAATTGACAAGATGTCAGTCTAATGTACACCATATATTTACTGCTGGAGCATCACTGTGGATGTCCATGTGATATTCAGGCATGACCAAACAAGGTACACATTGTGAATGCGATCATCATATGGATGCCTAAAGCAGAAGTGATTTACTCTCCTTGGAGATACACGACCGGTGCGGCAGTAGCGCTAATGATCCATGTAAGTCTAGATGAATGTCATGAATTGCTGGTCTGAAGAGGAGGACGACTGTTGAGTTTATGTGACATGTAATCATGGCCAAACGGGCAATATATTGTAAACGCGGTCTGTGTATGGATGCTTAAAGCAGTGATTTATTCACTCTAGAAATGCACAGCCGATCTTGTAATTATGCCATTGCTTTATTGAGTCTGGAGAAATTACTAAATATATGGACCCTGCATGTATAATAGCAATTAACACATGGACACGTTGAAAACTAAAAGAAATCTACCTTGTTCACAATTGAGTATGGTGCATATGTGTTACCTTTGAAGGAGAATTTGATCTAAATTCATTCAAATTCATGGACTTTGGATGCATTATCTATTTGTGATACATTTTTTGGACTTCAATATGAACTTAGTTCTGCTGCAGTATTCTGAAAATTATTTATTGTGAGGAATTATTATTTCCTCTGGACTTTATTTCTATGAATTCATATAAAAAATTAATATATACCAAAGTATAGTGATGTCGTTCCTTTTTTTTCTCTGTTTTTGAATCTATATATATGGAGCCAAAGAAAAAGCCGCTAGAAAGGTTGATACGGTGTTGTACGAGAAAAAGATTGATACGGTGTTGTACGAGTATTAAAAAAACAACTAAATTGTGATTTATCCTATTTTAAAAGCTGTTACAGCGTCAGCCATTACTACCTCTTGTGGTAGGGAATTCCATCGCTGGCATGTCGCTGGTGAAAGCACCCGCCCCGTCTGTTGTGCATCACAGGCAAATCGCTGCCTGTGGCGCACAACATCACTAGGACCCATCACACATACTTACCTGCCTAGCGATGTCGCTGTGGCCGGCAAATCGCCTCCTTTCTAAGGGGGCGGTTTGTTCGGTGTCACAGCGGCGTCACTAAGCGGCCACCCAATAGAAGCGGAGTGGCGGAGATGAGCGGGCCGAACATCCCGCCCACCTCCTTCCTTCCTCATTGTGGGCGGCCGCAGGTATGATGTTGTTCCTTGTTCCTGCGGTGTCACATATAGCGATGCGTGCTGCCGCAGGAACGACTAACAACCTGCGTCCTGCAACAGCAGCGATATTCGGGAAAGGAACGACGTGTCAATGATCAACGATTAGGTAAGTAATTTTGATCGTCGCTAACGAGGTCGGAGGTGCGTCACGAATTCCATGACCCCAACGACATCTCGTTAGCAATGTGATTGCATGCAAGCCCGCTTTAGTCTGCCTGCTTTAACTGTGAAGAACCCTTTCCTAGTTAGCTGCCAGAATCGCCTTTCTTTCACCTGTGATAAATGCCCCCTGGTCTTTAATATTGTCTTTGGAAAAAAGAAGTAAAAAAAAGCTAGTCCTTTGTATTGACCACACATGCATTTACAATATATATACTGTATAAATGAGATCTCATCTGAGATCCTTTTTTTTCTATGTTAAATAAGCCCAATTTTAACAACTTCTCATTATTCCAGCAAAATTTACAAAACCATTTTCTATAGGGACGACATCACATTTAAAATAAAGAGGCCTAGGTGACAAAAAATACCCAAAAGTGACACTATTCTAAAAACTGCACCCCTCAAAGTATTGAAAATAAGACCAAAGAAGTTTAATAAACTCTTTAGGTGCTTCACAGCAACTAAAGCAATATGGAAGGAAAAAAATGGAAATTTTACTTTTTACAACAAAATTGTTACTTTAGCTCCACATTTTGCATTTTCACAAGTATAACAAGAGAAAATGCACCATACAATTTGTAGTGCCATTTCTCCGTAGTACACCAAATGTGGTGGAAATCTACTGTTTAAGAGCACGGTAGGGTTTAGACGGCAAGGAGCTCCATGTAAATTTTAGAGTACAAAATTGTCTTGATTAGAGCACGGACGCCATGTTGTGTTTGGAGAGCTCCTGATGTGCCTCAACAGTAGTGCTCACCCACAGGTAGCTCCATTTTGGGAGCTGGACACCCCAAGTACTTTATTTAGATGTTTAGTGCGCACCTTTAACCCCCTGGTGCTTTGCAAAAATGTATGATGTTGACCTATGAAAATAAAAAAAATAATTTTATTTTCACAAGGGTAAGAGGAGATAATGGACCACTCAATTTGTTGCGCAATTTCTCTTAAGTATGATAATACCCCATATGTGGTCCAAAACTATATTTAAGGCCCCTTTCAGACGTCCGTGAAAATCCCGCACGTTTTTCATGGACGTGTCAAAGTTGCGTATTGCCCTCCGTGTGCCGTGTTTATGTCAGAAAATTTTATACTGTTGGGCAGTGAACAAAAAATAATTACATTTTTATCACTAAGGTGTTGTTTTAACTCCATATTTTCAATTTTCACAAGGGGGATATGTAAAAAATTCCCCATAATATGTCACACAATTTCTCCTGAATGTGGCAATACCCCATAAGTGATTTCACAGTACTGTTTGTCTGCACCACAGGGCTCAGGAGGGAAGAAGTGCCATTTGATTTTTGAGCACAGATTCTCCTAGAATATAAGCAAGTCTAAACTTCCTAGACTCCATTTGCAAACCCCCTAAATGCCAGAACAGAAGAAATCCCCTCAAGTGGCCACATTTTGAAAATTAAACCCATCTGGGAGTTTATGAAGCAGTAAAGTGACAAGTTAGTCTCTGGAAAACACCATCAAACGCAGTGTATATTGCAGAATTAAAAATTGCAAATAAGGCCTTGTCATGCCCAGTACATTGTAGTGCCTATACATTGTGACCAAGTCTTGCTCCTGGAAACCCGCAAATTAAGTGTGCACTCCTTACGACAACAACACCAAACATGTGGACGGTAACTGTGGTTTAGGTACACTGTGGTTTAGGCACACTGTGGTGCTTAGAAGGGAGGGAGGCACTTGGCTTTTGAAGCACAGATTTTGCTGGATTTCTTTATTGAGGGCGGGAGTTATAGCATTTTTCCAGAGCCTTTGTGCTACAAGTAGCATGGAAGCCCCCTATATTTCAGTTAACAGATGACAGACCTGAGTGGGGATTGGGCATTTTGGATCAGTTCACATTTTCAGTGTGTTCTATTCTAAGCACTTACGTCAAGCTTTCGATCTAAATCTCCAAAATACGTGATTTATATGAAACCCATGATGGATCTATTCACTAATGAGGCAGAAGAGTTACTTACTCTGGACTCTGTTTGATTTCTATTCAGCAATGTTCTTCTTTTCAAAGATGATCAAAACTGTTGATGACCGCATATTTGTACACACCTAAAAAAGACCCATAAAAAGATGGACACCACCACACGACAGGTCAGACGGGAGTTCAAAGTGACTACATCTGCCTAATTACAGTGAATTTTCTTTTGGAAATTTTGTCTGAATCACATTTTTCAAAGATTTACACGTAAACTGTGGTGTAAGCACTCAGTGTAGAACGCAGAATAAATATGAGCAGCTCCATTCTGTGATCTTTGGGAGACAGAATAAACAAATCAACAGCAATTAAAGAATTAGCTGTATTTATTTATTTTTTACTCTGTTCACCTTGGGGTATAAGTGATATTGTGGATTTATTCATCTGGTCACTATGAGTGTTGCAAGCTGCATATTTTGTTCAACTACCTGGGCTTACAAATATGTAATGTGCTGACATTGAGTACAGACATATTCACCCTTGAATGGTGGTTAAAGGCAGGAGTACATCACACAAGGTGCACACCCCAATCACTGCTGGGCAGGTCTGAATGTGTTACGTCAATTCATTTGTGACTATGGTGTGAAAAGAAAAGGTTACCTCACTAGTGATTTGCATAAAAGAGGAACAGTATGCAGTGATTTCTTTTTGAGGGTATGCCTGGTGCCAATATTTATCGAAGACTTTGTGCACAACATAGAGAAAGTGTTTTGTTTTGAAGAAGTATGTTAGAATATAGAGATTCAAGGAAGGTCACAAAAGTGTTGGTCATGAAGAATTAGCCGGACTCCAGCCCATGACCACAACTGATGACAACACTGAGTGTGCATGGGAACTGATTAAGCTGAATAGACAAGTGACAGTGGTTGATGCCCCTAAATAAATTCTTACAAGAACAAAGATTCATGTCTGATAAAGAGGTGAAGACAACAGTGCATTCATACCTCGCAGATCAGCCTAAAATATTTTTTAACCCCCTTCACGATCAAGAACGTATGTATACCTTGATGGCCATGTCTGTCCCTTTAATGGATGCCCACATTATTCCCCACAGATGTCTGCTGATCTGATCAGCAGACATGTGCAGCTAACAGGTGTGGGTGGATCTCCAATCCACTAGCGCCTGTTAACACCTTAGATTGCCCTATGAAACTCTGAGAGCACGATCTAACGCGTGTTGGCAGGGATTGCACTGATCCCCACCTTTATCAGCGGCCCTAGAAGCACTGCAGACATAAAGTCCCTAGTAAAATCAATAACAATTGTAAAAAAAAAAAAGAAAATTGCCCAGCAGTGATACGAAAGCTTGCTGCATGGACAAAGCTTGTGGAAAAGTAAGGAGATTATGTTGAAAAATTGTGTACTTAAACTTTTTGAAAGTGGCTTAAAATAAATTCTATCTCCAGAGTGGGGATAATTTTTGACTCACACCCTTGTATATAAATTTGACATTGCTGTAATCATACTGACATACAGAATAACAGTGCATAATGAGCAATTTACAAAAAAGAAGCCTAAAAAATTTGAGGGAATGCTATTTTTTCCCTATATCCTAATAAAAATGTAACTTTTTCAATACATACAATGTGTTCCATAAAGTTCCTTTAAAAACAAGCTTTAGTATAGTTACAGTGACATTCAGAAAACAATAAACCGCAGTGACTCCAGGAATGCAGAAATATTAAAGTACACCCAACTCTCATTCTCCACATAATGGAGAATGATAACATTTTTAATAACCTAACAGTGCTGGTAAGTGATGCAGATTCCTGTAAAAATGACTGAATAATGAGGGGAGGAGGGAGAGTAGAAAACAAGGCACATCAGAAATAACCTCACTGTAGGGGACGGGTGTTGAGTGCTCAATATCATACGAGTATATTTTGTTTAATTAGGCCAGGGTATTCCCAGAAAGGACTCAGGAACCCCTTATTTAACCAAATAGTCTAATGAAAAGGTTCATAAAAGGAACTGAGCTTTATGATGTTAGTACCACCGGCATGCATTGGGTTAATAATCTTATATTTTTCCAAACAGCCATGATATTTATTGGTGGAAATTTTTCTTATCTTCTGCAGTGAGTCACATTTGGAGAATAAATATTTCTTCAGTTCAAATGCCACAGCTGTCAACCTTTGAACTTTATGAAATCCTGAAAATAATTTCTTGACAGCTTATTGAGAATGTGAATCAAATTTATCACTTTAATAGAAATGTCTTCATCTTTCTTCATAAGCTCATCTTTATTTTTTCATGAGCAAAAATGATAATATTTTGTCATCTTTTATAGTTTGTGTGTATCTTTATGAAGGAATTTAAATAAGACCTATCATTAAGTCAAAAGTCACCAGTTTTTGCTCTTATTTTATTCATCCTGATCCCATAAATAATTTCATTTTTTTTGTTTGATTTGTCTAAATCCACCATGTGTTTCCAGAGATGTGGGCATATTTATTTAGTGCTAATTGTTATGGTCTTTACCTAGGGGGTGGGGTCACATGGTTCTCCGGGGGTGTAACGGTAATCTCCAGTATTACTCACTGAGTCTCGCCCCCTGGATAAAGATAATAAAAATTAGCCCTAAATGAAAAGGCTCACATCTCCAGAACCATATGGCGGATTCAAGAAAAAAAAAATACTGGGTTTCTCCATGCTGGATTGCCTTACAATAAAATCTAAAATATAATCTGGAGAAATGTCATCTTCATTTTGAAGGGTCCGGTGTTATTTATTCCCTCATATTCTGTCACCTACGAGGGAAGGAGAGGAGTAGATCACTGTGTGCAAGAGGGGGGATGAGGGGGAGCGGTCTGTGAGAGAGGTGGATGATGGGGGAGCGGATTGTGAGAGAGGGGGGATGATGAGGGTGGTCTGTGAGAGAGGGGGGATGATGGGGAGCGGTCTGTGAGAGAGGGGGATGATGTGGAGCCGACTGTGAGAGGGGGGGGTGATGGGGAGCAATCTGTGAGAGAGGGGGGATGATGAGGAGCGGACTGTGAGAGAGGGGGGATGATGGGAAGTGGTCTGTGGGAGAGGGGAAATAATGGGGAGCGGTCTTTGAGAGAGGAGGATGAGTGGGGGTGGTCTGTGCACAAGGAGGGATGATGGAGTGTGGCCTGTGAGAGACGGGTGATGATGAGGAGTGGTCTGGGATTGATAGGGGATGATGGGGAGTGGTCTGTGCAAGAGGGGGATAATGGTGTGCGGTCTGTACAATAGGGGTATGATGGGGAATGGTATATGCGAGAGGGAGGATGATGGGGAGCAGTCTGTGTTAGATGGGGGATTGGGAGTGGTCTGTGCAAGAATGGGTTTGATGGGGAGTGGTGTGTGAGAGAGGGATGATGTGGTGTGGTCCATACACGAGGGGAGATGATGGGGAGCAGACTGTGAAAGAGAGAGGATGATGGGAAGCCGGTCTATGAAAGAGTGGGATGATGGGGAGTGGTGTCTAAGAGAGGGGAAATGATGGGCAGTTGACTGTGAAAGAAGGGGATCATGGGGTGTGGTCTGTACACGAGAGGGGATGATGGGGAGTGGTCTGTGAGAGAGGGGGGATGATGGGGTGCAGTTTGTGAAAGGAGGAATGATGGGGAGTGGTCTGGGATTGATGAAGGATGATGGGGAGTGGTCTGTGTGAGAGGGGGTATGATGGGAAGTGCACAAATAGGAAGAAATGAAAGTCTTTACATTTTCCCTACGTATCGGTATATCCCACGGTCCCCTGAGGAAGTCACACGAAACACGTGTTGGGACTTGTCCCCATGTGTGTCCACATGCTATCTGTCTCCATTGGTAAGCTCCCTGTACTGTTATCCAGTGCTGTTCTGGTTCTCTATGGCTCACTATTTTTTATAGCCTGTGATTATCTGACCTTGTTCAGTACACTGTATTAAGTAAAGGCTGGCAGTTGTTTCTATGCATAGGCTTGGATTTAGCACTCAGCACTAGAGATGAGCGAACCGGTCCCGGTTCGGCTCGAGGTCGGTTCGCCAAACGGAGGTCCCGTTCGAGTTCGGTTCGTCGAACGTTTGACGAACCGAACTCGAACTGCATAGGAAACAATGGCAGGCAATCACAAACACAGAAAAACACCTAGAAAACACCCTCAAAGGTGTCCAAAAGGTGACAAACAACTCACAACACAACACAAACACATGGGAAAGTGACAAGGACAAATTCTCATGCGAAAACAAAACAGCATTACGAGGAAAAAGAGGACGAGACACAGTTATAGGCATGGCATGCCCTTCTAAAATCATGTAAAACACCGCAAGGTGACTCCAAGCGGAGTCTCCCTTTTTTCCAAAAATTGGGCCCCACACACACCCACCCCTTCAGTGGCAGCAGTTGTGCCCCAGTTGTACAATTCACAGCTAGATTTGCATCAAGCACATTCAAAAATACGCCATAATTAACCGTCCCCAGGATGAGACCGCGGTAGGTAGCAAAGTCTTTCCTGATCCCAGCTCTGTTCATCTTGGCATCTTTTAAAAACAATGTAAGCAAGGGTTAATCCAAGCGGAGTCTCCCTTTTTTCCAAAAATTGGGCCCCACACACACCCACCCCTTCAGTGGCAGCAGTTGTGCCCCAGTTGTACACTTCACAGCTAGATTTGCATCAAGCACATTCAAAAATACGCCATAATTAACCGTCCCCAGGATGACTCTGGGGTAGGTAGATAAAGTCTTTGCTGAACCATGACTTGTTCATCTTGGCTCCTTTTAAAAACAATGTAAGCAAGGGTTACTCCAAGCGGAGTCTCCCTTTTTTCCAAAAATTGGGCACCACACACACCCACCCCTTCAGTGGCGGCAGTTGTGCCCCAGTTGTACACTTCACAGCTAGATTTGCATCAAGCACATTTAAAAATACGCCATAATTAACCGTCCCCAGGATGAGACCGGGGTAGGTAGCAAAGTCTTTCCTGATCCCAGCTCTGTTCATCTTGGCTTCTTTTAAAAACAATTTAAGCAAGGGTTACTCCAAGCGGAGTCTCCCTTTTTTCCAAAAATTGGGCCCCACACACACCCACCCCTTCAGTGGCAGCAGTTGTGCCCCAGTTGTACACTTCACAGCTAGATTTGCATCAAGCACATTCAAAAATACGCCATAATTAACCGTCCCCAGGATAACTCTGGGGTAGGTAGATAAAGTCTTTGCTGAACCATGACTTGTTCATCTTGGCTCCTTTTAAAAACAATGTAAGCAAGGGTTACTCCAAGCGGAGTCTCCCTTTTTTCCAAAAATTGGGCCACACAGACACCCCATCAGTGGCAGCACTTGTGCCCTAGTTGCAAACGGATGTTTTGATTTGCATCAAGCACATTCCAAATCCACAAGCATTTACTCTCCCCAGGATGATACAGGGGTAGTAAATTCCTTCTGGATCCATGACTTGTTCATTTTGATGAACGTCAGTCTGTCCACATTGTCACTGGACAGACGCATGCGCTTATCTGTCAGCACACACCCAGCAGCACTGAAGACACGTTCAGAGACAACGCTGGCAGCTGGACACGACAAAATCTCCAAGGCGTAACTGGAGAGCTCTGGCCATTTTTCTAGACTTGAAGCCCAAAATGAGCAAGGCTCCATTTGCAAAGTCATGGCATCGATGTTCATTTGGAGATACTCCTGGGAGAATGACTCCCTGCACCTGCACGGTTGTTTGGTGGAAAAGCCGAGCTAAGATCGAGTAACAGCTTCTGCTGATACTCCTGCATACGTGCGTCCCTTTCTATGGCTGGAATTATGTCACAACATTTGGACTTGTACCGGGGATCTAATAGTGTGGCAATCCAGTAGTCATCATCACTTCTAATTTTGACAATACGAGGGTCATGTTGGAGGTAGTGCAACAAGAAGGCACTCATGTGTCTTGCGCAGCCATGCGGACCAAGTCCACGCTGTGTTTGTGGCATAGAGGTGCTACCCGTTCTTTTTTCCTCTGACATCTCCCCCCAACCTCTTTCAACAGAAATTTGACCAAGGTCTCCCTCATCCGCTGAGTCTTCCATGTCCATGGACAGTTCGTCCTCCATTTCTTCATGTTCTCCTGCACCTTCCTCAACATTTCGCCTGCTACCATGCGCCCTTGTTGATCCCTGTCCCCCATGGTCCCATGCCTGCCGCGTTGGTGATGATGAACGTCTGGACCTTGGTGATGTTGTTGTGTCTTGCGCATATGAATCCTCCTGTAGTTCCTCCCCTTCCTGTTGTCTCACCCCCTGACTCCGAATAGTGTTTAGCGTGTGCTCCAGCATGTAAATGACTGGAATTGTCATGCTGATAATGGCATTGTCAGCGCTAAACATATTCGTCGCCATATCGAAACTGTGCAAAAGGGTGCATAGGTCCTTGATCTGAGACCACTCCATCAGGGTGATCTGCCCCACCTCTGCGTCTCGTTGGCCCAGGCTATACGTCATGACGTATTGCACCAGGGCTCGGCGGTGCTGCCACAGTCGCTGTAACATGTGGAGAGTCGAATTCCAGCGTGTCGCCACATCGCATTTCAGGCGATGAACCGGCAGGCCGAAAGACTTCTGGAGCGATGCAAGTCGCTCAGCTGCGGCGCTTGAACGGCGGAAGTGAGCAGACAGTTTTCGTGCCCTGTTCAGAAGGCCATCTAGGCCGGGATAGTGTGTTAAAAATTGCTGGACGACAAGGTTCAACACGTGAGCCATACAAGGTACGTGTGTCACCTTGCCCAGGCGAAGGGCCGCACCCAGGTTTGCAGCATTGTCGCACACGGCCTTACCAGGCTGCAGTTTGAGTGGAGACAACCATTTATTAAACTCGGACCGCAGAGCTGACCACAACTCCTCAGCTGTGTGACTCTTATTCCCAAGACATGTCAAGCTAAAGACTGCCTGATGCCGTTGCGCTCTGCTGCCAGCATAGTAATGAGGGGTGCGTGATTCCTTCTGCGCAGTGAGAACGCTGGTGGCCTGACCAGGCAGGCTTGGGGCGGAGGTGGAGGACCCAGATGAGGTGGAGGATGCAGAAGCAGTGGCGGAACTTGGACAGACAGAGGATTGACACACAAGTCGTGGGGACGGCAAGACTTGTGCAGCAGACCCTTCACCATCTATCACCATAGTTACCCAGTGCCCAGTCAGCGACATGTAACGTCCCTGTCCATGCTTACTGGTCCAAATATCGGTGGTGAAATGCACCCGTTCACACACAGAGTTTCTCAAGGAAGCGGTGATCTTGTGTGCGACATGCTGGTGTAGACACTCACTTGTTTCCCCTTCCAAACCAACTGACGACCTACCAAGCAAACTGCCTGTTGCGGTTACAGTGGTGGAAGTTGTGCGTGGAAAAACAGGTGTGACAGCTGTCCCCACAGTCCTAGAAGATGAAGAGCGTGCGGATGCACTAGAAGGGGCAGGCGGTGGATGGTTCGCTCCGCTAGGTCGCATTGCAGCACGGTGAGCTTCCCACCGGGACATATGATATTTATTCATGTGACGATTCATGGAAGAAGTTGTCAAACTGCTGAGGTTTTGACCTCTACTAATTCTACTAATAGAACCATGACAAATTTTACAGATCACATAATTTGGGCGATCTTTTGCTATGTCAAAAAAGGACCAGGCTAGGCAAGGCTTAGAGGGCATGCGACCTGTTGATCCACCCCGACTAGTGCTCAGAGGCAGAGTGGTGGCTGAGGATGCAGTTGTAGACGTGCTACCAGTACTCCGACTCTGTCCAGGAAGGCGCAAGGTAACTTCGTCATCAGTTGCATCCTCCTCCACCACCTCTGTTGATCTCCTCGAGTGCCTGACTGTGGGTTGACAGTAGGTGGGATCTACAACTTCATCATCAATTGTTGTGTTTGCACTCCCCTCCCCCTCAGACCGAGCCTCTTCTTGCCCTGACCGAATATTTAAGTTGTCATCCCAATCGGGTAGCTGCGTCTCATCTTCATCAGTATGTTCCTCATTGTCTATAACCACAGGTGTTACAGTTTGTGACAAAGGGTCAACATTATGCTCAGAAACTTGGTCCTCACGGCCTGAATCAGAGTCACAAAGGTTCTGGGCATCACTGCAGACCATTTCCTGTTCTGTACTCACTGTAGCTTGGCAGCAGACCTTTGATTTCCAGGCTATAGTGTGACTGAACAGCTCTGCAGACTCAGCCATCTCAGTTCCACCATACTGTGCAGGGCTGATGGAGACTTTGGAGCTGGGAGACAGCAAGTTTGATTGGGATGACAACTCAGAGGACTGGTGTTTTTTGGATGCGGTACTTGAAGTGGCTGAGAGGGCACTTGTTGGACCACTTGAGATCCATTCAAGCATTTTCCTTTTTTGGCCATCATCTACCTTTGTTCCTGTTGTTCGTGTACGTAAAACAGGGAGCACATCGGATTGTCCACAGTAAGTAGTAGACATCTTACTTTTGCTGGTAGATGGTCTATCTTCAGCAGATGATAATGGAGCTTTGCCACCTTCCCCACGGACAAACCCTTTTTTTTCTTTTCCACCACGCCTCTTCCCCTTTCCACCAGCATCTGTCATTTTGCCACTCATGTTGATTGCAACAAGATTGTGCACTGAAAATGTTGTAGTAAAAATTGAGAGGTGGTGTAGATTGCAGCGGTGGTCTAGCTTTATTAACAGCAGAATAATAAAGAATAAATATCCCTGACAATGCAACTACGGCCCTTAAACTGGCAGCATAAATTGCTAGTATAATAGCTTAGTAACTATCAGTTGGAGTGTGCAATGCAGGCAGACGTGCTGCAAATATCAGTGCACTACTGGGACAATACAGAAGTTCAATAGCCACGTTTAGGATGCCACTAGGTACACTCAGTGTTTGCTAGTATAATGGCTTAGTTATAATGAGTTTGAGTGTGCAATGCAGGCAGACGTGCTGCAAATATCTGTGCACTAGTGGGACAATACAGAAGTCTAACAGCCACGTTTAGGATGCCACTAGGTACGCTCAGTGTTTGCTAGTATAATGGCTTAGTAACTATCAGTTGGAGTGTGCAATGCAGGCAGACGTGCTGCAAATATCTTTGCACTAGTGGGACTATACAAAAGTCCAATAGCCAGGTTTAGGATGCCACTAGGTACGCTCAGTGTTTGCTAGTATAATGGCTTAGTAACTATCAGTTTGAGTGTGCAATGCAGGCAGACGTGCTGCAAATATGTTTGCACTAGTGGGACTATACAAAAGTCCAATAGCCAGGTTTAGGATGCCACTAGGTACGCTCAGTGTTTGCTAGTATAATGGCTTAGTTATAATGAGTTTGAGTGTGCAATGCAGGCAGACGTGCTGCTAATATCTTTGCACTAGTGGGACTATGCAAAAGTCCAATAGCCACGTTTAGGATGCCACTAGGTACACTCAGTGTTTGCTAGTATAATGGCTTAGTTATAATGAGTTGGAGTGTGCAGAGGACAGGAGGGTACAGTGCCAGGATTGTGGGGCTCTGGGTAGAGGAATGGAAGCCTGCCTTTCTATTCCCTACTAATGGGGAAATGCAGCGAGGAAATCCCTGACTTTAGCTACACAGACGCTGTCTCTGTTTTCAGGACCTGTCACCTATGGCTCTGACCCTGCCGGTACGAGCCCTTAAAAGGACTGATAGAAAGTGCTATCCCTAAGCTGTCCAGCGCTGTGTATGGAGCGTAATACAGCTGTATCGGCGATAGGAGCTGCGCCAGTGATGTCTGACACCAAGGACGCAGAAGGCAGATAATGGCGTGCTGGAGGAAAATGTCCGGTTTTATAATGCAGGGACATGTGACATGGACATCCTATCACACATGCCGTTGCTTCTCTGGCTAAAAGTCCACTTAGCTGTGTGTGTGTCTGGGATTGGCTGACATGCTGGCCCTCCCCACTACACGCGCGCGCTTAGGGAAGGAAGACAAGGAAAAAAAAAAAATGGCGATCGACATTATACAAACAGCAGTGATCTTAATGCGCTGTTCACGCACACTATACACTGAAATTTCATAATAGTGTGAGTCACAGAGTGACTTACACTATTACAGCGGAAAGCCAGCTAGGAATTAGCTGTTTTTTTCTGCTAGAACCGTTCTCGAACGTTTCTAGAACTATCGAGCTTTTGCAAAAAGCTCGAGTTCTAGTTCGATCTAGAACAGGCCCCAAAATCACTCGAGCCTAGAACTGGAGAACCTCGAACCGCGAACCGCGCTCAACTCTACTCAGCACTTTGTATATCAGGGAGACAATATATGAATTACTTTGCATGTGACCCCACATGGGGATTTTTTCGCCTGTCTTTGTCTAAACCTGTTTTGTACGTTCTATTATATTATATACCCCATGTTTCTTGTGTCTAATAAAACTTTTTATGTGCACTATAGCGTTTATTTTTCGCTAATTATTGACCATGGGATATACCGATACGTAGGCAAATTTAAAGACTTCCATTTCTTCCTATTTGTGCATATCTATTGAAGTTGTTGCCTTTTACTCCTAATGAAGTCCATGTACACTGCTCTGTTTTCCCTAATCTATGATGGGAAGTGGTCTGTGTGAGAGGGGGTATGATGGGGAGTGGTCTGTGCGAGTGGGGGGATGATGGGGTGTGGTCTGTGAGAGAGGGGCGATGATGGAGACCGGTATGTGAGAGAGGGAAGATGAGGGGATGCAAATCAGATTTAATGTTGATAAATGTAAAGTAATGCACCTAGGAAGGAGTAATCCTATAGCTGCGTATACTTTCAATGGAAGTAAACTCGTGACTACAGAACAGGAGAAGGACTTGGGTATTCTGGTTACATATAGGCTGAGCAGCAGCACTCAATGTCAGGCAGCAGTTGCAAAAGCAAACAACATATTAGGGTGTATAAAAAGAGATTAGATGCCAGGATCCCAACATATTGTTACCCCTCTATAAATCACTTGTAAGGACACATCTAGAATATGGTATCCAGTTTTGGGCTCCACATTATAAAAAGGATATTCAGAAGCAGGACCGGCTCCAGGTTTTCATGGGCTCTGGGCGAGAGAGCCTCTGTGGGCCCCATGCAGACATGTGTGATGCTCTGGCCTATCAGGACGCCACAGGGTATTGTGCAATCTGCCCTTCTGTACAGTACCCATCTCCTCCTTGGTTACGGATCCCTAACCTTTGGTGTTGCTAAGATCAAGCTAATTAAAATCCTAGGAACACCACACCCACCAGACACACCAGGGGACGGCCTGAGTGGAATAGGGTCGCCCACCTGGGGGTTGGTAAAGGGAGGGGTCAGGAGTGTAGAGGAGGAGAGTGTAGTGTTGGAGGTGAAAGAGAGAGGAGGTCAGGAGCAGGGCTCCTTAGTAATACTAGGTCGCGGACGTTGGTCTGGGCCTGGTAGGAGCTGGAACCCTGGTCACAGGGGATCGTGACAAGGGGCACCGACTGTCTAGGAGGACAGCCGGTGGCCTTGTGCCATCACCGGGCAGGGGCCAGGGCACGACAGGGTACATGGATCCTAGGTCAGGGAGTAGCTTCAGGCGTCCTGACAATTTACCCGACGAGGAAGGAGCCTTCAAGATCCATTCTCCACCCGTTCCAAAATCGGGGTACTAGCACAACGAGGGAGATAGGACATTCCCATTACACGGTCCAGAAAATCCAAAGCGTGAATCCTGAGCGCAAGCTCACCCAGTTAGCCATACTGGTGAGCGGGACCCGATAGTTTCAAGCTAAAGGGACCAAAAAGAGGAAACAGGTGCCAAGGTTAACATCACAGGCTAACAAGCGACACCAAAGGGCACAGGATCCAGGCGTGCTCCCCCTCAGCGGCAGCGGTGTCCAGAACTTTGGTTTACTACAGTTGTCGGGGTCAGCGTTATTGGACTGAGTGAGTACGAACGTGACCCTTACCTCCCCAATGGCACATCCCAACCATCATCACCGAGTCCAGGGGCATCACCCTACTCCTGGAGGGGTTAAACACCTTCCACCCGCATCATCGCCACCGGGTACTCCCACTCGCCGTGGTGGAACTCCATCTTACCACACACCACGGGTGGCATCACGAACTTTCAAATCCATCCCCTGTAAATAACCCCTTTAATTTGAGTGGCCGCGTGACCCCTCCCTGGGTCTGGAGACCCCTCGAGCCACCGCGGATCCGGATCCGAGCAGCCCGGCGGCAGCTGACGCGGGGGCGGCACACATGCACATACACAAATATAGCAGGAATGGTGAAATTGTAGCCATTATATATAGACACCACAGGCTCATAGCATAACGCCCTTAGGGTAGGCGTAAACTTCCTGGAAACTTCTATATCAGTAGAACACGAAGTATAAGTACCTAAAGACATTTTATTGAAACAGCTTTTTTAATTATTACAAAAAAATCCAAATCTTATACAGTACAGTAAGAGGACAGTAATATTAAACTAGGGAGAGACATGAATATGAGGGTGAAAAGTAATAAAAAAAAAGCTATTGTCAGTTATAATTACACCGCTCAAAGTGAGCTTTCTGGGGGGCATACACATTACAGGGGGCATACACATTACAGGGGGCATAGATGTTACAGGTCACATTACTGGAACCATGTCACGTTACTGGGGCCAGTGGGAGGCATAAACAATACTGGGACCAGTGGGGGCATACACATTACTGAGGCCAGTGGGGAGCACACACATTACTGGGGGAAGTGGGGAGCACACACATTGCTGGGGAAAGTGGGGGCATACACAATACTGGGGCCAGTGGGGGCATACACATTACTGGGGCCAGTGGGGGGCAAACACATTACTGGGGCCAGTGGAGGGCACACACATTACCGGGGCCAGTGGGGGGCACACACATTACTGGGGTCAGTGGGGCGCATTCACATTACTTGGGCCAGTGGGGGGCAAACACATTACTGGGGCCAGTGGAGGGCACACACATTACCGGGGCCAGTGGGGGGCACACACATTACTAGGGTCAGTGGGGGGCATGCACATTACTGGGGCCTGTGGGGGGCATGCACATTACTGGGGCCTGTGGGGGGCACGCATTTTACTGGGGCCAGTGGGGAGCACTTACATTACTGAGGCCAGTGGGGGGCACACACATTACTGGGGCAAGTGGGCGGCATACACAATACTGGGGCAAGTGGGGGGCATACACAATACTGGGGCCAGTGGGGGGCACACACATTACTGGGGCCAGTGAGGAACATACACATTACTGTACGTGCCTCACTGGCCCCAGTAATGGATGCCCAATGCGAAACGCACGTCAGGGCCTTTATTGTTTACATTTCCATCGGCAGGACAATATGGGTAAGATTGATCTTCTTATATATCGGTTTCAATATTGTTGCGTGTACTACAGGGTGCTTTACACGCTGCGATATCATTACTGATATCGCTAGCAAGCGTACCCTCCCCCGTCGGTTGTGCGACACGGGCAAATTGCTGCCCGTGGAGCACAACATCGCTAACACCCGTCACACGGACTTACCTTCCCTGCGACGTCGCTCTGGCCGGCGATCCGCCTTCTTTCTAAGGGGGCGGTTCGTGCGGCATCACAGTGACATCACACGGCAGCCGTCCAATAGCAGATAAGGTACATAAGGATAAGGCTGCACATCAAAGTTAGATAATAGTATAATGCTATAAGCATACTGAAAAACATTGAAGCATACAATGAAAAATGCCACTTGCTAACTTGAAAGTGTGAATAATGAAATGCATACCTGCCATGAATATTAGGAAAAAGGAGATATTTAGCAATCACATTGATCAATGTAACTGAGCCCCAAAACCTCGTCAAGGTATATCTCTATATTGGGGTCCCTAGCTCTATGACCCTAACTGTGTGTCATCTCATTGCAATTAAAAGCTGCTGTGTGTGGACAGAGGTAACCAAGGACTTTCTTATATAGGAGATGGAAAAAACATGTCTGAAAGGGGCGGAGCTGTGTTCACATTCAGAAAAAAAAATTCATAATACTAAATAGGATAACTGAAGTGAGCACTAATATATATTCTGAGTGCAAGACAAAAAAATACATAGTACATAAGGATGAGGCTGCACATCAAAGTTCCTGCGATGTGTGCTGCCGCAGGAACGACGAACTACATCGTACCTGCAGCAGCAACGATATTAAGGAAATGAACAAAGCTATGACTTCTGGGTATGACGTCACCGAGAGGATTTCCTGGAAGCCGGAAGTCATATCGAGCGCTGGTATCCGGAGGTACACGCATGCTCAGCTGATTCCAGACATATCGGTGAATATTACAACGAGTCCCTGCCCCCTGCGTCTTCCTCTATTTATACACCGCTGGCACACTGCTGGTCACGGTCTCCCGTTGAAGCACACGCGAAACATGTGTCGGGATCGTTTTCACATTTGAGGCTGACAGACTCCCTCCTTGGGTGCTATATATACCACGGGTAGGTCTTTCGGGTGCCATTTTTTCTATCACTACATGATCTTTATATGCGGGTTGTAACCATGTTATGTATTATTGGTGTTTTTTTCATGTTTACATTGGCCCTGATTTAGACCTTTTCCTAGGGGCTACTGTGTTTTTGTATAAGCACTGTATGATCTTACTTGTTCAGGTGACATACCATTAATTCGTTATGGTTTACTTCTACATGTCCCCTTAGGACTTAGGGGTACTTTGCACACTACGACATCGCAAGCCGATTGCTGCGATGCCGAGCGCGATAGTCCCCACCCCCGTCACAGCTGCGATATCTTGTGATAGCTGCCGTAGCGAACATTATCGCTATGGCAGCTTCACATGCACTTACCTGCCCTGCAACGTTGCTCTGGCCGGCGAACTGCCTTCTTCCTAAGAGGGCGGGTCGTGCGGCGTCACAGCGATGTCACACGGCAGGTGGCCAATAGAAGCAGAGGGGCGGAGATGAGCAGGACGTAAACATCCCGCCCACCTCCTTTCTTCCTCATTGCAGCCGGGACACAGGTAAGGTGATGTTCCTCACTCCTGCGGCTTCACACACAGCGATGTGTGCTGCCACAGGAACGAGGAACAACATCGTAACATCGGTCCTTCCGAAATTATGGAAATGACCGACGCTACACCGATGATACGATTTCGATGCTTTTGCGCTCGTTAATCGTATCAAAAACGATTTACACACTCCGATGTCGACAGCAACGCCAGATGTGCGTCACTTTCGATTTGACCCCACTGACATCGCACCTGCGATGTCGTAGTGTGCAAAGTACCCCTTAGAGATATTTTTCTCTTTCTCTAACCTTGCTCAGGGGGTAGTCTGTCTCCCTCCCTGGGACCTCTTTCTTCCTTCTGTCTCACCTAATTGGCTTTTAAACATGTACGTCAATTTATAAACTGTTTATCACTTGTGACTTTAATATTTATATATTTGTGTAACAATAAAAATTATATACTGCTTTTTTTCACAATTGTGGTACAGTAGTCTTACTTGCAAACATGGTAAATAGCCCCCTTTCTTCACCAGTTATCATTTGTTTTCATGGGGTTCATGTATACTATTAGCAATATGAGGTCCGCTATACTTGGTCTTTGCTTTCTTATCAGTTTCAATATTGTTGCGTGTACTAAAGGCTACTTTACACGCTGCAATATCGTTACCGATATCGCTAGCGAGCGTACCTGCACCCGTTGGTTGTGCGTCACGGGCAAATTGCTGCCCGTGGAGCACAACATCGCTAACACCCGTCACACAGACTTACCTTCCTTGCGACGTCGCTCTGCCTAGTGATCCGCCTCCTTTCTAAGGGGGCGGTTCGTGCGGCGTCACAGCGACATCACATGGCAGCCGTCCAATAGCAGAGGAGGGGCGGAGATGGGCGGCCGGAACATGCCGTCCACCTCCTTCCTTCCTCATTGCCGGTGGACGCAGATAAGGAGATGTTCGTCGTTCCTGCGGTGTCACACATAGGTACCGATATCGCCGGCGTGCCTACCCGCCCCCATCGGTTGTGCGACACGGGCAAATCACTGCCCGTGTCGCACAACATCGCCCGGACCCATCACACGGACTTACCTTCCCTGCGACGTCACTGTGACCGGCGAACCGCCTCCTTCCAAGGGGGCGGTTCGTTCAGCGTCACAGCAGCGTCACTGAACCGCCGCCCAATAGAAGCGGAGGGGCGGAGATGAGCGGGACGAACATCCCGCCCACCTCCTTCCTTCTGCATTGTGGCCGGGAGGTAGGTAAGGAGAGCTTCCTCGTTCCTGCGGTGTCACACGGAGCGATGTGTGCTGCCGCAGGAACGAGGAACAACTTCGTTACTGCTGCAGTAACGATATTTGAGAATGGACCCCCATGTCACCGATGAGCGATTTTGCATGTTTTTGCGACGATGCAAAATCGCTCATAGGTGTCACACACAACGGCATCGCTAAAGCGACCGGATGTACTTTACAAATTCCGTGACCCCAATGAGATCACTTGAGCAATGTCGTAGCGTGTAAAGCCCGCTTTTGTTGCTCTATTACAATTACCCACTCTTTTTTTATTCATTCTGTGGAAATTTTTGGAAACCCATATGTTATATATAATTTCTTTGTCCCCTTTCTTTCTGTGACATAATAATACTGACATCTTGGTATAAATCACAGCAAAGTATATGGTACACTGGGCATGGTGCAATATAGTCACTGAGACACCTTTTTTATTGTACTACCTTTCTTTTTCTCAGCACACATAGTACCGGGCGAAGTGCAACTATTGTGCAGTGTTATACATGTTTTAATTGATCCATACTATATACCCTATCCTCACCATGACCTCAGGAGTTATGTAATCAATTTCTTTCATTTCTTTCCGCACTCATTTCCTCCCTGGTTTTACTACATTTTATATATATTTATATATATATATATATATATATATATATATATATATACTAGCTGTACTACCCGGCTTCGCCTGGGTTAATAACTGCTGTTAACAAAATAGAATGTATTAACAAAAATGTATTCTGCACACAAAAACTACAAAACAAATATATATAAATGTAATTATAATGTCTGTCTCCCCCTCTGTATATATCTCTGTCTCTCTCTCATTCTCTCTTTGTCTGTCTGTCTCTTTCCCTGTCTGTCTCTGACTCTCTCTTTCTCCGTCTGTCTCAATCTCTTTTCCTGCCTGTCTATCTCTGTCACTTTCCCTGTCTGTCTCTTTCCCTCTCTTTCCCTATATGTCTCTTTCCCTCTCTTTCCCTGTCTGTCTCTTTCCCTCTGTCTCTTTCCCTGTGTCTGTCTCTTTGTCTCTTTACCTGTCTTTGTCTGTCTCTTACCCTGTCTGTCTCTTTCCCTCTCTTTCCCTGTCTGTTTCCCTGTGTCTGGCTCTGTCTCTTTGTCTGTGTCTATCTCTTTACCTGTCTGTGTCTGTCTCTTAACCTGTCTCTCTCTTTCCCTGTCTGTCTCTTTCCCTGTCAGTCTGTCTCTTTGTCTGTGTCTGTCTCTTTGTGTCTGTCTCTTACCCTGTCTGTAACCTACTCTTTCACTGTCTGTGGCTGCATTGTGACACGCTAACATTCCATTTAAGGGCGTGGCTGCGCATTCTTAAGTTCTGGCTGCACTGTGGCTCCCAGCTCCATTCGCTTTAATGGAGGCAGGTTTTTTGGTAATAACTGTAAAGCGCGGGGTTAAAATTTCCCCTCAAAACATAGTCTATGACGCTCTCAGGGTCCAAAAGTGTGAGTGTGCAAAATTTTATGGCTGCAGCTGCGACAGTGCAGATGTCAATCCCGGACATACACACACACACACATATACACATACACACATTCAGCTTTACATATTAGATATATATATATACATATATATACTAGCTGTACTACTGTTAGGTCCTGGTGGTGGAAGCACTGGACCGTACACCGGATTCCACTGGTGAGGCAACCAGGCCGGTCACCCCGCCAGAGGGCCTTGATGCACGGCAGCCAAAGCACTCCTGGTAGCAAGACAGTCCGTACAGAGAACTGGGAAGTAGATGTCCCTGGGATCACAGAGTTCCAGAAGGTAGTCCGGGTGACGAAGTTTAGGATCAGAGGCCGGGTAGAGATGTCAGAGGGAATCCGTAACCAGCTGAGCGAGATGGCAGGTCACCAAATGGAGCCAGAGAAGGGAGACTGGCGGGACTGAAGAGGTAGTGGAATATCAGCCGACAGTCACCGACAGGAGTTCTGGAGCAGTCATGGTTAGGACCGGTTGGTGTAGCAGGACAGGCTCTGCGAGACAGACAGGGTTAGTACCGAACAAGGCAAAAGGGGGACCTGAACTCCTAGCTTACTAAACAGGTAGAACAGGCCCCGCCCACCTGGAAGGCGAATCCTCTTATACCCTGTACCTGCATAGGCAATATCCTGTTTCTGGACGCTGGCCCTTTAAGAGAGGGTCAGTGACCGCGCGCGTGCCCTAATGCGCATGCGTAAGGCCCGTGTGCCAGATGCCAGGGCAGGAAGCTGTGCAGAGGAAGCAGGAGTGCCCGGCAGAGTGTCCTGCGTCGCAGAGGAGCGCCGGGAGCGGGAAACAGAACGCATGGAGGACGTAGGCGAGGGAGAGGGAGCAGGAAGGCTGTGGAGGAGAAGACCTGAGACTGGAGCAGTGAGCAGGAAGCGCCGTCGGAAACCGGAGAGCGTGACACTGGGACCGGGAAGCGTGACAACTACCCGGCTTCGCCCGGGTTAATAACTGCTGTTAACAAAATAGAATGTATTAACAAAAATGTATTCTGCACACAAAAACCACAAAACAAATAGATATAAATGTAATTATAATGTCTGTCTCCCCTCTGTATATATCTCTCTGTCACTCTCTCTATCTCTTTGTCTGTCTGTCTCTTTCCTTGTCTGTCTCTGACTGTCTCTGTCTCTTTCTCTGTCTGTCTCATTCTCTTTCCCTGTCTGTCTATCTATCTCTTTCCTTGTCTGTCTATCTATCTCTTTCACTTTCCCTGTCTGTCTCTTTCCCTGTCTGTCTCTTTGTCTGTCTCTTTACCTGTCTTTGTCTGTCTCTTACCCTGTCTGTCTCTTTCCCTCTCTTTCCCTGTCTGTCTGTTTCCCTGTGTCTGTCTCTATCTCTTTGTCTGTGTCTGTCTCTTTACCTGTCTGTGTCTGTCTCTTAACCTGTCTCTCTCTTTCCCTCTCTTTCCCTGTCTGTCTCTTTCCCTGGCTGCAATGTGACACGCCAACATTCCATTTAAGGGCGTGGCTGCGCATTCTTCTGAAGTTCTGGCTGCATTGTGGCTCCCAACTCCAATCGCTTTAATGGAGGCAGTTTTTTTGGTGAATAACTGTAAAGCACAGGGTTAAAATTTCCCCTCAAAACATAGCCTATGACGCTCTCGGGGTTCAGAAGTGTGAGTGTGCAAAATTTTGTGGCTGTAGCTACGACGGTGCAGATGCCAATCCCGGACATACACACATACATACACACACACATATATACACACATTCAGCTTTATATATTATATATATATATATATATATATATATATATATACAGTTAGGTCCAGAAATATTTGGACAGTGACACAATTTTCGCGAGTTGGGCTCTGCATGCCACCACATTGGATTTGAAATGAAATCTCTACAACAGAATTCAAGTGCAGATTGTAACGTTTAATTTGAAGGTTTGAACAAAAATATCTGATAGAAATTGTAGGAATTGTACACATTTCTTTACAAACACTCCACATTTTAGGAGGTCAAAAGTAATTGGACAAATAAACCAAACCCAAACAAAATATTTTTATTTTCAGTATTTTGTTGCACATCCTTTGGAGGCAATCACTGCCTTAAGTCTGGAACCCATGGACATCACCAAAAGCTGGGTTTCCTCCTTCTTAATGCTTTTCCAGGCCTTTACAGCCGCAGCCTTCAGGTCTTGCTTGTTTGTGGGTCTTTCCGTCTTAAGTCTGGATTTGAGCAAGTGAAATGCATGCTCAATTGGGTTAAGATCTGGTGATTGACTTGGCCATTGCAGAATGTTCCACTTTTTTGCACTCATGAACTCCTGGGTAGCTTTGGCTGTATGCTTGGGGTCATTGTCCATCTGTACTATGAAGCGCCGTCCGATCAACTTTGCGGCATTTGGCTGAATCTGGGCTGAAAGTATATCCCGGTACACTTCAGAATTCATCCGGCTACTCTTGTCTGCTGTTATGTCATCAATAAACACAAGTGACCCAGTGCCATTGAAAGCCATGCATGCCCATGCCATCACGTTGCCTCCACCATGTTTTACAGAGGATGTGGTGTGCCTTGGATCATGTGCCGTTCCCTTTCTTCTCCAAACTTTTTTCTTCCCATCATTCTGGTACAGGTTGATCTTTGTCTCATCTGTCCATAGAATACTTTTCCAGAACTGAGCTGGCTTCATGAGGTGTTTCTCAGCAAACTTAACTCTGGCCTGTCTATTTTTGGAATTGATGAATGGTTTGCATCTAGATGTGAACCCTTTGTATTTACTTTCATGGAGTCTTCTCTTTACTGTTGACTTAGAGACAGATACACCTACTTCACTGAGAGTGTTCTGGACTTCAGTTGATGTTGTGAACGGGTTCTTCTTCACCAAAGAAAGTATGCGGCGATCATCCACCACTGTTGTCATCTGTGGACGCCCAGGCCTTTTTGAGTTCCCAAGCTCACCAGTCAATTCCTTTTTTCTCAGAATGTACCCGACTGTTGATTTTGCTACTCCAAGCATGTCTGCTATCTCTCTGATGGATTTTTTCTTTTTTTTCAGCCTCAGGATGTTCTGCTTCACCTCAATTGAGAGTTCCTTAGACCGCATGTTGTCTGGTCACAGCAACAGCTTCCAAATGCAAAACCACACACCTGTAATCAACCCCAGACCTTTTAACTACTTAATTGATAACAGGTTAACGAGGGAGACGCCTTCAGAGTTAATTGAAGCCCTTATAGTCCCTTGTCCAATTACTTTTGGTCCCTTGAAAAAGAGGAGGCTATTAGTGATGAGCGAGTACTAAAAAGCTCGGGTGCTCGAAGCTCGGGCCGAGCCTCCCAAGATACTCGTGTACTCGGGCCGAGCAACGAGCCCAATGTTATCCTATGGGAGACCCGAGTATTTTTGTGAAATGACCCCCCGGCAGCATGGAGAAACCCTAAAAATGGCACAAAAGTCTCAGAAGAGTGCTCAAATGACATGGCAACAGCATGGGGAAGACCCCTTGAAGCATTTATCACTGAAAAGTCACAGCTGTGAACAATTTTGTCCGCGTTTTACGCCATTTTTACGGACTCACCAGAAAACCTTCCAAAATGACCCCAAAATGATTTTTCATGGCGGAAATGTTAAGGGCACATACCCAATAGTGAGATAGAGCTGGTGTATGTTACTTTTTGAGATTAATACATGAAAGATTTTACGTGAAAACATTGTGTGGCACTCCGATGTCCCTGAGAAGAGACGTACATGAAGGCCTCTTGAGTCTAATGTGCCCATTTTGAGGAAGTGAGTCTTTGTAGTATTTTCCTTTGCCAGGGCAGTCCAAAATTGTGAGGTTCACCAATGTCCCTGCATACAGACGTGCATGAGGGCCTGTAAACCTGAAGTGCCCATTGTAAGGAAGTGGGTCTATTTCAGTATAGCCCTTTGCTAGGGCAGCCAAAAATTGGGAGGCTCCACATTGTCCCTGGATAGAGACGTGCATGATGGCCTGTAAACCTGAAGTGCCCATTGTAAGGAAGTGGGTCTATTTCAGTATAGCCCTTTGCCAGGGCAGCCAAAAATTGGGAGGCTCCACATTGTCCCTGGATAGAGACGTGCATGATGGCCTGTAAACCTGAAGTGCCCATTGTAAGGAAGTGGGTCTATTTCAGTATAGCCCTTTGCCAGGGCAGCCAAAAATTGGGAGGCTCCACATTGTCCCTGGATAGAGACGTGCATGAGGGCCTGTAAACCTGAAGTGCCCATTGTAAGGAAGTGGGTCTATTTCAGTATAGCCCTTTGCCAGGGCAGCCAAAAATTGGGAGGCTCAACATTGTCCCTGGATAGAGACGTGCATGATGGCCTGTAAACCTGAAGTGCCCATTGTAAGGAAGTGGGTCTATTTCAGTATAGCCCTTTGCCAGGGCAGCCAAAAATTGGGAGGCTCCACATTGTCCCTGGATAGAGACGTGCATGATGGCCTGTAAACCTGAAGTGCCCATTGTAAGGAAGTGGGTCTATTTCAGTATAGCCCTTTGCCAGGGCAGCCAAAAATTGGGAGGCTCCACATTGTCCCTGGATAGAGACGTGCATGAGGGCCTGTAAACCTGAAGTGCCCATTGTAAGGAAGTGGGTCTATTTCAGTATAGCCCTTTGCCAGGGCAGCCAAAAATTGGGAGGCTCCACATTGTCCCTGGATAGAGACGTGCATGAGGGCCTCAAAACATTAAGTGTCCATTTTAAGGAAGTGGGTGTATTATAGTATAGCCCTTAGGCAGGGCAGCCAAAAATTGGGAGGCTCCACGTTGTCCCTGGGTAGAGACGTGCATGAGGGCCTCAAAACATTGTTCCCATTGCAAAGGAGCGGGTCTCCTGTCGTTGTAATGTCCATTCTGCAAAGAATGGGCGAAAAAATTTACCACTGGGGGTATACCTGAAACAAAGGCCTAAGTATTGCAATTTGTAACGGTCATCATCATGGTGGCGCATGAGGAGAAGGAGGAGCAGTCCAGCGATTATCCAAAGTCCAGAAGTGTGTACCCATGGGTGAGTGGAGGTACATGGCAAACTTTAAATTCCGCTCTCATTTGCTGGTGGTGTGGTGAAGTCTGTCCCAATCCAACCCTTGTTCATCTTGATCAGAGTCAGCCTGTCAGCATTTTCAGTTGACAGGCGGGTGCGTTTATCTGTAATGATTCCACCTGCGGCACTAAAAACACGCTCTGACAAAACGCTAGCAGCAGGGCAGGCCAGGACTTCCAAGGCGTAGAGAGCCAATTCATGCCAAGGGTCCAGCTTGGATACCCAATAATTGTAAGGCACAGAGGAATGTCGGAGTACAGTTGTTCGATCTGCAAGGTACTCCTTCAGCATCTGGGCAAACTTAGGATTTCTTGTGGCACTACCCCGCACCTCAGGGGCTGTGGTATGTGAGGGGCTGAGAAAACTGTCCCACATCTTAAAGACTGTTCCCCTACCTCTGGCGGATTGGACTTGTGCCTCTCTCGGCTGTACGCCTCGGTTGTCCACTGATTCCTGACCTATGCCGCTAGCGTTTTGTGAGGGGAATGCTTTGCCTACTTCCGTGAGTATGGCCTTCCGGAACTGCTGCATTTTGGTTGACCTCTCCTCCACGGGAATAAGAGACAAAAAGTTCTCCTTGTAGCGTGGGTCTAACAGTGTTACCAACCAGTAATGATTGTCGGCCAAGATGTTCTTAACGCGAGGGTCACGAGACAGGCAGCTTACCATAAAGTCAGCCATGTGCGCCAGACTCTTAACAGCCAGGACTTCAGTAGCCTGACCAACAAGATGACTGAACATGCTGTCCTCCTCCTCCTCCTCCTCCTCCTCATCTACCCTGTCCTCTGGCCAGCCACGCTGAACCGAGGATATGACTGGTGTGCATGTCATATCCTCAATTTGGCCGGAGAGTTGCTCCATGTCTTCATCCTCCTCCTCGTCATAGTCCTCCACTGCACGTTGTGATGAGACGAGGCTGGGCTGTGTGTTATCACCCACACCCACTACTGTTTCTTGCTGCAACTCATCGCGCTCCGCCTGCAATGCATCATGTTTGTTTTTCAGCAGAGACCGTTTTAGAAGGCAGAGTAGCGGTATGGTGACGCTAATAATGGCGTCATCACCACTCACCATCTTGGTGGAGTCCTCAAAGTTTTGGAGGATGGTACATAGGTCTGACATCCATCTCCACTCCTCAGGTGTTATGTGTGGAGTTTGACCCATTTCCCGACGGCTTAGGTGATGCAGGTACTCAACAACTGCCCTCTTCTGCTCATATATCCTGACCAACATGTGCAGAGTTGAATTCCAACGCGTGGGGACATCACACACCAGTCTGTGAGCCGGAAGATGCAAACGGCGCTGAAAGCCGGCAAGGCCGGCTGAAGCAGTAGGTGACTTTCGAAAATGTGCAGACAGGCGGCGAACTTTTACCAGCAGATCAGACAGCTCTGGGTATGACTTTATAAACCGCTGAACCACGAGATTGAGCACATGGGCCACGCATGGAACATGTGTCAGCTGGCCTCGCCTCAAAGCCGCCACCAGGTTCCGGCCATTGTCACACACGACCTTTCCTGGCTTTAGGTTCAGAGGTGTGAGCCAGTGATCTGCCTGCTGTTTCAGAGCTGTCCACAGCTCTTCTGCATTGTGGGGTTTGTCACCTATGCAGATTAGCTTCAGCACAGCCTGTTGCCGCTTCGCCGAGGCAGTGCTGCAGTGCTTCCAGCTTGTGACTGGTGTGGAGGGCACAGTGGATGAGGATGCGCAGGAGGAGGAGGAGGCTGAAGAGCATGACATTCCGGAGCTGTAGAGTGTGGGTGAAACACTGACTGAGGTAGGGCCTGCAAACCTTGGTGTGGGAAGGACGTGTTCCGTCCCTCGCTCAGACTGGGTCACAGCTTCCACAATATTAACCCAGTGTGCCGTCAACGAGATGTAGCGGCCTTGCCCACAAGCACTTGTCCAAGTGTCTGTGGTTAGGTGGACCTTGGGTGAAACAGCGTTGTTCAGGGCACGTGTGATGTTTTGTGACACGTGGTTATGCAACGCGGGGACGGCACACCGGGAGAAATAGTGGCAGCTGGGGACCGAGTAACGTGGGAGAGCTGCCGCCATCAGGTCACGGAATGCTTCTGTCTCCACCAGCCTAAAAGGCAACATTTCCAGCGCAAGCAGTCGCGAAATGTTAGCATTTAGAACTGTGGCATGTGGGGTGTTGGCAGTGTATTTGCGCCTGCGTTCAAAGGTTTGCTGAATGGATAACTGAACGCTGCGCTGGGACAAGGACGTGCTTGATGATGGCGTTCTTTCTGCGTAGGCAACTGCAGGTGCAGGAGTGGGGGAGGCTTGTTCGCAGGCAGCATGGACAGAGGATTGGCTCGCATGCACAACCAGCGAAGACGTAGCAGTGACATCAGCAAGCACTGCTCCTCGACTCTGTTGTACTTCCCACAAAGTCGGGTGCTTGGCTGACATGTGCCTGATCATGCTGGTGGTGGTCAGGCTGCTAGTTTTGGTACCCCTGCTGATGCTGGCACGGCAGGTGTTGCAAATGGCCTTTTTTGAATCATCTGGATCCAACTTAAAAAACTGCCAGACTCGGGAAGACCTAACATTTGTACAGGCACCTTGTGTCGTCGTGTTGTTCCGGGGAACGGTTGCCTGACTTCTGCCTGGGGCCACCACCCTTCTTCTTACTGCCTGTTGTGATGCTACGCCTCCCTCCCCCTGTGCACTGCTGTCCTCGCTCTGCATATCCTCCTGCCAGGTTGGGTCAGTTACTGGATCATCCACCACGTCGTCTTCCTCTTCCGCACCCTGCTCCTCCTCCTGACTTCCTGACAATTGTGTCTCATCATCGTCCACCACTTGTTGGGACACGTTGCCAACTTTGTGAGAACGTGGCTGCTCAAATATTTGGCTATCTGTACAGACGATCTCCTCATGACCCACTTCAATATGAGCTGGCGAGAGGCCAGAATGTGTGAATGGAAACGTGAACAGCTCTTCCGAGTGTCCAAGTGTGGGATCATTAATGTCCGAGGAGGACGTGTACTCAGCCTGGTGGTAGGAAGGAGGATCAGGTTCAGAAATGTGCGGTGCAGTATCACGGCTACTGACACTTGACCGTGTGGAAGACAGAGTGTTTGTGGTGGTGCCAATCTGACTGGAAGCATTATCTGCTATCCAACTAACAACCTGTTGACACTGGTCTTGGTTCAAGAGCGGTGTACTGCTGCGGTCCCCAAGAATTTGGGACAGGACGTGCGAGCGACTAGATGTGGCCCTTTGTTGTGGCGAAATTAGAGCTTGCCCACGACCTCGGCCTCTGCCTGCACCACCATCACGTCCACTTCCTTGTTCCTTGCCAATGCCCTTGCGCATTTTGCAATGCTGTGCACTGCTGACGTGTATATTCACTACTTGTGCGTTATATCAAAGTTTCTGGAAATTGCACACAAGTGCACCTGTACGCTGCCACCAACAGGCACACACGTGCGGTTTTAAAAACCAAGCACGGACGCAATAAGAACCTAACAGGTTTTTTTGGGGAGCGACAATTACAGACAAGTCAGACACTATCTGGACTGTTTTACACTGTGTACACCAGCCCCAGATATGATGAAGGCTGGTATACGGTCACCACTACCCTGCCTGCCTGCCTGCCTGTATACTGGTACAATAGTCCTGACAAGGACTCTTTTGGTCACTAGCCTGTATTCAGACCTGGCTATACCCTGCCTGTATATAGCAACAATAGTCCTGAGAAGGACTCTGCTACTGTACTCCGACCTGGCTATACCCTGCCTGCCTGTATACAACTAGAATAGTCCTGAGAAGGACTTTTGGTCACACTGTTTGCAGCCCTGCAACTGAAAAAGCTATAAAGGGCCGCAAAGCTTTCCCTGAATCAGCGACACTCTCCCTGCACTGACAGTCTGGATAGCTGTGAGCACAGCACAGCGCGCCGGCCGATATAAAGGCTCGGTCACGCTGTGCAGGCCGGCCAATCACTGCAATTCCACAACTAACAGGGCTGTGGCATTGCAGTGGTCTGCCAGCCAATCCCTGCATGAGGGCTGGCTCTCAAAAGAGCGCCAACATGCAGAAATGAAGACCACGAGTACAGCACGAGTATCGCGAGATTACTCGGTCCCCGCCGAGCAGCCCGAGTACAGCGATACTCGTGCGAGTACCGAGTAGTGACAAGCATGCTCGCTCATCACTAGAGGCTATGCATTACAGATATGATTCCTAAACCCTTTCTCCGATTTGGATGTGAAAACTCTCATATTGCAGCTGGGAGTGTGCACTTTCAGCCCATATTATATATATATAATTGTATTTCTGAACATGTTTTTGTAAACAGCTAAAATAACAAAACTTGTGTCACTGTCCAAATATTTCTGGACCTAACTGTATATATATATATATAAATATATTTTTTTTTGGGTCGGTTTCTTTTTGTTTAATAAAATGCAATTATTCTTGATTATTATGGATTTTGACTATTTTTTCTGTATTTAATTGTTTTGGCGTTTTCCATTAATTGGTTTATTTAATATGGTTTCTCTGATGATATTTTTTCTACATTACTGTGTATGCTGGGGGCATACATGTTCCTGGTGCCAGTGCGGGCCATACACAATACCGAGTCCAGTGGGGGACATAAACAGTTCTGGAACCAGTGGGGGCAGAGGAGTAGCTTGGGGTTCAGCTCAGGGGGGGCAAAAAATCTGAGTGGGCCCCTAACCAGTAATCCTGATTACAACTACGGTGCCGCACCCTAATTATGGGTATAGGGGACCCTCGGCAAATAACTGCGCTGTTATTGAATCTCTACACAAAGACCAACACTGATATAATAATTTACAAGGCCATTTAAAGAGTTGCAGTGAATCTGTAAAAAACCACATGCTATAAGGATGTTATGTATGGGATCCCCTTTGTCTACACAGTCTTAGGGCTCGATTACATTAGAGTGTAAATTGGATGAAAGCAATGAGAAAATCAAGTCCATATTGCAGCTCTGATCTGCGAGATTTTCTTCAGTTCTAAACAGACTAAGAAAAATAATGGCAGCAGAGCCACAGCCGAGGGCCATCAGTAGAGCCACAGCCGAGGGCCATCAGCAGAGCCAGAGTCGAATGCCATCAGCAGAGCCGGAGCCGAGTGTCATCGGCAGAGCCGGAGCCGAGTATCATCGGTAGAGCCGGAGCAGAGTGTCATCGGCAGAGCCACAGCCGAGTGCCATCAGCAGAGCCAGAGCCAAGTGTCATCGGCTGAGCCGAAGCCGAGTGTCATCGGCAGAGCCGGAGCCGAGTGTCATCGGCAGAGCCGGAGCCGAGTGTCATCGGCAGAGCCGGAGCCGAGTGTCATCGGCAGAGCCGGAGCCAAGTGTCATCAGGGTACCGCATCCCATGCTCTACGCCCCTCTAACCCCGGCTTTCGACTTGAATGGGCGAGTCTGAGACCTTACACACAGAAGAAACAAGTGCATGCTGGGATTTTTTTTACATGCAGATTTAGTCAGTGAAGAACAAAAATGCTCATCTGCAGGACTCCACTGAATAATATGGCTCCGTGTGCTGTCAGTGCAATGTCTGCATTATCACCTCCAGCACTTAGCCGAAAATACACTGGTGTGAACCCGGTCTAATGAGGGGCTCATTCACACGTCAGTGAGTCTTCACGAACACAAATAACAGTCCGTGTGTCATCAGTCCGGTCAGTCACAATTTTTGTTATCAGTTATGTCAGCGTTTCATCAGTTTTTCTCCAATAAAAAAAAAAATCAAAAGAAGGTTTCGCCTATCGAATAGTCTAGAAAAAACAGCCAGGAGATAGATGGTATCTGAGAGCTTCCAATTTCTTCATGGATCCATAGACTTGCATTATTTGGATCAGAATCCGACAAGCCTTTGTTTTTGTGTGAGCCACTAAAGGATGCTTTACACACTGCGATATCGCTACCGATATATCGTCGGGGTCACGTCGTTAGTGACGCACATCCGGCACCGGTAGCGACATTACAGCGTGTGACACCAAGGAGCAACGATCAACGATCGCAAAATCGTCCAAAAACGGTGATCGTTGACACGTCGCTCCTTTCCTTAATATCGCTGCTGCCACAGGTACGATGTTGTTCGTCGTTCCTGCGGCATCACACATGGCTATGTGTGACACCGCAGGAACGACGAACATCTCCTTACCTGCGTCAACCGGCAATGCGGAAGGAAGGAGATGGGCAGGATGTTACGTCCCACTCATCTCTGCCCCTCCGCTTCTATTGGACGGTCGCTTAGTGACGTCGCGGTGAGCAACAAATGTCGCACGAGCGACGGGGGCAGGTGCTGTCGTGCTCAACATCGTTAGCGATGTCGCAGCGTGTAAAGTACCCTTAAGTCTTCACAAATACACGGACCTGTGTATGTAGCCCCATAGACTGTCATAGGTACAGGCTCTATCTGTGATCAGTCCCATAGACTCTTATAGGTACAAGCCCTATCTGTGATCAGCCCCATAGACTCTCATAGGTACGGGCCCTATCTGTGATCAGTCCCATAGACTCTCATAGGTACAGGCTCTATCTGTGATCAGCCCCATAGACTCTCATAGGTACGGGCTCTGTGATCAGCCCCATAGACTCTCATAGGTATGGGCTTTATCTGTGATCAGCCCTATAGACTCTCATGGGTACGGGCTCTATCTGTGATCAGCCCCATAGACTCTTATAGGTAGGGGCCCTATCTGTGAGAAACACGGATAAAACTCGGATGAGAAAACCAGACATCAGAATGTACAGTGAGGATCTGTGTAATGTCTAATCTTGTTCCCACTTATTGCACTGCACAATCATCGCATGCCCTGCTGTAGTGCCCCCCATGCCCCATACAGGCCACCATCCACATGATGAGGTCTAATAACACATGGATAAACATGCACGGGTAAATTTACATGTGAGGTATAGACAGGGAAACAACTGATGAGTCTGGCATTGACCATTTCACTGACATCACGAGGACAGTGCAGCAGCCAATCAGTGAGCTCAGCAGCTCTGAGTGGGGCGTTCGGTTTACACTGGCAGAGCTCACTGATTGGCTGCTGCACTGTCATCGTGACCAGTGAAATGGTCAATATCAGACACTAGCGGCAGAGACTGGCCAGTAGACCCAGGGACGGGGGACAGCAGGGTTTGTATTTTTTTTTTTTACATTGAAGTGCACTCTTGGACGAAGATTTAAGGAGGCTTTACACGCTACGATATCGCTAATGTTAAGTCGTTGGGGTCATGGAATTTGTGACGCACATCCGGCCGCATTAGCGATGCCGTTGCGTGTGACACCTATGTTCGATTTTGCATCGTCGCAAAAACGTGCAAAATTGCTCATCGGTGACATGGGGGCCCATTCTCAAATATCGTTACTGCTGCAGTAACGAAGTTGTTCCTCATTCCTGCGGCAGCACACATCGCTCCGTGTGACACCGCAGGAACGAGGAAGCTCTCCTTACCTGCCTCCTGGCCACAATGCGGAAGGAAGGAGGTGGGCGGCATGTTACGTCCCGCTCATCTCTGCCCCTCCGCTTCTATTGGGCGGCTTTTCATTGACACTGCTGTGACGTCGCTTTGACGCTGAACGAACCGCCCCCTTAGAAAGGAGGCAGATCGCCGGTCACAGCGACGTCGCCGGGCAGGTAAGTACGTGTGACGGGTCTGGTCGATGTTGTGTGCCACGGGCAGCGATTTGCCCGTGTCGCACCACATATGGGGGCGGGTACCCACGCTAGCAATATCGGTACCGATATCGCAGCGTGTAAAGCGGCCTTAAGTGGAAAATCTACTTTAGGGTCTGTGCGCACTGGGAAATTTGCTTTTCTTAAGAAAAATCTGCACCCTTTGGCAGAATTCCGCACCAGCGTCAAAAACATACCCAGCACCCGCATGTGTTTTTTCCTCGAGTTGGTCTATTATCTATGGCAAAAACGCAGGTGCCTGCAGAAAAGAAGTGACATGCTGCTACTTTTTGCTGCAGAAATTCTGCAGCAAAACCTATAGGAAGAAAAATGCAGTGAGTTCACAGCATTTTGATTTTCCCATAGATTTTGCTGGGGAAGGACTGCAGAAAGGTTATGAACAAAAGCTGCACTTTTTTTGTAGCAAAATCTGCGGCAAATCCGTGGCAAAAAAACGCAGTGTGCGCACAGAGCTTTAAAGTTGTGATGGGGTCACTATGACTGGTGGCATTGTCCTGTGGTTACAGTTCAGTACAGTGTCAGGACAGGAGCACTGTGCAGCAGTGTCTGTACAGTGTCAGTGTACAGTGTCAGTGCAGGAGCACCGTGCAGCAGTGTAAATGTACAGTGTCAGGGCAGGAGCACCGTGCAGCACTGTAAGTGTACAGTTTCAGGGCAAGAGCATCGTGCAGCAGGCGTCAGTGTACAGTGTCAGGGCAGGAGCACCGTGCAGCAGTGCTAGTGTACTGTTCAAAGGTGGTAACTAGATTATCACAAGAGATGGTGGCCATCCATATGATGAGAGGTTGGAAAAGTTGGGCTGGCTTAGCTAAGATAAAAAACGACGTTTCAGACAAGATCTCATGTACATGTATAAATAAATGTGTGGTCAATACAAAGGACTGGCACTTGACTTATTCCTTCCAAAAAACCATACTAAGGACTATGGGGCAGTCATAACAGGTGGAAGAAAGGCAATTCTGATGGCTAAATAGGAAACAGTTCTTTACAGTTAGAGCAGTTAGATTGTGGAATGTCCTTCCACAACAGGTAGTAATGGCAGATACTATAACAGCTTTTAAAAAGGGTTAGATGATTTCCACAGTATTCAACATTGTCGGTTAGAGATAATTTAGTGATAAAAAAGTATCATTGGTGGAGAAAGGTTCAACTTGATGGGCTGTATGTGCCCCCCCCCTGAGCTGTATGTGTGGCGCCCTGGACAAGCCAGGGGCCACAGGTAACAACACACACACACCCCCACCCCCAGCAGTTCCCAGCAGACATCCCCAGTGAGACCTGATTTCTTCCCTCGGGTTCAGACAGACACACCAGGTGGGCGGAGTCAGGCAGATGGAGACGCCCACCCAGGAGTCTAGCTGGCCTGAGGCAAAAACCAGCTCAGACAAGTCCAGGCAGAGGAAGAGAGAGGAGGTCTGCAGAGAGGCAGACGCAGACTGGGGCCTAGGTTGGAGCCTAGGTCCCTCGTGTAACCAGTGGGGCAGAAGGTAGTGGCCGTCTGCAGGAGCAGGGAAGACAGTCTTGGTGGAACCGTAGGTAGCCGGGACAGGGTAGTGGCCCGTCCGGTACTGAACCGGGGAGCCAGCTGGAAACCGGAGCACAGGAGGAGCGTAAACGAAGGTGAAGGAAAGGACTTACACTACCAACCTGGGGTCAGGGGAAAAACACCGCAGTCGCCTGTGGGACCCGTCCATCCAGCCGTTTGTTTGACCAGAGACTCCGTGTAAATTACTGGCTGAGTGAGTACCACCGTGCCGTGCGGCACAGCTCTGCCCCCGCGACCTTGCACCTCACCAGGCCTCGTAACCCGCCTGTCATCCCCAAACCCTCACCGGGGCCCCGGGACAACCAACCCCCCTACCCACGGAGGGGAGAACCAACATCTCCCTGTCATTGCTCCCGGGATCCCCGTCCAGAGCAGCGGTGGTGTCACAACTTCACCACAACCGTGGGTGGCGTCACGGACAATATCCCCAAACCACACACCAACCCCCCTTTCACTCACGGGCGAGGAATGCCGCTCGAGTCCCCGGGATCCGGCCCACCGCTCGAGCCACCACCGAGCAGCAGCAGCAGCAGTAGTCGGACCCGAGCAGTGGGTAAGGGCAGCGTCCCCTCCTCCGCCCGCGACATATGTGCCCCTCCTGAGCTGTATGGGCCACTTAGAACTGAATGTGCCCTCATGAGCTGTATGTGCCCCCTAGAGCTGTGTATGCCTCCCTGAGCTCTATGGGCCCCCCATAGCTATATGTGCCCCCCTCTAAGCTGTATGAGCTCCCAGAGCTGTATCCCACCCACCCCAGTAATATGTTTGCCCTCCAGAGCTGTATGCCCCCAGTAATGTATATGACCCACAGTAACGTGTATGACCCCAGTGCTGTCTGTGCCATGGTTATATCTCACTGCTACAATATATATTTATATATATATTGAGGCTTTGACTTCATCATTATTTATAATCATTTAGCCATTGGATTTTGCACATTATATTTGCCTGCTGCTATTTTCCCACTGAGTTGCCGCTTTGCTGCTATATTTATGTTGGATGCTATATGAATATAATTCTTATACAGAAAATGTATGTTATAAGTCTATGCACTTGTACCTGATGGGAGTGGCGTCCTAATATCCAAGATATGTTGCTTATTTTCATCTAGTGTATGGGACTTATGAGACTATGGACGACTTCACATCGAGAAAGCCATTCTCCAGCTACAAAAATACAGGATAGAGAAAGGCATTTATCACCAAAGCCAGAACTCACTGGAGACAACGCAAGAAGAACTCGTATGGGAGAAAGATTTTATTAAATTGCCATCAGCAAAAGTATAAACCACATTTAAATAACAAAAACAAATAAGCTGCCGGGCATCGCCTCGTCTTCTGAGCTTCTTGGTGGACAGGTTGCTCCTCTGTCGGCGGCCATGCTTGTTCTCTGAAGTCCAGGAGGCTCCTGAGGGTCGGTCTTCCCGGTCTACAGCTCCTCTTGATTTGCTGAGAGATCAGAATGAGATATGTCGCCTTCAGTTAAGGAAAGAAAAAGAGGAAAAAAAAATGTGATTTACTAACAATAAAGCTAAAAATCGTATATGAAGTATCATATAACCCTGCAAGCTGCACAAAAAGCACAATAACCTAAGTGTTGTAGCATTAAAGGGAACCTGTCACCAGTTTTTTGCTCTAAAAGCTGCGGCCACCACTAATGGGCTCTTCTATACAGCATTCTAACATGCTGTATGTAAGAGCTCAGGCTGCTGTGTACAACATAAAAAAACACTTTATAATACTTACCTAAATGGTCGCTGCGGTGGAGTTGGGTCATATGGGTGTCTCCGTTCTCTGGGGACGGCGCCTCCTCTTTCGGCCATCTTTGTTGTCCTCCTCCTGAAGCCTGTGTGCATGACGCAGCCAACATCATCCACACTCACCGGAATTCAGGTCCTGAGCAGGGCAGATCTAAGTATTGTAGTGCGCCTGCGCGGGACCAGCGAGTGTGTATAACGAGAAGGAGGAAAAAAATGGCCGAAAGAGGAGGCGCCGGCACCGAAGGACAAAGACACCTATATGACCCACATCCACCGCAGCGACCGGTTTAGGTGAGTATTATAAAGTGTTTTTTATGTTGTACACAGCGGCCTGGCCTTTTATATACAGCATGTTAGAATGCTGTTTATAAGAGCTCACTGGTAGTGGTCGCAGCTTATAGGCCAAAAAACTGGTGACAGGTTCCCTTTAAAGAGCCGGCAAAGTGCAGGATATAAAACCTGTGACTTGTCATAAGTCTGTCATTTTTTACCATTAACAAGAAATCCACAAAAGATTCAATGGATCAGCAGCACTGAAGAATAGGTAACAAAATAACAAATTTATGACAAGTTAATGGATGATAAAGGGGAGATCCGAAACTAAAGGTAATTTACATCTTAAATATTTATCTATTTATTTATTTATTTATTTTTTAAAAGGTGGATTTTTCCTGACGGGAGTTTTCTTCTCTGCCGCTGTGCGCTCCTTTTCTTCCCTCCTCTCCCTTTGTGACGTCTCCTATTTGGACTTCATTTTGCTGCGTTATTACTCTGCTCTAGTCAGTATTTCCTCTTGGATAGAACGTGATCTCGGGATCCGATTACAATATTGTCACCACATTAGTTACTAATATATATTCTATGTATTATTCTAGCAATTTAACCATTTGATGTCAATATTCACCAGTTTGTGATTCAGGTGCTTTTAATATTACCTAAAAAATACCCATAAAATAAAATGACTATTATATTATCCCATTATATATTTTTCTATCATTGTGTCTTGCACTTTGCTCTTATAGGTTTCTCCTGCATCTTGTGCATATTTGCACTTTATCTAATGCTCTTCACTCACTTGTAGGTTTATTTAATTTAATAATGTAATCACTTTTCTATTCTACGTCCATTAATAATTCCCTACCATTCCCTTTCTACTGTGTCTTCCTGTGTTTATTTTCTTCTGATGACGTTTCATTTGAGAGGATACGTAGAGGGGACGACCTCCGGGGAGAGTAGGGACCGTCCAGGCCTGAACAGCCGCCACTGATGACACTTCACTTCAGGTGGGAAACGATCGGGATTTTTTTCTTTATTGAAGTATATTTGAAAAATGATTAAATAATTATTTTAGACATTTAGGATGAAAATGAACTTTGGTTTCGGACAACGTCTCTATGTATTTCGGATGATAACCAAACTATTTTTTTAAATTTAAGGTATGTGTGCACGCTGCAAAAATTTTCTGCACCAAAAAATGTCAACCACGCATACATTTTTTATGAGTTTTTTGGGGCGTTTTTAGAGCATTTTTTTTAGTGAATTCAATGGCTGGAATAGCTAAATAAACTGCAAGGAAAAAAAGAAGCAACGTGCGGACAGCACTTCAGAATTCTCATAGACTTTGCTGAGATAGGGATAGACATGCAGATTTGGGCAACAAACTGCACGAATAACTGTACCAAGAATGCATCAAACAATGCAATGTGTGGAGAGGGCCTAAGTCCAAGGCCACACGGGGATTAGTGCACTCCTCGCATGACACTCGGCTCACGCTCGCAGCACAGCAGGATCTGAGTGTCATGCGTCTGTGGTCTGATCAGACCACAGCTGCGGGGGGGGGGCGATGCTGAGGAGGAGGGGGGCCAGTGCTGAGGAGGGGAGGACCGGAGTTGAGGAGGAGAGGGAGGGATTTATCTCCCTCTCTCCTCCGTTGCCGGCTGCTGCGATAATCGCACTGCTCTCGCGTTACACCGGTGTAATGCAAGAGCAGTGCAATGTTCTTGCCCCATAGAACTGCATTGGTGCGAGTGGAACAGGATCGCATTGCACTCTCAGCATGCTGCGACTGTTTTCTCGGTCCGATTACGACCGAGAAAATAATCGCTCATGGGAGCAGGCACAGAGAGTAATATTGGTCCGAGTGGAATGCAATTTTTTATTGCATCCCACTCGCACCGTTTTTCTCGCCGTGTGTCCTAGGCCCAAGAGTGTTCTGAAAGTCTTGTACTCGGTCCATTGGAACCTTCCCTGAAAGGTGTAAGAATGGGATAAATCTGCTTACTAATGGGGCTCTCGGCTGGACACAAAGACCTGCAGCTCAGAAGAATGAAACTTTTTTCCTTCTCAGCCATTAACTTCTTATCTCGCTCCTGCATGCACCTCCATTGATTCTTGATATTCTGCACAAAAAGAATAAAAAAAAAAACAATTATAAATTAAGTTTAAAATTTTTGAAACCAAAAAAATGCAGCAATCAAGAAACTACAGGAGCTATCTGCAGAGCACAAGATTTATTTTCATTTAAACTATATTAGTGGCCACTTGTGCAAAGACTTTAGGAAAATGACTGCACCAGCGTTATTAAGGAAAACATAAGAAAACATAAAAACAAAACATAAAACTTTCCAACAGCTCAATGCTTGTCCTGAGTAGCATCATCTCTGGACCCACATCTTCTCGCCGTCTCCTGAAGCTGCTCCATCTATGCCATTCTGACTTGAATCTCCTCAAGATGTCCGGTACCAAGGACTTCTCACCTGGAAGGTTTAGATCCAGGTCAACACCTGTCACTCTTTGTTAGCAGACATCTTTAACTTTTTCTCGAATTTGGAACAAATTAACAAAGTTTCCTTTTTCCCCTGTACAATATTCTGCTATTGACTCGTTCGCCTCCGGCACGTGCTCCTCCAGAATTTTGCTGTTATGTTCCCGCTACTCAGCACTGAGTGCTGTAAGAGGCCGGTGTGGGTTACCAGCCATCATAGTATACACTGTTCCAACTACACTAATATTGTCTGTCCAAAAAACACCCAACTATCTTCCAATTTCTCTTTCCAAAGCTCAGTTGCCACCACAATTTGGAATAATTCCAGACAGTAACAATTACTTCTGTCGCCCCTTTTCCTTCAAGTCTTTGGGCCCAACTCCATCTCCCTACAAAAAGGCCACAAAAACCACTGACCTCAAGGCGGCATGGAGAAATTATAACACTAATCTGCACCCAAACATTGTAAAAATCTGTTAATTTTTTTTCTCATACAGCAAAATTCCTCTTCAGAGTCTTTATAACCCTGATTTGGGGAAACATTTTCTCCCCCCCCAACTCCACTTAACTTCAGTTACCTGAAGAAAACCTTCTTCGTTGGACTCATCCTACATGCAAAGATCAGGCAACCGAACAAAACCCACATACTTCTAAAGCGGGCTTTACACGCTGCGACATCGCTAATGCGAACTCGTTGGGGTCACGGAATTCGTGACGCACATCCGGCCGCATTAGCGATGCCGTTGCGTGTAACACCGATAAGCGATTTTGCATCGTTGCAAAAACGTGCAAAATCGCTAATCGGCGACACGGGGGTCCATTCTCAAATCTCGTTACTGCAGCAGTAACGAGGTTGTTCCTCGCTCCTGCGGCAGCACACATCGCTGCGTGTGACGCCGCAGGAACGAGGAAGCTCCCCTTACCTGCCTCCCGGCCGCTATGAGGAAGGAAGGAGGTGGGCGGGATGTTACGTCCCGCTCAGCTCCGCCCCTCCGCTGCTATTGGGCGGCGGTTCAGTGACGTCGCTGTGACGCCGCACGGACCGCCCTCTTATAAAGGAGGTGGTTCGCCCGTCACAGCGACGTCGCCGGACAGGTATGTATGTGTGACCGGTCTGGGCGATGTTGTGCGGCATGGGCAGCGATTTGCCCGTGTCGCGCAACAGATGGGGGCGGCTACCCACACTAGCGATATCGGGACCGATATCGCAGTGTGTAAAGTAGCCTTAAGTGTCACCATCACAATCCTTTTACAACAATTCTTAAAAACAACATCCCTTTGACTAGACAATTATCGAAGACACTTTTTTTCTTTCCCATTTTATTTGATTCATTATTTATCCTCTAAAATTTTTGGCAACTCCAAGTTTCATAGTTTGATCATCTCATTTCCTGACATAAAATCTGGGGGTGACAATGAAGAGACATACATATCTTACAACCTGATCGCCACAACTTTTCCTAATAGCCAACTATTCTGAGCTTTCCCCTTGTAGAAAACCCCCTTTCTTTTCGGGTTCCCCTCCATAGCTTTTGGACACTTTACAGCATTAACATATTAAACATATTTACTTTCTTATTACATCCTCTTCATCTGATCATACATCCCCGTCTAAAGAATCTCTATCAGACTTACTCGGCTGCTGCGGAGCTTCTTGGATTGTTTCTCTCTGTGACGTGGACTTGTGTCGCTGCTTACAGTGCTTCACTTCAGTCCTTCATCCTCCTCCTGCTGCTCAGTGTCCACATCTTGTCACACTCTATTGTTGTTTTGATCCCTGTAACAAGAGGCACTGTGCGAGTATGCATTCCAATGTGGCTTTTCCAAAACTTTGTCACAATACCACAACTGAACTGACAATGCAGCAAATCATTGCCAGCTACATTAACTACTCGTCTCCAACCTCCATATCAAGGTCCCTAGTGAATGGCCCACCTGGGTGTCCTCTAAAAACTCCTGGTGGCTATGCACCAGCCTACTTACCTAGTGGCCAAAGCTGGAGACTGTAGCTGAAAGGATCCTGGTTTGCAAAACTGTTTGCTTGCCAATCTATCCACAGACCACTTTATAAGCTAGAAAGGTCTGCCATATAGTTAATGCCCGAGTGATCACCTGCATAACACCTTTTTTGTGTCCACTGTGCAATGCCGCAGTAATTTGTCGCCTGACTTTATTCAAGCTGGATGCTGGATGCTACACGCATTTCCAGCCCTGCATTCTTTGGCCTATTTGCAAACCATCGAGGCGCACCTTGGGCTTTTGTAGCCTGCCACCGGGGTGCATTCTTTGGCCTTTTTGAAAACCATCAAGGCGCACTTTGGGCTTTTGTAGCCTGCCACCGGGGTACATTCTTTAGCCTTTTTGCAAACCACCGAGGCGCACCTTGGGCTTTTGTAGCCTGCCACCGGGGTGCATTCTTTGGCCTTTTTGCAAACCACCAAGGCGCACCTTGGAATTTTGTAGCCTGCCACCGGGGTGAATTCTTTGGCCTTTTTGCAAACCACCAAGGCGCACCTTGGGCTTTTGTAGCCTGCCACCATTGTGCACCCACCGCTTCCCGTTGGTGAACCACCGGAGTCCACCGCTTCCTGTTGGTGAACCACCGGAGTCCACCGCTTCCTGTTGGTGAATCACCGGAGTCCACCGCTTCCCATTGGTGAACCACCGGAGTCCACCGCTTCCCGTTGGTGAACCACCGGAGTCCACCGCTTCCCGTTAGTGAACCACCGGAGTCAACCTCTTCCCGTTGGTAACCCACCGGAGTCCACCGCTTCCCCTTGGTGGACCACCGGAGCCCACCGCTTCCCGTTAGTGAACCACCGGAGCCCACCGCTTCCCGTTGGTGAACCACCAGAGTCCACCGCTTCCCATTGGTGAAGCACCGTAGTCCACCGCTTCCCGTTTGTGAACCACCAGAGTCCACCGCTTCCCGTTGGTGAAGCACCATAGTCCACCGCTTCCCGTTGGTGGACCACCGGAGTCCACCGCTACCCGTTGGTGGACCACCGGAGTCCACCGCTTCCCGTTGGTGAACCACCGGAGTCCACCGCTTCCCGTTGGTGAACCACTGAAGTCCACCGCTTCCCGTTAGTGAACCACCGGAGTCCACCGCTTCCCGTTGGTGAACCACCGGAGTCCACCGCTTCCCGTTTGTGAACCACCAGAGTCCACCGCTTCCCATTGGTGAGGCACCGTAGTCCACCGCTTCCCGTTTGTGAACCACCAGAGTCCACCGCTTCCCATTGGTGAAGCACCGTAGTCTACCGCTTCCCGTTGGTGGACCACTGGAGTCCACCGCTTCCCGTTGGTGGACCACCGGAGTCCACCGCTTCCCTTTGGTGAACCACCGGAGTCCACCGCTTCCCGTTGGTGAACCACTGAAGTCCACCGCTTCCCGTTGGTAAACCACTGGAGTCCACCGCTTCCCGTTTGTGAACCACCGGAGTCCATCGCTTCCCGTTGGTGAACCACTGGAGTCCACCACTTCCCGTTGGTGAACCACCGGAGTCCACGCTTCCCATTGGTGAACCACCGGAGTCCACCGCTTCCCGTTGGTAAACCACCGGAGTCAACCGCTTCCCGTTGGTGACCCACCGGAGTCCACTGCTTCCCGTTGGTGAACCACCGGAGCCCACCGCTTCCTGTTAGTGAACCACCGGAGCCCACTGCTTCCCGTTGGTGAACCACCGGAGTCCACCGCTTCCCATTTGTAAATCACCGGAGTCCACCGCTTCCCGTTGGTGAAGCACCGTAGTCCATTGCTTCCCGTTGGTGAACCACCGGAGTCCACCGCTTCCCGTTGGTGGACCACCGGAGTCCACCGCTTCCCGTTGGTGGACCACCGGAGTCCACCGCTTTCCGTTGGTAAACCACCGGAGTCCACCAATTTCCGTTGGTGAACCACCGGAGTCCACCGCTTTCCGTTGGTGAAGCATTGAAGTCCACCGCTTCCCGTTTGTGAACCACAGGAGTCCACCGCTTCTCGTTGGTGAATCACCGGAGTCCACAGCTTCCCGTTGGTGAACCAGCGAAGCCCACCGCTTCCCGTTGGTGGACCACCGGAGTCCACCGCTTCCCGTTGGTGGACCACCGGAGTCCACCGCTTCCCGTTGGTGAACCACCGGAGTCCACCGCTTCCCGTTGGTAAACCACCGGAGTCCACCGCTTCCCGTTTGTAAACCACCGGAGTCCACCGCTTCCCGTTTGTGAACCACCGGAGTCCACCGCTTCCTGTTGGTGAACCACCGTAGTCCACCGCTTCCCGTTGGTGAACCACCGTAGTCCACCGCTTCCCGTTGGTGAACCACCGGAGTCCACCGCTTCCCGTTGGTGAAGCACCGGAGTCAACCGCTTCCCGTTGGTGACCCACCGGAGTCCAACGCTTCCCGTTGGTGAACCACCGGAGCCCACCGCTTCCCGTTGGTGAACCACCGGAGTCCACCGCTTCCCGTTGGTGAATCACCGGAGTCCGCCGCTTCCCGTTTGTGAACCACCAGAGTCCACTGCTTCCCGTTGGTGGACAACCGGAGTCCACCGCTTTCCGTTGGTAAACCACCGGAGTCCACCGCTTCCCGTTGGTTAATCACCGGAGTCCACAGCTTCTCGTTGGTGAACTACCGGAGTCCACCGCTTCCCGTTGGCGAACCACCGGAGTCCACCGTTTCCCGTTTGTGAACCACCAAAGTCCACCGCTTCCCATTGGTGAAGCACCGTAGTCCACCGCTTCCCGTTTGTGAACCACCAGAGTCTACCGCTTCCCGTTGGTGAAGCACCGTAGTCCACCGCTTCCCGTTGGTGAAGCACCGGAGTCAACCGCTTCCCGTTGGTGACCCACCGGAGTCCAACGCTTCCCGTTGGTGAACCACCGGAGCCCACCGCTTCCCGTTGGTGAACCACCGGAGTCCACCGCTTCCCGTTGGTGAATCACCGGAGTCCACCGCTTCCCGTTTGTGAACCACCAGAGTCCACCGCTTCCCGTTGGTGGACAACCGGAGTCCACCGCTTTCCGTTGGTAAACCACCGGAGTCCACCGCTTCCCGTTGGTTAATCACCGGAGTCCACAGCTTCCCGTTGGTGAACCACCGGAGTCCACCGCTTCCCGTTGGCGAACCACCGGAGTCCACCGTTTCCCGTTTGTGAACCACCAAAGTCCACCGCTTTCCATTGGTGAAGCACCGTAGTCCACCGCTTCCCGTTTGTGAACCACCAGAGTCTACCGCTTCCCGTTGGTGAAGCACCGTAGTCCACCGCTTCCCGTTGGTGGACCACCGCAGTCCACCGCTTCCCGTTGGTGGACCACCGGAGTCCACCGCTTCCCGTTGGTGAACCACCGAAGTCCACCGCTTCCCATTGGTAAACCACCGGAGCCCACCGCTTCCCGTTGGTTAACCACCGGAGTCCACCGCTTCCCGTTAGTGAATCACCGGAGTCCACCGCTTCCCGTTTGTGAACCACCAGAGTCCACCGCTTCCCGTTGGTGGACAACCGGAGTCCACCGCTTTCCGTTGGTAAACCACCGGAGTCCACCGCTTTCCGTTGGTGAACCACCGGAGTCCACCGCTTTCCGTTGGTGAACCATTGGAGTCCACCGCTTCCCGTTTGTGAACCACCGGAGTCCACCGCTTCCCATTGGTTAATCACCGGAGTCCACAGCTTCCCGTTGGTGAACCACCGGAGTCCACCGCTTCCCGTTGGTGAACGACCGGAGTCCACCGCTTCCCGTTTGTGAACCACCAAAGTCCACCGCTTCCCATTGGTGAAGCACCGTAGTCCACCGCTTCCCGTTTGTGAACCACCAGAGTCTACCGCTTCCCGTTGGTGAAGCACCGTAGTCCACCGCTTCCCATTGGTGGACCACCGCAGTCCACCGCTTCCCGTTGGTGGACCACCGGAGTCCACCGTTTCCCGTTTGTGAACCACCGGAGTCCACCGCTTCCTGTTGGTGAACCACCGGAGTCCACCGCTTCCCGTTGGTGACCCACCGGAGTCCACTGCTTCCCGTTGGTGAACCACCGGAGCCCACCGCTTCCCGTTAGTGAACCACCGGAGCCCACCGCTTCCCGTTGGTGAACCACCGGAGTCCACCGCTTCCCGTTTGTAAATCACTGGAGTCCACCGCTTTCCGTTGGTGAAGCATTGGAGTCCACCGCTTCCCGTTGGTGAACCACCGGAGTCCACCGCTTCCCATTGGTGAATCACCGGAGTCCACAGCTTCCCGTTGGTGAACCACCGGAGTCCACGCTTCCCATTGGTGAACCACCGGAGTCCACCGCTTCCCGTTGGTAAACCACCGGAGTCAACCGCTTCCCGTTGGTGACCCACCGGAGTCCACTGCTTCCCGTTGGTGAACCACCGGAGCCCACCGCTTCCTGTTAGTGAACCACCGGAGCCCACTGCTTCCCGTTGGTGAACCACCGGAGTCCACCGCTTCCCATTTGTAAATCACCGGAGTCCACCGCTTCCCGTTGGTGAAGCACCGTAGTCCATTGCTTCCCGTTGGTGAACCACCGGAGTCCACCGCTTCCCGTTGGTGGACCACCGGAGTCCACCGCTTCCCGTTGGTGGACCACCGGAGTCCACCGCTTTCCGTTGGTAAACCACCGGAGTCCACCAATTTCCGTTGGTGAACCACCGGAGTCCACCGCTTTCCGTTGGTGAAGCATTGAAGTCCACCGCTTCCCGTTTGTGAACCACAGGAGTCCACCGCTTCTCGTTGGTGAATCACCGGAGTCCACAGCTTCCCGTTGGTGAACCAGCGAAGCCCACCGCTTCCCGTTGGTGGACCACCGGAGTCCACCGCTTCCCGTTGGTGGACCACCGGAGTCCACCGCTTCCCGTTGGTGAACCACCGGAGTCCACCGCTTCCCGTTGGTAAACCACCGGAGTCCACCGCTTCCCGTTGGTAAACCACCGGAGTCCACCGCTTCCCGTTTGTGAACCACCGGAGTCCACCGCTTCCTGTTGGTGAACCACCGTAGTCCACCGCTTCCCGTTGGTGAACCACCGTAGTCCACCGCTTCCCGTTGGTGAACCACCGGAGTCCACCGCTTCCCGTTGGTGAAGCACCGGAGTCAACCGCTTCCCGTTGGTGACCCACCGGAGTCCAACGCTTCCCGTTGGTGAACCACCGGAGCCCACCGCTTCCCGTTGGTGAACCACCGGAGTCCACCGCTTCCCGTTGGTGAATCACCGGAGTCCGCCGCTTCCCGTTTGTGAACCACCAGAGTCCACTGCTTCCCGTTGGTGGACAACCGGAGTCCACCGCTTTCCGTTGGTAAACCACCGGAGTCCACCGCTTCCCGTTGGTTAATCACCGGAGTCCACAGCTTCTCGTTGGTGAACTACCGGAGTCCACCGCTTCCCGTTGGCGAACCACCGGAGTCCACCGTTTCCCGTTTGTGAACCACCAAAGTCCACCGCTTCCCATTGGTGAAGCACCGTAGTCCACCGCTTCCCGTTTGTGAACCACCAGAGTCTACCGCTTCCCGTTGGTGAAGCACCGTAGTCCACCGCTTCCCGTTGGTGAAGCACCGGAGTCAACCGCTTCCCGTTGGTGACCCACCGGAGTCCAACGCTTCCCGTTGGTGAACCACCGGAGCCCACCGCTTCCCGTTGGTGAACCACCGGAGTCCACCGCTTCCCGTTGGTGAATCACCGGAGTCCACCGCTTCCCGTTTGTGAACCACCAGAGTCCACCGCTTCCCGTTGGTGGACAACCGGAGTCCACCGCTTTCCGTTGGTAAACCACCGGAGTCCACCGCTTCCCGTTGGTTAATCACCGGAGTCCACAGCTTCCCGTTGGTGAACCACCGGAGTTCACCGCTTCCCGTTGGCGAACCACCGGAGTCCACCGTTTCCCGTTTGTGAACCACCAAAGTCCACCGCTTTCCATTGGTGAAGCACCGTAGTCCACCGCTTCCCGTTTGTGAACCACCAGAGTCTACCGCTTCCCGTTGGTGAAGCACCGTAGTCCACCGCTTCCCGTTGGTGGACCACCGCAGTCCACCGCTTCCCGTTGGTGGACCACCGGAGTCCACCGCTTCCCGTTGGTGAACCACCGAAGTCCACCGCTTCCCATTGGTAAACCACCGGAGCCCACCGCTTCCCGTTGGTTAACCACCGGAGTCCACCGCTTCCCGTTAGTGAATCACCGGAGTCCACCGCTTCCCGTTTGTGAACCACCAGAGTCCACCGCTTCCCGTTGGTGGACAACCGGAGTCCACCGCTTTCCGTTGGTAAACCACCGGAGTCCACCGCTTTCCGTTGGTGAACCACCGGAGTCCACCGCTTTCCGTTGGTGAACCATTGGAGTCCACCGCTTCCCGTTTGTGAACCACCGGAGTCCACCGCTTCCCATTGGTTAATCACCGGAGTCCACAGCTTCCCGTTGGTGAACCACCGGAGTCCACCGCTTCCCGTTGGTGAACGACCGGAGTCCACCGCTTCCCGTTTGTGAACCACCAAAGTCCACCGCTTCCCATTGGTGAAGCACCGTAGTCCACCGCTTCCCGTTTGTGAACCACCAGAGTCTACCGCTTCCCGTTGGTGAAGCACCGTAGTCCACCGCTTCCCATTGGTGGACCACCGCAGTCCACCGCTTCCCGTTGGTGGACCACCGGAGTCCACCGTTTCCCGTTTGTGAACCACCGGAGTCCACCGCTTCCTGTTGGTGAACCACCGGAGTCCACCGCTTCCCGTTGGTGACCCACCGGAGTCCACTGCTTCCCGTTGGTGAACCACCGGAGCCCACCGCTTCCCGTTAGTGAACCACCGGAGCCCACCGCTTCCCGTTGGTGAACCACCGGAGTCCACCGCTTCCCGTTTGTAAATCACTGGAGTCCACCGCTTTCCGTTGGTGAAGCATTGGAGTCCACCGCTTCCCGTTGGTGAACCACCGGAGTCCACCGCTTCCCGTTGGTGAATCACCGGAGTCCACAGCTTCCCGTTGGTGAACCATCGGAGTCCACCACTTCCCGTTGGTGGACCACCGGAGTCCACCGCTTCCCTTTGGTGGACCACTGGAGTCCACCGCTTTCCGTTGGTAAAGCACAAGAGTCCACCGCTTTCCGTTGGTGAACCACCGGAGTCCACCGCTTTCCGTTGGTGAAGCATTGGAGTCCACCGCTTCCCGTTGGTGAACCACCGGAGTCCACCGCTTCCCATTGGTGAATCACCGGAGTCCACAGCTTCCTGTTGGTGAACCACCGGAGTCCACTGCTTCCCGTTGGTGAACCACCGGAGTCCACGCTTCCCGTTGGTGAACCACCGGAGTCCACCGCTTCCCGTTGGTGAAGCACTGGAGTCAACCGCTTCCCGTTGGTGACCCACCGGAGTCCAACGCTTCCCGTTGGTGAACCACCGGAGCCCACCGCTCCCCGTTAGTGAACCACCGGAGCCCACCGCTTCCCGTTGGTGAACCACCGGAGCCCACCGCTTCCCGTTGGTGAGCCACCGGAGCCCACCGCTTCCCGTTGGTGAACCACCGGAGTCCACCGCTTCCCGTTTGTAAATCACCGGAGTCCATCGCTTCCCGTTGGTGAAGCACCGTAGTCCATTGCTTCCCGTTGGTGAACCACCGGAGTCCACCGCTTCCCGTTGGTGGACCACCGGAGTCCACTGCTTCCCATTGGGGGACCACCGCAGTCCACCGCTTTCCGTTGGTAAACCACCGGAGTCCACCGCTTTCCGTTGGTGAACCATCGGAGTCCACCGCTTTCCGTTGGTGAAGCATTGGAGTCCACCGCTTCCCGTTGGTGAACCACCGGAGTCCACCGCTTCCCGTTGGTGAATCACTGGAGTCCACAGCGTCCCGTTGGTGAACCACCGGAGTCCACGCTTCCCGTTGGTGGACCACCGGAGTCCACCGCTTCCCGTTGGTGGACCACCGGAGTCCACCGCTTTCCGTTGGTAAAGCACCGGAGTCCACCGCTTTCCGTTGGTGAAGCATTGGAGTCCACCGCTTCCCGTTGGTGAACCACCGGAGTCCACCGCTTCCCATTGGTGAATCACCGGAGTCCACAGCTTCCCGTTGGTGAACCACCGGAGTCCACTGCTTCCCGTTGGTGAACCACCGGAGTCCACGCTTCCCGTTGGTGAACCACCGGAGTCCACCGCTTCCCGTTAGTGTACCATCGGAGCACACCATTTACCATTGACCTACTTCTTTGAAAATCAGCTTGTGGCTTGTATACATAGAAGACTGATTTCCTCTACTGTATATAGCAATGCTGTGGCACTGCTGTCTATAGTACAAGTGTTCAGACCACGAGCGGACACTGACAGTGAGGGGCCTGGATTTGTGTCTGGGCCCCCCACCATCACGCCCCACTCAAATACCAGCACATTTATATGTATATTGACATAAAGCATAATATAATAAAAATGACATGGCCATTTACACATTACAATTGCATGTACATAGTAAACACATTCACAAAAGAATACAATTTTCACATACTTAATGATAATCTTGTGTTGCACTTGTTCACATCAGTAAACTATTTTTTTTTATTCATTCATAGGTGTAAAGGCCATACTTTATATTTATATAAATTTCATTATATAAGAATGAGCTGTAAGTTTAACTGTCATTTTAACAAACAGGTATATAAGTCTTACAATAGTATTAACCCCTTCACGACCTTGGACGGATCTAGCCGTCATGGTGCCCTGGTACTTAAAGACCCATGACGGATACATCCATCATGGCGGAATCGCGGCACTGTGGTCCCGGTAATAGCAATCGGTGGAATTTTCCACCATATTCTAGAAGGAGGGGACCTCTGCTTGACCTCCCGAGGCGTGGTTTCTCCACCCCGGACCTACGGTGCCTGTGATTGGCTGATTTGTGACAATGAGCCAATCACAGGCATTGTAATGTTTCAGCTAATAAACATAGCTGAAACATTGCAATCCAGCCCTAATCGGTGCTTCTCTAGCACTGCTCATTGGCTGACCTTTGTTTCAACACCCCCAGCTCTGATTGGAGGGATCGTCCTCGTGCTTGAACCCTCCAATCACCGTGAATCGCTTCCGGTGAACTGCCGGTGACCGCTCACCTCAGGTTCATTCCATCCGTGGAAGCTGAGGAGAGCGATCCTGCCGCCGTGATCCTCACCGTGCCTGCTGCCGTGATCCTCGCCATGCCTGCCGTGATCCTCGCCGTGCCTGCCGCCGTGATCCTCACCGTGCCTGCCGCCGTGATCCTCGCCGTGCATGCCGCCGTGATCCTCGCCGTGCCTGCTGCCGTGATCCTCGCCGAGCCAGCCTGCGATTCTCTGTAAGTATTGCTACCCCGCCCCCCATCTACTGCTGCCCAAATCATCCACTGCTGTTCCCCCCACCCCCGCACCGCCCCGCAGCTGTCCACGCTCCATCACTGACCCCGCACCACCTCGCCGCTGCCCCCGCTCCACCGCTGCCCACGCTCCATCGCTGCTCCCGCACCTCTCCATCGCCGCTGCCCACGCTCCATCGCTGCTCCTCCGCTGCCCACGCTCCATCGCTGCCCAGGTTCGATTGCCGCTCCGCCGCTGCCCACGCTCCATCGTGGCCCCCGCACCGCTCAGCCGCTGCCCAGGCTCGATCGCCGCTCCGCCGCTGCCCATGCTCCATCGCGGCCCCCGCACCGCTCAGCCGCTGCACAGGCTCGATCGCCGCTCCGCCGCTGCCCACGCTCCATCGCGGCCCCCGCACCGCTCAGCCGCGGCCCAGGCTCGATCGCCGCTCCGCCGCTGCCCACGCTCCATCGCGGCCCCCGCACCGCTCAGCCGCTGCCCAGGCTCGATCGCCGCTCTGCCGCTGCCCACGCTCCATCGCGGCCCCCGCACCGCTCAGCCGCAGCCCAGGCTCGATCACTGCTCCGCCGCTGCCCCCGCTCCATCGTGGCCCCCGCACCGCTCAGCCGCTGCCCAGGCGCAATCGCCGCTCCGCCGCTGCCCACGCTCCATCGCGGCCCCCGCACCGCTCAGCCGCTGCACAGGCTCGATCGCCACTCTGCCGCTGCCCACGCTCCATCGCGGCCCCCGCACCGCTCAGCCGGTGCCCAGGCTCGATCGCCGCTCCGCCGCTGCCCACGCTCCATCGCGGCCCCCGCACCGCTCAGCCGCTGCCCAGGCTCGATTGCCGCTCCGCCGCTGCCCACGCTCCATCGCGGCCCCCGCACCGCTCAGCCGCAGCCCAGGCTCGATCACCGCTCCGCCGCTGCCCCCGCTCCAACACTGCCACCGCTCCGCCGCTGCCCCCGCACCGCTCGGCCGCTGCCCCGCTCCGTTGACTGCCTGTAATCGCAGGCCAGTGCCTGCTTCCCCTCCCCCATCCATCTCTGCTGCCGACCCCCCACCACCACCCCGCCGCTGCCCCCGCTCCATCGCTGCCCCCACACCGCTCTATCGCTGCTGCCCCTGCTCCATCGCTGCTCTGCCGCTGCCCCACTGCTGCCCCCGCTCCATCGCCGCTCCCCAGGCTCCATCGCCGCTCTGCCGCTGCCCACGCTCCGCCGCTGCCCCGGCACCGCTCTGCCGCTGCCCCCGCTCCATCACTGCCACCGCTCCGCCGCTGCCACCTCTCCGCCGCTGCCCCCGCACCGCTCCATCGCCGCTGCCCCTGCTCCATCGCTGCCCCACTGCTGCCCCCGCTCCATCGCCGCTCCCCAGGCTCCATCGCCGCTCTGCCGCTACCCACGCTCCGCCACTGCCCCCGCACCGCTCCATCACTGCCACCGCTCCATCACTGCCACCGCTGCCACCGCTCCGCCGCTGCCACCGCTCCATCACTGCCACCGCTCCGCCGCTGCCACCGCGCCGCTGCCCCACTCCGCTGACTGCCTGTAATCGCAGGCCAGTGCCTGGTTCCCCTCCCCCATCCATCTCTGCTGCTGACCCCCTTGCTCACTCTACCCGCCCCCAATCCACCGCTGCCCCCATGTTCTGGCTCACAATCTGCTGCCTGGATGATCTGCTCCAATCACTCCTGTTGCTGAGTGAGTAGTGATTCTAGCTTTCCCTCCCCTTTCCCCAATCCGCCCCCCCCCTTTCCTCCATCCCCCCATCTAGCACTCACCACGCACATAATCGCTCACTGTTTTTTGGGGGTTTTTTTGTGTGCGTTGAATAAAAAAAAATCCCAAAAGCAAGCGATTATCTACCTGGTGAGCGAGCGGCCTGCAGCCGCCGAGTCACTGATCAGTGATACACATCATTGATCAGTGTCCGTACTTTGGCCAGGACTTTTTTGTCCATGCCATTTCCTCCCCCCTTCCTTTTTGCGTTCTGATTGACATCAGTTTTTATGAGTTGTTTTTTTTTGTAAAGGTCAGCTCAGTGCCAACACGTAAGGGCGATGGCAGAGTCTCGCATCGCATCACCTTGCTCGGCCGCCCGCTTCCCGGGCAGGAGTGTGCAGCCGTGTACAAATACATGCTGCTGCACGCTTCTTACCAAGGAGCCGGCGGCTGTGCAAGGTGATGCGATGCGAAACTCTCACACGTGTGACTCTGGGCTTAGTGTCAGTTGCAGGTGCTCGTGTAAACTTTTTTTTTTGCAAAATTCAAATTTATTTTTTTTTTTTTTTTTTTTTTAGGTCTTTTCCTGTTTATAGACACACACACTTCTACATTTGAATAAAGTTTTTTTTGCACACATACACACACCACACATAAGATGTCCCAGTCTTCCCAATCTCGGAGGCTGTATTCAGCCGAGGAGGCATATGCCATTGTTGCCTCCGAGACTGATAACGAAGGAGATGACCCCACATTCCTTTGTTCGTCCCAGTCCTCTTCCTCCTCCAGTGCCGAGGAACCACCAAGAAGACATCGTAGAAAGAATCGTCCGGCGCCCAGTGGAGAAGACCCGGCGCCCAGTGGAGAAGACCCGGCGCCCAGTGGAGAAGACCCGGCGCCCAGTGGAGAAGACCCGGCGCCGAGTGTGAGTGATGCCCATCCCAGCACTAGTGCTAGTGACCCCCAACCTAGCACTATTGATCGGGAGTGGACCCCAGTCCCTGAAAATTTTGCACCACGGATTCCTGATTTTACTCCCCAATCAGGAATCCAGTTTGATACTAACAACCTTAGAGAAATAGAATTTTTCAAAGTCTATTTCTCTGAAGAGTTCGTTAGTCTCATGGTGGTGCAAACAAATCTTTATGCCCAACAATTTTTGGCCGAAAAACCTCGCTCATCATATTCTAGCTGGACCCCAACGGATTCAGTAGAAATGATGAAGTACTGGGGTCTGGCTCTTCACATGGGGTTAGTGAAGAAGCCTGAACTTCGCCAATATTGGAGTGTTGATGTTTTATACAACACTCCAGTGTTTGGTATGATTATGACCCGCAAACGGTTTGAGGCTATCCACAGATTTTTGCATTTTAGGGACAATTTGGAGTGTCTTCCCCGAGATGACCCGAATTTTGACAGACTGTTCAAAATTCGTCCGGTCATCGAACACTTTAGCAAAAAGTTTGCTGAAGTGTACGTTCCGCAGAGGGAAATTTGTGTGGATGAGTTCCTCATCCACTTCAAGGGGAGACTGAAGTACCACCAGTACTTGCCCAGTAAAAGGGCAAGGTACGGCATTAAACTCTACAAGCTGTGCGAGAGTACCTCAGGGTACACTCACAGCTTTAGTGTTTACGAAGGCAAGGACACGCGGATCCAACCCCCAGAATGCCCACCTACTCTGGGGGTGAGTGGGAAAATTGTGTGGAGTTTGATCCACCCACTGCTTGATAAAGGTTATCATCTGTATGTTGATAACTTCTATTCAAGCATCCCACTTTTCCAATCCCTCTCTTCCAGAGGTACCGCAGCTTGCGGTACGATCCGGAAAAACCAGAAGGGCCTCCCTGTTACGCTAATTGGGCAGCTGCTCCAAAAAGGTGAGAGCAGAGCCCAATGTAGCGACAACATGGTTGTAGTTAAGTTCAAGGACAAAAGGGATGTCCTTTTCTTAACCACAATACATGGTCCCGGCACCTCTGCAACCAATGTTCGAGGTACGTCAGCACAGGTTCGCAAACCGGACTGTGGCTTGGCGTACAACAAACATATGGGAGGAGTTGATCTTTCTGATCAAGTCCTCCAACCCTATAGTTCCATGCGGAAGGTTAAGGTGTGGTACAAAAAGCTGGCTGTGCACATCGTGCAGATGGCACTATACAATGCTTTCGTGCTTTCACGATGTGCAGGTCAGACCAACACCTTCCTTCAGTTCCAGGAGGTAGTAATCAAGACCATGATCTTTGGAAGAGGAGGAGAAGAAGAAGCAGCAGCAGTTCCTACTACCTCTAGAACTGAAGGTTCCCGTGTGGTACCAGGGCAACATTTTCCTGGTGAGGTACCACAAACCACCGGAAGAGGAACAACGCAGAAAAGGTGCCGGGTGTGCTATAAAAAAGGGGTGAGGCGGGAAAGCAAGTATCAATGCGATACTTGTCCCGACAAACCCGGACTTTGTATGAGTGACTGCTTCAAAGTCTATCATTCGTCCGGGTACTAAATTGATATATGCCAACCTAAAATTCCTGAGGCACACTACACGACAAAAGGCTGCTTTACACGCTGCGACATCGCTAGCGATGTAACACGCCAGATCGCACATGCGATCTCGGCAGATTGCATGCGCGATCTGGCGTGTTACAAAGCTAATGAGATCGCTAGCGATGTCGCAGCGTGTAAAGCACCCTAAGGCTATGTGCCCACCGGAGCACGTACCTTTGGATATATTCGCAGGTACGGCCGGATATTTCCCGCAGCTGCCCGCCGGCATTCGCAGCTATCTTTAGCTGCAAGATTCCAGCGAAATAGCTGCGGGAAACATGCGGCCATACCTGCGGATCTCCCGGCCTATATCTCCATAGCGGAGGGCCGGGGATTCCACAGGTAATTCCGCAGGAAGAATTGCCATTCAATTACGTGCGGCTGCGGGACATCCGCAGCATGTTCCGCAGCCGCATAGTGGACACAGACATTCCCCATGTCCTATAGGATAACATGGGGAGTGTCTGTACATGGTAAAACTTGCGGAATTATCTAGAAAATCCAGATAAATCCGCAGGTTTTCCACTGCAAATTCCACAGAAGCAAGCTCCCGTGGGCACATAGCCTCAAGACTGTGACCTGCCACACAATATACAACAAAGACTGTGACCTGATTCACACGACAAAGACGGTGACCTGACACACACTACACGACAAAGACGTTGACCTGATTCACACTACACGACAAAGACTGTGACCTGACACACACTACACGACAAAGACTGTGACCTGACACACACTACACAACAAAGACGGTGACCTGATTCACACTACACGACAAAGACTGTGACCTGACACACACTACACAACAAAGACGGTGACCTGACACACTACACGACAAAGACGGTGACCTGACACACTACACAACAAAGAAGGTGACCTGACACACACTACACAACAAAGACTGTGACCTGACACACACTACACGACAAAGACTGTGACCTGACACACACTACACGACAAAGACGGTGACCTGACACACACTACACAACAAAGACGGTGACCTGATTCACACTACACGACAAAGACTGTGACCTGACACACACTACACGACAAAGACTGTGACCTGACACACACTACACGACAAAGACGGTGACCTGACACACACTACACAACAAAGACGGTGACCTGACACACACTACACGACAAAGACTGTGACCTGACACACACTACACGACAAAGACTGTGACCTGACACACACTACACAACAAAGACTGACCTGATTCACACTACACAACAGACTGTGACCTGACACACACTACACAACAAAGACGGTAAGCTGACACACACTACACAACAAAGACGGTGACCTGAGGCACACTACATGACAAAGACGGCGACTTGACAAAACCTACACAACACAATATATAAAATTGACATACCAGGTCCCTGATAAAATACATCACTCATTCCATTCGAAGCCCTGCTGTGCTCCCAAACAGTGTTTTTTCGCCATATCTGAAGTATCGGTTAACTCAGGACAAATTTCCCAACAAATTTTAGGGTCTATTTTATCCTGTTCCCCATGTAAAAATTAAAAAATTGAGCCCAAAATAACATTTTTGTGGAAAAAAAGTACTTTTTTGTTTTTTCGGCTCAATGTATGAAGCACATGAGGGTTATAAGTGCTCATTGCCCATCTATAATTATGCCTTGGGGGGTCTAGTTTCCAAAATGGGGTCACATGTGGGGATTTTCCACTGTTTCGGCACATCAGAGGCTCTCCAAACGCAACATGGTGCGGCTAACAAATTGATCTAATTTTCCGTTCAAAAAGACAAATGACGTGCCTTCCCTTCGAAGCCTGTTGTGCGCCCAAACAGTGTTTTTTCGCCATATATGAACTATCGGCTTACTCAGGACAAATTTCCAAACAAATTTTAGGGTCCATTTAATCCTGTTCCCCATGTAAAAATTAAAAAATTGAGCCCAAAATAACATTTTTGTGGAAAAAAAAGTACTTTTTTGTTTTTTCGGCTCAATGTATGAAGCACATGAGGGTTATAAGTAGAGTTGAGCGCGGTTCGTGGTTCGTGGTTCTCCAGTTCTAGGCTCGAGTGATTTTGGGGCCTGTTCTAGATCGAACTAGAACTCGAGCTTTTTGCAAAAGCTCGATAGTTCTAGAAACGTTCGAGAACGGTTCTAGCAGCAAAAAAACAGCTAATTCCTAGCTGGCTTTCCGCTGTAATAGTGTAAGTCACTCTGTGACTCACACTATTATGAAATTTCAGTGTATAGTGTGCGTGAACAGCGCCTTCAGATCACTCCTGTTTGTATAATGGCGATCGCCATTTTTTTTTTTTTTTCCCTTGTCTTCCTTCCCTAAGCGCGCGCGTGTAGTGGGGAGGGCCATTATGTCAGCAAATCCCAGACACACACACAGCTAAGTGGACTTTTAGCCAGAGAAGCAACGGCATGTGTGATAGGATGTCCATGTCACATGTCCCTGCTTATAAAAACGAGTATCTGGCCGTCCGGACGCCATTATCTCTTCTGCATCCTTGGTGTCAGACATCACTGGCGCAGCTCCGTCCTTTGTCCTATCGCCGATACTGCTGTATGAGCTCCATACACAGCGCTGGACAGCATAGGGATAGCACTTTCGATCAGTCCTTTTAAGGGCTCGTACCGGCAGGGTCAGAGTTAAGGTGACAAGTCCTGAAAACAGAGACAGCGTCTGTGTAGCTAAGGTCAGGGATTTGGTCACTGCATTTCCCCATTAGGAGGGAATAGAAAGGCAGGCTTCCATTCCTCTACCCAGAGCCCCACAACCCTGGCACTGTACCCTCCTGTCCCCTGCATACTCCAACTCATTATAACTAAGCCATTATACTAGCAAACACTCAGTGTACCTAGTGGCATCCTAAACGTGGCTATTGGACTTTTGTCTAGTCACACTAGTGCAAAGACATTTGCAGCACCTCTACCTGCATTGCACACTCCAACTCATTATAACTAAGCCATTATACTAGCAAACACTCAGTGTACCTAGTGGCATCCTAAACGTGGCTATTGGACTTTGCTATAGTCCCACTAGTGCAAAGATATTTGCAGCACCTCTGCCTGCATTGCACACTCCAACTCATTATAACTAAGCCATTATACTAGCAAACACTCAGTGTACCTAGTGGCATCCTAAACGTGGCTATTGGACTTTTGTCTAGTCACACTAGTGCAAATACATTTGCAGCACCTCTACCTGCATTGCACACTCCAACTCATTATAACTAAGCCATTATACTAGCAAACACTCAGTGTACCTAGTGGCATCCTAAACGTGGCTATTGGACTTTGCTATAGTCCCACTAGTGCAAAGATATTTGCAGCACCTCTGCCTGCATTGCACACTCCAACTCATTATAACTAAGCCATTATACTAGCAAACACTCAGTGTACCTAGTGGCATCCTAAACGTGGCTATTGGACTTTTGTCTAGTCCCACTAGTACAAAGACATTTGCAGCACCTCTACCTGCATTGCACACTCCAACTCATTATAACTAAGCCATTATACTAGCAAACACTCAGTGTACCTAGTGGCATCCTAAACGTGGCTATTGGACTTTGCTATAGTCCCACTAGTGCAAAGATATTTGCAGCACCTCTGCCTGCATTGCACACTCCAACTCATTATAACTAAGCCATTATACTAGCAAACACTCAGTGTACCTAGTGGCATCCTAAACGTGGCTATTGGACTTTTGTCTAGTCCCACTAGTACAAAGACATTTGCAGCACCTCTACCTGCATTGCACACTCCAACTCATTATAACTAAGCCATTATACTAGCAAACACTCAGTGTACCTAGTGGCATCCTGAACGTGGCTATTGGACTTTGCTATAGTCCCACTAGTGCAAAGATATTTGCAGCACCTCTGCCTGCATTGCACACTCCAACTCATTATAACCAAGCCATTATACTAGCAAACACTCAGTGTACCTAGTGGCATCCTAAACGTGGCTATTGGACTTTTGTCTAGTCACACTAGTGCAAATACATTTGCAGCACCTCTACCTGCATTGCACACTCCAACTCATTATAACTAAGCCATTATACTAGCAAACACTCAGTGTACCTAGTGGCATCCTAAACGTGGCTATTGGACTTTGCTATAGTCCCACTAGTGCAAAGATATTTGCAGCACCTCTGCCTGCATTGCACACTCCAACTCATTATAACTAAGCCATTATACTAGCAAACACTCAGTGTACCTAGTGGCATCCTAAACGTGGCTATTGGACTTTTGTCTAGTCCCACTAGTACAAAGACATTTGCAGCACCTCTACCTGCATTGCACACTCCAACTCATTATAACTAAGCCATTATACTAGCAAACACTCAGTGTACCTAGTGGCATCCTAAACGTGGCTATTGGACTTTGCTATAGTCCCACTAGTGCAAAGATATTTGCAGCACCTCTGCCTGCATTGCACACTCCAACTCATTATAACCAAGCCATTATACTAGCAAACACTCAGTGTACCTAGTGGCATTCTAAACGTGGCTATTGGACTTTTGTCTAGTCACACTAGTGCAAATACATTTGCAGCACCTCTACCTGCATTGCACACTCCAACTCATTATAACTAAGCCATTATACTAGCAAACACTCAGTGTACCTAGTGGCATCCTAAACGTGGCTATTGGACTTTGCTATAGTCCCACTAGTGCAAAGATATTTGCAGCACCTCTGCCTGCATTGCACACTCCAACTCATTATAACTAAGCCATTATACTAGCAAACACTCAGTGTACCTAGTGGCATCCTAAACATGGCTATTGGACTTTGCTATAGTCCCACTAGTGCAAAGATATTTGCAGCACCTCTGCCTGCATTGCACACTCCAACTCATTATAACTAAGCCATTATACTAGCAAACACTCAGTGTACCTAGTGGCATCCTAAACGTGGCTATTGGACTTTGCTATAGTCCCACTAGTGCAAAGATATTTGCAGCACCTCTGCCTGCATTGCACACTCCAACTCATTATAACTAAGCCATTATACTAGCAAACACTCAGTGTACCTAGTGGCATCCTAAACGTGGCTATTGGACTTTTGTCTAGTCACACTAGTGCAAAGACATTTGCAGCACCTCTACCTGCATTGCACACTCCAACTCATTATAACTAAGCCATTATACTAGCAAACACTCAGTGTACCTAGTGGCATCCTAAACGTGGCTATTGGACTTTGCTATAGTCCCACTAGTGCAAAGATATTTGCAGCACCTCTGCCTGCATTGCACACTCCAACTCATTATAACTAAGCCATTATACTAGCAAACACTCAGTGTACCTAGTGGCATCCTAAACGTGGCTATTGGACTTTTGTCTAGTCACACTAGTGCAAAGACATTTGCAGCACCTCTACCTGCATTGCACACTCCAACTCATTATAACTAAGCCATTATACTAGCAAACACTCAGTGTACCTAGTGGCATCCTAAACGTGGCTATTGGACTTTGCTATAGTCCCACTAGTGCAAAGATATTTGCAGCACCTCTGCCTGCATTGCACACTCCAACTCATTATAACTAAGCCATTATACTAGCAATTGATGCTGCCAGTTTAAGGGCCGTAGTTGCATTGTCAGGGATATTTATTCTTTATTATTCTGCTGTTAATAAAGCTAGACCACCGCTGCAATCTACACCACCTCTAAATTTTTACTACCACATTTTAAGTGCACAATTTTGTCGCAATCAACATGAGTGGCAAAATGACAGATACTGGTGGAAAGGGGAAGAGGCGTGGTGGAAAAGGAAAAAAAGGGTTTGTCCGTGGGGAAGGTGGCAAAGCTCCATTATCATCTGCTGAAGAGAGACCATCTACCAGCAAAAGTAAGATGTCTACTACTTACCGTGGACAATCCGATGTGCTCCCTTTTTTACGGACACGAACAACAGGAACAAAGGTAGATGATGGCCAAAAAAGGAAAATGCTTGAATGGATCTCAAGTGGTCCAACAAGTGCCCTCTCAGCCACTTCAAGTACCGCATCCAAAAAACACCAGTCCTCTGAGTTGTCATCCCAATCAAACTTGCTTTCTCCCAGCTCTGAAGTCTCCATCAGCCCTGCACAGTATGGTGGAACTGAGATGGCTGAGTCTGCAGAGCTGTTCAGTCACACTATAGCCTGGGAATCAGAGGTCTGCTCCCAAGCTACAGTGAGTACAGAACAGGAAATGGTCTGCAGTGATGCCCAGAACCTTTGTGACTCTGATTCAGGCCGTGAGGACCAAGTTTCTGAGCATAATGTTGACCCTTTGTCACAAACTGTAACACCTGTGGTTATAGACAATGAGGAACATACTGATGAAGATGAGACGCAGATACCCGATTGGGATGACAACTTAAATATTCGGTCAGGGCAAGAAGAGGCTCGGTCTGAGGGGGAGGGGAGTGCAAACACAACAATTGATGATGAAGTTCTAGATCCCACCTACTGTCAACCCACAGTCAGGCACTCGTGGAGGTCAACAGAGGTGGTGGAGGAGGATGCAACTGATGACGAAGTTACCTTGCGCCTTCCTGGACACAGTCGGAGTACTGGTAGCACGTCTACAACTGCATCCTCAGCCCCCACTTTGCCTCTGAGCATTATTTGGGGTGGATCAACAGGTCGCATGGCCTCTAAGCCTTGCCTAGCCTGGTCCTTTTTTGACATAGAAAAAGATCGCCCAAATTATGTGATCTGTAAAATTTGTCATGGTTCTCTTAGTAGAGGTCAAAACCTCAGCAGTTTGACAACTTCTTCCATGAATCGTCACATGAATAAATATCATATGTCCCGGTGGGAAGCTCACCGTGCTGCAATGCGGCCTAGCGGAGCGAACCATCCACCGCCTGCCCCTTCCAGTGCATCCGCGCGCTCTTCATCTTCTAGGACTGTGGGGACAGCTGTCACACCTGTTTTTCCACCCACAACTTCCACCACTGTAACCGCAACAGGCAGTTTGCTTGGTAGGTCGTCAGTTGGTTTGGAAGGGGAAACAAGTGAGTGTGTACAGCTCTCTCAGACATCGATAGCACCAACGTTGGATGAAGGCAACATCATGTCTCCGCCTGCACTTTCCTCACAAACCTGCATTTTTCCAGGGACACCCTACTCAACACCGTCTACACACAGCAGCCAGATCTCTGTCCCTCAGATGTGGTCAAATAAAAGGCCACTTCCTGCGACCCATGACAAAGCTAAGAGGTTGACTCTATCCCTCTGTAAGCTGTTGGCTACCGAAATGCTGCCTTTCCGCCTAGTGGACACACAGGATTTTAGAGACCTTATGTCTGTCGCTGTGCCCCAGTACCAGATGCCTAGTCGCCACTACTTCTCTAAGAAAGGTGTGCCCGCGCTACACCAGCATGTCGCACACAAGATCACCGCTTCCTTGAGAAACTCTGTGTGTGAACGGGTGCATTTCACCACCGATATTTGGACCAGTAAGCATGGACAGGGACGTTACATGTCGCTGACTGGGCACTGGGTAACTATGGTGATAGATGGTGAAGGGTCTGCTGCACAAGTCTTGCCGTCCCCACGACTTGTGTGTCAATCCTCTGTCTGTCCAAGTTCCGCCACTGCTTCTGCATCCTCCACCTCATCTGGGTCCTCCACCTCCGCCCCAAGCCTGCCTGGTCAGGCCACCAGCGTTCTCACTGCGCAGAAGGAATCACGCACCCCTCATTACTATGCTGGCAGCAGAGCGCAACGGCATCAGGCAGTCTTTAGCTTGACATGTCTTGGGAATAAGAGTCACACAGCTGAGGAGTTGTGGTCAGCTCTGCGGTCCGAGTTTAATAAATGGTTGTCTCCACTCAAACTGCAGCCTGGTAAGGCCGTGTGCGACAATGCTGCAAACCTGGGTGCGGCCCTTCGCCTGGGCAAGGTGACACACGTACCTTGTATGGCTCACGTGTTGAACCTTGTCGTCCAGCAATTTTTAACACACTATCCCGGCCTAGATGGCCTTCTGAACAGGGCACGAAAACTGTCTGCTCACTTCCGCCGTTCAAGCGCCGCAGCTGAGCGACTTGCATCGCTCCAGAAGTCTTTCGGCCTGCCGGTTCATCGCCTGAAATGCGATGTGGCGACACGCTGGAATTCAACTCTCCACATGTTACAGCGACTGTGGCAGCACCGCCGAGCCCTGGTGCAATACGTCATGACGTATAGCCTGGGCCAACGAGATGCAGAGGTGGGTCAGATCACCCTGATGGAGTGGTCTCAGATCAAGGACCTATGCACCCTTCTGCACAGTTTCGACATGGCGACGAATATGTTTAGCGCTGACAATGCCATTATCAGCATGACAATTCCAGTCATTTACATGCTGGAGCACACGCTAAACACTATTCGGAGTCAGGAAGTGGGACAACAGGAAGGGGAGGAACTACAGGAGGATTCATATGCGCAAGGGACAACAACATCACCAAGGTCCAGACGTTCATCATCACCAACGCAGCAGGCATGGGACCATGGGGGACAGGGATCAACAAGGGCGCATAGTAGCAGGCGAAATGTTGAGGAAGGTGCAGGAGAACATGAAGAAATGGAGGACGAACTGTCCATGGCCATGGAAGACTCAGCAGATGAGGGAGACCTTGGTCAAATTTCAGTTGAAAGAGGTTGGGGGGAGATGTCAGAGGAAGAAAAAACGGGTAGCACCTCTATGCCACAAACACAGCGTGGACTTGGTCCGCATGGCTGCGCAAGACACATGAGTGCCTTCTTGTTGCACTACCTCCAAAATGACCCTCGTATTGTCAAAATTAGAAGTGATCATGACTACTGGATTGCCACACTATTAGATCCCCGGTACAAGTCCAAATTTTGTGACATAATTCCAGCCATAGAAAGGGACGCACGGATGCAGGAGTATCAGCAGAAGCTGTTACTCGATCTTAGCTCGGCTTTTCCACCAAACAACCGTGCAGGTGCAGGGAGTGAATCTCCCAGTTGTAACTTGCCAAACATGGGACGGTCTCGTCATCTTCAACAGTCTACCCGTACCAGTAGGACCGTATCTGGTGCTGGTAACAGCAATTTTATGGAATCTTTTCATAATTTTTTTAGACCCTCTTTTGCAAGGCCACCAGAGACAACAAGTCTGACACATAGTCAACGGCTGGAGAGGATGATACAGGAGTATCTCCAAATGAACATCGATGCCATGACTTTGCAAATGGAGCCTTGCTCCTTTTGGGCTTCAAATCTAGAAAAATGGGCAGAGCTCTCCAGTTATGCCTTGGAGATTTTGTCGTGTCCAGCTGCCAGCGTTGTCTCTGAACGTGTCTTCAGTGCTGCTGGGTGTGTGCTGACAGATAAGCGCACGCGTCTGTCCAGTGACAATGTGGACAGACTGACGTTCATCAAAATGAACAAGTCATGGATCCAGAAGGAATTTACTACCCCTGTGTCATCCTGGAGAGAGTAAATGCTTGTGGATTTGGAATGTGCTTGATGCAAATCAAAACATCCTGTTTGCAACTAGGGCACAACTGCTGCCACTGAAGGGGTGGGTGTGTGTGGGGCCCAATTTTTGGAAAAAAGGGAGACTCCGCTTGGAGTAACCCTTGCTTACATTGTTTTTAAAAGAAGCCAAGATGAACAGAGCTGGGATCAGGAAAGACTTTGCTACCTACCCCGGTGTTATCCTGGGGACGGTTAAGAATAGCGTATTTTTGAATGTGCTTGATGCAAATGTAGCTGTGAATTGTACAACTGGGGCACAACTGCTGCCACTGAAGGGGTGGGTGTGTGTGGGGCCCAATTTTTGGAAAAAAGGGAGACTCCGCTTGGAGTAACCCTTGCTTACATTGTTTTTAAAAGAAGCCAAGATGAACAGAGCTGGGATCAGGAAAGACTTTGCTACCTACCCCGGTGTCATCCTGGGGACGGTTAAGAATAGCGTATTTTTGAATGTGCTTGATGCAAATGTAGCTGTGAATTGTACAACTGGGGCACAACTGCTGCCACTGAAGGGGTGGGTGTGTGTGGGGCCCAATTTTTGGAAAAAAGGGAGACTCCGCTTAGAGTAACCCTTGCTTACATTGTTTTTAAAAGGAGTCAAGATGAACAAGTCATGCTTCAGCAAAGACTTTTACCTACCCCGGTGTCATCCTGGGGACGGTTAATTATGGCGTATTTTTGAATGTGCTTGATGCAAATGTAGCTGTGAAGTGTACAACTGCAGCACAACTGCTGCCACTGAAGGGGTGGGTGTGTGTGGGGCCCAATTTTTGGAAAAAAGGGAGACTCCGCTTGGAGTAACCCTTGCTTACATTGTTTTTAAAGGAAGCCAAGATGAACAGAGCTGGGATCAGGAAAGACTTTGCTACCTACCCCGGTGTCATCCTGGGGACGGTTAAGAATAGCGTATTTTTGAATGTGCTTGATGCAAATGTAGCTGTGAATTGTACAACTGGGGCACAACTGCTGCCACTGAAGGGGTGGGTGTGTGTGGGGCCCAATTTTTGGAAAAAAGGGAGACTCCGCTTGGAGTAACCCTCGCTTACATTGTTTTTAAAAGGAGTCAAGATGAACAAGTCATGGTTCAGCAAAGACTTTTACCTACCCCGGTGTCATCCTGGGGACGGTTAATTATGGCGTATTTTTGAATGTGCTTGATGCAAATGTAGCTGTGAATTGTACAACTGGGGCACAACTGCTGCCACTGAAGGGGTGGGTGTGTGTGGGGCCCAATTTTTGGAAAAAAGGGAGACTCCGCTTGGAGTAACCCTTGCTTACATTGTTTTTAAAAGGAGTCAAGATGAACAAGTCATGGTTCAGCAAAGACTTTTACCTACCCCGGTGTCATCCTGGGGACGGTTAATTATGGCGTATTTTTGAATGTGCTCGATGCAAATCTAGCTGTGAAGTGTACAACTGGGGCACAACTGCTGCCACTGAAGGGGTGGGTGTGTGTGGGGCCCAATTTTTGGAAAAAAGGGAGACTCCGCTTGGAGTAACCCTTGCTTACATTGTTTTTAAAAGGAGTCAAGATGAACAAGTCATGGTTCAGCAAAGACTTTTACCTACCCCGGTGTCATCCTGGGGACGGTTAATTATGGCGTATTTTTTAATGTGCTCGATGCAAATCTAGCTGTGAAGTGTACAACTTTGGCACAACTGCTGCCACTGAAGGGGTGGGTGTGTGTGGGGCCCAATTTTTGGAAAAAAGGGAGACTCCGCTTGGAGTAACCCTTGCTTACATTGTTTTTAAAAGGAGCCAAGATGAACAGAGCTGGGATCAGGAAAGACTTTGCTACCTACCCCGGTGTCATCCTGGGGACGGTTAAGAATAGCGTATTTTTGAATGTGCTTGATGCAAATGTAGCTGTGAATTGTACAACTGGGGCACAACTGCTGCCACTGAAGGGGTGGGTGTGTGTGGGGCCCAATTTTTTTAAAAAAGGAAGACTCCGCTTGGAGTCACCTTGCGGTGTTTTACATGATTTTAGAAGGGCGTGCCATGCCTATATCTGTGTCTCCTCCTCTTTTTCCTTGTCCTGCTCTTTTGTTTTCACATGAGTATATGTCCTTGTCACTTTCTCATGTGTTTGTGTTGTGTTGTGAGTTATTTGTCACCTTTTGGACACCTTTGAGGGTGTTTTCTATGTGTTTTTATGTGTTTGTGAATGCCTGCCATAGTTTCCTATGCGGTTCGAGTTCGGTTCGTCGAACGTTCGAAGAACCGAACTCGAACGGGACCTCCGTTCGGCGAACCGACCTCGAGCCGAACCGCGACCGGTTCGCTCATCTCTAGTTATAAGTGCTCATTGCCCATCTATAATTATGCCTTGGTGGGTCTAGTTTCCAAAATGGGGTCACATGTGGGGATTTTCCACTGTTTCGGCACATCAGAGGCTCTCCAAAAGCAACATGGTGCGGCTAACAATTTCATCTAATTTTCCGTTCAAAAAGACAAATGATGTGCCTTCCCTTCGAAGCCCTGCTGTGCGCCCAAACAGTGTTTTTTCGCCATATATGAACTATCGGCTTACTCAGGACAAATTTCCCAACAAAGTTTAGGGTCTATTTTATCCTGTTCCCCATGTAAAAATTAAAAAATTGAGCCCAAAATAACATTTTTGTGGAAAAAAAAGTACTTTTTTGTTTTTTCGGCTCAATGTATGAAGCACATGAGGGTTATAAGTGCTCATTGCCCATCTATAATTATGCCTTGGGGGGTCTAGTTTCCAAAATGGGGTCACATGTGGGGATTTTCCACTGTTTCGGCACATCAGAGGCTCTCCAAACGCAACATGGTGCGGCTAACAATTTCATCTAATTTTCCGTTCAAAAAGACAAATGACGTGCCTTCCCTTCGAAGCCCTGCTGTGCGCCCAAACAGTGTTTTTTCGCCATATATGAAGTATTGGCTTACTCAGGACAAATTTCTCAACAAATTTTAGGGTCTATTTTATCCTGTTCCCCATGTAAAAATTAAAAAATTGAGTCCAAAATTACATTTTTGTGGAAAAAAAGTACTTTTTTGTTTTTTCGGCTCAATGTATGAAGCACATGAGGGTTATAAGTGATCATTGCCCATCTATAATTATGCCTTGGGGGGTCTAGTTTCCAAAATGGGGTCACATGTGGGGATTTTCTACTGTTTCGGCACATCAGAGGCTCTCCAAACGCAACATGGTGCGGCTAACAATTTCATCTAATTTTCCGTTCAAAAAGACAAATGACGTGCCTTCCCTTCGAAGCCTTGCTGTGCGCCCAAACAGTGTTTTTTCGCCATATATGAAGTATCGGCTTACTCAGGACAAATTTCCCAACAAATTTTAGGGTCTATTTTATCCTGTTCCCCATGTAAAAAATAAAAAATTGAGCCCAAAATAACATTTTTGTGGAAAAAAAAGTACTTTTTTGTTTTTTCGGCTCAATGTATGAAGCACATGAGGGTCATAAGTGCTCATTGCCCATCTATATTTATGCCTTGGGGGGTCTAGTTTCCAAAATGGGGTCACATGTGGGGATTTTCTACTGTTTCGGCACATCAGAGGCTCTCCAAACGCAACATGGTGCGGCTAACAATTTCATCTAATTTTCCGTTCAAAAAGACAAATGACGTGCCTTCCCTTCGAAGCCTTGCTGTGCGCCCAAACAGTGTTTTTTCGCCATATATGAAGTATCGGCTTACTCAGGACAAATTTCCCAACAAATTTTAGGGTCTATTTTATCCTGTTCCCCATGTAAAAAATAAAAAATTGAGCCCAAAATAACATTTTTGTGGAAAAAAAAGTACTTTTTTGTTTTTTCGGCTCAATGTATGAAGCACATGAGGGTCATAAGTGCTCATTGCCCATCTATATTTATGCCTTGGGGGGTCTAGTTTCCAAAATGGGGTCACATGTGGGGATTTTCCACTGTTTCGGCACATCAGAGGCTCTCCAAACGCAATATGGTGCGGCAACAATTTTATCTAATTTTCCGTTCAAAAAGTCAAATGACGTGCCTTCCCTTCGTAGCCTTGCCGTGCGCCCAAACAGTGGTTTTCCGCCACATATGAGGTATCGCTATGCTCGGATGAAATTGCACAACAAATGTTAGGGTCCATTTAATCTTGCTACCGTTGTGAAAATTCAATATTTGAGGCTAAATTTGCATTTTTGTAGCAAAAAGTAAAATGTTCATTTTTTCCTTCCACATTGCTTTAGGTCCTGTGAAACACCTGAAGGGTTAATAACCTTATTGAATGTGGTTTTGAGTAGCCTGAGGGGTGCCGTTTTTGGAATGGTTCACTTTTGGGTGTTTTCTTTCATGTAGGCCCCTCAAAATCAATTCAAATGTGATGAGGTCCCTAAAAAAAGTGGCTTTGAAAATTTTATTGTAAAAATGAGAAATTGCTTATAAACTTTGAACCCCTATAACTTCCTTATAAAAAATTTTTTTTTCCAAAATTGTGCTGATGTAAAGTAGACATGTGGAAAATATAATTTATTAATTATTTTGTGTCATATGTCTCGCTGGTTTACGAGCATAAAAATTAAAAGTTTGAAAATTACAAAATTTTCGCAAAATTTCCATTTTTTTCACAAAGAAACACAAAAAATATTGGCATAAATTTACCATTAACATGAAGCCCAATATGTCACGAGAAAACAATCTCAGAATCACCGGGATCCGTTGAAGCGTTCCAGAGTTATAACCTCATAAAGTGACACTGGTCAAAATTGCAAAAAATGGCCTGGTCTTTAGGGTCAAAATAGGCTGGGGGCTGAAGGGGTTAAAGGGAATCTGTCATCAAGATTTTATATCCCAAACTAATGGCATGAATATAAAATGTGCTGTAATACCAATTAAACTTTGATTTTTCCTTTAAAAAAAACATTTTTCTATTTTAGAGAAATCCAAAATTGAAATTGGAGGTTATCGAGGCAGAAGGGCTGTGGGGTGGACCCTGCGCCTTCAGCTCAACTATGGATTTCTCTAAAACAGCAAAATGGATTTCTACAAGAAAGGTAAGCAAAGCGTGTTTATATACAGTACGTCATAGGTTTGAGGTATAAAATCGGAATGACAGATTCTCTTTAAGTTTTTTATTAATGTAGTGGAGAGAAAAAAACAACACAATTTTACACTATATTAAGATTCCAATCACCATTAATATACTATTTATTAACTGTATTATACATGTCATTATTATTAAAAGGATGCAAATGTTATTTCCTAGATAGTGATGTTTATTTTTAAAAAGTGTATTGAAAATGCGATTATTACTAAATTACCGTTATATAGAGATGTACTACTATATATTGACATATCTCTATGTACCAGGACAATGTGCCTGTAAGGAAGAATACCGCTGAGCTTTTTGTACAGGAGTACAGCCTGTGCATTACAGCTAAAGCTCTGAATTTGACAGCCAGGATAGACATCACTTAATAAATAATGATCTACTTATAAGTAGAATCTACTGATCAGAGAGACACACAGGGAAGTCCTTCTCCCGACCTTTAAGAAGGAGAATCTACATGGGTAGAAAGTGAAACAATCACAGTGTCTGTGCAACCGGTGGTGCGACTGGGTTTCATAGCAGGAATAACATAAGAGGAAAAACTGGCCACTTTTGACCTGCAGACAGGTCTTCTTTAAGGCAACTGTGCTGCATTATTATTCATTTCCATTATGGATATCAGATATTTTCATTCATGATCATTTCCTCATTACATACTTTATTTTTATGAATCTTATGCATTACTGATTGGAATACCAAAAATCATCTCAATTAACATCAGTGTCTGACCTTAAAATTCCTTTTGGCTGAAGTGTTACAAATTCCTACAGACACACTACATGTTCTTGTGAAAAGTATCCCCGAAGAGTGAAAGCTGTTTTAGGTGGATCAACTCCATATTAATTCTCATCAATTTATAATGAGTTATTCAAAAATCTAATTTATAGATGAAGCCAGTGTTTAGGGAACCACTGTGGTGTGCTGCGCCATTAATGTACAGTGATAAACAAAAGGGTAACAAGCTTTGAGCATGAGACTACCTTCATTTTCTAGACAATTATCTTGTCAATCTGAGATATAAATTTACTTGCAACTATTTAGCATATGGTTAGTTATGCAGATATTCGTCCTGTCACTAAATGTTACTATTTTGCTTCTAAAAATATAAATGTTACCTTTTTATTTTTTTGTATATCACCTTTGGTTTTCAACACTGCCTGAATCCTTCTTGGCATGCTCTCAATCAGATTCAAGTATGTCTCGACTGAAATCTGATCCCAGGTCTCTTCTACACAGTTCCAATGATGGTGCATACTGGTCAACTCACGTGGCTATGTAGTTAGTTTTTATTTAACTCTACCCACAAGTGTGCAATTCCACTGAGGTCTGTGGACTGTGGGGGCAACTCAAGCACTTCTACTTCATTGTCATTCAACCATTTATTTGCCAATGTTGACATATTCTTCAGGCCATTGTCCTTCTGGAACATTATGTCATCCTTTTCATACCCATAGTATTCCAGGGTACAAAGTAACTCATCTTGTAGAATACACATATAGCTCAGCATTGAGATCACTATCGATCCTGGCCAAGTATCCAATGCCTGTGGCTGTGACACAAACCCATATCATCAGGTTTCCTCCACTGAACTTGACAGTTCCTTCAATTTATAGATCCATTAGCCCTTTTTTCCCTTGTTTCTTCCAGACCCTTTTGCATCCATCAGAGCCTAGTCTATTGACTTTCGTCTCATTGCTCCAAATCATCTGTTTCAAATCTTCTACTGTCCATTTTTCTTACTTCTTTGCATATTTGAGCCAATGCTTCTTACGATGATATTGAAGTCGATGCTTCTTCACCTCTACTCAGGCCACCAAACCAGTCTTGTGGAACCTGTATCTTACCATGCTTGCTTGCATGGATGTCTGTGATCTCACTATTACAAACCATCCAAGCCACCTCCACGGCTGTGTTTTTTGCACCAGAAGTGATAGACCTAGTGATGAGCTAACTTGTTGACTCCAATATTTGGCCTGAATGTCCACCTCTTGGCTTTTGAATGGATGGACGGACTTCATTTTGTAATCTTCCAACTCTCTCGGCACTCACATGATGCAATTTGGCAATTTTCTTGGCTGAAAGACCGCTATTGATCAACTGGGATGAATTTTCTGTCTTCTTGGGAAATCTTCATGGCTGCTAATCAATTCCAATCAGTGACCTTTTACTTGGGAATCAACTTAATAACACACTGAGCTATTAGGGAATGTGAGAACAGATTATAATTTGTAGTATATATGAAAAATAAATTCAAACACCAGGAGCAAAACAGTAACAATTCTGTGACATGACAAGAATCTGTATAACTAATTGCTAAATAGTTGCAATTCAAATTAATGTTTAAAATAGCAAAGACAATTGTCTATAAGATGAAGGTAGTCTCATGCTTAAAGCGGTAGTGGATGTTGAGATATGGAGCCTCAAAGTCAAAAGATCAAAACGGTGTGGCCCTTTTGCTTGTCACTGTACTTTGGCTATGCATTATGTGTACAATTATTATTCATACAAAAATTGCAAATACTGCTATAAGGTTGTCAAGTCATAAATATATTACAAAATTAATTCTAATCTAGATATCCTTTATCCAGGTTTGAGACAGCTATTGTTTGTTTAATGGACAGCACAGTGATCCCATAATGCACACCAATGATTTTTCACAACTAGACAAGCGTATGTAAAGGCATACAGCTGCACCTGTCCTCTCTATGGATGAGCCCAAATAGCTAGTGTTCTAGCTGCCATTTATATACATGACTGGCCTGTTTTTTTTTTGTGGTTGTCTGAACTTGCCTTTAATCGCAGCTGCCTAAGAACAAAAGCATACAGAAATTATGTACAAGACACAAGTTTGTGTTGGTAACGCCAGTCCTGTGACCGTGGTCCATTTTTACTTAACTATTAAAATAACCAAGTCCTTGTAAAATTAACGAAGTCCATGTACTGGTTGTACACTTGTAGCAAATCTAGAGGAAAATCAGGTTACTTTTCCGTTCAATTTAAAACTGGTTCATTAAAGCACTCATTTTCTAGCAGTTTCTATATGAAAATCAACAAACTGTGAAAAATAACAAACAAAAGCACCGATACCTAACAATTCTATGGCATCGTTAACTTTTGCAGTAATAACATTTTTACTTTGCTCTACTGGTACCGCTCCCTGGGAGACTGGTAACCAACAGCAGCAGCTGGCACAACCTGCTCATCCACCATAGCGAGCCGTTTAACATCTAGGGCATACCAGCCCCGCTCGCTCCAGTGCTGGGTATAGCTGGCCACCTCCCCAGGCTCCAGGTTGCGGCCCGAGTGATCTCTTGGGAGGTGTTGCTCAACATCTCTTCTTGCAACGAACACCTCCTCGTCGAGACAAGCCTCCGACAAGAAACCCCACCCTTTCTCAGGGTCAAAACGGTGCACCATGCCCCTCCTTGATAGGCTTCGGACACGGAACGTGGATTTCCTTAGATGATCTTTCTCCTTTTGAGTACGAGCAATCATCTCCCGCTGCCATTGATACGCGGGGTCGTTGCTTGTATCAGCTGTTGTTGTGGTCGTTCCCAGCAGGGGGCGTCGGCATCCGGCCTCAGCTCCCTGGCTGGCTCTGGCTTTAAATGCACTGGTGCAGCTCCAACAGCCGTCGGAATGCCGCGCAGTAGTGGAACCGGTGGACATGTAGGTTCCACTCCCGCTGCTGTAAACTGAAGAACCGACTGCTCCGCAGCCAGGGTTGCAGGGTCCGGGTGCTCCACCTCTGAGGACGGGCCCGGTGAGGCGGCCGGGTCTGGTCTGGCCGGGGTCTGGGTGACTGCTGACATGACTGGGATGAGGATAGACGTCGGGGCTGATGCTGGAGCTTCCTACGAAATTACAGCAGGTTCCGCTGCCGGGATGGGTAATGGCAGCTCGGCGTCCGCCGAGGACGGGGTAGGTGACGGTGGAGTTGTTGCCGCAAGCGGGGGTGGACTGGATCCCTCAGCCGCCATGGCCAGATTAGGGTAATCAACAGGGACTGGGTAACCGCTCACCCTCTCTTCACATGGGATTTCAATCTCACATGCTCGCACCGCCATCGCCAGGCTCCTCATCTCTTCCCTCCAGTGATTTAGTATGAACAGGAACTGCATCTGCATTCTCCTGCACAGCTGTTCAGTCTCTTCTTCTTCAATCCAAGTGGCGGTCCCGGGAACAGCACGTTCCAGTGACCAACTCTGCTCCACCATCTTGCCTCTGTGTTCTCCAGGAACGTTATGGCAGAGTCCTGGCATCCCTGCTTCTCTTCTGCTTTCGCTACATTCAGGCACGCCCCCTCGATTTTCTTTCAGCACTCTTTCGCGCGCTGTGGCCCTCTGGGAACTTCCGGTTCCTGTTTCAGGCTGAGGATGAAGGGCGGGGCTTCTGCTTTGCGCGCTTTCCCAAGGAAGATGGTGTTTTGGCGCGAAAAACAGCGGAAAAATGGCGGACGTCGCGGGAAAAAGGATTTGGACCCGCGGACTTCACTTTTCAAGGTGCACCTCACCCAGGTAAGTGGGTCCTGCTCGCATCCTGTTCGTGATGCCAAGATTTTCGAGGTGTGCCGATGGGCTGCCCGGATCCGGATCCGCAGTGGCTCAAGGGGTCTCTGGACTCGAGGCGGGGTTGCGTGGCCGCTCAAAATGAAAAAGGGGGAAAATATTTACAAAAGGGGGGTGAAAAACAAAGTTTGTGATGCCACCTATGGGTCGTGGTAACGTGGGATACCACAGCTGCCGCGTTTGGGGTGAGCGCCCGGGAGCGATGGGGTGGCAGCTTATGATGGTAACCTCTCCGTGGGCAGGGGGAAGGTGTCCCAGGGCTCTGTAGTGGGAGTATGGGGACCAAACGGGAGGAGAGGGGCCCAACGTACTCACACAGTCCAGGAATTCTGACACTGACAACTGGTAAAACAAAGTCCTGAATGCCCTGTAGAAGTTGTTGGAGCACGCTGGGTCCGTGCCCTTTTGGCGTTGCTGGTTGGTCTGAAGCCTTGGCACTGGGTTTACTCTGTGTGGATCCCTTTTGCCTGAAACTACTCGGGTCCCGCTCACCCGTGTGGCTAACGGAGTGAGCTTGCTCTCAGGGTTCACGCTTGGGATTTTCTGGACGATTTTGGGAAGTCCTATCCCTCTCAGAGCGCTAGTACCCCGATTTTTGGAGCGGGTGGAGGACTGCTCGTGAAGACTCCGTCCTTGTCGGGTAAATTACTGGGCTGCGTGAAGCTACTTCCTAGTCTAGGGTACGCATACCCCGTCGTGCCCTGGCCCCTGCCCGGTTGTAGCACAAGGCTGCCAAACTGATCTCCGTCGCAGTACCGTGCTCCTTGCCACTACCCCCTGCGACCGGGGTTGCAGCTCCTTCCAGGCCAGGCCAACATCCGGCATCTGGTGCAGGTACAGGAGCCCAACTCCGCAGCGTGACCTTTCACTGTTACTGCTGGCTACCCCTCTCTCTCTCTGACTGCTCTCTGACTACTGACACTTCTGGCCCTCCTTCTACCATCCCTTCATCTGGGCGGCCCTATTCCCCTCAGACTGCCCAATGGTTGTCTGGTGAGTGTGGTGCAGAGTGTTCCTTAGGATTTGTGTATACCTGTTCTTAGCAACACCAAAGGGACAGGACCCGTAACCAAGGAGGAGCACGTACCATGCAGAAAGGCAGGTTGCACAGTACCCTTGTGATGACCTGATAGGCTAGGGCGTCACACATGGCTGTCACACGGCTTCTCCTTCTCTTGAAAATGCCGGCCACTCATTATTTCATCTCGTATTCACTGCTTCCCCCGCCCACTGGCGCCTATGATTGGTTGCATTCAGATGAGCCCTCACACAGAGTGACAGCTGTCTCATTGCAACCATTCACAGCTGTCGGTGGGCGGGTCTATGTAGTGCAGTAAAATAAATAAATAATTTAAAAAAATGGCGTGCGGTCCCCCCCAATTTTGATTCCAGCACACTGCTGAAAGCTGGTATTCTCAGGATGGGGAGCCCCACTTTTCGGGGAGCCCCCCATCCTAAAAATATCAGCCAGCAGCTGCTCGGAATTGTCGCATACATTAGATACGACAGTCCCGGTGATAAGGCCGTAATTTAGGTTGATGCAATCTAGTCATGCATCCCTCTTAAACTGTCTGCAGTCCAAATTATGAGTCACTCGTGGTAGCATGCATAACCACCTTTCACACACACCAGAGACGTGCTCAGATATGAATAGAAAGTAAGACTGATTTATTTCCGGAAGTTGTACAAATATATATAACCTTATTGGCTAGGTGCCAAGAATACGTAACACGTCTCCTATTGGATAAAGTAGAACAGCTTATTCTGTGATATACAATTTACTGTAATGTGCTTGGTTCCTCATTTATATTAAGCAATGTCAGCATGATTCACTGGTCACAAGAATAGCCCAGACTGTCTGAGTCTTATGTCCAAATACAGAACTAGGTGGGGTACACGGTCTGAAACAGCATCTTAAATCTTGTTCTTTATGGATATCTCCATGTAACTTTATATATACTCATAATAATTCATAATCACACCCCTAACAGTCCCCCCTTTGGAGATAGCCAAAAAGTCTTTCCTTACTTTTCCAGGTCTATTGATCTGTCCTAATGCCGATGGTTACCTCACTCACATACGAGATACCCCATCCCTTGTGGATGAATCTCCCCACCCAACAGACTATGCATAGGAAGCCAGATCCTGACCGTATTCTCTAGACTATCCTCATGGCTATGTTCCGCTGGCCCACGTTATTCAGGAAGGGGGAACGTGGCAGTAGTCCTTTAATTGGCTAATATTTATCAGGGTTGGGTTCACTCAGAGTCTCATGCTCCTCAGTCCTCAGGCGGTAATGGTGGGACATCAAAGGTGGGATGTAGAGTCGTCTTCCAGTCCACATGCTTAGATATCATCATCCTGGCACAAAGTATCGGGTAGAAGAGGGAAGACAGCCATCTCCTGGTCTCAGGCAGGTCCGACATCTCTTTGTAGTGGAATGCATGGATCTTCGTCCGAAAGAAAAAGAGTGAGAGAAGAGAGAGAGAAAGAGAGAGAGAAAGATTGAGAAGAGAGGGAGAGAGAGAGGAAAAGAGAAAAGAGAGAGAAAAAGAGAGAGAAAAAGAGGAGTGAGAGAAAGAGAAAAGGGAAGAAATCTAGATCTGGCTGGATCTGGAGGAGAAAACTCAAAAACGTGTATTAGGCACATGTTTAAACAAACAACAAGCTTAGTTGAAGTATCTGGGGGTACTTCTAAACAGGATCTCATAGGGTCTCAACCTAGTGATCCCTGCTGGGGTGTGTCTGACACTGAACAATGCAAGCGAAGACTCTCATGCCCTTGCCTTCTACACTGCCCCATCCTCCCAACCTTCCTTTCTTCTTCACATCTGGGTCATTCGAAAAGCACAGATTGACTGACTGTTTCTCTCGTAAGTGGTCTTGGGGCTTCTTTGGATGTTCTGTCAGTGAGGGCACTTCATACTGCTTCCCTTGACTCCTCCAATGTAGGCCTCAACCCTGCTCACCGCGACTCTGTCTGGCAATAGCAAAGCTTCCATCCGTTCTTCTATGGCCTCATGGCGGCGTACAGTTCCATTGGCAGTGATCAAGTCTCTTGCCCTCCACAGAGTAGATGCTGGCTGCCATCTTGCAGGCTTCAGCGAGAGCACATACATCTGCTTCTTCACAGACAGGCATGCGGGTAGCGACTGCTCTATCAGCACAGCGTCTTCTGCCACCAGCACCATACCCATGTGGAACCGTCTTCTTGATGCACATCTTGATCCATCCGCAAAGGTGTTAAGTCAGGGTCCAAAGGTGTTAAGTCAGGGTATCGAATCCAGAGTTTCAGCTATGCCAGAGTCGACTACCTCTTCCACCAAGGTGTCAGAGGTGGGACACTCCCCCCTTGGAAGAGGGAGAAGTTCAGCAGGATTAAGGACCCCACACCGGGAGTTGGTGACTTTGTCAGGGAGCAGTGATGTCATACGGGCACTGATCTTCAACTGGTGCTTTAGGTAGGTGTTCAATCTGGCTGAGTAGTGTTCAAAGGGCTGCTGTCTTCCTCCATGGCAAACGGGTAGAATGACTTCTGGGCTGGAGATGACATGATGATACTCTTCAGGTGACTGTAACTGTAACTCAGGTGACTGTGACTGTAGCTCATCTGTATGTGGGGTGATCTTGTAAGCTGCTAGATTCATCTCCATACGTCTTGCCATTTGAAGGAGGGTGTCTTGGTCCTTACCAGCTGTAGTTTACATGTAGGCTCTCGGAGACCTGATACAAAGGACTATACCCAGGTTTGTAAGAAAGAGCAATGGGTGTAACTTGGGGTCAGGAGAACACTGAAATTCTAAAAACTAAGATCCCCTAAAACCCCGGGGAAAGAGAAAAGAGCACAAGAGGGTTTGGAAACTACCAGCAGCACCCCCTGACTACATCTACACAACTAGGAAAAAGCAGTGGAGCGTATCTACTCTACCTCTCCTGTGCTGACCCTGTAACTGGGGGCCCTGCACTCTCCCTCATCCCGACGGTAGACCTGATGGTGGTCAGGGTCGAGCCTCCAGCGTATCCCTCTCTCCTGTCAGACCCTGCAAACTAAGACACAAAGGATTACTGGCTGCTGCCAACGAAAACCCTAATATATGCCAACTCCTGATGATCAATGTCCCCTTGGGACCACATGAACCTCCACCCTCTCTATCAGGGAACTCTTGTGCAAGATATCAGGCAGGATAACATACAAGTGAGAATATCTCAAACCAGGCTAAGTAACAACTGCCATAGGCCGAAAAATATTCACTGTCCACCAGGACTAATAGTGAGCAGTCTATATGGTCTAGATGCACAAAAACAAACATGCAAAAGTGAAGGGAAAAGGTTTCCACAGGACTATCAGCAATAACCTCTGCTAAGGCTCGTTAGTGGGAACACAATGGGGAACAACTGCATATATGACCAAAAACGGAGTGTGTGTTTCAGGTCCCTGTCTCCCCCCTCTGCAGTCCCTGCTATGTCAGCAATAAACAGAGCAGTGGCTGTGGCTGCTAAAACAAAAATAGGGAACTGGGTGTCGGCTGGACTAAAATGGCGTCTAAAGATGAACTATGTAGTGTCTGAGTTAAAACGTCCACTAAAGATAATTACCGATAAGAAACAGCTGCTAAAAGAGGAAGTAGGTGTTGGCCAAAAATGGCGTCTGAAGAGTCCTGGGAGGGAGTGACATGTCTTGTGACATCTACATTCAGGAGGTATTCAATCTGTCACCGGGAATATGGATTATATAGGGACCCCTGGGCTGAAAAAGGGAACTAGGTGCGGCCCAACCTGAAATGACGTCTGGGCAGGCTAGGGAGGGCGTTTGGTGGGCAGGGGGACAAACTACACAAGTCCAACCCTCTGAGGATGACATATAGGGTGGTGGGCATTGCTTTCTAATGGGCTTGGCCACTTCCTGAGGAGCCATTTTCTGAGCTGGTGCAATATAGAAATATCTACCATCTCTATCCCATTCCTCTTTCCAGGCCAATCTTTTAACGTCCTTTGACGTTCTATACCATGCTTCAGCATCCATAAGGAGATCTTTATCTTTCAAGATCCCTCGCTTGTTTAACAAAACATCTTTCCATTCCTTCTCGTTCGCTTACTAATTCTTCTGCCGTTAACTTGACAGGTGTGGACTGATTAGACCCCATGCTTCAAGGGTATACGACCCAAAACTAACACATCAATCTGGATGTCTGCTATGCCGTAATCCACTTCCTCTTCTGGACCATAGACTATACACATCCACAGAATACACAGAATTTCTACCTCAGTCCACAAACCACAAACACAAACGGGCTGTCCTACCAGGAAGTGTCACGTGGGTGATAGATACTAAATTCACCCTCACTATCTCTTACTTCATGTACTAGTAACCTCTGTTCACACTATATACACCTTATTTTTACAAATCCGTCCAGAACATCAATACTCAATGATTAAGCCTAAAATCAAGGGTTTTCCCCAGTATATTCAATTCCTAGGTAAGAATACACTGACATCCACTAAAACAAGACCAATGAGTACAACTTCAACTCACTGCTTAGCAGGTACACCGTACCAGGTAACAGCCAGGGTCAGTCCCCCACTTTTGTAACTTTATACAAGACTGCACCTGTACATAGAAAACCCTTCCAAATCTTCTATCCCCGAAGATCAGGTCCGTCCAAGGCCTTATCAAACATCAACTATCGACCGGGTTTGTTACACACCAGTGTATCTCATAGTATACATAGCAGTATACATAAACATCATACTTCAAAGTACATCTTCAGAGTTTTTTTTTTTCTTTTTCTTCACTCAAAGACAGCTCTCACTACATTACGTGATACTTCCTCTTTCTGGCAGCCGTACCTGCTGCAAATAGACAGACATCTCAACAGGTAGACACAGGTCAACACAATGACATAACAATAAGGACACTATATACACCATCCAGGTGGCTGATCTCACCTGCAGATATAACCATATATATTCATATATGCAGCGTATATAAAAACTTCCTCATTTTCCCTTGCAGTTAAGTCAGAGAAAAAATAAAATACAGAACTTCTGCTTTTCTCCTAGAGCAGACAAAAACCACATTACGTTTCATGTGATTTACAATTTATACAGACAGCTTAAGGTGAACCTGACCACCTTGGTGTGGGATCTCTTAGGACGGCTTATCTCATGCGAGATGGCGGTCATTAGGTGTCTAGACTGGGACAGCCCAACCCCCCCTTCGAAATGCAAGTACACGCATGAGGTTTGCAAGGTGAGATTATACACATTTTCTCACCTGCATTTGGAGTGTGCACCTCCACCTCTCGCGTAGTTGCCTATCGACTGAAGGTGTCAGCACAGCTGTCCGCCATCCAGAGCTCCGTCCTAAGGTTTGTTGGGCGCCAAATGATAAGGCCGTAATTTAGGTTGATGCAATCTAGTCATGCATCCCTCTTAAACTGTCTGCAGTCCAAATTATGAGTCACTCGTGGTAGCATGCATAACCACCTTTCACACACACCAGAGACGTGCTCAGATATGAATAGAAAGTAAGACTGATTTATTTCCGGAAGTTGTACAAATATATATAACCTTATTGGCTAGGTGCCAAGAATACGTAACACGTCTCCTATTGGATAAAGTAGCACAGCTTATTCTGTGATATACAATTTACTGTAATGTGCTTGGTTCCTCATTTATATTAAGCAATGTCAGCATGATTCACTGGTCACAAGAATAGCCCAGACTGTCTGAGTCTTATGTCCAAATACAGAACTAGGTGGGGTACACGGTCTGAAACAGCATCTTAAATCTTGTTCTTTATGGATATCTCCATGTAACTTTATATATACTCATAATAATTCATAATCACATCCCTAACACCGGGACTCTACCCGGCTCATCCTGAATTGCCCTGGTGCGGTGGCAATCGGGGTAATAAGGAGTTAATGGCAGCCCATAGCTGCCACTAAGTGCTAGGTTAATCATGGCAGGCATCTATGAGACACCTCCCATGATTAACCTGTAAGTGAAAGTAAATAAAAACATACACCCAAAAAGATCCTTTATTTGGAATAAAAGAGAAAAAAACACCCTCTTTCACCACTTTATTAATCCCCAAACAGCCTTCCAGGTCCAGCGTAATCCACACGAGGTCCTACGTCAAATCCAGCTTTACTACCTGAAGCTGACAGGAGTGGCCATAGAACACCGCCGCTCTCTGTGAGCTCCACGCAGCAACTGAAGTGAGTCGCACTATCAGCGATGACGTCACTCAGGTTACCCGTGGCCACTGCTCTCAGGTGGAGGACTCCAGCTGACCGCGGGTAACCTGAGTGACGGCACCGCTGATTGTGCAGCTCACTTCAGTCACTCAGGGGATATGCAGTCACCGGTGAGTCCTTCACCTGTGATTGCAAATCAGGCCGCGGCACACAGACTGAGCCGCGCGATGACAATGAAGTCGGGGGAAGTTCATCCGAGTTTATTCTGACCGCTCAGCTCTGTCTTGCAGCCAGCCATGCTCTATGGGGATGTAGCAGAACCGAATGGGACCGCACTGTCAAAAATGCATCCAAAATGCATTCAAAATGCATCCAAAAAGCAACATTTTGGATGCTTTTTGAAATGCAGATACAGTGACAAATTGCTGCTTTTTATTTGTCACGCCAGAACGCAACGTGCGCACATACCCTTTATTAGTTAGATGTACGAACGCTCTCCCACACACACTACAGTCTATCTACACCGAAAAAAAGGAGCCAGCACGATCTGAAATTGGCATGCATCATATAAAAAGTGCAAATTCACAGATTTATTCCAACTGTACTATAATAAAAAAAATGAGATTTTTAGCAAATAATTGATCAATTCTTTGAGCCACCCCTGCCAACGTCACGGCAAATCTCAATAGGGGGGTCCTAACCTATATTATGTATTTCATGTGCCATGCGGCCTCCTAGATAAAGTTAAAAGCAGAACCCATAATGGAGCACACATACCTGTAACCTGTATATAGCCGCTTCCATGTTGCAAAAGAGGCAATTATGGATAGAGGCCAGCCCAGGTCCCAGTATGTGGAGCAAGCTCTACACCTACAAGGACTATATCAGAACTGACCCTCCCAGTGCCAGACAGCAACCATTGATAAAGGCGGACCAGATCCAAGTATGGTGCTTAATTAGCGTTGCCTGGGGAAAGGGGTGAGGCAACTGAATGTGAACAGCTACCAACAGAAGGAATACATTGCAAACCAAAATCAGGCGTGCATGGTATGGTGATGGTCAGTCACCAGAAATTGTAGCATAACTACAGTCAACAGAGCAAAAGGAGCCTATCTACACCGCCAGCTCCCTATGACTGCGTGTTCACAAAATGGCAAAATGGCCGCTGGTTTATATAGCTCTTATGACACTGTGCAGCCAAGCCAATCACATTAAGACCACAACAAAGATGGCTGCGGCGTTACTGTGAGATCAAGCAATATCAGATGTGTTCATTGGCTGGAAAACAGGCGCCAGGAAGTCAGAAATGATACTGAAAGTATCGGAGCAGATGGTGTTTTATTCATCGGATACTGAATGGTGCGAATAGCCTGTTATCTGTCGGATACCGAATAGTGGCGAATACATTCGCTCATCACTATTTGTTATGCTTTGGAATGTGGAAAATTTCACAGCCATCATGGAACTTTCAATTCAAAATGATTTTATTGAGGGCTCAATCGAATCTGCCAGAAGAGATGAGCAACTAGACAACTAATGCAGAAATGAATTTCAAGGGATTCACTTATCTCTACTCACAATGCATTTCATGATATGAATATTGTCTTTCTGAAATATATTCTTAACCCCTTAAGGATGAAGCCAGTTTTGTACTGAATGACAAGGCCATTTTTTGCAATTCTGACCAGCATCACTTTATGAGGTTATAACTCTGGAACGCTTCAACGGATCTTGGTGATTCTGACAATATTTTATTGTGACATATTGTAATTCATGATAGTAGTAAATTTAGGACAATAATTTTTGCTTTTTTTTGTGAAAAAATCAGAAATTTTATGAACATTTTGAAAATTTAGCAATTTTCAAACTTTTAATGTTTATGCTCTTAAACAGAGATTTATGTCACATAAAATAGTTAATAAATTACATTTATCACATGACTGTTACATCAGCACAATTTTTGAAACAAATTTTTTTGGGGTGAGGAAGGTAGAAGGGTTCAAAGCTCATGTTATGATTTGGGGCTGTGTGATGCCTCGAACCGGTCTAGTTCCGTCACTGAATCCCACATTGGGGTTGGTTAACTCTGCAGCGCAACCTGGCCATCACTGGAGGCATTAGGTGGCTAGAGTTTTGTACCATCCTGAGTCTAAGTTCTCATGCAGCCACACTGAGCATGTGTGTGATGTCATTGATGACAAGGTAGCCACTGATTGGTCATCAGTGACATCAGTGATGAAGTGGCAGCCGCTGATTGGTTATCATGGCTTCAGCAATGACGTGGCAGCCCCTGTATGGCTGCAGCCGACGCCATTACCACATGCCATGTGGTCTGGGCCAGGGTGGCGGCTATAAAAGGTCTGTAGCTCTGCCCATTGGCGCGCGAGCGTCATTATGCAAGCTGACAGCAAAGGCTGTATTCCCGGCTGTCAGCGTGAGTGGGTTCCAGCGCCATTTTAGTCTGCAGTGTTTGTGGCAGACCTGTGTATGTATGCTAGTGTGAATCTGAATTTAGGGCAGGCGCCGGTACCAGGTATTCGTATCTGGGTACAAGCTGTGTCTCGGCACGCTGAGGGATTAGAGTCCTTACGGACAAGACGTGCCCCCTACGCACACACCCAGTATGCAGTGTCAGTGGCAGACTTGTGTGTATGTGTGTGTGCCAGCCCTGGGTACCCAGTGACGCTAACTGGGTGGCTTTAACGGTCTCACGTGCCCCTCTACGCACATGACTGGCTCAGTGGTTACGTTCCAGGTTTCCCAGTGACGCTGACTGGGTTGCCTTTCGGTTTTGACGTGTTCCTACACACGTGACTGTTCTCTGTTTCGTTTTCGTTGGTTTTGATGTGTTCCTACACACGTGACCATTACTTGTGCACCTGTGAGGTTAACAGGGACACGCTACACATAGGAGTGTGCCTTTACAACATTTCCTTCATTTCCGTTGTGGTCTCCTTAGTTGCTGTAATTCGTCCTTCTGTCCTTAGTGGCTTTAACACATGCCCGGCGGACGTGGGTCAACAATTGATTTCATATTATTTTTATATTCATTCAGCTCTTCCGTAACAGTTCATCAGCAATTTCTCATTATTTCAACAAAATTTACAAAACCATTGTTTTAGTAATAATCATTAGAAGGAAAAACAGGGAGGGATACAAATCCATCACCGTTGTATTTAAAAATCTTGAAGTTTATTGGGTCACATTAAAAAAATGTTAATGGATCAACAAAATCTCTCCATATGCCTTTCCACACCTTACGCGTTTCAGAGAAAAAAACTCCTTAATCATATGCAAATACAAAGAAATGAGGTACTATAGCTACACATGAAAAGCTATTCTTAATGAATCGGGAACTTTGTTTTCTCCTCACATTCAAATCTGAGATCTGGTGCTATTCATTTACTTTTAAGCGCTGGCTCACTTGAGCATGTAAATTGAATGATGGCAATCTGAAAAAAAAGGGATTGCACTTGGACCAATGTAAGTTAAAGAGGCAGTGCAGATCTGCATTTTTCTTTCTAGCTGTATTCAGCATGAGAAAAGAATTGCAGCATGACATCAAAATCGGTAGAGTGCGGTAATTAAAAGGATCCCATACAGACGATCCGATTTTTATGGATACATTACAATTCTCTAAGATGGGAAACTGTAAATAGTCCTGTAAAAGATTAATAGCTGCTGAGTAAAAAATGGATTGTATAAGGACAGCACAAGGACAGCACATGGACGACAAGTGAGAAAAAAATTGTTCCACTTTTCTGGATGAGAATGAGACCAATTTTTTATATGGTCATGTGCCCCCAGCCGAACACTACTCCCAACTGTATTTTTCATGTTTTTCTACATATGCTAGAATCCATGTCAAAAATATCCTATGACTATTACTATGTGTTTTATGTTATAATAATATCACCTAACATACTTTTCTCACTATAATATCGGCAAATTCTTACCATTTTGCAGCAGTAGAGTCTTTGCAGCTCCTTTGCATTGCTGGGTATTGCGCTTCTTCTAATAAAGATCCAAGGAGTGACAGGATTCAAGTTGTAGAAGACACAGTAGAATGTGCAGAGAGAAGCATCCAAATTTTCATGATGATCAATCACACAGGTTGTACAGTAACAGTATAAAGAGGAAGGAGAGCAAACAAGGCAGGTAGAAAGATCACACAGACTACAGATTTGCAGTGTCTGAGACCACAGAAGAAAAGAGTTGCCTTCTGAACGAACCTAAACTTTGAAGTTTGAGCTTCGCACCGAACACAGACTTTACAAACAAATCAGTGTTCAAGTACAGAGTACAGGTGAATTACGTATGCAAGCAACTCGAGTGAGCTTCGTTATGCTTGGATACCCTTGGTGCTCGACCCAGTGTGAGCCGCTTGCAGTCAAGGGCGTAAGAATCGCAGTCGCAGAGATCGTAGCAGAGTTAGCGGCCCGGCGCCCGCCCAGCCTCTCAGTGAGAGAAAAGCTGCGCTGTTCAGGGGCATACCGCCATTGGCAGTAGACCATGCAGCCGCTATGGGGTCCATGAGTCAGGGGGGCTCTGAGCCAGTGGCAGCACTGGGTCCCCCTCACTCGCGGGCCCTCGCCCGTCATTGCACAAAGCAATGACGAGAGAGAGAACAGAGCGCTCTGCTACATCCTTCATCATTCACCCCTTGTGCTTGAGCTTGATATTTCAGTGCAACGGAGTGCTGAGACATGCAGGACGCTCTGACCAGATCAGTGGGGGAACGATGAGAGGTGAGTACTTGTTTATTTTTTTAATCAGTAAGTACATGATGACCAGAGGCTTATGAGGGTGCATTAAATGTTATGGAGGCTGCATAATACAAAATGAAGGACTATGGGGGATATCTTATACATGGACTATGCTGTTGCGTTATAATACATGGAGGACTATGGGGTGCATTAAATGTTATGGGGGCTGTATAATACAATATGAAGGACTATGGGGGCTGCATTATAATACATATAGGACTATGGGGGCTGCATTATAATACATGCATAGCCAGGAGCGTAACGACCGCGGTCGCAGAGGTCGCCACTGTGACCGGGCCTGCAGGGTTATAGGGGCTCTGCAGAGCGGCTGCCGGGCCCCTATGTGTAGTGCCGCTATGTATGGCCGACAATGCAACCATCAGGAGGCCGGCCTGTGAGTCAGTGGAGCCCAGTGTCAGTAGAGGGGCCCGTTACCTGGAGGGGCCCACCAGCCATTTCTGAGCTGCAGCAGAGCAGGAGTGCTCCTGACCTGCACAGCAGACGGAATAGTCCATCCTGCAGGACCTGCAATGATGTCACGCCCATGTGACTGTGTGGGAGGAGACACAGGATGCTGGGCAGAAAGCAAGAGATACTGAATCCTGAAAGAGATTTGGACACATGATCACTGGTAATGAGAAAAGAGGGGACATGAGGGGGGGGGGGCAGTGTGAGTGGCATATGAGGCCTGCAGACTTTGACAGAAGGATGTGAAAAAGTGCAGAGTGTTTGAGAGGGGTAAGTTGGGGTACTGGCAGGATGAGATATGTGGGCAGGGTGTGTGAGATATGGGGGTGTAGTGTGTGTGATATGGGGGTGCAGGCTGTATGGGGAGCAGGGTGTGTGACATATGGGGGGTAGTGTGTGTGATCTGGGGGGTGCAGGCTGTATGGGGAGCAGGGTGTGTGAGATGTGGGGGTGTAGTGTGTATGATATGGGGGTGCAGGCTGTATGGGGAGCAGGGTGTGTGACATATGGGGGCAGGGGCGTAACTACCGCGATCGCAGGGGTCGGAAGGAGAAGAGAGGTACCGTATTTTTCGCTTTATAAGACGCACTTTTCCTCCCAAAAATTTGAGAGGAAAATGGGGGGTGCGTCTTATAAAGTGAATATAGCACTACTTGGGGGTCCTGTCTGTGCGGTGATCGGGCGGCCGGGTGCCTGTGGCTGCGTGCAAGCGGCCGGGTACCTGTGCTTGCGTGCGGTGGCAGCCGGGTACCCGTGGCTGTGTGCGGGCGGCAGCCGAGTGCTGTCGGCGGTCGGCGTCTGTGTGCGGGCAGCGGCCGGGTGCTGTGTGCGGGCGGCGGCTGTGTCCAGGTGGCGGCTGTGTTCAGGTGGCGGTCGGCGGCCGGGTGCTGTCTGCAGGAGGCGGCTGTGTCCAGGCGGCGGTCGGCGGCCGGGTGCTGTGTGCAGGCGGCGGCTGTGTCCAGGCGGCGGTCGGTGGCCGGGTGCTGTGTGCGGGCGGTGGCTGTGTCCAGGCGGCGGTCGGCGGCCGGGTGCTGTGTGCAGGCGGCGGTCGGCGGCTGTGTGCTGTGTGCGGGCGGCGGCTGTGTGCGGGCGGCGGTTGTGTGCTGTGTGCGGGCAGCGGCCGGGTGTTGTGTGCAGGTAGCGGCCGGGTGCTGTGTGCGGGTAGCGGTCGGGTGCTGTGTGCGGGCAGCGGCCGGGTGCTGTGTGCAGGCAGCGGCCGGGTGCCTGTGCGGGCGGCAGATGGCTGCCGCCCACACGCAAGCACAGGTACCCGGCTGCTTGCACGCAGGGTGGGCGGGCAGCCTGCTGGCTACCACTCTGTGCTTGCGGGGCGGGCGGCTGTGCAGCAACTTACCCAGTTTGTCCGCGGTCCCAGTTTCAAATGATGGCAGCGGGCGCGTGCGCAGATGGAGCCCTTGGATGAGAGCTCCATCTGCGCAGGCGCCATTATTTGAATCGGGACCGCGGACACTGGGACACTCACTGCAGCGGCCTGCTGCATGACTCACCCGCCGTCGCCGACGCTGCTGCTGCCGCCACCACCACCACCACGGGCCCCGCGGCTCCTACCACCATGGATCCCCCGGCTCCTGCCACCCCGGATGCCGCTGCCATTGACCCGCCGTGCCTGCCAGCAAATCCGCTGCCTCCTGTGACCTCGCTTCACCACCACTGCTGCCCCCCTCCGGTAAGAGAACACCGGATTATAAGATGGACCCCATTTTTTTTTTTTTTACCTTTTTTTATGTCTAAGTTTGGGGTGCGTCTTATAATCCGGTGCGTCTTATAAAGCAAAAAATACGGTACTTGTTTTTTTATTTTGCTGGCTGCATGACACATGGAGGCCTGGAGGGGCCTGGCTGCATGATACATGGAGGTCTGTGGGACTGCATAATAAACATGAAGGACACCTTATACATGGACTAGGGGTGCATTATACATGCAGGAATATGGGGCTGCATAATACAATATGATGATTTATGGCGCTGCATTATAATACATATAGGACAATGGGGACTACATTATAATATATGGAGGATTATGGAGGCTACCTTATACATGGACTATGGGGGTGCGTTATAAAACATGGAGGACTATGTGGTGCAGTATAATATATTGAGGACTATGTGGTGCATATATGGAGAACTATGGGGTGAATTATAATACATGGAGAACTTTGGGGAAATGCATTGCAATACATGGAGAACTATGGGGGTGCATTATAATATATGATGGGTTATGTGGGACCCTTTATATTATACGGAAGGCTATGTGGGGGCCATTATAGTATTTGGAGATCTATATACAAGGGGGGACAAAGATACAAGTATGGGATGGTAATGTTTTGTGCTGAGGGAAAAAGGCTCTTTCCTCAGCACCCAGCTTTCCCATTCTCTGCTGTACATCTCTCAGCACCCGGCTTTCCCATGCTCTGTTATGGTAAAGCTGGGTGCTGAGGGAAAGATGTATAGCAGAGCATGGGAAAGCTGGGTGCCGAGGACAAGATGGATATCAGAACATCGGAAAGCAGGGTGCTGATAGAGGGATTTCAGATCATGGGAAACCTGGGTGTGGAGGGTAAAAGCCAAGTGTCAGCGTCATTATCCTGTACCCCGAGTGTCAGTGTCATTATTCCGTACCCTAAGTGTCGGTTTACGTGGAGGGGGGCCCCGGTCCAAATTTTGCACCAGGGTCCATCAAACTCTAGTTACGCCACTGTGCATAGCTGTGGGGTACATTATAATACATGCAGGACTATGGGGGCTGCATTATAATACATACTGCATTCTAATGCATGGAGGACTATGGGGGCTGCATTATAATACATGCAGAGCTATAGGGTACATTATAATACATACAGAGCTATAGAGTACATTATAATACATGCACAACTATGGGGGTTGGAATATATTATATGGAAGACTAATGGGGTTACCTTATACATGGACTATGGGGGTGCATTATAATACATGGAGGACTAAGGGGTGAATTATAATATATGGAAGACTATGGGGGTGCAGTATAATATATGGCACACTATGGGGGTACAATATAATATATGGAGGACTATGGGGTGCATAATAATACATGGAGGACTCTGGGGGTGCATTATAATATATGGAGGACTATGGGGTTGCATGATACTATATGGAGGACTATGGGGTGCAATATAATACATGAAGAACTATGGGGTGCGGTATAATATATGGAGGACTCTTTGGTGCATTATAATACATGGAGGACTATGGGTTGCAGTATAATATGAGGACTAAAGGGTGCATTATAATACATGGAGGACTATGGGGCGCAGTATAATATATGGAGGATAATGAGGTGTAGTATAATATATGGAGGACTATGGGGGCTGCATTTTAATATATGCAGGACTATGGGGAGTGCATTATACAGTAATACATGGAGGACTAACGGAATGCATTATAATGCATGCAGGACTATGGGGTGCATTATAATACATGGAGGACTATGGGGTGCAGTACAATATATGGAGGAATATGAGATGCAGTATAATATATAGAGGACTATGTTGGTGCATTATAATATATGGAGGATTATGGGGTGCAGTATAAGGGTATGTGCGCACTAGGCGTTTTTTTCACGCTGCGTTTTTATGTGCGTTTTTGTCTAAAAAACGCACCCGCGGCTAAAAGAAACGCGGCAAAAACGCATGCGTTTTTGCCGCGATTTGGTGCGTTTTCTGCTGCGTTTTTGCTCACTGCGTTTTTAATCAGTGCACAATGCCATTAAAGATTGTTGATGAAAAAAAAAAAAAAAAAAAAGGTCTGATGTCATTTCCTTCTTCAAAATGTTCATTGTATGCAGGAGAGCAGACAGCAGCTGCAGAACTACAAGTCTCAGCATCCTCCATTCACTAGTGTATGCAGGAGAGCAGGCAGCAGCTGCAGAACTACAAGTCTCAGCATCCTCCATTCACTAGTGTATGCAGGAGAGCAGACAGCAGCTGCAGAACTACAAGTCTCAGCATCCTCCATTCACTAGTGTATGCAGGAGAGCAGACAGCAGCTGCAGAACTACAAGTCTCAGCATCCTCCATTCACTAGTGTATGCAGGAGAGCAGGCAGCAGCTGCAGAACTACAAGGCTCAGCAGCCTCCATCCAGGACTGTATGCAGTTTTTTGCCCAAAAAGAAAAAAAAATGACATGGGCTTCGCCATATTTTTCTATGCTAGCCGGGTACAGCAGGCAGATACGGGCTGCCCCCAACCCCCAGCTGCCTATTTGTACCCGGCTGGGAACCAAAAATATAGAGAAGCCGTTTTTTTTTAATTATTTCATGAAATAATTAAAAAAAAAAAATGACGTGGGGTTCGCCTAATTTTTGAGTCCAGCCGGGTACAACTAGGCAGCTGGGGATTGGAATCCACAGTGCAGGGTGCCCATGCTTTCTGGGCACCCCCACTGCGAATTGCAGTCCGCAGCCACCCCAGAAAATGGCGCTTTCATAGAAGCGCCATCTTCTGGCGCTGTATCCAACTCTTCTAGCTGCCCTGATGCCGGGTGGCTAGCTAGGTAATAATGGAGTTAGGGCTAGCTGTATATTATCAGCTAGCCCTAAGCCCGAAATTCATGGTGTCACGCCAATATTAGACATGGCCACCATGAATTTCTAGTAATGATAAAAAAAAAACACAACACACAGAAAAATATTTTTATTAGAAATAAAACACAACACAATTAGTGACTCCATCTTTATTGAAATTAACCCCCCTCCGCAGTAATCCTGGGTCAGGGTCCCGCGCCGTCCAATCCGGATCCAATATCATCTGATCGGTTTGCTGGAAGGCATACCGATCAGATGATCTGTCAGGTTCAAGGATGTGAATCCCATCACACATCAGCTGATTGTATAAAAGCCGATTATACAATCAGCTGATGCATCAGTAGAAAAAAAAAAATAATAATACTCACTTGTGTGCTGTGGTGATTACCGGCAGCTCCTGGAGCGATCGATTGGACAGGAGTCTGATCCTATACGATCGCTGCAAGAGCTGCCGGTAATCAGCTGATGAAGTCCCCTGACGGCAGGATCAGCTGATAGCCGGCCGGGCGCGAAGAAGCCGGCGAGACTACGATCAGCTGATGCGTCAGGTGACTGCATCAGGTGATCCCTCGCCAGGTCCTGCAAGCAAGGTCCTGCCGGCCGGGGAGACTGCACACAGCCAGAGCGGCGGGACCGGGAGGAGATGGGAGCGGGCATGGCACCGGGACCCTGCGGACAGGTGAGTATATGACATTTTTTTATTTTTCTACTGTTCACTTTGGTTTTCGCCGCTGCCTCCACCTCCCGCCCAGACATGGCGCCGCACGGAGCTGACATGCACAGGACGGGAGGTGGACGCAGCGGTGACGGTACCGGGAGGATTCATGCTTCTGTGTTTACCAACAGAAGGAATCCTCTTCCTGTACACGTCACTGTAGTGCCCACCCCTTGCGTGTATAGCTGCGTTTTTAGTCATAGAAACGCGGCTATATGCGTTTTTCATTGCGTTTTTAACATCTCATTGAATTCAATGAGTGAAAAACGCAGTGAAAAACGCAGAAATAATTGACATGCTGCGTTTTTGTGGTCACCACAAAAACGCAGCTAAAAAAAAAACGCTGTGTGGGGACAGCACTTATGAAAACCCATTGACATTGCTGGGGAAGCAATGTCACTGCGTTTTCAGCACAAAAACGCGGTAAAAAACGCCGCTAAAAACGCGGCAAAAACGCCTAGTGCGCACATAGCCTTATATATGGAGGATTATGGAGTGCAGTATAATATATGGACAACTATGGTGATGCATTATACTATATGAAGGACTATGAGGATTATCTTATACATGGAAGACTATGGGAAGTACATTATAATACATGTGGAGGACTATGGGGCTGCATTCTAATATTTGAAGGGTTATGTGGGACCCATTATACTATATGGAAGGCTATGGGGGGCCATTATAGTATTTGGGGAGCTATGAAGGAGCCTTTATACTTTATGGAGGACCATTATACTGTACAAAAGCAATTATGCAGTGTGAAGGTCAGTGTGCTAAGGGAAAAATGTATATCAGAGCATAGGAAAGCTGTGTGCTGAGAGAAAGATGTATAGCAGAGCATGAGAAAGCTGGGTGCTGAGGACAAGATAACATCAGAACATAGGAAAGGTGGGTGCTGAGGGAAATAGCCAAATGTCAGCATCACCATCCCTTACCCCAAGTGTCAGCGTCATTATCCCATACCCTGAGTGTCGACATTATTATCCTGTACTCCAAGTGTCAGTGGACAGTGGGGGGGCGGCCCAGGTCCAAACTTTGCACAGGGACCTAACAAACCCTAGTAATGCTACTGCTTGCAGTGTTTGAATGGCTCTCACTGAGGATAAAATCAGCATTATCAGATGACATGTGTGCAGAAAAAAAATGAAAATAAAACGCCTCCATCAGAAGAGCTCTGTTTATGGCTGTCTGTATGTGGGCAGAGAGCTGAACTGCTCAATCAGTGACAACCAATGAGACTTTGGTCAAGTACAGAACTGAACTTTATCTAAAGTCCGGCTGATCCTGCAGAACCCAAACGTTTACAGGTCTGCTCATCTCTACACATGAGTAGAGATGAGAGAACCCGCGGTTCAGTGTTCGGTGTTCATTCCAAATACAGACATTAGAAAAATAACAGAGTTCGAGTTCGGAGATTGAGTGCTTTACAAATGCAAACCACTTGTGCGACCATCGCTGTGCTCAGCCCAGTTTAAGCCACTTGCAGTTTTTGATTGGCTTTCCCTGGGGGTACCAACAGCATGATCGGATGTGGGTGCACAAAAAAATAAAAATTAAATGGAAAAACCTTGCTCACCCATCCCCAGAAGTGTCCTGTTTATGGCTGGCTGCATGTGGGCAGAGACCTGAATTGCCCAATTAGTAACTTCAGTTGGGGTTTACATCATGTCCGGGTCCCAAGCCAAACTTTACCTAAAGTCTGAATGAAGCCACTGAACCAAACTACAATGCGTTCACTCATCTCTATTTATGAAGAACGATGTACTGCAAGATGAAAGAAGTGATATTCAGCAGAACTGGGCTGTATGTAGTGGGACTGAGAGGAGTTTTCAATGCTCATGGCGGTGATAAGAAGATGTAGAAACCACAGAGCATAATAAGATATATTCAATTCTTGGAGAATAAGGCTACTTTCACACATCCGGTTTGAGCAGTGCGGCTCAATCCGGCTGTGAAACCTATGCAACAGATGCGGCAAAAACACCGCATCCTTTGCTTACGTTTTTACATGCGGCCCGTCCATTTTCCCGGTTGCGGCACACTACTGAGCATGTGCAGTGGAAGAAACCGCATGTGGCGGCCGGATGCGGTTTTTTCCACATCGAGCCGCATCCGGCGTCCATAGGCATGCATTGAAAAATGCGCCACAGCGGACGGATGCGGCGCGATGTGATTTTTTTGCCGGACAAAAAAACGTTACACAATACGTTGCCTCCGGCTGCTGATTTACTTAATTTTGCCGCATCCAGAAAAAAACGGATGCAACGCAAAGCCATCAGGCACAATCCGGTAACAATGCCAATCTATGGGGATAAAACGGATGTGGTACCGGATCCGTTTTACCCGTTTTTTTCCGGATTGTGCCTGATGGAAAAAACCTGATGTGTGAAAGTAGCCTAACTTGGCTGGTGAATTTGAATTTAGCCTGTCTTCTCATTTTTAGTGGGGAGTGATTTAATTCACATGGGACTGTGTTTTGGAAGGAGCCAAAGGGAGGGTGTGATATTGATTTATATGGGACTACAGTTAGGTCCAGAAATATTTGGACAGTGACACAATTTTCGCGAGTTGGGCTCTGCATGCCACCACATTGGATTTGAAATGAAACCTCTACAACAGAATTCAAGTGCAGATTGTAACGTTTAATTTGAAGGTTTGAACAAAAATATCTGATAGAAATTGTAGGAATTGTACACATTTCTTTACAAACACTCCACATTTTAGGAGGTCAAAAGTAATTGGACAAATAAACCAAACCCAAACAAAATATTTTTATTTTCAATATTTTGTTGCGAATCCTTTGGAGACAATCACTGCCTTAAGTCTGGAACCCATGGACATCACCAAACGCTGGGTTTGAGATGCCTTCAGAGTAGAGTTGAGCGCGGTTCGTGGTTCGTGGTTCTCCAGTTCTAGGCTCGAGTGATTTTTGGGCTGTTCGAGATCGAACTAGAACTCGAGCTTTTTGCTAAAAGCTCGATAGTTCTAGATACGTTCGAGAACGGTTCTAGCAGCAAAAAGCAGGGCTTTTTACAGCTACAGTGAGCAGGAGCCATCGCTGGCAGCCTGCCACAAGCTGGTAACCAAGATAAACATCGGGTATCCAAGCAAAGCGCTTTGGTTAGTAACCCGATGTTTATCTTAGTTACGTGCAGGAAGCCCACACTTTCCCGCTCAGCTCGCTCCACCCCCTCCTGCCCGCGGCATGTACACATACATACACATACACAAACACACACACACACACACATACACCCCCCCCCCCCGCCCACCCGCCCGCTCGCTCGCTCGGCTTACCTGCGGTGATGAAGTCCCGCCATCCCGACCTCAGCGCTGTCACTGTCCTCCATGGCCGCCGCTTGTCACATCACCTATCGCTTCCGACCCGAGACTGACACTGGCGGTGACATCACGGACCTCTCGCGATACTTGATGTGAAGGCGCCGGTCATTGACCTCAGTGACAGGGGCTGTCAGTGTGCTGGAGATCAGCGCAGGTAATGTACCTCACTGACAGCAGCACTTGTCACCCCCCTGCAGTGACCTGGGCTGACCCATTGATGTTAGCTCAGGTCACTGCACTGCTCTCCCAGCCAATGGGGAACATCCTGCTCTTCATTGACTGGGACAGTGTGCATCGTCATGGCAACCCCTTGGATTACACCAGACCTGGATTTGTTTTTCAATCTAATAAATTGGTTAAAGAGGGAATGTTTTGGGGAGTGTTTTTTCAAATAAAAATGTGTTTGTCGTCTATTTTTTTTTTATTACTGACTGGGTTGGTGATGTCGGGTATCTGATAGACGCCTGACCTCACCAACCCCAGGGCTTGATGCCAGGTGACATTACACATCTGGTATTAACCCCAAATATTACCCCGTTTGCCACCGCACCAGGGCGCGGGATGAGCTGGGGCGAAGCACCAGGATTGGCGCATCTAATGGATGCGCCACTTCTGGGGCGGCTGCGGCCTGCTATTTTTAGGCTGGGGAGATTCCAATAACCATGGACCTCCCTAGTCTGAGAATATCAGGCCCCAGCTGTCTGCTTTACCTTGGCTGGTGATCCAATTTTGGGGGACCCCTACGTGTTTTTTTTTTAATTATTTATTTAATTTAAAATAACAGCGTGGGGTGCCCTCAGTTTTGGATTACCAGCCAAGGTGAGGTTGCCAGCTGTGGTCTGCAGGCTGCAGCCATCTGCTTTACCCTAGCTGGCTACAAAACTAGGGGGAACCCTATGTCATTTTTTTTTCATTTTTTTGGCTAAATACAAAGCTAAGCACCCCTTAGTGCCACATGAAAGGTACCAAAGGGTGTTCCACTTTTTCTCCATTTTTTTCTCCACTTTCTCTCCACTTTTTCTCCACTTTTTCTCCATTTTTTTCTCCACTTATTCTCCACTTTTTCTCCTCTTATTCTCCACTTTTTCTCCACTTTTTCTCCACTTTTTCTCCTCTTATTCTCCACTTTTTCTCCACTTTTTCTCCACTTTTTCTCCACTTTTTCTCCACTTTTTCTCCATTTTTTTCTCCACTTTCTCCACTTTTTCTCCACTTTTTTCTCCACTTTTTCTCCTCTTATGCTCCACTTTTTCTCCTCTTAATCTCCACTTTTTCTCCACTTTTTCTCCACTTTTTTCTCCACTTTTTCTCCTCTTATGCTCCACTTTTTCTCCACTTTTTCTCCACTTTTTCTCCACTTTTTCTCCACTTTTTCTCCTCTTAATCTCCACTTTTTCTTCTCTTATGCTCCACTTTTTCTCCACTTTTTCTCCACTTTTTCTCCACGTTTTCTCCACTTTTTTCTCCACTTTTTCTCCTCTTATGCTCCACTTTTTCTCCACTTTTTCTCCACTTTTTCTCCACTTTTTCTCCACGTTTTCTCCACGTTTTCTCCACTTTTTTCTCCACTTTTTCTCCTCTTATGCTCCACTTTTTCTCCACTTTTTCTCCACTTTTTCATCTCTTAATCTCCACTTTTTCTCCACTTTTTCTCCACTTTTTCTCCACTTTTTCTCCACTTTTTCTCCACTTTTTTCTCCACTTTTTCTCCACTTTTTCTCCTCTTATGCTCCACTTTTTCTCCACTTTTTCTCCACTTTTTCTCCTCTTATGCTCCACTTTTTCTCCACTTTTTCTCCTCTTATGCTCCACTTTTTCTCCACTTTTTCTCCACTTTTTTCTCCACTTTTTCTCCTCTTATGCTCCACTTTTTCTCCACTTTTTCTCCACTTTTTCTCCACTTTTTCTCCTCTTATGCTCCACTTTTTCTCCACTTTTTCTCCATTTTTTTCTCCACTTATTCTCCACTTTTTCTCCTCTTATTCTCCACTTTTTCTCCACTTTTTCTCCTCTTATTCTCCACTTTTTCTCCACTTTTTCTCCACTTTTTCTCCATTTTTTTCTCCACTTTCTCCACTTTTTCTCCACTTTTTTCTCCACTTTTTCTCCTCTTATGCTCCACTTTTTCTCCTCTTAATCTCCACTTTTTCTCCACTTTTTCTCCACTTTTTCTCCACTTTTTTCTCCACTTTTTCTCCTCTTATGCTCCACTTTTTCTCCACTTTTTCTCCACTTTTTCTCCACTTTTTCTCCTCTTAATCTCCACTTTTTCTCCTCTTATGCTCCACTTTTTCTCCACTTTTTCTCCACTTTTTCTCCACGTTTTTTCCACTTTTTTCTCCACTTTTTCTCCTCTTATGCTCCACTTTTTCTCCACTTTTTCTTCACTTTTTCTCCACTTTTTCTCCACGTTTTCTCCACGTTTTCTCCACTTTTTTCTCCACTTTTTCTCCTCTTATGCTCCACTTTTTCTCCACTTTTTCTCCACTTTTTCTCCTCTTAATCTCCACTTTTTCTCCACTTTTTCTCCACTTTTTCTCCACTTTTTCTCCTCTTATGCTCCACTTTTTCTCCACTTTTTCTCCACTTTTTTCTCCACTTTTTCTCCTCTTATGCTCCACTTTTTCTCCACTTTTTCTCCACTTTTTCTCCACTTTTTCTCCTCTTATGCTCCACTTTTTCTCCACTTTTTCTCCACTTTTTCTCCATTTTTTTCTCCACTTATTCTCCACTTTTTCTCCTCTTATTCTCCACTTTTTCTCCTCTTATTCTCCACTTTTTCTCCACTTTTTCTCCACTTTTTCTCCATTTTTTTCTCCACTTTCTCCACTTTTTTCTCCACTTTTTCTCCTCTTATGCTCCACTTTTTCTCCTCTTAATCTCCACTTTTTCTCCACTTTTTCTCCACTTTTTCTCCACGTTTTTTCCACTTTTTTCTCCACTTTTTCTCCTCTTATGCTCCACTTTTTCTCCACTTTTTCTTCACTTTTTCTCCACTTTTTCTCCACGTTTTCTCCACGTTTTCTCCACTTTTTTCTCCACTTTTTCTCCTCTTATGCTCCACTTTTTCTCCACTTTTTCTCCACTTTTTCTCCTCTTAATCTCCACTTTTTCTCCACTTTTTCTCCACTTTTTCTCCACTTTTTCTCCTCTTATGCTCCACTTTTTCTCCACTTTTTTCTCCACTTTTTCTCCTCTTATGCTCCACTTTTTCTCCACTTTTTCTCCACTTTTTCTCCACTTTTTCTCCTCTTATGCTCCACTTTTTCTCCACTTTTTCTCCACTTTTTCTCCATTTTTTTCTCCACTTATTCTCCACTTTTTCTCCTCTTATTCTCCACTTTTTCTCCTCTTATTCTCCACTTTTTCTCCACTTTTTCTCCACTTTTTCTCCACTTTTTCTCCATTTTTTTCTCCACTTTCTCCACTTTTTTCTCCACTTTTTCTCCTCTTATGCTCCACTTTTTCTCCTCTTAATCTCCACTTTTTCTCCACTTTTTCTCCACTTTTTCTCCACTTTTTTCTCCACTTTTTCTCCTCTTATGCTCCACTTTTTCTCCACTTTTTCTCCACTTTTTCTCCACTTTTTCTCCACTTTTTCTCCTCTTAATCTCCACTTTTTCTCCTCTTATGCTCCACTTTTTCTCCACTTTTTCTCCACTTTTTCTCCACTTTTTCTCCACTTTTTCTCCTCTTATGCTCTACTTTTTCTCCACTTTTTCTCCTCTTAATCTCCACTTTTTCTCCTCTTATGCTCCACTTTTTCTCCACTTTTTCTCCACTTTTTCTCCTCTTATGCTCCACTTTTTCTCCACTTTTTCTCCACTTTTTCTCCTCTTATGCTCCACTTTTTCTCCACTTTTTCTCCACTTTTTTCTCCACTTTTTCTCCTCTTATGCTCCACTTTTTCTCCACTTTTTCTCCACTTTTTCTCCACTTATGCTCCACTTTTTCTCCACTTTTTCTCCACTTTTTTCTCCACTTTTTCTCCTCTTAATCTCCACTTTTTCTCCACTTTTTCTCCACTTTTTCTCCACTTTTTCTCCACTTTTTTCTCCACTTTTTCTCCACTTTTTCTCCTCTTATGTTCCACTTATTCTCCACTTTTTCTCCACTTTTTCTCTACTTTTTCTATGGTCGGTCTACCCATTAGCTCTGCCATGCATAGTGTAGCTCTACACCTACTGCACATGTTACTTTATGATTGACATCTCTTTCGTACCAGAGCTGTCTAAGTCTACTCTGACCCCATATTTGTCATTACTATATTGTCCTTGTACTGTATTATGACATTTGTATCATGTGTTTCATTTCTTGCTGTGTTGCAATTTTTTTGCTGCATCCCAATTGTACCTCTACATTGTTCGAGTTTATGTTATTGTTCTCTCACTCTTATGTGATACTGATTATTGTCATTTTTCATGATTACATGCAGATAAGTCCAATCTGACGAAGGCTCAGGCCGAAACGTCATTTGTAACTTGTTTTGGACAAAAACATATATGCTTATGAAAAAAAAATTTTCTTAATACGGACCAATAAAGAGTGATTTTGCATTACTATCCGTTGTGACTTACTGACTTAGTCTGGGAGATATAGAGTGCCGAGGTTACTCACTAATTTTATCTATTATTACCTCTGAGCACCTATATACCAGTGAGCAGAGCTTCCTCTACAGTAGTTCTCCTGATTAGGCATGCCCTTACCTCATGAGCAGGGCATTGCAGCTTTGGTAGCAACCATTACGACATGGACTCTGCTGCTGTGGACCCGGGGAGAGTGAGTGCAGATTCATTGCACCCACACTCCTCACATGAAGGGTCCGCACTCCTAGAAAATGGGGGATACGTTCCCTGAGTGTCTCCCCCCCATATTCTAGACGGTCCAGAGTCGTCGTGGGACCCCTTTATTTTTTTTCTTACAATAAATTGGTGAAAGAGGAAATGTTTTGGGGACTGTTTTTTCAAATAAATTTCTTTTGTCGATTTTTTGTTTTTGTTAGTACTGACAGTTTATGATGTTGGGTATCTAATAGACGCCATGACATCACAAACTGCTGGGCTTGATCTCAGGTGACTTTACAGCTAGTATCAACCCAATTTATTACCCCGTTTGCCACTGCACCAGGGCACGGGATGAGCTGGGGTGAAGCGCCAGGATTGGCGCATCTAGTGGATGCGCCACGTCTGGGGTGCCTGCGGCCTGCTATTTTTAGGCTGTGAAGGCCCAATAACTATGGACCTTCCCACCCTGAGAATACCAGACCACAGCTGTCCGCTTTACCTTGGCTGGTGATCCAATTTGGGGGGGGTCCCCTACTTTTATTGTGTAACTATTAATATTTATAAAATAATTATAAAAAAGAGCCTGAGGGGACCTCCACATTGGATCCCCAACCACGGTAAAGCTGCCAGCTGTGGTTTTCAGGCTACAGCCGTCTGCTTTACCCTAGCTGGCTATCAAAAATGGGGGGACCCAACGTAATTTTTTTTTTTTAACTATTTTTTAAATAGAAAAAATTAATGGGCTTCCCTGTATTTTGATTGCCAACCAAGGTAACGGCAGGCAGATGGGGGTGGCAACCCATAGCTGTCTGCTTTATCTGCGCTGAGAATCAAAAATACCGCGGAGCGCTACGTCATTTTTTTAAAGATTTATTTTTACAGCACTGTGATGTCCAGCAATCAAAATACAGGGAAGCCCATTTTATTTTTAGTTATTTAAATAAATAATTAAAAAAAATATATGTTAGCTCCCACTGCATTTTTTGTATTGCTAGCTAAGGGTAATCCAAGCAGCTACTGGCTGCTAACCCCCACTGCTTGGTGTTACCTTCACTGGCAATGGAAAATCCAGGGAAGCATTTTTTTTTTTTTGCCAAAAAGCTACAAAAAAAGGACGTGAGCTTCGCCATATTTTTGTATGCTAGCCAGGTATAGCAGGCAGGTGCTGGAAGAGTTGGATACAGCGCCAGAAGATGGCGCTTCTATGAAAATGCCATTTTCTGAGGTGGCTGCAGACTGCAATTCGCAGCAGTGGGGCCCAGAAAGCTCAGGCCAACCGGTGGTGCGGATTCCAATCCCAGCTGCCTAGTTGTACCTGGCTGGACACAAAAATGGGGCAAAGCCTACGTCATTTGTTTTCTAATTATTTCATGAAATTCATGAAATAATAAAAAAAGGGCTTCCCTTTATTTTTGGTTCCCAGCCGGGTACAAATAGGCAACTGGGGGTTGGGGGCAGCCGTACCTGCCTGCTGTACCTGGCTAGCATACAAAAATATGGCGAAGCCACATAATTTTTTCAGGGGGCAAAAAACTTCTGCATACAGTCCTGGATGGAGTATGCTGAGCCTTGTAGTTCTGCAGCTGCTGTCTGTCTGTATGGAGAAGAGCAGACAGCAGCTGCAGAACTACAAGGCTCAGCATACTCCATCCAGGACTGTATGCAGAAGTTTTTTGCCCACCAAAAAAATGACGTGGGCTTCGCCATATTTTTGTATGCTAGCCAGGTACAGCTGGCAGCCACGGGCTGCCTCCAACCCCCAGTTGCCTATTTGTACCCGGCTGGGAACCAAAAATATAGGGAAGCCCGTTTTTTTTAATTATTTCACTTATTTCATGAAATAATTAAAAAACAAATGACGTGGGCTTCGCCCTATTTTTGTGTCCAGCCGGGTACAACTAGGCAGCTGGGGATTGGAATCCGCAGCACAGGTTAGCCCGAGGTTTGTGGGCGCCTCTGCTGCGGATTTCAGTCCGCAGCCGTCCCAGAAAATGGCGCTCTCATAGAAGCGCCATCATCTGGCGCTGTATCCAACTCTTCCAACAGCCCTGGAGCCGGGTGGCTTGTTGGGTAATCATGAGTTAATACTGGCTTTGTTTTACCAGCCAGTATTAAGCCAGAGATTCTTAATGTCAGGCACGTTTGACCCGGCCATTAAGAATCTCCAATAAAGGGTTAAAAAAAGACACCACACAGAGAAAAAATACTTTAATAGAAATAAATACACAGACACATTAGAGACTCCATCTTTATTACCCCTGTCAGCCCTCCACGATCCTGCTCTTCTGTCTTCTTTCTTTCTAGTGTAGTAGTAGTGACGATTGTAGTGAGGGGCATCACTTGGGGCTGGGGAACCTCCATCCTAACTACAATGCTCACTACAATCGGGAAGCAGCGTGCAGCCTTCACTCCGTGAGTGATCACTGCTGGCTGCTAGCGGTAACGCTGACAGACGCGTTACCATAGCAACGGTGCTCCCGGAGCCGCGGTTAGCGGTGACGTCACCGCTAACTGCGTTGCTATGGCAACGGTGATCTCCGTTAATGACCGGCTGTGTCAGCCGGTCCCTAACGGAACGGGGAGTCGACCGTGTGCTAGAGCATGTCGCCGGTACACGGCGATACACATATGTGCACCGTGTACCGGAGAGATGCACTCGCAGGTCCTACATGACGTGTCATAGTCATGTGACCAGTCTGTAGCCAATGAGATAATAGCCACGTGACTGGTCACATGGCTATTTTGACGTCACAATAGGTCCTGCTTCTCTGCTGGCAGTGCAGGTCACCGGGAGGATTCAGCGATCATCGGATGGAATAGCGGCAGGAGACAGAGTGCAGAAGGGATCGCGAGGACCGGTAAGTGTTATGGCAATGTTTATTAACTGTTTGTGTACATTTATAATGCATTTTTATGTGTTTGTGATTGCCTCCCATTATAGCCTATACGTTCGAGTTCGGTTCGTCGAACGTTCGACGAACCGAACTCGAACGGGACCCCCGTTCGGCGAACCGGCCTCGAGCCGAACCGGGACCGGTTCGCTCATCTCTACTTCAGAGTTAATTGCAGCCCTTAGAGTCCCTTGTCCAATTACTTTTGGTCCCTTTAAAAAGAGGAGGCTATGCATTACAGAGCTATGATTCCTAAACCCTTTCTCCGATTTGGATGTGAAAACTCTCATATTGCAGCTGGGAGTGTGCACTTTCAGCCCATATTATATATATAATTGTATTTCTGAACATGTTTTTGTAAACAGCTAAAATAACAAAACTTGTGTCACTGTCCAAATATTTCTGGCCCTGACTGTATATGTTAGATAGAGGTGTCAGGAAAAGTGATTTTTTTTAACATAGTACTAAGTTGGAAGAGGTGGAAATGGGAGGGGAGGAAGTGATGTAATTCATATCGGATGGATGTTGGAGATAGCCGATGAAAGGAGAGTGATGTCTTTTAACATGGGATGGTATGCTGGAGGAAATTAAAGAAGGGGAAGTATTATTATTTACAAGGGTTTGTAAGAGAATATATTTTACAGAATGGTAGGTGTGAAGTTATGCTGGGAAAGATACTAATGAAGAAGTTACTTTTTCTCTTCTCGTAGTATAAGCGACATTATGACTTTATTCTTGAATACGTGGCCACTATTCAGACTAGCCGGTTCACAGAGTATCTTTCATCAACCAGAAGTGTAATCCTATGACATCCTCTATATGTGTATCATAAGATTGCATTGAGAAAATCTACTTCTGGTCCTCAGAGAAGACAGCATTTGATTGGGCTAATCTGAATTGTGTACAAAAAATTTTGAGAGGAATAGAATGATGCTATTAGGAAAAGATGATGATCGATAAGTATATAAACACATGCACACTATACAAGATATATATATTGCTTAGGGACTAAGAAATATATATTTTCCTGGTTTTGTGTCACATGAGTTTTGCTCAGGCTCTGTTCACATTGTACAATCTGATACTCCATCCAATGGTTTCTCTGACCTGCTGTTTGCTCATTCATAGACAGGCTAGCAAGAGTTAACCTTCACAAGCCTGTGCTTTAAGGTTCTTTGATCACATGTTGTAATGAAGCCAATCACTTCTGCTCCTCTCATTTTTAGGCTGGGGAAATTTTCTACCTATGCCAACTATAGTCTATGCTGTGTTGGTCTGTGAATTGTGGTGTCCCAGACTTGCTAGACAAAGACTTGATTTGTGCTTGATGTTGTTTAGTTACCTGTCTTCTTGTTGTTTCCTCCATGCTCTAGTTTTCCTCTTTATCTTTTATTGTCTTATACCTCTGTGATTGCATGCTGTGTGAAAGAGTTTTGTTTTCCCGTTTGTCTATTTCTGTGGGTTAAATTACACTCGTGTCCCGGCCCCTCTTGGGTGAGGGGGAAGGGGGATAAGATCAGGGCTGGTCTGGAATATTGCCAGGAAGGAGACTCAGACATATCCACCATTAGGGGTCTCTCTTTGAATAGGGATAGCACAGGGCCTCCTACTCTGAGGGTCAACGTAGGGATCACGGTTTCCCGCTATCCCCATAGTCACTCATGACACACTGCTTCTTTAAAGGGCGTCAGCACAAAATGTCTGTTGCACTTTGCCGGCAATTGATTAACTGCAACTTTTTCAAAAGTTGTCAAATATTTGTGTAAATGTATACCAGTCCCCACTAGAGTGATTTTATTATTTGAAAATATGTTTCATTTAAAAAGAGCAAAAAATGTAAAAGGTTTTTTAATTTATGTTTAAACACTAGATTTTTAAATAGAATCTTTGCAACAGGTGCAGGAAAGTCTATGTATGCCTCTAACATCCTGGACAAACAACTTCACATGCATCATGTATTAGTAAGAACAGTTTAAAACTAGGACTGGGTTGTAAAATGTCATATCCTTTTTATATAATGGACTTTCTGAAAGAGAAACAAAAGATTACCAGGAGATACAATATCTAGATTAATTTTTTAACTATTAGGCTATGTGCGCACGTTGCGCAAATACATGCAGTTACGCTGCGCTTTGTAGCGCAGCGTAACTGCATGCGTCCTGCGTCCCCTGCACAGTCTATGGAGATTGTGCAGGGGCCGTGCGCACGTGGCGTTTTAGAGCGCAGCGCTTCGGCTACTGCCGAAGCGCTGCGGTCTAAGAAGTGACATGTCACTTCTTCTGTGCGCTTTGCCGGCAGCTCCTGCTCTGTCTATGGCAGGAGCTGCAGGCAGAGCGCATGGAATCAGCTTCACTACGGACATTTCTGCAGCGATTTAAAGCGCACATGTGCTCTTCAGATCGCTGCAGAAATGTATGCAGTGAACTGTACGCAACGTGCGCACATAGCCTTACAATTGAAAGAAAATGGTCTCTTTTAGCGGATAAAGTAAAGTTACGTAGATTTAGTAAATTAATTTTTAATCAAGGCACAACCCCTTTAAGTATTTTAAAAATGTAACAAATATTATGAATTTCATTTTCCTTTTTCTAAGTTTATATTTTAAAAGGAAGCAAGTAGGCAAGATATTACTATTTGGCAGTTCTTTGAAGTAGTGACCATAAAAAGTGAAATTTTTGTGAAATAAACATGCTCAGAGCTCACTGAATGCAAAACGTATAGAGGGTTTATTGATGAAGATTCTAAATTTTAAATACACATTTGAAGCCCTCATTACATTGTGGTTATTGTTTTGAGAAAGAAAATGTGGAAGTTGTCCATTGTGCTACAGTCCCAGCTTTGTAGAGTCCACAATATTCTTCCAACCTTAGCTTAGAAAATGCAGTTCCACTTGGCAATGTTCGGCGTCAAAACAATTTTCAAGACACTTCATTTTAAGTGCAATAAAACCCATTTAGATCAAGGAAATTGTTCCAACACCTTAAAGTAGCTAAAACCCCCTTCAGATTGTCAATGAAATTCATGGATATACAAAAAAACAAAGATGCGGGGATTTGTGGCTAGAATATTTCAGTCTCTTGGGGCATCCCCACATTTACACATCATATTTTTTATCTTTTTAGGTTCAATTTTACATAATTTCATCTGACTTATTACAAAATCACACTGGCCATAAATCACATATGAAGAAATTTTAGAATCAGAACATGATATTTTTTTGTGTTAGTGTTGATGTTTTCGGCAACAATTTAATGTAGCGATGCAGACACATTTTCAATCACTTGTCACAACAATATTGACCTTGATTCGATTGAAAATACAACACGTAGGTTCATCTACAGCTATGCGCTGATTAGAGTTTTGCAAAAAATTCACTAAAAATTTCAAATTATGCAAAATATATATATATATTGAAATACTTAAATTGGCAAATTAAGAGTAGACAGAAAGAAAGTGCAAGGTTATACTTCTAGACTTGGTTCACTGTTTACAGAACATCCTGTCAAAATTAAGTGACTGGAAATATTGTTAAAGATTTTTTTCATATATATATATATATAGTTAAATTGAGAACAATCATATAACCTCGAAACTAACACTTTCTTTAATCAGGCTTCTTATGAAGCCAGGATTTTTTTTAAGGAAACATATTTAACATTATTATACACTAGATATACTTATATCCATTTTATCCAGTAAAAAATATTAAATTGTCGCAAGTAAAAAATAATAAAATAGCTGACTTTTTTTTTTTGTTTTCAGGTTCTTTTTTTTTACAGTGATATGGTAGCAGTACATGACTATTTTCAAGTTGATACATTTCAGAGTTAGGTGTAACGTAAAGCTGAAATGTTTCAGACTCCATTCTGGTCCCATCATCCTAAACACAAGATCTCTATGTAACGTAAACATTTTTGGCTACAGCTGTAATAAACAAAGACTACATATACATATGAATTACAGTTTAACCAAGATAAAATAATAAAAATAAGTCAATTTATAATAAAACACCATTTATAATTGCCTTTATCATTTTACATTTTGCAGTATATACTGTAGATTGCACCATGAATCATTGTGGAAGTATGATAAGCAAAATATGTTGCTGGTAGTGAATAAAAATATTTTAATTTTGAGAATCATTGCTTTAGAAGCAATGAAAGCCATTTTCATAGTTGCTAAATCATGTCAAGAGTTTGATGAATTAAAGTGTCCTTCATAAATGAACACACACCCTGAAAAAATAAGGTTTTAGTCAATTTCTCAATGAATACAAGAACAATTTCCAAAATTTTGACGCGTTTCAAAGTACATTTTTAATCCATAACATGAAGGTAAGGTTAATATTTTAATTTTAAGTACAAATCTTCAATTTTAGTCAAATTAGTTGCAAATATGAATAAACCCCTCCATGACCTCCATGATTTTTAAGGACAGCACCAAGTCTTCTAGGCAGGTAATGAACAAGTTGGTGGCATATTGCAACATTTATCTTTTTCCATTCTTCAAGAATGACCTCTTTCAGAGCCTAGATTCTGGATGGAGAGTGATGCTCAAAGTGTCTCTTCAGAATTCCCCATAGATGTTATTGTTGAGTCCAGATCAGGAGACTAAGGCGGGCTTTGCACACTGCGACATCGCAGGTGCGATGTCGGTGGGGTCAAATTGAAAATGACGCACTTCCGGCATCGCATGCGACATCGCAGTGTGTAAAGCCTAGATGATACGATTAACGAGCGCAAAAGCGTCGTTATCGTATCATCGGTGCAGCGTCGGCGTAATCCATGATTACGCTGACGCGACGGTCCGATGTTGTTCCTCGCTCCTGCGGCAGCACACATCGCTGTGTGTGAAGTCGCAGGACCGAGGAACGTCTCCTACCGGCCTCACTGCGGCTTCCGTAGGATATGCGGAAGGAAAGAGATGGGCAGGATGTTTACATCCTGCTCATCTCCGCCCCTCCGCTCCGATTGGCCGCCTGCCGTGTGACGTCACAGTGACGCCGCACGACCCGCCCCCTTAACAAGGAGGCGGGCCGCCGGCCACAGGGACGTCGCACGGCAGGTGAGTGTGTGTGTGAAGCTGGCGTAGCGATAATTTTCGCTACGCCAGCTATCACCACATATCGCTGCTGCGACGGGGGCGGGCACTATCGCACTCGGCATCGCAGCATCGGGCTGCGATGTCGCAGTGTGCAAAGCCCGCCTTACTCGACCACTGAATCCCTTTCTCCCAGTTCTTTTTTTCAGAAATTTAACAGATTTGTGTTTTAGATCATAGTCATGATGACAAAATGAACGTCTACCAAGGGCACAGAGTGATGATAGCATCTCCTCTTTCACTTTAAAGCAATCAATGAAATTTAGTTCCCTGAAATGGAGGTTATACAAAATACTCGATCTAGTGGTTTTTGATGGGGGTGCATTCATTTTTGCATTAACTAACTTGTGTGAAATTGAAGATTTTGTAATGAATGTTAAATTATTAACCATACTTTCATGTTCTATGAAATTCAATTTTGTCAAACTATTGAAAAATGTTATTGTATTTAGTGAGACATTGATTCAAATCATTTTCAAAGGGGGTGTGTTAATTTATGCAGTTCACTGTACATGCTATTTTAAAACTGATTTGTAGCATTTTTTAGTCAAACTATTAAACCTCATGGACGCAGCAATAATGCAAACAGGGTCGAGACTAGGTAAATTTGGGGGAAGGCAACAAAATCACACAACGAAGAATGACCTGCTAAAAGATTGCAACATGATCATTCTGTGCAGATCCTTAAAGCATAATAATTGATTACATTTTTACTTCATAAATCAATAGTACACATGAAAATAAGCAACTTTCTAATATAATGAGCTTTGGTTTAAAGCCAACTGGCGTTTTAATTTTAATTGAATAAATCAATAGTGTACATGAAAATAAGCAACTTTGTAATATATCTTATAAGACAAATTTGCTTCTTTCTCTGCCAGAATTGATCAGTCATTATCAAAATTCTCAATTCTGAGTTAAACCTGTATTCAGTGAGGACTTTCCCATTACTGAGATAGGAGGTGGCAGTTGTTACTGAGGACATCTACATAGATAGAAGAGGGAGGAGGGAGCGGAGCTCTTCATCCAGCTTATCCCTCTGCCTCTAGCTCCTTCCTCTTCCCATCATAGAATCTTATCAGTACCAACTACCATCTCCTATCTCAGATATTCATTGAATAGAGATTTTACCTCAGAATTGAGAATTTTCTGATCAATTCTGGCAGAGAATAAAGCAAAATTGGTCTGATAAGATATATTACAAAGTTGCTTATTTTTATGTGTAATATTAATTTATTCAATTAAAATTAAAACGACAGTTGGCTTTCAACCAAAGCTCATCAGACAGACCAAATTGCGAGCTGTTCTGTTTACTGTTGGTGGGCTCTGTGGCTGTACGGGGTCTGAAGTTACGGAATCTATTTATCTGTCTTGATCTGGGATCTGTATTCATTTAAGGGATCTATGAATTGGGGGTTAATCTGGGCTATGCATTTAAGGAGTCTGGCTTAGAGTATTTATTTAATAGGTTGTATTTATGTAGAAGGTCTAGCATGAAGTCTGTATTTGAGGATCTCTTTTTGCACATCCACTTATATTTGGATAGGATCTAATTTAAGGTATTTTTTTTGGGGGGGGGGCATTTGGGTGGGTTTGGTCAGGGATTAGTATCTATTCAGAGGGTTTGTATTTTAGAGATCTGACTTTATTTAGGGGTTCTTATTTAGAAGGGTTGTTCTGGTATCTATATTTATTTGTGAGCTTGATCTAGGATCTGTACCTATATCTGTACCTATATATGCCACTCGTTGAACTCCCACCAATCTGATGTCATGTGACAACTTTAATTTTAGGGTCTAATGAGGGTTAAATAGTGACTCGACATAATGTCTGGGGGCATGGCCTATCACATACTTTTCTTAAATGTTGTGCGTATCCAATCTCTTTTTGGAGTCTCTAAGTCTGAAGTTGCCCTTTAATATTGGATGTCTGTATATCATGATCCCCACTTTCTGGGTGCTAAATGATGGGCTAAAAGATGGGGACACCAGATCTCAATGCTACCAATAACTCAATTAATCTTAAATATTTTTTTTGTAGAATAGACCACATTTTTGTTTTTCTATCTAGTACACCAAAACACCTTGTCCCAGCCCTCACTTATTATGTCTTTGTGCACCTCCATTTTTATACAAGGGTTTAAATGGAAATATAGGGTTTTAAGGTTTTGTTCCAATCTCAGCCATTTATCGTTGAGATAGGAATATTCATCTTTCTTTTATGGCAATAGGGGATCCAGCCTCTCGAAACAGCTACCACCACCATGTTTATGTATCTTCCACTAAAGTAAATGGGAGCTACAGAAACAGTGTGGTCTAAGGGGAAAATATTTCTCCTTGTGGAGGCTCACAAACTAGTCTGGCTGCCAGTAAGGAGATTTATAGCTGCAATGCTCCTCTGTCAGCATTGGGAAAAACAGTGTAGAACAGCGTATTCATCTCTCTCTATTCATCTCTGGGGCATTAATTCTACTGACTAGTGGGCCCTTTTTTCCATGTTATCATGGCCCTGTGGGCATTTTGCCTCCCCGACCACAGGATAGGGGGCGGAGCCTTTATCCCAGGCCTCCCTTCCGGATCGAGGATGCTTTAAATAGTGTCATTACCGGGCAATCAGCGCCGGCTATAAGCTTAGCGCTGCTCTGTCTGTGATTGCTGGTCCCTGTAAGTGTTGATCCTGACCCGTTCCTCCTGAGCCCTCGCCCTCTGTCTGTGTCCATTCCTCATTTCCACCTCCGTTACTCCCTTTAGCTCCGGTTGTTTTCCCCCTTCCTACCTCCCCTTCTGGGTTGTTCCTCTGGTATTGACCTCAGCCTGACCCCGACCTCACGTCTGCTCGTTATTTTGGTCTTCGTCCTCTCTGCTCTGGGTATGACTCGGCCTGCCCGACCATCCCCCGCATGCCTCGTGGCATCTCCTTTCCGGCTCGTGCAGAGAGTTACTGCACCAAGCACACACGGGGTGTCCACCTCCTTACTGACTACTGTTTAGCTTCTGTTCTGCAGGGCTCCAGCTCCCCCTAGTGGCAGCCTGACACACGTCTTCTGAACTTCCAGTGATACACAGTGTGTCTAATGAAGCCGGGAAGTGTAAACTTGGCTTCAAAGGCGCACTGACATGGCCAAAATGAGCCATGCACATGAGAGAAATTTTCAGGAGCTGGCGGTGATACCGACTCATTGAAATCATGTTATCACGCCCATAGGGAAGTGATAACATGGAAAGAGGGACAACTAGTCTGGGGAAACAGCACCCCATAGGGAAAGAAAGGTTTTTAATTATTTTTTAAACATTCTTATTAGTGAATAGCATTATACAGGGCTGGTTAGGGAGGGAATTTTGGCATACAGATATCAATGCTGCTGGGTTGGAGGGCATAGAGGACCTGACAAGTTCCCTTTAATATTCTGATGTTGTTCGTCAGATAAGCAGCTCATGATCGATGATAAAAATGAATGTATGAATGTTTATTGAATATGAACAAGGGGTTATATGAGTTTAGATTACAGGGTCTGTGTGTGGTACTGTTCATTTCCATTTACTGGAATGGTGATGAATTGCATGCAATACCAGACGCAGTCCATAAAGAAGACCTTTTAATGTCATAGAACCCTTTTAAGATTATATTGCATTAAATCTTGCACTTGTTCTATTTAAACACTATCAACAACATAGTCATGTATTCAAGTTATACTGAGTACAGAATACAAAAGGGCATAGCATCTTAGAAATCAAGTTGATTACATTTTATTAATTAAAAAAATTAGCATTTTATTTTTAAGCCATATTAGATTTTAAATAATTCTACTATATTTGCCAAGCTTATCTTTACAATCTACCATGTCCTTAACAGACAAACATTAAAAAAAAAAAGAATAATAATGCATTACAGGTAATAATATTGGACCTGAATCGTTTAGGCACCATGGAAGTGGGCAGGCTTTTATATGACATTTATCAAAGCAAATGGGACCGTAATAATAAATATATTTTTTTAAATGAAGGGTTAATAGTAGCTTTATGCTGTATTGTCTCTGGCACTGTGTGGGAGAAAAGTCACATTTTCTCCTTGAGTACATCTGGCTTTGCTTTTATTTGTAAACAGCTGCGCAAAAAAAGAAACAAAATATGTGCACAAGATCATTACAGTCTTAAATGAGCCATAGGATCAATATAGTAATATGGCACATTGTAAAGGCCTGTGAGGACCTAAAATCCCATAAGCTTCAACTCCTAAATGGAATTAAATGAAGGCAGTATTATACATACATATTATAAAGCATTGCAATGTGCAGTCCTTCAAAGGAATAGGCATCTCTAGATGCAGATGTTTATTCCTTGAACCTTAGTTCCTTATAAACAGTGCAGATGTAGTAGCAATAATAATAATAATTAATAATAATTGTATCAATTATAAAAAATAGTGAACCTCACTGCTATCCTTGTGGTGCTTAATATACTAAAGAATTTGGCTATGATAGGTGGTGAATGTGAGAATTAAGATTGGGCTACATGGATAAAATAAAGAATACATCTGATTCTAGAAAATCATTGACATGATAATCCCTTCATTGGAAAATATAAACATCATTGTAAACACTTTGGGGGCAGAGTAAGGTACAACAAGACCGGTGCAAAGGAAAAGGGAAGCAGTTAGGCAAGTAATACAGTAAAGCGGGCTTTACACACAGCGACATCACTAGCGATGTCGCTGCCGATCGCACCCGCCCCCGTCGGTTGTGCGTCACAGGCAAATCGCTGCCCGTGGCGCACAATATCGTTAGGCCCCGTCACACGAACTTACCTTCCCTCTGACGTCACTGTGGCTGACAAATTGCCTTCTTTCTAAGGGGGCAGTGCATGCGGCGTCACAGTGATGTCACACAGCAGGCAGCCAATAGAAGCGGAGGGGCGGAGAGCAGTCGTAGGAAAGACACGCCCACCTCGTTGCCGGAGGACGCAGGTAAGCTGTTGTTCGTCGTTCCTGGGGTGTCACACGTAGCAATGTGTGCTGCCTCAGGAACGTCAAACAACCTGCGTGCAAAAGCAGCAACGATAATCGGGATTACAACGACCGGACAACGATCAATGATAAGGTGAATATTTTTGGTCGTTCATGCGTGTCACACGCAACAACGTCGCTAACGAGGCCGGATGTTCGTCACGAATTCCGTGACCCCAATGACATCTAGTTAGTGATGTCACTGCATGTAAAGCCTGCTTAACACTTTTCATTTTTTCAATGGTCTTTTGAAGGCATCTGTCTACAGTACTTCTCAATTCAAATGGAGATTTTCACAGCCCTGTTCTTGAGATCAGTGGGGGTCCTAGCGGTCAGACTCCAGCAATTGGAAAGTCATTCTCGATTGGTAGCTAACTTTCAAACTTGATACATCCCCTTTAATCTCAGTGATTCCTCTTAATTTGTAAACTCATATATTGGTATCCATTTAATTTCAGTAAATTTGAATGATATTTAGAATGGTATTATGTCACCATAGAAAATTTTTCTTTTCCTCTTTCTGTGAGCGACCAACTTACATATGTGTGTTCAATTGGACTGGAAGTCAATAACAGAAACACACCTAGAAAATGCTACATCTTTCCAGCTATTGGTGGAAATATTCTACTCTGACTTGAGGGGTCTGCCAAGAATCCTATAGTTGTATTTTCAGATGGAAACTGTTAGCAGAGCAATATGGCTAGCTAACAGCCAGACTAATTTTCAGCCATTCTGTTTCCATATGTTTTTTGTTTCTTTTTGAGTTTTGTATTTTTTGTTTAAAGGAAAAATTGCTAACCAAGAACAATCAGATGTACATAATATGTGGAAACAGGTAATGTAGCTGACATGAGACTCCCCTATAAAAAATACAAATTTATTAGATAGACATTAAAAATACCTATATGGTGATGAACAATATATATATAGAAACCAAGACTTCTGGAATAATGGAAACAGAGTGCCAAATTTAATGGAAGTTCTGACCCAATGCCAGGCAAAAATGTGAAGGTGCACTGAAAGGCCCTACTCGCTATTGCTTAGATACTTAAACTGCCTAACCACGGAGGTTGGAACCATATAGGGTTAATGATAGTTCAGTCCCTGCTCTTTGACTGCTGTCCCTAGACCGCCCTACCTAGCCCATTTGTGTGATATCGTATCAGAGCTTCCATCAATTTTTGGTGCACTGTTTCGATTATCCCGGAATCATGGGTGTTCCATATATATATGTTGTTTGAGGCTTCAATGTATTGTAGGAATTTTTCATGTCAGCCTGAATAATTTTGACCTTTTAGTCTGTGGAGATACTTTGTAAAACAGTATACAGGTGTATGTTGGCAACATAGTTGGACTCTTCTTTACTACATGGATATTCAAGTCAATATGATTGCCTATCCGACTATTGGGATCTCCATCATTTGTCAGAATGTGCTCTGCCACTCTGTTCCAAGTTCATAAGACTGCAACAAATAGCTGAATACAGTGATTTAACTTTACAAGTATAGAGAAATGTTACCCAAATTGTCATATGTACACTTAGCTTATGTATCCTCGTATTTCCCCAGTATCAGCCCGGGTATATACACTTTCATGGGTTAAGTGTCAACTGAGTATAAAAAGAAGCGTGCTTTACCTGTAGTCTAAAATCTACCCTTGCTTTCTTACTATATTGCACCTATAAATGCTCAGAAAACATTTCAAGTACTTTGAGTTTTCATGTTAACCATGTAGCTCAATCCTTATAATCAACATGAACTCTGCTAAATCTATAAATGTCAATGTAAAAGGCAAAATGCTACTTTGTGTTGTTTAGATATGTTTCTATGACCCTTCCAGCTGAGTCATTGGAAGCCCTGTATACAATACTGAAAATAATAAGTGCATGACAAAACTAAGGGAAATACCTTTGTTTTCCGGCAACAATAAGATATTCAAAATGTTATATATATATATATATATATATATATATATATATATTATACAGAAACTACAACATAAGTCTTTAAGATACGAACTTAAGGGGAAATTATCAATTAAAGTGTAAAGTAAATCTGAAGGCTTTATATTTGCAAGAATACACCAATGGCCTTTATATATAGAAGTAATGAAACTGCACTGTAATTGTTTGCTATGAGCAGGGTTGGACTAAAGTACCTGAGGATCTTTTGGTACGCCTATACTCTAAGGCCGAAGCTCCAGTAGAGGACAACCCTATTTCATGTTGACTTTTGGAGTTTTCTGTGCAATGATAACAATATGAGCCAAGAAAGTTCACTTTTGTCTGACAGGTCTGATAAATGAGACCAAGATCATTTAATTGAACACATAAATGTACTTGCTGAGTACAATTGTAAAAAAACCCAAAACAATAAATAAATGTAAAATATTAATGCTGATTTAATTAGCTAACTAATTAATTAACTAATTAGCTGAATTAAAAATAAATAAATAAGATTGTTGATGTACTGTTAAAGAGGAATATTTATTGTCCTTTGTTACAGCAAAGCCATACTCTATATAGTAGATGCTGTTTCAATTTTTTCTTTTTAATGTTTTTATACCTTTGTTGTCTAAGGATGATTATATAATTGAGAGCAAAAAAAAGTTCTCTAAGTATGAATTACCGTATTTTCAGGTTTGTAAGAAACATTTTTCCCCCCAAAACTGGGGGACAAATAGGGGAATGTCTTACAAACAGCATATGGCTTACCGAGACGAGACGGCAATGGTGGCATAGGTTCGGCAATACGGAGGGCTCAGAGGGGGTGTGACTGAAGTGGAGCAGCTCAGGAGGGTCAGTGTGCGGCAGCGAAAGGTTGGTCATACTGCAGGCTCATGGGGTGTCACGGCGGTGGGCACCATTGATCTGCCGGCAGGCTCAAAGGAGGGGGTGTCACGGCTCAAGAGGGTCAGTGTGTGACAGCGGAGGGTCAGCGATACTGCTGGCTCGTGGGATGTTGTGGTGGCAGGTGTCATTGATCTGCGAGCTACTTTGAATCACTGGCAGTTCACATGATGAACTTCCATAGAATGGCTGCGGAGGCCAATCTGCGCACTCGCAGTCTCCGCGCCGTTCTCTTGAAGTAAATTGCGTCAACGGCAGGTGATTCAATGGAGCTCGCAGTCCACCGACAGATCAATGGTGCTTGCCGCCAGGACACCACATGAGCCTGCAGTATCGCCGAACCTCGACTGCCGCACACTGACCCTCTTGAGCCACGACCCCCCCTCCTCTGAGCCTACAGGCAGATCCGTGGTGCCTACTGCCATGACACCCCACGAGCAGTAGTATCGCTGACCCTCCACACACGGACCCTCTTGAGCTGTGACACCTCGTCTTCCGAGCCTGCAGCATTACCTACCCTGCCTCCTGTGACCTTACTGAGGCACTCCACCACCACTGCTACCCCCAGGTATACTAACATAAGAGGCACTAGGATTATAAGACTGAAACTCATTTTTACAGTAAAAATTAGTTTTTTCCAATTTTCCTCCTTCAAATGTGGGGTGTGTCTAATAAAACAAAAAATACGTTACTTTTTAACCCACCTATTCCACTCCCCTTTCATTACACCTTCTTCCCCTAGTGAATGTCAGCCTTATTTTGTTAATTAAGTTTTAATATTTGCATGTTCTTTTATAAGTTGAAACTGATTATAGATTTTTTTTTACTAATATTGTTTTATGATGTGGCAGCCAGATATGGCAATAACAATGGAGATTCTCCTTAAGTTCTCACAGTGAATACATCGGGGTATTTTTGGGTTTGAAATCTCCTGATATAAAAGTGTTGAGTGTCCTATTGTCTCTTCCGAAAACTGAACATAAATTAACTTATTTGAAGATGTTTATTTTATTTTGTGATAATGTCCCCTTAATAAATGTCCTCCTTTGACTGTAAATCAAATAGAAAACGTAAATGACTACAGTTTCCCTCTCGTCCATGATATTGTTTGCATATAGAACAGATTTTGTATTATTGCTCTACTTATAAGAATATAGTAAGGAACTTATAAACAGACTGGCACATTACAAACTTAAGGTTCTTTGGTGAAGAATGAAAAAAAACAGTATTTTGTTGAAAAATAAATTCAGAACTTGGTTTTATCTGTTGATCCTTTGGATTCTCTCGCATAGAAGTGAGAGGTATTGAGTGAGCTTCACCATGGCGACAATAGCGATTCCACCTATCATCATACATGTCGGCCAAAATAATGAATGAAATAATACATTGGAACTGTAGAGTTTGGTCAAAATGACATTCTTTTGATTTCCTTCTGGATCGTAGAAACACGAAAAACGTTGATGCTTTCTGAAATTTTCCATTATGATATTAACAAGTGATAAAGAGTCTTCAAAGTTTTTTCCACACCTTGGTATGTATGAACACTGTAATGACAAGGAGAAAGATACAAATTAAAGGCTAAGATCTGAACTATACAAATACACCATACACCATACAAATACATTTACAGACATAATTTAAGGGCAGTTATGAACATTACGTAGTGGAAGCTCATGTGGCTGTTAGGCTTGGATGGCACTACATGCCCTAGACTCACCTATATAGAGGATCAGCATTGGCAGCAAAGAGTTGGAAAACAGGACCAAAGGTCATGGAAAGGAGGGGGATGGGGAAACAAAGTGCATGGGGATATGAGCGCCTGATACTTTTGTACTTAGTAGTAATGGGCGGACCTGGACTGTAAAAGTCTGGATTCATATCAGTTCCAAATTACCAGAGCGCTGGCCCCGGGCCTGGAGTTCTCAGGGAACTCCAGGTAATGAAACGAATCCAGCAACTTAGGTAATTATGGGGAAATCAGTTGTGTTATTACTAACCGAGTCTCCCGCGAGGTACTTTTTGCCAGGAGATGCAAATTTGGTGCAAGAATATGGTGTACAAATTTCAGCACCAAATCTGCATGTCTTGGCAAAAAATGAACAAAAAAGGATTTGGCGCCGTTTTAGCGTGTTTTTCTTGCCAGGAAGTGCAAGTTTAGTTCTGAAATCTGGTGCAGACATTTCAGCACCAAATTTGCACCTCCTGGCAGAAAACCACAATGTCTCCTATTTTGATATACAGCCAAGATAAGCACATGGCTGGAGGCTGCAGCCTGTAGCTGTATACTTTATTTGTGCTGGGTTTCATAATATTGGGGATCCTATGTCAATTTTATTTATTTTTACACTACACTATAAACAACCACACAGCATCTGTGATTGGTTGCAGTCAGGTCAGTCAGACACGCTGTCACACAGGTGGGATGCATCTGACTGCAACCAATCAGAGACGCTGGGACGGCTGTTGGGTGGGGGAAGCCGGCATCTCTACCTTTTTTTGGCGACTCTCGTTTCCCGCAGTGCCATCTTGGGACTGTAGCTTCTGACTTGCCAGAAGTCTGAAGTTATGTAACAAACCTTAAACGCAAGTCTATGACAGCTATAGCAAGGTCAAAATGAGACTCTCATAGACTTGTATTGACTTGTCAGCTCTGGCACGCTCCATGAAACACTGAAGATGACGGCAGTTCACAAACTGAAGATCGAATGGAGCGGCTGCAGATAACAGATGAATAAATCAGAGAGTGAGTACATGATAGGGGCAGGGGACTTAGATTAAAAGCTCCACTCCACTGGCCAAAAAAAATGATGCAGTGGTGCATTAATGGCCTCCTTTTTGGAATATATATGTTTCTATGGGAAAAACAGTATTCATTTCACGCTGATATCGCAGCATATAATTTAAAAACAAAACATTTCACTGTTAATGCATCTGTTATCTGAAACAAAGAGTAAATGATAATTACAATTAAGATATCATTGTGACTGCATCCAGTCTTTGGCATGAAAAAATACATTTTCAAGTTTCTTGGTAGAATCATCTATATGTTCCCTGCTGTGTCCCGATCATGCTGTTATAAATAATAAATTAGGTTTAGAAATTAGAATGAAATGAAGCACACTTCAAAGACTTGGTGCTGCTAATTCTAGACTATTAATATAAACCTTTCCAGAATGTCGCGTACAAGAAAAAGGTATTCATGCCTGAAAGTTAAAAAGTATTTTTATGCCAGAAATACTGAGGGAGGTTTGTGATTTTTTTAAACTCCTTGCTCTTTGTATATACTGTATATATACATTTCTAGATTCTATCATCCTTTATTAAAACAAGACCAGAACAGCATATATTAAGTATTTAGTAATTAATTAAAGTAATTAATATTAAGTATTTTCGAAAATAATGTCAGTAGTCCTAAACATAATTGGGTACAAGACTAGTCGTATTTTGGAAGCATAGCATTTCTTTTAAAAAAAGACTTCTGAATTGAATTGGTTGATAATAGAGATGGGCGGATTGATTTGCCAGACTCAGGTCCATCGGCCAGATCATTAGTCTCCGACTGCTGGACCGGAGGCTTGTGAATCTCTTACATTCCGAGGTTCCAGACACAGCATTCAATTAACCCAGCCGGAGCAACGTCATCTATGTATCGCTGTGCCATAATGACGTTGCTCCAGTCCAGCTAATAAAAAGCTGTGCCAGAGATCGTGGAAGGTAAGATATTCACGAGCCTTCAGTCCTGGGACTAGAGACTATAGCCCAGGTGGACCGCTGTAACACAAATTGATCTGCCTATCTCTAGCTGGTAATTTACCTTTAGTTTAATGTTAGTTTTAATTTAATGTGGATATTGTACTTTTAGCATTTTATGACTTATTTATGAGCTATTCATTGTCTGACTGTGGATGCCTACTGCCATATTGCTTTGTGACGCTATATACGTTTTTTAACTACTTTATGTTGCACGAGACAATGGTTGCCAGTGCCTGACATTTTTTTAATCTCTTACCCTTATGGGAAAAAGGTGATACAACCCACACGTTGTAGCGCTCATGCTCTGGGATACCAAGTCTTTAGGAGTATCAATTTAACCCTTTAAAAACCAATTCCAGGAGCCATAACATTGTTCTTTGATGTACAGTACAGACCAAAAGTTTGGACACACCTTCTCATTCAAAGAGTTTTCTATATTTTCATGACTCTGAAAATTGTAGATTCACATTGAAGGCATCAAAACTATGAATTAACACATGTGGAATGAAATACTTAACAAAAAATTGTGAAGCAACTGAAAATATGTCTTATATTCTAAGTTCTTCAAAGTAGCCACCTTTCGCTTTGATTACTGCTTTGCACACTCTTGGCATTCTCTTGATGAGCTTCAAGTGGTAGTCATCGGGAATGGTTTTCACTTCACAGGTGTGCCCTGTCAGGTTTAATAAATGGGATTTCTTGCCTTATAAATGGGGTTGGGACCATCAGTTGTGTTGTGCAGAAGTCTGGTGGATACACAGCTGATAGTCCTACTGAATATACTGTTAGAATTTGTATTATGGCAAGAAAAAAGCAGCTAAGTAAAGAAAAACGAGTGGACATCATTACTTTAAGAAATGAAGGTCAATCAGTCCAAAAAAATTGAGAAAACTTTGAAAGTGTCCCCAAATGCAGTGGAAAAAAACATCAAACCCTACAAAGAAACTGGCTCACATGAGGACCGTCCCAGGAAAGGAAGACCAAGAGTCACCTCTGCTGCAGACGATAATTTTATCCGAGTCACCAGCCTCAGAAATCGCAGGTTAACAGCAGCTCATATTAGAAACCAGGTCAATTCCACACAGAGTTCTAGCAGCAGACACATCTCTAGAACAACTGTTAAGAGGAGACTTTGTGCAGCAGGCCTTCATGGTAAAATAGCTGCTAGGAAACCACTGCTAAGGACAGGCAACAAGCAGAAGAGACTTGTTTGGGCTGAAGAATACAAGGAATGGACATTAGACCAGTGGAAATCTGTGCTTTGGTCTGATGAGTCCAAATTTGAGATCTTTGGATCCAACAACCATGTCTTTTTGTGATGCAGAAAATGTGAACGGATGGACTCTACATGCCTGGTTTCCACCGTGAAGCATGGAGAAGGAGGTGTGATGGTGTGGGGGTGCTTTGCTGGTGACACTGTTGGGGATTTATTCAAAATTGAAGGCATACTGAACCAGCATGGCTACCACAGCATCTTGCAGCTGCATGGTATTCCATCCGGTTTGCGTTTAGTTGGACCATCATTTATTTTTCAACAGGACAATGACCCCAAACACACCTCCAGGCTTTGTAAGGGCTATTTGACTAAGAAGGAGGGTGATGGGGTGCAATGCCAGATGACCTGGCCTCCACAGTCACCAGACCTGAACCAAATCGAGATGGTTTGGGGTGAGCTGGACCGCAGAGTGAAGGCAAAAGAGCCAACAAGTGCTAAGCATCTCTGGGAACTCCTTCAAGACTGTTGAAAGACCATTTCCGGTGACTACCTCTTGAAGCTCATCAAGAGAATGCCAAGAGTGGGCAAAGCAGTAATCAAAGCAAAAGGTTGACTTTGAAGAACCTAGAATATAAGATATATTTTCAGTTGTTTCACACTTTTTTGTTAAGTATTTCATTCCACATGTGTTAATTCATAGTTTTGATGCTTTCAATGTGAATCTACAATTTTCAGAGTCATGAAAATAAAGAAAGCTCTTTGAATGAGAAGGTGTGTCCAAACTTTTGGTCTGTACTGTAGTTATATGAGTATACTGTGTAACTTTTATTAACTTTCTACAGGAAGAAATGAAAAAAAATGCATTTTTTTTTACATTAAAATGTTACGCTTATCATTGGCTGCACAAATTGTGTTACTCTGCAGGTTAGCCCAATTATGTCGATATGAAAGTTATGTAGTTTTATTTGTTTTATATATTTTATACAATAAATACTCTGAAAAAAAAAATAATTTGTATTCATGTTGCTATATTCTGAGAGTCATAAGTTTAACATCTTCCATCAATGGAACTATACAAGTGTGTAACTATTACATAACAAGCTGTTTAGTTTCAGCAGAAGCAGAATTACCAATAATGGCAATAATGGTTCAGATTTATTTTTATTTTTGTAATGGTCATGTTGTTATATAAATAATGGTCTATTTTTGTTGTTTTAGTTGTTTTTGGACTTAGTGATACCAAAGATGGGTCTTTTTAAGGGCTTTTATTTTTGTTTGTTTTTTAGATTACTTAGTTTACATAGAAAAGTTTTTTTTTTCATTTTTTAAACATTTTAACAGGTTTTTAATTCATGATCAAGCCATTGATTTGCTTTCTCAGTCAAATTTCCTATACCAGATACAATTGGCCTTCTGGGTGGGTTCTCCATGTTCTTATGCACTTTTAGGAGCAAATAAAATGTGGCTGCCTTCTGATTACTTACCATAGGTAGTTAATGTCTTTTTTAGTAATTGCTCTCTTTTCCCACCCCTTTTAGATGATGGTATTCTATTCGTTTATGAACTGTTTAGTGGGATCTCCCCAAATAGATTTATAACATTTTTTTAGCAGTCTGCTGTCTTTTGGCCTATTGGCTATATTTATCCTTTGTCCAGACAACTATATTCACCCTTTATCTGATTGCTGGAATACATCATCTCAGGGGCTGACATAACCGCAATACAGCTGATACATCTGCATCGGGGCCCGAGGGTGAATCCATGCAAGGAGGTTAATAAGTTAATAATAAGGGCAATCTGGCATGTTATTCGGAGCCTGAGACTCTGGGGGGCCCATTGTCAAATTGCCCTCATCACAAGTGGCCCACCAGGCATATTCTTTTTTACAATACAGTCATATGAAAAAGTTTGGGCACCCCTATTAATGTTAACCTTTTTTTTTTTATAACAATTTGGGTTTTTGCAACAGCTATTTCAGTTTCATATATCTAATAACTGATGGACTCAGTAATATTTCTGGATTGAAATGAGGTTTATAGTACTTACAGAAAATGTGCAATCCGCATTTAAACAAAATTTGACCGATGCAAACATATGGGCACCCTTATCAATTTCGTGATTTGAACACTCCTAACTACTTTTTACTGACTTACTAAAGCACTAAATTGGTTTTGTAACCTCATTGAGCTTTGAACTTCATAGGCAGGTGTATCCAATCATGAGAAAAGGTATTTAAGGTTGCCACTTGCAAGTTGTTCTCCTATTTGAATCTCCAATGAAGAGTGGCATCATGGGCTCCTCAAAACAACTCTCAAATGATCTGAAAACAAAAGATTATTCAACATAGTTGTTCAGGGGAAGGATACAAAAAATTGTCTCAGAGATTTAAACTGTCAGTTTCCACTGTGAGGAACATAGTAAGGAAATGGAAGAACACAGGTACAGTTCTTGTTAAGCCCAGAAGTGGCAAGCCAAGAAAAATATCAGAAAGGCAGAGAAGAAGAATGGTGAGAACAGTCAAGGACAATCCACAGACCACCTCCAAAGACCTGCAGCATCATCTTGCTGCAGATGGTGTCAATGTGCATCGGTCAACAATACAGCGCACTTTGCACAAGGAGAAGCTGTATGGGACAGTGATGCGAAAGAAGCCATTTCTGCAAGCACGCCACAAACAGAATTGCCTGAGGTATGCAAAAGCACATTTGGACAAGCCAGTTACATCTTGGAAGAAGGTCCTGTGTACTGATGAAACAAAGATTCAGTTGTTTGGTCATACAAAAAGGCGTTATGCATGGAGGCAAAAAAACACGGCATTCCAAGAAAAGCACTTGCTACCCACAGTAAAATTTGGTGGAAGTTTCATCATGCTTTGGGGCTGTGTGGCCAATGCCGGCACCGGGAATCTTGTTAAAGTTGAGGGTTGCATGGATTCAACTCAGTATCAGCAGATTCTTGACAATAATGTGCAAGAATCAGTGACGAAGTTGAAGTTACGCAGGGGATGGATATTTCAGCAAGACAATGATCTAAACCACTGCTCCAAATCTACTCAGGCATTCATGCAGAGGAAAAATTACAATGTTCTGGAATGGCCTTCCCAGTCCCCAGACCTGAATATAATTGAACATCTGTGGGATGATTTGAAGCGTGCTGTCCATGCTCGGCGACCATCAAACTTAACTGAACTGGAATTGTTTTGTAAACAGCAATGGTCAAATATACCTTCATCCAGGATCCAGGAACTCATTAAAAGCTACAGGAAGCAACTAGAGGCTGTTATTTTTGCAAAAGGAGGATCTACAAAATATTAATGTCACTTTTATGTTGAGGTACCCATACTTTTGCACCAGTCAAATTTTGTTTAAATGCGGATTGCACATTTTCTGCAAGTACAATAAACCTCATTTCAATCCAGAAATATTACTCAGTCCATCAGTTATTAGATATATGAACCTGAAATAGCTGTTGCAAAAACCCAAATTGTTATAAAGAAAAAAGGTTAACATTAATAGGGGTGCCCAAACTTTTTCATATGACTGTATGTATTGGTCCTTAACAGGGATTTGAAGATGTGATCCTTTGATCACATAAGTAATGCACTAGATTACTTATGTAATGCAGAGCATTATATTGTCTATAAGTGTTATGGCCCCCAATACACAATAGACTAAAGTCAACAAAACTTGCTGAAATCGTGGGAATCAGCTCACAGACTAATGTGCATTTGAGACCTTAAAACACTTATCCTACAGAGGATGTGTAGGGAGAGAATGATCCGGCATATCCAATTTCAGACTGCCGATCTTTTTGTACTCCATGAAATAAGCAGTTAGAGGAGTCTGGCAGGTGCGGTGTCATAGAAATGATGAGAGCACTTAACCAAGCCAAGTGTTTCTATATTTGGGGGACTCAGGAGAAATAGGTGTCGGACATATTGTCAGCCAAACCATTGTTCAGCCAATAATAACCTATTGTGTATGGAGTCTTTAGGCTTAGTCTTTAGAACCTAAACTAGATGTGTGGCCAAGGTTGGCTATGTGCCATAGCTATATCACAGTGTTATGACACTAGGTCCAATTTTTGTGATGCTTATTGCAGTCGTGGTATACTAGAGGTGGCAGTGTGACTCCATTCACCTGCATTACACTGCATTGTAACTACAGCACATGGAAAAAGATTGCCATGCCCCGCAGCTACATTATAGTGTAATGCAGGTGAATGGACTTGAATTACATAGCCGTGTGACCTGTGTCGCAGCCAAAGTCACTGTGTATCCCCAGCTCTATATTGACAAGTTGCATAATAAATCATGTATGTACTGTCTGTGATCTATTAGGCTTTTATCTATGGCAAACATGAGGCTATTGATAAGCCTCTTGTTGCCACAGTAACCAATGGCTATTTGTGATCACAATGTGAAGAATCAATGAAGTACCAGAGGGAGTGATGTCCCTTTGTCACACGCCGTACACACAGAATGTAAGGAATTGTTTGAGTCACTGCAAACACTTACAGCGCTCAATCCCCTCTGCTACATGTTTGCTGCCAAGGGCAATTGAATTATGTTACACAGCGGAGTCCCAGGGATCACGATCTCATCGGAAATAATCACTGCCTTCTCATATCCTAATTGAAAATAGCATATTCATTAGAATCTAAAAAAGCAATGATATGATGAGAAGGAGTTAAACAATTTTAATAGCGCACTGTACAGTTTTAAAATAGATTTGTTATTTACACTTTTTTGGCCTTGGGTGCAATCACCATATCACAGATTACATTCAACCAGGCTTCAGGCCTACCCGGCCTATACAATGCTAAACTTGTAAAAGCTTTAATGATGCTCCTGAGCAAAGCATAGTTACTGGTTCCTTTAAAAATACTCTCTCAGGCTAACAGACTCTGTCTCTCTCAATCTCTTAACCTTGGAACGCATACCTGGGGCCTCGCAGGCCTGCTAGGTCACTTGTTTTCTATGGTAGATTTCTATGGTTGCGCATTATAGGGTTAACAACCCCTCTGAGCATACCTCTTAACTTTTGAAAAAGGAAAGAGGGACAAACACTGTGGCGCGTGCAGTGCGCCTCAACAAATTTTGACCACGCCCCTAGCTACACCTATTTGTCAGTAAGGGTCATTCAGCAGATGCCCTGGACTGTTTATTCATCGCCATAGCAGCCAGAAGTTTTTTATATTTATATAAGCGTCACCATATGACATGTTGCTTATTTGTGCCTATAAGGCCATGTTTACACGTTGCATAAATTCTGTGTTTTTTCTTTTTGCTGCTGTCTGCACCAAATTACACAATAACAAACTTCTCTGGTTATTCCTTTTTTGCTGCTTTTTATTCTGCCTTTTCTCCATTATTTAATGCGTTTTTGGTTCAGATGTGAATCTGCGTTTTTAAGTGTTTTTATTGTACAGAGAAGCTTTTTCCTGCATTTTTTAAGCTCCACATAGAAGCCTCTAGAGAAAAAAAGCACCAAAACCGCAGAGTTCAGCAGCCCCTTTTCATGGAATCACATCCACTTTTTTAAATGTCCAAGCATAGTGGATGAGACATCATGAAATCTCCGCCCGCTGAGCATCTAAAGACTTTGGGCTGCTTCTCACTTGCGAGTTTCTCGCAGTAGAGCAATGCGAGAAAATCTCGCATTGGAATCGGACACATGTTAGTGAATGAATCAGCTCGCATTTGTGATTTTTTTCTCAGTCCAAATCGGACTGAGAAAAAAATCGCAGCATGCTGCTTTTTTGCGAGTTTCTACTGCGAGTCTCTCCAATGCAAGTCTATGGGAGCGTGTAAAAAATCGGATGTCACGGGACGGCACTCACACCATCCTAGTGACATCCGATTTTCTAAATACATTTATCGCATGTTTCCTAAAACACTGGAAATGAGTGATGTGTCACAATGTCTGTCAATCACTATTCTCTGTCAGTCGGTCTCTCCCTCTTGGTCTCTATTCTCTCTCTGTCGGTCGGTCACTATCTCTGTCCCTCACTTTCTGTCCATGTCGTTCTATCCCTCTCCCCCCCTCTCTCATACTCACCGATCCCCGATCACCGGCGCGGCGCTGCACGGCGTTCACACTGCTCCGGCGGCTTCTCCTCTTTTGAAAAAGCCGGCCACTCATTATTCAATCTCGTATTCCCTGCTTTACCCGCCCACCGGCACCTATGATTGGTTGCAGTCAGACACGCCCCCAGGCTAAGTGACAGCTGTCTCACTGCAACCAATCACAGCAGCTGGTGGGCGTGTCTATGCTGGGGATTAAAATAAATAAATAAATAATTTTAAAAAAACGATGTGCGGTCCCCCCCAATTTTAATACCAGCCAGATAAAGCCATACGGCTGAAGGCTGGTATTCTCAGGATGGGGAGCTCCATGTTATGGTGAGCCCCCCAGCCTAACAATATCAGCCAACAGCCGCCCAGAATTGCCGCATACAATAGATGCGACTGTTCTGGGACTGTACCCGGCTCTTCCCGATTTGCCCTGGTGCGCTGGCAATCGGGGTAATAAGGAGTTAATGGCAGCCCATAGCTGCCACTAAATCCTAGATTAATCATTGCAGGCGTCTATGAGACACCCCCAATGATTAACCTGTAAATTAAAGTTAATAAACACACACAGTGAAAAAATCCTTTATTTGAAATAATAAACAATAACAAAGACCCTCGTTCACCACTTTATTAAGTACGCAAAAAACCCATCCTTGTCCGACGTAATCCACGGAGGTCTCTTGTCGTTTCCAGCTCTGCTACATGAAGGTGACAGGAGCTGCAGAAGACACCGCCGCTCCTGTCACCTCCATGCAGCAACTGAGGTGAGAAGCGCGATCAGCTGATGTCAGTCAGGTTACTCGTGGCCACCGCTGGATCCTCCAACAGTGACAGCAAGTCGCCCGAGTGACAGCGATGAAGTCACAGGTGAGTTGCGGTCACGGGGGGAGGATCCAGCTGGCCGCGTGTAACCTGAGTGACAGCAGCACTAATCGCGCTGCTCACTGCAGTCACTCAGGGGATTAGCGGTAACCGGTGACCGCTAATCAGGACACGACACAGACAGAGCTGCGGCATGACAATGAAGTCGGGTGAAGTTCACCCGAGTTCATTCTGATCGTGCGGCTCTGTCTGTGTCTGCTGTCATCTGCCATTCAGCTCTGCTACATGGCTGTCTGTGGCTTCTGCCAGCGGCCATATAGCAGAGCTAAATGGCAGATGACAGCTGCTGAGAAAAAAAAGGATCACACACGGATCAAACACGCATTACACATGCTCTGCTAGTCATTAAATAGTTTTAAAAAAGCATCGCACTTGCATTGCACTCTGACCTAACGTGAACTAAAATCAGCCGAGTTTTTCTCAGCCAACTCGGACCGATTTTACTCGCATAGATGTGTTTCCAGCCTTTGCTGAGCTGTGTGGTTTTGGTGTGTTTTTTCTTTATACGTTTCAGGATTCACATCTGCAACAAACATGTATCAAATAAGGGAGACATTGCATGAAAAAGTGCCGCAAATACGCAATAATCAGGAAAAATTGTTATTGCATTGTTTGGTGTGGACGCCTGCAGAAAAAATGCATCATTTATGCTATGTGTGAACATGGCCTTAGGGATACATTTTTATTACATTTTTATGAGTTTTAATAAAGAAAAATAATAAATTTGCGCCTTTTTTATGCCATTTATTGATCACCCATAAATAATCTTATCGCTGAGTTGTTCAGACCATTACGATTACAGGGACACCAAATATGTCCATGTTATTTGCTCATTTGTGATGTTTATTATATTCTAAAAGAGATCAATCAAATTGACATTATTCTAATTTTTTTATTATTTTTAGTAATTTTATTAGAAGAAAAAAAATCATTTTCCTCTCTCTCTAGCACACAGGACACAGAGAGGCTGCTCTGTACAATGGATCTCTATGTGCTGTGTAAGAGGCTGCATTGTAGGTTCATCTATATAAAATCCTCCCTCTCACATCATCATTTCTTGTGGCTCAACAGCTAAGTGATGTTTGACACATGTTTGAAAGTTGCTGGTTTGAATCCAGGGTGAGAATATATATATATTTTTTTTTTCCTCATTTCTTTATAGTAGCTTTATGGGAACAAATGAATCTGACTCTTTCCTTCATCTATATAGAGATGCAGTATCTATCTAATATCTATCTATCTATTAGCTATCTGTCTGTCTATCTATTAGCTAGCTATCTATCTATTAGCTATCTATCTATCTATCTCTCTAGCTATTAGCTATCTATCTATTATCTATCTCTATTATCTATCTATCTATCAATCAATCATTTATCTATCATGTATATCGATCATGTATTTTTCTATCTATCATGTATCTATCTATCTGAATAATCGGCTTCTGGGTTCTCTGCCTGCAATACAGGTCAAGAGTACCAAATCTTCCTTTGTCTTTCAAAAGAGGCAGTGGCTCAATGGTAGAGCTGCTGCCTATGGACAATGAGTCCTGGTAAACCAGAGCAGATGAGAATTTAATTTATGCACTGAATTGAGTTAATTTATTCACTGCACTGAGGGGAGGAGCTGGGAGGGAGCCCTCAAATCGGGACAGTCCCGCTGAATCCAGGATGGTTGGGAGTTATGCCTCTGAGGACTTCTAAGTCTAGGATTAATCTCTCTCTTACTGTCACTGTCTTCCCACAGCAACCAGTTGGACTTCACTTTTCCCTGGCCCCTCTCTCATAGCTTACTGGTGTAGTCTTTGATTGCTGTCTAAGCCAGACTGCTGTTCAATCTCAAAGTGGGCACCCCTGTCTTATGTTTGCTCACTGTGCATAATCCCACAGAGGCACCAGATACTCAATCTTTCATGGATGCCCCTCAGCCCTACAGATGCTGACAACAACATAACATAACAACACTACTCTCGTTGAGTATCTATTAGTGATGAGCGAGTACTAAAAAGCTCGGGTGCTCGAAGCTCGGGCCGAGCCTCCCAAGATACTCGTGTACTCGGCCCGAGCAACGAGCCCAATGTTATCCTATGGGAGACCCGAGTATTTTTGTGAAATGACCTCCCGGCAGCATGGAGAAACCCTAAAAATGGCACAAAAGTCTCAGAAGAGTGCTCAAATGACATGGCAACAGCATGGGGAAGACCCCTTGAAGCATTTATCACTCAAAAGTCACAGCTGTGAACAATTTTGTCCGCGTTTTACGCCATTTTTACGGACTCACCAGAAAACCTTCCAAAATGACCCCAAAATGATTTTTCATGGCAGAAATGTTAAGGGCACATACCCAATAGTGAGATAGAGCTGGTGTATGTTACTTTTTGAGATTAATACATGAAAGATTTTACGTGAAAACATTGTGTGGCACTCCGATGTCCCTGAGAAGAGACGTACATGAAGGCCTCTTGAGTCTAATGTGCCCATTTTGAGGAAGTGAGTCTTTGTAGTATTTTCCTTTGCCAGGGCAGTCCAAAATTGTGAGGTTCACCAATGTCCCTGGATAGAGACGTGCATGATGGCCTGTAAACCTGAAGTGCCCATTGTAAGGAAGTGGGTCTATTTTAGTATAGCCCTTTGCCAGGGCAGCCAAAAATTGGGAGGCTCCACATTGTCCCTGGATAGAGACGTGCATGATGGCCTGTAAACCTGAAGTGCCCATTGTAAGGAAGTGGGTCTATTTCAGTATAGCCCTTTGCCAGGGCAGCCAAAAATTGGGAGGCTCCACATTGTCCCTGGATAGAGACGTGCATGATGGCCTGTAAACCTGAAGTGCCCATTGTAAGGAAGTGGGTCTATTTCAGTATAGCCCTTTGCCAGGGCAGCCAAAAATTGGGAGGCTCCACATTGTCCCTGGATAGAGACGTGCATGATGGCCTGTAAACCTGAAGTGCCCATTGTAAGGAAGTGGGTCTATTTCAGTATAGCCCTTTGCCAGGGCAGCCAAAAATTGGGAGGCTCCACATTGTCCCTGGATAGAGACGTGCATGATGGCCTGTAAACCTGAAGTGCCCATTGTAAGGAAGTGGGTCTATTTCAGTATAGCCCTTTGCCAGGGCAGCCAAAAATTGGGAGGCTCCACATTGTCCCTGGATAGAGACGTGCATGATGGCCTGTAAACCTGAAGTGCCCATTGTAAGGAAGTGGGTCTATTTCAGTATAGCCCTTTGCCAGGGCAGCCAAAAATTGGGAGGCTCCACATTGTCCCTGGATAGAGACGTGCATGATGGCCTGTAAACCTGAAGTGCCCATTGTAAGGAAGTGGGTCTATTTCAGTATAGCCCTTTGCCAGGGCAGCCAAAAATTGGGAGGCTCCACATTGTCCCTGGATAGAGACGTGCATGATGGCCTGTAAACCTGAAGTGCCCATTGTAAGGAAGTGGGTCTATTTCAGTATAGCCCTTTGCCAGGGCAGCCAAAAATTGGGAGGCTCCACATTGTCCCTGGATAGAGACGTGCATGATGGCCTGTAAACCTGAAGTGCCCATTGTAAGGAAGTGGGTCTATTTCAGTATAGCCCTTTGCCAGGGCAGCCAAAAATTGGGAGGCTCCACATTGTCCCTGGATAGAGACGTGCATGATGGCCTGTAAACCTGAAGTGCCCATTGTAAGGAAGTGGGTCTATTTCAGTATAGCCCTTTGCCAGGGCAGCCAAAAATTGGGAGGCTCCACATTGTCCCTGGATAGAGACGTGCATGATGGCCTGTAAACCTGAAGTGCCCATTGTAAGGAAGTGGGTCTATTTCAGTATAGCCCTTTGCCAGGGCAGCCAAAAATTGGGAGGCTCCACATTGTCCCTGGATAGAGACGTGCATGATGGCCTGTAAACCTGAAGTGCCCATTGTAAGGAAGTGGGTCTATTTCAGTATAGCCCTTTGCCAGGGCAGCCAAAAATTGGGAGGCTCCACATTGTCCCTGGATAGAGACGTGCATGATGGCCTGTAAACCTGAAGTGCCCATTGTAAGGAAGTGGGTCTATTTCAGTATAGCCCTTTGCCAGGGCAGCCAAAAATTGGGAGGCTCCACATTGTCCCTGGATAGAGACGTGCATGATGGCCTGTAAACCTGAAGTGCCCATTGTAAGGAAGTGGGTCTATTTCAGTATAGCCCTTTGCCAGGGCAGCCAAAAATTGGGAGGCTCCACATTGTCCCTGGATAGAGACGTGCATGATGGCCTGTAAACCTGAAGTGCCCATTGTAAGGAAGTGGGTCTATTTCAGTATAGCCCTTTGCCAGGGCAGCCAAAAATTGGGAGGCTCCACATTGTCCCTGGATAGAGACGTGCATGATGGCCTGTAAACCTGAAGTGCCCATTGTAAGGAAGTGGGTCTATTTCAGTATAGCCCTTTGCCAGGGCAGCCAAAAATTGGGAGGCTCCACATTGTCCCTGGATAGAGACGTGCATGATGGCCTGTAAACCTGAAGTGCCCATTGTAAGGAAGTGGGTCTATTTCAGTATAGCCCTTTGCCAGGGCAGCCAAAAATTGGGAGGCTCCACATTGTCCCTGGATAGAGACGTGCATGATGGCCTGTAAACCTGAAGTGCCCATTGTAAGGAAGTGGGTCTATTTCAGTATAGCCCTTTGCCAGGGCAGCCAAAAATTGGGAGGCTCCACATTGTCCCTGGATAGAGACGTGCATGATGGCCTGTAAACCTGAAGTGCCCATTGTAAGGAAGTGGGTCTATTTTAGTATAGCCCTTTGCCAGGGCAGCCAAAAATTGGGAGGCTCCACATTGTCCCTGGATAGAGACGTGCATGATGGCCTGTAAACCTGAAGTGCCCATTGTAAGGAAGTGGGTGTATTTCAGTATAGCCCTTAGGCAGGGCAGCCAAAAATTGGGAGGCTCCACGTTGTCCCTGGGTAGAGACGTGCATGAGGGCCTCAAAACATTGTTCCCATTGCAAAGGAGCGGGTCTCCTGTCGTTGTAATGTCCATTCTGCAAAGAATGGGCGAAAAAATTTACCACTGGGGGTATACCTGAAACAAAGACCTAACTATTGTAACGGTCATCATGATGGCGCATGAGGAGAAGGAGGAGCAGTCCAGCGATTATCCAAAGTCGAGAAGTGTACCCATGGGTGAGTGGAGGTACATGGCAAACTTTAAACTCCGCTCTCATTTGCTGGTGGTGTGGTGAAGTCTGGCCCAATCCAACCCTTGTTCATCTTTATCAGAGTCAGCCTGTCAGCATTTTCAGTTGACAGGCGGGTGCGTTTATCTGTAATGATTCCACCTGCGGCACTAAAAACACGCTCTGACAAAACGCTAGCAGCAGGGCAGGCCAGGACTTCCAAGGCGTAGAGAGCCAATTCATGCCACGTGTCCAGCTTGGATACCCAATAATTGTAAGGCACAGAGGAATGTCGGAGTACAGTTGTTCGATCTGCAAGGTACTCCTTCAGCATCTGGGCAAACTTAGGATTTCTTGTGGCACTACCCCGCACCTCAGGGGCTGTGGTACGTGAGGGGCTGAGAAAACTGTCCCACATCTTAAAGACTGTTCCCCTACCTCTGGCGGATTGGACTTGTGCCTCTCTCGGCTGTACGCCTCGGTTGTCCACTGATTCCTGACCTATGCCGCTAGCGTTTTGTGAGGGGAATGCTTTGCCTACTTCCGTGAGTATGGCCTTCCGAAACTGCTGCATTTTGGTTGACCTCTCCTCCACGGGAATAAGAGACAAAAAGTTCTCCTTGTAGCGTGGGTCTAACAGTGTTACCAACCAGTAATGATTGTCGGCCAAGATGTTCTTAACGCGAGGGTCACGAGACAGGCAGCTTACCATAAAGTCAGCCATGTGCGCCAGACTCTTAACAGCCAGGACTTCAGTAGCCTGACCAACAAGATGACTGAACATGCTGTCCTCCTCCTCCTCCTCCTCCTCCTCCTCCTCCTCCTCATCTACCCTGTCCTCTGGCCAGCCACGCTGAATCGAGGATATGACTGGTGTGCATGTCATATCCTCAATTTGGCCGGAGAGTTGCTCCATGTCTTCATCCTCCTCCTCGTCATAGTCCTCCACTGCACGTTGTGATGAGACGAGGCTGGGCTGTGTGTTATCACCCACACCCACTACTGTTTCTTGCTGCAACTCATCGCGCTCCGCCTGCAATGCATCATGTTTGTTTTTCAGCAGGGACCGTTTTAGAAGGCAGAGTAGCGGTATGGTGACGCTAATAATGGCGTCATCACCACTCACCATCTTGGTGGAGTCCTCAAAGTTTTGGAGGATGGTACATAGGTCTGACATCCATCTCCACTCCTCAGGTGTTATGTGTGGAGTTTGACCCATTTCCCGACGGCTTAGGTGATGCAGGTACTCAACAACTGCCCTCTTCTGCTCACATATCCTGACCAACATGTGCAGAGTTGAATTCCAACGCGTGGGGACATCACACACCAGTCTGTGAGCCGGAAGATGCAAACGGCGCTGAAAGCCGGCAAGGCCGGCTGAAGCAGTAGGTGACTTTCGAAAATGTGCAGACAGGCGGCGAACTTTTACCAGCAGATCAGACAGCTCTGGGTATGACTTTATAAACCGCTGAACCACGAGGTTGAGCACATGGGCCACGCATGGAACATGTGTCAGCTGGCCTCGCCTCAAAGCCGCCACCAGGTTCCGGCCATTGTCACAAACGACCTTTCCTGGCTTTAGGTTCAGAGGTGTGAGCCAGTGATCTGCCTGCTGTTTCAGAGCTGTCCACAGCTCTTCTGCATTGTGGGGTTTGTCACCTATGCAGATTAGCTTCAGCACAGCCTGTTGCCGCTTCGCCGAGGCAGTGCTGCAGTGCTTCCAGCTTGTGACTGGTGTGGAGGGCACAGTGGATGAGGATGCGCAGGAGGAGGAGGAGGCTGAAGAGCATGACATTCCGGAGCTGTAGAGTGTGGGTGAAACACTGACTGAGGTAGGGCCTGCAAACCTTGGTGTGGGAAGGACGTGTTGCGTCCCTCGCTCAGACTGGGTCCCAGCTTCCACAATATTAACCCAGTGTGCCGTCAACGAGATGTAGCGGCCTTGCCCACAAGCACTTGTCCACGTGTCTGTGGTTAGGTGGACCTTGGGTGAAACAGCGTTGTTCAGGGCACGTGTGATGTTTTGTGACACGTGGTTATGCAACGCGGGGACGGCACACCGGGAGAAATAGTGGCGGCTGGGGACCGAGTAACGTGGGACAGCTGCCGCCATCAGGTCACGGAATGCTTCTGTCTCCACCAGCCTAAAAGGCAACATTTCCAGCGCAAGCAGTCGCGAAATGTTAGCATTTAGAACTGTGGCATGTGGGGTGTTGGCAGTGTATTTGCGCCTGCGTTCAAAGGTTTGCTGAATGGATAACTGAACGCTGCGCTGGGACAAGGACGTGCTTGATGATGGTGTTCTTTCTGCGTAGGCAACTGCAGGTGCAGGAGTGGAGGAGGCTTGTTCGCAGGCAGCATGGACAGAGGATTGGCTCGCATGCACAACCAGCGAAGACGTAGCAGTGACATCAGCAAGCACTGCTCCTCGACTCTGTTGTACTTCCCACAAAGTCGGGTGCTTGGCTGACATGTGCCTGATCATGCTGGTGGTGGTCAGGCTGCTAGTTTTGGTACCCCTGCTGATGCTGGCACGGCAGGTGTTGCAAATGGCCTTTTTTGAATCATCTGGATCCAACTTAAAAAACTGCCAGACTCGTGAAGACCTAACATTTGTACAGGCACCTTGTGTCGTCGTGTTGTTCCGGGGAACGGTTGCCTGACTTCTGCCTGGGGCCACCACCCTGCTTCTTACTGCCTGTTGTGATGCTACGCCTCCCTCCCCCTGTGCACTGCTGTCCTCGCTCTGCATATCCTCCTGCCAGGTTGGGTCAGTTACTGGATCATCCACCACGTCGTCTTCCTCTTCCGCACCCTGCTCCTCCTCCTGACTTGCTGACAATTGTGTCTCATCATCGTCCACCACTTGTTGAGACACGTTGCCAACTTCGTGAGAACGTGGCTGCTCAAATATTTGGCCATCTGTACAGACGATCTCCTCATGACCCACTTCAATATGAGCTGGCGAGAGGCCAGAATGTGTGAATGGAAACGTGAACAGCTCTTCCGAGTGTCCAAGTGTGGGATCATTAATGTCCGAGGAGGACGTGTACTCAGCCTGGTGGTAGGAAGGAGGATCAGGTTCAGAAATGTGCGGTGCAGTATCACGGCTACTGACACTTGACCGTGTGGAAGACAGAGTGTTTGTGGTGGTGCCAATCTGACTGGAAGCATTATCCGCTATCCAACTAACAACCTGTTGACACTGGTCTTGGTTCAAGAGCGGTGTACTGCTGCGGTCCCCAAGAATTTGGGACAGGACGTGCGAGCGACTAGATGTGGCCCTTTGTTGTGGCGAAATTAGAGCTTGCCCACGACCTCGGCCTCTGCCTGCACCACCATCACGTCCACTTCCTTGTTCCTTGCCAATGCCCTTGCGCATTTTGCAATGCTGTGCACTGCTGACGTGTATATTCACTACTTGTGCGTTATATCAAAGTTTCTGGAAATTGCACACAAGTGCACCTGTACGCTGCCACCGACAGGCACACACGTGCGGTTTTTAAATGCAAGCACGGACGCAATAATAACCTAACACAGGTTTTAGGAGCAAAAATTAAGAACTCTGACACTATCAGCCACTGCTGACTGACGTGTATTATACACTACACTTGTGCGTTATATAATAGTTTGGTAAACGCACACCAGTGCACCTGTACGCTGCCACCAACAGGCACACACGTGCGGTTTTAAAAACCAAGCACGGACGCAATAATAACCTAACACAGGTTTTAGGAGCAAAAATTAAGAACTCTGACACTATCAGCCACTGCTGACTGACGTGTATTATACACTACACTTGTGCGTTATATAATAGTTTGGTAAACGCACACCAGTGCACCTGTACGCTGCCACCAACAGGCACACACGTGCGGTTTTAAAAACCAAGCACGGACGCAATAATAACCTAACACAGGTTTTAGGAGCAAAAATTAAGAACTCTGACACTATCAGCCACTGCTGACTGACGTGTATTATACACTACACTTGTGCGTTATATAATAGTTTGGTAAACGCACACCAGTGCACCTGTACGCTGCCACCAACAGGCACACACGTGCGGTTTTAAAAACCAAGCACGGACGCAATAATAACCTAACACAGGTTTTAGGAGCAAAAATTAAGAACTCTGACACTATCAGCCACTGCTGACTGACGTGTATTATACACTACACTTGTGCGTTATATAATAGTTTGGTAAACGCACACCAGTGCACCTGTACGCTGCCACCAACAGGCACACACGTGCGGTTTTAAAAACCAAGCACGGACGCAATAATAACCTAACACAGGTTTTAGGAGCAAAAATTAAGAACTCTGACACTATCAGCCACTGCTGACTGACGTGTATTATACACTACACTTGTGCGTTATATAATAGTTTGGTAAACGCACACCAGTGCACCTGTACGCTGCCACCAACAGGCACACACGTGCGGTTTTAAAAACCAAGCACGGACGCAATAATAACCTAACACAGGTTTTAGGAGCAAAAATTAAGAACTCTGACACTATCAGCCACTGCTGACTGACGTGTATTATACACTACACTTGTGCGTTATATAATAGTTTGGTAAACGCACACCAGTGCACCTGTACGCTGCCACCAACAGGCACACACGTGCGGTTTTAAAAACCAAGCACGGACGCAATAATAACCTAACACAGGTTTTAGGAGCAAAAATTAAGAACTCTGACACTATCAGCCACTGCTGACTGACGTGTATTATACACTACACTTGTGCGTTATATAATAGTTTGGTAAACGCACACCAGTGCACCTGTACGCTGCCACCAACAGGCACACACGTGCGGTTTTAAAAACCAAGCACGGACGCAATAATAACCTAACACAGGTTTTAGGAGCAAAAATTAAGAACTCTGACACTATCAGCCACTGCTGACTGACGTGTATTATACACTACACTTGTGCGTTATATAATAGTTTGGTAAACGCACACCAGTGCACCTGTACGCTGCCACCAACAGGCACACACGTGCGGTTTTAAAAACCAAGCACGGACGCAATAATAACCTAACACAGGTTTTAGGAGCAAAAATTAAGAACTCTGACACTATCAGCCACTGCTGACTGACGTGTATTATACACTACACTTGTGCGTTATATAATAGTTTGGTAAACGCACACCAGTGCACCTGTACGCTGCCACCAACAGGCACACACGTGCGGTTTTAAAAACCAAGCACGGACGCAATAATAACCTAACACAGGTTTTAGGAGCAAAAATTAAGAACTCTGACACTATCAGCCACTGCTGACTGACGTGTATTATACACTACACTTGTGCGTTATATAATAGTTTGGTAAACGCACACCAGTGCACCTGTACGCTGCCACCAACAGGCACACACGTGCGGTTTTAAAAACCAAGCACGGACGCAATAATAACCTAACACAGGTTTTAGGAGCAAAAATTAAGAACTCTGACACTATCAGCCACTGCTGACTGACGTGTATTATACACTACACTTGTGCGTTATATAATAGTTTGGTAAACGCACACCAGTGCACCTGTACGCTGCCACCAACAGGCACACACGTGCGGTTTTAAAAACCAAGCACGGACGCAATAATAACCTAACACAGGTTTTAGGAGCAAAAATTAAGAACTCTGACACTATCAGCCACTGCTGACTGACGTGTATTATACACTACACTTGTGCGTTATATAATAGTTTGGTAAACGCACACCAGTGCACCTGTACGCTGCCACCAACAGGCACACACGTGCGGTTTTAAAAACCAAGCACGGACGCAATAATAACCTAACACAGGTTTTAGGAGCAAAAATTAAGAACTCTGACACTATCAGCCACTGCTGACTGACGTGTATTATACACTACACTTGTGCGTTATATAATAGTTTGGTAAACGCACACCAGTGCACCTGTACGCTGCCACCAACAGGCACACACGTGCGGTTTTAAAAACCAAGCACGGACGCAATAATAACCTAACACAGGTTTTAGGAGCAAAAATTAAGAACTCTGACACTATCAGCCACTGCTGACTGACGTGTATTATACACTACACTTGTGCGTTATATAATAGTTTGGTAAACGCACACCAGTGCACCTGTACGCTGCCACCAACAGGCACACACGTGCGGTTTTAAAAACCAAGCACGGACGCAATAATAACCTAACACAGGTTTTAGGAGCAAAAATTAAGAACTCTGACACTATCAGCCACTGCTGACTGACGTGTATTATACACTACACTTGTGCGTTATATAATAGTTTGGTAAACGCACACCAGTGCACCTGTACGCTGCCACCAACAGGCACACACGTGCGGTTTTAAAAACCAAGCACGGACGCAATAATAACCTAACACAGGTTTTAGGAGCAAAAATTAAGAACTCTGACACTATCAGCCACTGCTGACTGACGTGTATTATACACTACACTTGTGCGTTATATAATAGTTTGGTAAACGCACACCAGTGCACCTGTACGCTGCCACCAACAGGCACACACGTGCGGTTTTAAAAACCAAGCACGGACGCAATAATAACCTAACACAGGTTTTAGGAGCAAAAATTAAGAACTCTGACACTATCAGCCACTGCTGACTGACGTGTATTATACACTACACTTGTGCGTTATATAATAGTTTGGTAAACGCACACCAGTGCACCTGTACGCTGCCACCAACAGGCACACACGTGCGGTTTTAAAAACCAAGCACGGACGCAATAATAACCTAACACAGGTTTTAGGAGCAAAAATTAAGAACTCTGACACTATCAGCCACTGCTGACTGACGTGTATTATACACTACACTTGTGCGTTATATAATAGTTTGGTAAACGCACACCAGTGCACCTGTACGCTGCCACCAACAGGCACACACGTGCGGTTTTAAAAACCAAGCACGGACGCAATAATAACCTAACACAGGTTTTAGGAGCAAAAATTAAGAACTCTGACACTATCAGCCACTGCTGACTGACGTGTATTATACACTACACTTGTGCGTTATATAATAGTTTGGTAAACGCACACCAGTGCACCTGTACGCTGCCACCAACAGGCACACACGTGCGGTTTTAAAAACCAAGCACGGACGCAATAATAACCTAACACAGGTTTTAGGAGCAAAAATTAAGAACTCTGACACTATCAGCCACTGCTGACTGACGTGTATTATACACTACACTTGTGCGTTATATAATAGTTTGGTAAACGCACACCAGTGCACCTGTACGCTGCCACCAACAGGCACACACGTGCGGTTTTAAAAACCAAGCACGGACGCAATAATAACCTAACACAGGTTTTAGGAGCAAAAATTAAGAACTCTGACACTATCAGCCACTGCTGACTGACGTGTATTATACACTACACTTGTGCGTTATATAATAGTTTGGTAAACGCACACCAGTGCACCTGTACGCTGCCACCAACAGGCACACACGTGCGGTTTTAAAAACCAAGCACGGACGCAATAATAACCTAACACAGGTTTTAGGAGCAAAAATTAAGAACTCTGACACTATCAGCCACTGCTGACTGACGTGTATTATACACTACACTTGTGCGTTATATAATAGTTTGGTAAACGCACACCAGTGCACCTGTACGCTGCCACCAACAGGCACACACGTGCGGTTTTAAAAACCAAGCACGGACGCAATAATAACCTAACACAGGTTTTAGGAGCAAAAATTAAGAACTCTGACACTATCAGCCACTGCTGACTGACGTGTATTATACACTACACTTGTGCGTTATATAATAGTTTGGTAAACGCACACCAGTGCACCTGTACGCTGCCACCAACAGGCACACACGTGCGGTTTTAAAAACCAAGCACGGACGCAATAATAACCTAACACAGGTTTTAGGAGCAAAAATTAAGAACTCTGACACTATCAGCCACTGCTGACTGACGTGTATTATACACTACACTTGTGCGTTATATAATAGTTTGGTAAACGCACACCAGTGCACCTGTACGCTGCCACCAACAGGCACACACGTGCGGTTTTAAAAACCAAGCACGGACGCAATAATAACCTAACACAGGTTTTAGGAGCAAAAATTAAGAACTCTGACACTATCAGCCACTGCTGACTGACGTGTATTATACACTACACTTGTGCGTTATATAATAGTTTGGTAAACGCACACCAGTGCACCTGTACGCTGCCACCAACAGGCACACACGTGCGGTTTTAAAAACCAAGCACGGACGCAATAATAACCTAACAGGTTTTTTTGGGGAGCGACAATTACAGTACAGACAAGTCAGACACTATCTGGACTGTTTTACACTGTGTACACCAGCCCCAGATATGAAGGCTGGTATACGGTCACCACTACCCTGCCTGCCTGCCTGCCTGTATACTGCTACAATAGTCCTGACAAGGACTCTTTTGGTCACTAGCCTGTATTCAGACCTGGCTATACCCTGCCTGTATATAGCAACAATAGTCCTGAGAAGGACTCTGCTACTGTACGCCGACCTGGCTATACCCTGCCTGCCTGTATACAACTAAAATAGTCCTGAGAAGGACTTTTGGTCACACTGTTTGCAGCCCTGCAACTGAAAAAGCTATAAAGGGCCGCAAAGCTTTCCCTGAATCAGCGACACTCTCCCTACACTCACTGTCAGAATAGCTGTGAGCAGAGCACAGCGCGCCGGCCTATATAAAGGCTCGGTGACGCTGTGCAGGCCGGCCAATCACTGCAATTCCACAACTAACAGGGCTGTGGCATTGCAGTGGTCTGCCAGCCAATCCCTGCATGAGGGCTGGCTCTCAAAAGAGCGCCAACATGCAGAAATGAAGACCACGAGTAAAGCACGAGTATCGCGAGATTACTCGTTCCCCGCCGAGCAGCCCGAGTACAGTGATACTCGTGCGAGTACCGAGTAGTGACAAGCATGCTCGCTCATCACTAGTATCTATCATCTGTTACGATGTAGGGCACCAAAAATGACACCCTTCCCCCGTGACTGGCACCTACTACTCCTGCAAAATTGGATTTAGGAGCACTATTACTACAGTCATAAATTACAACAGGAACAAAGATACCGCAGAGATGGCAGGTTACCAGCTTTTACTAAACCTGCCAGAGGATGTCCAGAACAGCAAGTGTATAAAATCTGTTCTATGATGATTATTCAAAGACAAGTATGGCTCCCTGCTTTACCACAGAATCCAACACACTGGTGGACACAGACAGGAGAGTGCCCTGTGCAAGAACAGTGTATGGGCCCTTTGTAGTCCAATAGCTCACCATAATGCATAATTCCACGTGCTTTGAAGTTTGGAGGTGGCCCCATTTCCTCTTGAGCACCACAGGTTGCACCACTTTGCTCCCTCCCCCTGATCCAATGATATCAGTATCTTGTCAAGGCCAATAAACTTCAAAGTGGTATTTGCCTTTTGATGCTATGGTTACTTTTGTTTTTAATCTTTTTAATTTTTTTCCCTTCCATTCCCCTTTTTCATTCTTTTGAAATTTTGAGACATTTAGAATTTGGCATCAAGTCAACCAAACCTGTGTCATCCTTCCTATTCTATACCACTGCAAGTTTCAAAGTTTGAAAATAATCTCCAGATTTATTGTAAAGTAGCAAAAATAATAAAGAAAAAAAATCAAATGGATTTATTGTTTTTTGCAGTGAAAAAAAGCATTTCTTTGAAAGCAATTTTCCTGTAATTGTGTTGTTTGCCTGGGCTCATTACTGCTCTTTGGTTTGCAACATCGCAATTTAAACATTTAGAAAATCCCGTCATTGTGTTTTCCAAATTCTGCCAACACGCTCGGTAAGCTGCTACCAGTCGCATTTAAAATTCCCTCTGCTCCTTTCTTCTTTGCCTGCATGCATATCTTTGAATTCCTTATATTTTTCCCTTTTTAAAGTCCTTCAACTCTCAAATCATTTATCTCAAAGACAACACATTTAGAAATACCACTGTCCACTGTGTAGGAGGAGTACAGTAATCACCTAATATTTCATTTCTTCACACATCACTTCCATTTCCCCTAGGCTGCTTTCAAACGTGCAATTTTGATCCAGTTTTTGAAGCACCAGCAAGGATTGGATTAAAAAAAAGAAAAAAGTAGAATATATACTATATAATTCTCCTCCCTTTATGATCCACTCCTGATATTGGCTTCAAATACTGCATCTTACAGTGAAAGCATCTTCTAGAGCTTAAGCCTTGAGCTATCGCTCTAAGTACTATTTGCAATTTAACAACCCTGGTTAGAGGTTTTGAACATGTTCCCCACTTAATGCTTAAAAAGTAAATAAACCTTTAGAACTTTTTTATATCTATATATTTGAGTGCCCATTTAATTACAAGCAGACTAATGGGGTCCAGGTCCTGAGACCCCCAACTGATCACTCAATACAACCCCCAAGTTGTGTGCATCTTAGGCATCAGGAGTGCAAAGCTCCTATCTGAACGCTTACACAGTGTGGTACCGATTAATAGACAGCATAGACTACGCAGCGTATACTTTCTATATTACTTTGTACCCTGGTCTCCTGATGGCTGATCTGTGCACAAGCTCTTGCTAATAGGGGTTTTAAGAGGGGCACTTAAGTTGCCCGGCTTGCATAAACACAGCTTTAGCTCCTAATCTGAACTGCTTCAGTGCCACTGTGCTCCATTGAGGCTGCGTTTATTTGCATCATTGGATAGCATGCAGTTCAGGTTAATGGCTGACCTGTGAATTAAAGTACCACTCCAGCGTTTTTTTTATTTCCCCTCTGGAGTGGGTTTTTAAATCTAAGTTCCCTGCCCCCAGCCTTATACTTACCCTCTGATGTTTTCGTCCTTGTTGGTGCCGCTCCAGTCACACGGTGCCATCAAGTGCCCATAATGTCTGACTGGCCAGTAGCCAGAATTTACATCACAAGCAATCACTGCAAGTCGTTGAGAGCCAGAGAGGCTATCAGAGATCTTATGAGTTTTTACCTCCGGCATGCCGGGAGGTCACAAATTTCTGGAGACCAGCTGGGACGACGCTGAAAATAAGATGAAGATAGTGGCAGGGAATTTAAGACATGGGTCAGAGGTCTTAAAGCACCACTGTAGTGCTGAAATAGAAAAAAATGCTGGAGTGGTGTTTAAGCAAGGGTGTAATCCTACCACAGGTAGCCAACAGACTAGGGAGCGATGAGCTCCTGAAGTTTGATGATGAGACATGATCTTTAAAGAAGAGCACTGCTTGCCTTACTTGCAGGCAGTGACGACAGTGTTTCGGAGGCTTACTTTGAACAAGTATATTTATAGTCTACTTTGGAATCACTGGTTCTTCTGCCTAGCTGTACTAAATGCTTATTTTACAACCCTTTAGTGAAAAATTATGTACATATCCATTATCTCTGGCATCTATTTGATGCAGACATCTATATACTTCATTACCAGGCACAATATAGCTCTGATCTTGGTTGTTTCCTTTCAAACTATGGCCTCCAGCAGCTAAAAAAATCTAGATGGTTGGTCTTTGGATAGAAAGGAGCCCTTCTGTCATTCACTGTCCTCCATATACAGATGACTCCTATGTCTGCTATCTTGGTACTTCTATTAGATATAGGCAGGCCCTAAACAGGATTCTGGTCAGCATAATAGACAATAAATACATTAGTGGGATTAAAAAAAAAAAAAGACAAGTGTTTAAAAAATGTCTAAAAAATATACAAACATTTTGCCATTAAAAATGTTTTGTTACTTTTTAAAGTAAAAAAAATATAAAAAAGTAAACATCATTGTATCTCCCCATCCAAAACAACCCTAATTATTATATTGTCACATTTAGAGGTGAGCAGATCTTTTATTTTCAAATTCACCAGCTTCTCCATATTTCCCCCCAAAATTTAATTTGTCACTTACATAGTTTTTTTTTTTTAATTTCATAGTTACAGAGGTTGAAAAAAGACCTAGGTCCATCTAGTTTAATAAATTTGCCCCAAATATAAGTAAAAAGCCTCTAAATGCCTAGGAATTCACGTAAGTAATTTGATCTCAATTTAACCACTGATGGTAACGGCAGTTTCTGACTCTGCAACCTACTCAAATTGTATAAACAATCCAAAAATAATCCCTTTTTAGGAACAGATGCATGTCTTGGTATTGTTTTCACACAGCGGTGAACGAGCAGTGGCATTATTACAAAGTTGAGAGCAAAAATGATCACTTTGGGGAGTATCAAGAGATTAAAAGCAAATGCTTTTCACAAGCCGTACAAAAATTATCCCATTTTCTTGGGAGACAAACAGGTGTAATGATTTATATGTGAAGAAATTATTGTTTCTCAACTAGGAGTGAAAAACCAATCCCTTTTTCTGGGTCCACAACTGGTTTGCTAATCACAAAATAATTAGCCAATTAAAAAAGCTTTGTCAAGCTGTCCAAGAATTATCGCCTTTTTTAGGGAGACAAAACAGGAGTGCTGTTTTCAAAGTAAAGAAGCTATGGCTTGTTGTCACCAAGACTTTTCAAACATTAGCCCCATTTTGGGAGCTGTTTTATGTTTGTGTACCCTTTAGAGAGTACATTGCCCAACAGAAATAGTATATTATATCAAAATATAACAAAGGAGGCAGCCAGGAAATTTGTGCCTGTGCAGTGGCTTGGCAAGAGAAGCATGGTATAGAGTTAGGATGGGAAGGTAAATAGATGTATGTCAGTACAGGGCCAGAATTGCCAGCCCTGGCAGCAGCAGTAGAGTCTAATGGTACGCTCTAGCACTAGGGTAGCACTAAGGGTACGCTCACACGAGTGTTGAAATCGGACGAGTGCAATTCGAGAAAATCTCGCATTGTGAAAATGGACATGCAGATTTTGCTGAAGATTTCTAAAAATCTGCATCAAAATCCATGTCAAAATATGCAGCGTGGGCACAGGGCTTTAAGATGGGCAGGCAACGAGGTGTGTGAAAGTTTAGGCAAGAAGTGGTAGACACAGTACGTTGTAGCACTCTGGGACCAGAGATCTTAGGTGGAATCGTCCCAATAAAAAAAGCCCCTGCAACTGGCTGGTGTATTCAGGTAGCGTGTGTAGATGTCTAAAATTAGACAATTGTAGTAATGAAGAGAGCTAAAAAAAATTATTTTAACCAATGTGTTCACGACGATTTTCTGTTTTTTTTAGAGACATAACTTTTACTTTTCCATCAATGTAGCCATGTGAGGGCTTGTTGTTTGCGGGATGAGTTGTACTTTTGAATGACACCATTAATTCTGACACATATTGTACTGAAAAATAGGAAAAGAGTCAAGTGCGGAAAAATTGCAAAAAAAAGTGCCGTTTAATGATTGGTTTTTTTTTTTAAATTTATTCACAATGTTCTTTAGATGATAAAACTGACCTGGCAGTATGATTCCCCAGGTCAGTGCAAATTTGTAGATACAAAAAATGTATAGTTGTTTTTTTTATTTACGTGGTGAAAAACAATTCACAAATGTAAAAAAAAAATGTGCACTTTTGCTAATGTTCTCATTTTTCAGGATCTGGGGCTGTGTAATGGCTTATTTTTTGTGTCATGAGCTGATGTTTTTAACTATATCATTTTGTGTAGATTTGGTGTTTTGATTGCCTCTATTTGCATTTTATTGCAATGCCACCCAAAAAACATAATTCTGGCACTTTGATTTTTTCTCGTTACACCCTTTATCGATTAAATTAACTTACTTTATATTTTGATAGATCAGGCATTTCTGAACTTGGTGATACCAAATATGTATATTTTTTATTAATTGTTTTATTTTTAATGATGAAAAAGGTGGGTGATTTAAATTTGTGTTTTTTAATGTTTTCATATTTTTAAAAGCTTTTTAGAAAACCTTTTTATTGTTTTTACTAGTTCCATTAGGGGACTTGAAGCTGATATACTCTGACCACTTCTGCTGTACAGAGCGTTACTTCAGCAGAAATGCTGATCTCCTGTGAATGCCGATGCTCAGTTGGCATTTACAGGAACTATGTCATGACAGTGATCGGGGTCATCAGCTGCCCCCCCGGCTGTCACGATAATCCATCGGCACCTCATGATCACGTCACTGGGTTTTCAATGGGAGCGGTGAACAGTATACTCCCCACTGGGGTGCATTAAATCCCGCTGTCAGAGATTGAAAGTGGGATTTAACTAGTTAACAGGTGGATCTTCAATCTGATCAGCTGACAGGTGTGGTGAAACAGGAGCAGCGAGCATGCATTAAAGGGCCAGACATGACCTATTACGTACAGGTGTGTCATAGGTTGTGAACGGGTTAAATTTCAGGATTATAGAGATTTCAGATTAAAAAAAAACTAGAATAAAAAAATTACTTGCAAATCTTAAAATATAGGCCTCACACTGTCAGTGACATATACGCTTTCATAGTTTCATAGTTTTTAAGGATGCTGGTAGACTTACATTCATTGAGTTCAACCTGTAGCCTAACATGACGATCCATGAGGAAGATGCTAAATGCTCCACAGTCTGGAAAATTTCCTTCTCTTCTCTACATATGACAAGCAGATTAGGTTACTGGATCAGCGTTCTGTACTATCATAGAATTTAGTACCCAGAAGCTGTAATATTATATATTTTAAGAACGGCATCCAGGCCCCTTTAATTAAAAATGTAATTTTAGTTGCAAAATTAGCACTGAGCGGTTTAATACTGACCCTTCTTGCGTAAAGAATGTGAAAAATGGCAGCTATTAAGATGCTGTTATAGCAGTATATCAGAGATCAAACAATTCACAGTATCACTGAGTATCTGTACAACTATAGTAATTCCCTACATATCACTTGAATCTTTGGATTAGACTTTACAGATTGAGACTATCACTCTAATTTTCAATCTGGTACATCAGCACTGAAATAGTACACCATAATCGCATTAGGCCTTTTTTATATGATTATGCTGTGTGCCCTGAAATCTTACTCCTACACAGTACAATAAAAAAATGGCATTTCTTGGACAACCAATATTTTTTGTTCTGGCCTAACTGGGGTGGACTATATGATCTGATTGCTGCAGGGCATTATGGGGAAGCCCACATGGCTGCGCCTGATGACATTAACATGGTCACGAGTCTTCAGCAATGTGTGAAATAGTGCAGGACATTTTTTTTTGTTGATTCTCTCGAATCACATTGTTTACCTGCAGATTAAGGCTATGTGCCCACGCTGCGGAAAATGCACGGATTTTGCTGCGGATTTCTCGCGGAATAGCCGCGGATTTTCCAGAAATCTGCAGCACAGCTACTCCCCAGCCATTTCTATGGTATTTGGGAAATGCTGTGCCCATGCTGCGAATTTCTCCGCAGCGGAAATCGTGCGGATTTTCGTGCGGAAAAATCTGCAGCATGTCAATTATTGTTGCGGATTTTCGTGCGGATTTTGCCTATTCAATTGAATTAAAAAAAAAGCAAAATCCGCAACAAAATCCGCATCAAATCCGCGTCAAATTCGCACAAAATCCGCACCTATGAAAAGGTGCGGATTCCGGGGGAAAGCTGCGGATTTTGATGCAGAAAAATCCGCAGATACAGAGTCCCGTGGGCACATAGCCATAGGGTTCATCTGCAGGTAAATAAAATTACAATACGGCTACTGTGAGAAAATGAACTTATATCATTTGCTGTCTTTTAGCCATAGGGTAGGGGTCGTGCATGTCATAGGTATCGCTCACATCACTTCTCACTATACTGTGAGAGGTGGCTTAAGGGCTCATGCGCACATTGCGTATTTACATGCATTTACGCTGCATTTAGCACTGCAGCGTAAATGCATGCATCCTGCATCCCCAGCACAATCTATGTAGATTGTGCATAATCCGTGCACACGATGCTTTTGTGAACGCAGCGATTTGGATGCCAAAATTTTGACACAAATCCTTGCGTTCATAAAAGCAGCATGTCAATTATTCCCTGTGCTTTGGATGCAGCTCCCACTCTGTCTATGGTGGGGGCAGCAGCCAGAGCGCAGGAATTCGGCTTTTTTACTACAGAAAAATTGCACCCATAATGCAGTGTTTCTGCAGCGATTTGAAGCGCACATGTGCTGTCAAATCGCTGCAGAATATTGAGCAGGTACATGTGAACACAGCCTTAAGCATGCCTTGCACTTTGATCATTAACCGGTTCCGCAGCGCATCTGTAAAAGCAAGCTGGCAATCAACTGTTGGGGCATGCAGAGAGCCACAGCTCACAGTACAAATATGTAAGTTCAGCATTATCATAAGTGGAATGACGTGCAGAAAATTAAGACATCCTGTTATATACCATATGTTGCATGGTTTGTACTAAAACAATGCATGTTTTTTGTTAATTTTCAAGCCTAAAAGTTAATAAAAGTTAAAAAGTAACTTATACTGTATGTACCCCCAAAACGTGCTATTGAGAAATTCAAGCATCCTACAAATAAAATCAGTACAAAGCAACATTCTTTCAATAAATAAAAAAGTTCTGGATGTTGGAATCTGATAAAAACAAAATTAATAAAAAAAACTCTTGGTCCCTAAATAGGTTATCTACTTTATCTTTATTTTAAGAAATGTTTTGGGGACATGATTTTGTGACACTTAATATATACGTATTACAGGTTCCCCTCCTGTGTAAAGTGCCCCCTTCTTATTAGTATATGCTTCTTGTCTACTCAGGCTAGTTTCACACTTGCGTTGGACGGGATCCGTAGCATTGTGTTGTGTGACGGATGCAACGGATGCGTTGCATATAGTGGCACAACGGATGCTACGGATCGTACAAAATAACGCAATCCGGTATAGGTTTTTTTTCCTTGACTTTACACATCTGAGCATACGCAGTTGTGTAAAGATGGATGCGTTAACGGAATCCGTCAAATGACGGATTCTAACGGAATCCGCCACCATAGACGTCCATTATAAAAACAACGGACGCCGATGGAATCCTGCAGGTTGCGTTTTTTTGAAGTGCAGAAAAACGCTACATGCAGCTTTCCATCCGCCCGACGGTCACTGACAGTCAGCGTCAAAACAACTGATGCGCCGCGGGGCGGATGCAATGCAAGACCATCTGTTGCTATCCGTAGCTAATAGAAGTCTATAAGGCATATAACGGTTTCCTGCAATGGTGACCGTAATTCCTCAAGGCTGCGGATAGCAACGGAAGCCGTCCAACGCAAGTGTGAAAGTAGCCTCAGGGCCTGGTTCATTAAGGGTACTTTCACACTTGCGTTGGACGGCTTCCGTTGCTATCCACAGCCTTGAGGAATTACGGTAACCGTTGCATAAAAACGCAACCTGCAGGATTCCGTCGGCATCCGTTGTTTTTATAATGGACGCCTATGGTGGCGGATTCCGTTAGAATCCGTCATTTTGACAGATTCCGTTAACGCATCCGTCTTTACACAACTGCTCATGCTCAGATGTGTAAAGTCAAGGGAAAAAAACCTATAACGGATTGCGTTATTTTGTACGATCCGTAGCATCCGTTGTGCCACTATATGCAACGCATCCTTTGCATGCGTCACACAACGCAATGCTATGGATCCCATCCAATGGAAGTGTGAAACTAGCCTAAGTTTGGCATTGCATATGTCAGACTGAATGGACAGGCTCACTAGTCTAGGATGTGCTTAATTCATTAGTAATCTCACGTCACTAAGAAATTTGTCACATCTCCAGAAATGTACTCCATTCGGGGACTGGAGTACACTACTGGTGAAATCTATGACATTAAAGTGTAAATTTTATGGAATTTTACAGGCTGGTTTAGCAGCATCCCATCCTGTCCATATTTGACTCATTTTAGAGAGTCGGCTTGAACTGACGTAAAAATGCCAAATGTTGCAACATTTTTTGCTCAACTTTTAAGTTGCACAAAAATTTGACGTAAACAGGTGTAAACACCTTCATTGATTGATTGGCCCATAGGTCTTAAAAACAAACTTGGTCCTTAAAAATAGGCCTGATTGTTAAGGGTTAAAAAAAACGCCTTAACCCCTACTCCTTTAGCATGAAAAAATTGGATTGGTTGAAACTGTTCATTAATGGCTCATCACTCTGGCTTACAAGGGTACGATCCCACAATCAGTGTTAGGGCTCATGCGCACGTTGTATAATTATATGCATTTATGCTGCGTATTGCACTTCAGCGTAAATGCATGCGTCCTGTGTCCCCTGCACAATCTATGAAGATTGTGCATGATACATGCGCATGATGCTTTTATGAACACAGCGATTCGGGTGCTAAAATTTTGACACAAATCCGTGAGTTCATAAAATGATCATGCCAATTATTTATGCGTTCTGGATGCAGCTTCCACTCTGTCTATGGTGGGGGCAGCAGCCATAGCGCATGAAATTGGCTTTTTTTTAACAAAAATACTGCATTTATTATACAGTGTTTCTGCAGCGATTTGAAGCACACATTGCTGTCAAATCGCTGCAGAAGAATCAGCAGTTACGTGCACATGAGCCTTTACTCGCTTTCTGGATGCTGCTTATTTTCACTGAGTCCAAAATGCTGCGTTTCATATTTCCAGCAAAATGGATGTGATTAATAGAAATCTCATGCCCTTTGTGCTTCTTACGCTGAGTACATTCACCTACGGTGCGTTTTTCCAAGCTACAGCATGTCACTTTTTCTTGCAAAAATACTCGGTTTTCTTTGTGGACTTTCCTCATGGACTTGCAATAGATGCGTAAAATCCGCAGGTAAAAGACAAACATACATTTTGAGTGTTTATGCAGCGGAAATGCACTAAAAACTCATGCAATCCCCACCAAATGATGTCAATACCAGGAAGTTTCAAAAACAAAACAGCTTTACTTAAAGGATGACACAGCAAACAGAGACAAAAGCCACAGTCAACAATACAATAAAAATCCAGTGTAAAAAATGCACACAAAAACCCAAAGAAAAAAACAAACAAGTAAACTAAAGCCTGCTTTACATGTTGCAATTTCGCATACGATATCGTATGCGATTTGCAACGCCCCCCATCGTATGTGCGGCAAGTTCAATTTGATGAATGTGCCGCACAAACGATTAACCCCTGTCACACGTACTTACCCGTCCATACGACCTTGCTGTGGGCGGCAAACGTCCACTTCCTGGAGTGGGAGGGACGTTCGGCGTCACAGCGATGTCACGCGGCAGCCGGCCAATAGAAGCGGAAGGGCGGAGATGAGCGGGATGTAAACATACCGCCCACCTCCTTCCTTCCGCATTGCTGGCCAGGAGCCGCAGGACGCAGGTAAGATCTGTTCATCGTTCCCGGGATGTCACACACTGCGATGTGTGCTACCCCGGGTACGATGAACAATCTGACATTCAATTCTAGAGAAATGAACGATGTGCGTGCGATGAACGTTTTACCATTCAATCGCAATCGCATGTACCTGTCGCACAATGCAATGTACCTTACGATGCCGGATGTGCGTCACTTACGACATGACCCCGCCGACACATTGTAAGATACATTGCAGCGTGTAAAGCGGGCTTAAGGTACAGAGTTGGTACAGAAATTCTGCAGTCTCAAAATCTCAAGTGATCCTGATCGTGGGAACGTTGCCTTAATGGGTGGCTTGAGTGAGGTGTTCCCATCCGAAAGGACTATGGACAGGGTACCATTGGGACGCATCTCCTATATGAAGGTTACAAGCAGGGGACAAAGTATTTGGTGTCTTAGGGTAAAGGATCCAAACCCACTTTGAATCAGTTCAAAGCTAATCATTCAAGAAGAGCCATTTATGTGATACCACTATACAAACACTAATATAATTAATAATGCTGCCATACAGTGACCATAGAGTGCTTAGATACCACATCTAAAATAGAGGGCTGTGGAATATTTTTATACTGTAGACTATACAAGAAAATGCAATACAAATCAAGTGTAGTGACAGACAGAATACACAAGAAATCTCATTCTGACCCAAACATCTATGATCAAGTTTTATGGTGGCTGGAAAGATAATTACGTCTAAGAACATGTCCATAAATATAACATATCCCAGACTCTACTCCCAACAGGGGTCCATGATTATTATAGCCTGGGGATCCAGATTACGCCGAATCTGTCCTTGTACTCGATCAACAGCACATTGCAAGCAAATCCTCCATTCTTTGGCCAGACTTAATCATCCCATGTAAATTTTTAGTATTTGACACCTTTACATCAAGCAAATCCTCATTTTTAAATAAGTTTTTTTTATAAAAAGTAGACTGTACAACTTTACAGAAGCCAAAATAAGTTCCAGCAATGGTGACTCAACACAATGAGAATACCTGACATTGCCATTCAATGGCACAAAGTGTTCTTCAGCTGTGTTCTGACAAGCAAGAACCATAGTTGTCAGAAGAAATAGCTCACACCAAACTCAATAGGGGCAGCGCATACAGAGTCTTGATATTATTCAGCTTAGAACGATGTGGCTGACTAAAGCCCGCTACACACGCTTCAATATATCTCACAATCCGTCGTTGGGGTCAAGTTGTAAGTGACGCATATCCGGCATCGTTTGTGAGGTATCTGCGTGTGACATCTACTTGCGATCAGGATTGAACGGAAAACCGTTGATCGCAAACACATCGTATCATTCTCTAGAATTGAGCGTTTTGTTGCACGAACCTAGTCAATTGTAACGTGTGACATCCCTCATACGATTTTGGTGTCTGATGCTATGTGAGCAGGTGTGCGCTCTGCACCGCAGCTTAAAAAAGGTCCGCTTCAGAGCGCAGCTGAAAAGCTGCGTTCTGAAGCGCCTCACAATGTCTGTCATTCACTAATCTCTGTCAGTCGGTCACTATCTCTGTCCCTCACTCTCTGTCCATGTCAGTCTATCCCCCTCTCTCATATACTCACCGATCCCCGATCCCCGGCTCTGCACGGCATTCACACTGCTCCAGCGGCTTTTACTGTTTTGAAAAAGCCGGCCGCCCATTAAACAATCTCGTATTCCCTGCTTTCCCCGCCCACCGGCGCCTATGATTGGTTACAGTGAGACACGCCCCCACGCTGAGTGACAGGTATCACACTGCACCCAATCACAGCAGCCGGTGGGCGGGTCTATACTGTGTAGTGAAATAAATAATTAAATAATTAAAAAAACGGCGTGCGGTTCCCCCCAATTTTAAAACCAGCCAGATAAAGCCATACGGCTGAAGGCTGGTATTCTCAGGATGGGGAGCTCCACGTTATGGCGAGCCTCCCAGCCTAACAATATCAGCCAACAGCCGCCCAGAATTGCCGCATACATTATATGCGACAGTTCTGGGACTGTACCCGGCTCTTCCCGATTTGCCCTGGTGCGTTGGCAAATCGGAGTAATAAGGAGTTATTGGCAGCCCATAGCTGACAATAAGTCCTAGATTAATCATGTCAGGCGTCTATGAGACACCCTCCATGATTAATCTGTAAATTACAGTAAATAAACACACACACCCAAAAAATCCTTTATTAGAAATAAAAAACACAAACATATACCCTGGTTCACCACTTTAATCAGCCCCAAAAAGCCCTCCATGTCCGGCGTAATCCAGGATGCTCCTGCGTCGCTTCCAGCGCTGCTGCATGGAGGTGACCGGAGCTGCAGAAGACACCGCCGCTCTGGTCACCTCCACACAGCAAATGAAGACAGCCGGCGATCAGCTGAGCTGTCACTGAGGTTACCCGCTGTCACTGGATCCAGCGGTGGCCGCGGGTAACCTCAGTGACAGCTCAGGTGATCGCGCTACTCACCGCCGCTCCTATCACCTCCACGCAGCAACTGAGGTCAGTAGCGCGATCACCTGAGCTGTCACTGAGGTTACCCGCGGCCACCGCTGGATCCAGTGACAGCGGGTAACCTCAGTGACAGCAGCTGATCGCGCGGCTGTTTTCATTACCTGCGTGGAGGTGACCGGAGCGGCTGTGTCTTCTGCAGCTCCGGTCACCTCCATGCAGCAGCGCTGGAAGCGACGCTGGAGCATCCTGGATGACGCCGGACATGGAGGGCTTTTTGGGGCTGATTAAAGTGGTGAACCAGGGTATATGTTTGTGTTTTTTATTTCTAATAAAGGATTTTTTCGGGTGTGTGTGTTTATTTACTGTAATTTACAGATTAATCATGGAGGGTGTCTCATAGACGCCTGACATGATTAATCTAGGACTTATTGGCAGCTATGGGCTGCCAATAACTCCTTATTACCCCGATTTGCCAACGCACCAGGGCAAATCGGGAAGAGCCGGGTACAGTCCCAGAACTGTCGCATATAATGCATGCAGCAATTCTGGGCGGCTGTTGGCTGATATTGTTAGGCTGGGGGGCTCCCCGTAACGTGGAGCTCCCCATCCTGAGAATACCAGCCTTCAGCCGTATGGCTTTATCTGGCTGGTTTTAAAATTTGGGGGAACCGCACGCCGTTTTTTTTAATTATTTAATTATTTTTTTCACTACACAGTATAGACCCGCCCACCGGCTGCTGTGATTGGGTGCAGTGTGACACCTGTCACTCAGAGTGGGGGCGTGTCTCACTGTAACCAATCATAGGCGCCGGTGGGCGGGGAAAGCAGGGAATACGAAATTGTTTAATGGGCGGCCGGCTTTTTCAAAACAGTAAAAGCCGCCAGAGCAGTGTCAACGCCGTGCAGTGCCGGGGATCGGGGATCGGTGAGTATGAGAGAGGGCTGCTAACTTCAGTAACTTAGGAGATTAGCGGTCACCGATGAGCCCTTCACTGGTGACCGCTAATCAGGACCCGACACAGACAGAGCCGCAGCATGACAATGAAGTCAGGTGAAGTTCACCCGAGTTCATTCTGACAGTGCGGCTCTGTCTGTGTCTGCTGTCAGCGGCCATTCAGCTCTGCTACATGGCTGTCTGTGTCTGCTGTTAGCGGCCATGTAGCAGAGCTGAATGGCAGATGACATAGTAAAAACGCATCCCTACACAGTACACACGCTTGGCAAGTCAATAAATAAAAAAAAAAAAAAAGGTGCCCAATGCATACGTCACAGAGCACATGATCTAAAGGATCGCACACAAAATTGACCAATTTAACATAGACTACTAACGCTCGTGTGACAGCAAATGAACGACCAACGTGCAATCTCATAAGATCCCGTATGCAACCTGGGCGTGTCACATCGCAAATGCGATTGTACAACTAATTGCAACGTGTAAAGTGGGCTTAAGAGAACCAATCTTGCTTACCAGTTTTCGTCTCTCCTCTACTATAAGTCCTTCCACCAGGCTGAGGAAAGTGATGATCTTTGGACACTGCTGTAAGTATTCTGTTTTAAGGCCAGAGTCACACTTGAGAGTGACTCACGTGAGTCTCGTATCGCATCACCTGGCACGACTGCACACTCTCTGGACAGGACGGGTCAGCTGCATGTACTTCTATGCAGCTGAGACGCTCCTATCTGGAGAGTGTCAGACCGTGCCGGGTGATACCGATGCGAGACTCGCGCAAGTGGGACTCCGGCCTAATACTAAGCTCCTGACCCACTTGTTCCAAAGGGCTGCTCTAGGTGGTAAACTATCCTGACCAATTCCTTCTCATCGCCCTAACTCTACTTAATCCATCAGAATGGAAATTAAATTAATGTATATATACACTTGTACAAATACTTTCACATGGATTGAATATTTACAGGTTAAATGTTTTGTCCAAAAACCAAGATTACTCATTGCAAGTAAACATGCCTAACTTTTAGTACCGCTGGCCAGGTAACCCAAAATTCTCCATGTTTTCTGGTTCTGTACGTCATGTTTTAGCAGTACAAATGTGACCACTGCAGCTGATCAGTGGCTGCTGCAGTGGCACATTGTTCACTGCTGTAGCCAATTTATAGCTGTAGTGGTCAGGAGTAGTGATGAGCCACCCTCCTAGTGTTCGAGTTCGGTTCGGTTCGTCGAACAGTGGGTGTGTTCGACAAACGTTCGACAAACACCTTCAAACCCCATTGAAAACAATGGCAGGCAAACACAAACAGAAACACATACAAACACATTATACATATACACATACAGTTAATAAACATTGTCATTATACTTACAGGTCCCCGCAACGCGTCCTGCAGACTCTGTCTTCTGCCGCTTCTCCTTCCGATCATCGCTGTGCCCTCCCAGTAACCAGCACTGATGATAGGACCTTCCATAACGTCATAGCATGTGACCAGTTACGGGTGTATTATCTCATTGGCTACAGACTGGTCACATGGCTAGACGTCATGCTAGGTCCTGTCAGTGCATCTCTCTGGTACGTGGTGCTCGTTTGAGCATCTCCGTGTACCGGCGAGATGCTTGGGCACATGCTTGGCTTCCCGTTTCTGCATGTCAGTGCTCTTTATAGAGTCAGCCCACATGCAGGGACTGGATGCCACAGCCAGTGAATAGCGGCGCCGGGAATCAGGTGATCGGAGATCACCGTTGCTATAGTAACCCGCCTGTCAGATTACTATTGCAGCGGTGGCAGCGGTGACGTCACCGCTTACAACCCGCAGCCTCTGCTCACTCACTGAGTGATTAGACTGCACGGGAGCAGCAGCGTCTTCCTCCCATGCGGTGCTGTCTGATGTAGCAGAGCTGCATGGGTGGAAGGAGAAAGAAGACAAGGATTGTGGAGGGGTGAGAAGGAGTAATAAACATGGAGTCTCTAAGTGTGACTGTGTATTTATTTCTATTAAAGTATTTTTTCTCTGTGTTGTGTCTTTTTTTAACCCTTTATTGGAGATTCTTAATTGCTGGGTCAAACTTGCCTGACATTAAGAATCTCTGGCTTAATACTAGCTAGTAAAACAAATCTAGTATTAGCTCTTTATTACGCAGTAAGCCACCCGGCATCAGGGCTGCTGGAAGAGTTGGATACAGTGCCAGATGATGGCGCTTCTATGAAAGCGCCATTTTCTGGGGCGGCTGCGGACTGCAATTCGCAGCAGAAGGGACCAGAAAGCTCGGGCCAACCTGTGCTACGGATTCTAATCCCCAGCTGCCTAGTTGTACCTGGACGGAAACAAAAATGGGGCGAAGCCCATGTCGTTTTTTTTTTTTTTTTTTTTTATTATTTCATGAAATTCATGAAATAATTAAAAAAAGGGCTTCCCTATATTTTTAGTTCCCAGCCGGGTACAAATAGGCAGCTGGGGGTTGAAGACAGCCGTACCTGCCTGCTGTACCTGGCAAGCATACAAAAATATGGCAAAGCCCACGTCATTTTTTTGGTGGGCAAAAAACTCCTGCATACAGTCCTGGATGGAGTATGCTGAGCCTTGTAGTTCTGCAGCTGCTGTATGCTTTCCTACATACGCTAGTAAATGGAGCATGCTGAGCCTTGTAGTTCTGCTCCCCCTGTCTCTCCCTCCAGCATACAGTCCTGGATGCAGCATGCTGAGCCTTGTAGTTCTGCAGCTGCTGTCTTCTCTCCTGCATACACTAGTGGATGAAGTATACTGAGCCTTGCAGTTCTGCTCCCCCTGCCTCTCCCTCCAGCATACAGTCCTGGATGGAGGATGCTGAGCCTTGTAGTTCTGCAGCTGCTGTCTGCTCTCCTCTATACAGACAGACAGCACACAGTAGCTGCAGAACTACAAGGCTCAGCATACTCCATCCAGGACTGTATGCATGAGTTTTTTACCCCCCAAAAAATTACGTGGGCTTCGCCATATTTTTGTATGCTAGCCAGGTACAGCAGGCAGCTATGGGCTTCCCCCAACCCCCAGCTGCCTATTTGTCCCCGGCTGGGAACCAAAAATATAGGGAAGCCCTTTTAAATTATTTCACGAATTTCATGAAATAATTAAAAAAAAAATGACGTGTGCTTTGCCCAATTTTTGTGTACAGCCAGGTACAACTAGGCAGCTGGGGATTGGAATCCGTAGCACAGGGTGCCCAAGCTTTCTGGGAACCCCTGCTGCAAATTGCAGTCCGTAGCCGCCCCAGAAAATGGTGCTTTCATAGAAGCGCCATCTTCTGGCGCTGTATTCAACTCTTCCAGCTGCCCTGGTGATGGGTTCGCTGGGTAATAGTGGGGTTGGGGCTAGCTGTATATTATCAACTGGCCCTAAGCCCGAAATTCATGGTGTCACACCATTATTAGACATGGCCACCATGAATTTCTAGTACAGATAAAAAAAAAACGCAACACACAGAAAAATATTTTTATTTGAAATAAAACACAACACAATTAGTGACTCCATCTTTATTGAAATAAAGAACCCCCCTCTGCAGTAATCCTGGGTCAAGGGTCGCGCGCCGTCCAATCCGGATCCAATATCATCTGATCGGTTTGCTGGAAGGCAAAGCGATCAGATGATGTGTCAGATTCAAGGGCCTGAATCACATGACACAGCAGCTGATTGTATAAACGGCTTTTATACAATCAGCTGATGCATCAGTGCAAAACCCTCCCCCAAAACTACTCACTTCTGTGCAGACTCCTGTCCGACAACATCAGCTGATAGTTTAGCCGGCCGGACAGTAAAAAGCCGGCCTCACCGCTCGACTTATAGTGTCAGCTGATTCCATCAGGTGACCGCATCAGCTGATCATCGCCAGTTCTGAGAGAGAAGAGAGAGAAGAGAGAGCAGAGACAGAGAGACGAGAGAGAGGAGAGAGAAGAGAGAGAGGATAGAGAGGAGAGAGAGAAGAGGGAGGAGAGAGAGAAGAGAGGGAGGAGAGGGAGGAGAGAGAGGAGAGAGAGAAGAGGGAGGAGATAGATAGGAGAGAGAGGGGAGAGAGAGAGAAAGAGGGGAGAGAGAAGAGAGAGAAAAGAGAGAGAGGAGAGAGAGAGGAAAGAGAGAGAGGAGAGAGAGAAGAGAGAAAGAAGAGAGGAGAGAGAGAGGAGAAAGAGGAGAGAGAAAGAAGAGAGAAAGAAGAGAGAGAGGAGAGAGAGAGGAGAGAGAAGAGAGAGAGGGAAGAGAGAGAGAAGAGAGAGAGACACGCAGGCACTACCGCCCCCATCATCATCCCCGCACACACCCCGACACTATCGCACCCATCATCCCCGGACACACCCCGGCACTACTACCCTCATCATCATTACCGCTCACACCCCGTCAGTACCGCCAACATCATCATCCCCGCACACACCTCATCAGTACCGCACTCATCATCATCCCTGCACACACCCCGGTACTACCGCAGTCATCATCATCACCACACACACAAGCACTACCGCAGTCATCATTGTCTCCGCACACACCCAAGCACTACCGCACTAATCATCATCATCACCGCACACACCCCAGCACCACTGCACTCATCATCATCCCCACACACACTCTGGCACTACCGCACTCATCACCATCACCGCACACCCCCAGCACCACCGCACTCATCATCATCCCCGCACACACTCTGGCACTACCGCACTCATCATCATCACTGCACACACCCCGTCAGTACCGCCCCCATCATCATCCCCGCACACACTCCGACACTACCGCACTCCTCATCATCCCTGCTTACACCTCGACACTACTGCACACATCATCATCCTTGCACACACCTCGACACTACCGCACACATCATCATCCCCGTACACACCCCGGCACTACCGCACTCATCATCATCCCTGCGCACACCCCGGCACTACCGCACTCATCATCATCACCGCACACACAAGCACTACCGCAGTCATCATTGTCTCCGCACACACCCCAGCACTACTGCACTCATCATCATCACCGCACACACCCCAGCACCACCGCACTCATCATCATCACCGCACACACAAGCACTACCGCCCCCATCATCATCCTCGCACACACTCAGGCACTACCTGAGTGAAGTCTCCGGTGACAGCGCGACTCACTTCAGTTGCTGCGTGGAGCTGACACAGAGCGCTCGTGTTCTACGGAGCTCCCTGTCAGCTTGATGTAGCAAAACTGAAAGCATTGTGTGGATTACTTCAGACCTGGAGGTGTTTGGGGATTAATAAAGTAATAAATGAGGGGTTTTTTTTCGTATTTTATTCCAAATAAAGGATTAATCATTGTGTGTGTTTATTTACTTTCACTTACAGGTTAATCATGGAAGGTATCTCGGGGAGGTGCCTGTCATGATTAACCTAACCTTATTACCTCGATTGCCACCGCACCAGGGCAATTCGGAATGAGCCAGGTAGAGTCCCGGGACTGTCGCATCTAATGGATGCGGTAATTCCGGGCGGCTGTTGGCTGATATTGTTAGGGTGGTGGGCTCCCCATAACGTGGCGCTCCCTATCCTGACAATACCAGCCTCCAGCCGTGTGGCTTTATCTTGGCTAGTATCAAAATTGGGGGGAACTGCAGGTTTTTTTTTAAATTATTTATTTTACTTCACGATATAGACCCGCCTGATGGCGGATGTGATTGGTTGCAGTGAGACAGCTGTCACTCAGCGTTGGGGTGTGTCTGACTGCACCCAATCATGGGCGCCGGTGGGTGGGGAAAGCAGGGAATAGCAGATTGAATAATGAGTGGCAGCCATTTTCAAAAGAGGAAAAGCCGCCGGAGCTTTGTGACAGCCGTGCAGCTGATCGGTGAGTAGGAAAGAGAGAGGAATTGTGCTGGGGTCGCAGGACGCATGCAAATACACAAGTGTGCACATAGCCTTACTGTGAAAAGCCACACTTTTGGTGATCGAACCGCTATCGAACGTTAACTCGAACTGTCGAACGTGAAGCAAATCGTTCGAGTTCGTCGAACGACTCAAACACCGCCCAAAACAACTCGAATTTGAAATTGGCGAACAGTTCGATTCGAGCATCGCTCATCTCTAGTCAGGAGTCATCCAAGCTTAGACTGATGGGACAATAGTACTTGAGGGTTGGCGCAGATAAATAGATGAGTGGCTTTATTATATTAGTTCCATGCTAGAACAATTTTCTCTTTTTTTATGTTATTGACAAAACCTCTTAATGCCTATTTAACTGTAAATTCCTTATTCACAAAAGAGAAATGCATAGCCCTTATGATATCTGATTTCAGCCACATTTTCAGAGGAGTTTCCTGTATACTAAACTTATTAATCACTTTAATTGGCCATATTCATCAGAATGATGTCCTTGTATTAGGTTGGGTAGATACACCTATGGTGTGAATATGAATGAGGGCGAGTGTTGGGCACTATTTCCTTATAGTGATATTGTCTTTCTTGACAACATTATTTACCATTTTGACATTTCAAATAACATTTTAACAACATTACTAGGCACAGGAAAAATAAATCTGGAGATCGCTGTATGTAGGTTATTGTAATAAATGTGGTACTGTGTGAGCAGACAGTATATACTCTAGTTTGGAAATGGAAAGTCGGAATCTATCATCTATGATAAGTAAAATGTATGAGCAGGAGAGAGAAAATGTTCTTTGCATATGAGAATTTTGTCTAGCACAGAGATATCCTGGGATTTATAATAATAATTTTTATATTATATATATTATTTTTAGTATGGAAAAAATAATGATTTAGAATAAAAATGCAAAATAGAAAATGGATATGTTTGTAATTCTAAGCAATGCACTGTAAAACAATTAAGTAATATTCTCCCTTCTAAACCCTCTTACTAACAGCGCAGCACATCATCTTAGAGCCACAGTGCTCATATTAGCACAGTACCCTTCGTACAGGAGACCCCACTGCCTAAAACCGCTTACTAGTGATGAATGGACACGTAGATGTTTGAATTTGCCAGATTAAGCCAAACTTTAAAAAAAGTTAGGATCGGGACTTGAACGTGACCCCAGATGTTGAACCCAGTATATGTCTATTGGAGACTAGAACATCCGTGCTGTAAAATGATCATAGTAAGGGCTGGGGGATGCAAAAGGAAGCAAAACAAAGGGCTATTGCTGCACAAACAAATGTAGATAGGGAATAATAAAAAGAAAAGATGCGCGTTTCCGCCTTTTTGTTGATAACTTGCCCGGGTAAAGTAGACAGCTGGGGGCTGGTATTATTGGATAGACACCTATTCATTACTATCCCCTGGGCGTGATCCAAGCTGTCAATTTACAGCTGACATCAACTTCAAAAGTATTACCCCGTATACCACTGCACCAGGGCAACTGGGAAGAACTGGGTAAAGTGCCAGAATTAGCACATCTAATGGATGAGCCACTTCGGATGCCACTGCGGGCTACTATTTTTAGGCTGGTAAAGGCAAAATAGCCATGGGTCTTCCCACCCTGATAATAGCAGCCCCCAGCTTTCTGCTTTACCATGGCTGGTTATCAAAAAATAGGGCAAAGCGCATGCTGTTTCTGAAAATTATTTATTTAAATAGTTTTAAAAAAAATAATGTGTGATCCCCTCTATTTTTAATAACCAGCCAAGGTAAAGTTGACAGCTGAGGTTTGTAGCCCGGAGTTGACTGCTTTGTCTGCGCTGTTTATCAAAAATAGGTGGGAGCCCATGTAATTTAATCATTTATGTCTTTATGGTTCACAGCAGCATACAGGCAACTTCTGCATGCAATAAAGCTTATTGATTGGCTGCGTTACAGCCTCTTAAAAACTTTATTAGCATATGAACAGTACTCGAACACCTAACTCGTACATAGACTTTTTTTTAAAGTCTGTGTTCGAGTCCAAAGACCCAAACACCCGGGTTTGCTCATGCCTACCTCTTACTTCTGAAAACTGGCATCTGGTATACTTATTTCTGATGCTACTTACTTCAACACTATTACATGCAGTAGCCCACCAGCCCATTATAAAATGCAGGTCTCTGTGGGGTACCTGAATCCACAGTACTATATAAGAAAATGGCACAAGGACAGAAATACACAGACATATGACATATTTTGTAAGAAAGTGGGATTGCTGGTCACCTCTAGTTTGACACTCTTAATAAATTTAGGAATAATAACTTTAAACTATGGAAAAAGAGGATATCGGTAGTTCAGAGTAGGTAAATCACTGTGGCATACTGGGGGTCCTTTGGCTGGCTTAAAAGTGGCATTTGCTTATGGAATAAAACTGAAATATAGGTGAAATTAGTGAAACACTGATGATATAATCATAGAAGCTGGAGCCAAGGAACTGTAAAATTGTTTTATGTGATCTGTTGGAGCAGGTAGTGCAAACATATAACCATATTGTTTTCTGGTCTATTTTGATGACAGTGCCAGCAGTTTTCCATCTACCTAGATATTCTGTTCTTTACATTTATTTCATGGATCCCTTCAACTCCACATCTAAAAAAGCAGACAACATTATGCACCTGAAATATGGACATGAGGTCTTTTACTCCCAAGTTGTTTGGTGATTCTTACAATTTATTGAAGAATCTTGCGCTACGTAGTGCCAATCGATATGTAACTGTTGCTGTCAGGTACTGTAGATTAACTCCAATACTTTTAAATACTACCATATAGTAACTAGCTGCGGGGCACTACAATTTGGGTGGAGTATTATGACTAAAATTGGGAAGACATAGCTAGCCTTTTTTCATTACCTACGTGCAGATTCAGTTATCATTTTCTACATTTCCTTTTGTGGTGCCCCTGAGTATATCAGGGTGCCACAGGGTACTGCAATCCTTACCCATGGTGCAGGGCCTACCCCCCATGGTTCCAGGTTCCTAAGAAACTGGTGTCACTACCATCAGCACAAATCCCAATCACACCTCACATCATGACCTGTCAGACAAACCAGTGGGTTGGTCAAGCTGGAATAGGGCCACCCACCTAGGGATCAGGCAGACTGGTTGGAGGGAGGACATAGGCAGAGTAGTGAGAGCCCTCAAGGAATGAGGAGCTGAAGTAGTAGCTCCCGGGGAGCTAGACTAAGGTTGGGTCGCAGACGGTGGTCCGAGACCAGAGGAGTTAAGGACTGGTAGCAGTGACATTGGAAGGGTGCGACAGACATAGTCTAGGAGGACTGTCGGCATCAGAAACCCAAAAGAACTGACCGGTACCGAGCACGACCGGGTACAGGACCCCAAGTTAGGAGCCAATTCAAACGTCCTGATAATTAACCTAGGAGGGAGAGTATATTTATGAATTTCCCTAAGAACTCAGAGATTGAAGGCGACAGCACACTGTGGGGGATAGGGCTTTCCAGTAAAGCGGCACACTAAAATCCCAAGTGCCAGCCATCAAGAGCACAGCTACACTAAATATAGTGAGCGGGGCTCTAACAGCTTCAAGCTAAGGGGCCACAACAGTGAACTAAATTGTGCACGGAGGCGGCTCCGGATTACCAAGTGACACCGGTGGGTGCGGACACTTAGACATGCTCCCCATAGTGACTGTGATGCACAGAGTCTTTGGTTTATCTTCAGTGTGAGTGTCTACTTTATAATCCTCATCCAGCACCACGACTACCCACAGTGAGTACCCTGGTTCCCCTGCACCCTGCGCTCCCAAATATCCCACCAAAACCCCAGAGGCCAGGGCCTTCCCTACCTGCAGAGGGACTGACACATTGCTGCTCCACACCATCAGCCCCGGTACTCCTTCTAGCAGCGTCGGTACTCCCATTACCGCAACCTTCAGGTGGCGTCACAAACTTCTGCCCTGTAAATAATCCTCTTTCATGGATCGGAGTGTCTGCCAAGCCTGGGTCCGTACCCCTCGAACTACGACCATCCCGGATCCGAGCACCCCAGTCTGCGCCGGGGCAGCACACCTCTAATTCTTTCTGGCATCACGAACAGGATAAGGAGTGGACCCATTAAACCAGGTGACATGCACCTTCCAGAACTATTCAAAACTGTGATGTGACTGTCCGTTTGAATTGCTGCCATTTTTGCCGCCATCTTGACCGCCATTTTGGCACCTAAAAACAACAACTGTGCCATCATCCCCAGCAAAAGAGCGCGAAGCCGGAGCGCCGCCCCCTGGGAGTAACAGGATGTAAAGGCAGAGATTGTTGCAGGGACATCAGAACTCTGCAGAAAAATTTCCTGGAACAGAGAGCAGCAGGACAGGATGTTGGTGCCAAGAGGTTGGTCGCCTTAGTGTTCCGTTCCCGGGACGGCTGCATGGATTGAAGAGGCGACAGAGTGGCTCTGCAGGAGAATGCGGACGCAGTCCCTGTTCCTGCTGGACGACTGGAGAATCGAGATGAGGAGTGTGGCCGTGGGGGTGCAGGCCCGTGAAGTGGAAGCCCTGCGTGTGGAACGGGTAAGCAGAAGCCCAGTTCCGGTTGATCTGGTCTACCCGGCCGCAGAACCAGGTCTGCCCCCGGCCACCGCGACAGCCATGCCACCTCCTCCAGCCTTGGCTGAAGCTGGCAGTGGAGCCTCCAGCCCCCGCGGACAATGAGCAGGCCGCAACTCCTCAGGCCCTATCACCGGCCAGACCAGACCCGGCCGCATCCCCGGGCCCGTACCTCAGTATGGAGCACCCAGCCGCTGCTACCCTGGCTGCAGAACAGCCGGTTCATCTCGTTACCGCTGCAGAGGAGGAACCCACCAACATTCAGGTCACATACTGGGAGAGACAGAACCAGCAGCTGCTCACAGAGATATTCGCAAGAGAGCAGCGTCAGGCAGAGGTTGCCGCCTGCACGCATAGAGAGAATGAGCACCTGAGAAAGGCTACGTTCTGGGTCAGAAGGTCACGGTACCGAGGCCTGGTGGAGCGTTTTTACCCCATCAAGGGGTGGGGGTTCATCTCTGAACCGGGCCTTGCTGCTGGGGTGTTTGTCTCCAGAAGGGATGTCGCAAGACACCTCCCAAAGGGGCACCCCGACCGAAACCTGAAACCAGGAGATATGGTTTCGTACTGCCGGCATTGTGGGGAGCAGGGCTGGTATGCCCTAGAGGTTAGCAGGCATGTCATGCAAGATGGAAAAATAGTAAAATGATAGTGGAACCTGGCTATCTCATTACAGTATTGTTATGTTATTTAATGCTTAGAAAATGAAAAGTAATGTTTGAAAATGTTGAAAATACTAATTACCCGAATAAGTAACCTGATTTGAAAGTTTTATAATTTTTGCACCCGGTGCATGGACCCTGTTTTACCCTCTACTAGTATTAAAAATGGACCATGGCTGCAGGACTGGCAGCAGCCAGCACGAACTTGTGCTTATTGTAAATAGTTGCACATCGTGTGCCTACCAGAGTCTTCTCCTGAACCATCAGGACTTCAATCCTGTCACCACGGACACTGCAAGGAACTCAAGGTGGTGCGACACCATGGCTAGCAGTGGCACCAGGGGTTCAGGTGTTTTGGGTGGTGGGTTGAAGGGAAAAGGGACAATGGGAATGCACTGATGCAGGAAGGAGCTGCAGCACAGTAGGCTGAGTCTCCGACTACCGCTACAACCGGTAGCGTTCCCAAGTGTTTTACTGTTGGACTCTGTGAGTTATTAATGTTAAAGTGTATTGCCTCCCCTGTGTGGGAACAATGTCTAATATCCAAAATGTTATCTTTTTCAGTTCCAGTTTAATAAAAGCTCTGTGTGTTCTGTAGCTTGGGGATGAGCTACGTTTAACCAAGGGGGAATGTAGCGCCCCTGAGTATATCAGGGTGCCACAGGGTACTGCAATCCTTACCCAGGGTGCAGGGCCTACCTACCATTGTTGCAGGTTCCTAAGAAATCGGTGTCACTACCATCAGCACAAATCCCAATCACACCTCACATCATGACCTGTCAGACAAACCAGTGGGTTGGTCAAGCTGGAATAGAGCCACCCACCTAGGGGTCAGGCAGACTGGTGGGAGGGAGGAAGTAGGCAGAGAAGTGGGAGCCCTCAAGGAGTGTGAAGCTGGAGCAGTAGCTCCCGGGGAGGTAGACCGAAGTTGGGTCGCAGATGATGGTACGAGACCAGAGGAGTCGGGGACTGGTAGCAGTGACATTGGAAGGGTGCGACGGACATAGTCTACGAGGACTGTCAGCATCAGAAACCCAAAAGAACTGTCCGGTACCGAGCATGACAGGGTACAGGACCATAGGTCAGAAGCCAATTCAATGTCCTGATAATTAACCTGGGAGGGAGAGTATATTTATGAACTTCCCTAAGAGTTCAGAGATTGAACAGCACACAACGGGTGATAGGGCTTTTCAGTAAAGCGGCACACTAAAATCCCAAGTGCCAGCCATCAAGAGCACAGCTACATTAAATATAGTGAACAGGGCCCTAACAGCTTCAAGCCATGGGGCCACAGCAGTGAACTAAATTGTGCACAGAGGCGGCTCGGGATTACCAAGTGACACTGGTGGGAGCGGACATCTGGACGGGACGGGCTCCCCGTAGTGACTGTGATGCACAGAGTCTTTGGTTTATCTTCAGTGTGAGTGTCTGCTTTATAATCCACATCCAGCACCATGACTACCCACAGTGAGTACCCTGGTTCCCCTGCACCCTGCGCTCCCACATATCCTACCAAAACCCCAGAAGCCAGGGCCTTCCCTACCTGCGAAAGGACTGACACCTTGCTGATCAACACCATCGGCCCCGGTACTCCTTCCAGCAGCGGCGGTACTTCCATTACCGCAACCCGCAGGTGGCGTCATGAACTTCTCCCCTGTAAATAATCCCCTTTCAAGGATCGGAGTGTCTGCCGAACCTAGGTCCGTACCCCTCGAGTCACGACCATCTTGGATCCGAGCACCCCGGTCTGGTCTGCGCCGGGGCGGCACACTGTCTAAGGCAGAATGGCTTGTTGGTACACACAGGTGCCCAACAACTGAAGCCCATATCCCACCAGTCATTGCTAATTATTCCCTGGGTCATACTGTAATTAGCACTGTTATAGAAGAAACATGGATTTACATCCAAATATCAATATTTTATGTCAAACACTTGGGATATATTAATAATAGAGATGAGCTGACCCGTTTGACTTGGGGTTCTGCGGGTTTAGCCAGACTTTAGATAAAGTTCTGTTCCGGACCGACATGAACTACATTGTAAGTTTCTGATTGTCAGTTTGGGTCTCTGTCCACATGAAGTCAGCCATAAACAGAACACTTCCATGGGAGGGTGGGCAGGGTTTTTCCATTGTCTTTTTTTGTTTGTACACACCACATCCACTTATGCTGATTTTACCGCAACTGCGAGCGGCTCGCACTTGGCCGATCACCGAGTGTATCCAAGCACAGAGCTGCTCGCTTGAATGGTTTGCATTTGTAAAGCACCCGAACTTGAACACTGATTTCTTGGGAAAGTCTGTGTTGTGTACAAACATTGAACTTAAAAGTTTGGGTCTGCTGATGTCTAATTAATAATCATACTATTTATACTGCAAGAAAAGGCAAATTTCCACACTTTCCATTGCAAAGGATATAAAAACTCTACACAACTGTTAAAATGTAAGGTCTGTGTCATGCAAAAAATTAATAACTATAAGAATAATTTCAGAACTTTGTAGCTTTAATGTTACCCATAATCTGTACCAAGCCATTCAGAATTTAACCAAAGAGGGAGGAAATAAAAAAACTAAAAAAATAATAAATGTTGTTGCATTAGTATGATCACCCTCTTATAATTGGGGATAAGGTCATATTTAGAATTAGGCAATCACATTTAAACTCATGTTAAATAGTAGTACCAGATACCATTATTTAAAGTGCTTCTGATTAACCCATATAAACTTTAGCAGTTCTTTTAGGATTATTCCTGACATTTTATAAGGTGATTTACACCAAAAGCCATGGTCTGTAAACCGTTTACAACACAGCACAGGGATCTCATTGCTTCAAGTTATTAGTTAGGAGAAGGATACAAAAAAATGTCCAATTAGATATAACATGGAACACTGAAGATAGTAATCAAGAAGTGGCTTAAATTTGGCACAACCGTTACATTACACAGGTGTACAAAAAAATATTTTTCGTAATCATCCCGGTTGAATCATCTTTTTCTCCTGAGTTAAAAAATGTATATAGTTTTTCTGTAGCACGTATAGTTTCCATGGAGCAGCATCATTATTATAAAGTATAGGGAATATACTGGCGACATTAAAAAAACAGTAATCTACATATCAGAAAAAAATGCTTCACCTTACAGAACAGTTTTTATTGAACCAAAATAATTTCACATGCAAAATAGAAGCCAAAATATGAGCAGAAATTAAAAGTGCTTGACATTAGACTGTCATTGATACGATTTTTCAGGGTTGTCCCTATATAAGATCCAACAGTAATCTGCCATCATTGAGTCATTCCTAAAACCCTGGTACCTGTGTTCCATTACTTTAATGTCCTGGTGAAACCGCTGACCTTGTTCATAATTTACATACCCAAGATTTTGAGGGAAGAAATATAAATGTGAATGCAAAAAGTGCATTTTCGGAGACATGCGACATCCAAGACACTGGTATGCATTTAACAGTTCCTCAAAACCTTCAACATATTCTGGAGATTTATTTTTTCCTACAAAGATTTCACAGATCCACTTGAAGCTTTTCCAAAATCTCAATTCCTTATCATTTAGAGTTCCTTCAAACACATCATCTCTCATAAGCTTTTTAATCTAAGCACCAATAAATACCCCTTCCTTCTGTTTTACTGGTGAAATGCTGGAGATTTTCTGTGAAATGTACTGGAACCCTTGTGAATTTGTCTCTGCCATGGCTTTCACAAAGTTTTTAATCAATCCCAACTTTATATGTAGTGGAGGAAGAAAGATTTTTGTTGCAGCAACTAAAGGATTATGCTGAACATTGTCTCTACCTGGAGCATAATTGATTTTCTGTCCCTAATCACGATGAACATAATGCTCTACAGTATTCCTACTGTCCCATAAACACAAAAAGCAGCAATATTTTGTGAAAACTCATTGCATTCCCATTAGCAGACCAATCACTTTCAAATCTCCATACATATTCCACTGATGATGCTTATATTATATAGCATCCAAAACAACTGACCGATTTTCATAACTTTCCTTCAGATGACATGAGTGAACAATAGGGATTGATGGTTTCATATTTCCATTGTGAAACAACACTCCTTTCAAACTTCTCTGGGATGAGTAAATAAACAATCGCCAATCTGCAACAAAATTCTCTTGATACAGTTCTTCAAAGAGGCCATTCACATTGTTACAGTAGACCATTGGTCTATCAACTGTGAAAAATTGTGTTAAAGTGTTACTTTTGTTTCGGTAATTACCTAAATGCAAGAAGTTCAGCTTTATTTTTTGACAATGAAAGGTCTCTTGATGAGATCATTTAATTCATGTTGAGTAAAGTGTTCTGGCTGTTCCATCAGGTACATACTCATCTTCACTTGAGGTCTCCATGTCTTCGCCAGTAGCTTCAGCTCCATAGTCCTCATATTTTACTTTATTTTCATCCAATCCAGAGAAAGGTGGTACAGGAACTAGCAAGTTTCCATCATGTGGAACTGGCCTAGTTGCAGATTCAAGTTCAGGGTAATTAATCTTATGTTTGTTCTTTGTAGAAAAGCCCTTTAGTTTGACAAGACAAAAGTAGCAGTCATCACCATGATTTTTTGGTTCTCTCCAAATCATGGGAACAGCAAATGGCATAGCCACTTTCCTCATACTCAACCAGTCACGAAGACCATATCACATGAGGGGCCCAGCATACATTGAAAATGCAGAAATAACAAAAATACTTCTATCTCAGAAACTTTATTTGATATAGCAAAACTAAGCATGTTTTTGGAATCAGCACATCAAACTCCATAAAACAAACATATTACTTTTGCTGATGTTTTTTTGTGTTGACCACTGTTACTAAGAACTGATAAACAAAAATGATAAAGACTAAAGGAAATGGAAGCTTTTGTCAAGGTGAAGGGAATTATAAACAGTTCAAAACATTAGTCAATTTTGCCAGAAAACCTTTGCTCCTCTGCTATAAAGCTGAAGATAGAGGAATTTCACCATTCAGCATGACAATCACCTTAAGCATAGCTTCCAATTAACAAATGAGTGCTTTTGCCAGAAAAAAATATCAAGGTTTTGGAATGGCCCAGTCCTTGTTATCTGACAGATTTGGAGCACTACTGCAGGAAGAGTGGGCAAAGATTTCCGATTCTAGATTTGCCATAATGATAAACGCCTATCCACAAAGATAGAATACGCAAAGGGTACTTCAACAAAGTATTAATTTCAGAGTGTGCATATTTATTCAACCACTTAATTTTTTGCTTTTTCTTTATTCAACCACTTAATTTTTTTTCTTTTTCACCTGAAAATAGTTTTAATTTGTTTTTCAATAGAATGGTACAGATTATGGGTGACATTAAATGTGGAACAAGTTTTTACATTTCTTTGGTATTTTTTTTTACTTTGATAAAAATCTGGAATTTTAATAGAAGTGTGTAATTTTTTTTTACATCTAATATATACTGTGACTTACAGTAAACCTCCAAGCTCAAAAAATGAAAAAATTCCAACTCTACTACTTTTATACAAACTTTTTATTGTAGACTGCAAAAAGTAGTTATTGTTCATTTTTTTCTTTGTTCTCAAAGTTGTGGGAAACATCAGGATCAACAATGTGATTGTCTTTACTGACCTTCAGCTGACAGGGTTGTATGCATCTATAATTACAAACCACGATGTTGTGTCCACCTCTTGCAAAACAGGGAAACCCCAGTGACCACTACTGACAATCAAGTATTTGCTCATCCATGTCATAAACACCTGGCGTAATAGTATTCAAGATACTGAGCATTTGGCATGCAATCGATTATGTACTGTAGATGTAGTACATTTGCAGGTGCAGAGTTTATAGACCATACACATTGTTATTACAGATAGAGATAGAGTATAGCAATTGAGAAATCACCTAGTTAAAAAGACAATAGGCAGTTTAAATCATATATGTGCCCCAACCTTCAAGGAGCAGAGAAAATTTGATCTCAACAAGGACAGAAATAACCTAAGATTTTGTCCGAAAACAAGAACTGAAAATAATACTCTGGGATGATTTATGGACTAATTGTTTTGCTTATGAATGTTGAATAAATTTTCTTTTTATACTAGATGGTCCAGTCCGGCTCGTTTTATTTTTTATCTTTGCACTTTTCAATAATTAAGACATTATAAATGAGCCCCACAAAGAATAAAAGGATGGGGTGCAGAGAAGAGCAGCCTAAAGGAATGGGTGTTATGCAGTACCAAAGTAGGTTATTAAAATTGGGGTTATCCATTTTGGAAAAGTGAAGGCCTAGTGGCAATCTAATTACAATGTATAAATATATGAGGGGACAGTACAGGGCTCTCCCTAATGATCTTGTTATATCTAGGCCTGCAACATGGACAAGGGGCATCCACTACTGTTAGAGGAAAGGAGGTTTAATCATAATGACACACACTGATTATTTACTGTAAGAGCAGTGAGACTATGGAACTCTCTGCCACACAATGTTGTAATGGTTGATTCATTACTAAAATTTAAGAGAGACCTGGATGCCTTTCTTGAAAAATCTAATATTACCAGTTATGTCCATTAGATTCTGTGATGGGGCGTTCATCCAGGGAACTAGTCTGATTGCCGTATGTGGAGCTGGGAAGGAATTTTTTCCTCTAATATGGAGCTTACTGTCTGCCCCATGGATTTTTTTTGCAGCCGGCCTCTTCCTCGTATGATTTTAGTACACTTTTTCTAATAAAGCAGAATTTTACGCTATGGCAATGGTGAGTACCGTTTCCTTCTTCTACACATGGACAACATGTTAGGTTAGGTCACAGGTTGAAGTTGATGGACTTAAGTTTACTTTCAACCTTAAATTCTATGAAACTATGATATTTTTTTCCTGTTCATCTATAGTAGAAATCTTGTGGCATTTACTGCACAGTTTTCTGTTTAAGAAAAATAAATCTCCTGACAAAGCCACATGGTGATGCGTGTAGAATGACATTATGCATGTTTTCTCCCTAGGCCCTTTTAGGGCCAGTTACACACTGGCTGCTCCCCTTTTCTTATGTATTTGCTGCTGTTATATTTACACTTTGTGTCTTAGATCTTATTCTAGGTAAGTGTTTTGTATTCTGGGACTGATTTTAATTCATTAGTACTTGATATAAAAACAAGTTAGTTACAGAGGGCAAACAAAAGACTGAGATATTAAACAGACACTTCTAATCTGTGTTCATCAAGGAACTAACTGTACCAGGGATTATTCAACAAGTGAGAAATCAAACTTCACCACCCGATATAATTAATTTAACACAAGAAGAAGTATGCCTGTGTCTGAGTAAATTAAACATTGACAAATCCCCAGGGCCAGATGGCATTCATCCATGAATATTAAGGGAATTGAGCTTCGTAATCAACAGACCACTGTATCTCATCTTTTTAGAGTTGGTGCCTCAGGATTGGAGGATTGCTGATGTGGTACCGATATTTAAGAAAGGTAAGAGGGTAGATCCAGGCAACTACCGTCCAGTAAGCCTGACATCAGTAGTATGCAAAGTTTTTGAGGGCATTTTAAGGGATGACATGCAAAAATATATTATAAAAAATATATTATAAGAAAATAATATAACTGGCAAACAGCATGGATTCATGAAAGATAAGTCATGTCTAACCAACCTGTTGGGGTTCTATGAGGGCGTAAGTGCAAACTTGGATATTGGTAATGCAGCTGATGTGATTTATTTGGACTTTGCAAAGGCATTTGATACTGTACCACATAATAGCCTTATACTAAAGCTCTAGAACCAAGGACTAGGGGAAATTATATGCAACTGGGTAAGGAATTGGCTAAAAGATAGGAAACAAAGAGTAGTCATAAATGGTACGTTCCCTAAATAGGCTATAGTCAGCAGTGGTGTACCCTAGAGATCTGTGCTAGGACTGATTCTTTTTAATTTCTTTATTAATGACCTTGTGGATGGGATTGATAGTAAAGTGTCAGTCTTTGCTGATGACACCAAAATATGTAGGATATTAAAAACTGACCTTGATAGTACAATATTACAAAAAGATCTGGATAAGATGTCAGAATGGGCAGATACTTGGCAAATGAGATTTAATGTTGCTAAATGTAAAGTAATGCACCTAGGATAGAGTAATCCTATAACTGCTTATACATTAAATGGAAGTAAACTCGGGACTACAGAACAGGAGAAGGACTTGGGTATTCTTATTACAAATAAGCTGAGCAGCATCACTCAATGTCAGGCAGAAGCTGCTAAAGCAAACAAGATTTTAGGGTGTATAAAAAGAGAGATTAGATCCCGTGATCCCAACGTATTGTTACCCCTTTATAAATCACTTTAAGGCCACATCTAGAATATGGGATCAAGTTTTGGGCTCCACATTTTAAAAAGGACATTCAGAAGTTAGAGTCAGTTCAAAGGCGGCAACTAGACTACTACAAGGAATGGATGACAGGTTGAAAAAGTTAGATATGTTTAGCTTAGAAAAAAGACGTCTCAGAGGAGATCTCATTTATATGTATAAATACATGTGTGGTCAATATAAAGGACTGGCACATGATTTATTTCTTCCAAAGACAATACTAAGGACCAGGGGGCATACACTACGAGTAGAAGAAAAGCGATTCCAGCAGCTAAATAGGAAAGGGTTCTTTACAGTTAGAGCAGTCAGACTGTGGAATGCCCTACCACAAGAGGTAGTAAGGGCAGATACTATAACAGCTTTTCAAAAAGGGCTGGATGATTTCCTCACTACACACAGCATTGTTGGACTTAGTGACCAAATGTAGAACTGGTGGAGGAAGGTTGAACTAGATGAACCTAGGTCTTTTTTCAACCTAAGTAACTATGTAACTATGATTTATCTTCTTGGATTTCAATGATTATGCTTACCTGAAGAATAAAGCTCCTATTTTAGGAGAATGATATGGGTATTTCCTTAGCCCATTATTTCTGGGCATAGTTCTCAGGTTACACGCATTGTGTGATTTTTAAATGTCTTTATTTCAGATTTCTACTATTCAATAGTCTTGGCAATGAATGTTAAAGTATAATTTTTATGCTGTAAGATGCAGACCCTTCTCTTTTTACATGTTTCTTTGCTCTTCTTGAATAATTAGTGATAATGCTCTGTAAAAATTTATAATTGAGAAAGAAAGATGTGAAAGAATGGATATTTTTCTCTGTTCATATATAGTATAGATCTTACTTTTGTCATTTAATGGCCAAATTTCAGCCTAATAAGAAACCCATCAAAATATATTTTACAAAATAAACAATAGCCATATTGCACAGTTATGCTTGTAGAGTGGAGGCTCTTGGGCCTTTAAAAAAATGATCATACTTTATACTATCTTTGGTTACATTATATTTCATTGTTTCATAAGTTATACCTAAGGATTTGTTAATATCTGGGTTGGAGGCTGTGATGGTGGGATATGTTGGGTTGTGTATGTTCAGATGTTGGCAGTGTTGCCTTGTGTGTACATTGTCCTGTCTGCAGGTTAATCACCCCCCCTGCAGTTCTTCTGTCCCTAGGTCTGGGGGAGGGAGGCCTGGAATCCACCCAACCTCTCTGCTTATCTGGGGGATTATTCAGTCTGTCTTCTGAGGACAAGTGACAAGCAGGAAGATGTATTCTCTGGCGGTGGAGCTTGTCCTTACAACCCTACAGCTTCTGCATCCAATACAAACAGGGAAAACAACACCAGAACGCCGATGGACTGTCCCGGTGACCAGAACAATAAACTATCAACAGCTGAGCAACATGGACGTAAGTAAGGTCTCCAGAAGTCTGTGTAGACCTCATGGCATACTCACTTATTCAGAAGGGGAGTGGTTGTGATGGTGGGATATGGTGGGTTGTGTATGTTCAGATGTTAAGAGTGTTGCCTTGTGTGTACATTGTCTTATCTGCAGGTTAATCACCTCCTGCAGTGCTTCTGTCTCTAGGTCTGGGATAGGGGGGCCTGGAATCCAACCAACCTCTCTGCTGAACTGGGGAATTATTCAGTCTGTCTGAGGACAAGAGACAAGCAGGAAGATTTATCCTCTGTTGGTGAAGCAGAGGTTGCAGCCCACACCCCAAGAGAGACTTGGACATTTATTGCTTACTGGACTACTTTACCCTCTGTATGGTGGATTATTTTATGGACCTTCTGATTTGCTTGGAACAAAGGATCTTTGGATTTTTTACTCCTCTCTCACTCTGTTGATTGTGTGACATCAGAGAATGACCCCGTGACAGAGGCTATGTCAAAAATTAATCTTTTTGGATTTCACTGAGAGCCATAATTTTTTTATTTTTTGTTGACAGTGTTATATGAGGACTGTTTTTGTGGGATAAGCTATAATTTCTATTGGTACCATTTTTGGGTACATGAGACTTTCGGATCATTTAAAGTAGCACCAAAAAATGGTAAAAGTTGTGGAATGTAGGCCTAATGGATGGACAAGAAAACGTAGTGCAGCAGATGAAAGACACATCATCCTTACTTCCCTTCCAAATCAGATGTCCAGTACTGTCATCAGCTCCAAACTGGCAGCAAACAGTGGACTCAGTTTACTCAAATACTGTTTTAAGAAGTCCAGCCAGAATTGGTGTTCATGGAATGTTCATGGAAGAATTCCAGGAAAATGTTGAGCATCATGGAGGTTCCTTGCAAGTTTAGGATTGTATTTCAGCAAATGGAGTTGGGTATTTACTTAGGAATAATGCTGTCTGTAATGCTGAGCTATGCAGGCAGTTACATATACATTATGCAATATCATCCTCGAGGTGTCTGATTGGCTGCAATTAATACCTTAAACTTATCACCAATGTCATTAAGAACTAACTTCAGAGTAAAGAAGAACAAGGAGTTCTGAAAATGATAATTTGGCCAGCAGAGAGGCACAATCTTAAACTCTTTGTGTCTCTATGGGATTACATGAAGAGACAGAAGTATTTACGCAAGCCTACATTCCCAGATTTGTGGTTAGATCTCCAAGAAATTTGGAACAACCTCCCTGCTGAGTTCCATCAAAAACTGTGCATAAATATACCTAGAAGAATTCATAATGATTTGAAGCCAAAGGGAACTCCCACCAAATAGTGATTTACATTAGATTTTTTTGCTCACTTTTTGTTAATTGCTAAACAATACTAACACTTCTATTTTTTGAGTATTCTAATTTTGCGGTATGTTTCCCACACCTGGCTGAATCTTTGACTAGTACTGCATATCTTAAATCTCTATATTTTGAAAATATTTTTCTTTTCCACAGAGGACTAAAAACGATGATCACTTGATGGCTTGTACAATACACTACAATATATTTTTGCATTTCTGTCTATTGCAATCCCATTGGGTTTCAATGAATTGAAAAATGAATGATCTTAATAAAGTCCAGCTACGGGCTTGACTTCACAGGTGTAAAAACATAGCATGCACAGTGGTGTTTAATAGGCCTCCAGCTGCCCTACTGATACCATGTGCACCCTGCAATCATGTTACTTGTAGCATCATTAAGTTACTTAAAGGATGGACTACTTCCAACCTCTTAAATGCTGCTGTCGCTATTGACTGTAGTAGCAAGGGGGTAAAACTGCTAGCTCCATTCAGATCACTGGTATAAAACAGTTGCCCCATTACAAGTTATGCAGAGGGCTAGTGTGAAAAGACACCTGGTGCAGTTAGCAACAAAACTACAAGGTGTCGCTAAAATACAACCAACAGGATATACTAACAGAATCCTAGGAGGAGAAGAATCCAGGGGAGAGTAATCAAAACACACTGAGGTCGATGCACACAGAGTTAAGGCCCTGTCACACAGAGATAAATCTGCAGCAGATCTGTGGTTGCAGTGAAATTGTGGACATTCAGTGCCAGGTTTGTGGCTGTGTACAAATGGAACAATATGTCCATGATTTCCCTGCAACCACAGATCTGCCAAAGATTTATCTCTGTGTGTGACGGGGCCTTTAAAGTCAGGACAAAAGGGGAAACCGAGACAGTGTTAGAACAAGCCGAGATGAGTAAACTGAGGAAGTCAGTCAGAGGGCAGAGAAGAGAATGGACAATAGGGATGGCAAAGAAAGGAGGAGGGTAAGACATCTGGAGGTCTATGGAGGAAGTTGGGCAAAACACTGGGACGGGAAGAGACAAGGAGGTGAGATGGAGGGGGTCACAGGGAGGTCAGAGAAAGCAGACATGGGCGGAGGAAGGCAGTCAGGAGGGCTGGAGGAGGGGAACAATAGCTGGATAGGATCAGTGAAGACACAAGCAAAGCACTAGCCGAGTACTAGCCGAAGCCAGAAATATCACTGGCAGCATGACAGCAGGGTTGGCTCAGCTATAAAGTGGAGGAAGGTCCAAATCGAGGTTAGAAGGACCCCTCCCCCATGGTCAGGGAGAGGCTGAAAACCTGGAGGGATCGCACAGGGTAAACCAGCTCTGCAGGTGGCCGGCCAGCAGAGCGAGGTGAGAACCTGGCTCTACAGGATGACGGGCCTGCAGGCCATGGTCATGACTGTTAAGGCCACTTTACACACAGAGATAAATCTTTGGCAGATCTGTGGTTGCAGTGAAATCATGGACATATTGTTCCATTTGTACACAGCCACAAACCTGGCACTGATTGTCCACAATTTCACTGCAACCACAGATCTGCTGCAGATTTATCTCTGTGTGTAAAGTAGCCTTTAGTGTGTATATCTGCTATACTTGTACATCAGATATTGCTACGAGACAAACTATTTTTTCTTCTTTTCTGTTTTGTCAGGGTTTAACGTTTTTGCTTCCTCCTTATAAATGAACCCTTGTATCAGTACACTCCATTCCCCTGACAAAGCCGCAGCAGCGGCGATACGCGAGGGGTGGTCTGTGTACCCACCGTTTGTCCCTGCCACAGTGCGGATGCTCTGTTCCACCTTACCCAGCTGTTGCTCTTTACTTCCTATCCCCCCTGTTACCACACTGGGTGAGTATTGGTTGCTTTATTGCTGAGTGCCGTGTTCTGGGTTCCTGAGAGTCCAAATTTCCCCCTGTTGGGAATAGGTTTATATTCTGGACTATATTGAACCTTGTTTTACATGTGAGTTTTTTGCTAGACTCTGTTGCTATTATGGCTTTATATGGGCCTTTACTGTGTATTTTTGGGGTGCACCAGCTCTTTCCAGCTTACAGTGCTTACAAGTAGTATTCAACCCCCTGCAGATTTAGCAGGTTTGATAAGATGCAAATAAGTTAGAGCCTGCAAACTTCAAACAAGAGCAGGATTTATTAACAGATGCATAAATCTTACAAACCAACAAGTTATGTTGCTCAGTTAAATTTTAATAAATTTTCAACATAAAAGTGTGGGTCAATTATTATTCAACCCCTAGGTTTAATATTTTCTGGAATAACCCTTGTTTGCAATTACAGCTAATAATCGTCTTTTATAAGACCTGATCAGGCCGGCACAGGTCTCTGGAGTTATCTTGGCCCACTCCTCCATGCAGATCTTCTCCAAGTTATCTAGGTTCTTTGAGTGTCTCATGTGGACTTTAATCTTGAGCTCCTTCCACAAGTTTTCAATTGGGTTAAGGTCAGGAGACTGACTAGGCCACTGCAACACCTTGATTTTTTCCCTCTTGAACCAGGCCTTGGTTTTCTTGGCTGTGTGCTTTGGGTCGTTGTCTTGTTGGAAGATAAAATGACGACCCATCTTAAGATCCTTGATGGAGGAGCGGAGGTTCTTGGCCAAAATCTCCAGGTAGGCCGTGCTATCCATCTTCCCATGGACGCGGACCAGATGGCCAGGCCCCTTGGCTGAGAAACAGCCCCACAGCATGATGCTGCCACCGCCATGCTTGACTGTAGTGATGGTATTCTTGGGGTCGTATGCAGTGCCATCCAGTCTCCAAACGTCACGTGTGTGGTTGGCACCAAAGATCTCGATCTTGGTCTCATCAGACCAGAGAACCTTAAACCAGTCTGTCTCAGGGTCCTCCAAGTGATCATGAGCAAACTGTAGACGAGCCTTGACATGACGCTTTGAAAGTAAAGGTACCTTACGTGCTCGTCTGGAACGGAGACCATTGCGGTGGAGTACGTTACTTATGGTATTGACTGAAACCAATGTCCCCACTGCCATGAGATCTTCCCGGAGCTCCTTCCTTGTTGTCCTTGGGTTAGCCTTGACTCTTCGGACAAGCCTGGCCTCGGCACGGGTGGAAACTTTCAAAGGCTGTCCAGGCCGTGGAAGGCTAACAGTAGTTCAATAAGCCTTCCACTTCCGGATGATGCTCCCAACAGTGGAGACAGGTAGGCCCAACTCCTTGGAAAGGGTTTTGTACCCCTTGCCAGCCTTGTGACCCTCCACGATCTTGTCTCTGATGGCCTTGGAATGCTCCTTTGTCTTTCCCATGCTGACCAAGTATGAGTGCTGTTCACAAGTTTGGGGAGGGTCTTAATTAGTCAGAAAAGGCTGGAAAAAGAGATAATTAATCCAAACATGTGAAGCTCATTGTTCTTTGTGCCTGAAATACTTCTTAATACTTTAGGGGAACCAAATAGAATTCTGGTGGTTTGAGGGGTTGAATAATAAATGACACTCTGAATAAACTTTTCACAATTTAAAAAAAAAAAAGAAAAAAAGAAATAACATTCTTTTTTGCTGCAGTGCATTTCACACTTCCAGGCTGATCTACAGTCCAAATGTCACAATGCCAAGTTAATTCCGAATGTGTAAACCTGCTAAATCTGCAGGGGGTTGAATACTACTTGTAGGCACTGTATATAGAGTGATCGCTTTTCTATTACACCTTGCTTATTGTCCTTTAGATGATCCACTGTCTTCATATATGTACATTGTATGACATATCCTTAGATTATTTATACTATTTTGCAGGTGTACATTTCTCCGCATTCTTCCCTTGTCTGTGGCAGGGCATTATTATCATTATTGCCTCATGTTTATTGTACTGTTTGTGGGTACAAGACCCTGTTTTTGTCCATGTTTTAATTGTTTTTAAATTGTATAAAGTGTACTATAAATAAAGGTTTGTTCTATTTTCTATTACGGGTTGTGCGTCCATATGCAATGTCTTTTTCTTCCCCTTGGTATGAAGTTACAGCCGAAAATCCGTGGGCACTAAATATAACACTCTGTTAACTAGTCTTGGGTTAGAGTTATGTGTTTTTATTCTAACTCACGGTCTGCATTTATTTACACATATTTACCTAGGATTTGTACATTGATGTAAATGTAAAAAATATGTTTATGACAAGTATGAACAATCCAAGACAGAAAAAGATAGAAAAGTAAGTATAGGCAAATGGAAATAGAAGTAGAGGAGCTGCAACCATCAGGCCTATATGTCAAACATTGATATGGTTTCTCATGCACAATAAGGGGCCTTGTGTACATTACTTCTGCTAAGTACTCTTAAGAGCTGAAATCTTTACTGAATCTTGACATTTTTACCGTAATACAAAAATATTCTTATTTATGGCTGTCTTTCTGAATATAAAGGAATGGCAGCAAATGATATTTGGCATCAATTATCTCTGCCTGTTTGGATGCATAAAAGAAGTCAACTATTTTGGCAGATAATGATAGGAAATTGTAGATGAGATTTAGTGTTCAGTAAACAGCAGACTGCTTTCACAGATCACTGCTCCACTTGTAGTTTCTGTAGAGTTCATTGGCCCTACGGATTTAAAAAAAATTGCTATTTTCTATTCAGTTGTCAGTGCCGTCAGGATTCACTGAGCACAGCTGCAAGAGTCGCGATTTTAACAATGCAAGGAGAAGACAGAGGGGAATCAGACAGCCAGATTTAGGAAGAAAGGATGGCATCACAAGACTGCTAAGTGTTGGTGATGACCATGGAAGACAAGACACGATGACTCATGTACTACACTCATTTATCAGATAGTAATAATGTACAAAACATTAAAATACATTTTAGTTAAAGGGAACCTGTCAGGTCTCCTATACTCTCCAACCCAGCTGCATTGATACCTTTATGCCCAAATTCCCTCCATAACGAGCCCTGTATAATGCTATACACTAATCTGAATGTTTAAAAAAAGACTTATAAACCTTGCTTTCTCTATGCTAATTAGAGCCTTGAGTAGTTGATGGTGCGTTGTTTACTCAGACTAGTCGGCCCTATTTGCATGTTATAATGCCTCTGTGGGTGTGACAACATGATTTCCATGACCCAGCATCACCATCAGGTCCTCAAAATCGCACGCTCATATTGGCCACATTAGTGTGCATTTGAAGCCAGGTTTACGCTTCCTGGCCTCATTAGACACACTGCGTATGACTGGAAGTTCAGAAGACGTGTACATGATCTGTCTTCTGAACTTCCAGTCATGTGCAGTGCGCCTAAGGAAGCCTGGACACGTACACCCAGCTTCAAAGGCCCACTAATGCGTTCGAAATGAGCATGCGGCAGATTTCCAGGAACTGGTGATGACGCCGACTCATGGAAATCATGTTATCACGCCAACAGGGGTGTGATAACTTGGAAAGAGGGCTGACTAAGCAGAGGAACTAACACCCCTGTGACTAGTCACAGGCCTAATTAGCATAGGGAAAGCGAGGTTTAGAAGTCTTTTTTTAAAATGTCATATTAGTGAAGAGTGTTATACAGGGCTGGTCAGGGAGGGAATTTGAGCAAACAGATATGAAGGCTGATGGGTTGGACGGCTCAGGGGACCTGACAGTTTCCCCTTAAGCCTGTGTTACAGCCAGTGTACTATTTCTGTGGGTTTTTTTTTTACAAAGTAATAGTATATTCTAGAAACCGCTTGAGTCATAGTACATTCTGACGACCATCATTTCAGTAGAAATCTCATAAGATGCTAAAAATTAACTGCAATATATTATGTTTACAAGAAACGAATGTAGGTCTATGTAATAGAGTTTTAACAGTATACTTGAAGCGACCGGTGGTAGGGCCGCGGGTGTGTGTGTATGCTCTATTCCAACAAAATCCCCATACTCAGATTTTACCGGTAGTAACATTTCTTTACTAGGAAACATATTTATAATACAATCAACCGAACTATCTGCGCACATGTGTATAGTGGAGTCCCCCCCCCCCCCGGATCTACACTCCTTCCGGGTACGCAGCAAAAAGAAAGGAAGAAAACAACAAAGAAATGGCAGCAACTTTCCCTAACTTTCCCTACAATCACGTACCAGTCTATCCCAGAAGAAGATGCCGCTCCCACGTCACAGGCCTGGAGTCTCACGATGATGGGTCCCGGTGCAGCGCTGAAGGGATGCAGCTCCTCGGTCTTTTCCTTTGATCTTCTCCCGCTGGTAACGGATTCTAGTCAGTCTTTTAGTCCCGGGGCACACCGAGCAGAAGAAGGGAGATCACAGCCCCTGCACTTGCACTCAGGGTGCGATGCTCTGCAGTCCGGGGATGGCAGGAACCACTTCCACAGGGTGATTCCTCCAAGAATCCGGTGGCAAAAGAGCCCTGTGTTCGGAGAGATCACACGCAGCTCTCTCCTGGCTAAGCTCCGGGGCTGAATAATTTTCCCGCACTTTCTCTTCCTGGTTAGAACACACAAGCTGCTGTAGGGAATTTCCCATCTCTGTGTTTGTGATTGCACAGTCTGACACTGCCCCCTTGTGGGCAAAAGCTGAAGCAATATTCAAATCCATTTCTACATTAATGATGCAGTCTGAATTGTTGATCCCATTACATACCCCCCCACTTAAAGGTTGGCAGTCCCTGTCAACTACCGTCGGTTCCCAGGCAGCGATGACTGCAGATGTCACAGGGGTTGGTTGAGAAGTGGGCCATACATACTGGTCCCTGTAAGACCGCCCGGGTGGGATCCCAGCAGTGGTGCGGTCAGTGCGTCTCAAGGGTCGGTTGTTCCCCTCCCCGTCACTGTCTTTACGCCCCACTTCAGTCAGCACTCCGGGGGAAGAACTGGGTTGTGTAGGTGGGTCACCGGTCTCAGAGTCGACGTGATCACTATGCTGGGAAGCGTCCGTGACGTCAGTTGTGTTGGCAGCATGGGGAGATAAGGTATGCACACCAGTGACTATGGAAGGGGAATACATGGAATAGCAGAAACTGCTGAGTGAATACTGACATGAAAAATTCAATAGCTATTTGTAAGAATGGAATGTGAAAAATGGAACCTGCATTACTGCCATGAATATATGAATAAAGAGAAATTTAGCTACTGAATTGATCAATGCAGAAGAGCCCCAACACTACGCCAAAGTATTTCTCTACGTTGGGGTCCCTAGCTTGTGTGTGTCCTCTCATGCAGTTAAAAAACTTACCGTGTATGGGACGCTGAGACCCAGGCTATATATGCGTATAATGTGGATTGGCAATAGGTGTGTATGGGGAGGGTTCCAAACGTTATTCCTTAATGTTAGTAGTTTTTCGTTTGTGAACCCTCCCCATACACACCTATTGCCAATCCACATTATACGCATATATAGCCTGGGTCTCAGCGTCCCATACACGGTAAGTTTTTTAACTGCATGAGAGGACACACACAAGCTAGGGACCCCAACGTAGAGAAATACTTTGGCGTAGTGTTGGGGCTCTTCTGCATTGATCAAATCAGTAGCTAAATTTCTCTTTATTCATATATTCATGGCAGTAATGCAGGTTCCATTTTTCACATTTCATTCTTACAAATAGCTATTGAATTTTTCATGTCAGTATTCACTCAGCAGTTTCTGCTATTCCATGTATTCCCCTTCCATAGTCACTGGTGTGCATACCTTATCTCCCCATAGTGATGTTTTTTAGGTTTTTTGCACCCAGTTCAGACATAGAATGGAGTTCCAAACGTTATTCCTTAATGTTAGTAGTTTTTCGTTTGTGAACCCTCCCCATACACACCTATTGCCAATCCACATTATACGCATATATAGCCTGGGTCTCAGCGTCCCATACACGGTAAGTTTTTTAACTGCATGAGAGGACACACACAAGCTAGGGACCCCAACGTAGAGAAATACTTTGGCGTAGTGTTGGGGCTCTTCTGCATTGATCAATTCAGTAGCTAAATTTCTCTTTATTCATATATTCATGGCAGTAATGCAGGTTCCATTTTTCACATTTCATTCTTACATATAGCTATTGAATTTTTCATGTCAGTATTCACACAGCAGTTTCTGCTATTACATGTATTCCCCTTCCATAGTCACTGGTGTGCATACCTTATCTCCCCATAGTGATGTTTTTTAGGTTTTTTGCACCCAGTTCAGACATAGAATGGAGTTCCAAACGTTATTCCTTAATGTTAGTAGTTTTTCGTTTGTGAACCCTCCCCATACACACCTATTGCCAATCCACATTATACGCATATATAGCCTGGGTCTCAGCGTCCCATACACGGTAAGTTTTTTAACTGCATGAGAGGACACACACAAGCTAGGGACCCCAACGTAGAGAAATACTTTGGCGTAGTGTTGGGGCTCTTCTGCATTGATCAATTCAGTAGCTAAATTTCTCTTTATTCATATATTCATGGCAGTAATGCAGGTTCCATTTTTCACATTTCATTCTTACAAATAGCTATTGAATTTTTCATGTCAGTATTCACTCAGCAGTTTCTGCTATTCCATGTATTCCCCTTCCATAGTCACTGGTGTGCATACCTTATCTCCCCATAGTGATGTTTTTTAGGTTTTTTGCACCCAGTTCAGACATAGAATGGAGTTCCAAACGTTATTCCTTAATGTTAGTAGTTTTTCGTTTGTGAACCCTCCCCATACACACCTATTGCCAATCCACATTATACGCATATATAGCCTGGGTCTCAGCGTCCCATAAACGGTAAGTTTTTTAACTGCATGAGAGGACACACACAAGCTAGGGACCCCAACGTGGAGAAATACTTTGGCGTAGTGTTGGGGCTCTTCTGCATTGATCAATTCAGTAGCTAAATTTCTCTTTATTCATATATTCATGGCAGTAATGCAGGTTCCATTTTTCACATTTCATTCTTACAAATAGCTATTGAATTTTTCATGTCAGTATTCACTCAGCAGTTTCTGCTATTCCATGTATTCCCCTTCCATAGTCACTGGTGTGCATACCTTATCTCCCCATAGTGATGTTTTTTAGGTTTTTTGCACCCAGTTCAGACATAGAATGGAGTTCCAAACGTTATTCCTTAATGTTAGTAGTTTTTCGTTTGTGAACCCTCCCCATACACACCTATTGCCAATCCACATTATACGCATATATAGCCTGGGTCTCAGCGTCCCATACACGGTAAGTTTTTTAACTGCATGAGAGGACACACACAAGCTAGGGACCCCAACGTAGAGAAATACTTTGGCGTAGTGTTGGGGCTCTTCTGCATTGATCAATTCAGTAGCTAAATTTCTCTTTATTCATATATTCATGGCAGTAATGCAGGTTCCATTTTTCACATTTCATTCTTACAAATAGCTATTGAATTTTTCATGTCAGTATTCACTCAGCAGTTTCTGCTATTCCATGTATTCCCCTTCCATAGTCACTGGTGTGCATACCTTATCTCCCCATAGTGATGTTTTTTAGGTTTTTTGCACCCAGTTCAGACATAGAATGGAGTTCCAAACGTTATTCCTTAATGTTAGTAGTTTTTCGTTTGTGAACCCTCCCCATACACACCTATTGCCAATCCACATTATACGCATATATAGCCTGGGTCTCAGCGTCCCATACACGGTAAGTTTTTTAACTGCATGAGAGGACACACACAAGCTAGGGACCCCAACGTAGAGAAATACTTTGGCGTAGTGTTGGGGCTCTTCTGCATTGATCAATTCAGTAGCTAAATTTCTCTTTATTCATATATTCATGGCAGTAATGCAGGTTCCATTTTTCACATTTCATTCTTACAAATAGCTATTGAATTTTTCATGTCAGTATTCACTCAGCAGTTTCTGCTATTCCATGTATTCCCCTTCCATAGTCACTGGTGTGCATACCTTATCTCCCCATAGTGATGTTTTTTAGGTTTTTTGCACCCAGTTCAGACATAGAATGGAGTTCCAAACGTTATTCCTTAATGTTAGTAGTTTTTCGTTTGTGAACCCTCCCCATACACACCTATTGCCAATCCACATTATACGCATATATAGCCTGGGTCTCAGCGTCCCATACACGGTAAGTTTTTTAACTGCATGAGAGGACACACACAAGCTAGGGACCCCAACGTAGAGAAATACTTTGGCGTAGTGTTGGGGCTCTTCTGCATTGATCAATTCAGTAGCTAAATTTCTCTTTATTCATATATTCATGGCAGTAATGCAGGTTCCATTTTTCACATTTCATTCTTACAAATAGCTATTGAATTTTTCATGTCAGTATTCACTCAGCAGTTTCTGCTATTCCATGTATTCCCCTTCCATAGTCACTGGTGTGCATACCTTATCTCCCCATAGTGATGTTTTTTAGGTTTTTTGCACCCAGTTCAGACATAGAATGGAGTTCCAAACGTTATTCCTTAATGTTAGTAGTTTTTCGTTTGTGAACCCTCCCCATACACACCTATTGCCAATCCACATTATACGCATATATAGCCTGGGTCTCAGCGTCCCATACACGGTAAGTTTTTTAACTGCATGAGAGGACACACACAAGCTAGGGACCCCAACGTAGAGAAATACTTTGGCGTAGTGTTGGGGCTCTTCTGCATTGATCAATTCAGTAGCTAAATTTCTCTTTATTCATATATTCATGGCAGTAATGCAGGTTCCATTTTTCACATTTCATTCTTACAAATAGCTATTGAATTTTTCATGTCAGTATTCACTCAGCAGTTTCTGCTATTCCATGTATTCCCCTTCCATAGTCACTGGTGTGCATACCTTATCTCCCCATAGTGATGTTTTTTAGGTTTTTTGCACCCAGTTCAGACATAGAATGGAGTTCCAAACGTTATTCCTTAATGTTAGTAGTTTTTCGTTTGTGAACCCTCCCCATACACACCTATTGCCAATCCACATTATACGCATATATAGCCTGGGTCTCAGCGTCCCATACACGGTAAGTTTTTTAACTGCATGAGAGGACACACACAAGCTAGGGACCCCAACGTAGAGAAATACTTTGGCGTAGTGTTGGGGCTCTTCTGCATTGATCAATTCAGTAGCTAAATTTCTCTTTATTCATATATTCATGGCAGTAATGCAGGTTCCATTTTTCACATTTCATTCTTACAAATAGCTATTGAATTTTTCATGTCAGTATTCACTCAGCAGTTTCTGCTATTCCATGTATTCCCCTTCCATAGTCACTGGTGTGCATACCTTATCTCCCCATAGTGATGTTTTTTAGGTTTTTTGCACCCAGTTCAGACATAGAATGGAGTTCCAAACGTTATTCCTTAAAGTTGTGTTGGCAGCGTCACCCCCTCCGGGTACTGTGGTAGGGGAGTCAGGCTGGGATCGGCAGGGACGCAACATATTTCGGTGCACAGTGCGAATGTTGCGACTGTCTTCACCCTGCACTCGGTATACATGCCCGTTGGGGTAGGGGCGTTCGATTACCCGGTAGACTTCAGTCTCCCACTTGGCTCGAAGTTTCCCTTGTGGCTTCTTGATACGGACCAGGACTAGCTGTCCCAACTTCAAGGGTTGCTCTTGCACGGGGAGTGGGTCAGCATGTATCTGGCCCCGGATTTGTTGGCTCACCAGCCGGTGTACAGTCTCCATCTTCTGTCGGTGAGCATTTAGCCAGGAGTGGTAGTTATGGCAGACATCATCTCCAGGGCGGAATAGGTTCAGGTCATGGACCCCTTTTCCGGGGCGGCCAAAGAGAAGGGTGTGTGGGGTGTAACTAGTCACGGAGTGGACCTGGTTGTTGTAGGCCCATACTAGATCGGGAAGGAATTGGGGCCATTGGTCTTTCTTATCATCGGCCAAGGTGTGGATCAGCTGGAGTAGAGTCCGGTTAAAGCGTTCACATGCACCGTTCCCTTGTGGGTGGTAAGGAGTGGTCCTCGACTTCTGGATCCCATACATCCGATGCAGCTCTTCGATGACTCGGCCTTCGAAACAAGCCCCCTGGTCGGAGTGCAACCTCTCCGGACACCCATAGACGTGGATGAACTGTCGACAGATGGCCCGCGCAGCCGATTCAGCCGTCTGGTCTTTGGTAGCAACAGCAACAGCGAATTTTGTGAAGTGATCCACCATGACTAGGCAGTACTGATAGCCACTGCTCGCCGTCAAAATCAGCAGATAGTCCACCATCAACAGCTCAAGGGGCCTGGATGTTTTAATTGTCTGGACAGGTGCACGCTGCTCAGGGGACTTGTGTAGTTCACAGGTGCGACAGGTCTGGCAGACGTCTTCAACCAGCTTGCGAAGCCCCGGACAATAGATGGACTGTTGAATCCACCGAAAGGTCTTGTCTATTCCGAAGTGTCCATTCCTTTTGTGGGCTTGGGCCACCATCTCACAGGCCAATTGATCAGGCACCACAACTTGTGTGCATTCCTCCAGCATGTGCGACAGGAGAACCTTCCGGTATAGCACTCCTTCTCTCAGAATCAGCCGGTCCCACTGACTGAGCAGGGTCAAGGTCCCGGTAGACAGTCGTGCCCATATATCGGCAGGAGGCTTCTGCTGCCGCTTCACCCATTGTTTGAGTAGAGCCCATTCAGGGTTCTGGTCCTGGAGTCTGCACCACTCCTGGGGTGGTAAGGCGACCCCCACTGGAGTTCCAGCTTCGCCCACAACGAACTGGCGGTAATCCATCATCTGTTGGGCGAGCTTTGCAAAGTCAGGCGTCTCGTCCCCTTCTAATTCTTCATCCCGGTCTCGGTTGAGTAAGGGGTATGACACTCTAGACAGGCTGTCCGCATTTTGATTCTCAGCTCCAGCCCTATATTTGATCTTGTAATTGAACTTGGAGAGCCGAGCCATCCAACGCTGCTCCATGACTCCGAGCTTCGCATTTTCTAAGTGGGCCAACGGGTTGTTATCGGTCAGGACTAGTACTTCAGCCCCCGTGAGGTATCCTGCAAATTTCTCCGCCATAGCCCACGTTAGGGCCAACAGCTCCAGCCGGAACGAGCTATAATTGGTGGGGTTCTTCTCGCCCTCATGTAGGGACCGACTGGCATAGGCTATGACCCGTTCCTTGCCTCCTGGTACCTGTGAAAGTACTGCCCCTAGACCCTGTAGACTGGCATCGGTGTGTAGTTGAAAGGGCAGGTTGTAGTCCGCATATGCCAGGATGGGGGGAGACGTTAAGGCACCCTTTAGGGCTTGGAAGGACTCTTCCTGGCTGGGTCCCCAGCTGATGGGTCGTCCTCTGGGGCTGTTGGTGGTCCCTCGAAGCAGGTCATGCAAGGGTGCAGCAAGCCGGGCGAAGTTTTTGACGAACCGGCGGTAGTAGCCGGCCAACCCCAGGAAAGCCCTGACCTCTTTGACGTTTGTGGGCTGCGGCCAATCCCGTACGGCGGCTATCTTCTCTGAAGATGGCTGGACACCTTCGGCTGAGATCCGGTGGCCCAGGTAATTGATCTCGGGCTGCAGAAGACGGCACTTGCTGGGTTTCAACTTCAGGCCATGTTCTCTCAACCTACTGAACACACGGCCCAGCTGCTGCAGGTGTTCTTCAAATGTGGCCGAATAGACTACAATGTCGTCCAGGTAGATGAGGGTGAAGTCGAAGTTGAAGTCTCCCAAGCAGCGCTCCATCAGCCTCTGGAAAGTCCCCGGCGCGTTGTTCAGACCAAAGGGCATCCGGTCGAACTCATACAGGCCCATGGGTAGGATGAAAGCAGTGTTCTCTCTATCTTTCTCGTGCATAGGTACCTGCCAATATCCGCTGGCCAGATCCAACGAAGAGAAGTATTTGGCTTTCTTCAGGGCTGTCAGGGATTCTTCGATCCTTGGCAAAGGGTATGAGTCTCGGATGGTGCAAGCATTCAAACGGCGGTAGTCCACACAGAACCTCAGGGACCCGTCCTTCTTCTTGACTACCACCGGTGCAGCCCAGGGGCTCTGGCTTTCTCGTACCACTCCAGCGTGTAGCATGGAATTCAGGAGATTTTTCACTTCTTGGTATTGCTGGGGAGGTATTTGGCGGTACCTTTCACGGATAGGAGCAGTGTCACCTGTGGGGATTTCGTGCTTGATACTGGTGGTGCACCCAAAGTCGGTGTCATGCCGGGCAAAGGACGCCTGATGCTCTTGAAGTAGCTCTTCCACCTGGGACACCTCCCGTTTGGAGTATTGAGATACGTCCAACTGACACTTCTCTCGTAGTTCTCGCCCCGCGTTGGTGTCACCCGCGACAGTGGCCATGGCAGAGACCGTCACGGTCCAATCTCCCTCTGTAGACGGTACAAACTGGAGGGGGCTCATAGGGTTCACCTCTTCGGTTAGAGCGTAGACTCGGGCGAGCTGTGTCCCGGCTTCTAGGTCAACGCTCACGTTAGCCGTGTTGCCCAGCCTGACAGGAATTCTTCCCTTTCTCACTACTGCTAGAGTTCGAGCGACTAGTGGATTCAGCTTCCCTTCCTTCGGGGTGCGCGGCTCAATCAGCACCTCCACGCCTTCAAGCTGTCTCGTGGTGCTAAGGGGTAGTGAGATAACTGTCTCTTTCCCAGCCGGTAAGGTGATCCTAGTATGGCGGGGTACGGTGATCATGGCCAGCGGCAGTTGTTCTTCTGTCATTCGCTGGAGGTTGCAGGTCCGGACCACTTGCTGAAAGGCACGGCGGGTGGCCCTATGTGCGATCACTTCTTGCCAGTACTTGTGCCCCTTCTTGGTAAACAACACCAGATTCAGGTCTTTCAAGATGTTCATCCCAATAATCATGGGCGTCTCTGATCCAAAGCCTTCCCTGACCACGATTATCCCTCTCTTCCCGAGATCTTGGCCACAGATTTCGGTGTTCATCCAGGCAACTCCCGTCACCGGAATGGGTAGATTATTGGCTGCTTTGATCTTGATGGCGGTATCAGGGTCATAGGCAACCCGCGGCTTTAGACACTCTTCGTAGAACTGCTCGGAGATGGTAGATACCTGAGACCCAGTATCCATTAACCCTTGTACGGCGATCCCTTCCAGTAATACTTCCAGGATGGGGCTATTTGATGCAAGTTTGTTCCGTGGCTGGCTCTGTTTTCCTACACCCCTCTCTTTGGCGTCCCCTGCCGAGTGAGCCTCTTTGGCAGGGTCGTCTAGTTTAAAGGCGGCCGCTGGTGTGGGACATGGCCTGCTGGTTCTGGTAGATCGGACTGTGGATGAACTTGAAAGTTCTGGGGGCAACGGTTGGCTCTATGGCGGGGATCGCCGCATGTCCAGCATCTTCCCATCGGCCGGCTGGGTTGTTGTCTCGCTTGCCGGCCCGACTGTTGGTCTAAGGTGAGCTGTAACACCTGTTTCTGCAACTCTGCCACCATCTGCTTCAGTTCTTCCGTGTTGCTGTTCGGAGTCCCGATACCAGATATGGACCTGCAAGCCGCGGTATATGTCTGTGTCTCCAAGACAGGTCCCCTTGAACGTTCTATAGCTTCTTGTTTGACCTCAGCGAACGTAAAGGCCGGATTTATCCGGAGTAGATCTTGCAACGAGCGGTTAAGGTACGGGTCTCTCAATCCGGTCACAAACTGATCTCTCAACACCAGGTCACGGGCACCCGTACTAGCTATCTGTTCTTCGTTTCTACAGGCTTGTTCTAGTAGCACTTGCAGGGCATTGGCATATTGAGGAATGTCCTCCGACTCGAGCTGAGTACGCCGGAAGAACATATAGCGCAATGTTCCCGCATATCTGGTCGGCCCAAAGGTGTTCTCCAGCACCCGCACCAAGTCATCCAACGTACGCTGGCCCCTAACCGTCTCCAGCCTGACTGTCGTCCATGCTTCCCCCTCTAATGTTAGCATGGCCATTTCTGCTAAGGTCTTAGGATCAGTGTTATACATTTCCTCCACTATCTTAAGCTGTTCAGTCCATTCAGTTACAGGATAGTTCCGTCCGTCAAACTTTCTCACCTGATTGACAATAGACGGCGGGGGAGCTGTCCAGTTATAAGTTACTACCGGGGGATGATTTTGTTGGTCACACATCCTGCCGACTACGCCACATGAAGCGACCGGTGGTAGGGCCGCGGGTGTGTGTGTATGCTCTATTCCAACAAAATCCCCATACTCAGATTTTACCGGTAGTAACATTTCTTTACTAGGAAACATATTTATAATACAATCAACCGAACTATCTGCGCACATGTGTATAGTGGAGTCCCCCCCCCCCCCCCCCGGATCTACACTCCTTCCGGGTACGCAGCAAAAAGAAAGGAAGAAAACAACAAAGAAATGGCAGCAACTTTCCCTAACTTTCCCTACAATCACGTACCAGTCTATCCCAGAAGAAGATGCCGCTCCCACGTCGCAGGCCTGGAGTCTCACGATGATGGGTCCCGGTGCAGCGCTGAAGGGATGCAGCTCCTCGGTCTTTTCCTTTGATCTTCTCCCGCTGGTAACGGATTCTAATCAGTCTTTTAGTCCCGGGGCACACCGAGCAGAAGAAGGGAGATCACAGCCCCTGCACTTGCACTCAGGGTGCGATGCTCTGCAGTCCGGGGATGGCAGGAACCACTTCCACAGGGTGATTCCTCCAAGAATCCGGTGGCAAAAGAGCCCTGTGTTCGGAGAGACCACACGCAGCTCTCTCCTGGCTAAGCTCCGGGGCTGAATAATTTTCCTGCACTTTTTCTTCCTGGTTAGAACACACAAGCTGCTGTAGGGAATTTCCCATCTCTGTGTTTGTGATTGCACAGTCTGACACTGCCCCCTTGTGGGCAAAAGCTGAAGCAATATTCAAATCCATTTCTACATTAATGATGCAGTCTGAATTGTTGATCCCATTACATACTCTTAAATTGCAAAATGCATTACTACATTTGTTATATCCAAGGAATTCGTTATCGGTATGGTTACAATTACTTTTAGTTTTAGCCAATGTTAAAAAGGATCTAAAAATTAAAGGAGCCAACTAGATGTGTTATTTCCTGTTCAGTTTTTCTGCCACAATTAAAATATTACTGAATTTATAATATCATTAGGATAGTATTTTCATTTAAAAAGATTACCTATTAAAGGGTTATTTCTCAAAAAATAAATCCTCAAATTAAAGAATAGGGGATAACTTTCTGATCATTGGGGTTACAAATGTGGTGACCCCCAAAAAATTAGAGAATGAAGCTCTGGAACTCCAATAATATAGTTTGGCAGCCCTGTCTTCAATGGAGGTGAGCATGGTTGTTCTATTCATTGTCTACAGAACTAATGTAATGAGAGTTCAGTGCTCTGCTTTATTCGGCACTTCTGTAGACAAGGCTGCAGAGCTCTATTCTTGGCATTCTAGGAATTGGAAGCCCCCAGAAGTCTGTAAGTTCTCCCCCAAGAGAATAACTTATTTTTCTGGGAGGAATAACCTTTTAATATCTAATGCTTACCTTGATGGTGCGTTGTGATTTTATGTAAATGAACTTTAATTGTATAATTTCACTTATTTCAATCCTATGTTTAAGCTTTATGTTGGTGCTTGTGAATTATAGTTGATTTATAGCTAACATTGTATCTTAATACCAACCAACTGACAATGATGCATGGCTTCGTTGTCTAATAGAGCTTTCTTCAGTTTCTGATGAGCCGTGTTCCAGAAAAAGAATTAAAGTAAATACTAACAACATTTAGTATCTACATTGTACTGTAAACACCATTATATTGATAATTTCATAAATGAATCAAAGGAAAAAAAATAAAATAAGGCAACAGTTAGAAGTTAACCAAATCTGTTTTTAAAGAGTAAAGGGTGCTTTACACGCTGCGAGATTGCTAGCGATTGCTAGCGATAGCGCGAGCGATAGTATCCGCCCCCGTCGTTGGTGCGATATGTGGTGCTCGCTGCCGTAGCGAACATTATCGCTATGGCAGCGTCACACGCACATACCTTGTCAGCGATGTCGCTGTGACCGCCGAACAATCCCTCCCTCAAGGGGGAGGTGCCTTCGGCGTCATAGCGACGTCACTGCGGCGTCACTAAGCGGCCGGCCAATAGAAGCGGAGGGGCACAGATGAGCGGAACGTTAAATCCCGCCCACCTTCTTCCTTCCGCATTGCTGGTGGACGCAGGTAAGGAGATGTTTGTCGTTCCTGCGGTGTCACACACAGCGATGTGCAATGCCGCAGGAACGATGAACAACATCGTAGCTGTGGCAGCAGCGATTTTAAGGAAAGGAGCGACGTGTCAACGATCACCGTTTTTGAACGATTTTGCGATCGTTGATCGTCGCTCCTTGGTGTCACACGCTGCAATGTCGCTACCCGCGCCAGATGTGCGTCAAAGTGACCCCGACGATATATCGGTAGCGATGTCGCAGCGTGTACAGCAACCTTACAAGGTTTCAATATAAGATATATTAGCCCTCTCCATGGTACTGAATTTCATTCATTTTAGCACTATAGGCCCAACTCATCATATGTGATTTCTTGCAGTCACTTTCTTTTTTTTCTCTTGATGTATTTGCAGTATTTGTTTTTAAGTATATTATCGCTTTTTTGGAACAAATTCTTCAAAATACTGCACTTGGTCTATGAATTTGATGCAAAACAAAAATCAAAGATCTCTTCATTTTTGACATTAGCAGATTTTTGTGACTTTTCAGCACCAAAAGTTGTACATCATCATTTAGAAATTTACAAAATTGTCTTAAAATATGCCAAATTTAAAAATGCTCCAGATACCTTACTTCAGGCAGCGACAAAAAAATTTGACATTTTGTAAAAGTTGCATTTCATGAATTCACCTAAAATATCTGGATATGCAAAGTTGTAGAGGAAAAATAAAAAAAGACTTTAAAAAAATAGAAAACTTAACTTAAAAAGTAGTGCAAAATGTATAGTTAATAAGTAGAGAGGCAAATAGTCAAATATTTGGGTTTGGATTAATCGTGCTGAATAATTTCTATTATTCGTGTATTTGTACTGAATAAAAAACCTAATGCAAGTCAATGGAAAACTCAAATACTTTTCTGGAGGACCTTGAAGGTTGTAGGTTTGGGAGGGCTGTAAAAATGCTGCAATGGATTGAAAAGTGGTGAAACTGAATGGGAACAGCATGGGGAAGATTACAGGGACTAAAGCAGGAGAATTATACTGAGTTTCCCTGTGGTTGTCACACTGCATCCGGGTCCGATCATTAAAGTTCATAAATATGCTCTGCTTCCCCCATCCACCTTCTGTAACAGTGTCTGTGATTAGTTGCAGTACCGCTTCCCCTAGCCACCCTCTGTGCCAGCATCTGTGATTGCAGTCCCACTATCTGTCTGGGTCCCTGGAGTGGAGTGTACAAAAAAAAGAAATAATTGTAAAAACTGACATAGGCTCCCCCGTATTTTTATAGCCAGTGCAGATAAAGTAGATGGCTACAGGCTGTAGCCCCCAGCTGTGTGCATTACCCCTTGTCTGTGTATCAAAATACAAGGAACCCCTTTCGTTTTTTAAAAAAAAATATTTAAATAAATAATTAAAAAAAAAATCATGAGTTGCTCCTCAATTTTGATACCCAGCTAAGATAAAGTAGACAGCTGGGAGCTGGTATTCTCAGGCTGGGGAAGTCCATGGTCATTGGGCCCTCTGCAACCTAAAAATAGAAGCCCACTATGGGGAGATGTCTATATAGATCTCCATTACTAACCCTGTAAGTCAAACGAAAAACACAAAACACAATAGAAAACAAACAAAAAATACCCTCTTTTTCAATTTATTAACCCCCAAAACACCCTGCATCTAATGGTCGTGCCAATTCTGGGGCAGCTGTAGGCTGCTATTTTTAGGCAGGGGAGGTCCCAATAACCATGAGCCTCCTTAGCCTGAGAACACCAGCCCCCAGCTGTCTGCTTTATCTTGGCTTGGTATCAAAATTGCAGGGGACCTCACAATGTTTTTTTTAATTATTTATTTTTACACTCCACTTTGGGGACCCAGACAGCTACTGTGAGGGTAACCAATAACAGACACTGTCACAAAGCGTGGGCAGGGGAAGCAGAGCTGCAACCAATCACAGACACTGTTACAGAGGGTGGGAAGGGCTGCAGCCTGTAGTGGTCTGGTTTTTCTGCTCTGTGTATCAAATGTGGGGGATCGTGTGCAATTTTTTATAATTATTTATTTATTTTTACACTCCATTTTGAGGACCCAGATAGCTAGTGTGAGGGCAACCAATCACAGATACTGTCACAGAGAGTGGGCGGGGGAAGCAGTGCATATTCATAAGGTTTAATGAGCGGACCTGGAAGCAGTGTTACAGCCATGGGGAAACTCAGTAAGTATAATTCTCCTGCCTTAATCCCCGTAATACTCTGTCAACATTCCCAATCGGTTTCGCAGTTTTCCATCCATTTACATCCCATCCTACTTCCAAGGTCCTCCAGAAAATCTATTCAAGTTTGCCATTTACTTGCCTTTGGTTCGTTATTTGGTACAAATAAACAAATAATAGAAATTATAAGTAAGTATAATTCTCCTGCTTTAATGACCACAAGTTATTTTTTTCGTCACTGCACCTATTAATCACAGTAATGACAGTAACAAAAATGGCTATGGCATTACTGTGATTGGCAAGCAATTCCTGCATGTTTAGTGGCCATACCTCCCAACTTTTAAAGTCAGGGAGAGGAACATGCATTGCGGTAAGTACACAGTAATCATCTGGAGCCAGATATGTGAGGAAGGGACTCAAAATGCATGAAGGGAATACCAAAATGCTCATAGAGTAACGAATATCTCAAATACCTTAATATTCATACAAGTAATGAATAGTACCGAGTATATTCGCTCATCAATATTAATAAGGCACAAATACTAAAGCCATTAACAAAGGGCGAATTACTCGAGAAAACTGAAGAAGTAATGAAGAATCAAGGAACTTAATGACCACAAAAGTAGTGATATACATAAAAAATCACATAGTCCCACACAGCAAAAGACTTAATTGGGTCTCTATATGTATCCAAAAAAGATATTCAGCGGAGTAGACAGGGCCATACCTCCCAACTTTTAAAGTCAGGGAGAGGAACATGCATTGCGGTAAGTACACAGTAATCATGCCAATAATGAAATCCCTTAGTGTTTTCACCCACTACTCTACCCCTCTCATGGCTTTATGGATGATAATGGCCTCAAAAATTAAATGTCATGAAACCCCCACAGTGAATTCTCTCAACAATTCTATCCCAGATACATAGTATGATGACACTGCAGTGCCTCCAGCAAAGTATGATGCCTCCACAATGCCCCCACAAATTATGATGGCTTCCCAACTCCCCTATAAATAGCATGATGGTCACAGAGCTCCTATACAGAGTATGATGGTCCCCACAGGCACTATGAGGGCCACAACAGCGCCACACAGAATGATATGTCCCACAGGCATTATGAAAGCCCCAACAATGTATGATGTTCCCCAAATACTCTTCAAGCAGTGTGATGGCCCTCATACACAATATGTCACTCAGAGACCCCAACAAAGAATGAGGGTCCACACATAATATAATGTCCCCTACAGCTCCAACATGCAATATGATGGCCCCCAAAGTCCTCCAACGAGTATGAGGATCCAACAGCTCTCAATCAGGATAAGGGCTCCCATTCCATATAAATGTTCACACAGCCCTCATTCAGTAGGAGGGGCCCAACAGCTAACAACATAGTATGAGGACCCCCAAACAAAGTTTGATAGTCTTGAAGCACACACACACACACACACACACACACACACTATGGTACCACAAAAGACATTATATTAAGTACTGACAATAAAAATAAAAAATTACAAGCTACTCACTTTTCGCTGTTTCCTCGATGACTGTTCTGGTCAGGACGCTGTGCAGATTAATGTTATGTTCACACTGGGCGTTTTTGCAGCATTTTTTTAGCTACGGATTTGCCTTGGTTTTATGCTAATCCATGCTAATAAAACGCTCCATTTTACAATACCAGCAAAGTCTATGAGATTTCTAAAATCTCATGCACACACACAAATCACCTCCAGGATTTTCCTGACGGTTTTGTGAGCCACCTCCGGTTTTGCTGCGTTCTGCAAAGAATGAACATGTCAATTATTTTCAGCGCTTTTGCCACAGTTTTTACACCTAGTGACAAGTGGACTCGTAGATACACAGGATCGGCGGGTATAAAGGGTTAATAAAAAAATAAAGGGTAGGTCCAAAATTGATCCAAGGTATCTGGCCGGCACTTAAATGGTGGTGGGGATAAGGGGATTGGAGCAGACGCGCTATAATTACCAAATCCCCAGCGCTGCTGTATGATCCCACGGCTCCTCCACCTCTCTGTCTCATTGCCTTCATTACATATCACTGCTTTTGTATCGCCCCTGAAACTATCAGGATGCTACAAGGTTCTTCATCCCCACAAGGATGCAGGGCCTACCCCGTTAGGGACCTAGAACCCCAGTGCTGGTACCAACAAAAACCCAGGTAATCCCAGTTTTCCCCAACAATCCCCCATACAATGGTACCCAGCTAGGGTGGGACCAATTGATGGCCACCTAAAGGTGGAGCCACTCCAGTCCACTAGTTGTCCATGTGGGAGGGGCAGACTGTGGAGAGTAGTCAGAGAAAAGTGTCAGACAGGCAAGGAGTGAAGGTGGAAGCAGAGTGACGTCCTGACTTGGGTTGACGGTGACCTGGTACCCAGGAGAAGTGGCTGTCGGTGGAGTACGGTGGAGTACTCCCGGAACTACGCGGGCTACAGGACCCTAGGACAGGAAAGAGCTTCAAGCCGACCTGTTAACACCTGCACAGCAAAGGGGACCATCAAGGACCTTGCTGACCCTAAAGAATCCGAAGACTCAGTAGCAAAGGGAGAACCGGGGACAGGACCAGAGACTCCAACCACACAGGGTTCACGCTACCGTCAGGCGGGCAGAAGTGGACAAACCACATAACGGGGACCCCCAGTGTTCTATACCATGGGGACCCACTTACCAGAGACAGGTGTAGGGGAAGAAGGTACCAGAGAAACCAGACTGGCACTGGGATGAAGGGAACCTGGAGGTGAAAATAGCCAGCCTCGGGTCCCTAGTTACCAACTCAGAAAAGTGAGTAAACCAGTTGCACTGAATAACTTCATGGACCCCCTTCTTACGACACCCACTGCACCATACACCCACTCGGGCAAAACCCTACTTGCGGAGGGACTTCCATACTAGCTGCCAATACCAACAGACCCAGCAGAGACATTCGGCAGCGACGACTCCCTACATTTAGCCACAACACCGCAAGTGGCATCACGTATAAACTTTATTCAACAATCCCCTGTAAATATCCCCATTACAAAAATAGCCCAGGGCATGGAACCTGGTAACGGCCAACACTGTGACATTTCCCAGATGTACACTGCCTGGAACCGAGTACCCCATATCCCTGGGTGCTACACTTTCATCTTTGATTGGTTGCACTCCGATGCTGTCACACAGGCTGGGGGCACATCTGACTGCAACCAATCACAGATGCACTGGGAAAGCAGTGAATATGCATGAGGCTAATGAGCGGCTCCGGAAGTAGGAGTTGCTGCGGGAGCAGGTACGGTTGAGCCTAGAATGTATGGGTTCTTTCCAGGTTAGTGGGCATGACCAGCTGGGTTAGTGGGCATGACTGGCTGTGTTAGTGAGCTTGGCGATGTTTTCTCCCTTCCACTATATCATGCTCCACCAACCTGCCCCTCATGTGATAGGGGTATGTTAAACTGAAGTCATACCTGGAAGGAGCCCATACACTCTACCATCTACCGAGCACGTACAGCGATGCCAGAGACTGGTAAGTATAGCGCGCTTGCTTTACATTTTTTTTTCTTTCTACTTTTTTTTTTTATCACCCAAGTGCTGGATCCAGGTGAATTCTGGTCAGGGCCAGCACTCGGGTACTTTTGAACCTCTGATGGTTTTGACATCACAGAAAAAATGCTGTAAAAGCACAGCAAAAAATGCCACAAAAACTTCACCAAAAACCATACCAAAACTGTAGATGACTCCCAGGAGACATCCTGCTACAAGATCAGGTTTTGGTGAGGTTTTAGCCAGGAAAAAACGCTAAAAAAACTCTGCAAAAACATCCTGTGTGAACAAAGCCTAAAGCTGGCTTTACACGCTACGACATCGCTAATGTGAACTCGTTGGGGTCACGGAATTGGTGACGCACATCCGGCCGCATTAGCGATGCCGTTGCGTGTGACACCGATGAGCGATTTTGCATCATTGCAAAAACGTGCAAAATCGCTCATCGGTGACATGGGGGTCCATTCTCAAAAATCGTTACTGCAGCAGTAACAAAGTTGTTCCTCGTTCCAGAGCAGCACACATCGCTCCGTGTGACGCCGCACGAACGAGGAAGCTCTCCTTACCTGCCTCCCGGCCCCAATGCGGAAGGAAGGAGGTGGGCGGGATGTTACGTCCCGCTCATCTCCGCCCCTCCGCTTCTATTGGGCGGCGGTTCAGTGACGCAGCTGTGACGTCGCTGTGACGCTGAACGAACCTCCCCCTTAGAAAGGAGGCGGTTCGCCGGTCACAGCGACGTCGCCGGACAGGTAAGTAGTGTGACGGGTCTGGGCGATGTTGTGCGGTACGGGCAGCGATTTGCCCGTGTCGTACAACAGATGGGGGAGGGTACCCACGCTAGCGATATCGGTACCGATATCGCAGCGTGTATAGCGCCCTTAGGCTCTGTCTGTACAGGAGCATGATGTATTGAAAAAAACGCACCTGCTGTGCTGAGTCATTCTCTGCTGCACTGGCCGAATGGTGCAGCAGTGTAGGGCATTTTATTTATGCAGACACCACTGAGATTGTGATAAAAAGGGAGTGGGAGTTGAGAAGGGCAGAGTGACTCTGCACTGAGCCGTCCAGCTCATAAGGCCCATAATGGCTGCGTGATCTGCCGACGCTGTGAATGGTATACCCCTGCATATGACGGCTTAGTTTTATTCCATTCAGAGACACAGGAAAAGCTTTTTTTTTACCTTATATAAAAAGTCAACTCACATTAATAAAAGTGCATTGAAGGATAACTGCTATTCAATACATACTTTCCTAAAGAAGTGCATTATGTACTTTGATGGTACCAAGGCTTCTGGCTATGGTGTTGTATTCATTTTAAGGTTGTTGTAAAAGCTACCAATTATGTTTGTATTATTTGGATGATTTGGTTTTGTCTTCTAAATATCATAAATATTGGAAAAGTAATTTTTTTAATGGTCATCACAATAGGTATTCCGAAATGGATTGTTATCACGTTGGTGATGTTGTAACTTTGATTTCGGAAAGCTATACCTTCACGTATTCTTCTGCAAATTGCAAAAATGTTATAGTTTTGATTGCTTGTTTTCAGTACAAACTTGCAAGTTATAGTTTTTATTTTAAATGTTGAAGGTGCAGTAAAATGTTTCCATGCAAATAAAAATTATTCTTGCTTAAAGGGAACCTGACATTTGATACATGGTTCTTGATCCACAGACAGCATGTATCAGACACTGGCTGTAAGATTTCAACCATACGTATATATTTGACTCTGAAATGCTGCTGTAACTCCAAGAAAAACATACGATAAAAGCTGTCAGGATTCGAGTAATATGGGAAACTAATCGGACATGTGGGTCTCCTCTGCTCCCCTGGAATGACAGATCTCTCCCTGCATGTGTGTTTATGAAGAGACCTATCAGTCACTGTCAGTGGGTGTCTGTCAGTGGGTGGGGAGAAGCCAGAGGGACCCACCTGTTCAACTAGTTTCACATGCGGATTTGTCCCTGGTGGCTCATTGGTTCTTATGTGTGGAGGCTGACCGGAATACCTACAGGCATGTTGTAGCTGTATTCAACTACTGCTCTCTGCTGCTCACAGTCTTGCCAACATTTGCAATGTGGAGTTCCATTGCGTTGACACATCGAACACCAGGCGGTGACTTCTCACTTGCAAATGTTGCTGCAGTACTACCAGACTGGTGGCCACTGTAGCTGACTTGCAGAAATGGGCACACACAGTGTACTGTCACAAGAAGCTCAGGTAAATCTGGGTAGGTTCTTAGAAATCGCATAACCACTTAGTTGGGCATGTGGGTCAAGCTTGGTATGTGTGCAAGCTTGCCAAGTTTCAGAGCATCCACCAGGTTATGACCATTATCACACACAACCATGCCTGGCTGAAGGTTCAGTTTTGAGAGCCACAGACCTCTCTAGTCTGTTATAGTATTCCACAACTGGTGGTGTGTTGTTTGTTATCTAAACAAATTATTTTAGCAGAGCCTGTTGCCGTTTCACCGAGGCAGTGCTTCCAGCTTGCGACTGATATGATCGACATGCTCCTAGATGACAATTCGGAGGTGGAAGATGAGAAGGAGGAGGGGGTGCAACAGCTAGTGTAGGAGGTGGAGGAAATCCTGATAGAACTATGACCTTTAATCCTCAGAATAAGTAACACTTGTGCTGTCCCAGGGTCCAACTAGGTCATGACTTCCACAGATTCACACAGTGTGCCATCAGAGAAATGTACCGTCCTTGGCCACAATCATTTGTCCACATATCAGTCGTTAAGTGAAACTTCCCAAAAACTGCATTTGTCAGGGCACGGGTGATGTTATGGGACATGTGCTGGTGTAAGGCAGGGATGGCAATCCTAGGAAAATAGTGGTGGAAGGGAACAGAGTACCATGAGGTTATGGAAAGCCTAAGTGTCCACAAGCCTAAACAGCAATATTTCCAGTGCAAGTGTCGCGGGCGGGGAGGAGGGTGTCAGCACACTACGCTCACCCCTTCTGCTCGGGTCCGGCGGCTGCTGCTCGGTGGTGGCTCGAGCTGTGGGCCGGATCCCGGGGGTCTCTCGAGCGGCACTCCTCGCCCGTGAGTGAAAGGGGGTTGTTGGGTGTGGGAATAGTTTATTGTCCGTGACGCCACCCACGGTTGTGGTGATTTCACCACCGCTGCTCTATATGGGGATCCCGGGGATGGTGATGCGGAGCAGCCAGGTGTTGTGTTGCCCCTCCGTGGGTAGGGGTTGGTGATCCCGGGGCCCGGTGATGAGATGGAGGTGCAGGGCCTGGTGGGCGCAGGGACGCGGGGGCTGCGCTGTGCCTTGCGGCACTGTGGTACTCACTCAGCCTGAGACGTTGACACAGTTTTACGGTAAACCACACGGCTGGAAAGACGGTTCCCACGGACGGCTGCACTTGCTCTCCCAGTAGGTGACGGTGATGTCCCTTTTCCTTGCACCTATGTTTCTGTGTTGGTAGCGATGGATGGCCCTGAGAGACTGGTGCCTTGGCGGTGGCGGTGTCTCTCCTACTCTGGTTGGGCTGTTGCCTTCAATCGGGACTTGGTTGTTGGGGGATCTACGTCCCCTTCACTGACGGATTTGGCAAATTATGGCAACTCCTAGCCTTGCCGGGGTCCGAGAGGCCCCTGCCCTGGTGCTGACTGTCCTTTGGTACACTGCTCCAGACCGCCGGGCCACTACCCGTCCGCGGTCCTTCCAGGAACTTCCACACGGTCCCCCTCCAAACAGTCACCGCCGTTGCTGACCTTGCTGACCTGGTCCTACACACAGCTGGACCCTTCAGGCTTTCTCTCTGTCACCACTCTTGCTTTCCTCCTTTACCACTTTACTTCTTTCTACTTTCACTACTTGTTTACTCCTCCACTTAGCTCCTCACTCAAGCTCCCCCTGAGCTATCTGCACTCGAGCCCTGCCTGGGCTAATCTGCCTGGTACTTCCTGCCTCCAGGGCTGTGAACTCCTCGGTGGGCGGAGCCAACCGCCTGGCCCACCCCCTGGTGTGAATCATCAGCCTCTGGAGGAAGGCAACAAGGATTTTTGGTTAGCTTTGGTGTTCCTAGCTGGGATGTAGGGTGTGGTGGTGTGCGACCTGTGTCCCCTGGCTTGCCCAGGGCGACACACAAGAAGTCTGAAAATGTGCTTGTTTAGTGTTTGGGCCTATGGGTGGATGGCTGGGTATTTCCTTTTGCTTTCCAAGGCATGGGGGCAAATAATTGGTCGCTGATGTTGCTTGTGAATGTACAATGAATGACTGGTGCAGGGTAGGAGACATGTGCTTGATTATGCTAGTGTTGGTCAGGTTGGCAGTGGTCAGGCCGCTGCTCTTCTTTGTACAGCACAGGTTGTAAATTACTATTCTTTTATCATCCTCACTTTCCGAAAAAAGCACCAGATTGGGAAACACCTAGCCCTTGGCCTGAGAAGTTGAAGTAGTGTGTGGAACAGTTGGGGAACAGTTGCCAGGCGTCTACCTCTGGCCAACCCACTGCGTCTTCCAGCCTGTTGTTGTGTTGTGGATCCCTCCCCCTCTGCACTGCTGTCCTCACACTGCATGGCAACTTTCCAGGTTGAGTTCATCATCCACCAACTCGTCTTCCACTTTTGCACTCTAGGCCTCCTGACTTGTTGACTTAACATCACTTTTTGGCAACTGTTTCTCATCATCATTCACCTCATGAGACAGTAATTGCTGTTTCCCACCATTGTCTTCTACTAATCATGGCTGCTAAAATATTTGGGCATCACCACACATGATCTCCTCATGTTGCTCTTGAAACATGCAGGGTGAGAATCCAGAATCATCACATGTAAATATAAAGGTGGTTCAGGCTCTTGGATAATGAGACTGGACTGTATAGAAGACAGGGTGATGCTGGTAAAACCAGATGTATCTGCCATCTAACCGACCAGCTGTCCACATTGATCTGTCTTCAAGAGTGGTGTCCCGTGCCTCCTGGAAAGTGGGACAGGAAGATAGTTCTCGTGGATGAGTGCGTTAGTTGTGCTGTGTTAGCAGGCACAGTTTTATCTGGTCTCCGGACTCTGCCTCTGTGTGCACTATTAGCAGTACATCCACTTCCCCATCCCTTACCGCATGTGTGGCGCCCCTGAGGCTTCAGTCGCCACAGGGTACTGCACCTCACCAGAGGTGCTGTATTCATCTCGGGTACAGAGGAGGTCATTGCTGGTAAACCATCACAACTCACCAACTCACATATCTAGTTGCCCTCTCACCGGGACTGGGTTATTGTAGGGTCATTTAGGAGGGGCACGATATCGTCTGGGGCCTCCCACCCACTAGCTCAGGAACCCTGGGGGTGGAACGACTGTTGTGGGGAGCAAGGCGACACATGCACATATAATGAGTTGAGAAACCACCGGGAACCAAGTGAGACGCAGGAGAACACGGTCGCTGAGGGGAGAGCTCATAGCTCCCTCAGGACCAGTGCACACCTCAGGGTGCGGAGCCCTAGTCTGGTGGGCACTGCAAGTCCCGCCAGCAGAATCTGTCGGGCAGAGGATTTCAAGTCTTCTGGCTCACACACAGCGCCTGGGGCAAAACAGCACATAGAGCCAGGACTCGTGACCATAGGACGGCATACAGGACTGGGAACTGAACAAACACCAAGGACTCGGGTCCCAGTGTAGCTTCAAGTTGCAGGGACTCACACTACACAGTGCAATGAGGAAGGACTCACAGAGTAACCCACCTGTTCTGGCCTCCAAACTATCTGGGATTGGTTGCAGCCCATCATAGCGGAGCCCGGCAGTCCAACGGCAGGAGCAACTCAGTGAGTAAACAACCTAAATTGCAACTGCTGTGTCGTCTAATCCTTCCCGTGCCCCACGCTCCCCCTTACTGGAGTGGACTACTACTCCCAACATCCTCCCTGGGGCCCTATGCTCTGCCTGTGGAGAGCTGGACCATCTTAGCTGTGTTACCAACCGTCAAAGAGAGACTGAAAGACATCTCACAGCGGCGGCTTCCATCATATCCACACACCACAGGTAGCGTCACAAGGACAAACTTCATCCTACTCCCTTGTAAATAGCCCATCTCCCCCTTTCATTGACACACACTGGGTTACAGAACCGGGCCAGTTTTGACATCCCAAACTGGCCCGGTGACAAGTTACCCTCCCCCAGGACTCAGTGGGTGTGTCAAATGCATTGTGCTCTTTAAGTTAGATACTATATACATCTGCAAACTTTCTAGTACTAAAAGGGAAAACAGCATATGTAGCCCTGAACAGGACGTTTGGTTTTTGGTTGCAGCTTCAGTATACATATAGATGCACTGTAAGGCAATAAACCTTGCCCATTGCCTCTAATCCAAAACTATCCCTCCCCCACCAGCTGTCCTTACACTGGAACCGGGTAACAGCAGTTTTACTAGAGATAAGACAGTATGTATCACTTTCGTTTTTTGGTTGCAGCATCAGTATAAAGCTGGGGTCACACATAACGACGACGACAACAACATCGCTGCAACGTCACCATATTCTGTGACGTAGCAGCGACCATAGATGATCGTTAGTAAGCTGTCAAACATGTTAGAAAAAGCAGTGACGGAGCAGCGATCATAGCGACGTCGACGGTCGTTGTGTGGTTTCAGACGTAGCGTAGCGTCGCTGCTGCGGTGTCAAACACAAGGATTATCAGCTTATCAGCATGGCGCAGCGGGATAGCAGTGATCAAAAAATGACTTCGAGCATTCAGGAGCGAGCAACGATTTCGCAGCAGGGGTCTGATCATTGTTATGTGTCACACACAGCGACGTCGCTGTTGAGGTCGCTGCAACGTCACAGAATATGGTGACGTTGCAGCGACGTCGTTGTCTTCGTCGTTATGTGTGACACCATCTTAAGTGTAAAAGCACTGTAAGGCAATACACCTTGCCTGTATGCCTCTAATCCAGAAATATTCCTCCTCCACCAGGTATCCTTACACTGAATGCAGGTAACAGCACTTTTACTAGATATAAGACAGTATGTATCCCTGAAAATAGCTTTGGTTTTAACCCCTTCAGCCCCGGGGCACTTTCCGTTTTTGCGTTTTTGTTTTTTGCTCCCCTTCTTCCGAGAGCCGTAACTTTTTTATTTTTCCGTCAATCTTGCCATATGAGGGCTTGTTTTTTGCGGGACAAGTTGTACTTTTAAATGAAACCATAAGTTTTACCATATGGTGTACTGGAAAGCAGCAAAAGAATTCCAAGTGTGGAAAAATTGCAAAAAAGGTGTAATGGCACAATAGTTTTTGGGATCTTTTATTCACGGTGTTCACTATATGGTAAAACTAATGTGTGGGTATGATGCCTGAGGTCGGTGCGAATTTGTAGACACCAAACATGTATAGGTTTACTTGTATCTAAGGGGTTAAAAAAAATTCACAAGCTTGTCCAATAAAAGTGGCGTACGTTTTGCGCCATTTTCTGAAACCCGTAGAGTTCTCATTTTTTGGGATCTATGGCTCAGTGATGGCTTATTTTTTGCGTCTCGAGCTGATGTTTCTAATGGTAGCATTTTTGCGCAGATGCTACGTTTTGATCGCCTGTTATTGCATTTTGCATAAAACTTGCAGCGACCAAAAAACGTAATTTTGGCGTTTGGAATTTTTTTGCCACTACGCCGTTTACCAATCAGATTAATTGATTTTATATTTTGATAGATCGGGCATTTCTGAACGCGGCGATACCAAATATGTGTATATTTATTTATTTTTTAACCCTTTAATTTTCAATGGGGGGAAAGGGGGGTGATTTGAACTTTTAGGTTTTTTGTTTTTTTTTTAATTTTTTAAAACTTTTTTTTACTTTTTTTATTTTATTTTACTAGTCCCCCTAGGGGGCTATAGCGATCAGCAATCCGATCGCTGATCGCTATCTGCTGATCACAGCTATACCGCTGTAAACAGCAGAAATAGTCACTTTCTTTTTTCCTCTGCTCCGTGCCGAGGAAAAAGGAAAGTGAAACTTCTTAGCAGCAGGCGTCATCACATGACCCTGTGCTACGATGGCAACCACCGAACGTCACATGATCACTCACGTGACGTCCGGAGGGGGCGGCGGTAAGTAGAAAACATGGCCGCGCGCATATAGATCTCGCTGCCAGACTTTGGCCTAAGGGGTTAATGTTCCGGGTGGAATGCGATTCCACTCGGAACATGTAGGCACACATGTCAGCTGTTGAAAACAGCTGATATGTGTGCCGATCCACGCCACCTGCCCTCGGCAGGGGGCGGGGCTTACCGGGACACGATCCATGATGGAAAGATCCGTCCATGGTCGTGAAGGGGTTAATGCAGCATCAAAATCCAGTGCATTTAGTGCAGCAGCAAAATCCAATTAGTGCAATAGAAGTTAAACACTTCTTATACGCCTGCTCTAAAGTCAGCTTTCCCTCCTTCATCAACTCTCCCTGAACTGAATCCAAAGGACAGTGTTCAGAGCATTGCATCATAAGGACTTATATAAGACCCAATGATGTGATTCCAATTACACTAATGCCAGTAGCCTACATGTCTTCAGCATTACCATGTATGGCAAGCAATCCTTGCATATTGATTGGCTGAAAAAAGCCACAAAATATATAAGGTTGGGAATCAAGCATGGTGCTCAAGCACCCATGCTACTCGTAACGTTAATCGAGCACTAGCAAGCACACTCGCGCATCACTAGTAACCATCCATAATTTGTAAGATTACATAATACATGTGTGTCAACAAAGTGTTGACCATCTGACAAGTTAAGGTTTACTACATTTTTATTTCACTCACATCTGTGCATATAAAATTGCTCAAATTCTCATCTAGAAAAGTGGGGTGAATGAAATTTATTTGGTATTCCACATGTCATGTGAGTGCTATGCAAGTGAGCAATCTTTTCTTGCCTAGCCTCCATATAAAATGTGTATATCTTCCGTATCGATTGCATTTTTTTTATCAGCAACTTTTATTCCACAATCATTTACAGGACCATTTACAGTATTCTATTCTACAGAATGGTAATGTATCTGTAAAAAAGGGATGGCATATGGATTATTCGGGTGCCATCCGTTTTTTTCCACACTCAGACTTGCACTGGCGAGTCTTGGGTGTTTCACGTGACCATACGCAAAATGCCAGATTCCAGTTGAGGAAAAACTCACAGGTAGCACTGACTCATCGCTCTTTTATTGCATTGCACTCGAGATATTTAACCCTTAGGAGTATTAAATCGGTTGTCCAAGTCTGTGCTGAAGGTCTGCAGTCACTCTATGTGAATGCAGACTTCTGGAATCTCACAACCGTTTGTTGGTAGCTACTACGGTCAATAATAAGGGATATTTGTGGGTTTTCATGCAGCTTTCTTGACTCCTACTAGTCAGATGAATATATAGGAGAATATAACACTGATTTTTATGTAGATTTCCCATTCATGACTCCAGGAAAGCTGCATGTCAATCTGTATGAGCACTGAAGCCTCCCTTACATGAATGCCCAAGTAGTCTAGGGGCACAACTCTTTGGAATTAATTGCTACTAAGAAAAGTTAATGAAGATAAAGTCTAATGATTCTATTATTAATTTCAGTACTAAGTTGTTATTGTATGGTAACATCATTAGGGTAGTTACTGATGCACAACCATCTTGTAAATGATGCAGGAGCACAGCACTGGCCTAGTTCAAAGCACCAGCTCTCAAGTTAGAACATTCAAGATCTCATGATTTCACTGCAAAGGGTGGCAATGGCAGATTGATGGATCCTGCAATTCATGTTGGGTTTCCATAACCTGAAAGTTAGGACCTAACTTTTGTCACAAAGTTGGGTCCTTCAGAGTGGCAGTAGGGACACTTCAGACCATTTTTGATGTTATTTAGGAAAATCATTAGTCCGTAGTTGCCACTTAAATAATTGGACAGCCACAGACTGGTAATAAGTACTCTTTAAATTTACAAGCCATAATAGTAATGTACCAAAATAAAAATAGTCTCAAACACTGTATACGTTAGGTGGCATCAGTTTCTTGCATTGCCTGCTCACTTGCCAACCATGAGCAGGCTATTAGTATTCATTCCCTACTGGGTCTTTGCTTGCCGCAATTGTCTTCTGGTCAACCTCTGATCACAGCGGGCTTTACACACTGCAACATCACTAGCATCGGCTGGCGATGTCGAGCGTGATAGCACCCGCGCCCATCGTACGTGCGATATTGTGTGATCGCTGCCGTAGCGAACATTATCACTACGGCAGCGTCACACGCACATACCTGCTCTGTGACGTCGCGCTGGCTGGCGAACCGCCTTTTTTCTAAGGGGGCGGTTCGTGTTGCGTCACAGCGATGTCACATGGCAGGCGTCCAATAGAAGCGGAGGGGCGGAGATGAGCGGGACGTAAGATCCCGTCCACCTCCTTCCTTCCGCATTGCCGGTGGAGGCAGGTAAGGAGATGTTCGTCGCTCCTGCAGTGTCACACACAGCGATGTGTGGTGCCGCAGGAACGAGGAACATCGCTAGTAAGGATTAAATAATTTTTTGTTTCAGGATGACCTCTCCGTGGCAAACGATTTTGACTGCTTTTGCAATCGTTTAAGGTCGCTCAAAAGTGTCACACGCTGCAATCTCGTTAATGAAGCCGGATGTGCGTCACAAACACCGTGACCCTGACGATAATTCATTAACGATATCGTAGCGTGTAAAGCCCGCTCAAGTTACAAGGAGTCTGATAAATGAGAAAATTATACCTAACCCCATATTACAGAGAATATAAGAGCAGAATTGTCATGATTTCTAAGAATAATGAAGTAAGAAAGACTCAGAAGTAGAGAAAAAAGGGTAGCAATCCCTCCATGTAGAGCAAGATATTGATTTGTCTCCGTCACTCAAATCTTACCTCAGAATTTACTTTCATTGTCTCTTCATTGTGGTACAGAAGAACCTTCTGTCCTGAAGATGTCAGGTTTACGTGGACCTGCAGGCAGGGATACTGAGAGATTTTCCAGCAGTCTGGGCCACAACTAAAGGAGCAGTTGAACGTTTCTGTTATAGAAGCATTCAGTAATGTGCACTGAGTCTCTTCTGTCCATACACTAAGGGAGATATAAAAAAAGATATAAGAAAATCACAGCCTTGGAGCCACACTGATATCTACATTCCATATTTGACTTTGCAGCAAAAATTCTTTGTCTGATCTAAGCAGAGATAATAAAATTTTGAGTTTCCTTCAATATTATTGCTGAATTGATCATGGCTGACAAGTATAGCTCAATAATCACATGGAATGTGCACATTAGTTTATTTATCTGTCTCACAAATAGTGCAATATGTTTAATTAGTGTAATTTAGAAAGTATTTTTTTTAATAAAGTCACTTTATTAAGTGTAGTTACTGTAGGAGGAAAACTCTTTTAGGCTTCCTTTACACGTTCGTGATTCCGGTACGTATGACGTTCGTTTTCATAAGTACCGGACACACGGCCAGATATAGACATATTAAAATCAATGAGTCTGCGCACACATGCTTGTTTTCTCATGGATGTGTGTCCATGTGGAGCACACGCGTGTTCTTGTGCTCCACATGGTAACATGTCTGTTTTTTTCCGGCAGCACGGGTGTCACATAAACCACACACTGATGTGATCCGTGTGACATCAGTGTGACACGTACCGGAGAAAACACATGTCTTTGAAGTAAAAGGATTTTCTTTACTCACCTGTCTCCAGCTCTGCTCTCACTTGCTTCTGGGCCCACTCAGTATGCTCATGAATGTACACTATACCGCAGACCCAGAAGCAGCAGTAGTGCCGGAGACAGCAGCACCGGGGACAGGGGAGTATAGAAGTTCCTGCTGTCCCTGTCGTATCACAGATAGGAGACGGAGAGCACACTGATGACACATGATGAACACACATGGAACACACACACACACACACACACACACGCACTCACACCACGGACCGTGAAAAATGTGTGTTTTGCACAGACGTGTGAAAGATGCCTTATAAAGCAGCCCATTCTTTTTTATTTTCTTTTTCTGTGTACACTAGATATAAAGCTTTTACAACTGATTTGGACAAGAAATATATATTTTATAAGGGCTTGCTATTTGTGAAGGGTAGATATTACAAATGAGCGTATCCCGAGCAGATCCATTTGTGGAGAATCAAGTTCAAGTTGACTTTCCTGAAATAAGGAGATTCAAGCAAACAATATCATTTTTCATTTTGATTCGATGTTCACAAGAAATAAAATTACCCAACACCGTTTACCTCCCTACTGACGCATCAGAGGGCAAGCAAATGTCATTTTGCACTGCCACGTGGGCCTTCCCATAATGCCCTAAAGACATGACATCTAGCGGATTACCACACCTTGTTCAGTGGTGGTAAGTACCTAAGCCATCACAGATGAAAGGGTCCTAGTGGTGCACAGTTTGTACGGCAGAGTCCTTTTTCATCTCCTGAGTCACTGGATAAGTCATAGTTGCGCTGTTATGGTCAGTGGAGTTCTCTCTCTCACCTGTTAAGTGTAAACTCTTACGATCACTAGGGTCCTCTCTCCTATAGAATGTTAAGGGTGCTTTACACGCTGCGACATCGCTAGCAATCTCGTTAGCGATGTAACACGCCAGATCGCACATGCGACCGGCGCTAAAAAATGACCTATGTGCGATCTAAGCAAATCTTATCTGCGATCTGGCGTGTCACATCACTAACGAGATCGCTAGCGATCTCGAAACATGGAAAGCACCCTTTAGTGTCGCGCCCAGGGGTATGAGGTACTCGGTTCCGGGTGGTATATGTCTTGAGAATGTCACTAGGGTGGCCGTTGCCCAGTTACGTGCCCTGGGCCTTTTTGTAATGGGGTGTATTCACAGGGGGATTTAGGTTGGTGTTCATACGTGACGCCACCTGTGGTGTTGCGGCTATATATATATGGAGCCGCCGCTGCAGAATGTCACTACTGGGGCTGGTGGTAATTGCAGCCTGGATGGTAGGCCCTCCGCGAGCAAGGCCGGGTCCCAGAGGATGGGTGTTGTGACGGGCGTCGGAAGAAGGTAATCCACACAGAGGTATAGTGCAACTAGTTTTTACTCACTGCTGGTAGGTGGTAACAGGTTACCGGAGGCCGGCTGGGTGTACCTTCAGGTCCCTTTCGTCCCAGTGCCAGTTCAGTACTCTGGTACCTTCTTCCCCTGCACCTGTCTCTGATAAATGGGTCTCTGTGGTGTAGAGCAACTGGGGGTCCCCATCCGGTGGTTTGTCCACTTCTGTCTGCCTGATTGTAGCGTGAACCCTGTGGGGTTGGATTCTCTGGTCCTGGCCCCGGTTCTCCCTTTGCTACTGAGTCTTCAGATTCTTAGGGTCAGTAAGGTCCTTGATGGTCCTTTCGCTGTGAAGGTGTTAACAAGTTGGCTTGAAGCTCTTTCCTGTCCTAGGGTTCTGTACCCCATTGGTGCTTAGTTTCGGGAGCACTCCACCGTACTCCACCGGCAACTACTCAACTTGGTACCAGGTTACCGTTAACCTGAGTCAGGACGTTGCTTCACTTCAACCTTCACTCCTCTACTCAGTCAACTCACTCTGACTACTCTCCACAGTCTGCCCCTTCCATCTGGTCAACTAGTGGCCTGGACTGGCATCACCTCTAGGCGGCCATCCATTGGTCCAACCCTAGCTATGTACCATTGTATAGGGGATTGTTGTGGAAAACTGTGATTACCTGGGTTTTTGGAGTTACCGGCACTGGGTCTCCGGGTTCCTAGGGAGTAGGCCCTGCATCCTTGTGGGGATGCAGAACCTTATAGCACCCCAATGGCTTCAGGGGCGCTACATTAGCTCTTATGGTAAGTGGGTTCCTCCATTTCTTATCTTTAAATTATAAGTACTTATGATCAGTGGTGTCCTCTCTCTCCAGTAGAGTTTAAACTTATGGTCAGTGAGGTTCTCTCCTCTCCACCATGTGTATTTTACAAGCAATTACAAGCTTGCCCTTGTAAAGTGGCAGATGGAGGCAGTTGTATTTTTGACAGAGGTTTGGCTGCTGCGCAGTTTGATGTTAACTCTTTGTGCTCCAATTGCCACTCTAGTTCAGTTAATTATTAAACATTCATTTTCAAGTTGACACAATGACACAGACACTTGCATAAGTCTTTTTGTCACTGGAATTTTACTTAAAAGGTTTCAATCCTAAGAATTTGTCAAGCTGTAACTGGGCACAAACTGGTTCCCCTAAGAGGTTTCAATCAGCAATAGTTAATACATATACTTTGTCGGACGACCGCTTCCCTGGTTCTCAAGCTTCCATAAGAGCCTCTAAGCCCCTCATCCTCTGTTCTGACTTCATAGTTTACTGGCAAATTCAAAAAGTACTTGAGGCTCCCCTCATCCAAATCACAGGGATTTAGTACGAACTAGTGAAGGGGCCTTTCATGATGGCACTACTCTGCCTGGACGTTTGGTGCCTGCTCTTTTTAGAGCCAACTGACCTTCTGACTTCTGAGGGGATTCATTGGGTATTCTTGAGGGGAAGACAGTTGCAACCCAGGAATGCATGGACTTAACAAACTCTTAGGGATGAAGCAACTTGCACTATAGCCCAGTCCTCTACTCTTTTTGACCCTTTATGTCCATGATCCTGGTTCACCCGAAAACCTAGCCAGATTCTGTATTAAATGGACTCTTTCTCCCCACATCTCCCAGAGATGTAGCTTCTATGTCTCTCCACTACTCTGATGACTCTCATGACACATCTTATGTGTTGACCTTTTTATTAGCTAAACTCCTCCCTGCAGATAACCCTAGCTGACCAGCTAGTACCAGGGAAGGAGTCATTACACTGTGGCCAACTAGTGGCTGCACCAAACATTATATAGTTACATACAGTTACATCATTTTTCCTCATGGCGTGGCTGAGCCCTAGACCCCCTTACACCCTTACATTACATTCAAATTCACAAATTTCAAATGCTGGGAGCAAATTCTGGAAAGAATTTATATTTCAAAGATTCACTCATCTTTTGTAAATATTATATATTAATTGGGATGTCTTTATGTTTTTTCTTCAGGAATAAATCACTCCTCTTTTTAGCTTTTTGTTTGCTAAGTGTGGTGAGCAGAAAAGATTGATAGCTTGGACAAGGGACATACTACAGTATATCAGAAAAGTGAGTACACCCTTCAAATTTTTGTAAATATTTTAATATAATTTTTCATAGGACAGCACTGAAAAAATGACACTTTCACGCAATGTTAAATAGTCAGTATACAGCTTGTATAACAGTGTTATTTTGGTGTGCTCTCTAATAACTCAACACTAGAGATGAGCAAACCGGTCGCGGTTCGGCTCGAGGTCGGTTCGCCGAACGGAGCTCCCGTTCGAGTTCGGTTCGTCAAACGTTCGACGACCCGAACTCGAACCGATAGGCTATAATGGGAGGCAATCACAAACACATAAAAATGCATTATAAATGTACACATACAGTTAATAAACATTGCCATAACACTTACCGGTCCCCACGATCCCTCCTGCACTCTGTCTCCTGCCGCTATTCCATCCGATGATCGCTGAATCCTCCCGGTGACCGGCACTGCCAGCAGAGATGCAGGACCTATCGTGACGTCAAAATAGCCATGTGACCAGTCACGTGGCTATTATCTCATTGGCTACAGACTGGTCACATGACTATGACACGTCATGTAGGACCTGCGAGTGCATCTCTCCGGTACACGATGCACATTTGTGTATCGCCGTGTACCGGCGACATGCTCTAGCACACGGTCGACTCCCCATTCCGTTAGGGACCGGCTGACACAGCCGGTTATTAACGGAGATCACCGTTGCCATAGCAACGCAGTTAGCGGTGACGTCACCGCTAACCGCGGCTCCGGGAGCACCGTTGCTATGGTAACGCGTCTGTCAGCGTTACTGCTGTTACCGCTAGCAGCACTGATCACTCACGGAGTGAAGGCTGCACGCTGCACGCTTCTTAATGGCCGGGTCAAACATGCCTGACATTAAGAATCTCTGGCTTAATACTGGCTAGTAAAACAAAGCCAGTATTAACTCATGATTACCCAACAAGCCACTCGGCTCCAGGGCTGTTGGAAGAGTTGGATACAGCGCCAGATGATGGCGCTTCTATGAGAGCGCCATTTTCTGGGACGGCTGCGGACTGAAATTCGCAGCAGAGGCGCCCAGAAACCTCGGGCTAACCTGTGCTGCAGATTCCAATCCCCAGTTGCCTAGTTGTACCTGGCTGGACACAAAAATGGGGCGAAGCCCACGTCATTTGTTTTTTAATTATTTCATGAAATAAGTGAAATAATTAAAAAAAACGGGCTTCCCTATATTTTTGGTTCCCAGCCGGGTACAAATAGGCAACTTGGGGTTGGAGGCAGCCCGTGGCTGCCTGCTGTACCTGGCTAGCATACAAAAATATGGCGAAGCCCACGTCATTTTTTTGGTGGGCAAAAAACTTCTGCATACAGTCCTGGATGGAGTATGCTGAGCCTTGTAGTTCTGCAGCTGCTGTCTGCTCTTCTCCATACAGACAGACAGCAGCTGCAGAACTACAAGGCTCAGCATACTCTATCCAGGACTGTATGCAGAAGTTTTTTGCCCCCTGAAAAAATTATGTGGGCTTCGCCATATTTTCGTATGCTAGCCAGGTACAGCAGGCAGGTACGGCTGCCCCCAACCCCCAGTTGCCTATTTGTACCCGGCTGGGAACCAAAAATAAAGGGAAGCCCTTTTTTTATTATTTAATGAATTTCATGAAATAATTAGAAAACAAATGACGTAGGCTTCGCCCCATTTTTGTGTCCAGCCAGGTACAACTAGGCAGCTGGGGATTGGAATCCGCAGCACAGGTTGGCCTGAGCTTTCTGGGCCCCACTGCTGCGAATTGCAGACGGCAGCCACCTCAGAAAATGGCATTTTCATAGAAGCGCCATATTCTGGCGCTGTATCCAACTCTTCCAGCACCTGCCTGCTATACCTGGCTAGCATACAAAAATATGGCGAAGCTCACGTCCTTTTTTTGTAGTTTTTTGGCAAAAAAAATAAAAAATGCTTCCCTGGATTTTCCATTGCCAGTGAAGGTAACACCAAGCAGTGGGGGTTAGCAGCCAGTAGCTGCTTGGATTACCCTTAGCTAGCAATACAAAAAATGCAGCGGGAGCCCATATATATTTTTTTTAATTATTTATTTAAATAACTAAAAACAAAATGAGCTTCCCTGTATTTTGATTGCTGGACATCACAGTGCTGTAAAAATAAATCTTTAAAAAAAATGACGTAGCGCTCCGCGGTATTTTTGATTCTCAGCGCAGATAAAGCAGACAGCTATGGGTTGCCACCCCCATCTGCCTGCCGTTACCTTGGTTGGCAATCAAAATACAGGGAAGCCCATTAATTTTTTCTATTTAAAAAATAGTTAAAAAAAACAATGACGTTGGGTCCCCCCATTTTTGATAGCCAGCTAGGGTAAAGCAGACGGCTGCAGCCTGAAAACCACAGCTGGCAGCTTTATCGTGGTTGGGGATCCAATGTGGAGGTCCCCTCAGGCTCTTTTTTATAATTATTTTATAAATATTAATAATTACACAATAAAAGTAGGGTCCCCCCCAAATTGGATCACCAGCCAAGGTAAAGCGGACAGCTGTGGTCTGGTATTCTCAGGGTGGGAAGGTCCATAGTTATTGGGCCTTCACAGCCTAAAAATAGCAGACCGCAGGCACCCCAGACGTGGCGCATTCACTAGATGCGCCAATCCTGGCGCTTCACCCCAGCTCATCCCGTGCCCTGGTGCAGTGGCAAACGGGGTAATAAATCGGGTTGATACTAGCTGTAAAGTCACCTGAGATCAAGCCCAGCAGTTTGTGATGTCATGGCATCTATTAGATACCCAACATCATAAACTGTCAGTACTAACAAAAAAAAAAATCGACAAAAGAAATTTATTTGAAAAAACAGTCCCCAAAACATTTCCTCTTTCACCAATTTATTATAAGAAAAAAAATAAAGGGGTCCCACGACGACTTTGGACCGTCTAGAATATGGGGGGGAGACACTCAGGGAACGTATCCCCCATTTTCTAGGAGTGCGGACCCTTCATGTGAGGAGTGTGGGTGCAATGAATCTGCACTCACTCTCCCCGGGTCCACAGCAGCAGAGTCCATGTCATAATGGTTGCTACCAAAGCTGCAATGCCCTGCTCATGAGGTAAGGGCATGCCTAATCAGGAGAACTACTGTAGAGGAAGCTCTGCTCACTGGTATATAGGTGCTCAGAGGTAATAATAGATAAAATTAGTGAGTAACCTCGGCACTCTAAATCTCCCAGACTAAGTCAGTAAGTCACAACGGATAGTAATGCAAAATCACTCTTTATTGGTCCGTATTAAGAAAACATTTTTTTTCATAAGCATATATGTTTTTGTCCAAAACAAGTTACAAATGACGTTTCGGCCTGAGCCTTCGTCAGATTGGACTTATCTGCATGTAATCATGAAAAATGACAATAATCAGTATCACATAAGAGTGAGAGAACAATAACATAAACTCGAACAATGTAGAGGTACAATTGGGATGCAGCAAAAAAATTGCAACACAGCAAGAAATGAAACACATGATACAAATGTCATAATGCAGTACAAGGACAATATAGTAATGACAAATATGGGGTCAGAGTAGGCTTAGACAGCTCTGTTACGAAAGAGATGTCAATCATAAAGTAACATGTGCAGTAGGTGTAGAGCTACACTATGCATGGCAGAGCTAATAGGTAGACCGACCATAGAAAAAGAACGGAGAAAAAGTGGAGAAAAAGTGGAGAAAAAGTGGAGAAAAAGTGGAGAAAAAATGGAGAAAAAAATGCAGAAAAAGTGGAGAAAAAGTGGAGAAAAAGTGGAGAAAAAGTGGAGAAAAAATGGAGAAGAAATGGAGAAGAAGTGGCGAAGAAGAAGTGGAGAAGAAGTGTTTGTTCATGCCAGGTGGGATATAAATAATTTTTTACCGGCGCTGTCATTTACTGTAACGTGATCATCGGTGTATGGTGTATACCTGTGATCACGTGAGCGGGGACCGGAAAAACCGTCCTGAATCATGATCTCCAGAGTCTCAGCTAGCCCTGAAACCTCGGAGATTTTCTGACGCCGGGGGGCGCTATTCACTTATTTCTGCCTGCTGTTTATAAACGGCGGATCAGAATAAGGGTACATTAACACGACCGATCCATTTTTGCGGTCTGCAAAAAACAGTCCTTTTTGTTTCACGGGTGCATCCGTGTGGCATCCGTTTCCGTTCCGTAGACGGTCCGTATGTCATCTGTTTGTCATCCGTGTGCCTTCCGTTTTTTTGTGTACTGCAAAAAAACTGAAGGAGGGTAAATGCATAAATTTACCCAGGATCCATAGCTTCATCCTACATGAGGCGGTCACATGTTCACTCCAGTGCCATTTTCTACTGCTTTTCACAGCGTAGAGCGCTCTGGTGATTTTCTTGTGCTTGTGCACTTCATATCAGTCTTTTCTGTTATTATAATGGCAGAAAGACACTTAATGTCCCACTCTCCTGCATTTTGTAATTTTGCACCCTTTGGTGCCTTTCATGTGGCACTAAGGGGTGCTTAGCTTTGTATTTAGCCAAAAAAATAAAAAAAAAAAAATGACGTAGGGTTCCCCCTAGTTTTGTAGCCAGCTAGGGTAAAGCAGACGGCTGCAGCCTGCAGACCACAGCTGGCAACCTCACCTTGGCTGGTAATCCAAAACTGAGGGCACCCCACGCTGTTATTTTAAATTAAATAAATAATTAAAAAAAAAAACACGTAGGGGTCCCCCCAAAATTGGATCACCAGCCAAGGTAAAGCAGGCAGCTGGGGTCTGATATTCTCAGACTAGGGAGGTCCATGGTTATTGGACTCTCCCCAGCCTAAAAATAGCAGGCCGCAGCCGCCCCAGAAGTGGCGCATCCATTAGATGCGCCAATCCTGGTGCTTCGCCCCAGCTCATCCCGCGCCCTGGTGCGGTGGCAAACGGGGTAATATATGGGGTTAATACCAGATGTGTAATGTAACCTGGCACCAAGCCCTGGGGTTGTTGAGGTCAGGCGTCTATCAGATACCCGACATCACCAACCCAATCAGTAATAAAAAAAAATAGACGACAAACACATTTTTATTTGAAAAAACACTCCCCAAAATATTCCCTCTTTAACCAATTTATTAGAAAGAAAAACAAATCCAGGTCTGGTGTAATCAAAGGGGTTGCCATGACGATCCACACTGTCCCAGTCAATGAAGAGCAGGAAGTTCCCCATTGGCTGGGAGAGCAATGCAGTGACCTGAGCTAACATCAATGGGTCAACCCAGGTCACTGCAGGGCATGACAAGTGCTGCTGTCAGCGAGGTACATTACCTGCGCTGATCTCCAGCACTGCTGACAGCAACTGTCACTGAGTTCAATGACCGCCGCCTTCACAGCCAAGTATCGCGAGAGGCCCGTGACGTCACCGCTAGTCAGTCTCGGGTCGGAAGCGAGAGAAGGTGATGTGACAAGCGGCGGCCATGGAGGACAGTGACAGCGCTGAGGTCGGGATGGCGGGACTTCATCACCGCAGGTAAGCCGAGCGGGACCATGTGTGCAGAGTGTGTGTGCAGAGTGTGTGTGCAGAGTGTGTGTGTGTACGTGTGTACATGCCGCGGGCAGGAGGGGGCGGAGCGAGCTGAGCGGGGAAGTGTGGGCTTCCTGCACGTAACTAGGATAAACATCGGGTTACTAACCAAAGCGCTTTGCTTGGATACCCGATGTTTATCTTGGTTACCAGCTTCTGGCAGGCTGCCAGCGATGGCTCCTGCACACTGTAGCTGTAAAAAGCCCTGCTTTTTGCTGCTAGAACCGTTCTCGAACGTATCTAGAACTATCGAGCTTTTAGCAAAAAGCTCGAGTTCTAGTTCGATCTAGAACAGCCCCCAAAATCACTCAAACCGCGAACTGGAGAACCGCGAACCGCGCTCAACTCTACTCAACACACAGCCATTAATGTCTAAACCACTGACATCAAAAGATAATACACCCATACAGCCATTAGTCAAAATGGCCAAATTGTGCCCAAAGTGTCAATATTTTGTGTGGCCACCATTATTTCCAAACACTACCCTAACTTTCTTGGGCATTGAGTTCACTAGAGCTTCACAGGTTGCCCCTGGAATCCTCTTCCATCCTTCACAATTACATCACGGAGCTGGTGAATGTTAGACACCTTGCATTCTTCAACCTTTTTTTTTGAGGATGTCTCAGAGATGCTCAATAGGGTTTAGGTTTGGAGACATACTTTACCAGTCCAGCACCTTTACCCTCAGGTTCTATGGCAAGGCAGTTGTCATCTTGGAGGTGTGTTTGGGGTATTTACCATGTTAGAATATTGCCCTGCATACCAGTTTCCAAAGGGAGGAGATCATGCTTTCCTTCAGTATGTCACAATACATGTTGGCATTTATGGTTCCCTCAATGAACTGTGGCTTCCTACAGCCAGCAGCATTCATGCAGTCCCAAATCATGACACTCCCACCACCATACTTGACTGCAGGCAAGACACACTTGTCTTTGTACTCCTCACCTGGTTGCTGCCACACACATGCTGGACACCATCTGAATCAAATAAGTTTATCTTGGTCTCATGAAGCCACAGGACAGGGTTCCAGTAATACATGTTCTTAGTCTGCTTGTCATCAGGAAACTGTTCTCAAGCATTCTTGTGCATCTATAGAAGAGGCTTTCTTCTGGGATGACAGCTATTCAGACCAATTGGATGCAGTGTGTGGTTCATGATCTGAGCATTGACAGGCTGATCCCCCCACCCCTTTAAGCTCTGCAGCAATTCTGGCAGCACTAACATGTCTATTTTGAAAAAAACAACCCCTGGATATGACGCCGAACATGTGCACTCAACTTCATGACATGACAAGGCCTGTTTTGAGAGTGACCTGTCTTGTTAAACTGCTGTATGCTCTTGGCCACCATGCTGCAGCTCTGTTTTAGTGTGTTTGCAATAGTCTTATAGCCCAGGCCATCTTTATGTACAGCAACAATCCTTTTTTCAGATCCTCAGAGAATTCTTTGCCATGAGGTGCAATGTTGAACCTCCAGTGACCAGTATGAGAGTGTGTGAGAGATAACACCACATATAACACAACTGTTCACCATTCACACCTGAGACCTTGTAACACTATTGAGTTTCATGAGACCAGGGAGGAAAGATAGCTAATTTGGTACAAGTTTGCTTTTTTTTTCACTAAGGGGTGTACTCATTTTTGTTGCCAGTGGCTTAAACATTAATAACTGTGTGTTGAGATATTTAGAGGACACACCAAATTAACACTGTTAATCAAGCTGTGGACTGTCAACTTTACATTGTATCAAAGAGTCACATCTTTAGTGTTGTCCCATGAAAAGTTATAATTAGATATTTAAAGAAATGTGAGGGGTGCACTGATTTTTGTGGTATACTGTAAGCCACTGTGCACTCTTTAAAGCTGCTGCTATTGCCAGCTTTGCCTCTGCAGCATCAGAGCACCATTTGAAAACTGTAAAGCAAACTGCAGAGTTGGCCAGTAGCCTAGATACTGAGCTGTAAAGACTAACATTAAAAATCCCTCCATTTTTGAAAACAGAGAGAATGTTTAATACGAAGTCAATTGCAAAGTTGCCTGAGTGTAACCACGGAGAAACCAAGGGAAAAATTGTGAAAACATACCCTGCTGTAACTAAATAAAAGCATAGTGCATATAAACATAGGGTACTTAGTAAACACTGTTTTTGATCAAAAAAAGCATAAAGCTATCCCACCAACGCCAAGGTGTACCCAGTTGGGATAGTACCTACACTCTCTAATATTAAAACCTTACCATGGGTCTAAAATAGGCCTCAATGTGGCTAAGGGCTGAGAGCGACCGGGTCCCAACAGGACACACACAGTCAGTCAGGGGGATTCACAGAATGAAATGTCCAGCTCACCAAGAGGGAGGGCCACACCCCATTTGTACTGAATACAAAAAAACTACATAAAAACAAAAAAGTGAGCCGGAGTATGAGATGGTATACATGGAGCTTGTGAGCTCATGTTCACACTGGCCATTAGACAAAGAGAAACCAAGGGAAAAATTGTGAAAACATACCCTGCTGTAACTAAATAAAAGCATAGTGCATATAAACATAGGGTACTTAGTAAACACTGTTTTTGATCAAAAAAAGCATAAAGCTATCCCACCAACGCCAAGGTGTACCCAGTTGGGATAGTACCTACACTCTCTAATATTAAAACCTTACCATGGGTCTAAAATAGGCCTCAATGTGGCTAAGGGCTGAGAGCGACCGGGTCCCAACAGGACACACACAGTCAGTCAGGGGGATTCACAGAATGAAATGTCCAGCTCACCAAGAGGGAGGGCCACACCCCATTTGTACTGAATACAAAAAAACTACATAAAAACAAAAAAGTGAGCCGGAGTATGAGATGGTATACATGGAGCTTGTGAGCTCATGTTCACACTGGCCATTAGACAAAGAGAAACCAAGGGAAAAATTGTGAAAACATACCCTGCTGTAACTAAATAAAAGCATAGTGCATATAAACATAGGGTACTTAGTAAACACTGTTTTTGATCAAAAAAAGCATAAAGCTATCCCACCAACGCCAAGGTGTACCCAGTTGGGATAGTACCTACACTCTCTAATATTAAAACCTTACCATGGGTCTAAAATAGGCCTCAATGTGGCTAAGGGCTGAGAGCGACCGGGTCCCAACAGGACACACACAGTCAGTCAGGGGGATTCACAGAATGAAATGTCCAGCTCACCAAGAGGGAGGGCCACACCCCATTTGTACTGAATACAAAAAAACTACATAAAAACAAAAAAGTGAGCCGGAGTATGAGATGGTATACATGGAGCTTGTGAGCTCATGTTCACACTGGCCATTAGACAAAGAGAAACCAAGGGAAAAATTGTGAAAACATACCCTGCTGTAACTAAATAAAAGCATAGTGCATATAAACATAGGGTACTTAGTAAACACTGTTTTTGATCAAAAAAAGCATAAAGCTATCCCACCAACGCCAAGGTGTACCCAGTTGGGATAGTACCTACACTCTCTAATATTAAAACCTTACCATGGGTCTAAAATAGGCCTCAATGTGGCTAAGGGCTGAGAGCGACCGGGTCCCAACAGGACACACACAGTCAGTCAGGGGGATTCACAGAATGAAATGTCCAGCTCACCAAGAGGGAGGGCCACACCCCATTTGTACTGAATACAAAAAAACTACATAAAAACAAAAAAGTGAGCCGGAGTATGAGATGGTATACATGGAGCTTGTGAGCTCATGTTCACACTGGCCATTAGACAAAGAGAAACCAAGGGAAAAATTGTGAAAACATACCCTGCTGTAACTAAATAAAAGCATAGTGCATATAAACATAGGGTACTTAGTAAACACTGTTTTTGATCAAAAAAAGCATAAAGCTATCCCACCAACGCCAAGGTGTACCCAGTTGGGATAGTACCTACACTCTCTAATATTAAAACCTTACCATGGGTCTAAAATAGGCCTCAATGTGGCTAAGGGCTGAGAGCGACCGGGTCCCAACAGGACACACACAGTCAGTCAGGGGGATTGCTTTTATTTAGTTACAGCAGGGTATGTTTTCACAATTTTTCCCTTGGTTTCTCTTTGTCTAATGGCCAGTGTGAACATGAGCTCACAAGCTCCATGTATACCATCTCATACTCCGGCTCACTTTTTTGTTTTTATGTAGTTTTTTTGTATTCAGTACAAATGGGGTGTGGCCCTCCCTCTTGGTGAGCTGGACATTTCATTCTGTGAATCCCCCTGACTGACTGTGTGTGTCCTGTTGGGACCCGGTCGCTCTCAGCCCTTAGCCACATTGAGGCCTATTTTAGACCCATGGTAAGGTTTTAATATTAGAGAGTGTAGGTACTATCCCAACTGGGTACACCTTGGCGTTGGTGGGATAGCTTTATGCTTTTTTTGATCAAAAACAGTGTTTACTAAGTACCCTATGTTTATATGCACTATGCTTTTATTTAGTTACAGCAGGGTATGTTTTCACAATTTTTCCCTTGGTTTCTCTTTGTCTAATGGCCAGTGTGAACATGAGCTCACAAGCTCCATGTATACCATCTCATACTCCGGCTCACTTTTTTGTTTTTATGTAGTTTTTTTGTATTCAGTACAAATGGGGTGTGGCCCTCCCTCTTGGTGAGCTGGACATTTCATTCTGTGAATCCCCCTGACTGACTGTGTGTGTCCTGTTGGGACCCGGTCGCTCTCAGCCCTTAGCCACATTGAGGCCTATTTTAGACCCATGGTAAGGTTTTAATATTAGAGAGTGTAGGTACTATCCCAACTGGGTACACCTTGGCGTTGGTGGGATAGCTTTATGCTTTTTTTGATCAAAAACAGTGTTTACTAAGTACCCTATGTTTATATGCACTATGCTTTTATTTAGTTACAGCAGGGTATGTTTTCACAATTTTTCCCTTGGTTTCTCTTTGTCTAATGGCCAGTGTGAACATGAGCTCACAAGCTCCATGTATACCATCTCATACTCCGGCTCACTTTTTTGTTTTTATGTAGTTTTTTTGTATTCAGTACAAATGGGGTGTGGCCCTCCCTCTTGGTGAGCTGGACATTTCATTCTGTGAATCCCCCTGACTGACTGTGTGTGTCCTGTTGGGACCCGGTCGCTCTCAGCCCTTAGCCACATTGAGGCCTATTTTAGACCCATGGTAAGGTTTTAATATTAGAGAGTGTAGGTACTATCCCAACTGGGTACACCTTGGCGTTGGTGGGATAGCTTTATGCTTTTTTTGATCAAAAACAGTGTTTACTAAGTACCCTATGTTTATATGCACTATGCTTTTATTTAGTTACAGCAGGGTATGTTTTCACAATTTTTCCCTTGGTTTCTCTTTGTCTAATGGCCAGTGTGAACATGAGCTCACAAGCTCCATGTATACCATCTCATACTCCGGCTCACTTTTTTGTTTTTATGTAGTTTTTTTGTATTCAGTACAAATGGGGTGTGGCCCTCCCTCTTGGTGAGCTGGACATTTCATTCTGTGAATCCCCCTGACTGACTGTGTGTGTCCTGTTGGGACCCGGTCGCTCTCAGCCCTTAGCCACATTGAGGCCTATTTTAGACCCATGGTAAGGTTTTAATATTAGAGAGTGTAGGTACTATCCCAACTGGGTACACCTTGGCGTTGGTGGGATAGCTTTATGCTTTTTTTGATCAAAAACAGTGTTTACTAAGTACCCTATGTTTATATGCACTATGCTTTTATTTAGTTACAGCAGGGTATGTTTTCACAATTTTTCCCTTGGTTTCTCTTTGTCTAATGGCCAGTGTGAACATGAGCTCACAAGCTCCATGTATACCATCTCATACTCCGGCTCACTTTTTTGTTTTTATGTAGTTTTTTTGTGTTCAGTACAAATGGGGTGTGGCCCTCCCTCTTGGTGAGCTGGACATTTCATTCTGTGAATCCCCCTGACTGACTGTGTGTGTCCTGTTGGGACCCGGTCGCTCTCAGCCCTTAGCCACATTGAGGCCTATTTTAGACCCATGGTAAGGTTTTAATATTAGAGAGTGTAGGTACTATCCCAACTGGGTACACCTTGGCGTTGGTGGGATAGCTTTATGCTTTTTTTGATCAAAAACAGTGTTTACTAAGTACCCTATGTTTATATGCACTATGCTTTTATTTAGTTACAGCAGGGTATGTTTTCACAATTTTTCCCTTGGTTTCTCTTTGTCTAATGGCCAGTGTGAACATGAGCTCACAAGCTCCATGTATACCATCTCATACTCCGGCTCACTTTTTTGTTTTTATGTAGTTTTTTTGTATTCAGTACAAATGGGGTGTGGCCCTCCCTCTTGGTGAGCTGGACATTTCATTCTGTGAATCCCCCTGACTGACTGTGTGTGTCCTGTTGGGACCCGGTCGCTCTCAGCCCTTAGCCACATTGAGGCCTATTTTAGACCCATGGTAAGGTTTTAATATTAGAGAGTGTAGGTACTATCCCAACTGGGTACACCTTGGCGTTGGTGGGATAGCTTTATGCTTTTTTTGATCAAAAACAGTGTTTACTAAGTACCCTATGTTTATATGCACTATGCTTTTATTTAGTTACAGCAGGGTATGTTTTCACAATTTTTCCCTTGGTTTCTCTTTGTCTAATGGCCAGTGTGAACATGAGCTCACAAGCTCCATGTATACCATCTCATACTCCGGCTCACTTTTTTGTTTTTTTGTTTTTTTGTTTTTTTGTTTTTTTGTTTTTTTGTTTTTACTGAGTGTAACCACGTATGAACTATAGAACTCCTTTAACTGGCTTTTGATAAGACACTGTAGGAGTTATAGGTACAAAAGAAAAATCATACTCATCTATGCCTTTAGTAGCTTGTGCTGGGCACTGCTATGACATATTTGTGGTACGCTACTATCAGCAAGTGTGAACATGGCAAGCTTAAAGGGAATCTGTCACCCTTTTGCATTTTTGTAGTTATTTATATGTTCATATGTAACGCCCCTGTAAACGGGTCGTTACAGGGTATTAAATGTTACCCCATTTTTCCCGGGCAGGAGGAAGAAGGGTCCCCACAACACACACTAACATCACACTGGCAGGAAGGAGTTAACAGCATTTGCAGCATGAAGTTTGTTCTGAGTCCATGACTCATCCTGTCTCCTTAATGTGCAGGTGGCTGGACACAGGCAGGTCCCCATGACAACCAAGGGGAGGGGGGCCTGAAGGAGTGAGTTTAGTGCAGAGCACACAGAAGTTTTGGGCAGAACATCAGAGGCTGCAAGGGAGAGCAGACGTCCAGAGAACATCTCCTGTTGAGGAGATGCCACGAGACCAGGGCTGATAACACCTAGAGGAGGGGAATGGAGCTGAGGACTGGGGTTCCCTGGAGAAAGTTGTACCCGGTGGCGGTTGGTGTTGTACACTACCGGGGATGAGAGAAACAGAGAGGCGGCGAGTTCCCAAGATGCTCTATGCCACGGGGACGGCACTAACGCACCGAAAGGGAGAGACCCCCAGAACACCTCACCGGACACCCCTTCCTCCTACCTGCCCGGGACTGACCAAAGGCTACAGGCGGCGAGGACCAGCACCCGGGTGCGATGTGAAACGGACTTTAAATAAAGAACAACTGGAACCGCACACCATGACTGCTGTGAGTAATGCCGCCGCCTTGTGCCCCCGGTGTCCCTGAGGACTGTTGCCCTGGGTCTCATTAACCTCCCGGGGCTCCCCCGCTCCACCCGTGGGGAGCGATTCCATCCGGCTGCCCGTAACACCTGCCCCGGAGAGAGACCGCGCAGCGGCGGCTTAACACCTGGCCGCAAACCACGGGTGGCGCTGCAAGCACCCCCCGTCCCTGTCCCGTACCATTTCCTGGGGAAGAGCGATGGCAAGCCCCCCCCCCAGGGACCCCGTTACCCTCCTTCCATCCCCCTTGTAACACCGGACTGACGGTCGGACTTTCCTTTTATTGAAACCCGCCGGGGGTCACGGAAGCCGGGTCGGGCCACTCATAGCCTGACCCCGAATACCACCGGCCCGGTGACCGTGCGAGCCCTGCAAGCCCCGGCGTGGGCGTTTCACATACAGGTGGGATAGAGGTGAAATTAGCCATACCTGTATGCCTCCTGGATGATGGATGCGTTTTGGAACAATCCTCTTTTATTTATTTTACCTTCCAGGCTATGGGGCATGTGCTGCTTGGAAGATAAGCCGGCTACCAGTCTTCATTATCCCTAATTTCTCCTCTTCTTCTGTTTAGTATGCGCCTGTGATGTCAGGAGCGTAACTGGAAATCTTGCGCCTGCCCATTCTGACTGCCATCTCTCCCCCTGTACTTTTTCGCCCTTCTGTGAGCACAGTCTTCAGTTTTGATGTGCGCAGGTGTCTCAAAGTGACTGAAGTAGCATTGACACCTCGGTGCATGTGCACATCAAAACTGAAGACTGTACCCACGGAAGGGCGAAAAAGTACAGGGGGAGAGACGGGATGCAGAATGCGCAGGCGCAGGATTTCCAGCTGCACTCCTGAGATAACAGGTGCATACTAAAGAGAAAAGGAGGAGAAATTGGGGATAATGAAGACTAGAGGCTGGCTTATCTTCTGGGCAGCACAGCCCCATAGCCTGGAAGATAGAAGATATAAAAAAGTATTTTGCCAAATGACCCCTCATCCAGGAGGCATTCAGGTATGGCTAATTTCACCTTTATGCCACCTGTATGCTCATATAATAACTAAAAAACACAAAAGGATGATAGATTCCCTTTAACAATGATGCTGAAGAGATATTCTCTTTTTCGAGATCTATGGACATCATAGCTGGGCTCCCCCAGTAAGAACCCCACAATTTTGCAAAATCAGAAAACTGTTTACAAGGAGTGTCTTGGACTTAGCCTAGCCATGGTTCAAACCCATTGGTCATCATGTTGTAACGGGGTGCCTCGGGGATTGTAGTCGTGGCCCCTTCTGCTAGGCTTACCCCTGGTGCCGCCGTCACTTTGGGGACAGGAGATGACTTGGTGGGGCAGAGTGTGGTGGTGCAGACGCCGTCGTCGGTTGTACAGAGACTCTGCAGACGTGGATCAATTGAACCAGCAGGCATTTTTATTAAACACTTCTTCACAGAGGCACAACACTCCAGGTGACTTCACACTTTTTACTGAGAGAAAGAAAACCTGTTCCTGACGTCTCCTCCAGTGGGGATGTGCCCGGCTAATCCACTTCACCTGGCTCCCACTCTGGCTAACACAGACCGGACCCACACCAGTACTGCTTCACACTTGAGGCTACTTCTTCCCTTCTTTTCTCCGGCTTTCCTATTCATCCAGCTCCCACACTCTGCCCCTTCTGCTTCTTCTCTCCCGTCCCGGACTCGACTGCCTGCTGGCTCTAACTTTTTCCTCACAACTCTTCTTCACCCTCCCCTTTCTTCTGCCGGCTCCTCCTTTCCTCTGCCCTGTTTCTGTGGAGACAGCCGTCCCACCCGGCCATTAGGGGAACCACTAAAACAGTGTAATTACAATAAAACATTTTTATTAAATAGCATCTATATTAACTTCAACACTACACCTCCTTGTAAGGGGTCTGCCCACCCCTTACATACCTCCCCTCTTTAAGCCTAAGCCTCCCGGCAAGGCATAACCTAAAAACCACATTTAAGTAAGAAAGTAATTTCCATAAAACTATAAACAGGTCCAAATCAGGGCACACGCAAGGGGCGCACAAGTCCGGCGCCCGGAGTCCCTCCTGGGAGCTCCCGGTCTTAGGAGATAGCGTGCCTGGAGGCCTTCAGTAAGCACTCCCGGTCTTTGCAGGTCTTCTGCCCGGAGGCTTTTGCAGCACTCCCGGTCTTAGACGGCAGGAACACAAAATAGCAAAGTTTCCTTTAACCACACGGAGGGAACCCCTGGCTCAGTCCAGCGTCAGGCTCCTTCCGGGCTCCGTAGCTTGAACAGGTTGAAAACGATAAAACTTTTCCGGCTCTTCAACAATACCGGTAATCAATACAAACAGGTCAATTATCTTCCGGTCATGACAGTTCACTCAGGGTGATAAGCACGTTGCCATTCAGCCCGCTGAGCCCTCACATAATCAGACAGGGACTGATCTGGCAAGCGGCGCAGCCTCTGGAAGGGTTCATAGTTGACAGTTGGCTCCGGTGTCTCGGTCTCCGGTCTCGTCTCCTCAACCCCCGACGGGGGTGATGGGGTCGCTGCACGGGACGGCTGGGGGCTGCCCATGACGATTACCGGGTGAGTAACCAGGCTCTGTTGAATAGCCAGCACCGCCGGGGTCCCCTTCTCTGGGTCAGCGCTCGGTCCGGTCATGACTTCAGGTGCTACTGCCAGTGTGCTTCTCGGGCGGGAAATCTCAGCCAGTACCGGTCTTTGCTGTGCACGCCGCCGGTATTGGCACTCTTCCCACTCAATTTCTTGCTGCCACTGGGCAGCCTCTTGGGTAGTGGGCATCCGGGTCACTCCTACCGCAAATAGGCCCCGGCATCCCACCTCTCTCAGGAACCTCACCTTCTCTCCCGGGTATAAGGTGTGAAGGCGTTGTGGAGGCCCTCAGTGTTCAGGTTCACCCGGTTGTAAAAGTAATGGTCACCGGTCTCTTCATCCTCGATGAAACCATAGCCCTCTTTCTGGTTGAACTTAACTACGGTGCCGACGGTACACTGTCGTTCGAACTCATCACTCAGGGGACCGGCCATCATTTCGCGGGCCACGGTCTCGGCCAGTAGTCTCTCCTGCACCGGATCGGGTTCAGGCGATGGGGATTTTTGCTGCGTCAGGGGCGTCGGCTTCACCGGCTCCCAAAAGAACCCCCACTCGTCCTCTTCTAGCTCCTGGGCATGTCGCTCTTCCGGGGCCGGAACTGCTGTGTGGGTTGGAGATCCCACCTCGCCTGGCGGGAATACCTCCGGACACTGGTGTGGAGTTCCCAGGACTTTGTTGCCCGGATGTAGCTGTGCCTTGTAGGTGGCCCGGACTTCGGTCGAGGTCTCACCGGTCGCGGCATCCCAGGTAGTGACCCAGGTTACTTTTGTGGGCCGCTCCGGTCCTTCGGGCACAGCCGGTAAGGCAATGGCAAGTCCTTCTGTGGTCGCAGTTTGCTTCGGGCGTCCTCTCCCCATGCTGGTTGCTACCAGCGCGCCCACTGCAGCATGTTGCTTCCTCAGGATTTCCATCTTGCTCAAAGTCACTTTCTGAGTAGTCGCTTCTGGTAATGGCGTCGGGGACAGTGGAGAAGCTGGGGAAGGTAGAGGCGGGGCTTCTTTTCCCGCTCTAGGGTACGCTCCACCCCCAGTCTCGCACATCACGTCGACCCGGCCAAGGCGGCTCTTCTTTCTTGCTGCGACACCGCCCACTTCACATGTCTTCCTCAGCATCATCCCGGGGCTAGCACCTCCCCTCTTTGAGCGGCGCACTCCGCACTTCTTTTTCTTCACCGGCCAGCCCCAGGCTCTTCTTTTGGCGCCAATTCTTCGCGCGCTCACTGTGTCCATGAAGACGACGGCCATCTTGCCGCCATCTTGTGCCCGGTCCAACGCCTTAGGCACCACTTCTTCCCACCATGGGATCGGGACCCTTCGCCAATAATCCGGATCCTGTGCCCTAGGCACCACTTGGTCTCCATCTTCTTGAATCGGGACCCCTTGCATATAATCCGGATCCTGCCGACTACGCCACATGTAACGGGGTGCCTCGGGGATTGTAGTCGTGGCCCCTTCTGCTAGGCTTACCCCTGGTGCCGCCGTCACTTTGGGGACAGGAGATGACTTGGTGGGGCAGAGTGTGGTGGTGCAGACGCCGTCGTCGGTTGTACAGAGACTCTGCAGACGTGGATCAATTGAACCAGCAGGCATTTTTATTAAACACTTCTTCTTCACAGAGGCACAACACTCCAGGTGACTTCACACTTTTTGCTGAGAGAAAGAAAACCTGTTCCTGACGTCTCCTCCAGTGGGGATGTGCCCGGCTAATCCACTTCACCTAGCTCCCACTCTGGCTAACACAGACCGGACCCACACCAGTACTGCTTCACACTTGAGGCTACTTCTTCCCTTCTTTTCTCCGGCTTTCCTATTCATCCAGCTCCCACACTCTGCCCCTTCTGCTTCTTCTCTCCCGTCCCGGACTCGACTGCCTGCTGGCTCTAACTTTTTCCTCACAACTCTTCTTCAGCCTCCCCTTTCTTCTACCGGCTTCTCCTTTCCTCTGCCCTGTTTCTGTGGAGACAGCCGTCCCACCCGGCCATTAGGGGAACCACTAAAACAGTGTAATTACAATAAAACATTTTTATTAAATAGCATCTATATTAACTTCAACACTACACCTCCTTGTAAGGGGTCTGCCCACCCCTTACAATGTACTACTAATTTTTGTCTTATATCTGCTTTTGATAATGTAATTGAACAGAGGGAACAGTTACCGTTTTTGTATTTCTGTTGTTCATAAAAGGAAGATAAATTAGATGATAATTACATAGGGAATAATTCAAGCATAAGTTCCTTGGAGAAGTTACACTATAGAATGCCATATACAGTACATGGCCACATCGTAAGGGCTTCCTGTTGATTTTTATATTTTGCTATATAGTCTCAATGAATGCAAACATATTATAATTATGACTGTGTCGTACTGGTAGAATAGTGAGTCTATTTTGATCTATAAAGGCTGGTTAAAGGGCAGAGGCTTAATCAAATTCTTTCCATGTTACAGAAGATGAAACCTAATAAAGTGGTCTTATTTGTCACCTGAAATTTCGGTTAAAAATGATTAATCTGCTTAAACGCAGTCCTAATAGGATTGAAGTGATCCTTAGAACATGCCCTGAATAAAGAGCTGAAATCATAATGAATATTGTGCCGTTATTAAAACAACTTTATACGACATTAAAGTTTCTTGGTGAAATTAATCAGACAAAAGTAAGCCTGCCTGGTGTCTGGCATTAGTAATTACTTCCATTTACATGGCTGATTGCTAGATAACGGCTATTAGTCAAGTCCTTTTCCAATTGCCAGACGAGAAGACAATAAAAAAAAATTGATATCTACTGAAAAGGAGGGTCAGTCTCTTAACTTGTCATGTAGACCAAGTTATTGAAGGAATGAATGACACGTATTAAATTAACTTCATCCGAGATTCAGAAAAATGTTAAATATTCATGTGGAATTTATGACAAAAATAAATTTGCATGCTGTGTTGCATAACGTATTTTAGAGGCATTCTTCCCTAGAAGATTTTCTTCAAAGTGACAATATATTGGGATACAGAGACAGCGTATGACAGTGCATAAAAATATAGAACAAAAGGGGCTTCAACCATCATCATACAAGCTCCATGAATAGGGTAGATAAGACCTTTAAATTGCAATACAATCTGCATAAAATATTAGACAAATAACAATGGATCTGGTGTACTTACTGAAAGTCCATAATAGGATGGTGGTAAAATACTCAGTAAAAGACTAAATGGAATCTCTATCCACCTGTCCTGAATGACAGCTCCTCAGTGTCCATCCTCCCTGTTGCTGCTGAGATCTTAGGCCATGTGCCCACGGGAGCTTTTTGCTGCGGAGTTTGGATTTTCCAGATAAATCCGCAGGTTTTAGCATGTACAGGCACTCCCCATGTTACCCTATGGGACATGGGGAGTGTCTGTGTCCACGCTGCGGAAAGTGCGGCTGCGGAATCTCCTGCGGAGATCCCTCAGCCGCACCTAACTGCATGTCAATTATTCATGCGGATTTACTTGCGGAGATCCCGGCTCTCCGCTATGGAGATAGAAGCCGGGACGTCCGCAGGTAAATCGCGTGAAAGTCCGCATGTTTCCCGCAGCTATTCCGCTGGAAACTCGTAGCTAAAAATAGCTGCGGATGCCGGCGGGCAGCTGCGGGAAACATGCGGCCATACCTGTGAATATATCCGCAGGTACGAGCTCCCGTGGGCACATGGCCTTACACTGTTCAGCACAAGCTGCAGCTCTCAGTCAGGTGGGTGGGAGTGAATACACTTGGACTCCTGAACTCTTTCACTCTTTAGCTAGATATATTTTAATTTCTGAATTGTATAGCCATTCTAACATTGATTTTCAAGGTACATATAAAATCCTCATCATGTTTAAAAATCTGGAGCAGAGCGGAGTGTTGGGGTAACAGAAGTGAGATGAGTATGTGGTTAGATTTTTTTTATATGTGTATGGAATGTGTACCATACACATATAGGGAGCTATATGGGGGCTCATGCTGTACATAGGCAGCTATGTGGGGGCTCATGCTGTATATGAGGGCTATATGGGAGCTCATCCTGTATATAGAGCCTTTCTGGAGGCACATACCGAATATAGGAGCTATGTGGGGGCTTATACTCTATGTAGAAAGCTCTGTTGGGCCTCACACTGTATATAGGGGCTTTGTAAGGACCTCATACTATATATAGGGGTTATGTATCTATGTGGTGGCTCACACTATATATAGGAGCTATGTGGGGTCTCATACTATATATAAGATTGGTTGTGTGTGGGTTCATACTGTATATAGGAAGTGTTGTGTGGGCTCATATTGTATATAGGGAGCTATATGATGCTCATACTGTATATAAAGATCTATGTGAGGGCTGATATTGTATATTGGGGCTCATGTCTCCGGCGGGGGCTCAGGCCACGGCAGGGGAGGCTACCCAAGGCGCTTGGATCCAGGATTGTGGCTGTGGCAGCCGGATCCGGGGCTCGTGCAGCAGCCTGCAGCACACAACTGTATAAAGGGGGTTATTTACAGGGGGAGGGTTTGTCAGTGATGCCCCCGTGGGTTGCGGTGATGGTTAGTGGCACTGCTGCTGCCTTGTATTGGGGCAACCGGGGCTGATGGAGCGGGGCTGCAGGATGGTGTCCCCTCCACGGGTAGGGGAGGTGTTGTCTCGGGGCCCAGGTGTAGGTGGAGCGGAATGCTGGGGCACAGTCTGCAAACTGGACTGGATAATACCGGTGTACTCACAATTTTTGAATAAGTCACACAAAGTCCAAGTAGTAAACCAATTGCCGGGTACCGGTAGCCTCCGTAGGGTTGTGCTCGGGTCCCGCACACCGGTGAACAGAACAGGGGCCCTTCCTCCTGCACTCTAATTTGGTGTCTCGTGTGTTGAATAGTCCGCATGAAATGGGGTAAGTCCACTGGCGTTATCTTTGCTGTGGGAGCTGTCGCCCACGAGATCTGACCCTTGGGATTCTTGCAGGCACTTGCAGACAACCTATCCCCCGCGTTGAGCTTCCATCTCGCTCTATCTGGGCTACTCGTGGGAGAAGACGTGGAATCTTGTCCCCTGCTGGTTAATCGGAAAGGTGCTTGAAGCTGTCCTCGCCCTAGGGTCCAGGTACCCCGACTGTGCGCGGCCTCAGGACCGGATTCCCGCTGTCGGCACTGGCGGGCCACAACCCTGCCCCGGTCCACTTAAGGTCTCCCGCGACCGGATCTCCGTCGCCTGTGGCCCTGCTCTGCCGTCTGCCACCTAGTCAGCTCAGGTAGTCCAGTAGTCCGGGAGCTACAACCCCCGACTACCACTTCACTCCTCTTACTTCCACTGTCTACTCAGTTCTGTCTCGTTCCCTCCCCTAACACCTCAGAACCCCTAGGTTGGCATCACCATCTGCCTGGCCCCGCTCACTGGTGTGTCCCTATTGTCCTGGGGGGATGACTAGGCTTTTGTGGCTGATGTTTTTACCTGTGTGTGGTTGTGTTGGTAGGACAAGGAGGAGAGAGTCCTGCATCTGGAAGATGGATGCAGTCTACTGTGACAACCTGATTTTGTCAGGGCGTCACACTCATAGTGTATATAGTGGTTATGTGGAGGTTCATACTATATATAAAGGCTATATAGGGACTCTTAATGTATATAGAGGGCAATATAGGGATTCAAAATGTATAAAGGGACTATATTGGGACTCATACTGTATACAATTACTATGTGGGAGCTCATACTATAAAAAGAGGCTATGTGGAGGCTCATACTGTATATAGGGGCTATGTGGGGGTCTCATGCTGAATGTAGAGAGGCTACGTAGGGCTCATGCTGTATATAGGTTTGCTATGTGTGGGCCCATACTGTATATAGAACTATGTGGGGGCTCATACTCTATATAGTGGCTATGCAAAGGATCAAACTGTATATACAGGCTATGTGGGGCTCAAATTGTAGATAGTTTCTATGGTGGGGCTAATACTGTAAATAGTTGTTAGGGGCTCATACTGTTTATAGAGGCTATATGGGAGCTCATACTGTATATAGGGACTATGTGGGGCACACACTGTATGTATGGGGGCTGTCTGTGGGCTCATACTGTCACGGCCGGGCGGTCGGGTAGACCCAGGAGGTGGATCCACTGGACCGGACTCTAAGATGGTGGTAAGGAGTCCGGCAGCTGAAGCACTGAAGGGCGGCAGAACAGTCCGTGCAAGTGAGGGCAGCGGAGGAGTCCCTGGGACCACGGAGTCACAGATGGTGGTACTGGTGACGTAGCTCAGGTTCGGAAGCCGAGATGATAGTAGGCGGGGTCCGGAACCTCTGGAGCGGGATGACGGGTCACCGCAGGGATCCGAGATGGTACGGACTGTCAGTTGGCAGACGGACAGCGTGCGGGGTTCAGGACACGGCAGACTGGATGGCGCGGCAGGTACGGCTCTACAAAGAGAGATAGGTGAGTATAGGCACATAAACACCAGGAGACCTGACTCCTAGCTCAGGGAACACGAAGATCAGGCCCCGCCCCCTTGGACAATGACCCCCTATATACCCTGTACCTGTGCAACCTCATTTCCTGTTAATGGACGCTGGCCCTTTAAGAAAGGGTCAGTGACCGCGCGCGCGCCCTAATGCGCATGCGCGCCGCCCGAGTGCCAGAAGCCAGGGAAGGAGGCTGCGAGGAGGACGCAGGGGAGCCGGCCAGGTCCAGGGAAGCTGTCGGGCGCCGGGATCGGGGTCCAGGGACCCTGGGACGGACGGGATCCGGTGGCTGGAGAGCGGGGAGCGTGGCAGGTGAGCCGGGGAGCGGGGGTGAGGACCCGGGAAGCGTGACAGTACCCCCCCCCCCCACGCCCCCCTCCCCGCAACCGGGACATGAAGGCACGGATAAGAGGAGTGCCCACGTTCTCCCTGGGCTCCCAAGACCTATCCTCAGGACCATACCCCTCCCAGTCCACCAGGAAGAACTGCCGACCTCGTACGGTCTTCATGGCCACGATATCCCTTACCGCATAGATGTCATCATCGGCAATAGGTGGAGGAGCCGGACTGGCAGCAGCGGAGAAAGGACCAAGGACAACCGGCTTGAGCAGGGAGACGTGGAATGAGTTGGGTATCCTCATCGTGGCCGGGAGCTGTAGCTTGTAGGATACCTCATTGATCTTGCGGAGGACCTTAAACGGCCCGATGTAGCGAGGACCCAGCTTGTAGGACGGTATCTTCAATCGGATGTACTGGGAAGCAAGCCAGACCAGGTCACCAGGAGAGAAACACGGAGGATCCAGACGTCTCTTGTCAGCGTGTTTCTTCATCCGCTGGGAAGCGCGCCCAAGGGACGCCTTGACAGAGTCCCAAATGGTAGCAAAGTCACGGACAGCAGTATCAGCAGCCGGGACATCCGATGAAGGGGATATAGGCAGCGGGACGGCGGGCTGAAGTCCGTAAACAACATGGAAGGGTGATTTGGAGGATGACTCACTGACGTGGTGGTTATGGGCGAATTCAGCCCAAGGCAGAAGCGAGGACCAGTCGTCGTGATGGGCGTTGACATAGTGACGTAGGTATGAGGTCAAGATTTGATTGACCCTCTCCACTTGGCCATTAGACTGAGGATGGTAAGCAGAGGAAAAGTCCAGAGTCACTCCCAGATGTTTGCATAGAGCCCTCCAGAAGCGGGAGGTGAACTGGGTTCCTCTGTCGGACACGATGTGGGATGGAAAGCCATGCAAGCGAAAGATGTGATGTATATAGGCTTCCGCGAGTTCCTGAGCTGAGGGCAGTCCGGCCATAGGAACGAAGTGGGCCATTTTGGAGAATCGATCAACCACGACCCATATGACTGTGTGCCCGGAGGATAATGGCAAGTCCGTAATAAAGTCCATAGCTATGTGTTGCCACGGGACTGAGGGTATCGGCAGAGGCAGAAGACGGCCATGGGGCAAGTGGTTGGGCGTCTTGTTCCTGGCACAGGAGGAGCAGGCAGATACAAAAGCAGCGACGTCCGTGCGAAGGGATGGCCACCAGTAATGGCGTACAATCGCACCCCATGTTCTCTTCTGGCCTGCATGGCCGGCTGTTTTTGATGCATGACCCCAGTGTAACACTTTTTGCCTGTCGGTCTCAGAGACATAGGTCTTCCCGGGCGGTATCTGGGCTAGAGTGACAGGGGCCACCGGAACGATGTTGCTAGGACAGATGATGGGTTGGGTAGTCGCTTCCTCCTGCTCCATGGGCATGAAAGACCTGGACAAGGCATCAGCGCGTACATTCTTGTCCGCGGGTCGGAAGTGAAGCTGAAAGTCAAACCTGGCAAAGAATAAAGACCACCTGGCTTGCCGTGGGTTCAGTCGCTGAGCGGACCGCAGGTATTCCAAGTTCTTGTGGTCAGTGTAAATTATCACGGGATACACTGCACCTTCCAGGAGGTAGCGCCATTCCTCCAGTGCCAGTTTGACTGCCAAGAGCTCTCGGTCCCCGATGGTGTAGTTGCGTTCAGACGCTGAGAAGCCCTTGGAGAAGAATCCGCAAGTCACCATCTTCCCGGAGGAGGATTTCTGCATGAGCACTGCTCCGGCTCCTGAGGAGGAGGCATCCACCTCCAAGGTGAACTGGCGGTTTAACTCCGGACGGTGGAGTACAGGAGAGGAAGCAAAAGCTCGCTTCAATGAGCCAAACGCGGCGTCGGCCGCAGGCGACCAGTCCTTTGGATTTGCCTCTTTCTTAGTCAAAGCGGAAAGTGGAGCAGTCAGAGCAGAGAAGTGAGGGATGAATTGGCGGTAGTAGTTGGCGAATCCCAGGAAGCGTTGGATTGCTTTCAGTCCAGAAGGGGGAGGCCAGTTGAGAATGGCGGAGACCTTCTTGGGATCCATCTGCAGTCCAGTCTCAGAGATGACGTACCCCAAAAAGGGGAGTGTAGACTGCTCAAAGACACACTTCTCATACTTTGCGTACAGGCGATTCTCTCTCAATCTTCGTAGAACCAGCTGTACGTGCTCTCTGTGGGTTGAGAGGTCCGGAGAGAAGACAAGGATGTCATCTAGATATACTACCACACAGGTGTAGAGGAGGTCTCGGAACACGTCGTTCACCAGTTCTTGGAAGACGGCAGGAGCATTACACAGGCCGAAGGGCATCACGCAGTACTCATAATGTCCATCGCGCGTATTGAACGCGGTCTTCCATTCGTCACCAGAGCGGATGCGCACCAGATTGTAAGCACCCCGAAGGTCCAGCTTGGTGAACACACGAGCCCCCCTAAGTCGGTCAAACAATTCGGGGATGAGCGGCAGAGGGTACTTGTTTTTGACTGTGATCTGATTCAGACCCCGGTAGTCGATGCAGGGGCGTAAATCGCCCTCTTTTTTCTTGACAAAGAAGAAACCTGCTCCAGCAGGAGAGGAGGACCTCCGAATGAATCCCCTTGCCAGGCTCTCTGAGATGTAAGCAGACATAGCCCTTGTTTCGGCTGGAGATAAAGGATATATCCGTCCTCGTGGTGGCGTTGTTCCAGGGAGCAGGTCGATGGCACAATCGTATGGACGATGTGGCGGCAGTACCTCGGATTCCTTTTTATCAAAGACATCCGCAAAGGTCCAATAGGCCGAGGGCAGCCCCGGTAGGTTCTCAGGAACCAGAGGTTGTCGGATGGGTTGTGTGGATTTTAGACATCTCTCATGACACGAAGAACCCCAGCGGGTGATGTCGCCTGTACCCCAGCTGACTGATGGTTCGTGGGCCCGTAACCATGGAAGACCCAGCAGGATCTGATGGGACATGTGAGGGAGGACGTAGAAGGCGATGGTCTCGGTGTGAAGAGCACCGATCCGCAGTTCAACCGGCCTGGTGGTCCAGGAGATGGTGTCAGAAAGGGGTCTCCCATCTACAGAGGCAATCACCAGGGGCTTGTTGAGTGGAATAACAGGCACTTGGTATTTGTCCACGGTGGCTTGCTGGATGAAATTGCCTGCTGCCCCGGAATCGAGGTAGGCCTCAGCCGTGAACCGCGTCTCTCCCGTTGTCACTTGCACGGTCCATGTGACCGGATCAGAGAGAGTCCCAGCACCTAGGGTGGCCTCTCCTACCAACCCTAGGCTTTGGAGTTTCCCGGCCTTTCCGGACAGGAACGGAGGAGGTGTGTGTCCTCACCACAGTAAAAGCAGAGGCCCTTAGCGAGCCGCTCTGCTCGTCGTTGTTCGGACTGCCGTATCCGGTCAATCTGCATGGGCTCGTGGACGGGAATCCCAGCGGTAGAAGACTGAGGTACGGAGGTCTTCTGTGGAGGAGAGGGATGCCGGACTGGACGTCTCTCCCGAGACAGCTCTTTGGAGCGCTCCTGAAAACGGATGTCTACTCGAGTTGCTAGGGCAATCAGGGCATCTAGGGTGGAGGGCACGTCACGGCCCGCCAACTCGTCTTTGATGCGGCTTGAGAGACCCTCCCAGAAGGCGGCTGTTAGGGCCTCATTATTCCAGCTGAGTTCTGAAGCCAACGTGCGGAAACGAATGGCGTATTGGCCCACCGTCAGTGTTCCTTGACGCAAGCGGAGAAGGGATGAAGCAGACGCAGAGGCGCGTCCCGGCTCGTCAAAAGTGCTGCGAAAGGCCTGCAGGAACTCTTGAAGATCCTTGGTCATAGGGTCCTCCTTTTCCCACAAGGGGTTCATCCACGCCAGCGCCTCGCCCTCCAGGTGAGACATTATAAAGGCGACCTTGGCTTGGTCAGAGGCGAACAGATGTGGCAGCTGCGTGAAATGAAGGGAACACTGGTTAATGAAGCCCCTGCAGGTCTTGGGATCTCCAGCATAACGAGGTGGTGAAGCCAACCGGAGTTGGGAAGCACCCGACGAGGCTGCCACTGGTGCGGGAGCCGTGGATTGTCCATTGGAGGACCTGGGTGCCGCAGGCGTCATGGAAGCTTGTAACGTGTACAGGCGGGTGTCCACGGAGGTCATAAATTGCAGCATGCGGGTCTGGACTTCACGCTGGCGTTGGAGTTCCTCTTGCAGGGCCAATAGTGCTGCAGCGGGATCCATGGCCTGATCTTACTGTCACGGCCGGGCGGTCGGGTAGACCCAGGAGGTGGATCCACTGGACCGGACTCTAAGATGGTGGTAAGGAGTCCGGCAGCTGAAGCACTGAAGGGCGGCAGAACAGTCCGTGCAAGTGAGGGCAGCGGAGGAGTCCCTGGGACCACGGAGTCACAGATGGTGGTACTGGTGACGTAGCTCAGGTTCGGAAGCCGAGATGATAGTAGGCGGGGTCCGGAACCTCTGGAGCGGGATGACGGGTCACCGCAGGGATCCGAGATGGTACGGACTGTCAGTTGGCAGACGGACAGCGTGCGGGGTTCAGGACACGGCAGACTGGATGGCGCGGCAGGTACGGCTCTACAAAGAGAGATAGGTGAGTATAGGCACATAAACACCAGGAGACCTGACTCCTAGCTCAGGGAACACGAAGATCAGGCCCCGCCCCCTTGGACAATGACCCCCTATATACCCTGTACCTGTGCAACCTCATTTCCTGTTAATGGACGCTGGCCCTTTAAGAAAGGGTCAGTGACCGCGCGCGCGCCCTAATGCGCATGCGCGCCGCCCGAGTGCCAGAAGCCGGGGAAGGAGGCTGCGAGGAGGACGCAGGGGAGCCGGCCAGGTCCAGGGAAGCTGTCGGGCGCCGGGATCGGGGTCCAGGGACCCTGGGACGGACGGGATCCGGTGGCTGGAGAGCGGGGAGCGTGGCAGGTGAGCCGGGGAGCGGGGGTGAGGACCCGGGAAGCGTGACACATACATATATAGGGGCTATGTGGAGGATTATGCTGTACATAGGGGAAATTACGTGGACTCATACTATATATAGGGAGTGTTGGGTGTGGGCCAATACTGTATATAGGTGGCTAATTGGGGTGTCATTAAATATGTATAACTAAATATATATATATATATATATATATATATATATATATATATATATATACATATATATATATATATATATATATATATATATATATACTGTATATTTATATATATATGTGGGGGCTGTTTGTAGGTCATACTGTACATAGCAGGCTGTGTAGGGGCTCATAGTGTGTATAGGGGCTGTGTGTGAGCTCGTACGGTATGTAGGGAGTGTCATCACAGTTAAATCTTCTTAATTTTAAGTGATGTAATTATTGTTTTATTTTAATACTAATTGTAATTAATATATTAGTATTAATATTGAGAAGAATAAATTACAGCCTATTGGCTTAACCATCCACAACAGTCATGGTCACTCATGGCCGTCGGGAAAATTAATTTCTCACCCCTGCTCGATTATCTGTAGCGCTGGACATAAGAGTAAAAAAAATTCTGTCTTTCTCATTTTTCATCTGCATATGTACACTTATTGTTAATCATTTGACTTATCATATGATCTATCAAAAAAGGTTCACGTGATATATTAAATGTTGCATTGGGGATGAGGGGGCCTTCACCTTCTAAACTGCCCAGGGCCCTGGCTACACTTTATCCGCCCCAGCCTTTAGGATACTTGAATTTGCGATCTATTGATCACCTGTACGATACACTACAATACTACCGTGTTTGTAGTATATTTTAATATTACTTGTTGTCTTATGAAGCACAGCCCCGCAGCTGCCATGGCAGCCCATCGGCACCCATCTGCGTTTTGTGCCGCTATGTTGGAGTCCTTTTAAATGTCACATTTGACAGTGGAATTTAGGAGGTTAAAGTGATGTGATCAGTGAAAGCTACTATCACATTAGTTACTCTCAGGTGACGGCACCCATTTAATATTGCCGGCACCCATGTTGAACTGGCTCCAAACAGTGATGAGTTAAGTGCTAGATATACTGTATGAAATATCAGGTTGGCGTATTTCTGATTATCGAGGCCTAATTTTTTATAATAATTAATGAGGTGTTTCAGATTGTACATCAAGGATGAATGTGTGAAGATTTGAACCATTTCTTGAAGATAACCTTGACTGAACACCGAGCGGAGGAATTAGTGAGCTGCTGTAGCTACGTGTCAGTATGGTTATCAATAAAACATGATCTGAGTGCAGCACTGAGTTGATTAGAATACATTTACAGCAGATACATGAAACTATTTCTACAGTTTCTGAATGTTTTTGCAATTATAAATATAAATACAATGCAAATCAAATATTTCTTATACTGGATTTGAAATCAGAATTCAGCAGTCATGAAGCACTATAACTGGGAAAATCATGTACATAAAGACCGGACTACATCCCAAACAGGAAAAGTTAGTCGGGGTGTATCTATTCTCAGGACCCGGTCCATCAGCCATTTCAATGTGTCAATAATTTGTGGCCGATTGACCGAACTCCTGAGAAACGCCTCTCACGTGACAGCATCGGTGGCTTTTTTGATTAGCCCAATGTCACAAGTATGTCATACCACTACGATGATGTCTCACCGGGCTGGATAATCAAAATAAGAGGAACAGGTGTCGTTACCTATGAGGCGGTTCTCAGTTATCCCATCCAATGGTTATTGATCCGGCTGATGGACCAGGTCCTAAAAATCAGTATGTGCTAACTCTAATAAAAATATAAAGGAAAGTATGTGCCAAATCAAAAATGTTCAAAACAGTACAATAGTATGGGAGGTCATTATAGAGAGGGGGGAGCCAGCACTGCCTATGAATGGCATGTAAGAAAAAAAAAAGTGTAAAATTCACAAATTCATTCCTACTGTACTATAATGCAAAATGAAGTTTTTCGCAAACAATTGATCAATAATTTGAGCCACACGTGACACATCACGGCAAATCTCAATAGGGAAGGGTCCTACTCTATATTATATAATTTACCATTGTGCCATACGGCCTCCTAAATATTTTAATAAGCAGAACCATATAAAAGCAACACATGTGACATGTCAGAGCTAGCTCTATTTACTTGGGCCTGCTCCTTTAGCCATGGCTGCTGGTCTGACACTGTGAGGGCCAGTTCTGATATTGTCCTGGTGGCCTTGCTGCATATGCTGGCACCTGGACTGCCTTTATTCGCAGTTGTCTGTCTTTGCAACATGGGAGCATTGCTTTCAAGTCTTAGGCCCGTTTCACACGTCAGTGAAAAACACTGACGTTTTTCACTGGCGTGTAAAACACGCACATGTACTTCCTTGTGCCGTGAATCACGGCACACGTGGGTTGTCTAAGTGCAATCCGGGCTCCGTTCTCCGTGGCCCGTGATTGCACTTAGAGATTAACTCACCTGTGCGCGCTCCCACTCTCCATGGTGCTGATCGCTCTCGCGGTGCAGCATCCGGCCGGCGCTGACCCCCGCAGCAGCTGCTTCCGGGTCGGTTGTGTCGTGCATAATGAATATGTGCGACAGTAATGAGCCGGCTCAGAAGCAGCAAGCTGAACGGGCTGCAGAGAGCATCGCTGGAGCCGGGTGAGTAAAAATGATTTTTATTTTAAAAGCACGTTTTTTTCTGGCACGTGTCTCACGGATCACACCACTGCGTGGTCCGTGGGACATCAGTGATGCCAGAAAAAAATGGACATGTCTCCGTGCGGCAATCACGGACACGCGGGTACGCCGCACGGAGACACGTGCAGTGAAAAATCACTGATGTGTGAGCAGACCCATTCATTATAATGGGTCTGCGTATGTCAGTGATTCTGGTACGTTTAAAAAAAAGCACAAACGTACCAGAATCACTGACGTGTGAAAGGGGCCTAAGCAAGCATATTTATGGTAGACCAGACTAGTTAACCCTCAACTGGTGAGGTGAGGTTTGCCACACCCCAGGGAAATTTTGTTCAGCTGGTATTCATTGGAAAATGCTGGTATGAGGATACGTGTCTCACTAGCCTCCATCCATTTCCTTGTCAACAGGATGTCGTCAAGGCCTCTCTCTTCTGGCCACGCATAACAGAGCTAGCTGTCTCTAAGTGCAGTCTTGGGCTTGCTGAACACATTTTCAAATTTTAAAAACTGTTTTATTTTTGCACAAATTTATAACTGAGGTTCTGTTTGTTCATGCACTTGCTCTCAGGCAAAAAAAATTGTTGTGATTTTTATTTACATTATCTTAAAAGTCATGTTTCATAATTCCCTCTGATTGAATCATCAATGTATTACATTTTCTGATACTTGTGGGTGTCAAAAATTTGTTATACTCATGTGTAATCAATCGTCAATAAGAAAGCGATTAAAAAAAACGTGATCTCTGCATTTTCTGTAAAAATTAGAGATTTCAAAACACTGGGGTATAGGAAGCCCCACATCACCAGTTGCGTGACAAAAATCCCACCTCGCCAGTTGAGGGTTAATGCCGTTTTAATTTTTATTTCACAAATCAATAGTAAATAAGAAAATCGGAAACTTTGTAATATATCTTATCAGGGAAATCTTCATATTTCTCTGCCAGGACTGATCATTTATTCTGAAAATTCTCAATTCATGGCTAAAATCTGTATTTGATTAAAATTTTTACATAATTGACATACGAGATGACATATGTTACTGATAAGATTTAGTGTAGAAGGGAAGGGGAGAGGAGGAGGGTGGGGCTCTGCCGCTAGCTCCTCCCTCTGCCTCTAGCTCCTCTCTCTGCTGCTAGATCCTCTCTAACTTCTCCTCTCCATAGAATTTTATTACTAACAACTGCCATCTCCTAGATTGGAACACTGGGAGCCCCTACATCCAAGAGAATGGGGGTCCTGTGTTCACTGCGTAAGTAAAGTAGTAGAATGCACAGACTGGCACAAGCACACTTATTTTTTCAACAGCGGACGACAAGTCTGATTTACCAATTCTCATTTGTATTAGTCTATCTAAAAGAAAAGGGTTTGCACTATACCAGTATTGCTTTGTCATAAATATACCTTATTACTGGGTGTATAAAAAATGAAAAGCATTCACTAGTACGCAGATATACTATACATTAATTTTTGCACCACATCGGATTGGTATTGTATGAATCTAACCAACAAAAACACTTATATCTGAGTATATATTCAGATATCATGCACAACTATATTCATCACGCCACCATCCTGTGTTTCCAAAGTTTTAGCATTTTCTGATGAGTTAGTTTATATATTGAGCCAATGCGACTCTATTCTATGATAATCGTGATCCATGTGACTTCCTTTCTGGTTTTGTCTTCTTTGATGAATTCTACCCACTGTTAAAACCAATGCACTTTTATTTCACAGAGACATCTGGTGTCATTTTAGTCTGTTTCTGTATCTAGCTTCAAAGCTGGAGAGCGCATATGTGTTTGGAATGCAAAACTTCCAATTCAGGTCTTATGCATTTGGTGCTACACAGTTTTAATTTTCTATTGCACATTAATGCTTCTAAACAGATTGGAAAGTTACTAAAAGGCGATGAAATGAGCCCAGTAAAAGCAATAAGGTCATATATATTCACATTGGATGCGACAGACACCAAATTACCTCTGCATGTATGATCGAAGAAGTGTTATCCCTAGAAGAAAATACATCATAATGGAGCAGACCATCATTGCCAACCCCAGGAGTATCGCTCTGTCTTCTCCTGCTTTTAATGCTGTCACAGTTTTCCTTTTGTCCAGAAGGTCATGGTCCTTGATTTTTTGGTAGAAATTTCTGAAAATAAAATATTATTATTAGTTATAGAAAAAATACAGAAGCATCTACCAAACCAACTGAGCATAAATGCCTATTATTTTTATTGGAATGCATTTGTATCATTATTGCTCCACATACCGCATTTTTTTTACTATGAGCATCACCTCGGGCATGAAAACTCGAATCTAGCAAGTTGGAGGCTCTGAAAGGCTTGACTCGAATAATGAGTAGAAAGGAAGTCAATGGGAAACGGAAACAGTTTTACGAAAGCCTCTAACAGGAGGGTTGAAAAATTGTGTATCTCTGACTCCCAGGTTGCTGTTGGTGACTAAATAAAGAAATAATTTAAAAAAAATTATGTGGGGTCCCACTCATTTGGATAACCAGCCAAGGTAAAGCAGACAGCTGTGGGCTGGTAATTTCAGGCTGGGAAGGTCCATGGCCTGGTGCAAGGTAATACTTTTGGGGGTTTATTTAAGCTGTGTAATGTCAGATGGCATCAAGACCAGGGGTTAGTAATGGAGAAGCATCTATAAGACATACAGATAGGGACTTTAGATTGTGAGCCCCAATGGGGACAGTGTTCCTGATGTATGTAAAGCGCTGCGGAATATGTTAGCGCTATATAAGAATAAAAAAAATAAAGATTTTTTTTCTGATAAGACACCCCCATTACTAACCCAGGAATCATAAAACACACACACACACACACACACACAAACACACACACAAACACAAATAGGAAACAATAGTTAATTTGAATAAAGATTCCCCCACGCTATCCCTTAATTACCAATTTATTAAAATAAATGTTCCCGCAGCTCTGGTGACTGTAAATAGCAATAATGTACAGCTATCCACAGGCATCGAGTAGTGACAACAAATCTCAGAGTCGCCGGCTCAACGCTGTGTTCAGTAAAGATGAAAGCTGTTGTCACTACCCAGCAGCTGTGAATTGCTGTACTTTACTGCTATTCAGTCAATGGATCTGCATTAATAAAGTGACAGACACAACCAATGATGTATAGGTACATCATTGGTCATGAAGGGGTTAATCATGTCTATTCCATCTCTCTTTCCTTTCCCTACATTATACATACATATAGACACACAGCTCTGATCAGTCACATGACCATGAAAGGTCTTTGAATTTATTGAGTGGAAGGTCCTTCAGCTGCTCAGCTCCTTCACTATCCGTTCAGGTCCTGGCAGCTTCCTTTCCTGCTCTGCACCAATCACATAGATGAGTGCAGACCAGGAGGAGCGAAGGCAGCTCTCTCTGATCAGGGAGGATGCCGTGTTAGCGTTCTCCTCCACCACAGGAAGCTGCCTACTGACTATAAGACACACACTCTTTTAGAAAGAGTTTTTCTTATTAAAAAGTGTGTCTTCTGGAATGAAAAATGGTATCTACATATGTGACACCCTGGCAATACCAGGTAGTCACAGATGATTGTACCCCCCACCAAGGGTACAGGAAGTGCCTCCTCCTTGGGAATTAACACCACACATCTCACACACACTAACACCAGCCGCAAATCCTAGTCGCCCCCGCCATGACAGCCAGGACACACCAGTGGGTGGGACCAAGTGGATGGGAATGCCCACCTAGGGGGTCTTGAGGTGACACGGGGCGGGAACCAGTGAGTTTTCAGTTGCAGTTCAGTGGGGAGTGCAGTTTGAGTGGAGTAGGTGTTGGTGACAGGAGCTGAAGTGCGGTGTGGTCAGGGTTGGGGCCCTGGGACCACGGGAGGACCGACTAGGTGGCAAACAGCTTTGTAGGGCCACATGCGACAGAGATCCAGTTGCGGGAGACCTGAAGCGGACTGGGGCAGGGTTGTAGCCCACCGGTACCCACAATGGGAATCCGGTCCAGAGGCCGTGCACAGACGGGGTACCTGGACCCTAGGCCGAGGCAAGCTTCAAGCCCCTTGTTAATTAACCAGCGGGACAAGGTATCAGGCCTTGATTCTGAGGAAAGAAGCCCAGATAGAGCAGACCAGCAGCCCAACGCGGGGGACAGGGTGTCCGCCAAGAACCCACTGAGTCCCACGGGTCAGCATCTGCGGGCAACAGCTCCCTCTGCGTCAAAAACTGCAGGGAAGCAGATTTCTCCCGTTCCATGCGGGGTTAATCCACACACCACAGAACACGAGTGCAGGAGGAAGGGCCCCTACATTGCGACCCGTGTGTGGGACCAGCACATCCCTCCAGAGGCAACCGGTATCCGGCCTTGGATTACAATACAGACTTCGTGTGATTTCTTCCTAATTGTGAGTACACCAGTGTCATCCTGTCCAACCTGCCGACGGCGCCCAAGCCCTGCTCCTTACCTGCACCTGGGCCCCGGGACTACAGCTCTCCTCTACCCGTGGAGGGGATACCACCTTGCTGCCCCCACGTCATTGGTCCCGGACGCCAGCCCTGAGAGGCAGCGGCGGTCCCACCATCCCATCACCGCAACCCATGGGTGGCGTCACAGACAATCTCCCCTGTAAATACCTCCCTTTTTCACTGTGTGTGAGGATGGGCGGTTGCTCGAGCCCCGGGTCTGGTCACCACTCGAGCCCAGGACACGATCCCGGATCCGAGCGCCCCTCGAGCAGCCCCGGTTGCCGCAGCGGAGGCGGCACCCGTCCGCGACACATATGTTGTGAAGAAGAATATAAAAGGTGTTGTACATAACTATAAGAAACCAAACCTTATCATTAGAAAGCTTTACTTTTTATTAGGATGGCTTGCTAGAAGCTGTTCTTTTTTATATTCTCTCATAGATTTAGTTAGCAGATTTAGTAGCGGCATATAAAAGAAAAAAGAGTAATCAGCACTAATTTATAGATATATATATATATATATATATATATATATATATATATATTTGGTAGATAATGAACCTCTGAATGGAAAAATAAACCAATCATTCAGTCTTTGTAAGAACACGACTGCACTAGTCTTACTTTGTTGTAGTGTACATATTGATTACTGCAAACTCAATCACTGTGGCAGAATTTTGTCTCCTAGATGTAAATAAGATCTGTCAAAGGATGCATCATAATCAGTTATTTACACAAAGGCTAGATGAGCCAGTTAATAAACATTGTAATATCAGTATTTTCATCATCTTTCCATACGTATGATAGAGGAAACATTTCATTGTTATTGAATTCTTTAGGCAACTAGGACATTGCCTCTTAATTCAAACACAAGGTCAACCTCATCTATAAAAGCTTCATTTTAGGCTATATTCCCATAGATTGTATTTGCTGCAGATCTCAGGCATCAGAGGTCCCCATAGTGATACCCACAGCATTATATATGGCTCCGAATATCATTGCAAAAAAGATGTGGGGAAATGGCACATTCATGATTTGGGTAAAACTCGCCCCTACATCCACAGCATAAATTGACTTGCTGAAGATCTCAAACTCACTCAACCATCTCCTTGATTTCTCCCATGCATCTCCTTACTCTGGAACTCACTAAGCTACCCACACTTTCCTGACTCCTTTTCACTTTAAACATTTTCAACAATACCTGGAAACAGATTTCTTCAGAGAAGTATCTGGCCTACTATAACCTGCTCATTAGAAAGCCTTTAAAAGAACATCTACTGTACATGTTGATTTAAATTGAAGCCCTAAAGATAATTTCTTAGAAGGTTTTTGCTATGTAATCTGAGGACAGCATGAGATAGGGGCTGAGATACAGACTTCAAGGATGTGTCACTTATTAGGCTGGTTGCTCTTTTTTAGCACAATGTATGTTTTATGAAATGGACATTATCAGTGACATGACAAACTTCTGTGAGCCTTGGTTCGACCCCTCCTCTTATAAGCAGTTTACTGTCAATAGACAATGTACACAGAAAGCTAGGGTGTGGGCAGGGATAGCTTTCTGAGTTCTACCACACACTACATCTAAGAACTCTGACTGTGTCACAACTGCTGCACCCAGTAAACTATTATTGGAATGAAGATCTCTTTTCCTACATTATGATGCTCTCAGATAAAGTAGCAAAAACCTGGTGACAGATTCCTTTTAACCCCTTCAGCCCCAAGCCTATTTTGACCCTAAAGACCAGGACATTTTTTGCAATTTTGACCAGTGTCACTTTATGAGGTTATAACTCTGGAACGCTTCTACGGATCCCGGTGATTCTGAGACTGTTTTTTCATGACATATTGGGTTTCATGTTAGTGGTAAATTTAGGCTGATATTTTTTACGTTTCTTTGTGAAAAAAACTGAAATTTCGCGAAAAGTTTGAAAATTTTGTAATTTTTAAACTTTTAATTTTTATGCTCTAAAACCAACGAGACATATGACACAAAATAATTAATAAATAACATTTCCCACATGTCTACTTTACATCAGAACAATTTTGGGAAAAAAAAAAAAAATTTAAGGAAGTTGTAGGGGTTCAAAGTTTATGAGCAATTTCTCATTTTTACAACAAAATTTACAAAGCCACTTTTTTTAGGGACCACATCATATTTGAAGCGATTTTGAAGGGTCTACATGACACAAAACACCCAAAAGTGACACCATTCCAAAAACAGCACCCCTCAGGCTACTCAAAACCACATTCAAGAAGATTATTAACCCTTCAGGTGCTTCACAGTGACTAAAGCAATGTGGAAGGAAAAAATGAACATTTTACTTTTTGCAACAAAAATGTTAATTTAGCCTCAAATATTGCATATTCACAAGGGTAGCAGGATTAAATGAACCCCCAAAATTTGTTGGGCAATTTCCACTGAGCACGCAGATACCTCATATGTGGCGAAAAACCACTGTTTGGGCGCATGGCAGGACTCGGAAGGGAAGGAGCGCCATTTGACTTTTTTGAACAGAAAATTAGCTGGAATCGTTAGCCGCACCATGTTGCGTTTGGAGAGCGCCTGAGGTGCCGAAACAGTAGAGCTTCCCCACAAGTGACCTCATTTTGGAAACTAGACCCCTCATGGAATTTATATAGATGTTTATTGAGCACTTTGAGCCTCTGGGGGCTTCACAAAAGTTAATAGAGTTGAGCCATGAAAATAAAAAAAAAAAAATTTCACTACAAAATTGTTACTTCAACCAGGTAGCTTTTTTTTCACAAGGGTATCAGGAAAAATTGCACCATAAAATGTATTGTGCAATTTATCCTGAGTACACAGACACCTCATATGTGGTGGAAATCAAATGTTTGGGCGCACAGCAGGGCTCGGAAGGCAAGGAGTGTCATTTGACGTTTCAAACGCAAAATTGTCTGGGATAATTAACGTATTCCATGTTGTGTTAGGAGAGCCCCTGAGGTGCCGAAACAGTAAAGCTCCCCCACATGTGACCCCATTTTGGAAACTAGACCCCCACGGCATAGAAAAAAAAAACAGGGCGCACGCACGAATGTTCTGCAAAAAAGGGGGGGACTAGGTGGGATGGAAAAAAGAAGTCCTGTCCAAAGTCGAGTACGACTGCAGGACGATTGCTGATCAGGTACCTAATTGTATATGTTTTGTTTTGGTTTTTTTTTATTTGGGGTGCACAAAAAAAGCAAAAACTAGAGCAACAATTACGTACCTGATCAGCACTTGGCGGCAAGCAGGGGGGGAAGAGGGGGGGAGAGGGAGTGGGAGATGCGATTGGGGATAGTTAGAAAAGAGCCACGAACAATACTTGCAGGATGGATCAGAACAGCGGCAGATGGGGGGCGGCAGATGGGGGGGGCAGAGGCATATAAAGGGAGCATCTGTGATTGTGAGACGGGATAGGGTGGGGGCGGATGGGAGAGGGTGCAGTGGATGCAGGAGCGGCAGAGGATGGGGGGGAAGGGGGGGAAGGGGGGGATGGGCGGGAAGGGGAGTGGGAGGTGAGATTGGGGATAGTTACCCTACAGGATGGATCTAGGCAGCTGGATCACAGGAGATGAAGGAGGCAGCAGATCTGGGAGGGTGAGAGGTGGGAGAGGGAGCGCAGCGCAGATCACGGAGGAGACAGGTGAGCAGAGCACAGATCACGGGGGTGAGAGTTGGCGGGAGAGCGGACAGCAGATCATATGGGTGACAGGTGAGGGAGCGCAGATCACGGGGGTGACAGGTGAGGGAGCACAGATCATGGGGGTGACAGGTGAGGGAGCACAGATCACAGGGTTGACAGGGGAGGGAGCACACATCACGGGGGTGACAGGGGAGGGAGCACAGATCACGGGGGTGACAGGGGAGGGAGCACAGATCACGGGGGTGACAGGGGAGGAAGCACAGATCACGGGGGTGACAGGTGAGGGAGCACAGATCACGGGGGTGACAGGTGAGGGAGCACAGATCACAGGGGTGACAGGTGAGGGAGCACAGATCACGGGGGTGACAGGTGAGCTAGCACAGATCACGGGGGTGACAGGGGAGGGAGCACAGATCACGGGGGTGACAGGGGAGGGAGCACAGATCACGGGGGTGACAGGGGAGGGAGCACAGATCACGGGGGTGACAGGGGAGGGAGCACAGATCATGGGGGTGACAGGGGAGGGAGCACAGATCACGGGGGTGACAGGGGAGGGAGCACAGATCATGAGGGTGACAGGGGAGGGAGCACAGATCACAGGGGTGACAGGGGAGGGAGCACAGATCATGGGGGTGACAGGGGAGGGAGCACAGATCACGGGGTGACAGGTGAGGGAGCACAGATCACGGGGGTGACAGGTGAGGGAGCACTGATCACGGGGGTGACAGGTGAGGGAGCACAGATCACGGGGGTGACAGGGGAGGGAGCACAGATCACGGGGGTGACAGGGGAGGAAGCACAGATCACGGGGGTGACAGGGGAGGGAGCACAGATCACAGGGGTGACAGGGGAGGGAGCACAGATCACGGGGGTGACAGGGGAGGGAGCACAGATCACAGGGTGACAGGTGAGGGAGCACAGATCACGGGGGTGACAGGTGAGGGAGCGCAGATCACGGGGGTGACAGGGGAGGGAGCACAGATCACGGGGTGACAGGTGAGGGAGCACAGATCACGGGGGTGACAGGGGAGGGAGCACAGATCGCGGGGGTGACAGGGGAGGGAGCACAGATCATGGGGGTGACAGGGGAGGGAGCACAGATCACGGGGGTGACAGGGGAGGGAGCACAGATCACAGGGTGACAGGTGAGGGAGCACAGATCACGGGGGGTGACAGGGGAGGGAGCACAGATCACGGGGGTGACAGGGGAGGAAGCGCACATCACGGGGGTGACAGGGGAGGGAGCACAGATCACGGGGGTGACAGGAGAGGGACCGCACATCACGGGGGTGACAGGGGAGGGAGCGCACATCACGGGGTGACAGGGGAGGGAGCGCACATCACGGGGGTGACAGGGGAGGGGACGAGTAGCCGATCACGGGGGTGAGAGGTGGGGGGGGAGCGGGCAGCACATCACGGAGGTGAGGGGGCGAGCAGCACATAACAGATGAGAGGGGGCGCGCAGCATATAACGGAGGGGAGGGGGCGGTGCCGGGCAGCACATAACAGAGGAGGGGGGGCGGGCCGGGCAGCACATAACGGAGGAGAGGGGGCGGGGCCGGGCAGCACATAAGGGAGGAGGAAGCGGGCAGCCAATCTCGAGTGGAGGGGGCTGGCAGCACATTACGGAGGTGGTTTCAGGTCGCCGGTTTCATACAGTGCAATGGCAGCGCGGCAACTTCCGGGTCCCATGCTCCGGTCACATAACAGCATGGGACCGGATCTTGTCGCCCTGCCATTGCACTGTATACACTCACTGTGCTGGCGTGCTGCAGGGCCGACAAGTGAAGCTGATGGGGCGGTCACCGGCAACAGGTCCACTGTGATTGGAGAGATCGGTCACAAGGCCGATCTCTCCAATCAGAGCTACTGGAGCTAGGGAGGGTGATCCAGTGAGGTCACCCAGCTCCAGCCAATGGCCAGTGCTACAGCTGCACTGGCCAGGGCTGGATTTCAATGTTTCAGTCACTTTAAATGTCTGGAACATTACAGTGGCTGTGATTGGTTGAGCGGTGTTCGTCAGCCAATAACAGCCTCTGTAGGTCCGGGGAGGAGGCACCACCCCTCCTGAGGTCAGGTACAGGTCCCCTCCTCCCTGAATCTGCGGTTTGTGTTACCCGATAGCAATCACCGGAGGCTCCGGTGCCGCGATTCCGCCATGACGGAAAGATCTGTCCTTGGTCTTTAAGGCCCAGGGCACCATGACGGATCTTTCTGTCCATGGTCAGGAAGGGGTTAAGGACTGAGCAACTTGTGGCCTAATGACCAAGTCCTGGACTGAGCCACTTTTGGCCTTAACCCCTTCATGACATTGGACGTCCCTGTACATCCAAAGCCATTTATGTCCCTTTAATGTGGGCTCGAGAGGCGAGCCCACATTTTTTTTCCCACATGTCTGCTGATCTGATCAGCCAACATATGATCGGGGATCCACCCACTCCTGTTAACTAGTTGAATCTGCTGTCAATCTCTGACAGCAGGATTTAATACACTCTGGCGGTGAGCGCGCCGTTCCCTGCTGCCATCGGTGGCCTCATAATGCATTCATGGGGCATGATGGGTTGTCATGACAGACGGGGGTCAACTGATGACCCCTGTCGCTGTCATGACGAAGTTCCTGTGAATGCCGGCAAAGCATTTGCAGATCATCAGCATTTCTGCTGGTCAGATGGATGCTGAAGCATCGCTCTGAACTGCAGAACCAATCAGACAGTGCAGGCTTCAAGTCCCCTAAGGGGATTAGTAAAATCAATAAAAAAGTAAAACAAAAAAAAAGTTTTAAAAAATATGGAAATATAAACCCCTAAAAGTTCAAATCACCTCCTTTTGCCCAATTGATAATAAAGCAATGTAAAAAGAAAAAAACCATATTTGCTACTGTCATGTTCAGAAATGTCCGATCTATCAAAATATAAAATAAATTAATCTGATTAAATGGTGTAGCGAGAAAAAAATAAAAATGCCAGAATTATGTTTTTTGGCTCGCCGCAATGTTGCAATAAAATGCAATTACAGGTGATCAACACATTGCGTCTACTCACAAATGGTATAATGAAAAACATCAGCTCGAGACCCAAAAAATAAGCCATCACACAGCCCCAGATCCTGAAAAATGTGAACGCTGTGGGTCTTGTAAAATGTTTACGAAACTGCAATTCTTTTTGTTTTGACAAAATTTCAGAATTTTTTTTCACCACTTAGTTAAAAGTAAAACTATACGTTTGTTATCTTTGAATTCATACTGACCTGAGGAAATCATATTGCCAGGTCACTTTTACCATATAGTGAACATGGTAATTAAAAAATCAAAAAGAGAATCGTGGAGTTTCATTTTTGTGCAATTTTAATGCACTTGGATTTTTTTTCCTGTTTTTCCAGTACAATATGCGGCAGAATGAATGGTGTCATTCAAAAGTACAACTCATTCCGCAAAAAACAAGTCATCATATGGCTATATTGACTGAAAAAAAAATAAAAATTTTAGCTCTTGGGCGAAAGGGAGAAAAAAGCAAAAACGAAAAATGGAAAATCAATGGAAAAGTTGGAAAATGGAAAAGTTTATTATGTAGATATTTTTAGCAGAAAGTGTATGAGATTTCTGAAAATCTTTTGTACTCTCCTGTGGCATTGTAAAATACAGTAGATTTTCTGCAAGCAAATATGCAGCTGAAAATCTGCTGTGCTTTTAGACAATGAGAATTTAGCCTTCGTGTGTCCTCAACCCCCATAATCTGCTTCTTCACCATTACTTATGAGAAACTTTTCAACCTATTCTCCAAATGGGACCACATGTAGGCTTCACTCTATCTTGTCTTACCTCATATCTAACTTTACATTTGAATTTATCAAGCACTTAACCTATCGCTTCCACCTATTACTAGGGACTAGAGTTGAGCAGACTGGCAATAATCCGGGTCCAGCGGATCCGCGGCGGGTTGACCATGAAGTCTGGATCCGATCCGGAATCCGGCCCTATATATTTCTATGGGGAGCGGAATCCGGGACGAGAGAGGAGAGAAAGAGAGGAGAGAGAGGAGAGAGAGAGGAGAGAGAGAGGAGAGAGAGAGGAGAGAGAGAGAGAGAGAGAAGAGAGAGAGAGAGGAGAGAGGAGAGAGAGAGGAGAGAGAGAGAGAAAGAGAGAGAAAGAGAGAGAGAGAATAAAAAAAAATGAAAAAAAAAAAAAAACCGATCCGGATCGTGCACCCGGAATCTCGCATCCGGGTCGGACTCTGATCTGCCGCTCAAACCGCACGGATCCGGATTTTGCCGATCCGGGTCAACTCAACACTACTAGGAACAGGAATCTTGACTTCTTCCTTGAAACATACAACAATTCCACCATCTCTAATATGACATCCATTGACTCATCCTCTTTGTCCAGCCTCCCTTCATTACCCCTGTTTCATTGTTCCCAGGGCAGGACATTAGCATTGACACAGCTGTTAAAGATTTATTGTTTGAATTGCTATTGTTATCTTTGTGAGTATAATAAACCCTTGATAGTGAATTAAATATCTGTCTGCAATTTTGCAAATGTCTAGTTATTCTTACAAGATAACAGAAACTGCTCTATGATCACTAACATCTATTAGCTGTTTTTACAAATCAAAAGAAGAAAACTATTAGAAAGGTGTGAAAGCTTCATTTAACATATTGCTTAGGACATATGGTCCAGCATAGGGATGGGCCAATTTATTTGACTAGAATATAGTTCTACTTGAATCTTTAAAACAAAAAAACAAAACATGTTATCCTAATGCGAACTAGGCAGAGACTTCCAGCCAAGATCAGGCCAGGTACATCTCTTCACATGCGCATTGTAAACTTGTGGCTATGTTTTGACATGTACCACAAACTTATAATTTGCACTCTAGGCCTCAACTTCCATCTGTATCTAGGCCTGAGATAGTGGCAGAAGTCCTGGCTTAGTGTGAAGATGCCTGAGGTGTCAGCTTGCTCACAGTGGTAAGAAGAGGTTTTGAGGACTATACAAGTGAGCAGCAGAGGTGAACAGAGAGGTATTAGATTTTTTTCTTCATCTTATGGTTACTATGCACTGGGATCTCTCCAAAACATAGAGTGTTGCCGGCAGGGGACAGACCACGGCAGGGGGGGGGCTGCTCGAGACGCTCGGATCCGGAGTCATGGCGGTGGCTCGAGGGGAAGCCAGACCCGGGCCTTAGCACCCGTCCATCACCCGCAAGTGAAAAGGAGAATTTGTATAGGGGAGGTGTTGTCAGTGACGCCACCCGTGGGTTGCGGTGATTATTGGTGACATCGCCGCTGCCTTGGTATTGGGTGCCCGGGGCTGATGGAGTGGGGCAGCAGGATGGTATCCCCTCCACGGGTAGGGGAGGTGTTGTCCCGGGGCCCAGGTGTCGGTGAGATAGAGTGATCGGGCACAGTCTGCGGGGATGGACCGGATGATATCATTCTACTCACTGTTTTGAATAAAAATCACACAGAGTCCAGATAGTAAACCAACTGCCGGTAACTGGTAGCCTCCGGAGGAGTGTGCTTGGGTCCTGCACACCGGTGGATAAAAAAGGGGCCCTTCCTCCTGCACCTTAGGTTGGTGTCTTGTGTGTTGACTAGTCCGCATGAAACGGGGAAGTCCACTCCCGGTGACATTTCCATGAGAGCTGTGGCCCGCGAGATCTCACCCTTGGGATTTTAACAGGCACTTGCAGACGCTCTATCCCATTGGGCTTCCGTCTCGCTTTATCTGGGCTATTAGTGGGACAAGACTTGGAATCTTGTCCCCTGCTGGTTAATTGGAAAGGTGCTTGCAGCTGTCCTCGCCCTAGGGTCCAGGTACCCCGACTGTGCACGTCCTCCGGACCGGATTCCCGCTGTCGGCACCGGCGGGCTACAACCCTGCCTTGGTCCACTTAAGGTCTCCTGCAAATGGATCTCCATCACCTGTGGCCCTGCTCTGCCTTCTGCCACCTAGTTCGCTCAAGTAGTCCAGTAGTCCGGGAGCTACAACCCCCAACTACCACTTGACTCCTCTCACTTTCACTGTCTCCTCTCAACTCCTCCGCTCGACTGTTGTTCCCTCCCCTTGACACCTCAGAACCCCTAGGTGGGCATCACCATCAGCCTGGCCCCACCCACTGGTGTGTCCCTATTGTTCTAGGGGGGTGACTAGGCTTTTTTGGCTGGTGTATGTACCTGTATGGGGTTGTGTTGGAAGGCCAAGGAGGAGGGAATCCTGCACCTGGAAGAGGGGTGCAGTCATCTGTGACACCCGGATTTTGCCAGGGCGTCACACTCCCCCTTGGTAGAACACAGCCCGTCCTCGGGCTGTCTGGCCACCGATATTTATTTTAACTGCTTCTGCAAAAAGGTAAAATGTTAACATGTTATAAAACATTATGTACATTTCATACCTTCACAGGGAGGCACTTCACTTAAATGTTGCAAACATTTCTGCTTTTCATCAGCTCACCCCAAAGAGTCCCAAAGTTCAGAACCCTCTGGCCTGGAGGTTAGCCACTGGTTTTATTAGTGACTGGGCCTCGGCCGACTCTACCACAGGCCCTTCCTCCAACCAGTCCTCTCCAGTGGGTGTTACAGTTCTGGTGGGCAGAGGAACAAGAAGGCAAATGGGGGTATTTACAAGAACCCAAGAAAGTCTTTGGGTGGCCTCTGCCAGTCCTGAGGCCATGGTTAATTAACAACAAACAAGGGCAAGGCTGGGTAAAACAGGGAAAGGGGGTTGCCGGGTTCGCTACCTGTTACTCTTTCTTTTCATGTAGGTGAATCAGGTGAGGTACACGGTTAATTGGCATTTTGACAATAACAACTAATCAAAATTTACAGTGTGTTTATATACATACATTGCTATATACAAGTACATATGGACATCACTCACTCCCTGTATCTGAGTGGTGGCTGACCTAGGTTGGGGCATGTAGACCTCCTCAGCACTAAGTTCTCTCCTAGGCCCTGTGGTGCTGTACTGTCTATGGGTTCCTCATTCCTCATGATGGGTACTGTAGGTAGACACCTACGGGGGCGTGGCATGGGTTCAGGTGCGACTCTAGGTGTGTGCATTGGTGCAATGTCAGCAGGCCTCTCTAGTTCTGGCTCTTCCATGGGTTGTGGGAATGTTAGAACGTGAACAATCACTGCTCCATTTTGCATAGGCCAATCTGCTGGGAAGTCAGCTAGGACAGTATGGATCACCTCCTTCCATTTCTCGACACGCAGGGCTGGAGTGGGAACTTCTTCCAAGATCTTCAGAGGTTCCGGGCACCTTTTCAAGTGGTCTCTGGAGACTGTAGCCGTTGTTCTTCCTTGGTCTTTGCTAATAAGACAGGTCTTCTGATTTTCAAAGTCAGAGGGTTGTATGACATGGGGGATCTTTTCCCACTGGTCATCCAATTTATGCAGCTTCCTTTTCCTCTTTAGCACCACCTCTCCTGGTGCAAAGGGGGCAGCTTTTGCCTGTTTGTTAAAGTGCTGCTCTTGCTTTTCTCTGCTTTGGTTCAGGTTCCTTTCCACATACTCCTGTATTTGTTTATACTGCATCTGACGTTTGGAGTCCCAATCAGTGGTTGAGGAGATGGTGTCGGGCACTTCAATGTCCATGTCCAAGTCCACCGGAAATCTTCCAGGCCTCACCCTCATGAGGTAAACAGGCGTACACTTAGTGGAACTGATGGGAATGTTGCTATACATATCTATGAGATCGGGCAATCTCTCGGGCCACTGGTTCTGTTCTTCAAGGGGTTGAGTCTTAGCACGTTGATGACTAAATGGTTCATCTTCTCACAAATCCCATTGGTTTGGGCATGGTAGGACGTAGTACGTATCTTCCTGCATCCATACAGGCCACAGAACTCCTTGAAGATTTCCGCTTCGAAGGCAGGGCCTTGATCCGTGAGGACCCTCTATGGGTAGCCATGAGGTCTGCAGAAGTGTGCTTGGAAGACTTTAGCTGCAGTATGGGCTGTTAGATCTTTGACGGGTACCACAACCATAAATCTTGAGTAGTTGTCTACCATCGTGAGCGCATACGTGTACCCCTCCTGCTTGGTGTGCGCTCGACATGATCTAGAGCAACAAGTTCCAATGGCTGGCGGGTGATGATCGGCTGTAATGGGGCTCTCTGGCTGGTACCATCCTTTCTTCTTAGCAGACAAGGACCACAATCCCTACACCATGCTTCAATGGATTCTCTCATCCCAGCCCAGTAAAAGCGCTCCCTTGGTAGCATTTCCAGCTTCTTCCAGCCGAAGTGTCCAGCTCTATCATGATAGGCTTCCAGGACCACTGGCACATATGCTTGAGGTATGACTATCTGGCAGATCCTCTCATGCGTCTTGGGATTGATCAGTCCTCTGCACAACTTGCCTCGCTGGAGATACAACCGGCTCCTCTCTTTCCACAGCCTTCTGCTTCTGCCGGGGCAGTGGGCTCCAACCTTGAATCAGCCTGGTAAATCAGTGTCTTGATCAATTTGACTGCAGAATCTCTATCTTGCGCTTCTTGCCAACCGTGTTGAGGTAATGAGTTGCATACCACCTCCTGCTGACCACTGTAATGTTTGGTGTTTTCCAAACTGTCAGGTTGATGGAACGCAGGTAGTTCAATCTCCTCCAACTCATCATCATCTACTCCATCATCAGGTAGGTGTGGCATTCTAGACAACGCATCAGCATTGGTGATTTTACGACCAACTCTGTACTTTATGGTGAAGTCATAATTCGCCAGTCGGGATATCCAGCATTGCTCTAGGGCTCCAAGCTTCGCTGTATCTAGGTGGGTTAAAGGATTGTTGTCCGTATATGCAGTGAACTTTGCAAAAGCCAGGTAATGCTTAAATCTCTCTGTCACAGCCCAGACGAGCGCTAGAAACTCCAACTTGAAAGAACTGTAATTCTCAGGGTTCCTTTCTGTTGAACAGAGCTTTTTGCTTGCGTAAGCTATCACCTTCTCCTTGACATCCTGCATTTGAGATAGAACAGCCCCCAATCCTACGTTGCTGGCATCCGTATACAGTATGAACAGGAGACCATGGTCGGGATATGCCAGGATCTCTTCTCTGGTCAGAACCGACTTCATCTGTTGGAAGGAACTTTCTTGCTCCTCACCCCATGTGAATGGAGAACCAGAAGTCTTGCCATGCTTGGTTTGCCCAACGAGGAGATCTTGCATAGGAGCTGCCATCTTGGTATTACCCTCTTGAAGCGGTGGTGATAGCCCATCAGGCCCAGGAACTGTCGTACTTCCTTGATGGTAGTGGGTCTTGGCCAGTTCTGTATAGCTGTTATCTTCTCCAGATCCGGAGCCACACCTTCTGCACTAATCACATGCCCGAGGTATTGGACTTTAGGATTCAACAAGTGGCATTTGGATGGTTTAACTTCATCCCGTACTTGGAGAGGGCTTCAAAGACTTCTGCAAGATGTTCCAGATGATCTTCATATGTTTTTGAATAAACGATGATGTCATCTAGGTATATCAGTACCGTCTCGAAGTTGCGGTGTTCTAAGCAGCATTCCATCAGTCTCTGGAAGGTTCCTGGTGCGTTGCACCTGTAACAAACGTGTTGTCCATACCGGTTGCTGCTCCTTCTCTGCATCCAGGGGACATCCTCAGGGCTGTCGGTGAGCTGGATCTTCTCCGCCGGCTTGGTCTTTGGCTGGAGTTGTATGGCCTCGAGGATCCTGGCGACGTCCTTGCTCAGCTGTTGAACTTGGGATGACAGATCACCGGGAGCTCCAGAGGGTGCTGCTGGCACTGCAGGTGCTGGTAACGCTAATAGAGAAGGTTTCACCAGCAGGTGAGAGGTGTCAGCTGGCCAAGATGATGGTATAGAGTCATGCTATGAAGAAAGACATGGATCGCACATCCCACAAAAATACAATGATCTAAAGCCGCTAGGCAAAAAATTAATTAAATAGAACATAAGGTTCTTTTGTTACCATTCTGATCAGATTGTATTAAGCCCACTGCCACTTCACGGCAAACCTCTTGAGTGGGTCCCTATCCTAAACCTTATAGTGCGGCACCGTGCACCTACCACTGCTGCAGCGACAAAGCACCAGCAGGGCAGGTGACCTGGTGCCTCACAGCACCCATGCTGCAAGGCAAAGCTCCCAAGGCTCCAGGTCGCAGTGCCCCACTGACACGACACCACCACAACAGCGGCCACTACACAGTACCAGCACTCAGTGAGAGGAGCTGCACACTCACCTCCCACTGGCTCCCATATGTGGACTGGGAGCAAAAAAAGGCTGACTCCTCTTGCAGTCTCCTGCTGATTAAAGTGAAGTGAAGTTGGCTTAATACAATCTGATCAGAATGGTAACAAAAGAACCTCATGTTCTATTTAATTAATTTTTTGCCTAGCGGCTTTAGATCATTGTATTTTTGTGGGATGTGCGATCCATGTCTTTTTCTTCATAGCATGTTATACAACATTCTATCCCCCTCTTTTTTTGCTTGGATCTGCAATCGCCCCATTTGGCACAGGTGATTTTAATCAGCAGGAGACTGCAAGAGGAGTCAGCCTTTTTTTGCTCCCAGTCCACATATGGGAGCCAGTGGGAGGTGAGTGTGCAGCTCCTCTCACTGAGTGCTGGTACTGTGTAGTGGCCGCTGTTGTGGTGGTGTCATATCAGTGGGGCACTGCGACCTGGAGCCTTGGGGGCTTTGCCTTGCAGCATGGGTGCTGTGAGGCACCAGGTCGCCTGCCCTGCTGGCGCTTTGTCGCTGCAGCAGTGGTTGGTGCACGGGGCCGCACTATAAGGTTTAGGATAGAGACCCACTCAAGAGGTTTGCCATGAAGTGGCAGTGGGCTTAATACAATCTGATCAGAATGGTAACAAAAGAACCTCATGTTCTATTTAATTAATTTTTTGCCTAGCGGCTTTAGATCATTGTATTTTTGTGGGATGTGCGATCCATGTCTTTTTCTTCATAGCATGATGGTATAGAGTCATTGACCTCAGGGGTCTGTAGAGCCTTTATGGCTCGGTCCTTTAAAACTGCAAAGTTTAAGTCCGGGTGCTCTAGGGCCCACAGCCGCAGCTGTTTGCGACCTTCTGCTGACCCTAGCCCCTGCAGGAACTGCTCCACAAGCATTTTATTGCTCTCTGGTTCATTGATAGAGTCTATTAGCTTTAGGGTGCGCAGGGCGGTTTGTAGCCTCAGGCTGTTCTGGGGACGTTGCCTGCAGTTGTAAAATTGCATCCTCAGCTCCGCTTCCGTGCAGGTCTCAAAGGCTGTTTGCAGTTTATCAAATATGATAGGTACTGAGGCCCGATCCTCATCAGTCGATGTCTATACCTCCTGCTCAGCTGCGCCTGTCAGCTGTCCAAGCACCACTGATGTGCGCTGCCGGCCAGTCATTGCATACATATCGAGAACAGTACAAATCTTTTTCTTAAATACCTGCAGGGCATCAGGTCGGCTTTCATACTGGGGCGGCCAGGCGACATCGGGCACGTAAGGTAGAGTAATCGGCATAACTTGCGTAATCGCCGGGACCGCAGGGTCTGCCGCTCTTGCGACCGGAGCGGGGCCTGCTGCTTCTCCGTTATCTTGCACTGCCGCGGGAGCCGCGGCTCCGCGATCATCATCAGGCGCCGAAATCTTTCCGGTGTTTCCCCCTTGGTTTTCAACAGCAGTCTCACGGGACCCACTGTCCTTTGCTGCTTCCTCCTCCTCAGGTCACCGGGTTCCGGCTGCGTTCACAGGAAGGTGGGTGGAGCTTCAGATTCACGCTCTTTTCGGGGATGAAGATGGTGAGGTTGTCCTTTTTGGTGCAAAAATGGCAGGCAAGATGACGGCGATCCGAAAAATTGCAGCGTTTTACGGGTTAACAGTCCAGGAAAGGCGCGCTTCACCCAGGTTAGTGGATGGGGTAAGTATCCTGTTCGTGCGCCAAGTTTTGTTGCGGGCAGGGGACAGACCACGGCAGGGGGGGCTACTCGAGATGCTCATATCCGGGGTTATGGTGGTGGCTCGAGGGGAAGCCGGATGCGGGCCTGAGCACCTGTCCGTCGCCCGCAAGTGAAAAGGGGAATTTGTATAGGGGAGATGTTGTCAGTGACGCCACCCGTGGGTTGCGGTGATTGTTGGTGACACTGCTGCTGCCTTGGTATGGGGTGCCCGGGCCTGATGGAGCGGGGCAGCAGGATGGTATCCCCTCCATGGGTAGGGGAGGTGTTGTCCCGGGGCCCAGGTGTCGGTGAGATAGAGTGATCAGGCACAGTCTGCGGGGATGGACTGGATCATACCGGTGTACTCACTGTTTTGAATAAAATCACACAGAGTCCAGATAGTAAACCAACTGCCGGTAACCGGTAGCCTCCGGAGGGGTGTGCTCGGGTCCTGCACACCGGTGGACAAAACAGGGGCCCTTCCTCCTGCACGTTAGGTTGGTGTCTTGTGTGTTGACTAGTCCACATGAAACGGGGAAGTCCACTCCCGGTGACTTTTCCGTGGGAGCTGTGGCCCGCAAGATCTGACCCTTGGGATTTTAGCAGGCACTTGCAGACACCCTATCCCCCTCATTGGGCTTCCGTCTCGCTCTATCTGGGCTGTTAGTGGGACAAGACTTGGAATCTTGTCCCCTGCTGGTTAATTGGAAAGGTGGTTGCAGCTGTCCTCGCCCTAGGGTCCAGGTACCCTGACTGTGCACGGCCTCCGGCACCGGCGGGCTAAAACCCTGCCCTGGTCCACTTAAGGTCTCCCGCGACTGGATCTCCGTCGCCTGTGGCCCTGCTCTGCCGTCTGCCACCTAGTCAGCTCAAGTAGTCCAGTAGTCTGGGAGCTACAACACCCGACTACCACTTCACTCCTCTCACTTTCACTGTCTCCTCTCAACTCCTCCGCTTGACTGTTGTTCCCTCCCCTTGACACCTCAGAACCCCTAGGTGGGCGTCACCATCAACCTGGCCCTGCCCACTGGTGGGTCCCTATTGTCCTGGAAGGGGTGACTAGGCTTTTGTGGCTGGTGTATGTACCTGTGTGGGGTTGTGTTGGAAGGCCAAGGAGGAGGGAATCCTGCATCTAGAAGAGTGGTGCAGTCATCTGTGACACCCTGATTTTGTCAGGGCGTCACAAAAGCATACTAACGGGGTTTCAGGGATGGGATTCAGTCGGTTCTCTCTGGTTTGGGTGAATGATTAAAACCTCAAACCAGCAAGAAACAGCTCACCGGCCAGGTTGATTTCAACTGAGTGTGCATCCACGGGGAATTATATGAATAACAGGATGGGGGATTATATGGGAACCAAGATGGTTGACATATGAGGGCCATGATATGGTACATTTTTCCTTAAAGTGATTAGGATGACAGACATTACAAGAAGGGACCCAGGACAGATGATATTACTACAAGAAGGGGCCCAAAATAGAGGACGTTATTATAGGAAGGGGCCAGAACAGAGGAAATTATTACAGAATGGGAGACATTATTACATAATTGGGCCAGGGCAGAGGAAATTATTACAGGAAGGGGGGCATTATTATAGGAAGGGGCCAGGATGGGTGACATGATTACTATATGAGGCAGAATGACAAACATACATTATTGCTTTATAGTGGTAATTGGGGGGGACATAATTACTGTAAGGGAAAATTAGGGGACATTATTACTGCTGTAATATATTTTACTTTTGAAGATATTGTTTTACATGGAGCGGAAATGTAGGGCAACTCTATGTTGCTTTTTTCTTTATCTGGCACAGTGTAGAAGTCGTGAACAAAGTGGGAATGTGTTTTAGAAGTGATCAGTTATAGATGACTGTGTGTTATTTTTTCCAGTCAAGTCCTGGAAGGAAGAAGAGATAGTGGTATGTAACAGATGATGAAAAGAAAGAATCAATAACTTCAATTACAGATGTCACTGGTATTACCTGTACACTTAAGGTACCTTCACACATAACGACTTACCTGCGATCCCGAAAACGATGCGACCTGATAGGGATCGCAGGTAAGTCGCTGGGAGATCGCAGGTGAGATGTCACACAGTGAGATCTTACCAGCGATGCAGAACAATACAGATCGCAGTAGCGACCTGTATAACGATCTCAGCAGTCACTGTGATCCTGTTACACAGTGTCAAACACAGCGATGTGTCCTGCCCAGCAGGACATCGCCTTTGAAGAAAATGGCCTGGACCATTCTGCAACGACCAGCGACCTCACAGCAGGGGCCTGATCGCTGGTAGGTGTCACACATAACGAGATCGCTAACGGGATCGCTACTGCGTCACCAAACGGTGACTCAGCTGCGATCTCGCTAGCGATCTCGTTATGTGTGACGGTACCTTTACAGTGCCTACAAGTAGTATTCAACCCCCTGCAGATTTAGCAGGTTTGATAAGATGCAAATAAGTTAGAGCCTGCAAACTTCAAACAAAAGCAGGATTTATTAACAGATGCATAAATCTTACAAACCAACAAGTTATGTTGCTCAGTTAAATTTTAATAAATTTTCAACATAAAAGTGTGGGTCAATTATTATTCAACCCCTAGGTTTAATATTTTGTGGAATAACCCTTGTTTGCAATTACAGCTAACAATCGTCTTTTATAAGACCTGATCAGGCCGGCACAGGTCTCTGGAGTTATCTTGGCCCACTCCTCCATGCAGATCTTCTCCAAGTTATCTAGGTTATTTGGGTGTCTCATGTGGACTTTAATCTTGAGCTCCTTCCACAAGTTTTCAATTGGGTTAAGGTCAGGAGACTGACTAGGCCACTGCAACACCTTGATTTTTTCCCTCTTGAACCAGGCCTTGGTTTTCTTGGCTGTGTGCTTTGGGTTGTTGTCTTGTTGGAAGATGAAATGACGACCCATCTTAAGATCCTTGATGGAGGAGCGGAGGTTCTTGGCCAAAATCTCCAGGTAGGCTGTGCTATCCTTCTTCCCATGGATGCGGACCAGATGGCCAGGCCCCTTGGCTGAGAAACAGCCCCACAGCATGATGCTACCACCACCATGCTTGACTGTAGGGATGGTATTCTTGGGGTCGTATGCAGTGCCATCCAGTCTCCAAACGTCACGTGTGTGGTTGGCACCAAAGATCTCGATCTTGGTCTCATCAGACCAGAGAACCTTGAACAAGTCTGTCTCAGAGTCCTCCAAGTGATCATGAGCAAACTGTAGACGAGCCTTGACATGACGCTTTGAAAGTAAAGGTACTTTACGGGCTCGTCTGGAACGGAGACCATTGCGGTGGAGTACGTTACTTATGGTATTGACTGAAACCAATGTCCCCACTGCCATGAGATCTTCCCAGAGCTCCTTCCTTGTTGTCCTTGGGTTAGCCTTGACTCTTCGGACAAGCCTGGCCTCAGCATGGGTGGAAACTTTCAAAGGCTGTCCAGGCCGTGGAAGGCTAACAGTAGTTCCATAAGCCTTCCACTTCCGGATGATGCTCCCAACAGTGGAGACAGGTAGGCCCAACTCCTTGGAAAGGGTTTTGTACTCCTTGCCAGCCTTGTGACCCTCCACGATCTTGTCTCTGATGGCCTTGGAATGCTCCTTTGTCTTTCCCATGTTGACCAAGAATGAGTGCTGTTCACAAGTTTGGGGAGGGTCTTAATTAGTCAGAAAAGGTTGGAAAAAGAGATAATTAATCCAAACATGTGAAGCTCATTGTTCTTTGTGCCTGAAATACTTCTTAATACTTTAGGGGAACCAAACAGAATTCTGGTGGTTTGAGGGGTTGAATAATAAATGACCCTCTGAATAAACTTTTCACAATTTAAAAAAAAATAAAAAAAGAAATAACATTCTTTTTTGCTGCAGTGCATTTCACACTTCCAGGCTGATCTACAGTCCAAATGTCACAATGCCAAGTTAATTCCGAATGTGTAAACCTGCTAAATCTGTAGGGGGTTGAATACTACTTGTAGGCACTGTACAATATACACTATATATTATATATAGAGTTACTGTGTATATTGTCACCAGTGATCACTGCATTATCTGCACACTTTACACTACGTGCAGAACTTGTGATAATGTCACAAGTAGTCACTGGATTACCTGTACACTGTACACTACGTACAGAGCTCCTGTGTATAATGTCACCGGTAATCACTGTATTACCGGTACATTATACACTATATACCATATACAGAGCTCCTGAGTATAATGTCACTGGGGGTGATGTTAGTGGTATAAGTATTGTGGTTATTATTAATGATCAGTATTGTATTATTCAGTCAATATGCGGTAGTATTATGTGGTCTGGTCATGGTGTAGCGGTAGTTCTTCTTGAATATTGTATTTTTAGTCACTGTGGTGGTAATATGTCGTCTTGTCACAGTATGGCGCTATTTCTCTAATTCTGCAGACCCTAAGTTCATGTCTTTCAGCTTCTCTTCCTCAACCACTTTACCCCTGGGCGATTTTCCGTGTTTCATTTTTGCTCCCCTTCTTCCGAGAGCTGTAATATTTTTTTTTCCTTCAATCTTGCCATATAAGCGCTTATTTTTTGAGAGATGAGTTGTACTTTTAAATAATACCATGAGTTTTACCATATAGTGTACTAGAAAACGGCAAAAAAATTCCAAGTGCGATAAAATTGTGTGATTACACAATTGTTTTAGGGATACTTTATTCACCGTATTTACTATATGGTAAAACTGATACGTTGGTGTGATGTCTCAGGTCAGTATAAGTTCGTAGACACCAAACAAGTATAAGGTTACTTTTAGCTAAGGGGTTAAAAATATTTCACACATATGTCCAAAAAAATGGCACACTTTTTGCGCCATTTTCCAAAACCCGTAGTATTTTCATTTTTTAGGATCGGGGGCTAAGTGATGTCTTATTTTTTGCGTCTCAAGCTGACGTTTTTAACGGTACCATTTTTGTGCAGATGCTACTTTTTGATCGCCTGTTATTGGGTTTTGCGCAAAATTTGTGATGACCAAAAAACGTAATTTTGGTGTTTGGAATTTTTTTTGTTGTAACAGCACTACCAAATCAGATAATTGTATTCAATTTAATTTTTTTTGCCAGTATGCTGTTTTAGATCGGGCATTTATATTTTTATTTTAATAGTAGTAAGTGTCAGAATGGGATTCAGCAGGGCAAAATTTGTACATAGTTTTATAGTTTTAAGGTTGAAAAAACACAAGTCCATGAAGTTCATGAAGTTCATGAAGCCCCTAAGGGGGCTATAAGGATCAACAGTCTGTGCATTTCTGTAGATCACAGCTGCAGAGCTCTAATCTGCTGGAATGTTGCTCTCCTATTACAGACGGCGCTCTACCGGCAGTAAAAGGAAGTGAGTCATGATAGCGACAGGAGTTATCACATGACCCAGTGCTACCATGGCAACCATTGGCTCCACATGATCATGTCACATGACTTCTTATGGAGGCAGGTGAGTGCACGTTTACTGCGGTGGGCACTTACATCACGTTTTCACATTTTGACAGTGTGATTTAATGGGTTAACAGGCGCAAGTGGATCACTGATATCACACATATCAGCTGACATGTGCGGGGATCTTAACTGGCTACCCACAGCAGCCGGTAGTGATTCGCCAGATATGAGCCATGACGTACCCAGTACATCATGTGTTGTGAAGAGGTTAAGAATCTTTTTTTATACTTAAAGGGGTGGTTCACCCATTTTTTTTTATTTTCTGTAGGAGTTCTACTTACCTTTCTAGGTGTTTTCTCCATTGTCTTCTGTTTCCAGTTCTGGCACTGAGCGGCGCTATGCTGCACGCTCAGTGCCTGTCACATGACCCCCTGGAGCTGTGGCCGCCAGCATCCTCTGACGTCCCGGCATTTCCGGGCTCTCAAACAAGACGGGTACGTCAGAGGAGGCTGGCACCACTCAGATTGAGTGACAGGGCTGTGGGCGGTAACTACCGCACATCACAGCCCAGTATCGAGGGGAGGAGCCGGAGGACGTCAGTGTGGAGCCGGCGTCCTGCAGATGGTGAGGCACGGGGCGCCAGTGTGCAGTACAGGGGGGGGGGTTCTTCAGCTGAATCCCCCCCTGCACGTAAGTATGTGATCACACTCTCCACCCGCCCGCTCTGCTGCGATGTCAGGAGAGCGGCCGGTGTCGGGCAGTGTGATCATCTGCTCCTCCCAGCAGCAAGACACTGACAGGCATGTCACCGCTGTGCTCTGCCATCTGTCCTGCTGCATGAGACCAACTGTCTGCACCACAAGTCACAGAGTGGAGACAGTTGGTGACAGAGCACCTCTGCCCCCCCCCGTTCTTTCCCCACTCTCTTCTCTCCCCCCACTCTTCTCCCCCTCCCCTCTTCCCCCTCTTCTCTGCCCCCCTCTTATCCCTCTCTCCTCTCCCCTCTCTTTTCCCTCGCTCTCTTCCCCCCCTCGCTCTCTTCCCCCCCTCGCTCTCTCTTCCTCCCCCCCTCGCTCTCTTTTCCTACGCCCCTCGCTCTCTTTTCCTCCCCCCCTCGCTCTCTTTTCCTCCGCCCCGCGCTCTCTTCTCCTCCCCCCCTCGCTCTCTTTTCCTCCCCCCCGCGCTCTCTTTTCCTCCCCCCACGCTCTCTTTTTTCCTCCCCCCGCGCTCTCTTTTCCTCCACCCCGCGCCCTCTTTTCCTCCCCCCGCGCTCTCTTTTCCTCCCCCCCACGCTCTCTTCTCCTCCCCCCCGCGCTCTCTTCTCCTCCCCCCGCGCTCTCTTTTCCTCCCCCCGCGCTCTCTTTTCCTCCCCCCCGTGCTCTCTTTTCCTCCCCCCGTGCTCTCTTTTCCTCCCCCCGCGCTCTCTTTTTTTCCCCCCGTGCTCTCTTTTCCTCCCCCCCGCGCTCTCTTTTCCTCCCCCCGCACTCTCTTTTCCTCCCCCCCGCACTCTCTTTTCCTCCCCCCGCGCTCTCTTTTCCTCCTCCCGCGCTCTCTTTTCCTCCTCCCGCGCTCTCTTTTCCTCCCCCCGCGCTCTCTTTTCCTCCCCCCCTCACTCTCTTTTCCTCCCACCGCGCTCTCTTTTCCTCCCCCCGCGCTCTCTTTTCCTCCCCCCGCGCTCTCTTTTCCTCCCCCCCGCGCTCTCTTTTCCTCACCCCACGCTCTCTTTTCCTCCCCCCTGCGCTCTCTTTTCCTCCCCCCTGCGCTCTCTTTTCCTCCCCCTCGCTCTCTTTTCCTCCCCCCCTCGCTCTCTTTTCCTCCCCCCCTCGCTTTCTTTCCTCCCCCCTCGCTCTCTCTCTCTTTTCCCTCGCTCTCTCCTGGCATTGTCAGTACAGAAATCTCTCCATCGTGGAGGGGTGTGAGGGAGTAATAAACATGGAGTCCCTGCTGTGTCTGTGTATTTATTTCTAATAAAGTATTTTTCTCTGTGTGTGTTTTTTTTTTTTTTTTTTTAAACCCTTTATTGGAGATTCTTAATGGCCAGGTCAAACTTGGCCTGACATTAAGAATCTCGGGCTTTATACCAGCTGGTAAAACATAGCTGGTATTACCCCTTATTACCCAGCGTGCCACCTGCCACCAGGGCCACTGGAAGAGTTGGATACAGCGCCAGAAGATGGCGCTTCTTTGAAAGCGCCATTTTCTGGGGCGGCTGTGGACTGCAATTCGCAGCGGGGGGCCCAGAAAGTTTGGGCACCCTTCACTGCGGATTCCAATCCCCAGCTGCCTAGTTGTACCTGGCTGGACTCAAAAATTCGGCGAAGCCCATGTCATTTTTTTTTTTTAGTTATTTCATGAAATTCATGAAATAAAAAAAAAAAAGGGCTTCTCTATATTTTTGGTTTCCAGCCAGGTACAAATACGCAGCTGGGGTTTGGGGGCAGCCCGTAGCTGCCTGCTGTACCTGGCTAGCATACAAAAATATGGCGAAGCCCACGTCATTTTTTTTAAAAAGTTTTCAGGCAAAAACCTTTATAAAAAAAAAAATGCTTCCCTGGATTTCTATTGCCAGTGAAAGTAACACCAAGCAGCGGTGGTTAGCAGCCAGTAGCTGCTTGGGTTACCCTTAACAATAGAAAATGCAGCGGGAGCCCACAAACAATGATTTTTTTTTTTATTTTTTATTTTTAATGAATTTTTAAAAAAAAAAAAAAAAATATTGACATGGGCTTCGCCCATCGAGCACCACAGCATTTTACTGCTCAATTCATCCCAAGTAATTAGATGACTCCAGTGTCGGCCGATTACTTGTTCTGTGTCCCCCTGCATCCATTGCAGCGTGTACGGGCTGTGAGGTCAGCGGAGTTCACTCCAGCACTGGAGTCAGCTGATCTGAACTCAGCTGAACTCCAGCCTGCACATGCTGCGATGGATGCAGGGGGACATAGAACAAGTAAGGTCTAAGCCACACGGCGAGAAAAACAGTGCGAGTGGAGTGCGATCAAACATCGCATTCCACTCGGACCAATATTAGCCTGTGTGTCAGTGCACATGAGCGATTATTTTCTCAGCCCTAATTGGACTGAGAAAACAATTGCAGCATGCTGCCACTGTAATGCAAGACTCTCTCTTTTACCCATTCAAGTGTATGTGGTGAGAGAAAAATCGCACTGCACTTGCGGTACATCGGTGGACTACGGAGGAGAGAGGGAGAGAAATCCCTCCCACCCCATCTCAGTGTTGGCCCACCCCTCAAGTGCCGGACCGGCCCCCGCAGCTGAGGTCTGCTCGCACAGTCGGACCTCAGTCGCAGGGACACTCGCATGACACTCGGCTCTGCTGTACTGAGCATGAGCCGAGTGTAATGCGAGGGGATCGCAGTAATCCCCGTGTGGCCGAAGCCTGATCGGCCGACACTTGAGTCAGCTGATCTGAACTCAGCTGAACTCCTGTACACACAGCCCACACACACAGCCCGCACACGGTCACATGTGACCGGCAGCAGGCAGCGACTGCTGTTAAGGCTACATTCACATGACCGTTCCGTTTTTGCGGGCCACAAAAAACGGTCCTTTTTTTCACGGATGCATCCTAGTGGCATCCGTGTGACATCTGCGTGCCTTCCGTTTTTTTTGTGGACCGCAAAAAACGGAAGCAGCAAGAAAGATAAATAAATGAGTAGATATAGAGATGAATAGATAGATATAGAGACAGAGGGATAGAGGGATGAATGAATGAATGAATGAATGGATAGATAGATAGATAGATAAGAAATACATATATAATGTCTTACCCCCCTGCATATTCTAAGCTGGCACCCTTTTGTGACTTTCATGTGGCACTAAGGGGTGCTTAGCCTTGTATTTAGCCAAAAAATAAATAAATAATAAAAAAAAATGACATGCGGGCCCCCTATGTTTTGTAGCCAGCTAGGGTAAAGCAAACGGCTGCAGCCTGCAAACCACAGCTGGCAGCTTCACCTTGGCTGCTAATCCAAAACAGAGGGCACCCCACGCTGTTATTTTAAATTAAATAAATAATTTAAAACAAAAAACACGGGGTCCCCCAAAATTGGATCACCAGCAAAGGTAAAGCGCACACATACACACACACTGTATATACGCGCACACATACACACACACTGTATATACGCGCACACACACTTTCTTCCCCTGGCTGTGCAGAGCTGTTGCTGTCTGTGTGATTTCTCTCAGTCAGTGCATCCACTGGGAAGAGGCAGGGAGGAGGGTTTGGGTGGGAGCAGAGTGGGTGTATTAGACACAATGGGTGTGTTAGATAAGCTAGACACCGCCCTAGAGCCACAAAGAATTCTGGGACTTGTAGGAACTGAACACAGGAAGTTAGAGGAGAGATTAACCCCATCAGAGCTGGAGCCAGCAATGACCGTGTGCTGCTAGTGCACAATAAAAGGTAATTTTGCTGAAAAAACATAATAGATGTGTCGAGGGGCACATATTAGCAAGATTTATCAGAAAAAAAAAAATCAGTTTTGGTAACTGGACAACTTCTTTAAACCTGCAATTCTGAGAAGGGGGTATTCTCTACGGCTATAAGAAATTAGGGTTAATCATCATTAGAGATGGCAAATCTTTACTGTAAGAGCAGTGAGATTCTGGAATTCTATGCCACATGATTCTGAAATTCTGTAGTTGATTCACTGAAAAAAGTTCAATGATGGCCTGGATGAAATATAATATTACTAGTTATATGTGCTAGATTCTGTGATGGGACGTTGCTCCAGGGAACTAGTCTGATTGCCGTGTATAAGGTCCGTAAGGAATTTGTCTCCTAACATGGGGCAATTAGCATTTGCCTTCCTCTGCATTAACATGCTAGCTTATAAATTGAACTTAATGGACTTGTGTTTTTTTTCAACCTTAAAACTATAAAACTATGTACGAATTTTGCCCTGCTGATTCCCATTCTGATACTTGTACTATACACTTTACTTCAATGTTTTTGCAGTGATTTGACTCAGCACGAGCTTCCATAACTTTCCGAAAAGTATTTCCAAAGGAAATATTACATTGACTGATGTTCAGTTTAGCTGTAAGAGACACATTTGTCAACAGACTCCAAAAGAATTACACAATTGGCTTTACTGAATGCCGAAACTAATGGTCATCACAAAAGAAGTAATGCAAAACAATTCAAAACTACTCACTTTTTCATCAAGAATATCTAATATACATTCTAAAAATTAAATTGAAAATTTTAAGGTCATACTTGTCGTAGAGACAGACCTTGTGGCTGTTTTACGGCATTGGAGAGGAATGGACCCAGCCCTGTGTGGTCCTTCCTATATACAGTACAGATCAAAAGTTTGGAGACACCATCTCATCTCTAGAACAACTGTTAAGAGGAGACTTTGTGCAGCAGGCCTTCATGGTAAAATAGCTGCTAGGAAACCACTGCTAAGGACAGGCAACAAGCAGAAGAAACTTGTTTGGGCTAAAGAACACAAGATATGGACATTAGACCAGTGGAAATCCGTGCTTTGGTCTGATAAGTCCAAATTTGAGATCTTTGGATCCAACCACTGTGTCTTTGTAGAAAAGGTGAACGGATGGACTCTACATGGCTAGTTCCCACCGTCAAGCATGGAGGAGGAGGTGTGATGGTGTGGGGGTGCTTTGCTGGTGACACTGTTGGGGATTTATTCAAAATTGAAGGCATACAGAACCAGTATGCCTACCACAGCATCTTGCAGCGGCTTGCTATACCATCCGGTTTGCGTTTAGTTGGACCATCATTTATTTTTCAACAGGACAATGACCCCAAACACACCTCCAGGCTGTGTAAGGGCTATTTGACTAAGAAGGAGAGTGATGGGGTGCTACGCCAGATGACCTTGCCTCCACAGTCACCAGACTTGAACTCAATCGAGATGGTTTGGGGTGAGCTGGACCGCAGAGTGAAGGCAAAAGGGCCAACAAGTGCTAAGCATCTCTGGGAACTCCTTCAAGACTGTTGGAAGACCATTTCCGTTGACTACCTCTTAAAGCTCATCAAGAGAATGCCAAGAGTGTGCAAAGCAGTAATCAAAGCAAAAGGTGGCTACTTTGAAGAACCTAGAATATAAGACACATTTTCAGTTGTTTCACACTTTTTTAAGTATTTCATTCCACATGTTTTAATTCATAGTTTTGATGCCTTCAATGTGAACCTACAATTTTCATAGTCCTGAAAATAAAGAAAATCTTTGAATGAGAAGGTGTGTTCAAACTTTTGGTCTGTCGGTTAACACCTGAGCAGTTCCCCCCTTCACTGTATTGTTGGGAATGGGCCTAAAGGTCATTGAAATTATATGGAGGGGAACAAATGCCAAATTATTCCATCCTGGGTGTCAAAGTGTATGTACACTGCTGCAGACTTGTTTTGCTTAACATTGCACAAAATTACACTTTAGCCCTCATGCAGATATCAGTATATAGGATCTGTGCTCAATTGGTGTAAGATATGACACACATACAATTCTTAGGGACCAAAATATATCAAAAATCAATAGACATGTTTTCTGTAAAGGCCCAGTCACACACAACGACTTACCAGCGATCCCGACAATGATTCCACCTGATAAGGATCACTGGTAAGTCGCGGGGAGGTCGCTGGTGAGATGTCAAACAGTCAGACCTTACCAACGACACAGTAACGATACAGGTCGCAGTAGCGACCTGTATAATGATCTCAGCAGTCACTGTGACCCTGTCACACAGCGTCAAACACAGCGATGTGTCCTGCCCAGCAGGACATCGCCTTTGAAGAATATGGTCCAGACCATTTGGCAATGACTAGCAATCTCACAGCAGGGGCCTGATCGCTGGTAGGTGTCACACATAATGAGAGCGCTAATGGGATCGTTACTGCGTCACCAAAACTGTGACTCAGCAACGATCTCGTGAGCGATCTCGTTGTGTGTGATGGGGCCTTTAGGCTCAGTAGTTAGAATTGTTACTATGCAGCACTGGGGTCCAGGGTTCAAATCCCACCAAGGAGAACATCTGAATGGAGTTTGTATGTTCTCCCCGTGTTTGTGTGGGTTCCACGGTTTCCTTCCACACTCCAAAACCATACTGATAGGGAATTTAAAATTATGAATCCCAATGGCGATAGTGATGATAATGGCTATTAAGTGTCTATGTAATTAACGGCACTATCTAAGCAAAGTGTAATAAAAATAATACACCGACATGCCAGCCTTCATCTCATCAATACTTCTTGAAAACGAGCAACAACAAAAGCTGATACCAATAAAATATATGGGTTATGAATAGCTGACAATGAATATCAAGTGTCTGTAAACCGCAAACTTCCATTTCTGCACCTTTTTTATGCATTTTACTAAGATAACCTATTTGGTATGCAGTGATTAAGTCATGTACTTAACCATTAGCAGATTGTCATCTTAAGGGATTTAGTGTGCCATTTGCATTTACTAGTATGCCACAGCAAGAAATCCAATTAACATAAATGTAGAAAATCATGCAGCACAGGGAAGGTTGTATCATCTTTGACATTTGGTTGTGGGCGCTCTGAACTATCCTCCGGGGCACAAACCAGCTGAGCAAAGTTCCAAATCTTACAGCAGAGGAGATGATAAGCGTTTTGCACCTAGGGTGCGGACATGGTTTTATGTGGACAGAAAGTCCTCTGTCTTTTGACCACTTCTATCCTGGATCAGGTGATATTTATAGTGAATGTTTCCTTAAATTAATCCATTAGATTTAATAAAAGAGCCTATGTGCCGCCCCCATGCCAGCAGCTGGGGTGCTCGGATCCGGAACCGCGGTGGCTCGAGGGGTCTCTGGACCTAGGGGTCGTGCGACCACTCAATAAAGGGGGGATATGTACAGGGGGCTTAGAAAATTTGTGACGCCGCCCACGGTGCATGGTAATGTGAGAGACCAACGCTGCTGTTGGGGAGCCCGGTGACGATGTTGAAGCAGCAGGATGTTTAACCCCTCCGTGGGTGGGGGTTTGATGTCCCAGGGCCCGGTGATGGGAAGGGTGTGCTGTGGGCTGTAGGCCTGGGAGACAGAAAGCAGAGAAACTCACAGTGGTTGTCGTGGTACTGGATGAGGCTGTGCTGATTCGTGAGGTTAATGAACACACAGGCAGTGATTCAACCAAATGTCCTTCAGTACCGCTGCCGCTGAGGGGGAGCACGTCCAGATGACTGTTCCCAGTGATGTTACTAGAGCGCTTTGGTCCAGTCTGACCCTCCGGGAACTTCCACTTCCACAGCCTATCACTCTCTAAGGCTGCTTTCATGCTATCTGGGAGCTCCAACTCCCCAGCCTCCTCTCCTCCCTGAGAGCTACTTGAGAATCCTCTGCTCTCTTTGCTCCCCTGCCAATGACTAACTAGCCACCTCCAACCCAGTCTGCTGAATCCTTCGGTGGGCGCCCTTTCATCACTGGACCTGCCTCCTGGTGTGTGTGTGTGTGAGATTTGCATGCTGTTCTTAGCACATCACTGGGTGACACCTGGAACCAAGGGAGAGAGATGGATGCTGCACGGAAAGGAAAATTGTGCAACACCCTGTGACGACCTGACAGGCCAGGGGGTCACACATACATTATAAATAATGCACATTCACAAATTACTATAAGAATATTCTATAGGATTTATTCTCTTAGAGCACAATGAAATGCTGAACAGATCTGTTTTAGTGTTTGTGTCTAGGACCGCGCTTTAACCCAAACTCCTAGGAAATAGCTCTATACTGAAGCAATGGAAGCTATATGGCATTTAGCACCTTTCATTTATTATTGCTTCTTTATATCAGACCCTTAGAGCTCGCTCACATAAATCGGACCAGTGCTATCTGATGTTTTATCGGATAGCACACTGCCCAATGTTATACTATGGAGCAGTGCCAATCAGTATTTTTTTCTTCATGCTGATTTGGCGTTAGAAAAAAATATTGCTACAGCTGTGATTGTCAGCGTTTCTCGGATCAAGCACACCTATACAAATCTACGGGTGCATGTGAAAAATTGGATTGCACTTGGATGACACCTGAAGAAATTAAGGTCTCCCATATGTGAATCAGGTCACAGTGAATGATACTCGGCTCACACTAACAGCCGAGTGTCATAAACAGATCGGTTCTGATGTTCTTGCATCGTCCTATCCTTCATATGTGCGGTTTACACTGAACGATGTGGTGTCGAGAATTATTGTTTTTAAGCAAGTTTAAAGGGGTTGTCCACAACTGAGACAACCCCTCCTCAATCAGAATCTTTGACCCCGTTAAAATAAAAACACAGGCTCACCTTCATTACCAACACCATTCTATTTGTGTCGGCACTTGCTCTTCCTGGGCTCATGTGAAGTTGTTACATCATGCGAGTCCTGTGCCCAATCTGCGCTAGATTCCTTTCCTCTGCCATAAAATGTATGACTCAATAAGAAGTGAGTGGCCAACCAAGGCTCTGACTTCCTCCTAATGTTTAATTCATCCAAAAGCAGAGAGAGGGAAGCCAGTGCTGAACAGTGCTTAAACAGCGCTGACACCGGAGGCGAGTATGAGTATTTATTTTAACAAGGGCAACACTCTGATTGAGAAGTGGTTGTCCGAGTAATTGGCAACCTCTTTAAAAATCATTTCACCCAATGCATGAGCATTTTGCTATTTCATCAGGTGATTGGCAACCTGTTTACAATTGGGAAAGAAGACTTCCTGGGAATACTTGTTAATGAAAATCGGCCAGTGTATATGCACATTTAACCCCTTCACGACAAGACCAATTTCTGTTTTTGCGCTTTTGTATTTTCTTTCACTTCTTCACAAAGCCATAACTTTATTTTACTTAACCAATAAACATACAGTCCAAACAATGCAAACAATCAGGTGAGTTTGAGCAGCATGAATTACTACTCAGAAGACTTATCCAGAGGAGTACTATCAAGTATGTAAACATATACACTATTCTGACATCAGTAGAACAATCAAAACCCTTATATAATAATTAGAAATGAGACCATTATACCTATTCCACCTGTGATCTGCATAGCAAGATAAAGGAAACAAAAGTCTACATGAAACAAATATAACATAAGCAACATAACCTTATGCTGAAAGACATCCGAACATTACTTACATCTCAAATCTGAATATATCCCATGAACTAAAGATTGAGAATCAGTTAAGAGAGCTTGTTGACATCGATGAGTTCCAGGTCCCAAACCTTGGCAAACTTGTGGGGACAACCCTTATTATGATACACTGTTTTCTCATATGGGATTATTGTGTTGACTAAATCTACCCAGGACCTGGGTTAAGTTTCCTGGCAAGCAATAAAGTTTTTCTGAGAATGACTCTAGTGTGGTGACTCCATCTTTCCTCATCTACTATCCCAAAAAAGCAAATTGTAGGATCCAAAAGGACAAGAAGTGATATCAGAGAGGATAAAAAGGTAACTATAATTTGCCAAAAGGTGAGGATGACTGGACTAGTCCAAACCATGTGCTAGAAGTCTGTGCTCTGAGTACGGCATCACAAGCACTCAGAAGAGGATAGTCTGGCCATGTGGTGCATAATGAGGATAAATAGATTTGATAAATTATATATAATTGAATCATTCTATTATTCGTTGAGGACGATAGAGGAGATTCCCGAATCTCCTCCCATTCCTCATCGCTGATAGCTGGAAACAAAGACCCCAGTTGTCCTTCAATCTCAGAGAAGTGATTTCAACATCCACTGAGAGCATGCATGTGTACAGCGTAGATATGAGACCTTGGCTGCCTTGTGTCTAAAGTATATTTATCAGAGGAAAAAGGGATATAGGATCCATTGCACCATGAGTTTGTAATTTATCTAAAAAGCTGGGCTCTTGGCATGAGGGCTTGTTTTTTTGCGGGACAAATTGTACTTTTGAATGACACCATTCATTTTACCACATAGTATACTGGAAAAGGGGAAAAAGTGTGGTGAAATTGTGAAAAAAAAAATTCCAACATTGTTTATGGGAATTATTTTTATGGCATCGATTAGGTGGGGAAAATGACATGGCAATAGAATTGCCATCATAAGTACTATTACAGTGATATGTTTGGTGTTGCTGTAATAGTACTTATGAGGGCAATTCTTTTGCCATGTAATTTTCCCCACCTAATGTATACCGTAAAAATAATTCCCATAAACAATGTTGGAATTTTTTTTTTCACAAAACATGTTGAGTTTTTTGTTAATTAATTTAGTGGTGAAAAAAACCAGAAGTTTATTACATGTGGGTGAAAGACAATTCTGGTAGCTAAAATAGAAAGGCTTCTTTACAGTTACAGCAGTCAGACTGTGGACTAACCTATCGCAAGAGGTAGTAATGGCAGACACTCTAACAGCATTTAAAAAAGAGCTAATTGATTTCCTCACTGCACGCACTTTGTTGGTTATAAATGACTTAATGACAAAATGTATAATTGGTGGAGGAAGGTTGAACTAGGTGGACCTAGGGATTTTTTCAACCTATGTAACTGAAAAAAACCACATTTTTTTGGTCGCCATTTTCTGAGACCCATAAAGTTTTCATTTTTCAATTGCTAGAGCTGTAAAAGGCTTATTTTTGTGGGGCGAGACATAGTTTATATTGACACCTTTTTGGGATAGCTATGACATTTTTATTGCTTTTTATAGCATTTCTTGTGGTATTACAGCAACCCAAAAAATGTAATTTAGATGTTTTTGAATTTTTTTCTCTTTATGGTGTTTACCGACTAGGTTAATTATTTTTTATATTTTGATATACTTTTTTGAATGTGGTGATACCAAATATGTTTTTTTTTTATTATCTTTATTTCTAATGAGAGAAAAGGGAGGTGATTCAAACTTTTTTATTTATTTATTTTTGCTATTTTTTTTTTTACTTTATTAGTCTCCTTAGGGGACTGTAGCCTTTGATCGTATGATTGCCTCTGCTATATGCAGTAATACCACAGTATTGCTGTATATCAAAAATCACAGTCTCTTTTGAAGCCTGGCCAATGTCAGAGTTTTAAAGGAGTACCACAATGACAAGCATGGTGGTCTTCACAGACCCCCGGAGGCTGCTGGCTATGACAAACACGCCATGAGCCCGCTCCATACACCCATTACTGACCTGCACCTAACATGTACAACGGATTTTCGTAAGAGAATAATCATTTTGTCATTTTGTGGTGTATTATTTTGATTCAATTATTTAGGTTTAATATGCAAAGTCACATAAAAACACATTTCTTGAAAATTGAATAGGCTTAACATGACACCATTAATGGTTAATAATAAAAAAATACTTTCCTTTTGATAGCTTGTATTGTATTAATGCAATATATACTAATTCCAATAATGCTGCTCCTTCTCCAATGTCTGCACCAAGGGCAGTATCAAAACAGCAACATTCACAATAGATGCTTGGTAGGTCCCACCAAAATCGTTAGGTTCAGCTTACATTCATCTTATTTGCATTGCATTCTTTAGTCATGCATGATAAAGTAATTCTCATTGAATTATGATTTTATTTTGTAGATTTACAAAAAGATAGAGAGACATGAGATAAACTTAATCAAATAGATGCCGTCTAGAAGGAAGATTACATGGCTGCCTGGTAGGCAGCATAAAGAAGGCATAACAAGACTTTGACCAACATAATTACACTTGACATGAACTTTGTCAGCATAATTAAACTTGTAATTCCCCATTGAAAGCACTGTTATGTTACTATTTGGCACTAATATTTGTGTACTATATAGCAGGAGTAATTTTTGGCCAGTCTATAGCACTAATGAGTTCAACATTATTATTTAGATGGTGTCTTGCAGTACTGTTTAGAAATGTATGTATCACGCTGGGGCAAGGAAACACCTACTGTGCGATGTAACATAAAGGGAAAAACAGGCAAGATGTAAAGGAAGGCCATAGCGATAAGGTAAGGGGTCACCACCTCACAATTACCTATGACTAATCCCTGTACTCCCTAACGTCCCTAGATGTGTCTTTATCCCATGCACTGTCACTAGCCTAGGCCCTTGCTGACCCTGAACTTACCCTGACTAGCCAGCGGCTTCCCAGTTGCAAAAGAAACAGCACCACAGTTATGCACAAACAAGCTCCTTCAATGTGGTCAGTATAGAGAATATCTATCACTGGCATGGAGTAAAGCTAGGAGTGGGAATATATAGAAGAAGGGCTTGATGACAAAATGCTGCAGCTGTAATTAAGACTTAAGGCCACTTTACACGCTGCGACATCGCTCAAGCGATCTCGTTGGGGTCACGGAATTTGTGACGCACATCCGGTCGCTTTAGCGATGCCGTTGTGTGTGACACCTATGAGCGATTTTGCATCATTGCAAAAACGTGCAAAATCGCTCATTGGTGACATGGGGGTCCATTCTCTAATATCGTTGCTGCAGCAGTAACAAAGTTGTTCCTCGTTCCTGCGGCAGCACACATCGGTACGTGTTACACCGCAGGAACGAGGAACATCTCCTTATCTGCCTCCTGCCCGCAATGTGGACTGAAGAAGGTGGGCGGGATGTTCGTCCCGCTCATCTCCGCCCCTCCGCTTCTATTGGGCCGAGGTTCAATGACGCAGCTGTGACGTCGCTGTGACGCTGAACGAACCGCCCCCTTAGAAAGGAGGCGTTTCACCGGTCACAGCGACGTCGCAGGGCAGGTAAGTAGTGTGACGGGTCTGGGTGATGTTGTGCGACACGGGCAGTGATTTGCCCATGTCGCACAACCGATGGGGGCGGGTACCCACGCTAGCGATATCGGTACCGATATCGCAGCGTGTAAAGTGGCCTTAAGAGTAATCACAGTCAGCAGGGAAAAAGTCTTTAACCCTTTCAGCATCAAAAGAAAGTAAATCCACTCCAATACAAGATGTAACTTCTAGACGTGACACACTTGTGACAATATGGTAATGTTATATGGGCAATGTGATAGTAATATTTGGAAACTGTTTTCTGGTATTGGTTTGGTACTGATTATTGCTGATAAATTGAATTATGCAGCCCTCTATCATGATGGTCTTTCATTAAAATGAATAGCAGTGTGAATTCTTCAGAGCAAAGAAATTTCCGTTACTTGTGACAGAACTTTTAAGAAAAATTATAATGTACAAATAACAGCACATTGAATTGAACTGTTATGAAGATAAGGTACCATGATTAAGTATTAAAAATGACTTGTTAACTAAAGGGATGGCAGAATTGTCTCTGTTAATACATTTGTTTGTAGTCAATGATTGATTTATTGCAATCAGTGCAGTAATTGACTGGGCAATAACTTAGGAAGATTACATGTTTATCTGCTAAATATGGGTTAATTAATTATGTACAGTCACATAAATAATTAGGAATTAAGTAATCCTTTCAGTCAAACTCCAATTTTTATTGATTTCCTTGCATTATTATGCCGCTAACCCATGATAGTGAGCTTAGTAAATTATTATTTCACAAAGATATAACTTATCACAACCAATTTATATTGTAATAAATATTTTGTGGCATAGTTTATAGAATGTAAATTAAGTGAAAAGAAATAATGTAATTAAACATTTTACATATACATGCACAACACTGGGAATTGTTCTTTCATGTGTTATCCTACAGTGAATGTTGCTATAGATACCATGTTTCCTCGAAAATAAGACAATGTCTTATAATATTTTTTGTCCCCAAAAAAGCAATAGGGCTTATTTTTCAGGTAGGTCTTATTTTTGGGGAAACACAGCTAAGTTTACCTATGGCTAAATTTACTCCCAAAATAAGGCAGACACACCCAAGGACAATTGCACTTACCAAATCATATACAATTGTGTCGCTATCAGGTTCCCTTGTGTTCCACATCAGTTGCTCCCCCTGCTGGCCAGAAGCAGTATCACTCGCGCAGAGTTAGTGAGAGTGGAGGGATGCTGGACCTGATCTATGTGTGTCTGTGTGTGAGAGAAGAGGGATGCTGGACCCAATGTGTGAGAGAAGTGTGATACTGTGATTGGATGTCTGTGAGAGTGATGTAATACTTGGACCTGATGTGTGTGTTTGAGAGTGGAGAGATACTGGTACTCGATATGTGTGTGTGTGTCTGAGCGAAGAGCTACTGGACACAATCTGTTTGTGTGTGTGTGTGGGAGAGTGGAGGGACACTGGATCCGATATGTGTGTCTGTGAGCAGAACAGCGAGAGACCTGACAGACGCAGATCATTGTGGGAGAGCCCATTCACTGTCAGCACTTGCTAGCTGTAGTTGTTCGGTGTCCGGTGAGTTTGATTTTTTTTGTTCGGTGTCCGGTGAGTTTGATTTTTTTTAGGAGGGCTGTCTGCTTTCTTTTGGGGCTGGTGTCTTTCTTTTTAGGCTGTCTTCTTTCTTTAATGAAGTGTGCTGCTGTATATACAGTATTTTACCTTTTTGCTGCCCGGATACTTTACTATTGAACAGCAATTTGGGCTTGTTTTTGGTGCAGGGCTCATACTTTAACGCCTTTCATGACCAAGGACGTACCCATACGTCTTAGAAGGGAGGACGTTACAGACCAAGGATGTATGGGTACGTCCTAGAGATCGTGGGGGCATCAGTGATGTGCCCCCCATGAATGCCACAGGGGACTCGGCTTTCCCAAAAGCCAAGTCCTGGATTTCACAGCCACAGTGTGATAAAATGAAAGTCATATATAAATAAAAATGGTACTGCTGAAAAGGTCATTTTGTCCCACAAAAAAACAAGCTGCCATACAGCTTCAACAGCAAAAAAAAAAATTATATAAATTGTATATCTCTTAAAATACAGCTATGCAAAAACTGTTTTTCCGATAAAAAAGTTTTATGGTGTAAAAGCCACAAAACAAAAACTCTATATAAATATGGTATCGCTGTGCTGCATTTGTACTGATGCGAAGAATGAAACTTTATCACTTTTACGATATGGTGATCAGTGTAAAAAAAAAAAATAATCCTGAACTGCTTTCTTCTTGATTTTGCTTCACAAAACGTGGAATAGAAAGCAATCCAAAAAATATTATGTGGCCACTGTGCTTCTTTTCTCCGGAACGTAAACTGACATGTTGTGCAGCTTTCCTATCTCCAGCATGTCAATTTATGCTTATGGAAAAAAAAGTGTTCTCCGCAGGGAGAACAGAGCAAGAATCTAAGTGCCTCAAACCCTGCCCATTGGCACAATCAGCTGTGGTCCTCTGCTGAGAACACTAGCGTCTGCGCAGGAGAAGACTCCAGTATGCAGCGTGTGCGGATTATGGGCACATACCCTGAATCTCTAGAAAACATAATTTAGACAAACTTCCCAATAGAAAATTCACTGTAATAAGGAAGAGGGAGTCTCCTTGACCTCTCGTCTGGCCTGTGGTCCAGCGGTGTCCACCTTTCTACGCATCTTTTAAGACTTGCACAAATGTGCAGTCATTGACAGTTTTGTTCACCTTTGAAAGCATGGACACCGCTGAACAGAGACCAAACTGAGTCCAGAGTAACTGTGCTGCCTCATAAGTAAATGGATCCATAGGGTATTTAAATTGAATCATGTATTTTGAAGATGTAGATTGAAATCCCAGCGTAAGTGCTCTGCATAAAGAACAGGATAAACGTGAACTGATCCAAAATGTTCTATACCAAAATCGCAACCAAATAGCATTCAACTCAACCCACAAAACACGAGTCTCCACTCAGGTCCATCATCTGTTAATGAAAATATATGCTTCCATGTTACTGGTAATACAAAGGCTCTGGAAAATGCTATGCCTCCCCCCTCAAAAAAGACATTCAGACATTCAATCAAATTCAATTCAAATCTGGGCTGCCGGATCCAAATGCTCTCCTCCCTTCTGAGCCCCACAATGTGCCTAAACCACAGTTAGTGTCCACATGTTTGGTATTGTTATAGTGAGGAGAGTGTGCTTAGTTTATGGGGTGCAGGTTTCCAGAAGCACGAGCTGGGCACAATGTACTCGGCACAACTACTGCTATGAACTGGACACGACAAAGACTTATTTGCAATTTTTAATTTGGCAACATTCACTGCGTTTGACACCATGGGTGTTTTCCAGAGACTAAATTGTAACTATATGCATAAATGAAATCCGAAAAAGGTGTAATTTCCAAATTATAGTCATTTGAGGGGATTTCTTCTCTTCTGGCACTTAGTTGCTCTGCAAATGAAGTTCGCAAACTATTCTAGTAAAATCTGTGCTCCAAAAATCAAATGGCGTTCCTTCCCTACCAAACCATGCGTGGGCCAAACAGTACTGTACAGTCACATGTGGGATATAACCATGTTCAGGACAAATTGCATAAAATAATATGTGGCCTTTTTTACCTATTACTCTTGTGAAAATTGGAAATCTGGTGTTAAAACAACATTTTAGTGGTAAAAATGTAATTATTTTTTCTTCACTGCCCAATAGTATAAAATTTTGTGACACACCTGTGGTGTCAATATGCTTACTGAACCCCTTGATAAATTCATTGAGGGGTGCAGTTTGTAAAATGGGGTCACTTATGGGGGTTTCTGCTGTTCTGGTACCTCAGGGGCTCTGCTAATGTGACATGGCACCCGCAAAACATTCCAACTAAATCTGAATTCAAATATGGCGCTTCTTCACTTTGTACTGTGCCTCAAAAGTAGTTTTTAACCATATATAGGGTATTGACATACTCAGAAAAAATTTCACACCAAATTCTATGGTTCAATATCTTCCATTGCGCTAGTGAATTTGAAAAATGTAGTGTTAAAGCAGCATTTTTGTGGCTAAAATTACTTTTTCATTTTCACGGATATATATTATAAAATTCTGTGAATCACCTGGGGGTTCCATGTGCTCAACAAACATCTAGATAATTTTCTTGAGAGGTCTAGTTTCCAAAATGGGGTCATTTGTGGGGCAAGCTCCACTGTTTAAGCACCTTAGGGGCTTTGCAAATGTGATGGGGCACTCACAAACCATTTCAACGAAATCTGAACTCAAACATGCTGATCCTTCCCTTCTTTACTTTGTATTGTTCATCAAAAGTAGTTTTTGACCAAATATGGGGTACTGGCATACTCAGGAGGAATTACACTACAAATTGTGTGGTCCATTATGTCCTGTTACCTTTGTGAAAATGAAAGAAAGCTTTGGGGTTAACGCAACGTTATAAAATTTGTGAAGCACCCAGGAGTTCAAGTTGCTCAACAACCACAATCCCTTGAGGGATCTAGTTTCCAAAATTGAGTCTCTTGTGAGAGAGCACCACTGTTTAGGCATATTAGGGGCTCTCCAAATGGGACATGGAATCCATTAATAACTGCAGCTAAATTAGCATTCAAAAAGTCAAATGGCGCTTCTTCCCTTGCTAGCCCTGCCGTGCTCCTAAACAGTATATTTCCACCATATATGAGGTATCCGCATACTCTGGAAAAATTACACAACAAATTGCATGGTTCATTTTTTCCTGTTACCCATATAAAAATAACAGATTTTGGGTTAAAGTAACAATTTTGTGGTAAAAATGTATTTTCTTATTTTCACGGCTCAACATTATAATATTCTGTGGAGCACTTGGGGGTTTATTGTGCTCACCAACCATCTAGGTAAATTCCTTGATTGGTTTAGTTTCCAAAATGGGGTCACTTGTGGGGGGGGCGCCACTATTTAGGTACATAAGAGGCACTCCAAATGTGACATGGCGTCTGCTATCTATTTCAGACAATTTTGCACTCTAAAAATCAAATGGTGCTTCTTCTGCGCCCTGCTGTGCACCCAAACAGTAGATTTCCACCATATATGCGGTATCAGCGTACTCAGGAGAAATTTTGCAACAAATTGTATGGTGCATTTTCTCTTGTTACCCTTCTGAAAATGCAAAATGTAGGGTTAAAGTAAGATTTTTGTGTGAAAAAGTAAAATTTTCATTTTTTCCTTCCACATTGCTTTAGTTCCTGTGAAGCATTTAAAGGGTTAATAAACCTCATGGATGTGATTTTGAGTACTTTGAGGGGTGCAGTTTTTAGAATGATGTCACTTTTGGGTTCTTTCTGTCACTTAGGCCTCTCAAAGTCACATCAAATGTGATGTGGTCCCTAAAAAAAATGGTTTTGTAAATTTTTTTGGAAAATGAAAAATTGCTGATAAACTTTGAACCCTCCTAACAAAAAACAATGTTTAAAAAATTGTGCTCATGTAAAGTAGACATGTGGGAATTGTTATTTATTAACTATTTTGTGTGAAATAACTCTTTGGTTTACCTCCTTCACGACCAAGGACGTACCGGTACGTCCTAAATCATGTCGGGGTAATCACTGCCGTCTGCTGCGTTGAGCCGCTGGTGATCCTTGCACATGTATGCTGATTTGAACAGCAGAAATGTGCAGCTAACAGGTGTGGGTGGATCAGTGATCTACCAACGCCTGTTAACGCCTTAGATCGCGCTGTCAAAATGTGACAGCATGATTTAAATGGCCACAACAGGGAATGCGCCTTTCCCCACCACCATCAAAGGCCCCGTGACATGATCATGGGAAATCGATGGTTGCCATAGTAGCGTTAGGTCATGTGATAACTCCTGTCCCTATCATGACGTATTTCCTGTTAGAGTCAACAGAGCAGTGGCTCTAACAGGAGTGCAGCAATTCTGTTGATCAGAGCTGTGCAGCTCTGATCAACAGAAATGAACGAGCGATCAGACTGCTGATCCTTACAGTCCTCTAGAGGTACTAATAAAATAAAAAAAGTTAAAAAAATTTAAAAATTTAAAAAAGCTAAAAGTTCAAATCCCCACCAGTAGCCCCACTGAAAATTAAATAATAAAAAAAATTAAAAATACACACATTTGGTATTTTAGTGTTCAGAAATGCCTGCTCTATCAAAATATAAAATCAATTATTCAGTTCCAAATGCCAAAATTACGTTTTTTGGTTGTTGCAAATTTTGCGCAAAATGCAATAACTGGCGATCAGAACGTAGCATCTGTGCAAAAATGGTACCATTAAAAATGTCATCTTGAGACACAAAAAATAAGCTGTTAATGAGCCACGTATCCTGAACAATAAAATAGATCACTACAGGTCACGGAAAATTTTGCAAAAAGTGCGCCACTTTTTTTGGACAAACATCAGAATTTTTTTAACCCCTTAGATAAAAGTAACCCTATACATGTTTGGTATCTGAGAACTTGTACCAACATGAGGCATCACACTGACACATGAAGGGGTTAATATCATAAAAAAATGAAAAGTTTGAAAATTGTGAAAGTTTCAGAATTTTCAACAAATGTCCAATATTTTCACAAATATACACAAACGTTATTAGCCTAAATTTACCACTATCATGAACGACAATATGTCACAAAAGAACTAAAGGCCACTTTACACGCTGCAATATCGTGACCGATATCGCTAGCGTGCGCACCCGCCCCCATCGGTTGTGCGACACGGGCAAATCGCTGCCCGTGGCGCACAACATCACACAAACCCATCACACTACTTACCTGCCTAGCGACGTCGCTGTGACCGGCGAACCGCCTCCTTTCTAAGGGGGCGATTTGTTCAGCGTCCCAGCGACGTCACAGCAACGTCACCAAACCACCGCCCAATAGAAGCGGAGGGGCGGAGATGAGCGGGACATAACATCCCACCCACCTCCTTCCTTTCTCATTGCGGGTGGCCGCAGGTAAGGTGAGGTTCCTCGTTCCTGCGGTATCACACACAGCGATGTGTGCTGCCGCAGGAGCGACGAACTACTTCGTACACCGAGCAGCAGTGATATTAGAGAATAGGGGGGCATGTCACCACTGAGCGATTTTGACCGTTTTTGCGACGATTCAAAATCGCTCATAGGTCTCACAAGCAAAGACATCGCTAAAGCGACCGGATGTGCGTCACAAATTCCGTGACCCCAATGAGATCGCTTGAGCTATGTCACAGCATGTAAAGCAGCCTTAACTAAAGGGGGCTTTACACGCTATGATATCGTTAATGTTTTATCATCGGGGTCACATTGTTAGTGACGCACATCCGGCGTCATTAACGATATCGCAGCGTGGGACACTTACCAGCGACCTTAAGCGACCTCAAAAATGGTGAAAATCGTTCACCATGGAGAGGTCGTCCCAAAATCAAAAATTGGTAAGGGTTGTTTATCCAGGTGGTTCATCGCTCCTGCGGCAGCACACATCGCTATGTGTGACACCGCAGGAGCGAGGAACGTCTCCTTACCTGCCGCCGGCCACAATGCGGAAGGAAGAGGTGGGCGGGATGTTTACATCATGCTCAGCTCCGCCCCTCCACTTTGATTGGCCGGCCGCTTAGTGACGTCGCTGTGATGCCGAACGTCCCTTCCCCTTGAAGGAGGGATTGCTCGGCAGTCACAGCGACAACGACGACCAGGTAAGTGCGTGTGACGCTGCCGTAGCGATAATGTTCGCTGCGGCAGCGATCACAAACAATCGCATGCGCGACGGGGGCGGGTATTTACACGCTCGATATCGTTACAGATTGCTAGCGATATCGCTACCGTGTAAAGCCCTCTTTAGAATCACCAAGATCTGTTAAAGCATATCAGAGTTATAATTTGTCAAAGAATTGAAAAAAATTGTCTGGCTGAAAACTCCTGCTAGGGTTTATTTTTGAGGAAACCAGATATGTTGCATATCGTAAAGTTTGATTGTGGCCAAAATTGGCTATGTATACATACAAAATGCTAAAAGCAGATTGAGCAGCTAGATGTTGGAAATAAGTTTACATATTTTTTTATAAAAAATTACAGCTTAGCTTTGATCTTCCTTTAAAGCCCTTAAGATCAAGTGTCTATATTTAAAAGTATGTAGTTTTTATCATTATTGGAATATCCTTGTTATATGCCAAAGATGTTAAAAAATACAGACTGAACGCTACTGTGACCTTTCTGTCCCACAGTGATTCTGCGGTGAACTTTTCCCAATAGTAATGTAACTTGGATGTTATATTAACAGTTCATTGCCAATTGATAAGGAATAATCAATTCAATACCCAAATTTAGCATTGTGTTCTTGAAAGCACATTAAATTATTTCCCTATTTCAAAAATGAAAAAAAATATCTAACTTCGATAAAATCACACACTTTCCACAAAGTTGATTTATTGGAAATCAGTTCTCAAGAAATGCTTTCAAAATCCTCCAAATAATTTACATAGATTCTTAAAGGGAATCTGTAAGCAGGTTTTTGCTATTAAGTCTGAGAGCAGCATAAAGTAGGAGCTAAGAGCCTGATTCCAGAGATGTGTCACTAAATAGGCTGTCTGCTGCAGTTTCAATGCAATCAGTGTTTTATCAACAGAATAATATCACTGGAGGACCTCTTCTCGTGAACAAAGCAGTCGGACTAATCTGTGTAACCTTCCCCTGCACTAATTGGCAGCTTGCTGACAATGCACAGAGTACAAAGGAAGCTGCCATATAAGGATGTGGGCGGGATTATACACAGAGCAGAAAACTTAACTCTGTTACATCTACATCAAACAAAACAGGGATTCTATCAAAATGACACCAAGCAGTCCAATAAGTGATACATCATTGGAATCAGTATCTCAGTTTCTACATTTTGCCGCTTTCATATACCATAGCAAAAATCTGCTGACACATTCCCTTTAAAGAGGGATGAAAGCAGTGGCACAACTGGGTGCAGGGGTTGCAGTAGCTCTTGGGCCCTGAAGTTGATTTTAATAAAGATCTGTGACAATTGTGGGCCATGTTGGAGATTTTGCATTGCACTCATGATCTTCCAGTTATTAAATAGATGGAACTGTCCACCCACAAAGTAAACTCTAGTGGACTGAAAATAATTATTATACTCAATAAAAAGGTACCAAAACCTTGTTTCCATGAATAAATTACTGCACAAGACTGAATTCCTATACATTGTATTCTTTATTTAATAACCTAAAGGATAGAAAGTACTATATTTGATGATTATTTATCCCTACAAAAGGGGTTATTATGTTAACATATTTGTGTTGTGTGGTGTTCTGCGTTGCACTCGTTGGGTGTCATTGCGGCGTCAGACTGTGTTCACACTGCAGAGCCCGACACACTGCCTGGGATACTTTAGTTGCACAGCCTGTCTTGGGTGTCGGCTGGTTCTGGCTTCACTGCTCTACATTACAGAGGGAGTAATTTCTGCTGGCCTGTGATCAACTGCTGGGAGCTCAGGCTGCTGATCACTATCTCCAGTCTTTATAAAGTTCTGGATTCTGGGGCTGTTGGTTAGATATAGCTCTTTGCTTCCTTGTTTCTGTTTCTATCCAGTTGAATGGTGATCTTCACGTTGCGGTTAAGCGTGGTGTGAGTCTTCCAGTTGTGTATGTATGTCCAACCCCTTTTGCGTTACTGCCCTGTGCACATACTGTCTCTCTTTTGTGTTTGAGTGCAGAGTGCACACGTTTTCTTTTACCCTTGTCTGTGATTATTTGTGGGGTTGTGGTGACCGGGTTATCCGGCCCAGTACCTGGGTGGGAGTAAGTAGTACCAGAGCTTGGACAGGAGACAGAGCCACGTTGGAGGTTGAACCTGGCTACCATCAAGTCTAACTTTGAGATAAGGGACAGCACAGGGGCCCCAGTCTTATGGTCAGTAAATGGAGCCCCTGTGCCATCCGTACACTCCCGTGACAATTTGATACTTTAAAATGTAGGATTCCAATACATACTACTGCATACAATACAGCTGCATACATCCACATTGTAAAAACAAATATAAACTGACAGCCTGTGAATTTGCGGACAGTTGGTAACCATCCCCCCCCCTCAGCCACATACAAACATCATCAGGCTTGCCATATGACACAGACAGATACTGAATGGGCATCACACACTTTTACTATTAAAGTGAAAAAGAATCTTGCACTCAAGTTCAAATTCCACCTAGAAGCTGAGAAAAATGTATATAAATGATGTGTTATTGACATACTTGCTGATTGATTGCCAACCAAAAGTACAGTGACTTTGCAAAGTAACATTTGATTGGTTAGAATATATTAAAGGGAACCTGTCAGGTCCCTTATGCCCTACAAGCCAGCAGCCAGCATTTGTGTGTCCAAATTCCCTTTCTAATCATCCCTGAATAACATCATTCTTTAAAAAACTTAATTAAAAGCATTTATTACATCCGTTTTTCTTATTCAAATTTGGTCTTTGACTACTCGCAGAGGCATTAGTCGCAGAGTCATAGAAAAATATGATATTTTCTGTGTCAAGACTCCTAACAGGTGCTCCATGGACTTTTTTGATTGGAATACTTTCCAGGGGCAATGCACCAAGGACTTCACTGTGTTGAGTGCCTTTGCTGGCTGCCGGCAGTATTTTATCTGGCTGGCCTCCCTGAGATCAGTGATTATTTTGTCTTGCTGGTCTACTAGGCATTGATCCCACCTGGCCAGAATCCTACTCTACACTGATGAGGGGCAATACCCCAAAACAGCTGTCTGTGGATGGATACCTGGCCTTGGTATTTCCCTTGTCATATCTTTAAACTCGTCAAGAGTTGGATATTGACTAAAAAGGCCACTTAATATGGTGGTCTCCTAAAAAGAGCCACTCCTTGGCTAGGTCCTTCCCGGAGGGATATCTGGCTATTTTCCATGTCGAGACTCATAACAGAGGCTCCATGGACTTTTTTTATTAGAAAAACCTGATAAGAAAAGACTGTGTGCACACAGTCTTAGGGCGGCTTTGCACACTACGACATGCGATGTCGGTGGGGTCAAATCAAAAGTGACGCACATCCGGCGTCACTTGCGATGTCGTAGTGTGTAAATCCTAGATGATACAATGAACGAGCGCAAAAGCGTCGTTATCGTATCATCGGTGCAGGCTCTGACATTTCCATAATGCCGGTGCCGCGCCAGGTACAATGTTGTTCCTCGTTCCTGCGGCAGCATACATCGCTGTGTATGCAGCCGCAGGAGCGAGGAACATCTCCTACCTGCCGCCGGCCACAATGCGGAAGGAAGGAGGTGGGCGGGATGTTTACATCCTGCTCATCTCCGCCCCTCCACCGCTATTGGCCGCCTGCTGTGTGACGTCGCTATGACGCCGCACGACCCGCCCCCTTAGGAAGGAGGCGGTTCGCCAGCCAGAGCGACGGTCGCAGGGCAGGTGAGTGCACGTGAAGCTGGCGTAGCGATAATTTTCGCTACGCCAGCTATCACAAGATATCATACCTGCGACGGGGCGGGGACTATCGCGTGCGACATCGCAGCATCGGCTTGCGATGTCGCAACGTGTAAAGCCCGCCTTATCGTTCTTGCAAAAACGCAGCAGTTTGCCATTTCAATAAAGCAAAATAATAAATGTAAATAAGAGCAATATAATTAGAGAATAAATAGATTTTTTTCGGTATCAGCACCACAGTCTGTAAGGCTGCAACAGAACATGCAGGGCGGGAACTAGAGCATGGTATACGAAGAGCAAAATGCTTCATCGGGTGTTGAGGACATTGATCATGCTAATGCTTATCAATTACCGAGTCCTGTCACTAATAGAGACTTGAAAAAAATACAGCGTGGAATCCCTTGTTTTTTTGATAATCAGCCAAGGTAAAGCAGACAGCTGAGGTCTGCAGTCCACAGCTACAGTATATATTTCACCTTGGCTAGTTATCTAAAATGGGGCGGATCCCACATCATTTTTTAAAACTTATTTTGTTCCCAGCAGCGTCCCGACATCTTCCCCATGCTGAAAGTTTGTTGATTAGCTGTGCTGCAGCATTTCAGCAAGTATTATTCAGCATCCAAACAGCATCCAAATTCAGAACTCAGAGATGGACTTTCATGAAAAGTCTGCGCTTGAATTCAAGCATCGGATGCTAGGTGTCCGATACTAACCCTGAATTTAATTATACTAGCCCTCGCACAGAGTTGCCCTGGTGCAGATGAAGGCAAATGCAAGAAATAGGAATGGTCCAGCAATGAAAAGGTAAATATAAAACTTCACTTTTATTGCAGCAATTTAAAAAATTGTGAGTGACGTGTCACAGAGGTTAGGGCAGACCAACGCGTTTTCACATTCAAGCCTTAATAATGGTATTAACGTGGAAACATGTTGGTCTGACCTAACCTCTGCTATACATCAGTTACATTTTTTTATATCACTGCAATAAAAGTGTTTTTCTATTTACCTCCTCATTACTGGATCATTCCTATTGTTTGTATTTTCTAACATGACGTTGATTTTGACACAAAATGTAATAAGGTATCCTAATGCAAAAAGCCTTAACACCAAACTTGACATGCCCAGTGCCTTGTGTTGTGTTAGGTGTCCAGCTAGTGTTTTGCATCATGGTATAGCTAAAATGCTGTGTGCTAAATTAAGAAATGCTATGTGTAGCTGGTATAAAGAAGCGGAATATAAACATCAGCCTAGCTATAGAAGGCAAAGGTAGAAGTCAAAAAGGATGCTAAAGTAGCTTATAATTAGAGATGGGTGAATAGTGAAATATTCGGGTTTGGATTATGCTATCCAAATGCCAATTAATATTCCAGTATTCATCACAAATAACAAATGTGATGCAAGTGAATAAAGAAAAATGCTTGGGTTCCCCATTGACTGGCATTAATGTCAGGGGCTGCTAAGCTGGCCCTAAGGCTGTGGGCCCTGTGCTTATCCTGACCCTGGAGGTACCCTTGATGGTAGGGAGGTCCAGGTCACCAGCCTGGCCATATCTCTTGTCTGACCCTGTTCTAATACCTCTTCCTGCACTACCAACCCTGGGATGGGCAGGACACAAAGTAACAACCAAGCAAAGACACAGACGAGGGGATAAAACTGAAACACACTTACACCACAAATAACCACCAAATAACCACAGAGAGACAAAACGACACTGGATGGCATAAACCAAAAGGGGTAGGAGTAATTCACACCATGGAGCTCTCAAATATAGCAAACAATGAATGGCTGGTCACCAAATAGAGGAATGCCTCGGACGTCCGGATTTCGCAACTTCAAGCAGAATCTATCTTCGGCGATGGTACAGAAAACTCCCCCAGACTTAAGTCACCAGCTGAAAATGGTGGTTAGCAAACCTGGTTAATTGAGAAGCCAGACACTGCTCCAGGAGACATTAACTCCTAGTGCCAGAAGCAGAGATGAATATAACAACAGACGCCTGACAGAATAGAGCTACTTACAGAATCCAGGTTGCTTGTTGGAAGTGTGTACGAAGTCCAAACAAGTAGTGATCCGTAAATGTGGATCCGCACCATGCATGACATTAGATTTGTTATTTGCGACAAATGCTAGAATAGTACTAGATATTCGGATAGCATCATCTAAGCCCAAATATTTCACTGATCCCCCATCTATATTTATAATGTGTCCAAATAAGTGCCTCTGCCAAATGAGAAGACATCTCAGTATAAATGGAAAATGACAGATGTATGATTCCAATCACATTAAAGTCTATTACATTAAATTCAAAATCAGGGTTTATTTTATTCAGAAGCATTAAAGTGTACCTTCTATAAATGTTTACCAATGGTAGTCAATGGATGCAACTCCATATAACTTGGAGCGGCTACAACTACAAAACCAAATTTTCACTTTCACCCATGGATAACAAAATCAGCTCTAAAGCCTGTTTCACACTTAGGTGATTCTGGTACGTATGTGCTAGTTTTTATACATACCAGAATCACGGACATACACAGCCCCATTAAAATCAATGGGTCTGCGCACACATCAGTGATTTTTCACTGACCGTGTCCCCGTGCGGCATATATGCGTGTTCGTGTGCTCCGCATGGAGACATGTCCATTTTTTTCTGGCATCACTGATGTCCCACTATGTCCCACTATGGTGTGATCTGTGTAACACGTACCAGAAAAACACCAACATTGAAAATATAAAGCATTTTATGCTCACCTTCTCCAGCTACGCTGTGTTTGGCCTCTGCTGCCTGCTGCTTCCTGCCCGGCTAATTACTAATCATGCATATTCATTTATGCACGGCACAGCCAACCTGGAAGTAGCTACAAAGGTGACACAATTAGCAACAACCAGGACAGTTATAGCAGACTTATATAAGGTAAAAGGCAACAACTTCAGGAACATATTGAAACAGCAGAAAGAAAGTCTTTAAATTTGCCTTATATTACATCATATCCCATGGCCCAAGAACCACCAACACCGAAGTAAGTTGCACATAGAAAAACTTTAATTGGTTGGGTCAAGCATATAAATATTACATGGGATATAAAACATTGTGACAAGTAGAAAGGTTAAATGACACATAAGAGCGAATAAAGAACCCCATGTGGGGCTGCATGGATCAAATTAGGTGCACACAAGGAGTGTACTCCCGGCAGGGCCAGTGTAAGTGCCTTTTACAACATTTACAATATTCCTAATGTGATCTGCCCTCTCTTTTGCCAGGAGTAGACATGGCATTTGCAGCTCTACTTCCTGCATGTGCAGTGTGTGTGGCTCTCCTTGAAGCGTCCCCTGGGTAATATTGACGTCATCAAAGGGGTTTTCCCTGGCCCAGGTGACGCTGGAGTAGCCACCCACGCTTGCTCAGCGTGCCTTAGTGCTCTGTAGCAGCGACAGGTGCTGCAAATGATCTAATATACACTAGTGTATAAATTCAACCATTTCCCTCCTTTTGTCCATGGTCCCCTGAGGAAGTCACCACGAAATACGTATTGGGACTTTTTTCCCCTTGTGTGACTGCATGTGAGTGCTATAATTGGTGGAGTATCCACCGGGCTATGTGCTTGGGTAATGTGCCTATGATCATTTACTAAGTGTTATCCTGTCATTACTGTGAACCTGGAAAGGCACTTACATTGGTCTTGCTGGGAATACTTCCCTGTCCTTTGGACTATGTGTTTGTGTAATGTGCCTATTGTTATTTACTTAAGTGTTACCCTGTCATTTGCTGTGAACCTGTTTATGGTATAGGCACTTACACTGGCCCTGCTGGGAATATACCCCTGTCCATTGGACTAAATGCCTGGGCAATGTGCCTATATTCATGTACTAAAGTGTTACCCTGTCACTTACTGTGAACCTGTTTATTGCAAAGGCAACTACATTGGCCTTGCTGGGAACATACCCCTGCTCACCGGACGATGTGTGTGGGTAACATGCCTATTGTCATTTACTAAAGTGTTATTCTGTCACTTACTGTGAATTTGTCTTTTGTATAGGCACTTACACTGGCTCTGCTGGGAATATATTCCTGTTCATTTATCTGTAATGTGCCTAGAGTTCTTGATTAGGTGAACCTGCGTTTTGTAAAAGGCACTTACACTGGCCCTGCTGGGAGTACACTCCTTGTGTGCACCTAATTTGATCCATGCAGCCCCACATGGGGTTCTTTATTCGCTCTTATGTGTCATTTAACCTTTCTACTTGTCACAATGTTTTATATCCCATGTAATATTTATATGCTTGACCCAACCAATTAAAGTTTTTCTATGTGCAACTTACTTCGGTGTTGGTGGTTCTTGGGCCATGGGATATGATGTAATATAAGGCAAATTTAAAGACTTTTTGCTGTTTCAAAAGGTGACACAGCAGCAGCCGAAGGCAGCATCCGGGAGAATTCAGCACCACGGACAGCAGGAGCGGGGAAAGGGGAGTGTATCTCCCCTTCATCAATCATGGATAACAGAGCACGTATCATGGATTGCACATGGACAACCCATGCCGTAAATCACTAATAGTGTTTTTCACTAACGTGTGAAATAGGCCTAAGGGACATCTCTTGACAACACTTACATCACCACATCACTTTCACATTTTTATAGTCTTCTAAATATTTTATTGTTTTATAAATTAATGCAATCAAATATATAGATCATTCCCAAGACTCTCTTGGAGATGGACATGGCTTTTGCCCATAGACAACCTTTGTGGATAGCAGCACATTTTGTCGTAAGGTTTATCTTTCTTCTAGGAAACAGCTGACTGTGTATGTGCAGCTCACTGATTCATGGAATGTATTTGCATATTGTAAGTCATTATTTCTAATGCCAGCTCTTAGATGTAATTAGATTAAGCATGCACTTGAAATGCATTCTCCTCATATATGCTTTCTAATCATGCAGAGCTCAGCCGGAATGATTTATTTTATAGTTTGTTTTTCCTGAATAATTATAAACCTGAATTGATATATACAGTATTGTTTTCCATCTACATAATTATAGGAATATCCTACACTGGAGATATAGATAGTCAATATGCAACAGTTTCTTGCAACTTATCAGGAAAATTACTTTTAAAGTTGAAAGGAGTTGTGTCTTTAAACATTTTATGGTACCAAAGGGTTGGAAAGTTCTAAGCAAAAGGAACTGTTATCACCCTTCCTGGGTCCAGTACTGCCTCTGCTCCGGTACCTTGGTCTTTATTAATTGGCAACAAAAGTTATGAGTGCTATTGATGTGATGTCACTGCTGCAGCCAATCACTTTTTAAATAATTTTGATGGCACAGCAGTTAAGCCTAGTGATTGACTGCAGCGGTTACAGGGAATAAAACACTGGAAAGACAAGGAGTGTAGTTAAGGTCTTACCTCTAAAAACAAGCAGGGTTAGTGAAGGTTGCGAGGCTTACTTTAAGTAGTTATGAGAGTCACAACTACTACCAATGCCTGAAAATAGCTACTGCATCGTCTCTGGAAAGATGAGTTGGATGGGAGGATGAATGATAAAACCACGCTGCTGTGGAAGAAGTCCTGATCCAAGGATGATGATTAGGTGATTTTTTTTTATTTGTCAACATGGGCAAATAATCATATATAATTTTTGTCCTGAAGAAGACGATTGAGTCTCAGAAGTGTGTTGGCAAATAAAAAAATCACCTAATCACTCTCTGGATTAAAAGTTCTTCCGCAGCAGTGAGGTTTTCACATTCATCATCCCAACTAAATCATCTGCAGCAGTTACAAGCACTCTGGAAGTGACATAAGCCAATCAACCAAGACCAGAGCTGTAATGGAGGAGCAGCGCTGGACCTACAGAGGGTGAGGAGCAGCGCTGGACCTACAGAGGGTGAGCAGCAGACAGTTTGATAATTTACTCCCTAGTACAAATTACCAAACCAGTTGAAGTTTAGATACATGGGTTCATCTGAACTTTAGATAAAATTCAGTTCTGAACCCGGACTCAACCTAAACCCCAATGGACGTTAATGATTGGGCAGTTTGGGTCTGCCCGCATGCAGCCAGCCATAAGCAGATAATTTTCAGGGGAGAGGGATGGCAGAGTTTGTTCACTTTTTTTGTACACACTACATCCAATAATGCTGTTTTTTTAGCCAGTGTGAGGCATTCAAACATTGCTTGCGGCTTGCAATGGGCTGAGCGCCAAGTGTAGCGGAGCACAGGGATGCTCGCTCCAGTAGTTAACATATGTAAAGCATCCGAACACTGATTTTTTTTTTTTTTTTTTTTAAAGTCAGTGTTCATTATGAACATAGAACTTTATTATTTAGGTCCGCACATCTCTACTCCCACCAAACCTATGGTATAATTTGTTTTTTTAATAGCGACAGCCCCTTTAAGGCCGGGTTCAATCGGCCTAGAAACCAGAAATGAACTCTGCATGTGTACTGGCGTTGATTTCACCCACTGAAGTGCAAAGAATGAAATCCACAATGAAAAATCAGTGGCATTTTCTCAATACATAGGGCATGTTGCAGATATCAAAATCTGAAGCATTTCTATAGGCAGCTGTGGATTATTTTTGGAACTAAATTTTTATTGAAATTTTGAGCATATAAAAATAGGCATAAACGCTATGTCAAATATGAAAATAAATGCACTGTGTGCAGAATTATTAGGCAAATTAGTATTTTGATCACATGATAATTTTTATACATGTTGTCCTACTCCACGCTGTATAGGCTTGAGAGCCAACTACCAATTAAGTAAATCAGGTGATGTGCATCTCTGTAATGAGGAAAGGTGTGGTGTAATAACATCAACACCCTGTATAAGGTGTGCTTAATTATTAGGCAACTTCCTTTCCTTTGGCAAAATGGGTCAGAAGAGAGCTTTGACGGGCTTTGAAAAGTCCAAAATTGTGAAATGTCTTGCAGAGGGATGCAGCAGTCTTGAAATTGCCAAACGTTTGAAGCGTGATCACCAAACAATAAAGCGTTTCATGGCAAATAGCCAACAGGGTCACGAGAAGCGTGTTGGGCAAAAAAAGGGACAAAATAACTGCCCATGAATTGAGGAAAATCAAGCGTGAAGCTGCCAAGATGCTATTTGCCACCAGTTTGGTCATATTTCAGAGCTGCAACGTTACTAGTGTATCAAAATCACAAGGTGTGCCGTACTAAGGGACATGGCCAAGGTAAGGAAGGCTGAAAAACGACCACCTTTGAACAAGAAACATAAGATAAAATGTCAAGACTGGGCCAAGAAATATCTTACGACTGATTTTTCAAAGGTTTTATGGACTGATGAAATGAGAGTGACTCTTGATGGGCCAGATGGATGGGTCAAAGGCTGGATCAGTAATGGGCAGAGAGCTCCACTCCAACTCAGACGCCAGCAAGGTGGAGGTGGGGTACTGGTATGGGCTGGTATCAACAAAGATGAATTTGTGGGACCTTTTCGGGTTGAGGATGGAGTGAGCTCAACTCCCAGACCTACTGCCAGTTTCTGGAAGACAACTTCTTCAAGCAGTGAAACAGGAAGAAGTCGGTATCATTCAAGAAAAACATGATTTTCATGCAGGACCATTCTCTATCACATGCATCCAACTACTCCACAGCGTGGCTGGCCAGTAAAGGTCTAAAAGATGAAAAAATAATGACATGGCCCCCTTGTTCACCTTATCTGAACCCCATAGAGAACCTGTGGTTCCTCATAAAATGTAAGATCTACAGGGAGGGAAAACAGTACACCTCTCCGAACAGTGTCTTGGAGGCTGTGGTGGCTGCTGCACGCAATGTTGATAGTAAACAGATCAAGCAACTTATAGAATCTATGAATGGTAGGCTGTTGAGTGTCATCATAAAGAAAGGTGGCTATATTCATCACTATTTTTTGGGGGGGTTTGTTTTTGCATGTCAATAATGTTTATTTCTAAATTTTGTGCAGTTATATTGGTTTACCTGGTGAAAATAAACAAGTGAGATGGGAATATATTTGTTTTTTATTAAGTTGCCTAATAATTCTGCACAGCAATAGTTAACTGCACAAACCGATATCCTCCGAAGGTAGCCAAATCTAAAAAAAAACACTCCAACTTCCAAAAATATTAAGCTTTGATATTTATGAGTCTTTTGGGTTGATTGAGAACATAGTTATTGATCAATAATAAATAATCCTAAATAAATCCTCTAAAATGCAACTTGCCTAATAATTCTTCATAAACTATACTTTCACACTATAGATAGAAAAAAAGTACTAAGGAAAAATTGCGATATGATGCAAAAATTGTGACAGCAATAGCCACAATTTATTCCATAGAAATAGAATTATCAGAATTTAACATATATAAAAAAGGTATAAAGTATCAAGGGACAATAAACACATTTTAAGCAACATAAACCATAGTCTGCATGGAATTATCAAATTATAAGTTGTAACACAAGGTTTACGTATATTATTGTTGTTGTACTGTGTATATTAATGACCAACTATGCCAGTTTCTAATAGACCGCTGTGAATATTTTTACACTATGTATTTAATAATGCAATATTCCCTTACATTGTACTAAACTTTGTTGCAGAATATGCTGTGTGAATCTGATCTAAGAAACCTATACATACATAAATCATTTTATATATAAAAGCATGTTTCATAATAAAGCAATTTTATAACTAAAGCGGGCTTTACACGCTGCGACATCGCTAATGCGGAGTCGTTGGGGTCACGGATTTTGTGACGCACATCCGGCCGCATTAGCGATGCCGTTGCGTGTGACACCGATAAGCGATTTTTGCATCGTTGCAAAAACGTGCAAAATCGCTAATCGGCAACATGGGGGTCCATTCTTAAAAATCGTTACTGCAGCAGTAACGAAGTTGTTCCTCGTTCCTGCGGCAGCACACATTGCTGCGTGTGACGCCGCAGGAACGAGGAAGCTCCCCTTACCTGCCTCCCGGCTGCTATGAGGAAGGAAGGAGGTGGGCGGGATGTTACGTCCCGCTCATCTCCGCCCCTCCGCTGCTATTGGGCGGCGGTTCAGTGACGCTTCAGTGACGTCGCTGTGACGCCGCACGGACCGCCCCCTTAGAAAGGAGGCGGTTCGCCCGTCACAGCGACGTCGCCAGACAGGTAAGTATGTGTGACGGCTGTTGTGCGACACGGGCAGCGATTTGCCCGTGTCGCGCAACAGATGGGGGCGGGTACCCACACTAGCGATATTGGGACCGATATCGCAGTGTGTAAAGTAGCCTTTACTCTTATTACTCAATTTGCTTTATTTATGAGTGAGGGCAAGTTTGGTAATAGAAGAGAGCAAGTGAAGGGAAATCGAACTCCATGGGCACTGTAAGCAGAATAAAGATGCCTCATTGATCCGCTCTATATTTACTATAGAATATAGGAATTAGCATTTGAAGCATCTGCTTCAAAGTGGTTAGAGGTGCACGTCTCATACAAGGATTGCTCGGTGGAACTAACTGACCAGAGTCAGATCACTATGAGAAAATAAGCCATATGATGGCCATTCTACTGAACACACAAGATGTACGTGTATTTTTTTGTATAATTAAAACGTCAAGCCTTAACATCATACTTAGTTTCCAAGAAACATGAGGGCACAAAATAAAGCGAATACTCCATATTCGTCCTGAGCAATTTATTTAAACCCTTTGAACACCACACAGAGTTCAAATAGTACTGCCATGTAGGGTCAAAATTAAAACAAGGCACATTTTTGACACAAATTCTGTTGCTTAGACACTGTATGGTTAAAGGGAATCGGTCAGTGGTTTTTTGCTGTGTTAGCTCAGGACAGCATGCTGTAGGGGTTCAAAAACAAAAAGCAACTATGCCCCTCTTATTTGTGTGTGTGCTATTGTTTACTTAATCACAGGTTAATAAAGCCATAGTTTAACATTACAGGACTAGAAACTCATGAGCAGAGAAGTCTAACATGTCCCCTGCAGTGATTGATACCTCACAGTCAATGCAATGAATAGAACTGAAACAGGTAAGCAAGGCAAAGGAAAGGAAAGACAAGAGACCTATCAGCCATTGGACAAAGACAAGACAGACTGTGGTACAACACACAGGGGAACTAACCACACAACCAGAGGTCACCGGACCGAGCCCCGGTGTCCGGCTATGACACCATTAACTTGAATGAAAGCATTTCTTAAACTTTGACTCAGTTTTTGTCTGATTGAATTTGGTTGAATATTTTCATTTTAGTATTATATCATGAATAAATGATAATGACATCATCAGAACCTAATAGCTATAATGTCTAGCTAGGTTATTTTCTGTTCAATAAACTCTATGACAAAAACAAAAACTGAAGGTTACCAGGTATCCTAAGCACATAAAATTCCAAATCTTGAAATATATAAATAAGAAGTTAAAAAGGGGTACTCCATGGAGATCAAAAATGTTACCACTCTCCCTACCCTCAAACTATAATGGTAAAAACAGGATAGAGGAAAGGGTTACCCAGCGCTGCCCTGGAGATGGACAGGAAAATCTCCGGATATTACTTTTACTCATAAACTATAGGGCCATGTGCCCATGGGAGAACATACCTGCGGACTATCTACAGGTATTTCCGTAGGTTCATGCTGCAACTCCCCGGAATCCGCAGCTATCCATTGCTGCGGTATTTCTGCGAAATTGTTGCAGTAAACCTGCGGAAACAGTGCGGATTTCATGCAGAATTCCTGTGGATTTCCCGCCCTGTATCTCCATAGGGAAATGGCAGGAATTCCGCAGATCATTCCGCATGAATAATTGACATGCAGTTACATGCGGCTGCGGGAAACCTACAGCATTTTTTGCAGCCGCAAAAACTGCAGCATTCATACAGCACTCCCCAAATCCGATAGGATAACATGAGGAGTGTCTGTACTTGCGTAAACTCGCGGGTTTATCTGGAAAATCTAGAAAATCCGCAAGTTTTCCATAGCGAAATCCACAGTTACTTTCTCCAGTGGGCACATGGCCTAAAGATGAGATGTAGTGCTGTTTCTGTATCTGTAATTCAGTGTGACACTAGATCTGCTCTTTGCTGCTCCCCCTCCCCCCTGAGATGTTACAGCACACATCAGTAGGTGTGGCCTTATCCATGCTATTGGCATAAGAGAGCCCCCCAATAATAGCTGCTTCTCTGTAGTCCAAAAAATAGGGGGAGTGGCTGATGTGTACCCTGCTATATGCTGTTGGTTTAAACTAGGCCCCTGATAATAGCTGCTTACCTGAGGTCCAAGAACAGGGTTCGTGGTCATGTCCCACTACACCACCTTCTCTTGGACAGAACAGGAACAGATATTTTCAGGGTGTTGGCTATTACTAACAGCATGGAGAAGGCCACACATCTTGCAAAAAACAAGCCCTCACATGACTCTGAATGGAGTCTAGAGTAACTATGCTGTCTCATTAGTGAATAGATCCATAGGGGGTTTCACCTGAATCATGTATTTTGGAGATGTATAACAAATCCTGATCTAAGTGTAGCGCTCCTGAGACCATCAGGGTGCTACAAGGTTCTGCATCCCCACAAGGATGCAGGGCATACCCCCTTAAAGACCCAGAACCCAGTGCCAGTAACACCAAAAACCCAGGTAATCCCAGTTTTCCCCGACATTCCCCGATACAATGGTACCCAGCTAGGGTGCGACCAATGGATGCCCGCCTAGAGGTGGAGCCAATCAAGTCCACTAGTTGATCAGGTGGGAGGGGCAGGCTGTGGACAGGGAGAACACAGGAATTCAGTAAAGGAGAGAACTGCAGTGACTGGAGGAGTGTGAAGGTGGAAGCAAAGCGACATCGTGACTCGAGTTAGCGGTGACCTGGTACCCAGGAGAAGTGGTTGCCGGTGGAGTACTCCTGGAACTACGCACCGACGGGGTACAGGACCTTAGTACAGGAAAGAGCTTCAAGCCGACCTGTTAATGCCTGCACAGCAAGGGGACCATCAAGGACCTTGCTGACCCTAAAGAATCTGAAGACTCAGTAGCAAAGGGAAAACTGGGGACAGGACCAGAGACTCCAACCCCACAGGGTTCACGCTACTGTCAGGAGGACAGAAGTTGACAAACCACAGAGCAGGGACCCCCAGTTGTTCTATACCATGGGGACCCTCTTACCAGGTGTAGGGGAAGAAGGTACCAGAGAACCAGACTGGTACTGGGACGAAGGGGACCTGGAGGCGAAACCAGCCGGCCTTGGGCAACCAGACAACATCTACCAGCAGTGAGTAAATGAGTTGCACTGAACATCTGTGTGGACTCCCTTCTTCCGACGCCCACTGCACCATACACCCTCTGGGGCAAAACGCTACTTGTGGTGGGTCTACCATTCCAGCTGCCAATATCATCAGCCCCAGTAGAGACATTCTGCAGCGGCGGCTCCCTATACTTAGCCGCAACACCGCAAGTGGCGTCACAAGTAAACATTATTTTATTCTCCCCTGTAAATATCCCCATTTCAAAAAAGGCCCAGGGCATGGAACCGGGTAACATCCACCACCATGACATTCCCAATAGAGACTCTGCCCGCAACCGAGTACCGCATATCCCTGGGTGCTACATAAGTGCTCAGCAAAAAGCACATGATAAATGTGAACTGATTAAAAAAAAATTCTACTCAAATTGCCACCAAATAGCTTTCAAGTCAACCCACAAAAACACAAGTCCCCACTCAAGTCCATCATCTCTAGAATTCGTCCTTTTCTTACCGTTGACTCTGCAAAAACTCTTACTTTCGCTCTCATTTATTCTCGCCTGGATAATTGTAATTCTTTCTAATTGGTCTCCCTATTACTAAACTCTCCCCTCTCCAATCCATTCTAAATGCCGCATCCAGGATCATTTTCCTCTCCAACCTCTTCACTGATGCCTCTGCTCTGTGCCAGTCATTACACTGGTTGCCTATCCGCTACAGAATCCAACATAAACTTATGACTCTCACTCACAAAGCTCTCCACGGTTCTGCACAACCCTACATCACCTCCCTCATCTCTGTCTATCACCCCACCCGTGCCCTCCGTTCTGCTAATGATCCAAGACTGACATCCTCAACAATTCGAACCTCCCACTGCCGTCTTCAAGATTTCTCACGAGCTGTACCTATGCTCTGGAACACACTACCAAGAACAATCCGATTAATTCCCAACATCCACACCTTTAAGCGGGTCCTACAAATGTATTTCTTTAGACTATCCTATCACCTCACTGCCCTGATCTAATCTGGTCCCTTTCTGCCCTTCATAAAATTTACTTCCAATTCTTGTCCCCTGTATCTTCTGGTTCCTTCATCTCCATGTACTTTTTTACTCTCTGTACCTGTATAAATTCTGGCTGGCGACCGGTCCAAGCAGCTGGTTTGAATCCCCTATTAAATCAATGGCTGGACCATATATGACAAGCTTTTCTCCCCCATTCACCTTTTGTGCCTCCCCTATTCCCTCATAGACTGTAAGCTTACGAGCAGGGCCCTCACTCCTCTTGGTATCTTAATTTTGTTATTTTGTATTGTCTCATATTTTCTGTACATGTCTCCTCTGAATTGTAAAGCGCTGCGGAATATGTTGGCGCTATAGAAATAAAACTTATTATTATTATCATCTGTTAATGGAAATATTGAGGGCTTTCATGTTACTGGTAGCACAAATGCTCTGGAAAAACACTATGGCTACCCCAATAAAGAAAACAAGCACAATCTGCACTCCCAAATCCAAATGCCCCTTTCTGAACCCCACAATGTGCCTAACCCACAGAGCTCACTTAATTTACAAGGTGCAAGTTTCCAGAAGTACGAAATGGGCCCAATGTATGGGCACTACAATGTACTCGGTGTGACAACGGCGTATTTGCAATTTTTTATTCTGCAACATTCATTGTATTTGACTCCATGGGTGTTTTCCAGGGACTAAATTGTCACTATACCCATAGATGGACTCTAAGAGGTGAGTGATTTCCAAAATGGGGTCACTTGAGGGTTTCTGTTGTTCTGGAATGCAGGGGTTCTGCAAATGGAGTCTGCAAACTATTCTAGGAAAATCTGTGCTCCAAAAATCAAGTAGCTCTCCTTCCTGAGCCTTGTCATGCAGCCAAACAGTACAATATAGTCCCATTTGGGGTATTGCCATGTTCAGGAGAAATTTTTTAACGTATTATGGGGCATTTTTACTTATTCTCTTTAAGAAAATTGGAAATCTGGGGTTAAAACAACATTTTAGAGGTAAAAATGTAATTATTTTTTCTTCATCACCCAATAGTATAAAATTTTATGACACACCTGTAATGTCAATATGCTCACTGCACCCCTGGATAAATTAATAGAGGGATGAAATATCAAAAAAGGGTAACTTGTAGGGGGTTTCTGATGTTCTGGCACTTCATGCACTCCATCAATGTGACATGGCACCGCAAACCATTCCAACTAAATCTGAACTCAAATAAGGCACTCCTTCCCTTCTTCACATTGTACTATGCCTCAAAAATAGTTTTCAAAAACATATGGGTAATTAACATACTCAGGAGAAATTGGAAAACAAACTATATGGTCCATTATCTCCTGTTACGCTGAATAATTTGGGGTTAAAGCAATATTTTTGTGGTACAAAAATGCATTTTTTCATTTTCACTGCTCATATTCTAAAATTTTGTGAAGCACCAGAGGGTTGACGATGCTCATCAAACATCTAGATAAATTCCTTGAGGGATCTAGTTTCCAAAATGGGGTCACTTGTGGGGGAGCACCACTGTTAAGGCACCACAGGGGCTCTCTACATGCGACATGGCATCCGCTACTTATTTCAGATAATTTTGCGCTCTAAAATTCAAATTGTGCTCCTTCCATTCCAAGCCCAGCCGAGCACCCAAACAGTAGATTTCCACCACACCTGGGGTATTGACCCATGCAGGAGAAATTGCATAATACATTTTATGGTGTATTTTCTTTTGTTACTCTTGTGAAAATGCAAAATTTGGGGCTAAAGTAACATTTCCATGCGAAACAGTACAATTTTCTTTTTTTCCTTACACATTGCTTTAGTTCCTGTGAAACACCTAAAGGGTTAATAAACTTCTTGGATGTGGTTTTGAGCAGTTTCAGGGGTGCAGTTTCTAGAATGATGTCACTTTTGAGTATTTTCTGTCACCTCGGCCTCTCAAAGTCACTTCAAGTGTGATGTGCTCCCTAAAACAAATGGTTTTGTAAATTTTGTTGGAAAAAAAAGAAATTACTGATAAACTTTGAACCCTTCTAACTTCCTAAAAAATAAATTAATAAATAAATGTGTCAAAAATTGTTCTGGTGTAAAGTAGACATGTGGGAAATGTTATTTAGTAACTATTTTGTGGAACATACCTCTCTGGTTTAAGGGCATAAAAAATCAAACTTTGAAAATGGCAAAATTTCCCCAAATTTCTTATAGTTTTACTAATAAACACGAAAAATATCATCCTAAATTTACCATTATCATGAAGTACAATATGTCACAAAAAAATCATTCTCAGAATCACCAGGATCCATTGAAGAGTAGAGTTGAGCGCGGTTCTAGGTTCGAGGTTCTCCAGTTCTAGGCTCGAGTGATTTTGGGGCCTGTTCTAGATCGAACTAGAACTCGAGCTTTTTGCAAAAGCTCGATAGTTCTAGAAACGTTCGAGAACAGTTCTAGCAGCAAAAAAACAGCTAATTCCTAGCTGGCTTTCCGCTGTAATAGTGTAAGTCACTCTGTGACTCACACTATTATGACATTTCAGTGTATAGTGTGCGGGAACAGCACATTCAGATCACTCCTGTTTGTATAATGGCGATCGCCATTTTTTTTTTTTCCTTGTCTTCCTTCCCTAAGCGCGCGCGTCTTGTGGGGCGGGCCAGCATGTCAGCCAATCCCAGACACACACACACCTAAGTGGACTTTTAGCCAGAGAAGCAACGGCATGTGTGATAGGATGTCCATGTCACATGTCCCTGCATTATAAAACCGGACATTTTCCTCCAGGACGCCATTATCTCTTCTGCGTCTTTGGTGTCAGACATCACTGTCGCAGCTCCGTCTTGAGTCCTATCGCTGATACAGCTGTATGCGCTCCATACACAGCGCTGGACAGCTTAGGGATAGCACTTTCCATCAGTCCTTTTAAGGGCTCGTACCGGCAGGGTCAGAGCCATAGGTGACAGGTCCTGAAAACAGCGACAGCGTCTGTGTAGCAAAGGTCAGGGATTTCCTCCCTGCATTTTCCTATTAGGAGGGAATAGAAAGGCAGGCTTCCTTTCCTCTACCCAGAGCCCCACAATCCTGGCACTGTACCCTACTGTCCTCTGCACACTCCAACTCATTATAACTAAGCCATTATACTAGCAAACACTGAGTGTACCTAGTGGCATCCTAAACGTGGCTATTGGACTTTTGTATAGTCCCACTAGTGCAAAGATATTTGCAGCACCTCTGCCTGCATTGCACACTCCAACTCATAACTAAGCCATTATACTAGCAAACACTCAGTGTACCTAGTGGCATCCTAAACGTGGCTATTGGACTTTTGTCTAGTCACACTAGTGCAAAGACATTTGCAGCACCTCTGCCTGCATTGCACACTCCAACTCATTATAACTAAGCCATTATACTAGCAAACACTCAGTGTACCTAGTGGCATCCTAAACGTGGCTATTGGACTTTTGTCTAGTCACACTAGTGCAAAGACATTTGCAGCACCTCTACCTGCATTGCACACTCCAACTCATAACTAAGCCATTATACTAGCAAACACTCAGTGTACCTAGTGGCATCCTAAACGTGGCTATTGGACTTTTGTCTAGTCACACTAGTGCAAAGACATTTGCAGCACCTCTGCCTGCATTGCACACTCCAACTCATTATAACTAAGCCATTATACTAGCAAACACTCAGTGTACCTAGTGGCATCCTAAACGTGGCTATTGGACTGTTGTCTAGTCACACTAGTGCAAAGACATTTGCAGCACCTCTGCCTGCATTGCACACTCCAACTCATTATAACTAAGCCATTATACTAGCAAACACTCAGTGTACCTAGTGGCATCCTAAACGTGGCTATTGGACTTTTGTCTAGTCACACTAGTGCAAAGACATTTGCAGCACCTCTGCCTGCATTGCACACTCCAACTCATTATAACTAAGCCATTATACTAGCAAACACTCAGTGTACCTAGTGGCATCCTAAACGTGGCTATTGGACTGTTGTCTAGTCACACTAGTGCAAAGACATTTGCAGCACCTCTGCCTGCATTGCACACTCCAACTTATTATAACTAAGCCATTATACTAGCAAACACTCAGTGTACCTAGTGGCATCCTAAACGTGGCTATTGGACTTTGCTATAGTCCCACTAGTGCAAAGACATTTGCAGCACCTCTGCCTGCATTGCACACTCTAACGCATTATAACTAAGCCATTATACTAGCAAACACTCAGTGTACCTAGTGGCATCCTAAACGTGGCTATTGGACTTTTGTCTAGTCCCACTAGTGCAAAGACATTTGCAGCACCTCTGCCTGCATTGCACACTCCAACTCATTATAACTAAGCCATTATACTAGCAAACACTCAGTGTACCTAGTGGCATCCTAAACGTGGCTATTGGACTTTTGTCTAGTCACACTAGTGCAAAGACATTTGCAGCACCTCTACCTGCATTGCACACTCCAACTCATAACTAAGCCATTATACTAGAAAACACTCAGTGTACCTAGTGGCATCCTAAACGTGGCTATTGGACTTTTGTCTAGTCACACTAGTGCAAAGACATTTGCAGCACCTCTGCCTGCATTGCACACTCCAACTCATTATAACTAAGCCATTATACTAGCAAACACTCAGTGTACCTAGTGGCATCCTAAACGTGGCTATTGGACTGTTGTCTAGTCACACTAGTGCAAAGACATTTGCAGCACCTCTACCTGCATTGCACACTCCAACTCATTATAACTAAGCCATTATACTAGCAAACACTCAGTGTACCTAGTGGCATCCTAAACGTGGCTATTGGACTTTTGTCTAGTCAGACTAGTGCAAAGACTTTTGCAGCACCTCTGCCTACATTGCACACTCCAACTCATTATAACTAAGCCATTATACTAGCAAACACTCAGTGTACCTAGTGGCATCCTAAACGTGGCTATTGGACTGTTGTCTAGTCACACTAGTGCAAAGACATTTGCAGCACCTCTACCTGCATTGCACACTCCAACTCATTATAACTAAGCCATTATACTAGCAAACACTCAGTGTACCTAGTGGCATCCTAAACGTGGCTATTGGACTTTGCTATAGTCCCACTAGTGCAAAGACATTTGCAGCACCTCTGCCTGCATTGCACACTCCAACTCATTATAACTAAGCCATTATACTAGCAAACACTCAGTGTACCTAGTGGCATCCTAAACGTGGCTATTGGACTTTTGTCTAGTCACACTAGTGCAAAGACATTTGCAGCACCTCTGCCTGCATTGCACACTCCAACTCATTACTAAGCCATTATACTAGCAAACACTCAGTGTACCTAGTGGCATCCTAAACGTGGCTATTGGACTGTTGTCTAGTCACACTAGTGCAAAGACATTTGCAGCACCTCTGCCTGCATTGCACACTCCAACTCATTATAACTAAGCCATTATACTAGCAAACACTCAGTGTACCTAGTGGCATCCTAAACGTGGCTATTGGACTTTGCTATAGTCCCACTAGTGCAAAGACATTTGCAGCACCTCTGCCTGCATTGCACACTCCAACTCATTAAAACTAAGCCATTATACTAGCAAACACTCAGTGTACCTAGTGGCATCCTAAATGTGGCTATTGGACTTTGCTATAGTTTCACTAGTGCAAAGACATTTGCAGCACCTCTACCTGCATTGCACACTCCAACTCATTATAACTAAGCCATTATACTAGCAAACACTCAGTGTACCTAGTGGCATCCTAAACGTGGCTATTGGACTTTTGTCTAGTCACACTAGTGCAAAGACATTTGGAGCACCTCTGCCTGCATTGCACACTCCAACTCATTATAACTAAGCCATTATACTAGCAAACACTCAGTGTACCTAGTGGCATCCTAAACGTGGCTATTGGACTTTTGTCTAGTCACACTAGTGCAAAGACATTTGCAGCACCTCTGCCTGCATTGCACACTCCAACTCATTATAACTAAGCCATTATACTAGCAAACACTCAGTGTACCTAGTGGCATCCTAAACGTGGCTATTGGACTTTTGTCTAGTCACACTAGTGCAAAGACATTTGCAGCACCTCTGCCTGCATTGCACACTCCAACTCATTATAACTAAGCCATTATACTAGCAAACACTCAGTGTACCTAGTGGCATCCTAAAAGTGGCTATTGGACTGTTGTCTAGTCACACTAGTGCAAAGATATTTGCAGCACCTCTGCCTGCATTGCACACTCCAACTCATTATAACTAAGCCATTATACTAGCAAACAATCAGTGTACCTAGTGGCATCCTAAACGTGGCTATTGGACTGTTGTCTAGTCACACTAGTGCAAAGACATTTGCAGCACCTCTGCCTGCATTGCACACTCCAACTCATTATAACTAAGCCATTATACTAGCAAACACTCAGTGTACCTTGTGGCATCCTAAACGTGGCTATTGGACTTTGCTATAGTCCCACTAGTGCAAAGACATTTGCAGCACCTCTGCCTGCATTGCACACTCCAACTCATTACTAAGCCATTATACTAGCAAACACTCAGTGTACCTAGTGGCATCCTAAACGTGGCTATTGGACTGTTGTCTAGTCACACTAGTGCAAAGACATTTGCAGCACCTCTGCCTGCATTGCACACTCCAACTCATTATAACTAAGCCATTATACTAGCAAACACTCAGTGTACCTAGTGGCATCCTAAACGTGGCTATTGGACTTTGCTATAGTCCCACTAGTGCAAAGACATTTGCAGCACCTCTGCCTGCATTGCACACTCCAACTCATTATAACTAAGCCATTATACTAGCAAACACTCAGTGTACCTAGTGGCATCCTAAACGTGGCTATTGGACTTTGCTATAGTCTCACTAGTGCAAAGACATTTGCAGCACCTCTACCTGCATTGCACACTCCAACTCATTATAACTAAGCCATTATACTAGCAAACACTCAGTGTACCTAGTGGCATCCTAAACGTGGCTATTGGACTTTTGTCTAGTCACACTAGTGCAAAGACATTTGCAGCACCTCTGCCTGCATTGCACACTCCAACTCATTATAACTAAGCCATTATACTAGCAAACACTCAGTGTACCTAGTCGCATCCTAAACGTGGCTATTGGACTTTTGTCTAGTCACACTAGTGCAAAGATATTTGCAGCACCTCTGCCTGCATTGCACACTCCAACTCATTATAACTAAGCCATTATACTAGCAAACAATCAGTGTACCTAGTGGCATCCTAAACGTGGCTATTGGACTGTTGTCTAGTCACACTAGTGCAAAGACATTTGCAGCACCTCTGCCTGCATTGCACACTCCAACTCATTATAACTAAGCCATTATACTAGCAAACACTCAGTGTACCTAGTGTCATCCTAAACGTGGCTATTGGACTTTGCTATAGTCACACTAGTGCAAAGACATTTGCAGCACCTCTACCTGCATTGCACACTCCAACTCATTATAACTAAGCCATTATACTAGAAAACACTCAGTGTACCTAGTGGAATCCTAAACGTGGCTATTGGACTTTTGTCTAGTCACACTAGTGCAAAGACATTTGCAGCACCTCTGCCTGCATTGCACACTCCAACTCATTATAACTAAGCCATTATACTAGCAAACAATCAATGTACCTAGTGGCATCCTAAACGTGGCTATTGGACTGTTGTCTAGTCACACTAGTGCAAAGACATTTGCAGCACCTCTGCCTGCATTGCACACTCAAACTCATTATAACTAAGCCATTATACTAGCAAACACTCAGTGTACCTAGTGGCATCCTAAACGTGGCTATTGGAGTTTGCTATAGTCCCACTAGTGCAAAGACATTTGCAGCACCTCTGCCTGCATTGCACACTCCAACTCATTATAACTAAGCCATTATACTAGGAAACACTCAGTGTACCTAGTGGCATCCTAAACGTGGCTATTGGACTTTTGTCTAGTCACACTAGTGCAAAGACATTTGCAGCACCTCTGCCTGCATTGCACACTCCAACTCATTATAACTAAGCCATTATACTAGCAAACAATCAATGTACCTAGTGGCATCCTAAACGTGGCTATTGGACTGTTGTCTAGTCACACTAGTGCAAAGATATTTGCAGCACCTCTGCCTGCATTGCACACTCAAACTCATTATAACTAAGCCGTTATACTAGCAAACACTCAGTGTACCTAGTGGCATCCTAAACGTGGCTATTGGAGTTTTCTATAGTCCCACTAGTGCAAAGACATTTGCAGCACCTCTGCCTGCATTGCACACTCCAACTCATTATAACTAAGCCATTATACTAGCAAACACTCAGTGTACCTAGTGGCATCCTAAACGTGGCTATTGGACTTTTGTCTAGTCACACTAGTGCAAAGACATTTGCAGCACCTCTGCCTGCATTGCACACTCCAACTCATTATAACTAAGCCATTATACTAGCAAACACTCAGTGTACCTAGTGGCATCCTAAACGTGGCTATTGGACTTTTGTCTAGTCACACTAGTGCAAAGATATTTGCAGCACCTCTGCCTGCATTGCACACTCCAACTCATTATAACTAAGCCATTATACTAGCAAACAATCAGTGTACCTAGTGGCATCCTAAACGTGGCTATTGGACTGTTGTCTAGTCACACTAGTGCAAAGACATTTGCAGCACCTCTGCCTGCATTGCACACTCCAACTCATTATAACTAAGCCATTATACTAGCAAACACTCAGTGTACCTAGTGTCATCCTAAACGTGGCTATTGGACTTTGCTATAGTCACACTAGTGCAAAGACATTTGCAGCACCTCTACCTGCATTGCACACTCCAACTCATTATAACTAAGCCATTATACTAGCAAACACTCAGTGTACCTAGTGGAATCCTAAACGTGGCTATTGGACTTTTGTCTAGTCACACTAGTGCAAAGACATTTGCAGCACCTCTGCCTGCATTGCACACTCCAACTCATTATAACTAAGCCATTATACTAGCAAACAATCAATGTACCTAGTGGCATCCTAAACGTGGCTATTGGACTGTTGTCTAGTCACACTAGTGCAAAGACATTTGCAGCACCTCTGCCTGCATTGCACACTCAAACTCATTATAACTAAGCCATTATACTAGCAAACACTCAGTGTACCTAGTGGCATCCTAAACATGGCTATTGGAGTTTGCTATAGTCCCACTAGTGCAAAGACATTTGCAGCACCTCTGCCTGCATTGCACACTCCAACTCATTATAACTAAGCCATTATACTAGCAAACAATCAATGTACCTAGTGGCATCCTAAACGTGGCTATTGGACAGTTGTCTAGTCACACTAGTGCAAAGACATTTGCAGCACCTCTGCCTGCATTGCACACTCAAACTCATTTTAACTAAGCCATTATACTAGCAAACACTCAGTGTACCTAGTGGCATCCTAAACGTGGCTATTGGAGTTTTCTATAGTCCCACTAGTGCAAAGACATTTGCAGCACCTCTGCCTGCATTGCACACTCCAACTCTTTATAACTAAGCCATTATACTAGCAAACACTCAGTGTACCTAGTGGCATCCTAAACGTGGCTATTGGACTTTGCTATAGTCACACTAGTGCAAAGACATTTGCAGCACCTCTACCTGCATTGCACACTCCAACTCATTATAACTAAGCCATTATACTAGCAAACACTCAGTGTACCTAGTGGCATCCTAAACGTGGCTATTGGACTTTTGTCTAGTCACACTAGTGCAAAGACATTTGCAGCACCTCTGCCTGCATTGCACACTCCAACTCATTATAACTAAGCCATTATACTAGCAAACACTCAGTGTACCTAGTGGCATCCTAAACGTGGCTATTGGACTTTTGTCTAGTCACACTAGTGCAAAGACATTTGCAGCACCTCTGCCTGCATTGCACACTCCAACTCATTATAACTAAGCCATTATACTAGCAAACACTCAGTGTACCTAGTGGCATCCTAAACGTGGCTATTGGACTTTGCTATAGTCACACTAGTGCAAAGACATTTGCAGCACCTCTACCTGCATTGCACACTCCAACTCATTATAACTAAGCCATTATACTAGCAAACACTCAGTGTACCTAGTGGCATCCTAAACGTGGCTATTGGACTTTTGTCTAGTCACACTAGTGCAAAGACATTTGCAGCACCTCTGCCTGCATTGCACACTCCAACTCATTATAACTAAGCCATTATACTAGCAAACACTCAGTGTACCTAGTGGCATCCTAAACGTGGCTATTGGACTTTTGTCTAGTCACACTAGTGCAAAGACATTTGCAGCACCTCTGCCTGCATTGCACACTCCAACTCATTATAACTAAGCCATTATACTAGCAAACACTCAGTGTACCTAGTGGCATCCTAAACGTGGCTATTGGACTTTGCTATAGTCCCACTAGTGCAAAGACATTTGCAGCACGTCTGCCTGCATTGCACACTCTAACTCATTATAACTAAGCCATTATACTAGCAAACACTCAGTGTACCTAGTGGCATCCTAAACGTGGCTATTGGACTTTTGTCTAGTCACACTAGTGCAAAGACATTTGCAGCACCTCTGCCTGTATTGCACACTCCAACTCATTATAACTAAGCCATTATACTAGCAAACACTCAGTGTATCTAGTGGCATCCTGAACATGGCTATTGGACTTTTGTCTAGTCACACTAGTGCAAAGACATTTGCAGCACCTCTGCCTGCATTGCACCCTCCAACTCATTATAACTAAGCCATTATACTAGCAAACACTCAGTGTACCTAGTGGCATCCTAAACGTGGCTATTGGACTTTTGTCTAGTCACACTAGTGCAAAGACATTTGCAGCACCTCTGCCTGCATTGCACACTCCAACTCATTATAACTAAGCCATTATACTAGCAAACACTCAGTGTACCTAGTGGCATCCTAAACGTGGCTATTGGACTTTGCTATAGTCCCACTAGTGCAAAGACGTTTGCAGCACGTCTGCCTGCATTGCACACTCTAACTCATTATAACTAAGCCATTATACTAGCAAACACTAAGTGTACCTAGTGGCATCCTAAACGTGGCTATTGGACTTTTGTCTAGTCACACTAGTGCAAAGACATTTGCAGCACCTCTGCCTGCATTGCACACTCCAACTCATTATAACTAAGCCATTATACTAGCAAACACTCAGTGTACCTAGTGGCATCCTGAACGTGGCTATTGGACTTTGCTATAGTCCCACTAGTGCAAAGACATTTGCAGCACCTCTACCTGCATTGCACACTCCAACTCATTATAACTAAGCCATTATACTAGCAAACACTCAGTGTACCTAGTGGCATCCTAAACGTGGCTATTGGACTTTTGTCTAGTCACACTAGTGCAAAGACATTTGCAGCACCTCTGCCTGCATTGCACTCTCCAACTCATTATAACTAAGCCATTATACTAGCAAACACTCAGTGTACCTAGTGGCATCCTAAACGTGGCTATTGGACTTTGCTATAGTCCCACTAGTGCAAAGACATTTGCAGCACGTCTGCCTGCATTGCACACTCTAAAGGCTACTTTACACACTGCGATATCGGTCCCGATATCGCTAGTGTGGGTACCCGCCCCCATCTGTTGCGCGACACGGGCATATCGCTGCCCGTGCCGCACAACATCGCCCAGAGCCGTCACACATACTTACCTGTCCGGCGACGTCGCTGTGACGGGCGAACCGCCTCCTCTCTAAGGGGGCGGTCCATGCGGCGTCACAGCGACGTCACTGAAACGTCACTGAACCGCCGCCCAATCGCAGCGGAGGGGCGGAGATGAGCGGGACGTAACATCCCGCCCACCTCCTTCCTTCCGCATAGCGGCCGGGAGGCAGGTAGGGAGAGCTTCCTCGCTCCTGCGGCGTCACACGCAGCGATGTGTGCTGCCGCAGGAACGAGGAACAACCTCGTTACTGCTGAAGTAACGATAATTGGGAATGGACCCCCGTGTCGCCGATTAGCAATTTTTCACTGTTTTGCAACGATGCAAAATCGCTAATCGATGTCACACGCAACGGCATCGCTAATGCGGCCGGATGTGCGTCACGAGTTCCGTGACCCCCAACGACTCCGCATTAGCGATGTCGTAGCGTGTAAAGCCCGCTTAACTCATTATAACTAAGCCATTATACTAGCAAACACTCAGTGTACCTAGTGGCATCCTAAACGTGGCTATTGGACTTTTGTCTAGTCACACTAGTGCAAAGACATTTGCAGCACCTCTGCCTGCATTGCACACTCCAACTCATTATAACTAAGCCATTATACTAGCAAACACTCAGTGTACCTAGTGGCATCCTGAACGTGGCTATTGGACTTTTGTCTAGTCACACTAGTGCAAAGACATTTGCAGCACCTCTGCCTGCATTGCACCCTCCAACTCATTATAACTAAGCCATTATACTAGCAAACACTCAGTGTACCTAGTGGCATCCTAAACGTGGCTATTGGACTTTTGTCTAGTCACACTAGTGCAAAGACATTTGCAGCACCTCTGCCTGCATTGCACACTCCAACTCATTATAACTAAGCCATTATACTAGCAAACACTCAGTGTACCTAGTGGCATCCTAAACGTGGCTATTGGACTTTGCTATAATCCCACTAGTGCAAAGACATTTGCAGCACGTCTGCCTGCATTGCACACTCCAACTCATTATAACTAAGCCATTATACTAGCAAACACTCAGTGTACCTAGTGGCATCCTAAACGTGGCTATTGGACTTTGCTATAGTCCCACTAGTGCAAAGACATTTGCAGCACCTCTACCTGCATTGCACACTCCAACTCATTATAACTAAGCCATTATACTAGCAAACACTCAGTGTACCTAGTGGCATCCTAAACGTGGCTATTGGACTTTTGTCTAGTCACACTAGTGCAAAGACATTTGCAGCACCTCTGCCTGCATTGCACACTCCAACTCATTATAACTAAGCCATTATACTAGCAAACACTCAGTGTACCTAGTGGCATCCTAAACGTGGCTATTGGACTTTTGTCTAGTCACACTAGTGCAAAGACATTTGCAGCACCTCTGCCTGCATTGCACACTCCAACTTATTATAACTAAGCCATTATACTAGCAAACACTCAGTGTACCTAGTGGCATCCTAAACGTGGCTATTGGACTTTGCTATAGTCACACTAGTGCAAAGACATTTGCAGCACCTCTACCTGCATTGCACACTCCAACTCACTATAACTAAGCCATTATACTAGCAATTTATGCTGCCAGTTTAAGGGCCGTAGTTGCATTGTTAGGGATAATTATTCTTTATTATTCTGCTGTTAATAAAGCTAGACCACCGCTGCAATCTACACCACCTCTCAATTTTTACTACCACATTTTAAGTGCACAATCTTGTCGCAATCAACATGAGTGGCAAAATGACAGATGCTGGTGGAAAGGGGAAGAGGCGTGGTGGAAAAGGAAAAAAGGTTTTGTTCGTGGGGAAGGTGGCAAAGCTCCATTATCATCTGCTGAAGATAGACCATCTACCAGCAAAAGTAAGATGTCTACTACTTACCGTGGACAATCCGATGTGCTCCCTTTTTTACGGACACGAACAACAGGAACAAAGGTAGATGATGGCCAAAAAAGAAAAATGCTTGAATGGATCTCAAGTGGTCCAACAAGTGCCCTCTCAGCCACTTCAAGTACCGCATCCAAAACACACCAGTCCTCTGAGTTGTCATCCCAATCAAACTTGCTTTCTACCAGCTCTGAAGTCTCCATCAGCCCTGCACAGTATGGTGGAACTGAGATGGCTGAGTCTGCAGAGCTGTTCAGTCACACTATAGCCTGGGAATCAGAAGTCTGCTCCCAAGCTACAGTGAGTACAGAACAGGAAATGGTCTGCAGTGATGCCCAGAACCTTTGTGACTCTGATTCAGGCCGTGAGGACCAAGTTTCTGAGCATAATGTTGACCCTTTGTCACAAACTGTAACACCTGTGGTTATAGACAATGAGGAACATACTGATGAAGATGAGACGCAGATACCCGATTGGGATGACAACTTAAATATTCGGTCAGGGCAAGAAGAGGCTCGGTCTGAGGGGGAGGGGAGTGCAAACACAACAATTGATGATGAAGTTCTAGATCCCACCTACTGTCAACCCACAGTCAGGCACTCGAGGAGGTCAACAGAGGCGGTGGAGGAGGATGCAACCGACGACGAAGTTACCTTGCGCCTTCCTGGACAGAGTCGGAGCACTGGTAGCACGTCTACAACTGCATCCTCAGCCACCACTCTGCCTATGAGCATTATTCGGGGTGGATCAACAGGTCGCATGGCCTCTAAGCCTTGCCTAGCCTGGTCCTTTTTTGACATAGAAAAAGATCGCCCAAATTATGTGATCTGTAAACTTTGTCATGGTTCTCTTAGTAGAGGTCAAAACCTCAGCAGTTTGACAACTTCTTCCATGAATCGTCACATGAATAAATATCATAGGTCCCGGTGGGAAGCTCACTGTGCTGCAATGCGGCCTAGCGGAGCGAACCATCCACGGCCTGCCCCTTCCAGTGCATCCGCGCGCTCTTCATCTTCTAGGACTGTGGGGACAGCTGTCACACCTGTTTTTCCACGCACAACTTCCACCACTGTAACCGCAACAGGCAGTTTGCTTGGAAGGTCGTCAGTTGGTTTGGAAGGGGAAACAAGTGAGTGTGTACAGCTCTCTCAGACATCGATAGCACCAACGTTGGATGAAGGCAACATCATGTCTCCGCCTGCACTTTCCTCACAAACCTGCATTTTTCCAGGGACACCCTACTCAACACCGTCTACACACAGCAGCCAGATCTCTGTCCCTCAGATGTGGTCAAATAAAAGGCCACTTCCTGCGACCCATGACAAAGCTAAGAGGTTGATTCTATCCCTCTGTAAGCTCTTGGCTACCGAAATGCTGCCTTTCCGCCTAGTGGACACACAGGATTTTAGAGACCTTATGTCTGTCGCTGTGCCCCAGTACCAGATGCCTAGTCGCCACTACTTCTCTAAGAAAGGTGTGCCCGCGCTACACCAGCATGTCGCACACAACATCACCGCTTCCTTGAGAAACTCTGTGTGTGAACGGGTGCATTTCACCACCGATACTTGGACCAGTAAGCATGGACAGGGACGTTACATGTCGCTGACTGGGCACTGGGTAACTATGGTGATAGATGGTGAAGGGTCTGCTGCACAAGTCTTGCCGTCCCCACGACTTGTGTGTCAATCCTCTGTCTGTCCAAGTTCCGCCACTGCTTCTGCCTCCTCCACCTCATCTGGGTCCTCCACCTCCGCCCCAAGCCTGCCTGGTCAGGCCACCAGCGTTCTCACTGCGCAGAAGGAATCACGCACCCCTCATTACTATGCTGGCAGCAGAGCGCAACGGCATCAGGCGGTCTTTAGCTTGACATGTCTTGGGAATAAGAGTCACACAGCTGAGGAGTTGTGGTCAGCTCTGCGGTCCGAGTTTAATAAATGGTTGTCTCCACTCAACCTGCAGCCTGGTAAGGCCGTGTGCGACAATGCTGCAAACCTGGGTGCGGCCCTTCGCCTGGGCAAGGTGACACATGTACCTTGTATGGCTCACGTGTTGAACCTTGTCGTCCAGCAATTTTTAACACACTATCCCGGCCTAGATGGCCTTCTGAACAGGGCACGAAAACTGTCTGCTCACTTCCGCCGTTCAAGCGCCGCAGCTGAGCGACTTGCATCGCTCCAGAAGTCTTTCGGCCTGCCGGTTCATCGCCTGAAATGCGATGTGGCGACACGCTGGAATTCAACTCTCCACATGTTACAGCGACTGTGGCAGCACCGCCGAGCCCTGGTGCAATACGTCATGACGTATAGCCTGGGCCAACGAGATGCAGAGGTGGGGCAGATCACCCTGATGGAGTGGTCTCAGATCAAGGACCTATGCACCCTTCTGCACAGTTTCGACATGGCGACGAATATGTTTAGCGCTGACAATGCCATTATCAGCATGACGATTCCAGTCATTTACATGCTGGAGCACACGCTAAACACTATTCGGAGTCAGGGGGTGGGACAACAGGAAGGGGAGGAACTACAGGAGGATTCATATGCGCAAGGGACAACAACATCACCAAGGTCCAGACGTTCATCACACCAACGCAGCAGGCATGGGACCATGGGGGACAGGGATCAACAAGGGCGCATAGTAGCAGGCGAAATGTTGAGGAAGGTGCAGGAGAACATGAAGAAATGGAGGACAAACTGTCCATGGACATGGAAGATTCAGCGGATGAGGGAGACCTTGGTCAAATTTCAGTTGAAAGAGGTTGGGGGGAGATGTCAGAGGAAGAAAGAACGGTTAGCACCTCTATGCCACAAACACAGCGTGGACTTGGTCCGCATGGCTGCGCAAGGCACATGAGTGCCTTTTTGTTGCACTACCTCCAACATGACCCTCGTATTGTCAAAATTAGAAGTGATGATGACTACTTGATTGCCACACTATTAGATCCCCGGTACAAGTCCAAATTTTGTGACATAATTCCAGCCATAGAAAGGGACGCACGTATGCAGGAGTATCAGCAGAAGCTGTTACTCGATCTTAGCTCGGCTTTTCCACCAAACAACCGTGCAGGTGCAGGGAGTGAATCTCCCAGTTGTAACTTGACAAACATGGGACGGTCTCGTCATCTTCAACAGTCTACCCGTACCAGTAGGACCGTATCTGGTGCTGGTAACAGCAATTTTATGGAATCTTTTCATAATTTTTTTAGACCCTCTTTTGCAAGGCCACCAGAGACAACAAGTCTGACACATAGTCAACGGCTGGAGAGGATGATACAGGAGTATCTCCAAATGAACATCGATGCCATGACTTTGCAAATGGAGCCTTGCTCCTTTTGGGCTTCAAATCTAGAAAAATGGCCAGAGCTCTCCAGTTACGCCTTGGAGATTTTGTCGTGTCCAGCTGCCAGCGTTGTCTCTGAACGTGTCTTCAGTGCTGCTGGGTGTGTGCTGACAGATAAGCGCACGTGTCTGTCCAGTGACAATGTGGACAGACTGACGTTCATCAAAATGAACAAGTCATGGATCCAGAAGGAATTTACTACCCCTGTGTCATCCTGGGGAGAGTAAATGCTTGTGGATTTGGAATTTGCTTGATGCAAATCTAGCTGTGAAGTGCACAACTAGGGCACAAGTGCTGCCACTGAATGGGTGGGTGTGTGTGGGGCACAATTTTTGGAAAAAAAGGGAGACTCCGCTTGGAGTAACCCTTGCTTGCTGTGTTTTTAAAAGAAGCCAAGATGAACAGAGCTGGGATCAGGAAAGACTTTGCTACCTACCCTGGTGTCATCCTGGGGACGGTTAATTAGGCCGTATTTTTGAATGTGCTTGATGCAAATCTAGCTGTGAAGTGCACAACTAGGGCACAAGTGCTGCCACTGAATGGGTGGGTGTGTGTGGGGCACAATTTTTGGAAAAAAAGGGAGACTCCGCTTGGAGTAACCCTTGCTTGCTGTGTTTTTAAAAGAAGCCAAGATGAACAGAGCTGGGATCAGGAAAGACTTTGCTACCTACCCTGGTGTCATCCTGGGGACGGTTAATTAGGCCGTATTTTTGAATGTGCTTGATGCAAATCTAGCTGTGAAGTGCACAACTAGGGCACAAGTGCTGCCACTGAATGGGTGGGTGTGTGTGGGGCACAATTTTTGGAAAAAAGGGAGACTCCGCTTGGAGTAACCCTTGCTTGCTGTGTTTTTAAAAGAAGCCAAGATGAACAGAGCTGGGATCAGGAAAGACTTTGCTACCTACCCTGGTGTCATCCTGGGGACGGTTAATTAGGCCGTATTTTTGAATGTGCTTGATGCAAATCTAGCTGTGAAGTGCACAACTAGGGCACAAGTGCTGCCACTGAATGGGTGGGTGTGTGTGGGGCACAATTTTTGGAAAAAAGGGAGACTCCGCTTGGAGTAACCCTTGTTTGCTGTGTTTTTAAAAGAAGCCAAGATGAACAGAGCTGGGATCAGGAAAGACTTTGCTACCTACCCTGGTGTCATCCTGGGGACGGTTAATTAGGCCGTATTTTTGAATGTGCTTGATGCAAATCTAGCTGTGAAGTGCACAACTAGGGCACAAGTGCTGCCACTGAATGGGTGGGTGTGTGTGGGGCACAATTTTTGGAAAAAAGGGAGACTCCGCTTGGAGTAGCCCTTGCTTGCTGTGTTTTTAAAAGAAGCCAAGATGAACAGAGCTGGGATCAGGAAAGACTTTGCTACCTACCCTGGTGTCATCCTGGGGACGGTTAATTAGGCCGTATTTTTGAATGTGCTTGATGCAAATCTAGCTGGGAAGTGCACAACTAGGGCACAAGTGCTGCCACTGAATGGGTGGGTGTGTGTGGGGCACAATTTTTGGAAAAAAAGGGAGACTCCGCTTGGAGTAACCCTTGCTTGCTGTGTTTTTAAAAGAAGCCAAGATGAACAGAGCTGGGATCAGGAAAGACTTTGCTACCTACCCTGGTGTCATCCTGGGGACGGTTAATTAGGCCGTATTTTTGAATGTGCTTGATGCAAATCTAGCTGTGAAGTGCACAACTAGGGCACAAGTGCTGCCACTGAATGGGTGGGTGTGTGTGGGGCACAATTTTTGGAAAAAAAGGGAGACTCCGCTTGGAGTAACCCTTGCTTGCTGTGTTTTTAAAAGAAGCCAAGATTAACAGAGCTGGGATCAGGAAAGACTTTGCTACCTACCCTGGTGTCATCCTGGGGACGGTTAATTAGGCCATATTTTTGAATGTGCTTGATGCAAATCTAGCTGTGAAGTGCACAACTAGGGCACAAGTGCTGCCACTGAATGGGTGGGTGTGTGTGGGGCACAATTTTTGGAAAAAAGGGAGACTCCGCTTGGAGTAACCCTTGCTTGCTGTGTTTTTAAAAGAAGCCAAGATGAACAGAGCTGGGATCAGGAAAGACTTTGCTACCTACCCTGGTGTCATCCTGGGGACGGTTAATTAGGCCGTATTTTTGAATGTGCTTGATGCAAATCTAGCTGTGAAGTGCACAACTAGGGCACAAGTGCTGCCACTGAATGGGTGGGTGTGTGTGGGGCACAATTTTTGGAAAAAAGGGAGACTCCGCTTGGAGTAGCCCTTGCTTGCTGTGTTTTTAAAAGAAGCCAAGATGAACAGAGCTGGGATCAGGAAAGACTTTGCTACCTACCCTGGTGTCATCCTGGGGACGGTTAATTAGGCCGTATTTTTGAATGTGCTTGATGCAAATCTAGCTGGGAAGTGCACAACTAGGGCACAAGTGCTGCCACTGAATGGGTGGGTGTGTGTGGGGCACAATTTTTGGAAAAAAAGGGAGACTCCGCTTGGAGTAACCCTTGCTTGCTGTGTTTTTAAAAGAAGCCAAGATGAACAGAGCTGGGATCAGGAAAGACTTTGCTACCTACCCTGGTGTCATCCTGGGGACGGTTAATTAGGCCGTATTTTTGAATGTGCTTGATGCAAATCTAGCTGTGAAGTGCACAACTAGGGCACAAGTGCTGCCACTGAATGGGTGGGTGTGTGTGGGGCACAATTTTTGGAAAAAAAAGGGAGACTCCGCTTGGAGTAACCCTTGCTTGCTGTGTTTTTAAAAGAAGCCAAGATGAACAGAGCTGGGATCAGGAAAGACTTTGCTACCTACCCTGGTGTCATCCTGGGGACGGTTAATTAGGCCATATTTTTGAATGTGCTTGATGCAAATCTAGCTGTGAAGTGCACAACTAGGGCACAAGTGCTGCCACTGAATGGGTGGGTGTGTGTGGGGCACAATTTTTGGAAAAAAAGGGAGACTCCGCTTGGAGTAACCCTTGCTTGCTGTGTTTTTAAAAGAAGCCAAGATGAACAGAGCTGGGATCAGGAAAGACTTTGCTACCTACCCTGGTGTCATCCTGGGGACGGTTAATTAGGCCGTATTTTTGAATGTGCTTGATGCAAATCTAGCTGTGAATTGTACAACTGGGGCACAAGTGCTGCCACTGAATGGGTGGGTGTGTGTGGGGCCCAATTTTTGGAAAAAAAGGGAGACTACGCTTGGAGTCACCTTGCGGTGTTTTACATGATTTTAGAAGGGCGTGCCATATCTATATCTGTGTCTCCTCTTTTTCCTTGTCCTGCTCTTTTGTTTTCGCATGAGTATATGTCCTTGTCACTTTCCTATGTGTTTGTGTTGTGTTGTGAGTTGTTTGTCACCTTTTGGACACCTTTGAGGGTGTTTTCTAGGTGTTTTATGTGTTTGTGATTGCCTGCCATTGTTTCCTATGCAGTTCGAGTTCGGTTCGTCGAACGTTCGACGAGCCGAACTCGAACGGGACCTCCGTTCGGCGAGCCGACATCGAGCCGAACCGGGACCGGTTCGCTCATCTCTATTGAAGAGTTCCAGAGTTATTACCTCATAAAGTGACACTGGTCAGAATTGAATTAATTGGCCTGGTCATGATGGTGAAAACCAGGCTGGGGGGGTGAGGCGGTTAAAGGGAACCAATCACCAGGATTTTCATATATAAGCTAAAGCCAGTGTTATACTGGCACTATCAGGCTGATTCTATACATACCTGTAGTGGTCAGCTCGGATGTTTAGGTTTTGAAATCCAAGAAAGTAAAGTATATAAAATTAGCTGCTTGTAGAGTGACAGCAGCTGAGGAGCAGATAATATATTCATAATTATCCCTTACCCCTGTTAGAATTAGCATAAGTAGTATGCGAATGATTCACTTTGTCTCTTGCAGACCCTGTGGGAGGTCATACCCATGTGACCAGAATGGGCGGGCCTCAGCCACAAAAGCTGGATATCAGGTCACATCGGTATGACCTCACACAGGTCCTGCAAGAGACAAAGTGAATTGTTCACATAATACTTATGCTAATTCTAACAGGGGAGGGGATAACTATGAACAGGGCTGCCATCAGGGCATTACTACTGGGACTCCTGTACTGGGCCCGGTGAGCAGCAGGAAGGAGGGGGGGCCCGGCTGACAGCTCGGGCCCCTCCCCTTTCATTCCTCTGCTCACCGGGCCCCATGGGCAGGGGGCGGGGATGTTGCACTGACAGCAGCTGCAGTTGCACAGGGGCCCCAAGCGGGAGCGGGCCCCTAGAGCCTGAAAATGTGTTAACCCCTTAGCGACCTATGACGTACTGGGTACGTCATAGCTCCCTGGTACTTAAGGACCCATGACATACCCAGTACGTCATGGCGAGATCGCGGCCCCGGTGGCTGCGATCGCTTTGCAAATATCTTAGATTCAGGGAGGAGGGGCCCTCTGCCTGACCTCAGGAGGGGCGGTGTCTCCTCCCCGGACCTACGGAGGTTGTGATTGGCTGATGAACGCCGCTCAGCCAACTCAGCCACTGTAATGTTTCAGCCATTAAAAATGGTTGAAACATTAAAATCCAGCCATGTTTAGTGCAGCTGTAGCACGATCATTGGCTGGAGCTGGGTGACCTCAGTTTCACCCGCCCCCAGCTCTGATTGGAGAGACCGGCCTTGTGACCAATCTCTCCAATCACTGTGGATCTGGGGCCGGAGACCGCTCCCCTCAGCTTCACTCCGGAGTCTGTGGAAGGTGAGGAGAGTGATCGGTAAGTTTATAGACACTGTCTCCTTTCAGCCGCCGCCATTGCCCCAGCCTCCACCCTTCAGCCGCCGGCTGCAGCAGTCACTGCCCCGATCCACTGCCACTGAACCCATCTGCTGAGTCCCCTCCATCTGCCACCGCTTTCCCCCATCAGCCGCTGCCCCCCTCCCTCATTTGCTGCCCCCTCCCTCATCTGCTGCCCCCTCTCCCACTTCTCACCTTCCTCCATCTGCTGTGACCCCCCCACCTGCTGTGACCCCCCACCTGCTGTAACCCCCCACCTGCTGTGACCCCCCACCTGCTGTGACCCCCCACCTGCTGTGATCCCCCCACCTGCTGTGATCCCCCCCACCATCTATCCGTCTCTCTGGCTATCCGTCTCTCTGGCCATCCGTCCCTCTGGCCATCCATCTCTCATCTATATGTAGCACCCACGGGGCAGGGGTTAAACGTTACTCTTCACTGGGCCGGTGGTGTCGGGTCAGGGGGATGTCACAGGTGGCCCTGCCTGGCTTCGTGGCCCCAAGGTGTACAATAAAAGGGGATTTTGATCATGGTAGGGGAATGATGAGGATGATAGTCTTGTGAAGCCACCTGTGGTACGTGGCCAGGGATTAGCCGCCGCTACTGGGGCGGATGGTGTTGCAGCAAGGATGGTTCTGCTCCTTACAGGTGGAGCGGGGCCCCGGGGAGGATGATGAGGAGAGTAGTGGCCATTGGTGCCAAAGCGCGGGGTGATGGCAATCAAAAGGAGGAATCAGCTGCTGTGTTTCCAGCCGTGATGGGCCCCAGCCGATCCCAGATCTGTTGGAGGTTAGAACCGGTACGGTGGTCGATGGGCCCTTCCTTCTTGCGCCTTTAAATATGGATCCCCGTGGCCTGAAGCTGCTTGGGGACCCCGGTTTGTGTAGTGTTAGCTCCTGTCCCGTGTGTAGGTGACGCGGGGCCACTGTGGGGCTTGACTGTAATCATGACTCCAGACCCTATGTGGCACTGTGCTCCGGGATCTCCTGGTGGTCAGAGGGACATGCAATCCCCCTGTCTTGCAGATTCTGGTGATACAACGTGAAGTCTGTTCCACCCTAATGCTCTGCACCCTGAACCGCACCGGTCCTACTCCTGTTCTCTCCTGCTGGAGAACACTCTAACTGTTGTGTAAGCTCCTAACTCCCCCTGGTGGCTGCTCCTCCCCTGGTTCCCTGTCACTAGTGGGTGGCTGCCCCCCATGTTGGGTGACTAGCTTAAGACTTGACCCTAGCCCGATCCCCAATGGCGAGGGCAACCTGGTTGTGATTATGAGTTTGTGCTGTGGAATTGGTACCAACCTCCTCTGGATCCAGGATGAGTACTGCACCTTAAGTGAGGTGCAGTACCCTGTGGCGACTGAAGCCACAAGGGCACCACATATCCATCTATCTATCTAGGATTTTATCTATCTAGCCATCTATCTATGATTCTATCTATCTATCTATCTGCTGAAAGAGCCTTAAAGTGAATCTGTCAGCAGGTTTTTGCTCCCCCATCTGAGAGCAGCATAAAGTAGAAACAGATATCCTGATTCCAGTGGTGTCACTTACTGGGCTGTTTGCTTTCATTGTGATAAAATCAAAGTTTTCTCTGCTGCAGATCTAGCAATTATACAGAGCTCATGAATATGCTGGACTACCTGCAGCATGACGAGTAGCCCTGTAATGATAATCTCCTGCTGATTAACCAGTGGTGTTATCAAAACTATACTAAGCAGCCCAATAAGTGACAATTGCTGGAATCAGGATCTCTTCTCCTATGTTATGCTGCGCTCAGATTAGGTGTTAAAAACCTGATGACAGATTCCCTTTGAAGGGGTTGTTAGGTCTAAATCCACAAGTCTGCATTAGCACAATTTGGTTTCAATTAGTTTAAAAACTGTATGTGACAGATTCCCTTAAAGAAAAAAAAAATAGATATACCAAAAATAGATATATACCAAAGAAGTTAGATTTAAAAAGAAAAAAAAAAAAAGTTAGAGTAGGGCTCTGCCAAAAAGTCTACCTTGTTGTGGTGGCAGGCTAAAAACAATCTTTTGGCCAAAACAAAATCTGATAGCTGCGTGTGTGATACGGTGTTCAATGTGAAGGGTTAATGTGTGATTGGTGAGGTTGTAGTGCAGAAGTGAAGTTTTTCCAAGAGTGGCGGTGGGACTGTGGAAGATTCGTGGGGTGGAGGCGGAGCTGGGGTGGAGGCGGAGCTTGGAAGGAGGTGGAGCTGGAGTGGAGCCTCAAGTGGGCCCTGAACTTTTGCCAGTATGGGGCCCTAAAATTCCTAGTGGCAGCCCTGACTATGAATATATTATCTACTCCTTTGCTGCTGTCACTCAACAAGCAGCTAATTTTATAAACTTTACTTTCTTGGATTTCAAAACCTAAACATCTGAGCTGACCACTACAGGTATGTAGAGAATCAGCCTGATAGTGCCAGTATAGCACTGGCTTTAGGTTATATACGAAAATCTGGTGATTGGTTCCTTTTAAAGATGTCATTTTGAGCCTGACATACACACATGGTCAGAATTGTTGGTACCCCTGGTTTAATGAAAGAAAAACCCACAATGGTCACAGAAATAATTAGAATCTGACAAAAGTAATAATAAATAAAAAATTATGAAACTGAACAAATGAAAGTCAAACATTGCTTTTCAACCATGCTTCCACAGAATAAAAAAAAATAAATAAATAAAACTCATGAAACAGGCCTAGACAGCAATTGAATTTCAAAATTGATGACAAATGAAAGTGACGGATAATATGAATGGTAACAAAAGAGCCCAGGAAAACTTCTAAAGAGATTAAGGGTATGTGCGCACTAGGCGTTTGTTTCATGCTGCGTTTTTATGTGCGTTTTTGTCTCAAAAAACGCACCCGCGGCTAAAAACGCGATAAAAACGCATGTGTTTTTACCGCGATTTGGTGCGTTTTTTGCTGCGTTTTTGCTCACTGCGTTTTTAATCAGTGCACAATGCCATTAAAGATTGTTGATGAAAAAAAAAGGTCATTTCCTTCTTCAAAATGTTCATTGTATGCAGGAGAGCAGACAGCTGCAGAACTAGTGTATGCAGGAGAGCAGACAGCTGCAGAACTAGTTTATGCAAGAGAGCAGACAGCTGCAGAACTAGTGTATTCAGGAGAGCAGACAGCAGCTGAAGAACTACAAGGCTCAGCATCCTCCATCCAGGACTGAATGCAGGAGTTTTTTGCCCCCAAAAAAATGACGTGGGCTTCGCCATATTTTTGTATGCTAGCCGGGTACAGCAGGCAGGTACAGGCTGCCCCCAACCCCAGCTGCCTATTTGTACCAGGCTGGGAACCAAAAATATAGGGAAGCCCTTTTTTTTATATTTCATGAATTTCATGAACTAATTTAAAAAAAAAAATGACGTGGGATTCGCCCAATTTTTGAGTCCAGCCGGGTACAACTAGGCAGCTGGGGATTGGAATCCACAGTGCAGGGTGCCCATGCTTTCTGGGCACCCCCGCTGTGAATTGCAGTCCCGCAGCCACCCCAGAAAATGGCGCTTTCATAGAAGCGCCATCTTCTGGCGCTGTATCCAACTCTTCCAGCTGCCCTGATGCCGGGTGGCTCGCTGGGTAATAATGGAGTTAGGGCTAGCTGTATATTATCAGCTGGCCCTAAGCCCGAAATTCATGGTGTCACACCAATATTAGACATGGCCACCATGAATTTCTAGTAATGATAAAAATAAAACACAACACACAGAAAAATATTTTTATTAGAAATAAAACACAACACAATTAGTGACTCCATCTTTATTGAAATAAAGAACCCCCCTCCGCAGTAATCCTGGGTCAGGGTCCCGCGCCGTCCAATCCGGATCGAATATCATCTGATCTGTTTGCTGGAAGGCAAAGCGATCAGATGATGTGTCAGGTTCTAGGGGCTGAAGCACATCACACATCAGCTGATTGTATAAAAGCCGATTATACAATCAGCTGATGCATCGGTGCAAAAAAAAATAAAAAATAAATAAATAAATACTCACGTCTGTGCTGATTACCGGCAGCTCCTGGAGCGATTGGATGAGAGTCTGATCCTGTCCCATCGCTGCAGCAGCTGCCGGTAATCAGCTGATGAAGTCCCCTGACGGCAGGATCAGCTGATAGCCGGCCGGGCGCGAAAAAGCCGGCGACACCGCGAGAATTACGATCAGCTGATGCGTCAGGTGACTACATCAGGTGATCCACCGCCAGGTCCTGCAAGCTTCGTACGTGCCCCGGGGAGACTGCACACAGCCAGAGCGGCGGGACCGGGACAGGAGCGGGCATGGCACCAGGACCCTGCAGACAGGTGAGTATATATGACATTTTTTTTTTCTACTGTTCACTTTTGTTTTCCCCGCTGCCTCCACCTCCCGCCCAGACATGGCGCCGCACAGAGCTGACATGGCACCAGGCGGGTTGTGGAAGCAGCGGTGACGGTACCGGGAGGATTCATGCTTCTGTGTTTACCAACAGAAGGAATCCTCTTCCTGTACACGTCACTTTACTGCTCACCCCTTGCGTTTATAGCTGCGTTTTTAGTCATAGAAACGCAGATATATGCGTTTTTCATTGCATTGTTGAACATCTCATTGAACTCAATGGGTGAAAAACGCAGTGAAAAATACAGAAATAATTGACATGCTGCATTTTTGTGGTCACCACAAAAACGCAGCTACAAAAAAACGCTGTGTGCGGACAGCACTTCTGAAAACCCATAGACATTGCTGGGGAAGCAATGTCACTGCGTTTTCAGCACAAAAACGCGGTAAAAAACACCGCTAAAAACGCAGCAAAAACGCCTAGTGCGCACAAGGCCTAAAGGTGAACTTCAAGAGCAATGCACATTAGTGTCAGATTGCTCCATCTGTTGTTGTTTGAGCCAAAGTGGACTTCATGGGAGACTACCAAGAAGGACACGATTGTTGGAAAAAAAAATAAACAACCTGGAATTTGCTAACCACATGTTAACAAGCCACAAAGCGTCTGGGAGAATGTCCTATGGCCAGATAAGACAAAAATGGAACTTTTTTGCAAGGCACATCAGCTCTATGTTCACAGATGGAAAAATGAAGCATATAAAGAACAGAACACTGTCCCTACTGTAATACAAGGAGGAGGCTCTGTTATGTTCTGGGGCTGCTTTGCTGCATCTGACACAGGGTGTCTTGAATCTGTGCGGGGTACAATTAAATCTCAAGACTATCAAGGAATTCTAAAGAGAAACGTGCTGCCCAGTGTCAGAAAACTTGGTCTCAGTCGCAGGTCATGGGTCTTGCAACAGGATAGTGACCCAAAATACACAGCTAAAAACACCCAAGAATGGCTAAGAGGAAAACATTGGACTATTCTGAAGTGGACTTCTATGAGCCCTGACCTAAATCCTATTGAGCATTTTTGGAAAGAGCTGAAACATGCCGTCTGGAAAAGCCAACCTTCAAACATGAGACAACTGGAGCAGTTTCTCATGAGGAGTGGGCCAAAATACATGTCGAGAGGAGCAGAAATCTCATTGACAGTTACAGCAATCTTTTGATTGTAGTGATTGCCTCAAAAGGTTGTGCAACAAAATATTACATTAAGGGTACCATCATTTCTGTCCAGGCCTATTTCATGAGTTTTAGTTGTTTAAAAATTCTGTGGAAGCAGAAATGCAGCAATGTCTGATTTTCATTTGTTCATTTTCATAGATTTTTTTTAATTTACTATTAGTTTTTCAGATTCAAGTTATTTCTGTGACCATTGTGGGTTTTTCTTTCATTAAATGAGGGGTACCAACAATTTTGACCACGTGTGTAATATGTAGATGAATAGAATCTGCACCAAATAAATTGAGGACATCATACATCTTAGGTCTGTTACAGACATCAGTGATTCTGGCACGTATGTGCTATTTTTTATACGTACCAGAATCACGGACATACGCTGACCCATTATAATCAATGGGTCTGCTCACACTTCAGTGATTTTTCACTGGCCATGTCTCCGTGTGGTGTACATGTGTATCCGTGATTGCTGCACAGAGATAAGTCCGTTTTTTTCTGGCATCATTGATGTCCCACGGACCACACTATAGTGTGAGCAGTGAAACACGCACCAGAATAAAACATACATTGAAAATAAAAATCATTTTCAACTCCCCTTCTCCAGCGACGCTGTGTTCAACTGCTCCTCTCTGCTGCTTCCTGGCCGGCTCATTATGGCATGCATATTCAGTTATGCAGCCAGAGCTGACCCGGAAGTAGCTGCAGAGGTGAGAGACAGTGGCGGCTGGATGCAGCAGAACCAGAGACTTCAGCACCACGGATAGCAGGAATGGGACACGTGGGTTTATCTCCATGTGCAATCACGGAGTACAGATCACGTATCTCGGATTGCACATGGACAGCACACGGAGTGAGATAGGCGTTTTTAACACGTCAGTGAAAAACATCTGTTTTTTTACTGACGTGTGAAACAGGCCTTATACTGTACATCATATATGGGAGCACACTAAAGCTGAATACTATTCACTGAAAATATTACATGGGTTTTTTTATTACTTTTTTATTACTTTAAGGGAAATATATTTTGCTGATATGTATTTACATAACTGAAATCAGTGTTAGTTTTACATTCATGGGAAAGTATTACATCTAGAGATATGTTTGTTTTTCTATTGATATGTAGAATAGATAATTAAGGCCCCAGAAATGTAATCATCTAAATGTGAGGACTGTGCAAACAAATCTCATTATAAGGCAAACAAATTGTTTCTTCTCAGTTTTCATTACAATATTGTTCCTTACCTGGATAAAAGAAACTGCAACTATTTATTCTACTTCTACTGTGCATTATAAATCATTGAATTTAAAGGGAATCTGTCACAAAGTGTTTGCTTCCTCATATAAGACCAGCATGATGTAGATAGGGGAGGAGACTCTGATACTAGCCATAAGTCACTTACTGGGCAGCATGCTGTAAGTTTGAAAAATTAATGTTATTTATGCTATGTATTTACCAATTCTTTTAATGTTGAGCTCGACTGATGTACCGAGTATTATGAAAGTCAATCAGACACTCGAGCTTCCAGAAAAATGTTTGCATTCCCCATTGACTTCCAGGATATTTGTGGCGTTCCAGGACCTGGTCGCCACAACAGCATTGCCCCTCCAAAGGGTTGATGCTGAGCCTGGAGGTAATTGGGGGGTGTATTGGCCAGTAAGTTTAACATCCAACGCAGTTCTCCCTCAGGCCAGCAGGGGGAGCTCTGAACCTGGAGTTCCAGGGAGCATTCCTTAAGTCTGACCTGAGGGAGGAGTTAGTGTTCAGTCTGTAGGAGAAAGCAGAGAGTGCAGATGCAGAGTGTGCTGTCCTGTGGAACTGGGGCCTAGAGTTGGAGCAGCTTGGCCCAGTGAAGTAGGAGGAGCAGAGAGGCACAGAAGAGACTCGGACATCGGAGTCTGTGGCCACAAGGGCCTAAAATACTCCCTGGTAGCCGAATCCGAAGGGCAGGAGAGCTGCAAGCACCTGGCCCATAAACAGCCCGAAGGTACAGCTGCATCATCAGGGCCCGGTGTGGACTCCAGCAGAGAAACACCAGAGAGGGCCTGCGCAGCCTACCACAGAGGGAAAGGGACGTACCACCAGTCCCAGCAGCAAGAGGGCCATTGCTAAATTCAGAGGGCAGGGTCCTATCACAGTAAGGAAAAGAACAGGAGTAGGCCTCATACTCATCTGGCCAAAACGACATCTCAGTTACTTCCAGGCTGGCCGGAGCCCTCTACCTCCTGTAAAGGTCTCACAGGACTAACCGTTTGTGAAGTAGAAGAGGAGAAGGTAAAGAGACTGTTGTTTGTGCCTGTTTCTTTCATTGCCTGTCGGCCCTGCACCGTGTTATCCACACAACACCATAGACTCTCACGAGCACCAACAGTGTCCCCGGGGCACCGCTCCACCTGTGGGGAGCAGTACCATCATTGCTGCCATATCATCACCCCGGAGGCCTCACACAGCAGCGGCGGCTTAATAGCCGCAAACCACAGGTGGCGTCACGAAATAAAAACTTTAATTACTCCCAAATCACCAGCCATATTAATTGACACCCACCAGGGCCACGGAGCCGGGCCCCGCCACCACTGACGACCCCCGGACTAGTCCGGCCCGGCACCGGGTGTCCCATAGCCCTGGGGTGGGCGAGTCAACTTTGGCGTCACGAACAGGATTTCGTGCCTGGTCCCACCGGGTACTGTGCGCCTGCAGAAACTGTGCTTAAAAGAAAAGACTGTGTTGCTGTTTGAAAACTGCCGCTGCCATTAGCCTCGCTGAGCGCAGGAAGAAAGGGGGCATGCCTGAAAAAGAGCGCGAAGGGAGCGCGCCATCAGAGCAGAGCGCCGTTAACCCCGCGCGACCCAGAATTTGAAAAGTGAACGGAGCCTGGTAAGGTTCACTAAGGGGGAGGAAGATGTCCGACTCAGAGGGAGAGCAGGTGGCTGCCATAGCCTGAGACGCCGCAGCACCAGCCGAAGCAATCCCAGTCGCCGTCGCCCCAGCCACCGCTGTAGCGCCGGTAATGCCGATCACAATGCCGTACATCCCGGGAGCAGAATGGCTGCCACAGTACTCCGGGGAGTCACATACCCTGAGCGACTTCAGAGAAAGACTGCACAGCTTGTTTAGAGTGTATCCTCTGACTGAGAGCCAGAAGGTGGGCATATTAATGGGGCAGCTAGCCGGCGCGGCCCAGCGTGAAGTGAAGTCCTGGCCCGATACAGATAAAGGGACAGCAACCCAGATACTGGCCAAGTTAAAGAGTACTTTTGACACCCGCACCGCAGCAGAAATAAAAATGAGATTCTTTGGGAGCAAACAACGGGCCACAGACAGCATACGGGACTATGCCTTAAACCTGCAAGAGGCCCTGAAAGCAATTAAACAGGTGGACCCAGAGAGCGTATGTGAAGAAGACAAACTCCTAACTGAGCAGTTCATAGAAGGGCTCCTGTCAGATGCCCACAGGACACAGCTGCGTATCATGGTCCTGCAGAACCCTGCTCTGGACTTTGCAAAGTTTAAGGACCATGCCATCCGGGTACTGAGAGAATCTACATCGAATGACCCAGTACCCCTCCGGCCTCTTGCTATCACGTACCCCGGGGTGGTGCCTGCAACACGAGCTTCTGCGGGGGCTGAGGCGCAGTCCCTGGATAAGGATCCCACTGCAGAGCTCAGACAGCAGGTCCAGGAGCTGACGAAGACTGTAGCTGCCCTTGCCAAGACCGTGCAGTCTCTACAAGCGACCCCATCGCCTGCAAGAATCGAGTTGGCCTCCAGCCCAGATGACGTCCCATGGATGCGACAGAGGAGGATTCCGCCAACCCGAGGGAAAGACACAGACCGGTATGATTCAACAGGACAACCGATCTGCCGCCGCTGCAGCCAGGCGGGCCACATTGCACGACACTGTCCTTTAAATGGGCCGAACCTGGGGCCAGGAGCCAACCCCCAGGTGTAAGGAAGCCCGGCTCAACCCCCAGCCGCAGCAAGTATGTGGGAGGACGCCCGGTCCTTCCTATTGTGCTGGACGGGATCCCCTTGAATGCCCTCCTGGATACGGGGTCCCAGGTAACAACCATCCCTTATAAACTGTACAAAAGATATTGGGCTGATTCAGACATTGACCATGGCCCAGATGATGATTTAACGATTGTGGCCAGTAATGGTCAGCCCTTGCCTCAAATTGGGTATAAGGAAGTAACCATTAAAGTGGGCCGGGTAGAATTGCCGTGTCAGGGGATGATAATTGTAGATATTGATCGTAAAGAATCTAACCCACTGCTAACCATTGGTACAAATGTGATGGAAAATTGTATTGCCGAAGTAATAATTTTGTTGCAACAGGCGTCTGAAAATGCCAGCTCCGGGCAGCAGCGTGCCCTACAGAGGGAGATCAGAGCCCTGATGAGGAGGCAGCAGGTAGAGCTGGCCGGAGGAGAAATTGGCAGTGTAAGGGTAAGTGACCCTCTCCCCATTGCAATACCCCCAAAAAGTGAAATGTTGATATGGTGTCGGGCAGCAATAGGCCTCAAGGGTCAAGATTACCAGGCCCTGGTAGAACCTGTGTATTCAGAAAGTAGGCCTGGAGTTCTGATAGCCAGAGGGGTAGCAGACGTCCGCAAGGGAAGAGTGCCCGTCCGCGTCCTGAATTGTGGGGAGGAGGAAGCCAAATTGCCCCGGTAGGCCACGGTAGCAAAACTGTACACTGTCAGTAACAATACCATCAAAGCAGTGGAACCCTTGATCCCGTCCGATCAGGCGGAAGGCAATGGCTCCAAGGGACAGCTGGAGGACTGGTGCCAAAAATTGCATGTGGGCACCGACTCCACCCCCTCACACCAAAAGCATGGAGTTTATCGGGTGGTACAGGAATACGAGCGGGTCTTCAGCAAACACCCCCTAGATTTTGGGCAGGTAAAAGGGGTCAAACATCAAATCCCCACTGGTGACCATCATCCCATTAAAGAGAGATACCGCCCTGTACCCCCAGCACAGTATCAGCGTGCTAAAGAAATGTTACGGGAAATGAAGGAGGCTGGGGTTATCAGAGATAGTTGTAGCCCCTGGGCAGCTCCACTAGTGCTCGTAAAGAAAAAAGATGGTACAATGAGAATGTGCGTAGATTACAGACAAATTAACCGCATTACACATAAAGATGCTTATCCACTACCCAGAATAGAAGAGTCACTAACAGCCTTAAAATCAGCTAACTATTTCTCCACCTTGGATCTCACCAGTGGGTATTGGCAGGTTCCCGTGGCAGAGGCGGACAAGGAGAAGACTGCATTCACGACACCAATGGGTCTCTGCGAGTTCAATTGTTTGCCATTCAGGCTCTGCAACGCCCCAGGGACATTTCAGAGATTGATGGAGTGCTGCTTGGGCCATCACAACTTTGAAACCGTGCTATTGTACTTGGATGACGTCATAGTCTACTCCAAGACCTACGAAGACCACCTGAGGCACTTAGCAGAAGTGTTTGAGTCCTTGTCGGAGTATGGCCTGAAGATAAAGCCGTCCAAATGTCACCTCTTGAAGCCAAAGGTACAGTACCTGAGTCATGTGGTCAGTGCAGAAGGTGTGGCACCTGATCCGGAGTAAGTCACCGTAATCAAGGACTGGCCAAGACCCACCACGGTAAAGGAGGTGCGGCAGTTCCTTGGGCTGGTGGGCTACTACCGAAGGTTCATTGATGGTTTCACCAAGATAGCAGCGCCTCTTCAAGATCTCCTGGTGGGCCAGCCAAAGAAGGCTAAGAAGCAAAGCCCTCCATTTGACTGGAACAGCCAAATAGAAACATCTTTTGTCCGGCTGAAAGGGGCTCTCACGGGAGAAGAAATTCTGGCCTACCCTGACTACAGCCAGCCGTTTGTACTGTACACAGACGCCAGCAACGTGGGACTGGGAGCAGTTCTGTCCCAGGTGCAGGGAGGCAGAGAGAAGGTGATAGCTTACGCCAGCAGGAAGCTTCGTCCCACAGAAAGGAATCCAGAAAACTACAGTTCCTTCAAGCTGGAGTTCCTCGCAATTGTTTGGGCAGTGACTGAACACTTCAAGCACTATCTGGCGTCGGCCAAGTTCACCATCTTCACGGACAACAATCCGTTGACACATCTGGCAACAGCCAAGCTAGGTGCGTTGGAGCAGCGATTGATGGCCCGGCTGTCTAACTTTGACTTTACCATCAAGTACTGGGCTGGCAAGAAGAATAACAATGCTGATGCGCTGTCCAGAATGCCTCACTTACCCGAGTCTGGAGAAGACCTGGATGAACTCGAAGAGATAGAGTTACCGGCTTTCCATCACAAAGGTGGTTCCCAGTGTGAGCATGCTGTAGGAGAGAAGCGCTCGAGCCAGCACGAGGTCTCGGTCAACCCATTACTCCACCATAATTGGGAAGAGACACAGAACGGTGACCCAGCCATGCGATTGGTCAAAGAAAAGCTAGCACAAGCTGAGACCCATCTTGGCCCAGATGCTCCAGAAGAAGCCCAGCAGCTGTGGAAGGAGAGGGGACGACTGTTCACCTACCAAGGCAAGCTATGCAAGAGATATGTCAACTGGCGAACGAATGAACTCGTCTGGCAGATAGTGGTCCCACAGAGGGATGCTCCAATGATCCTAGCAGCTTACCATGATAAAGCAGGACACTTCGGGTGGAAGAAGTTGGAGACCATACTCCGTGATCGGTTCTACTGGGTGCACATGAGAAAGACAGTCGAGAAGTGGTGCCGAGACTGTGGTCCGTGTAACCTTAGGCGGAAAGATGGTGCCAGCCAGAGGTTTCCCCTACAGCCAATTGTCACGAAGCAGCCCCTAGAGTTGGTGGCCCTGGACCACGTGAAGTTAACACCGAGCCAGTCAGGCTATGTTTACGCCCTCACCATTGTGGACCCTTACTCTCGTTTCCTGGTAGTAGTGCCTGTGAAAGACCAGACAGCCAGAACAGCAGCTAGAGCGTTTCAGGCATACTTTTGTCGACCTCACGGTTACCCTGAAAGGATACTGACTGATCAAGGTCCTGCATTCGAGGCAGAAGTGTTCCAAGAGTTCTGTAACATGTACGGTTGTAAGAAAATCAGAACAACACCGTACCACCCCCAAACCAATGGATTGTGCGAGAAGATGAACCATGTGGTTATTAATATGCTCAAGACTCTACCTCTGGAAGAAAGAAACCAATGGCCAGAGAAGTTACCAGATCTGGTAGACCTGTATAACCATATCCCAGTAAATTCGACCAACTGCAGCCCTGCTTACCTGATGCGAACAAGACCTGGCAAGTTACCTGTAGACTTGGAGATGGGAACTGTGTCACCTGAAGCAGTTCAAGAGATAGAAGATTGGGATACAGAGCAGTACCGCAGAGTTCAGGAATGCGTAGAAAAGAGCCTGTCCCAAGCAAGAACGAGACAAGAACAGATCTACAATCAAACGGCCCCAGCAACTCCCTTAGCACCTGGAGAACAGGTCTTCAAGAAAAAGCGGAGGGCGCATAAATTAGATGATCAGTGGGAGAATGACCCCTACACCATTATTCCCTCCAACTTTGACAATAGTAAGGTATGCCTCATAAGCAAGGATGAAGGCAAGACCTATCAAACAGTTTCTAGAGACCGCCTGAAAGCGTGCCCTGAGTGGTGCAAAATCCAAAAAGAAGTAGAAGAAATACAAGAAAGTCCCCAAATTCAAGAAAAGGAGGAAGAGATGATCCAAACAATCCTTGGAAAATTTCCCAAAACTTGGACCCGAATCAATAACGCCATAGTGGTACCAGTCTTGACGTTCCCGCAGTTGGTCGAGCCGGAGACAGAAGAGGTTCTAGATCCACCTAAGGAACTGTCCGTCCCAACACAAGATGACACGCCAGCATTAGAACAGGAGAATCAACCCCCTGCCAGTGGTGAACCTGTCGTACCCTTGGCGAATCTGAGACCCTGTAGGCAACCATCACGCATACCTGTCAGGGTTAGGCCTACCAGTAACACGGAGGGGGCAGACACTCCAAGTAGTCAGGGACAAACCCCAGAGCTACGCCGGTCCCAACGTAGCACTCGGGGGCAGCCCCCTCCAAGGTATAGAACATAGAAAGTAAAATACCTAACAGAATGTATATAGTTAGTTGAAATGTCTTGTATAAAATGTTTTTTGTCTTAGGTGATTAAGTAAATGGACAATTGGGCCACTGGACTATGGGTGGCCAACACTCTAGCTGTACATAGCACCAGTGTGCTCAGCACCCCTGAAGAAAAACCCGTCCTGCGTGCATAGAGTGGGGTCATCAATGCTCTGACGCACGCCCAGAGCCTACGTTGGGGGTTTTATCGCGGCGGGTCCCCCATGGAGCAGTGTAATGGACACCCGGCAGGGAGCCACACTGGACTCTTATAGTATTGTTTAAGTTTGTAACGTTTAAGAAAATGTGCCTCCCATAATGGGATGAAATGTTCTAACATGTTATGTTTTGTTTCTTCTGTCCGGGAGTACTGAGTTTAACTAAGGGGGAGTGTGGCGCCCCAGGACCTGGTCGCCACAACAGCATTGCCCCTCCAAAGGGTTGATGCTGAGCCTGGAGGTAATTGGGGGGTCTATTGGCCAGTAAGTTTAACATCCAACGCAGTTCTCCCTCAGGCCAGCAGGGGGAGCTCTGAACCTGGAGTTCCAGGGAGCATTCCTTAAGTCTGACCTGAGGGAGGAGTTAGTGTTCAGTCTGTAGGAGAAAGCAGAGAGTGCAGACGCAGAGTGTGCTGTCCTGTGGAACTGGGGCCTAGAGCTGTAGCAGCTTGGCCCAGTGAAGCAGGAGGAGCAGAGAGGCACAGAAGAGACTTGGACATCGGAGTCTGTGGCCACCAGGGCCTCAAATACTCCCTGGTAGCTGAATCCGAAGGGCAGGAGAGCTGCAAGCACCTGGCCCATAAACAGCCCGAAGGTACAGCTGCATCATCAGGGCCTGGTGTGGACTCCAGCAGAGAAACACCAGAGAGGGCCTGCGCGGCCTACAACAGAGGGAAAGGGACGTACCACCAGTCCCAGCAGCAAGAGGGCCATTGCTAAATTCAGAGGGCAGGGTCCTATCACAGTAAGGAAAAGAACAGGAGTAGGCCTCATACTCATCTGGCCAAAAAGACATCTCAGTTACTTCCAGGCCGGCCGGAGCCCTCTACCACCTGTAACGGTCTCCCAGGACTAACCGTTTGTGAAGTAAAAGAGGAGAAGGTAAAGAGACTGTTGTTTGTGCCTGTTTCTTTCATTGCCTGTCGGCCATGCACCGTGTTATCCACACAACACCATAGGCTCTCACGAGCACCAACAGTGTCCCCGGGGCACCGCTCCACCTGTGGGGAGCAGTACCACCATTGCTGCCATATCATCACCCCGGAGGCCTCACACAGCAGCGGCGGCTTAATAGCCGCAAACCACAGGTGGCGTCACGAAATAAAAACTTTAATTACTCCCAAGTCACCAGCTATATTAATTGACACCCACCAGGGCCACGGAGCCGGGCCCCGCCACCACTGACGACCCCCGGACTAGTCCGGCCCGGCACCGGGTGTCCCATAGCCCTGGGGTGGGCGAGTCATATTCAGTACACAAGTTGAGCCTATTTGAGCATCTGACTGCTTGTTACAAGCATTGAGCACCCTAGCATGGTAGTGCTTGCTCATCACTACATACCAACTGTCAAAAACAGTGGTGAAGAGGTGATGATTTGGACTTGTTTTGGAGCCACAGGACCTGTGCATCTTGCAATCTTGAGTCAATTGTGAACCTCTCTTGAATTGAGTCAGGCAACAGACGGCCACCACCATCTCCCAACCTTGCTGTCAGTGCCTGGGTCACGAACCCAGACACCCAAGTGTTTACTCCTCACTCTTCAACCTCCCAAACTGATCTGTCACTTTTCCCGCCTCCAGGCCTGTGAACTCCTCAGTGGGTGGGGCCAACCACCTTGGCCCCGCCCCCACCTGGTGTGGACATCAGACACTGGAGGAGGCAACAAGGGTTTTGTGTTTGACTAATGTTGCTGTCCTAGGGGTGGGGGTGTTTGTGTGTTACCTGTGACGACCTGGCTAGTCCAGGGCGCCACATTATCACTAAAACGTAGTTCTACAATCTATTTATTCATGGAGTGTACTTAATCTTTTGCACACTACTTCTACATTTTGGCTTTGGTTTTGCAAAGACACAGTGTTGCAGCATGTGTTGTTGTTCATTTGAGGTTGAATTTACCTAATTTTAAGACTTTCTAAGAATACTATTTTTCTATTCTGCCCATGTCTAATACTAAAGAATTCATGAGTGTCCATTTGGTATCATTGTAATTGTATGGATCCACAAAATAAATCTCACACATATAATTGTGCTGTATAGTGAAGGTGCACATTTTCCATTTCCCCTAGGATCAAAAAATAATAAAACTTATTCAATGAGTTATATGTACCTCAGGATAGTGCCATGGAAAAATTCAACTGAACCCATTTAAAAAAAATGCCCTTCTTCAGTTTAAAGTCATAGAAATCATAGAATGTTAGAGTTGGAAGGGACCTTCAGAGGTCAACCCCTTTCTCAATGCAGGATTCACTAAACCATCCCAGACAGATGTCTGTCCAGCCTCTGTTTGAAAACTCCTATTAAAGGTGAACTCATCACCTCTCGTGGTAGCCTGTTCCACTTATTGATCACCCTCAATGTCAAAAAGTTTTTTCTAATATGTAATCAGTATCTTCTCCCTTTCAGTGTCATTCCATAGCTTCTCGTATTTCCATGTACAAATGAGAATAAGGATGATCCCTCTACACTGCGACATGCCTTCAGATTTTTGTAGACAGTTATAAAGTCTCCTCTCAGATATTCTTTGCCAGTAAAACATTCCTGTGTCGTTTGACTATTCCTCATAGGACATAGTTTTCAGACTGCTCACCATCTTGGTAGATTTTCTCTGAAATAGCTGCAGTTTTTCAATGTTTTTTTTTTTTAAATGCGGTACCCACCACAACACGACACAGAATACTAGATAAGCTCTGACCGAAGATGAGTAGCGGGGGATAATTTTTTTTTTCATGTGATCAACACTCTGTGCTTCTTTTAATATATTCCAGATGTTTTGCTCACAGATGTGAGTGGGAGTGGACCAACTGGGCCGCAGCACCAGCTCAACCTAGAGGGGCATAACTAAGCACCTACTAGATATTTGATATTATGAAAAAACATTTTTTTTTTAAAATAATGGTGGGATCCTGTCTATTGTTAATAACCAGCCAAAGAACAGCAGAGAGCTGCGGGTTGCAGCCTGCAGCTGCTGCTATTCCTGTGCTGAAGATGAAAATTGGGGGGGACCACCCATTTTTTTTAAATTAAAACTGCTTTAAAACAGCCGGGCAATCTAGCTATATCTCTATCTGTTCTTTCTTTCTGTTTATTTTACATATTCTTTCTTATTTTCTTTATATCTCTATATTTTATCTGTTCTATCTATCTTTTTTATCTAGCTATAATTTTTCAGGCTTTGCACATCTTTTACACATTAAAAAACCCCCATTAAATTAAGCTTCATGCGTTTTTTTACCAGTACCAGTCAAACAGATGCCACTCGTATGACACATGGATGCCACACGGATGTCACACGGATGACCATACCGGTACGTGTGGCTTCTATGTGTTTAAACACGGACATGTGAAAGAGGCCTTACTCTCTGCATTTTCTCCTGTCTGGTCGTTGATCATTGACTGCCGGTGCCGGAAGTAAAAGTGCATGAAGCCCTGAAGATGCCTTCCAGAAGTAGACTAGAAGGACACAGCAGGGGCCCCCTCTGTACCTGGAGCCCTTGGGCATTTGCCCAGTCTGTTCTCCCTAATAGACAGCAAAAAGACCTTCATATTGAATAATTATTGCACCTCTATCTAATTAAATACTCCAAAAACATGTTTCATTTTATAATGAGGTGCAAATTTATTTATGAGTATGCAAAGTTAATTAAAGGGATAACAACAAAAAGAGCACAGAGTACACAGGAGTGTTTGTAGATTCATATTAAAAACAGGGGGGTGCGCCTGGGGGTCCAGCCCAGAAAACATGATCATATGGGAAATAATTCATAAGGTACAATGATCACACAACCAATGGATCAAATCACCAGGTTATTCAAAAGATCCCACAACATGCCATAAGTATTCATAGGACATATAGTGTCAGTTATTGCACAAATTGCCCACCAATTTGTATTATAGCAAGGTTAGCCATATATGTGCAGCAACCCAACAGTATAAGGAGCAACAAAACACACAGAAAGACAATTAAGTGTTAATCATATGCCAAAGGAGGCAGTTGGCAACATAATGCAACCCTTGGCATAGTGTATACAAAAATCAGACCCTCTTATGCAATTGTAAATGCCCAGAATAACAGATATAAGTTAATGGTACCATATTAACAAAAGAGAGTTCCAACTCTCTTTTGTTAATATGGTACCATTAACTTATATCTGTTATTCTGGGCATTTACAATTGCATAAGAGGGTCTGATTTTTGTATACACTATGCCAAGGGTTGCATTATGTTGCCAACTGCCTCCTTTGGCATATGATTAAGACTTGTCTTTCTGTGTGTTTTGTTGCTCCTTATACTGTTGGGTTGCTGCACATATATGGCTAACCTTGCTATAATACAAATTGGTGGGCAATTTGTGCAATAACTGACACTATATGTTCTATGAATACTTATGGCATGTTGTGGGATCTTTTGAATAACCTGGTGATTTGATCCATTGGTTGTGTGATCATTGTACCTTATGAATTATTTCCCATATGATCATGTTTTCTGGGCTGGACCCCCAGGCGCACCCCCCTGTTTTTAATATGAATCTACAAACACTCCTGTGTACTCTGTGCTCTTTTTGTTGTTATCCCTTTAATTAACTTTGCATACTCCTAAATAAATTTGCACCTCATTATAAAATGAAACATGTTTTTGGAGTATTTAATTAGATAGAGGTGCAATAATTATTCAATATGAAGGTCTTTTTGCTGTCTTTGTGGTCTTTTTTGGTGACCGTTTATACACATGGTTTGTGATATTATGGACCTAATTATTCAATTGGTTTTGTTCTGTGCTCTCCCTAATACCCTACAAGAAGGGACTTAAGGTCCCCCAGAGGAACTATTAGTAGAAGGGTTTGAAAAAGGTATTTTAGTTTAGGGAGAAGAAACCTTTTTACTGCTGTTGTGTGGCCTAAAAGAAACTGGAAGATGCTTCAATTTAGTCAGTAGTTTTTTCTGCTCTCTAAAATGAGGAAGGAAATTCTGGGAATAAAAGGTCTTGTGGGAAGGATAAACTGATAAATATGTGTGTGTGTCGCCTTACTCTCCGTTGTGTAGCTCGGCCCCCCCGGGATACTGAACTAGTGGGTGGGAGGTCCCACAAGGTAACCATCCAAATGACCCTATCCTAACCCAGTCCCGGTGAGAGGGCAACTAACTGTGTGCTTTTGTGGATTGTGGTGGTTTACCAGCAATGACCTCCTCTGTACTCGGGATGAATACTGCACCTCTGGTGAGGTGCAGTACCCTGTGGCAACTGAAGCCTCAGGGGCGCCACACATGGATTTGTCAAAATGGTGGCTGCTGGCTGTAATTTTTCTGAACCCTAATGGGCTATCAAAAGCTAAAAAAATTAAAAATCATTATACTCAACTCCCTGCTCACCTCTTTGACTTTCCCTCTTCTCACCGCTATCCGTCCGGTCATGGCCACATCTTCTGATCCCCCACAGCTTGCATTAAAATCTTTTGGTCCCTTGCAGAGTGTTGGATTTCGGCGTGTTATGTTGCCTGCAAGGTTTCTGCCTAGGTGCGGGAGGTCCTGTGACATTATGGTGTTTTTACCTTCATTTTCATTTCAGCATAAACCACTGCAGTGCCATGAGCCTGGGAAGTCCAGAGAAGTGCAAGAGGACCAAAAATTCTAGTGTGAGGAGTGGGGAATCAGAAGATGCAGTGAGGACTATATGACTGTTGGTGAGTAGCGGAAGATGAGTATAACAAGTTTTAAAATTTTTAACATTTTACCTTTAATATGCTCTGATGTCTATGGAGACTGCACAGCATAATAAAAGACATTAAATTTACAGAAAATAACTTCTATAAATTAAATTTCCTGGGAATAAACATGATGAGTTCAAATTTGCTGGGCCGCTCATCTATAGTTATGTCCTCAGAAGGAAAATGTATGTTTTTTGGCAGATCCCTTACTGTATTTAATTTGCTCTGTATATAAGACATTGCGTGAACCATTTACTAGGGAAATTTCTGCTTAAAAGATATATTCCTGTCTTGTTGCTGAGAGCCTACTAATTCTGGTCAATCATAGTAAACAGCTTTTTTGCAAGTACTGTATGTGACTAATCACAACACATTGTTCTCGCCAAAAGGCAGTATTCAGAAACAGCCTTTTTTTATCCAGGCTGTGTTTTGTGAAAGAATATTTTAGAATTACTGTTTATATCCTTAAAGAAGACTGTTCACCAGCTTTAGCATGTTAAACTGGCCAATTCATAGAATAATGGCTGCAAAGCTAAATAAAACTCGGTTTTTATTTTTTAATTTCTCATCTCCATTGCAGAGATATTAGCTTAAAAAATGTGATTTAAATTTTCACTAAAAAAACAGATTAGATCCAGCTCAACTATATAATGCTGGTAGGGGCTCAGGAGAAAAATTACGGTAAGACCAGAAAATATAACAAAAGCTCTGACACACTCAATGAAGATATGAGAAGAGAATGATGTTCAAAAATGTATATTTTATTTGGTGGTTTGAGTGGTGGCTCAGGTGAGAGGGAGTGAGCCTCACCTGAGCCACCACTCGAACCACCAATACAGGAGTGCTTTATACACATATACCTGGGGCATTCACCTATACATTTATCTGCTAGACGTGTTAGAAGCCAAATATCATGACCCACAGAACCTTATACCACCTTCCCGCATTTTTTCCACCTACCCACAGAGCATAGATGTGTGTCTCTGGTGCTACTTATATGTGTATGCACAAGGCAATTTTTTGAGCCTAGGGAAACTTTTTTCAAGAGGCCCCATCCTCCTTTATTAATTAGATTTTACACGTGTTATAAAAATATTCTCTGTAAGGATGACAAAAGAATATTGAGACCTGAATATTCCAATGAAGGCGTAAAGACATAACACCAGACAGTTATATACTAGTGCAGAAGCAATTGCTTGTTGCTAAAAGACGCATTACTAAGTAATTCTCATAGATTATTTGTCCTTGAAAAAGACCCAATGTGGAGGTCGAAACATTGGACTAAACCTTCATATGCCTACGTACAAATAAAATATACATTTCTGGAGCATCATTCTCTTCTCATATCTTCTTTGAGTGTGCCAAAGCTTTTGTTATATTTTCTTAAATTTTCAATAAGACCTAGAGGACATTAACAGAGATTCGTCTATATGGCTATTGACTTTTTCGCCTCCATGACAGTGACCAATCATAAGCAAGGGGTGGAAAAAAGAACACACCCTAAGAGTTGGAAAGACCCAGCTTTCTCTGTGTTAGGCCCCCTTTACATGTCAGTGATTCTGGTACGTATGTTGCAGTTTTTATACGTACCAGAATCACGGAGCTATGCAGACCCATTTAAATCAATGGCTCTGAGCACACACGTGATTTCTCACTAACAAGTTTCCATGCGGCGGACACTTGTGTCCGTGTGTTCCGCACGAAGACATGGTGGTTTTGAACTAGAATCACTGATGTCCCACGGACCACACAGTGGTGTGATCCGTCAAACACGTATCAGAAAAAAACACATATTTAGTATAAAAAGCCTTATAAACTCACGTTCTCCAGCGCTGCTGTCTTTATCCGCTGCTGCCTCTGCTTCCAGGCTGGCTAATTATGCTCATGAATAAGCATTCCACCACCGACCCGCAAGTAACAGCAGAGGGGAGACAGCGGCGGCCGGACACAGCATCGTGGGAGACTTCAGCACCATGGACAGCAGGAGCGTGGACAGGTGAAAATAAGTATCTGATCTCCGTGTATTATCACGGATAGCACATGGAGATCACACGTGTGCTAAAATCATGGAACACGGAATGACATAGGCACCTTTATCATGTCAGTGACAAACGTGTGTGGTTTTCACTGAAGTGTGAAGGGGCCCTTAGACATAAAATGACACATAGCTCTGCTTTCCTCACTGTCTCATTGCTGGTATTTACTGTGATTACATGTAGGGGAGGTGAATAGAGCAGAGCTGTATGGCATTACAAAGGTTTCTGCATCTGCAGCTCTCTTTTCATGGCACTGGCACTCTAGGGATAGTAGAGAAAAACTGATAGCACTGTGAGATAAGAGCTGTGAAAAATGTTTATAATGATACAAAGCAATGCTTTACTCCATTCCACTATTTGCAATCAAATTATATACCAGTATACTGGCAATGAAATCAGTGAAGAGAGCAGAACTGAGTGTCATTACATGTCTGTAGACTGTGAGCCCTCGCGGGCAGGGTCCTCTCTCCTCCTATACCAGTCTGTTTTGTACTGTTAATGATTGTTGTACGTATACCCTCTTTCACTTGTAAAGCGCCATAGAATAAATGGCGCTATAATAATAAATAATAATAATAATAATAATAATAATAATAATAATAATAATAATGTCTCACACAGAGAATACCAGGTCTGACATTCCAGGGGGTATGTTCTTTTTTTTACACCTACTGCTTATGATTGGTCAGCTTCATTCAGGGGAAAAGTAATCACTCCCCTAGAAAAATCTCTGATAATGCACAGTTGGTCTTAACAAAAAATAGAATACAAACTAATATCTCCACAACAGAGATTAGAAATAGAAAAAATAAAACTATGTTTTAATTAGCTCTACAGCCACTATTCCATTATGTGGCCAGTTTAATATACTAAAACTTTAAAGCATAACTGTCAAATTAATTTTTGTTTCATAAATCAATAGTACAAATGAAAATAAGCAACTTTCTAATATATCTTATCAGACAGATTTGCTTTATTCTCAAGAAGTCTCAAGAAGCAAATTTGTCTGATAAGATATATTATAAAGTTGCTTATTTTCATGTGTGCTATTGGGTTATGAAATCAATATTAAAACAACCATTACAGGATAATAAATACCACATTTATTCAGTTATTCATTGTGCATCTGGATATGGTAGTGTCATGGCTAACAATACAGCCTGTCCACATGGTTGTCAGAAATGTAGTTTAGATTTCGGGTATGAGCAAAATTATTTGCAATCAAACTACCTTGTTAGTAATGTTGGGCTATGTTCACACAGTGCATCTTTTCTAACCATAAAGATGCATTCGTTTTTACCGCCTTTTTACCGCATTTTGCCCAATGCGTTTTTTTAAGTCAAATCTATTGACTGGAAGGGCTGGAAAACGCAGGAATAATGCAAAAAGAATTGACATGCTGCATCTTCAAAAACGCAGCCAAGATGCAGCCAACAAAAGATGCCCAGTGTGGACAGCAAAATAGAAATCTCATAGACTTTGCTGAGGGAAGGAAATGCATGCAATTTGGTGCATCTTTGTGACCTCAAAAACGCACCAAAAACACTACTTCCGTAACACTAAAGATAGTCATGGTGGTCATAATATTCTAAAATTGATCAAAATAGCCCATTTCAACTCAAATGATTGTTTTGCTCATGAAATGTTACAACTGATGATCAATTCAGCCAACCATTGCATGGAAATATTGACTAAAATATATATGGCCACTCAAACATCAACCTACTATCTAATGTGCATATCACCTTAAAGTACCACTCCTCCATTTAGTTTCATTTTAGCCCTGGAGTTGTGCTTTAAATCTACGTTTACTTGCCCCTAATGTTATACCCACCCTCTGACATCATCCTCTGTTTTCAGAATCGGTCTAGTTGGTCTATATCAGTTTATCTTCAGGCATCTTCAGTATTTCATGGAGCGCGTCGGAGGTCATAACTCAATAAAGTCTTTGAGAGCATCATTTTGGCTCTCATAGACTTGGATTGAGAACTTGTGATATAATTTCTGACTTCCGACCAGACAGAAGTCACAATCACAAGATGGCATCATGGGACTGCAGCGGTGTCAAGCAAAGGTTAATTTACCGGATGGGGAGTATAGGACCAGGGACAGGGTACTTGGGTTTAAAGCACCACTTTAAACTAAAAAAACGCTGGATTGTTGCTTTAAAAGTACAATAGCTCCATAACAGTGACAACCAGAGAATCTACATGTCAACTAGAGAACCTCAAAAGAACAATAGTTTTACCTTAGCAGTGATAGGCATTGAGTCCTTACAGCATTGTCAGTTGCAGTCCTTCCATATGGCAGAGAGATGAATTGCTTACAACCAGAAATACCTTATCATAATGAAGCATTTTGCCCTTACAAATACAGATTATAGCCCACACACTGCATTAGTACATATAATGGTGATGGTGCTCCCAGATACAGCTATGCAAAAGACAAAAGAATTCCTTAAGTCCAATAGATGTTCTCTTAATGCTGAAAGCTCTTGGGCATTCCCAGCAATTATGCAAGGGTCGCATTTCCAAAATTAAATCCCAAATTCTCACTGTTTTTACAAAATAGAAAACTAGTCACTTTCCAGTTATGAAATTCCAGAAAATAGTGTTTAAGACCTGACAAAGCGGAGTTGTTCTATTTCCAAGTGCAGTGTATTACCTAACATTACCCTACATTTAACAATCAGGCTCACACAATGAGATCGAATTTGACAGTCATAGTCCTCATTGTTCCTTGACATTGCTATGGGGAACTCGGCAGGTATGAACGTTCAAGTGCGAGGGAAACAAATTAATTGCATGTTTATACTACTAAATTACACAATCGTAAAAATTGGTTGATTGTGAAATATTTAAGTGTCGACTGCTAAAAAAAGCAGAATGTGCTGTGTATAATGCCAGTATTTATTTTTTAGAGCTGATATTGAATGTTTAGCTATTTTTTATTTTTTATTCAATATATGGGCCAAACATGAATATATGAATGAGATTGTGACTTGCATTGAAATATAATGACACTATTAAAAAGGGATTCTATGCAGTCAACAACCTATTGCTGACATTACAATGCACTAACCATGCTTTTACATTATTCCATCTGGTGAAATATGATTTTGAGAGCCAAATTTGAAGGCCAGGGTTTTTTTCAATATATTGTGGGTGGCAAACAAAGACCACATTTAGTGTACTACTATATCTGCCATGGTTGTAAAGATTATAGACACTGTATAGGGGCAATGGATAGAAATAACAACAGTAAGGGGTACTTTGCACACTACGACATCACAAGCCGATGCTGCGATGCCGAGCGCGATAGTCCCCGCCCCCGTCGCAGCTGCGATATCATTGTGATAGCTGCCGTAGCGAATATTATCGCTACGGCAGCTTCACATGCACTCACCTGCCCTGCAACATCGCTGTGGCCGGCGAACAGCCTCTTTATTAAGGGGGCGGGTCGTGCGGCGTCACTGCGACGTCACACGGCAGGCGGCCAATAGGAGTGGAGGGCGGAGATGAGTGGGATGTAAACATCCCACCCACGTCCTTCCTTCCGCATAGCCGACGGGAGCCGTGGTGACGCAGGTAGGAGATGTTCCTCGCTCCTGCGACTTCACACACAGCAATGTGTGCTGCCGCAGGAACAACATCGGACCGTCGCATCAGCGTAATTATGGAATTCGCCGACGCTACTCCGATAATACGATTACGACGCTTTTGCGCTCGTTAATTGTATCATCTAGGATTTACACACTACGATGTCGAGAGTGACGCAGGAAGTGCGTCACTTTCGACATGACCCCACCGACATCGCACCTGCGATGTCGTAGTGTGCAAAGTACCCCTAAGTGCATTCCTTCTGTAATTCTGCATAATTTTACGTAATATATTACTTTATTTAAAATAATTATAATGGTGAAGGGTTAATCACTTGAGGGCATGGCTAATTTTGACTTCAGCAATTGTTCAATTTTTCCTCTTTAACTGTTTGTTTGACATAGCTAGGCTGAGCATTCTTTTCGCAGGATGAGTTATACTTTATATAGTGCCATTTTTGGATTCCTAGTTTAATTATTCAGATAAACATAGGATTTCACGGCTGAAAGTTATGTCAGGAGAAGAGCACAAAAAAAAAATTGCAATGTATTAGATATACCATAGCACACTACAATGTGAAGATGGTCATCAAGATGGGTCTTAAATCTCCACTACATTGACATTACCTAGAACTGATTGTCCCTCAAACATTGATGACAAAATTGGTCCTGCAAGCTGACAAGATGCTTCCACCAACATTAAATGACTTACAGGAATTTCTAGCGAGTACTGGTTGTGTACTGCATCTGACAACAATATCCCGTGTTCTTCTTTGTATGTCTGGCCTGTGCGGTGGGTGGCAAGCTATTTTTTCTCTTTTATTAGATACAAGTGGAGCCATCTGGAATCCTTAAACAGTAAACAGTAGTATAAGTTCAGCCCAGTTGATTGAAAACATGCCGTCACTTGTTGGCTGCTTGGTGGCTAGATGGTATATGATTAACTTTTGAGAAGTAAAGAAATCGGTTAAGGATTGAGAACTGTGGGAACTGAAGCAGTAGGGTGAGGAGAATATAACTTTATTTTAGAATTTTGTTTTCATGTTCATACACCTTGTGAAGGCATCACTATTTAGTTTTAGAGATTACAATAATTTCTAAAGGTTAAAGGAGCTATCCGGGACATTAAAAACCAAGAGGCAGGTAGTTGCTAACTACCTGCCTATTGTGCCCAGAGCCGTCCTTCAACAGCACAGCACGGTCATAGACGGCTCCTGCTGGTGGCTTCATCAACAGAGTGGAGTCTACTTTTCTGCTCTGCTCCATAGAGGGGCAGGACTGCTGATGTGATGGCTCTTTGCCGACGAAGAACGGCGCCAGACATAACAGGCAGGCAGTTAGCAACTACCTGTGTGTCAGTGCTTAGGCAGGTTTTGTTTTTTTTTGTTTTTTTAAAGACTCGGATATACCCTTTAAGTTGTATGACTACTGGGTACTTAACATACAAGCACCTTCAGCAAAGCAAATTTATTACCTCTAATGTTCCTCTATTGCTCACATTCTTTTCTTTTGCAGTTAATTTAGCATTGAAAGCTACTTTAGTACAAGATATCCTGTTCTATAAACTGCTGCAAGAAGCAACATGTTCTATCTCTAGGATGAATTAAGGCCTTTAAATTCATTATTAATTGCCAATATGATAATAAATAAACAGTACATCATATATTACTTAATATGTATATTATAACCTACTGACACACAAGTTTGCATTGCTTGTCCTGATTGCATGGCACAGTGCTTTTTTTGTATTGAAGCTAAAGAGGCAATGGAGAAAATTGCTACTATTTGTTGTAATTTTCAAGACACATCAGGTATCTTTGCACCAGAATTCAGGCATAATTTGTGCCAAATAAGAGTCCCTTCAGAATTTGCACCTTATTTTTAATATTTTAGCCACTTTTTTGTTCCTACTCAAACAAGGGTATATGACTTTGCTGAAAAGGCACATGGATGCTAGGCACCTTTTTCAGCTCTATGCTCTTTGCTCTCTTCCCCTATGGCTGCTGCCCTTTGCCGTGGCCACCTCCGATTTCACAAGTTGCCCAACGACCCTCAGTGACATCATCATCCAAGGCTTTTTATCACCCACTTAATCACTCATGTGTGTCTGAGTATTATGTAAGCTTTGTGTTCAGATACTGTATGCTTTGGAATTTGTCATGATCACGTTTTCTCAACTGCCTTCATCTTTGCAAACTTCTATGGTTTAAAAACCTGTAACTACTTTCTGGCTCAGACCTGTGAACTTTCCTATGGATCAGTACACATTCCAAACACTAAAGCGATTCCTGGACTAACTATGTAGTGCCCCTGCGGCTTCAGGTGCCACAGGATACTGCACCTCACCCGGGGTGCAGTATTCATTTCGGATATGGATGAGGTCATCACCGGTAAACCACCACAACACACCCAACACACCACTTGGGAGCTCTGTCACTGGGACTGGGCCAGGGTAAGTGCCAGGGGTGGCCATCACGAGGTATGAGACCTCTTGCCCACTAGTTCAGCAACCTGGGAGGTTGGGCATCTGCAGGGGAAGTGAGGAGACATCTCACACAGCATTCTGTTAGCTCCAGGCACAGCAAGCACCAGGTCAGCCTCAGGAAGAGATGTCGGAACACACTACACAGAAAGGGACCCATGGTCAGAAGCTGGAGGCTCGACCCAGGTTCTTAGGAAGAAGAGGGATCCCAGAGTTTGCAGGGAGTGCAGCAAGCACCCGTGACCCGTTCCATGGTCCAGGAGCTAAGGTGGAGGGAAGACCACTGAAAAGAACACACAGAAGGAAACATCGGTCTTGACCTCTGAACTGTCCAAGATTGGCTGAAGCCCATCACAGCGGAACACGTCACTCCAATTGGCGGTGTGACTTCAGTAAGTAAAGAACTTGAACTGCACCCTCTGTGTCATCCCATCACTGCCGGCGCTCCTATCATCATGCCCCCTGTGCCATACGCAATTACCATTCTCACCATCCTCCCTGGGGCCTAGCTCTACCTGTGAAGAGCTGCAACACCCAAGCTGCATCATCATCTGCCCCAGAAGAGAGACTTCCCACAGCGGTGGCTAATTGGCCGCATACCACAGGTGGCGTCACTAATAACAACTCCAATCATTCACATCATTCCCATCTTTATTGACACCTCCGGGGTCACAAAACCGGGCCAGGCTGCTGTGACATCCCAAACCGACACCAGCCCGGTGACTAGTAACCCCAGAGACCCCGTGGATGCGTCAACTACCCTTCTTCACTTGTGCTTTGTCTACATCCCTGGTTCTGTGTCTCCTGGTATGTCCTTTTCCACTTGTCTGCCTGCCATCCAGCTTCCCCTGTTGTTCTGGTACTTGCTGTTTGATAAGCCATCTGGCAAGTGCCACCCTTTGTACCATCACCTTTGGTCTGAGTATTCACCCTGAACTGTGGCTTAGTGAATTCACCTCATCAGATGAGCCCTAAAGTGCACCAAACATTTGGAGCAAATTTGTAACAGAAAGTAAGCCAAGTAGAAGTTGGAATACACTTGAACTAAACAGTCTTAAAATACACAAAAAATGTAAATTGTATGAACCAGTATGATAAATCTGGAACATTTTAAGACTACTATGACCGGATGACCATCTGATGTATTTGGGTGCCTCCTGACTCTCCCCATGACAGATGATGTTGGAGGAAACAATTAGGCAGTTAACATTTCAATGCCTGATCCTTTTGTTTTCAAGGGATGTAAGCCGCTGTCAGATGTCTTTATTATTGGCAGCAAATCATCTTGAATTAGACAGTATTGCTAAGTATGCACAATTGTCTTGTTGTACACTTAATTGAGACGACAATTGTTGAACGAACAGTCGTAAGAGCACTCGTTAGCGATTTATTGTCTATCTAAATATGCCAGCAGTAACCCAACAAACCCAACAAATAAGAAAAAATGTGTTTGTGGAGTCATTTGGATGCTTTATACTGCTGTATAAATCATTATCTGCAATACATCACTACATGTAAACAAGGGATACACCACTAATATCAGGCTATATAGGGAAAGAACAATTGTATTAATAATAGCTTTGTTCCTAACACTATTTCTTGGCCTGTGTAAACAGACTAGTAAATGAAAACCAATTGTCTTGATTGGTCAAAAGCCCTAATGTTTGGGGTCAACATGAAGGGCTGAAAGGAGAAAGAACAATGGGTCCTATCCGGGTGTATAGGTGAACGCACTGTCCTATGTGCTCACCTTGAGGTTGAAAAGTTAGGCATTTAATTGAAGACTGCTGCAGTTCTACAGGCTCCATGAGCCTGGAGCTCAATCTGAAAGGAAAAGGCGTGTACTGATCTGCGCTACCGTCAAGAAGTGGATCCTTGAAGTCCACTCCTTGATGGCAGCGCAGGTCAATACACGCCTTTTCCTTTTGGACTGGGTCAGTATGATGGCATGCTATAGTGCTTTGTCTTCAATTTGACAGTGTATATAACTACGATATAGAGTCTACTAGATGCAGATATCGTAGATACTGTAGCTAGCTGAGAAAAGGGAAGCAAAGTTCAGTAAAGCTAATCTTAAGATGCCTGTGTTAACTAGACAACATGCCCCCTTAATAAACGCCAACTGTGAGTATTGGGCAATGGGTGCATAAAAGCTATGGTTAAAAGCTTGCAATGATATCCAGTGTCCTTCTGTGGCCACAAAATCATAACAGTATCTCATGTGTGTATTCCAAGTCATAGACAGGATGGTAAAAAACTGAGAATGCATTCTACCTGATGGCCCTCCCATGAGACAGGGAGGCCAAGTACTATTGTATTGTCTTTGTTTACCGCAAATACCAGCCTGAGGGTGTAACAAGAACCATTCTTCAGTGTCCTTTGCCATGAGTTAGGCACTTGAAGAAAGAGTAACCAATGTGAAGTAAACCCTTGCTGTGAGGCAGTGGCTCTCCAAAAAAAGCAGCATAATAAAGCACTCAACCCTCCAAGAAAGTGCACTAGTGGATATTCTTTGCTACCTACTGTCTGCCACTATATTGTTAACTATGAAGACAATGGCCCCAATTCATCAAGGTGTTTTGCCAGATTTCCTACATATAGCAGCTTGAAATATCATAACATTTTTGTGCAACTTAAAGCTACATTCACAAAACCGTCCCGTTTTTGCGGTACGTAAAAAAACGGTCTTGTTTTTCCACGGATGCATCAATGTGACGTGACATCCAAATCCGTTATATTCCATATATGGTCCGTGTGTCACCTGTGCGCCTTCTGTTTTTTGCAGAAAGCAAAAAAAAACGGAAGGAGCGTTACAAAGAGTCAAAAGCTAGAAAGATAGATAGATAGCTGGATAGATAGATCGATAAATAGAGGGATAGATGGATAGATAGATGAGAAATACATATCTATAATGTCTCACTACCCTGCATTTTGTAATCTTGCACACTTTAGTGCCTTTCATATGGCACTAAAGGGTGTTTAACCTTGTACTTAGCCAAAACATAAGTAAATAATTAAAAAAACGTTGTGGGGCCCCCTATATTTTGTAGCAAGCTAGGGTAAAGCAGACAGCTGCAGCCTGCAGACCACAGCTGGCAGCTTCACTTTGACTGGTAATCCAAAATAGTGGACACCCCATGCTGTTTTTTTAAATTAAATTTAATAATTTAAAAGAAAAAATGTGGGGTCCCCCCAAATTAGATCACCAGCCAAGGTAAAGTGGACAGCTGTGGTCTGGTATTCTCAGACTAGGGAGATCCACGATGATTGGACCCTCCCTTCATTCGCTAGATGCACCAATCCTGGCACTTTGCAACAGCTCATCCCATTGCCCTGGTGCGGTGGCAAATGGGGTAATATATGGGGTTGATACTGTGAGGGTAGGCCTGGGCTACAGGTCATTTGTCCAAATGTAATAAGATTATCTGTGTGTGTAAATAATGAAAGTATAGATGTCGTTGCATAATTATCTGTATGTCTATATGACAATTGCACAGACGCCATAATATGATTCTAAGATGTGTGTACAGTAAGGTGTTAATGGAGATAATGAACCAAGAATGAACAATGGACAAAGAGGTATTCATAACACTAGTTCTCACCAGCTGGGATGTGAAGCTTTACTCCTTATTCCCGTCACAAGGTCAAATGTTGAATTGTATAACTGTGAATGTTTTACAATACACGAATCAGAAGACCATTGCACTTCTCCCAAATAGAGACACACTTCTCTGTGTGGTTATTGCTCTTCATACATACATCTGCACAGATTTGATTTGAACTCCGACCTCTGTGACCCAGACGAGGGACCCCATTTGGGGTCTCCCCTAAATTCCCAACCTTGACAGTTTGGCGCCTGTAACATGGGGCCCCTAAAAGGAAGCACTGCCATTCCTGAACGCATTGATATCTTGAACATCACGGACCATGACCTCCCTCTGCTCCAACCAGGCTGATCACCTACAACCCCGGTAAGTGTTACATACTTTGTATTCACTACCAATGTGGTTGTTCTTGGAGAGGAGGGGGTGACGGGCTGTGTGTCCATATTGGTGTTAAAGGTACCCAATTGTGACTAGGGGTGGTGCCCGCTGGGGCCCAGTAGTAAGATCCCAACCCTGAGGTATGGATCAGTAGTGTCATATGGGATCCAGAAGATGGCTGTTAGGGAAAAAGGTGGTGGCCAGATATACCCGTTTAGACTGACCTGGTCTGTAATTAAAGACGCGGGGGGTACACCAGTGATCAGAGATAGGGGTTAGGATAATATACTGGTATATTTTTGCTGTTTTTGGAAGATCAGTGCCCTAATTTTTAGTAAGATCTGTGACCAAGTTTTTGGGATATTTCCCGCTGTTTTTGGAAGATCAGTGCCCTAATTTTGTTTTTAGGAAGATCTGTGACCTGTTTTTTGGGATATTTCCTGCTGTTTTTGGAAGATCAGTGCCCTAATATTTTTATAAGAGAAAAGCTGTGGAAGATAAAGCACAATAGGGTCTTACCCTTATAGGTACAGGGCCAGGGAGAGGGGAGCAATAGTACTCACCAACTGTAGTTGTGACAGTCACAACTACTATATTCACACGTAGAAATGGACCACGGCAGTGGCAACCCAAGTGGCTGATAACAGAGAGAAGTGTAGAAAACGGGTTTCTGTGTGCCGCGCCAATGATCACAAGTCTGGATATCAGATTAATGTGGCTTTATTGTAGCATAGGTCTACGCGTTTCAGGAGCTTTGCCCCCTTCCTCAGGACCATAGAAAAGACAACATCAAATCACAGATAATAGCATGTGACCAGTAACGTGTCTATTATCTCATTGGCTACAGACTGGTCACATGGCTAGACGTCATTGCTAGGTCCTGTCAGTGCATCTCTCCGGTACGTGGTGATCGTTCAAGCATCTCCGTGTACCGGCAAAATGCTCTGGCACATGGTCAACTCCCCGTTCCTGCATGTGGGCACTCTTTACAGAGTCAGCCCACATGCAGGGACTAGCTGTCACAGCCCGTAAATAGCGGCACCGGGAATCACGTGATCGGAGCACCGTTGCTATGTTAACCCGCTTGTCAGCGGTAATGTCACCGCTTACAGCACGCAGCTTCTGCTCACTCACTGAGTAAATAGATTGCACGGAGCAGCAGCATCTTCCTCCCATGCAGTGCTGTCTGATGAATCAGAGCTGCATGGCTTAAAGGAGAAAGACAGAAGACCATGGATCGTGGAGGGATGAGAGGGAGTAATAAACATAGAGTCTCTAAGTGTGTCTGTGTATTAATTTATATTAAAGTATTTTTTCTCTGTGTGGTGTCTTTTTTCTAACCCTTTATTGGAGATTCTTAATGGCCGGGTCAAACTTGCCTGACATTAAGAATCTCTGGCTTAATACTAGCTAATAAAACAAAGCTAGAATTAACTCATTATTACTCAGCAAGCCACCCGGCTTCAGGGCTGCTGAAAGAGTTGGATACTGCGCCAGATGAAGGTGCTTCTATGAAAGCGCCATATTCTGTGGTGGCTACGGACTGCAATTCGCAGCAGAGGGGCCCAGAAACCTCAGGCTAACCTGTGCTGCGGATTCCAATCCCCAGCTGCCTAGTTGTACCTGGCTTGACACAAAAATGAGGCGAAGCCTACGTATTTTTTTTTTTTTTTTAATTATTTCATTAAATTCATGAAATAATTAAAAAAAGGGCTTCCCTATATTTTTAGTTCCCAGCCGGGTACAAATAGGCAGGGGGTTGGGGACAGCCGTACCTGCCTGCTGTACCTGGCTAGCATACAAATATATGGCGAAGCTCACGTCATTTTTTTTTTTTAGTTTTTTGGCAAAAAAAATCCGCAAAAAAACGGTCCATTTTTTTCACGGATGCATCCGTGTGGCATCCGTTTCCGTTCCGTATACGGTCCGTATGTCATCCGTTTGTCATCCGTGTGCCTTCCATTTTTTTGCGTACTGCAAAAAAATTGAAGGAGGGAAAATACATAAATTTACCCAGGATCCATAGCTTCAACCTACATGGGCGGTCACATGTTCACTCCAGTGCCATTTTCTACTGCTTTTCACAGCATAGAGCGCTCTGGGGATTTTCTTGTGCTTGTACACTTCAAATCAGTCTTTTCTGTCATTATAATGGCGGAAAGACACATAATGTCCGACTCTCCTGCATTTTGTAATTTTGTACCCTTTGGTGCCTTTCATGTGGCACTAAAGGGTATTTAGCCTTGTATTTAGCCAAAAAATAAGTTTTAAAAAACAAATGATGTGGGGTTCCCCCTATTTTTGATAGCCAGCTAGGGTAAAGCAGACGGCTGCAGCCTGCAGGTCACATTTGGCAGCTTCACCTTGGCTGGTAATCCAAAACTGAGGGCACCCCACGCTGTTATTTTAAATTAAATAAATCATTAAAAAAACCTAAAACACGACAATTGGATCACCAGCCAACTTAAAGCGGACAGCTGGGGTCTGATATTCTCAGACCAGAGAGGTCTATGGTTATTGTACTCTCCCTAGCCTAAAAATAGCAGGCCACAGCCGCCCCAGAAGTGGCGCATCCATTAGATTCGCCAATCCTGGTGTTTCGCCCCAGCTCATCCCATTGCCCTGGTGCGGTGGCAAACAGGGTAATGTTATGATCCGGAACCATGGAAGGCCACCACAAATCATTGGTAAAAGGTGACAAGAGCATTGGCAACTAATCTGGCCGCCATCCCCTTACTAACCATCAACACTAGAAGTAGCCGAGGGGTGAACTAACATCCTATGCACCGCAAACCCAGCCGGGGAACTAGCTAGTAAGGAAAGATGAATAACTCTCTGCCTCAGAAAATAGATAAAGAATAGCAAGCCCCCCACATTCAAAGACTGCAGTGATATAGGAAAACACAATACACAGATAGATGATAGGATTAGCAAAAGGTGAGGCCCCCACTGACTAAAATAGGAAAGGACAGGAAAGGGGCTGATGGTGGCCAGAAAAAACCCCTGCAAAATTCCAAATTCCTGATAGTACAAAAAGGCCCTCAGATCGCACGATCTGAACGCCGTCCTATACCAGGCGCTCTTGTCATACCAATGAACAGAAAACAAGAATCATTACAAATTCAAAAAGCCACAAGCACATGGACTTATAGGAGCAATACTCCAAACATAACTGCAGGGAGTTTACCAGCTAAGCAACTGAAAGGGAAAATCCCTGCATGCAAATAAACTGAAAACAACCACAGCATATGACAAACTCAGATAAGAGTAAAAGAACCAAACAACAAATAAAGAGCAAAGCAATTTTCTGGGGTAGATGTGGTGTGGAGCAGAATGAAGCAGGCTGGTGAACAAAGAACAACTGACATCCGGAATAGCCTGCTATCAGACCAGGATTTAAATAAGTAGAGAGTTAGCAATGGAAACGCCCATATCTCAACACACCTGATCTATGTCCAAACCATTCCTGGCCACAAGAGGGAGCCTCCCAGCAGCCAAAGCATAACTGACATTCACAACAGGGTAATATATGGTGTTTATACCCGATGTGTAATGTCACCTGGCATCAAGCCCTGGGGTTCGTGATGTCAGGCGTCTATCAGATACCTGACATCACAAACCCAGTCAGTAATAAAAAAAGTAGACGACAAAAATATTTTTATTTCAAAAAACACTCCCCAAAACATTCCCTCTTTCACCAATTTATTAGCAAGAAAAACAAATCCAGGTCTGGTGTAATCCAAGGGGGTCCCATGATGATCCATACCATAGTCAATGTCCCAGTCAATGAAGAACAGAATGTTCCATATTGGCTGGGAGAGCAATGCAGTGACCTGAGCTAACATCAATAGGTCAGCCCAGGTCACTGCAGGGCATGACAAGTGCTGCTGTCAGGAGGATAGCGAGGTATATTACCTGCGGTGATCGCTGCACTCCTGATAGCAGAGCTGTCACTGCAGGGCATGATAAGTGCTGCTGTCAGGAGGTTAGCGAGGTACATTACCTGTGGTGATCGCTGCACTCCTGATAGCAGAGCTGTCACTGAGTTCAATAACCGCCGCCTTCACAACCAAGTATCGCAGGAGCCTGTGACGTCACCGCTAGTGACAGTCTCGGGCTGGCAACGAGAGGAGATGTGACAAGCGTCGGCCATGGAGGACAGTGACAGCGCTGACGTCGGGAGGGCAGGACTTCATCACCGCAGGTAAGGAACTTCACTAACCTCCTGACGGCAGCAGTTGCCATCCCCGCAGCTGCTGTCCCTGCAGTGTGGGCAGCTGCGGACACCGTACAGGGCGGGCATATGCTGACACTGCAGTGTGGGCAGCCGCAGGGCTGGAGCTGGAGTGGGACACAGACTTCAGCGGCATCCGATGGAAGTCACACGGAAGTGCTTCTGTGTGGTTTTCGGGGATTTTTGCACACGTAGCCAGGGTAAACATTGGGTTACTAAGCAAAGCACTTTGCTTGGATACCCGATATTTACCCTGGTTACCAGCTTACCGCAGGCTGCCAACAATGGCTCCCTGCACACGTAGCTGTAAAATTTCACGCTTTTGGTGATCGAACCGTTCTCAAACGTAACTCAAACTGCCGAACTTTTAGCAAATCGTTCGAGTTCGTCAAACGACTCGAACACCCCCCAAAATCACTCGAACATGAAATTGGCGAACTTCGAACCTCGAACATGGCTTATCTCTAGTGGCAGTATATTGTAACAGAGGACTGTAAAAAAAAAAAAAAAAAAAGTTCCAGCAGAGATTTGCAAAAGCTGCTTCTGTCTCACTCCTTGCTGATTAGTAAAATGTGCCCCTTCTGGCTGGTGGGGTGGGTCATGTTTAAGCTTTAGGGGTACTTTGCATGTTGCGACATCGCAAGCTGATGCTGCGATGTTGAGCGTGATAGTCCCCGCCCCGTCGCAGCAGCGATATCTTGTGACTACTGCCGTAGCGAACATTATCGCTACGGCAGCTTCACATGCACTTACCTGCCCTGCGACGTTGCTCTGGCCGGCGACCCGCCTCCTTCCTAAGGGGGCAGGTCGTGTGGCGTCACAGTGATGTCACACGGCAGGTAGCCAATCTAAGCGGAGGGGCCGAGATGAGTGGGACGTAAACATCCCGCCCACCTCCTTCCTTCCTCATTGCAGCCGGGACGCAGGTAAGGTGATGTGTGCTGCCACAGGAACGATGAACAACATCGTACCGTCGCTGCTGCAAAATTATGGAAATGTTGGACCCTACACCGATCATACGATAACGACGTTTTTGCTGGTTTTTGATGGGGGTGGTAGTGCCGGGGTGTGTTCGGGGATGATGATGGGAGCGGTAGTGCCGGGGTGTGTGCGGGGATGACGATGTGGGCGGTACTGCCGGGGTGTGTGCGAGGATGATGATGAGTACGGTAGTGCCGGGGTGTATGCGGGGATGATGATGGGGGCGGTAGTGCCTGCAGGTCCCTCTCTTTCTCTCTTCTCTCTCTTCTCTCTCTCCTCTTTCTCTCTCTTCCCTCTCTCTTCCATCTCTCTCTTCTCTCTCTCTCTTCTCTCTTCTCTCTCTCTCTTGTCTCTCTCTCTTCTCTCTTCTCTCTCTCTTCTCTCTCTTCTCTCGCTCTTCTCTTCGCTCTCTCTCTTCGCTCTCTCTCTTCGCTCTCTCTCTTCGCTCTCTCTTCGCTCTCTCCATGTCCGATGGCTGCAGGACCTGGCGATGATCAGCTGATGCGGTCACCTGACGGAATCAGCTGACACTATAAGTCGAGCGGTGAGGCCAGCTTTTTACCGCTTTTTTTTGCACTGATGCATCAGCTGATTGTCTAAAAACCGTTTATACAATCAGCTGATATGTCATGTGATTCAGGCCATTTAACCTGACACATCATCTGATCGCTTTGTCTTCCATAAAACTGATCAGATGATATTGGATCTGGATTGGACGGCATGGACCCTTGACCCAGCATTACTGCGGAGGGGGGTGGGTTCTTTATTTTAATAAAGATGGAGTCACTAATTGTGTTGTGTTTTATTTCTAATAAAAATATTATCCTTGTTTTCTTTTATCCTTACTAGAAATTCATGGTGGCCATGTCTATTTTGGTGTGACACCATGAATTTCAGGCCTAGTACTATCTGAGAATACAAAGCTGGTATTAACCCCTTTATTACCCAGCGTGCCACCGCCATCACGGCCACTGGACAAGCCAGATAAAGTGCCTGGAAATGGCGCTAAGAAACAGTGCCTAATAGACCCAGTAAATCATAAAGTTACCTAATAAATAAAATAAGTATTTAAGGGGGGAGCTAGAGATTTAAGGTTGACAACATTCACAGATATCTTATTAACCCTCTGGTGGGAACAATATCTATAATAACGAGTTTGGGAATAATGTGCCGCGCAGGCTAGAAAAATAACTATAATATCTAATTTTGCAATTTCAGTGATCTAAAAGTGATCAGAGACCTTCATAGGGATGCAATAAAAGAGACTACACATAATCAGGTACAAAACAAACCCATTTACTCAACATAAAAGTAATAATTCTGAAATACACACATTTCAAAACTCCCACCAAATAGCCCCCAGTTATAACACATATTATTAAAAATAGAAATATTTGGCAAAAAAACATAATTTCAAGGCACCTAAAATAATATTACACACATAATCATTCAGAATTAGATCCTGAAATTTCCCCAGAAAAAAACACATTTGCAGAGCAAAGAGCAAGAATATATAATATAAAGTGTGATGTGTTCGGGAACAATGAGCCTGAGAAGCCAGCACAGGTATATCTGCCCTCCTGGAGCTCTGCAGACCAACTGTGGTATCAGGTTTCACACAGCAGCTAGAGCCAGGAGACTACCTGAAGAGAGGGAATTTCCTGAAAATCTGGTGAGGAGGGAGAAATGAAAGTAAAAGAGAAACGCCTGTCAGGCACATTAATCCAATCCTAGGATTAAGGGGGGACTGTGAGGGTAGGCCTGGGCTATAGGTCGTTTGTCCTAATGTAATAAGATTATCTGTGTGTGTAAATAATCAAAGTATAGATGTCGTTGCATAATTATCTGTGTGTCTACATGACAATCCCACAGACGCCATAACAAGATTCTAAAATGTGTGTGCAAGTAAGGTGTTAATGGAGGTAACGAAGCCAGAATGAACAATGGACAAAGAGGTATTCATAACACTAGTTCTCACCAGCTGGGATGTGAAGCTGGGGCTTTATCTTTACTCCTTGTTCCCATCACAAGGTCAAATGTTTAATTGTATAACTGTGAATGTTTTACAATATACGAATCAGAAGACCATTGAGCTTCTCCCGAATAGAGACACATCTCTGTGTGGTTATTGCTCCTCATCTGCGCATATTTGATTTGAACTCTGACCTCTGTGACCCAGATGAGGACCCCATTTGTAGTCTCCCCTAAATTCCCAACCTTGACAATACTAGCTGTGTAATGTCACCTGGCATCAAGCCCTGGCATTAGTAATGTCACGGCATCTATCAGATACCTAACATCACTAACCCAGGCAATAATAAAAAAAATAGACGACAAACAAATTTTTATTTGCAAAAACACTCCCCAACACATTTCCTCTTTTACCAACTTATTGAAAAAAAAAAAATCTGGGTACAGCGTAATCCAATAAGGGGGTCCCACGACGATCCATACTGATTGTCCGAGTCAATGAAGAACAGAATGTTCCCAATTGGCTGGGAGAGCAGTGCAGTGACCTGAGCTAACATCATTAGGTCAGGCCAGGTCACTGCAGGAGATGATGAGCGCCGACATCATGAGGTTAGCTAGGTACATTACCTGCAGTGATGAACTCCACTGAACACGTGATATCAGCGCTCGTCACTGAGTTCAATGACCACCGCGATCTCACTGCAAGTCTTGTGGGTGGCCCGAGACTGTGACTGGCGGTAACATTATGAGCTTCCTTGAGACTTGATGGAACTCAGTGACGAGCGCTGATGTCAGGAGTACAGCGGACTTCATCAGCACAGGCAATGAACTTAGCTAACCTCCTAACGGCAGTGCTTGTCATCCCCGTAGCTGCTCGGACACTGCTGTGTGAGTAGATGCTGACACACTGCAGTGGGGCTGGTGCAGGAGTGGGACACAAACTGCAGGGGCACCCAATGGAACCCATATGGAAGTGCTTCCGTGTGGCTTCTAGGGATTTTGCAGACCCATTAGCTTGTATTGGGTCATGGTCCACAATTGGAGAACAGAATAGGACATGTTCCACAATAACGGAATGGACATGCAGACTCTGATGCATTTTTAGTAGGAACTGATGGCACATGGAAGTGCTTCCTTGTGCCATCCGATCCTACACAAAACACATTGAAAAGATGGTCTTGCCCGTAGTCCGCAAAAAAAAAGGAACTGACAAGGACAAACAGAACGGTCATCTGAATGAGCCCTTACACAAACATTTTTTTTTTCACTTTTAGTGGTTTTATGTTACACCTCGTGGCTCTCCTGTGGCAAGGAATGAGACAGTCTCCTTGCCTGCCACGAGTGCTCCTCCTCAGCAGCGCCGAAGGTCTGCCAGACTGCGCAGAGTGCAGGAGAAACCTCCTCAGAGAGGCAGCACAAGGGTGACACCTAGTGGTACTCCTGTTGCAAGAAATGAGACGGTCTCCCATTCCTTTCCTGCCGCAGCTCCTCCTGCTCAGCAGCCTCGAAGGTCTGTGAGGTTGCGCAATGTGCAGAGGTTTGCTGCTCAGGGAAGCAGTGAGACTCCCGTTATCTCTACACATTGTGAGACCGAGGATCCCGCCTCTATTTCCCAGAGGCAGGAGGGTGAGCATGTGCTATGCTTGGTGGATCCTGATTCGCCCACTGACGTCACACGGCTTGATGACAAGGCTGGTGACGTGGTGAATCCTGACTGGCCAGGCTGGGATGTCGTGGATCCTGATTGGGTCAAGTCCGTCATCTCCGCCTCGCGCCCGCCCTTGGCTGGAGCTACACCTCCTTAAAAGCTCCTCCTGCCATCATGGCGGCGCGCGACCGTCCTTCTATGTTTGGATGTCTGGCAGCGTGCTGCCACGCCACTGCTCAGGCATTATCTTCCTCTGTGGGCTTGGCCCTTGCTGCTTAGGCAGCCCCTGGTTTGCAGGCCGTGTCCCTGCCTTGCTGCTCCGGCAGTAGCTCCTTCTACAGGCCGTGTTCCTGTCCCAGGTGAGCTCCTCGAGTCTCCACTGGACTCACCTGGTTATTGAAAGCACACGTGCGTGGGCACCTCTGTGCTACCCTCGTGCCATATTCTCGTGACTTCCACTGGCACACGTGCCTGGGCACCTCTGTGCTTCCCCGTGCAACAGGTACACCGAGCCGTGTGATCCCTGCCATACAACCCACACGGGTTAGAGCAGACCGGTGTACATAGATCGTCTGTGACATTCCAGACGATCGCTAGCAGCAACCCGCTCACTCTTCACCCACCATAGCAGCGGTCCCTTACACCGCACAGTGGACCTTGACCGGCGGAAGCTGTCCATTCCCCATCTTGGCACGCTTCCCCGGGTCCCCCTCGTAACATTACGGTCGCGCCAAAGGTCTGGCTATGGCTGAAGAGCAGCAGCAGTTGCTGCGTTATGTGCAGCAGTTGGAATCACGTTTGGCAGCAGTGGAGCAGTCTTCCTCCGACAAGACTGCTCTGACGACAGTCGCCACCCAGGCGGCTACCCAGGCTGTGCTTTTGGGCGGAAGGTCTCCTCGCCTTGCGCTTCCAGAGCGCTTTAGCGGGGACAGCTCCGAGTGCCGTGGGTTTATAAACCAAGTTACCACCTACTTAGAGCTGTCCGCGAATCTTTACGCTACCGAGAAGGCGAAGGTAGCCTTCGTCCAGTCCCTGCTCACAGGGAGAGCGCTGAAGTGGTCTACGCCGTTGTGGGAGCGCGGAGATCGGGTGGTGACTAACTTAGCATCTTATCTTGGGGCCATGAGAATGGTGTTCCTCGGGCCTCAAGTCACCCACGACTCCGCGCTGCGCCTCCTACGACTTCGGCAAGGGTCCACTTCAGTCGGGGACTTTGCCGTACACTTTAGGACACTTGCCGCAGAGCTGGACTGGCCCGATAAGGTCCTTGTCCCTGTGTTCTGGGAGGGCCTGGCAGGGTTCGTCAAAGACGCACTGGCCACGCGTGAGGTGCCTGCTACTTTAGAGTCCTTGATTGTGGTTGCCTCTCGCATAGACATCCGCCAGGCGGAGCGGAGGCTCGAGGTCTCTTCAGCACCCACGTCCTCACGGCCTAAAAAGCGTCTGGCTCCCGTCTTCCACCAGACAGGTCTCCCAGCCAGCTCTGTAGGCGACTCCGTGGAGTCAATGGAGGTGTCCAAAGCGGTCTCCTCTACCCCAGGTTCTCGGTCTGGTGTCATCTGCTTTTCCTGTGGGCAGAGGGGACACATAGCTACCCGATGTCCCAAACCGTCGGGAAAAGACAGCGTCTAGTTTCCATCAGAGGGGGGTTCCTAGACGCTGCTTCTCCCTCTAGGTTGACTATCAGCGCCCAGTTGCAGTTTGGCACTACTCTCTTCTCTGCTCTGGCCTGCCTGGACTCAGGCGCTGATGGCAATTTCATTTTGACCTCCCTGGCAACCCGATACTCAGTTCCCCTAGTTCTCTTGCCCAAGCCACTCAGGGTTCGGGTAGTCAACGGGTCCCTACTAGTCGATCCCATCACCCAGATCACCATCCCTCTCAGGATGGAAGTATCACCAGGACACCATGAGCAGGTGTCCTTCCTGGTGCTTCCAGGGGGGACGGATGAGATCCTACTGGGCCTCCCCTGGTTGAGACAGCATGCTCCTATACTCAACTGGGCAACAGGGGAGATCTCATCATGGGCAGGATCCTGTAGGGAGCACCTCGTGACTACCGAACCACCCGCTACCATTAGGTCGGTTGGGTCCTCAGGGAATACAGGGGAGCCAGGTTTACCGACACCTTATGAGGCCTACAGGGACGTCTTCTCCAAGAGGGCCGCAGATACCCTTCCTCCCCACCGGCCATACGATTGCCGAATAGACCTGAAGCCAGGCTCCGAGCCCCCTAGGGGCAGAGTGTATCCCCTCTCTGCTCCAGAGACGGAGGCTATGTCCAAATATATTCAGGACAGCCTGGCAAAAGGGTTCATTCGCAAGTCTATTTCACCGGCCGGTGCGGGGTTCTTCTTCGTGCAAAAGAAGGAAGGGGATCTACGCCCCTGTATCGATTACAGGGGATTAAATGCAATCACGATCAAAAACAAATACCCTTTGCCCCTCATTACGGAGTTATTTGATCGATTCCGCGGGGCAAAGATCTTCACGAAGCTGGATCTACGCGGGGCGTATAATCTAGTGCGAGTCCGAGAGGGCGATGAGTGGAAGACCGCCTTCAACACCAGGGACGGTCACTACGAGTATCTCGTAATGCCCTTCGGACTCTGCAATGCCCCCGCCGTATTTCAAGACTTTGTGAATGATGTTTTCCGGGATTTGTATCTTTCCGTGGTTGCATACCTGGATGATATCCTTATCTTCTCCCCCGATCTTGCCACCCATCGGAGGGATGTCATCCGAGTACTTAAGAGGCTCCGCACTCATTCGTTATATGCTAAGCTAGAAAAGTGCGTTTTTGAACGTGAATCCTTGCCGTTCCTGGGGTATATCGTGTCCAGTCAGGGGTTAGCAATGGATCCGGGGAAGTTGGAGACAGTGATGAAATGGCCTGAGCCCCGCTCGCTGAAAGCGATCCAGCGATTCTTGGGGTTTATCAATTATTATCGCCAGTTCATTCCCAACTTCTCGACGGTGGCAGCACCCATCATTGCCCTTACCCGCAAGGGCGCTAATCCCAAAGCATGGACACGGGAAACGGTAGAGGCATTTCACACTCTCAAAACTTACTTCTCCAGAGCTCCCATCCTTCATCGTCCAGACATCTCCAAACCCTTTCTACTAGAGGTAGACGCCTCTTCGGTCGGTGCTGGTGCAGTCCTGTACCAGAAAGACGAACGAGGAAGGAAGCATCCATGTTTCTTTTTCTCCAAAACCTTTTCTCCGGCCGAGAGGAACTACTCCATAGGGGATAGGGAGTTACTGGCGATGAAACTAGCATTCCAGGAATGGCGGCATCTCCTGGAGGGTGCGAAGCATCCATTTGAAGTATTTTCCGACCATAAAAATCTCACATACCTCCAGACAGCACAACGCCTGAACCCAAGGCAGGCCCGTTGGTCCTTGTTCTTCTCCCGGTTCCGCTTTATTATCCGCCACCTGGCCGGTGAGAAGAACGTACGGGCCGATGCCTTGTCACGTTGTATGGTTGTGTTGGAGGAGGACGAGGAGGAGCCTCGTCTTATACTACCCCCGGACAGCTTGAGGATGGTCACTCCCACTACTTTGGACCAGGTGCCACCTGGCAAGACCCTCGTTCCCCCTGAACTACGGAATGAGGTGCTATCATGGGCCCATGCCTCCAAGGTCGGGGGTCACTTTGGGGTCAAAAGGACCAGAGACCTTGTGACTAGGCACTATTGGTGGCCGAGACTACCCCAGGACATACAGGAGTATGTGGGAGCCTGTATGTCGTGTGCACGGAATAAGCCGTCCCGGCAGAGACCGGCAGGTCTTCTTCACCCACTGCCAGTGCCGGATCGTCCCTGGGAAGTGGTGGGAATGGACTTCCTGGGAGATCTGCCCAAGTCAGCAGGTCACAAGGTCGTATGGGTCATCACGGATCACTTCTCTAAAATGGTCCACTTGGTGCCTCTCCCACGACTCCCGACGTCACGTGCTCTCGCCACCTTATTCATTAGGCATGTATTTAGGCTGCATGGCATGCCTGACAAGGTGGTGAGTGACCGGGGTCCCCAGTTCGCGTCTCGCTTCTGGAGAGAGCTCTGTAAGCTCCTGCAGATAGAGCTGAACATCTCCTCCGCATACCATCCCGAAACCAATGGACTGGTAGAGAGGACCAATCAGACCTTGGTAACTTACCTCCGCCATTTTATCTCCGCGCACCACGACAACTGGGCTAACCTCCTTCCTTGGGCCGAATTTGCTATTAATAATTCGGTCCATGAATCCTCTGGTCAGACTCCGTTCCTGCTCAATAACGGACAACATCCCAGAATCCCGGTTCCTATGCCCATAACGTCACCCGATCCTAGAGTGGAGGATTGGGCGACCGAGGCCCGGGAGATCTGGGATAACACCCAAGAGGCCCTTAAGAGGGCTAAAGACCGGATGGTGACAACGGCTGATGAGCGCCGCCGCCCTGCACCATCCTTCGCCCCTGGTGACCTAGTGTGGCTGTCCTCTAAGAATGTAGCCAAGTTCGCCCCTAGGTACCTGGGTCCATTTAAAGTGCTAGAGCAGGTGAACCCGGTGGCATACCGACTCCAGCTCCCTCCACGCTGGGCTATAGCCAACACCTTTCACGTGTCCCTCCTGAAACCCGTACGACTTAATAAGTTCTCGGGGTCCCTGACGCCTCAAACTGACCCCCCGCCCGACGACTCTGAGGTGGCGAAGCTTGTGGAGACAAAAGTTATACGGGGCAGGAGGTACTACCTTGTGGAGTGGGTCGGCCGTGGTCCGGAGCATAGATCCTGGGAATTGGAGGATCATATCCACGCCCCGGGTTTGATAGCGGCCTTTGAGCATGGGCAGGGGGGGGGGCCTAGACGGGGGGGTAATGTTACACCTCGTGGCTCTCCTGTGGCAAGGAATGAGACAGTCTCCTTGCCTGCCACGAGTGCTCCTCCTCAGCAGCGCCGAAGGTCTGCCAGACTGCGCAGAGTGCAGGAGAAACCTCCTCAGAGAGGCAGCACAAGGGTGACACCTAGTGGTACTCCTGTTGCAAGAAATGAGACGGTCTCCCATTCCTTTCCTGCCGCAGCTCCTCCTGCTCAGCAGCCTCGAAGGTCTGTGAGGTTGCGCAATGTGCAGAGGTTTGCTGCTCAGGGAAGCAGTGAGACTCCCGTTATCTCTACACATTGTGAGACCGAGGATCCCGCCTCTATTTCCCAGAGGCAGGAGGGTGAGCATGTGCTATGCTTGGTGGATCCTGATTCGCCCACTGACGTCACACGGCTTGATGACAAGGCTGGTGACGTGGTGAATCCTGACTGGCCAGGCTGGGATGTCGTGGATCCTGATTGGGTCAAGTCCGTCATCTCCGCCTCGCGCCCGCCCTTGGCTGGAGCTACACCTCCTTAAAAGCTCCTCCTGCCATCATGGCGGCGCGCGACCGTCCTTCTATGTTTGGATGTCTGGCAGCGTGCTGCCACGCCACTGCTCAGGCATTATCTTCCTCTGTGGGCTTGGCCCTTGCTGCTTAGGCAGCCCCTGGTTTGCAGGCCGTGTCCCTGCCTTGCTGCTCCGGCAGTAGCTCCTTCTACAGGCCGTGTTCCTGTCCCAGGTGAGCTCCTCGAGTCTCCACTGGACTCACCTGGTTATTGAAAGCACACGTGCGTGGGCACCTCTGTGCTACCCTCGTGCCATATTCTCGTGACTTCCACTGGCACACGTGCCTGGGCACCTCTGTGCTTCCCCGTGCAACAGGTACACCGAGCCATGTGATCCCTGCCATACAACCCACACGGGTTAGAGCAGACCGGTGTACATAGATCGTCTGTGACATTCCAGACGATCGCTAGCAGCAACCCGCTCACTCTTCACCCACCATAGCAGCGGTCCCTTACACCGCACAGTGGACCTTGACCGGCGGAAGCTGTCCATTCCCCATCTTGGCACGCTTCCCCGGGTCCCCCTCGTAACAGTTTTACACCAGTTCCATCCAGCTACATTAAAGGGGGCAGGGTATGGGCAGGACAGGGAGTGGCAAAAGGCGGAGACTTCCTCATGTTCATGAAATATTGGCTGTAATGGCTGTGTCACAGTCTAACAACCGCATATGGAGCAGAGCACCTCCTGTGACTGTTAACTTGTTAAATACCACTGTCAATCTCTGACAGCCTCATTAACATTGTACAGGGGAGCATCATTCCCTGCTCCCACTGGCCACCCTGCAATGTGCTCATAAGTTCCAATGGGTTACTATGGCACGTCTGGAGTTTGTTCAATGGATTTTTGCTATGTAAAGCAAAACTATCAGATTATCACAGATTCAAGTTTCCTCAGGGAATTAACAAATGCAAAAAAAGTAAACAAAAAAGTTTTAAAATATGAAAAAATTATAAACACTAAAATTTGAATCCCCATTTTTCCTCATGAAAAATAAAAATATTAAAATAATTAATAAAATATATACATAAACTGGAGATCAAAATTAGAGAACAACATATAGTTTCCTAAATGTTAAGGTCATTGTGTACTTCTATGTAATTATATCCTAACATGAGTAAACTAGCAGTAGATTAAGCTTATTTCATAAATTGAATTTAGTTTAAAGCACATAATAAATATGTAAATGAGATAATTGTAAAAGAATAATGATCAAAATTAGAGAACACTTTCAGATACCTGCAAGTTATTGGTGTTAATCTGGCACCTGGTGCTAATTTCCTTAATTATCTGACAAACCCTTTTTAACTGGCAGCCTAACTTTCCAGTTTGCGCTGACTTAGCAAGAATGGTGTGCAGTTCCAAAGTGACTGAAATCCTTCGGCAGCAGTTTGTCCAGATGAAGCCCAATGTGGTGTCCCTATCAGCGATAGCAAGAGACGTTGGTCATTCCAAGTTTGTGATATTGCAAAGAAGCAATATTCTCAAAATCACAAACTCTTTCAAGTTCCCCAAGAAGGCTGGTCGCCCTTGAAAGAAAATGAAAGACAGGACAATATAATGCGGCAAATCTCCATGGGTAGTTGTTTCAACACTGCATCTGGCATTGCTCACCAGTTCAGCACTGAACAGGGTAAGGATCTGTCTCATCATACAGTGTCCCAACGTTTAAGAGCATTTGGACTGAAAGCCCGCTCTGCAGTGACCAAACTTCTCATTAGCAGAAAGAAACTACAGGAGCATGTTGTGTGGACAGAGGAGAAGTGGTCCACACTTCATTTCAGTGATAAAAGCAAGTTTAATTGTTTTTGGGTCTGATGAGAAACATTATGCTCGTTGACAAACTGGGGAAAGACTGAACCCAAAGTGTGCTGAGAAGTCAGTGAAAGGTAGCACAGGAAGTGTCATGGTTTGGGGAATGTTTTCTGCAGCAGGAGTTGGACCTCTCATACAGCTACATGGCAGAGTGTCTGCAAGTGTTTATCAGAAACGTCTTCAACAACACATGTTTCCTTACTTGTGTTCATCACTCAAACAGCCAGCAATTTACATGCAGGACAATGCTCCCTGTCACACAGCAAAACGGGTAAAGCAGTTGCTTAAAACAGAAAACATTGAAACAATGAAATGGCCAGCCCAGAGTCCTGATCTTAATCCAATAGAAAACCTCTGAAAAATCCTTGGTGACAAAGTTATGCCCAAAAAGCCCACAACAGTCAAAGAACTGTGGAAGAGACTTGAGGAAGAGTGGACCAAAGTCACACCAGAGCAGTGTGAGAGACTAGCGATGTCCTGTGGCCGCATATGTGCTGACGTCATTCAAAGCAAAGGCCTGTACACTTCCTACCGATGGGTGACTGTTGTTAACTAAATTTTCTGAAGGTATCTTTCTCTGTGTCATTGTTGTTCTCTAATTATGATCATCACGTTTTCGGCAAAATAAAGGTTTTATGTTGATAAACTTTGGATCTTTTGTAAATCACTATATATATGTTATAGTGGCATGGTGTACCCCTTACAAAAAAAAACAAAACACCTTCAAATGTTGATGAATGTAGATTACATTATTTCTGAAAGAAGAAAGTGATCATACATTGTTCTCTAATTTTGATCTCCTGTGTATGTAGCATCACAAGTCAATAAAAGCCCAATATATCAAAATATAGAATGAATGACTAAAACAGTAAACTTTGTAAAGAGAGAATAATTAAAATGCAGTTAGGGTGGCACCCAGTCTTCCAGGGTCCTGGGTTCAAATCCCACCAAGAACAACATCTGCAAGGAGTTTGTATGTTCTCCCCATGTTTGTGTGGGTTTTCCCTGGGTTGTCTGGTTTCCTCCCACACTCCAAAGACATACTGATAGGGAAATTAGATAGTGAACCCCAATGGGGACTGTGTTGGCAATGTATGTAAAGTGCTGTGGAATTAATAGCACTATATAAGTGAATAAATATTAAGAAGTAATGAAACCCTTGGTGTATCTTTTCAGACCCTTGTGACATTTGTGTGGGAGGCTTGATTTTTAAAAGCAGTTAAAGAAAGTCAGCTCTGACTTAAAGACATGGCAAGAAGAAAAATTATCCGAGCAACCAAGTGAAGTGCAGTTTTTATTTTCAAGAGAGCTATAAGAAACGAGACTTAGAAAAATGATGTTGCAATTACTAGTGCTGCATCATTTACTAGGCTGGTTGCTACAGTTTACGTAGAATCACTATTTTATCTGCTGCAGATCTACCTGTTTTCTGAATGTTGAGCTCTTTATAACCCTGTCCCCACCACTGATTGCCAACTTTCTGTGTGCACTGTACATAGGCAGAAAGCTTCTAATCAGTAGTGAGTAGAGAGTAAAGGTCCTGTCAAACTCAGAGATAAATCTGCGGCAGATCTGTGGTTGCAGTGAAATTGTGGACAATCAGTGCCAGGTTTGTGGCTCTGTACAAATGGAACAATATGTCCATGATTTCACTGCAACCACAGATCTGCCAAAGATTTATCGCTGTGTGTGACAGGGCCTTTATACGGAGCTCATAAATATGGAGGACTACCAGGCAGTAGGTTTATTAGCCCTCTAATGATACTCTCCTACTGATAAAACAGTGATTTTATCAAAACTACAGCAAGCATACTGGTAAAGGCCCCGTCACACTAAGCAACATCGCTAGCAACATCGCTGCTAACGAACAACTTTTGTGACGTTGCTAGCGATGTTGCTGTGTGTGACATCCAGCAACAACCTGGCCCCTGCTGTGAGGTCGTTGGTTGTTGCTGAATGTCCTGGGCCATTTTTTAGTTGTTGCTGTCCCGCTGTGAAGCACAGATCACTGTGTGTGACAGCGAGACAGCAACAACTAAATGTGCAGGCAGCAGGAGCCGGCTTCTGCGGAGGCTGGTAACCAATGTAAACATCGGGTAACCAAGAAGCCCTGTCCTTGGTTACCCGATATTTACCTTTGTTACCAGCCTCCGCCGCTCTCACTGTCAGTGCCGGCTCCTGCTCTGTGCACATGTAGCTGCAGGACACATCGGGTTAATTAACCCGATGTGTGCTGTAGCTAGGAGAGCAGGGAGCCAGCGCTAAGCATTGTGCGCTGCTCCCTGCTCTGTGCACATGTAGCTGCAGCACACATCGGGTAATTAACCCGATGTGTGCTGTAACTAGGAGAGCAAGGAGCCAGCGCTAAGCATTGTGCGCTGCTCCCTGCTCTGTGCACATGTAGCTGCAGCACACATCGGGTAATTAACCCGATGTGTGCTGTAGCTAGGAGAGCAGGGAGCCAGCGCTAAGCATTGTGCGCTGCTCCCTGCTCTGTGCACATGTAGCTGCAGCACACATCGGGTAGTTAACCCGATGTGTGCTGTAACTAGGAGAGCAGGGAGCCAGCGCTAAGCGGTGTGCGCTGCTCCCTGCTCTGTGCACATGTAGCTGCAGCACACATCGGGTAGTTAACCCGATGTGTGCTGTAACTAGGAGAGCAGGGAGCCAGCGCTCAGTGTGCGCTGCTCCCTGCTCTCTGCACGTGTAGCTCCGTGCACTGGTAACCAAGGTAAATATCGGGTTGGTTACCCGATATTTACCTTAGTTACCAAGCACAGCATCTTCCACGCGGCGCTGGCGGCTGGTCACTGGTTGCTGGTGAGCTCACCAGCAACTCGTGTAGCCACGCTCCAGCGATCCCTGCCAGGTCAGGTTGCTGGTGGGATCGCTGGAGCGTCGCAGTGTGACATCTCACCAGCAACCTCCTAGCAACTTACCAGCGATCCCTATCGTTGTTGGGATCGCTGGTAAGTTGCTTAGTGTGACTGGACCTTTAGTGACACATCAGTGGAATCAGGGTAGCAACCCTGATTGTGCCTATATTATACAGCGCCTTAGATTAGATAGTAAAATATTGGTGACAGATTCCCTTTGAAGTATCAGTTGACTCATATTGGCTATCTAGAAACTCTACCTTCCACATCAGGAGCTGAGACATGGCATCCATCAGATGCTTGATAAGTACAGTATGGATTGTATATCTGCACAGTGCCAACAAAAAGCATCATTGATACTGGCAAAGTGTTGACTTTCGCTACGCCTTTCAGCTCTAAGAGGTACTTTACACGTTGCGACATCGCTAGCATCAGCTAGCGATGCCGAGCGCGATAGTACCCACCCCCATCGCACATGCGATATGTGGTGATTGCTGCCGTAGCGAATGTTATCGCTACGGCAGCTTCACACGCACATACCTGGTCGGCGACGTCGCTGAGACTGCCAAACTATCCCTCCTTCAAGGGGGAGATGCGTTCGGCGTCACAGCGACGTCACCGCAACGTCACTAATCGGCCGGCCAATAGAAGCGGAGGGGCGGAGATGAGCGGGACATAACATCTCGCCCACCTCCTTCCTTCCGTAGTGCCGGTGTAGGCAGGTAAGGAGATGTATGTCGTTCCTGCGGCTTCAGACACAGAGATGTGTGGTGCTGCAGGAACGAAAAACAACATCGTATCTGTAGTAGCAGGAGCGACATTATGAAAATGAACGACGTGACACAGATCAGCGATTTTTGACTGTTTCATGCTCGTTCTTCGTTGCTCCTAGGATTTACACATTGCGATGTCACTACCGGCGCCGGATTTGTGTCACAACAACCGTGACCCCGACAATATTTAGGTAGCAATGTCGCAACGCGTAAAGCACGCCTTAGTGTAGAAGTGAGACTTGATGGATACCTTAAATTAGAGAAGAGTATGGCAATTGTGCATAGAATCGCATAGAACAATATATACTTAGGGAAGAAAACGGGCAGATGGATGTAATTTGTACAAGTTATTATTACAGATGAGCGAAAAAAAATGTCAGTAGCCTTGTCCAGTGGCCATGTCAGTAGTCTGTGGGCACCGGACAGGTCCATGCCAACCTCTTCCTACCTGGTAGAATCTCTGATATCTCGTCTGATTTCTACGCCCAGCACGAAGACGTTATTACGGCATGACAAACACATTACGAAGTGCTTGCAGGATCGCCAACTACCCAGAAATTCCTGGACAGTCAGGAAAAATAAGGTAATAAGGTAATTTTTCCTCTATCCTTTAAAAAAATTGATGTGGACATGATCTTTTTGAAGTTGGAAAGTCTTCAGATTATTATGGCTTTAATGACTGTATCATCATTTTACAGATTACAGTTCTGCCAATGTCTTTATATCAGAATTATGGGCTGTAAAAATCCATCACTTCAAATCAAAATGATTTATTATTGTTTTCCAATATGTCTGTAAGAATTATTGGCTGTCTGATGCATAAATAATAATTCCCCCAATACCTGCTCATAAGACATAATGGCACAATGCTTTCATGATGCTGTCGGGACTTCGTCTTCATCATTACGGATCAAATACAATATTATTTAAATATTTTTACTGATTAAAACCATTAAATCAGTTATTACTAAACTTTTGAAAATACATACTTAATCATAATATACATACACACTATAAAGTTAGAGAAATACTAATAAAGTAGACATTTCCACTAAATTAGTGGGTACAATCACAATTACAGGCTATATTTGAACTTAATTTGAACTAGTATAATATTTTAAGGATAAAGACAATCACAAGTCTCTGACGACAGTAAAGGAAGATATACGGGTCTTACCTTCTTTCATCTGGTCTGTATGATGAGGAGGACCGGCCACTGGTCCAAATAAACATCTTAGAGTGTTGTCCAACTTTGCCTTTCTTGACAGTGGTGGACTTGGTGGAATGATGCGGAGACCTATGAGAAGGATACTTTGAGTCACTCATTTGACAAAGGTGATGAAAATCAGTGCCCATAGCCTGAATGCTGTTTAGGGCAATTTTTTTATATCTTCTAGTTTATACTCCATGTTTTTTTCACATTAAGAGATGCGATAGATTGGCTGATTGTGTAAACTAATACATAAAATCACATAAAGTCTCCTCTCGTGCTGCACTTTTAATTGACAGCACTGCCTTTGACTTTGATTTTCACGTGTTCACTTCCAGCAGTGTGAGATAAGGCACCCTTTATTCCTGCCATGGTAGAATTTGCTCGAAAATGAGAAGACAACAGTGACCTAGTAGCTGTAAAGTCCTAATCCTCTAGGCTTTTAATAAATCGTAGTTGTGGATGCTACAGTTTTGTGCTTTATTTAATCCTCCCATGTTTCTTCTAATTCTTTTCTTTTTTTCTGAGCAGAAATGTATCCAATCTCATTATATGACTCCTCGCTGCATTCATGCTACTTTGATCCAAACCTGTAGTTAAACATCACCTCTGGTTTAAGTACAGAAACTCTCCCCCCACCGGCACCGCTCAGGAGAATCTTAGCAACCCGGCCAGGTGCTCCTGTTCCATGATGTCTAATGTCCAGTGATGCAAGCCGGATACGTTCCAAGGTTTGTTTCCTTTTACCTTTATTGCTTTCATGGTTTTAACCACTTCATTGCCAGCTCATTACAGCTATAACAATAAGTATATACAACATTCTGTCTTTTACAGCAACTGATTTCTCTGATTCTATTTTATGACAGAATTGCTTAAAATAGCAACACTTATAATAACGTTTGCCTTTTTCAAGTGTCTCAGACTTACTTAAAAGTGGTGTTTGACCTTTGAATCTACTTTAATATATCAGGCAATGACATTATGAACAATCTTCTATATAGCCATTAACCAAAATGCTTCATCTTGTGAAGGGAGTGATTCAGCAGTTTATTAGAGAATCGTTAGAAATGCAATTTCCAAGTCTACGAGAATAGGCTAATCAAAGGATTTCCTGTGAAACGCCAGTCTAGATAAATTCTCCCCATTTACTTTAATAGTCTATAATCCACTTTAGTTCTGTGGCCAACGAAACACTTCTGTGCATAGGCCACCATAGGTGGTAGGATCCAGTGTTGTTGTCTGTCTGCTCTAAGGGGCACTTTGCACACTACGATATCGCAGCTGTGATGTCAGTGGGGTAAAATCAAAAGTGACGCACATCCGGCGTCGCAGTCGATATCGTAGTGTGTAAATCCTTTATGATACGAATAAGGAGCGCAAAAATGTCCAAATCGTATCATCGGTGTAGAGTCGGTCATTTCCATAATTTCGGAAGGACCGATGTTACGATGTTGTTCCTTGTTCCTGCAGCAGCACACATCGCTGTGTGTGAAGCCGCAGGAGCGAGGAACATCACCTTACCTGCGTCTGCGGCTCACGCCGGCTATGCGGAAGGACGGAGGTGGGCGGGATGTTTACGTCCCGCTCAGCTCCGCCCCTCCGCTTCTATTGGCCGCCTGCCGTGTGACGTTGCTATGATGCCGCACGACCCGCCCCCTTAATAAGGAAGCGGTTCGCCGGCCAGAGCGACGTCGCAGGGCAGGTGAGTGCATGTGAAGCTGCCGTAGTGATAATGTTCGCTACGGCAGCTATCACCATGATATCACAGCTGCAACGGGGGCGGGGACTATCGTACTCGGCATCGCAAGCATTGGCTTGCGATGTCGTAGTGTGCAAAGTGCCCCTAAGACCACTGCATAGGACTTCTGCCGTCCAGACTGGGAACTGGGAAAGGTGAATATTAAAAAGTAATTAAGATAGACATGATTATTGTGTGTGGGATACAAGGCAGGTGACCAAAAAAAGGGTTAAAAGGGGTGGTTCACCACTTAGCTTTACTAGCCACATTGATATAACATTCAGAAACAAGGATCCTCTCAAATACCTTGTGTTGGCAATAGTGCCTCTGAGCAGCACTACTGCGGTGCGCTTATCCCCATAGCGTGACTCCCATGCTCCATGACCTCTAAGATCCAGTTAACCTAGCATCACCAAGGTGGGCCAAAATTTTCCTGAGTGACTGGGCTGTGGGTGGAGTTGTGCCGCCCCAGCAGCGGATCGAACCGCTCGGATCCGGGGGTGGTGTTTGTTCATGGCTCGATGGTCTCCGAACCCAGTGGCTTAGGGACCACACTCAAATGTGAAAGGGGGTATTTACAGGGGATTTGGTATAGTTTGTGATGCCACCTGTGGTGTACGGTAATTAGGAGTACTGCCGCTGCCCTTGCTAGTACCCGGGGTGATGGAGTGGGGCAGCTAGGTGATGTTGACCTCCACAGGTAGGGACAGGCCCCAGGACTCTGTTTGGAGGTGCTGGGACGCAGTGCAGGGGTCAGTCGGGTACTCACTCTGCAATGAAGCAGACGCTGACAACAGGGTAAACCAAGTCTCTGAACGCCATTGCCTCTCGAGGGGAGCTCGTCCGGGTCCCGTCCCCTACAGTGCTGCTGGTGGTCCGTAACCTACCTCCTGGCACTAAGTTTTAGATTGTCCGTTGTGGCCCAGTAGCTTGGAGCTATCCGGGCCCCGCTCCCCACTGTGGCTAAGTGAAGGAGCCTGCTTTCAGGAGCTCACGCTTGGAATTTTCAGTGGGCTGCTTGCTAGGAAAGCCCTATCCCTCTCGTTGTGCTAGTGCCCTCGATCTCTGAGCTGGGTGGGAACAGTCCATAAAGGCCCCGTTCTCCTCAGGTTAATTGCCGGGTTGCCTGAAGCTTCTCCCCAACCTAGGGTCCATGTATCCCGTCGTGCCTTCGGACCCGGACTTGTGATAGGACCAGGCTGCCGGCCGTCCTCCTCGGCGGGTTCCAGGCACCTAGCATCAATCACCTGCAACTGGGGGTCAGACTCCTCTAGGTCTAGACCACCGTCTGCGACCTAGTTTTCCTCTCCCCTGGGAGCGCCAACTCCCAGCTTCCTCAGAGCTCTTCACAGCTCGAGGGCTACCACTTAACTGACTGACCTTGACACCTCCCACCTCCCTGTCTGACCCCTAGGTGGGCGGCCCTATTCCTGCTTAAGCAGCCCACTGGTGTGCCTGACAGATGTGGTGCAAAGTGTATCTAGGATTTGTGAATGCTGATGGAGGCAGCACTACAGGATAGAGACCCAGAACCATGGGGGGTTGAATACTGTACGGGGAGGGCAGTTTGTGCAGTACCATGTGACGACCTGAATAGTCCAGGGGCGTCAGAGTTTCACCGCTCATCACAGCCCAACATTGCTCCTGCTTGTGGCACTTTGCAGTGAACGAGAGAGCACGCGACATGCTAGGTTGTGACACTGGGCTGTGATGAACAGTTAAACTCCTGCCACAGCCCAGTCATTCACGAGGACTGGGGATGACTTTGGTGATGTTGGGTCAACTGGAAGTTGACGTGACGTCACTAGACATCAGAGGTTACAGAGCTTGGAGGGGGGTGTCATGCGATAGGGATGAGTGGATCGCAATAGCGCCACTCAGAGGCACTATATTCAATACAAGGTCCTTGAAAGAAGCCTTGTTTCTTAATGTTGTATCGATGTAGCTAGTAAAGCTAAGTAGTGAACCACCCCTTTAACTGACATCTTTAAAGCACATTGCTGTCAGTATTATTACCTCACTGTTCTGAGGTATAAGCAAGGTTAATTACTTTGGAGGCATAAAGGATGATAAATTGAGTCTCATAAAGAGACTGCTAATACTCTATGAGGGAACAAAAAGAGGAGACAAAAAGAGACAATAGTCATTGCGTGGGGAAAAAGTGGTGCTATTACCTTTGGAGTCACAATGAGGGCACCGTTACTTTGTGGAAAACCAAAAAAGATTATTACTTTAGGACGTAATGGGGTTTGGTACAATTGGTAGCACAAAAGGAGTATTACTATTTATTTATTTTGCTCAGTTATATAGCGCTATGAATTCCACAGCGATTTACAGACGTGAGCATCTCTGTCTACATATCGGCTCACAATCTATTTTCCCTATCAGTATGTTTTTGGAGTGTGGGTGGAAACCGAAGCAATCGGAGGAATACCACGCAAACACGGGGAGAACATGCAAACTCCTTGCAGATGTTGTCCTTGGTGGGATTTGAACCAAGGACCTCATAACTGCATTATTACTGTGATCAGGGCTTCAGGTTTTTGTGGGCCCCGGGCGGAAGAGTTCTAGTGGGTCCCATCCACACGCAGACACCCACATACACAGATACGTACACGTACATATTTAAAGACAAACTCACAAAAATACATATAAACAGACAAATTTATACAGTCATATACACTGACATACATAGATACACATCATACATACATACATACAGACAGACACACAGCTCTGCTGCATGCATGCATACAGGCACACACAGCTCTGCTGCATGCATGCATACAGACACACACAGCTCTGCTACATGCATGCATACAGACACACACAGCTCTGCTGCATGCATGCATACAGACACACACAGCTCTGCTGCATGCATAAAGACAGACACACAGCTCTGCTGCATGCATACAGACAGACACACACAGCTCTTCTGCATGCATACATACAGACACACACAGCTCTGCTGCATGCATACAGACACATACTGCTCTGCTGCATACATACAGATAGACAGACACACTGCTCTATACATACAGACAGACAGACAGAGACACACACGTGGCCCTTGGGGGCCCACACACCTTGCTCTGCGGGGCCCACACATGCGTCTCTGTGGGGCCCACACATGCGGTTCTGTGGGGCCTACACACACGGCATTGCGGGGGGTCAGGGCATACATCTCGGGAAAAGGGGGGGAAGCCCATACAGCTCACCGGGGCCCATAAATCGGGGGGAAGGGAGGGCACATACAGATCAAGTGTGGGGGGAGGGGTGTAGTACATACCGCTTGGTCACGGAGGAGATGGGGTCCACACGGCGACGGAGAGAAGCGCTGTGCTGGGGGTCGCTGGATGGCACTGCACCTCCTTCATTTGTGGGACTGAGGAGGATGCCGGGTGGCAGCTCCGCCCACAGATGAAGCTCAATCCAGAAGGATGCAGCGAACGTTGTGGTCTGCGCGCCTTAAAGAGATGGCAGCCACAGTTTGCTGACGAGAACTGTGGTCCCCGGAACTCGGCCCGGGGGCAGCAGAACTGAAGGAGAGTGGGCCCGGCCCGAGGACAGCAGAACTGACGAGGCCGAGTGGGCCCCTCCGACTCTCCAGAGCCCCGGCATTTGCCCGGGTATGCCGCGTGCTGACGCCGGCCCTGACTGTGATAAAGCAAGAAGCAGGGAATTTTGCTGTCTAGATGGCACAATGAAGGATTTAATACTGTGTGAGAACACTATTACTTTGGGAGGCATAAAAAAGGGCACTATATATAGCGTAGGCACAAAGGGGACACAGATGTGTAGGTGGCACTGAGAGGAGATTTGAGAGCAGTAGCATAATGAGGAATATGTGAACGAGGAAAAGTCACGGGATGAAGAAATCTTTAACAGGCTGGATATAGAAAAAAGTGTGTGTTACAATCAGAAAACAAATATGTAAAATTCTGAAGGGTTCACAAACTTTGAAGCACCACTGTAGAACTGTGATATGACCATTTTATGATGGCTGTTAGAGATAAGCAAATCCATCCATAAGGCCTCTTTCACACGTCAGTCAAAAACACACATTTTTTACTGATGTGTTAAAGACGCATATAGCCCTCCGTGTGCCATGATTTTGGCACGTGTTTTCAGTGTGCTATCCATGATAATACACGGAAATCAGGCACTTATACTCACCTGACCACACAGGTGCTGTCTGTGGTGCTGATGTCTCCAGCTTTCTTGTCTCCGGCGCTTCTGTGCATTGAATATTCATAAGCATAAGTAACCAGCCTGGAAGCAGGAGACAGCAGCACCAAAAACAGCATCGCTGGAGACAGGTGAGTATAAAAATATTTATTTTTCAAAGATACGTGTTTTTTCTGGTACGTGTTACACGGATCACCTCACTGTGTGGTCTGTATGACATCAGTGATGCCAGAGAAAACGGACTTGTCTCCATGTGGAGCACACGGACACGTGTGTACGCAGCACGGAAACATGATCAGTGAAAAATCACTGATGTGTGTGCAGACCAATTGCTTTTAATGGGTCTGCATATCTCCGTGATTCTTGTATATATAAAAACAGTAACATACGTATCAGAATCACTGACATGTGAAGAGGGCCTAATGCCTGCTTTACACACTTCAATAAATCTTTCAATCCGTCGTCGGGGTCAAGTTGTAAGTGACGCACATCCTGCATCGTTCGTGACGTATTTGCGTGTGACACCTACGTGCGATCAAGATTGAACGAAAATACGGTGATCGCATACACGTCGTTTATTCCTCATACATTGGACGTTTTGTTGTATGAACCTAGTCAATTGAAACGTGTGACATCCCTCATACGATTTTGATGTCTGAGGCTATGTGCGTAGGTGTGCGCTCTGCACCGCAGCTTAAAAAAGCTCTGCTTCAGAGCGCAGCTGAAAAGCTGCGTTCTGAAGCGCCTCACAATGTCTGTCATTCACTAATCTCTGTCAGTCCGTCACTATCTCTGTCCCTCTCTCTCTGTCCATGTCAGTCTATCCCTCTTACCCCCTCTCTCATACTCACCGATCCCCGATCCCCGGCGCTGCACTGCATTCACACTGCTCCGGCGGCTTTTACTGTTTTGAAAAAGCCGGCCGCCCATTAAACAATCTCGTATTCCCTGCTTTCCCCGCCCACCGGCGCCTATGATTGGTTACAGTGAGACACGCCCCCACGCTGAGTGACAGGTGTCACACTGCACCCAATCACAGCAGCCGGTGGGCGTGTCTATACTGTGCAGTGAAATAAATAATTAAATAATTAAAAAAAACGGCGTGAGGTCCCCCCAATTTTAAAACCAGCCAGATAAAGCCATACGGCTGAAGGCTGGTATTCTCAGGATGGGGAGCTCCACGTTATGGGGAGCCGCCCAGCCTAACAATATCAGTCAGCAGCCGCCCAGAATTGCCGCATACATTAGATGCGACAGTTCTGGGGCTGTACCCGGCTCTTCCCGATTTACCCTGGTGCGTTGGAAAATCGGGGTAATAAGGAGTTAATGGAAGCCCATAGCTGCCAATAAGTCCTAGATTAATCATGTCAGGCGTCTATGAGACACCTTCCATGATTAATCTGTAAATTACAGTAAATAAACACACACACCCGAAAATCCTTTATTAGAAATAAAAAACACAAACATATACCCTGGTTAACCACTTTAATCAGCCCCAAAAAGCCCTCCTTGTCCGGCGTAATCCAGGATGATGCAGCGTCGCATCCAGCGCTGCTGCATGGAGGTGACCGGAGCTGCAGCAGACACAGCCGCTCCGGTCACCTCCACGCAGCTAATGAAGACAGCCACGTGATCAGCTGAGCTGTCACTGAGGTTACCCGCTGTCACTGGATCCAGCGGTGGATGCAGCGGTGGCCGCGGGTAACCTCAGTGACAGCTCAGCTGATTGTGCTACTCACCTCAGTTGCTGCGTGGAGGTGAGAGGAGCAGCGGTGAGTAGCGCGATCAGCTGAGCTGTCACTGAGGTTACCCGCGGCCACCGCTGCATCCACCGCTGGATCCAGTGACAGCGGGTAACCTCAGTGACAGCTCAGCTGATCGCGCGGCTGTCTTCATTAGCTGTGTGGAGGTGACCGGAGCGGCTGTGTCTGCTGCAGCTCCGGTCACCTCCATACAGCAGCGCTGGATGCAACGCTGCATCATCCTGGATTACGCCAGACAAGGAGGGCTTTTTGGGGCTGATTAAAGTGGTTAACCAGGTTATATGTTTGTGTTTTTTATTTATAATAAAGGATTTTTTCATGTGTGTGTGTTTATTTACTGTAATTTACAGATTAATCATGGAGGGTGTCTCATAGACGCCTGACATGATTAATCTAGGACTTATTGGCAGCTGTGGGCTGCCAATAACTCCTTATTACCCCGATTTGCCAACGCACTAGGGTAAATCGGGAAGAGCCGGGTACAGTCCCAGAACTGTCGCATCTAATGTATGCGGCAATTCTGGGCGGCTGTTGGCTGATATTGTTAGGCTGGGGGGCTCCCCATAACGTGGAGCTCCCCATCCTGAGAATACCAGCCTTCAGCCGTATGGCTTTATCTGGCTGGTTTTAAAATTGGGGGGGACCGCACGCCGTTTTTTTTTAATTATTTAATTATTTATTTCACTGCACAGTATAGACACGCCCACCGGCTGCTGTGATTGGGTGCAGTGTGACACCTGTCACTCAGCGTGGGGGCGTGTCTCACTGTAACCAATCATAGGCGCTGGTGGGCGGGGAAAGCAGGGAATACGAGATTGTTTAATGGGCGGCCGGCTTTTTCAAAACAGTAAAAGCCGCCGGAGCAGTGTGAATGCCGTGCAGCGCCGGGGATCGGGAATCGGTGAGTATATGAGAGAGGGCTGCTCAATTCAGTTACTCAGGAGTTTAGCGGTCACCGGTGAGTCCTTCACAGGTGACCGCTAATCAGGACGCGACACAGACAGAGCCGCAGCATGACAATGAAGTCGGGTGAAGTTCACCCGAGTTCATTCTGACAGTGCGGCTCTGTCTGTGTCTGCTGTCATCTGCCATTCAGCTCTGCTACATGGCTGTCTGTGTCTGCTGTCAGCGGCCATGTAGCAGAGCTGAATGGCAGATGACATAGTAAAAACGCATCCCTACACATTACACACGCTTGGCAAGTCAATAAATAAAAAAAAAAAAAAGGGTGCCCAATGCATACGTCACAGAACACATGATCTAAAGGATCGCACATAACATTGACCAATTTAACATAGACTACTAACGCACGTGTGACAGCAAATGAACGACCTACGTGCAATCTCATTCAATCGCATATGCGACCTGGGCGTGTCACATCGCAAACGAGATCGCATACCTAATTGTAAGGTGTAAAGCTAGCTTAAGAAAGTGAAATTTGATACATTTTTCACACAAAATATTGGATTTTGATGAAACCAAAACTTTGGGGATTGATTAGCCAACTGGCTATACGTTTGCTGGATTCTTTTTAGGGCCAAGAAAAGTGCAAAATAATAATTAAAAAAAACACATTAAACATGCCTGTCCTAACCTAAAACCTGACTACAGCTCCCGAAGGCTTCAGCACCGCAAGAGCCAAAGATAGAGGCGGAGGACCTAGCAGTTGTGGTGGCTGCAGAGACAGCATAAGGAGTCAGGTGAATTTAATGTGTTTTTTCACTTTTTCACCCCTACCTTCCTCTTTAGTATCATTTGGGGTCTGTAGAGCTCTCAGACCATAATGAGCCTCTATTCACTTTAACACTAGAACTACTGAGGTAGTCATTTTGACTACTTTGCACTATGTATTTCTATATAGGTGTCAAGAGTCCAGTAGTTCTAGTGTTAAGTTTGTACAGATCAGAAATTGAATCTGCCCTAAACTAATTTCGTTAGATTTATTCATCTCTAGTGACTAGTGATGAGCAAACACTAAAACGCCCGAGTGCTTGATATTTGAATTGAGCAAATTGGAAGCTTGGGACAGGCTCTATTTGAGTAACGAGTATAATGGAAGTCAATGGGAAACTGATGGACTCTAACGGAAGACCCTACCAGGGGGGCTAAGAGGGGCAGAAAAATCGCTAAAATGTATGGAAACAGTGCTCAAATGCAATGTGAACAACATGAAGAAGACACCTGGACACATCTCTGACAACCAGGTCACTAATGGGAACAACGTTGTAAAGGTATTACTCCACTTTTACGGACTCACAATAAAACATACAAGACCGAAGATAAAAGGGATTTTATAAGAAAAAGTTTTGGAAATATACATTCTTGTTTAATGACTTGTATATAAGGCAAAATTAAAAAGAGAAAAAATACGTTTTCTACACCCCTTATAGCCAGCCATGTCTCACCATATTTACCTGTTGCCTATTACTTTAGTAGGTGACATAGTAGATTGTAAAATAAAATTACACCCACGGGTAGACGCCTTTAAATGTATGGTTAACATTTTACTACCTTATCTGGGCATGCGGTGTGTGTGACATGGTAAAACACATGCTGTTTATTTTATGGGACGCTGAAACTCACAAAGCCTATGCAGACAAAGAAAGAACCGCCAAAATTAGAAGGAAGACGCACTCTCATAACCCTGTATTATGACTAAGGATGTTTTTACATCTGAAAAGCGTGGAATGCAATTTACTGCAGACACTGGCTATAAGGCTCACTAATTTTAATGTAATCTAATACAAAAAGACTGCAAACCTGTGAAGCTGGATTATCCTCCAAGTAAATTGGTAGAATATCAGAAGGCCATAGTCAAACAATTAGCATGACTCTAGCAGCAGACGTCATAGTTCCTTGGGCAACCAAGGAGGAGAAATGAGGGAAACATACATCAGGTACAGCTGCCTTGCTAACATGTGTAATGTGGAGTTCAAGTGTGTGGGCACATTGCACACCAGTCAGTGGGCTGGCATTTGCTGTGGAAATGGGCCCACACGTGGCATACCTTCAGAAGTAGCTCAGGCAAATCTGGATAGGTTTTCAGAAACTCCCAAACCACTAAGTTGAGCATATAGGCTAGTCATGATACGCGTATGAGCTTGCCAAGCTTCACAGATGCTTCCTCTTGCCAAATTTTCCATTAATAATTATCATCTTGCATCCACTGGAATATCACCATTTTTTTGTCTATGGTCAGCATCCCCAGTTCTCTATGTTTCAAGAGAAGCACTCCTCAGGGGTACCTTATTTGTGTCATCTTTATTGCTTGCATGGAAGCAGGTTCAGCAACATTTTCATGATATGGGTTCTAAAAATAAACGTGCGGCTGACTGTAGACGTGTGCGTGCCTCGTCTGGACCTGGGTATGGGTGATCTGGTGTGGTTTTCTACCAAGAAAATAAATCTCAAAATACCTTCATTGAAGTTGGGACTTCAGTTTATTGTTCCGTATGGATTTACTATGGTCATTAATCCTATGACTTTCCATCTGACACTACTGACTTCATTTAAAATCCATAATGTACTTATAGGTTTCTCTTAAAAAATATTTGACTTCGGGATCCTCTCTTCTCTTTCTTATGCCTTTGTTCCTAATCAATGGGTCATTAGAGTTTCGGAACACCACTCTTGAAGCCAGAACAGTGTGAACAGGTGATCAGTTAAATTGCAGATAATGCTTCAATTATGTTTATCAGCACCACACTGTCTTCCACACTTTCCAGTCTCACTAGCCAAGAGTCTGGACCACATAAACCTCACCCTGATCCTTCTTCCTCTCACCGTGGAGAGTCCCAGGAGACAAGCGAGGGTGAGGGCCACTCTTCCTTATTGTCAGATACAAAACAACCTAATTTCTGCTCCAAACTCTGATTTACAAGTTCTGTTTGCTTATTAGAAGGCAGGTGGAATGCCGAAGAATGAGATAACTTAATCCATGGAGTCCGTGGAGTTTATCAACTTTATGTGCAAACACCTGAGCTAAAGTCTTTGCATTAGGTAAGGATGGTAAGGCGATAAAATGTGTTATTTTAGAAAACATTTCAATAATTACCAAAATGACCATATTACTTACTGGACTAGTCAGGGCGTCACAGGGGACTGTACGCTCTTTACTCTTAGAGGAGGACTCAACCCCTCTTGGTTCTGGGTTCATAACGTACAGTACTGCCTCCATCAGCATCCAAAAATTCTATCACACTTCACACCACACCCTGTCAGACACACCAGTAGGCTGCTGAGCTCGAATAGGGCCACTCACCTAGGAGTCAGGCAGACTGGTGGGAGGTGACAAGTGAGTTCGGTGGTAGCCCTCGAGCAGTGAGGAGCTAGGGGGAGCGTGTGGCTCCTGGGGAGTAAAAGATTGGGTTGCAGATGGTGGTCTGGACCCGGAGGAGTCAGAGACCCAGTCGCGGGATATTGGGACTGGGTACCTGGACTTAGTCTTGGAGGACGGTCGGTAGCTCAAGTACAATAGCTGGTACGGGACCGAAAGCATGGCGGGGTACTGGACCCTAGGTCAGTGGAGTAGCTTCAAGCAACCTGGCAATTAACCTGCGGAGGATAGTGACTTTATGGACTGTCCCCATGAAGCTCAAAGATCAGGGGCACTAGCACAACGAGGGGGATAGGGCTTTCTAACCTAAGCAGCCCACAGAAATCCCAAGCGTGAACTCTTGAGAGCACAGCTCCCTTTACTCAAACACTGGGGAGCGGGGCCCGGACAGCTTTATGCTTACAGGCCACTTGGACATTTCTAAATCTATCACGGGACTGAGCACTGTGCAAAGCGTAAACGCTGGTGAGGTATTTGCGCAGGCGCGAGATTATGGGTGGGTACTTGGATGACGCTGCTGATGACAATCACAGCGCCGCCCATAATCTCGCGCCTGTGCAATCACCTCACCAGCATTCACGCTTTACACAGTGCTCAGTCCCGCTATAGTGCCACTGGGCATGCGTGAGACCTTGGGAGCACAAAGTTACATGAGGGCGGCGTCCTCATGTATGTAAATGAGCAATGGGGGACGATGAACAGCGGCAGGAGGGCGAAAAACGGACGCAATACAGCCCGCCCCAATGACCATAAAACCACATTAGCATACCAAAAGGTAAGAATTTATAACGTGTTTATTTAGGTCTGAAAGGGGGACAGTAGTAAGAGGAACCTTTTTAGAATGCAGCCCAGGAGCTGCAGAAGGGGATTCTTTTAGTTTAATTGCGAAAATTCTGCTGACAGGTTCCCTTTAAAGAAGGAAGGTTCTCATATGTAACCAACACCTGCTTTCCCCTGGAAAGACTAGCTTTTCAGCGCTTAGTCATTCACTGTGAATCTGTGGACCAACGCCGGAATTCAGCGCAATAATCTTCTGCAGCTCGATATCCCTGTTGCAGTGAATGGATCTTAAACTCGGCTAATGATGTTTTATCTGAATCATCATAGATGAGCCCAACTGCGGAGAAAAACCCATCCACCATCAACAATACAGGATAATTAGAGGGGGAGGCTGGAGTCACATAGTGTATGGCATCCGATGCGACAGCATCAGATGCAATATGCTAATGACCCTCAGCTCAGGCTCTGCTGCGAGCGTAAGCTGAGTGTCATGCAACTGTGATCCCATCTTGCGATCGGATCACAGCTGCGGAGGAGACGGAGGGATTACTCTTTCCATCTTCTCCATTGTTAGCTTGTGCATATATCGCACTGCACTCGAATGTCAACTCAGTTCAGGCCAATGTTTCACTCATAGGCTTGTATGGGTGTTAGTGATGAGACACCCGCAGACAATCTCAGCATGACGAAAAACTTGCAGATGTGAGTTGCCCCATTGTTCTAAATGGGGCCGAGTGCGATGTGAGATTTTCTCCCAATTCACTCGTGCGAACCATACACCAGTGTGCCTCTGCCCTGCGTAAAAGACCCACGTTTGTGGTCCACACTCAAAAGAGAGACAAAATTCTGACATGCTCATCCTCACTACCAGAGGAGTGGGGATGTAAATGGGAATATAACGTACATGCCTCTCTGAATGTAGAAAATTGACTGCGCCCCCCCCACCCAAATCTTTCTGGAGAAGCAGTTCAGGCTCTGATGATGCAGAGACCAGAACAGATTGCACCGGTGTGGCGGACTGAGCTTGCTGCTATACTGCACCTTTTAATTCAGCCACCTAAAGTGACAAGGTTTGCAATTGTCTCAGTTGTGCAGCAACCAGATCCATGCTGAAATGTAATGAAAGTAGGGGCAGATATAGGAGTAGGATGGCAACACAGATAAAGACAGAAAAGTTAAAATCCAAAACTCAGACACACTGCAAGCTCACAGGAACAAACAGTAAGAAACTAAGGAGAAAAGCAAAAGAAGTAAGGCAGAAAGAAAAGGACAACAAAGGTTAACACCACAAATACTCACAGTAATAAAGTGCTATAACCACTAGTAAGTCAGGATCACACCATCAGACCAGTATAGACTAGCTATAGCTGGCATTAATGGAATTGTCCAGACAGCTTATATAGGAGGGACGCAAATGTGTCTGGCTCCCCCACAGCATGTGATCAAAGAAAATTTACAAACAGCCCAGCAGGGATTAATTCTTGCTAGTTTCATATGAACTAGAAGTCTGTGGGTTGAACCCAAGTCTCCTTATGCTGATCACAGACATCAGAGAAGTTAACAGGCAGAGTGCAAGAATCTGTAGTCTCCACAGATCTTGACTCCATCGTGACAGTTGGCGATGCCCACAAAAACCATCAGCAGCACATCCACTTCCCCGCCCCTTACCACATGCCTTGCACAGTTTAAATTAGGTAGATACTAAATATGCCTGCAAATTTTTCACTATTAATAGGGAAAAGAAAGTATTTAGCCCTGAAAAAGACTTTTGTTTTTAGGTTGCTGCAACAGTTTAAATAAGAATGGACTGGAAGGCAATAAACCCTGCCTACATGCCTCTAAACCAAAACTATCCCTCCTCCACCAGCTGTCCCTACACTGAGTGCAGGTAACAGTAGTTTATCTAAAGAAAGGACAGTAGGTTTCCCTGAAAAGGACTTTTGTTTAAATGCTGCAGTAGCGGTATACAATTACTGCAATGCCAATTTAACACTGCATATATGCTTGATCTAAAGTCAGCTATCCCTCCTACATCAACTCTCTTAGGCCTCTGTCACATGTACGTGAAAATCATGCACGTGCCGCGAGACACGTATTTTCCCTGCCTGTTGCGTTTGGTAAGTACGTGTCTCCGGTACGTGCGGCCCACATGTGTTCTACGTGTGCTATCCGCGATAACACACAGAGAACCGGTAATTTGCATACTCGCGTGGTCCTTGCTGCTGTCCAGGGTTACTGATTTTCGGTTTTCAGCCCTGCCCACTCCTCGCTGCTGCTGCTTCCGTCCGCAGTGAAGTGAATATTAAATGAGCATAATGAGCGGCGGTCGGCAGCAAGTGACAGCAGCGGCAGAGACAGGAGAGCTGGAGAAGGTGAGTAAAGATTTGTTATTTTTTCTCTGGCACGTGAGTTTTCCCCGGCGCGTGCCACACGGGACCGCATCCACACTACATCCGTGTGTTATTGGTGCGGGCCGTGTGAAGCCCGTGATGTCGGAGAAAAACAGACATGTCAGCATGAGAAACACATGGACACATGTAAGTACGGAACGGACACATGTTCCGTTCCAAAATACTTGCATGTGTCCAAACCATTAAAAATACATAGTGTGTACGTGTACGTGTGTACGTTTCTCCGGTATGTGAGAAAACTGTCAAACACGTACCGGAAGCACGAACGTGTGACAGAGGCCTTACACTGCTTCCAGAGCACAGTGGGCTGAGCATCGAGTCACCGGGTCTTATATAAGACCGGATGACGCAATGCTGCTGGCCAGTCACAATAATGCCAGTAGCCGGCATGTCTGTGGCATTACTGTGTATTGCAGGCAATCCCCACATGTTAATTGGCTGTCTAAAAGCTGTGAAACATGGAGGACAGGGGACCCAGCATGGTGCTTCAGCACCCACGATTACCGATCAAGTAACGCGTGTCTCGAGTACTCCGATGCTTGATCGCGTATCCTGCGGTGATAAGCACCCTCGCTCATCACCACTAGTGACTCTATTATTTCAAGGTGTAGTCTAATAGGCAGATCTTTCATACAGAGCATAAATAAGCCCCTTACCTTTTAGGATCTCAGTAATGAGAAGGCATTTACTAAAATAAATTCTCTAAAAATGCAGGAATGTTAAAGAGGCGCACAATCCATGGCAACAAAACCAAGCAATCATACCACAATGGGAAGATAATATGCAATGATAAACCATTAACGTAATAATGGCTACTGTTGTCAGCATAATCCCTAAATAAATGACTATCCTGATTTCTATCCACCTAATTCATAAACACATTTGCTTTAAGGATCATTGATGTGCTGTGTTTCCATGGAAACATATACTGAATCATTGTGCATAATGAAACACTAGGAAAGTTGATGGTTCATGGCTGTATTAAGGCGCCTCAAAATCTACATTTTACTAAATCTTGCCACTTATTGCATTACTTGGTCCCTTGTTGTCACTTATAATGCAACATATCATAAATGTATCTTTTGCACGGATTTGCCATGAGTCTAGATGCAGAATACATAGTCTGCAGTGTGTATATATATATATATATATATATATATATATATACAGTGAACTGATATCAGCTATTGCAATGAAACCGTACAGGATGTCTGCTTCATCTATTGCCTGGATTTAAGTAACCTAGTAAGCAGCGCTGTAGCTATACGAGATATATAAAATCTTGGTAAAAAAAAAACCCAAAACAATTTAAGCGTAGGGATCAATGATACATACCTGTGTGCTATTCTTTTCTATGACTGTCATCCTTACAACAAAATGGTTTGAAGGGAAATGATTGTGAAATGACTGTGTCTAAATGTAAATTTTCATTTTGCCTCGATCTTGCCGAGGTTGTTATGCTAATAATGAGTTTTGTGTATTTTTTTTTTCTCATTGGAATGCATTCTTGAAAATCAGATAAACGAGCATCTGTCATAGGGACACCAGCGCATGTAGTAATGAAGCATGTGCTCCTGTGACTCCCAATGCTCCAGCTCCGGCTGCACAATTAGGCTGATGGCCAGACCAAGAGGTCCAGGACCTTCTTAACTATAGGCACAATGTACGTGCTGGCATCAACGGAAAGATGTTATTTTTCAACCAAAGCATAAATGCTAAAAATTAAAACTAATACATTGTCATGCTGCTTATATTTACTTATAACCCACAAGAATATTCAATATGTGCAATATCATGGTGGTTCATGCTTGATTGTTATGATGTCTTAGAAGATGTCACATGCGTGGGATATCAGACTGTTGCATGTTCTCCCATTAAAAAAATACATAAATGCACATACATACATAAAAATTACTAAAAATAATGGATTTATTCCTGTGATTGAGCTCTTTTAAGGACATTGAGAGCTCAATTAATAGGGATGCTAGAGGTGGTGTCCAATACAAGGTATATACTGTAGGGAATCAGCTCTGGAAGGCAATGGCAGGGGCGCAGCAAAGAGGCATACATTGGTGTCTGAGTCCAAAAAGGTCAGTGTTTTATTTACACTTGACAAAAACCCATAAATGCACAGTCTTAAGCGGGCTTTACACGCTACGACATCGCTAATGCGGAGTCGTTGGGGTCACGGAATTCGTGACGCACATCCGGCCGCATTAGCGATGCCGTTGCGTGTGACACCGATAAGCGATTTTGCATCGTTGCAAAAACGTGCAAAATCGCTAATCGGCGACACGGGGGTCCATTCTCAAATCTCGTTACTGCAGCAGTAACGAGGTTGTTCCTCGTTCCTGCGGCAGCACACATCGCTGCGTGTGACGCCGCAGGAACGAGGAAGCTCCCCTTACCTGCCTCCCGGCCGCTATGCGGAAGGAAGGAGGTGGGCGGGATGTTACGTCCCGCTCATCTCCGCCCCTCCGCTGCTATTGGGCGGCGGTTCAGTGACGTTTCAGTGACGTCGCTGTGACGCCGCACGGACCGCCCCCTTAGAAAGGAGGCGGTTCGCCGGTCACAGCGACGTCGCCGGACAGGTAAGTATGTGTGACGGCTGTGGGCGATGTTGTGCGGCACGGGCAGCGATATGCCCGTGTCGCGCAACAGATGGGGGCGGGTACCCACACTAGCGATATCGGGACCGATATCGCAGTGTGTAAAGTAGCCTTTACTTCAGAGCAGGATACAAAGGAAAAGCCCAGCTTTGTAGCAGCATAAGTCCCAGACCTGACAGTGCATTTAAATGTAGTTTACATCTACAAAGTCTACTTCAGATCTCCAGCCCAACCACCCACACACTGAGAGGTTCTGGCTGTCTATTTATGCTGTGCTAATCATAGACCTGTGCACATCAGCCACTGCCACAAAACCTGAACTGGCAGAGAAGATCCTGGCCAGGATTAACCTTTTGTCTTCTGCTCTCCAGTGCAAAAGGCACACACTAGGAGGAATATAGCTTCCATCAAACACCATACCCTTTACTGCGTCAAAATACATACAACTGAAGCACCAAAAGGCATATTTTACTCTCTACCCATAGACTTGCATGGATACTTTCTCCACCCATTCACTATCATAGCTACAATAAATAATATCTTATTTATTCATTACACCACATGAAGTATCCCAAGATATATAGTACGGGCTGTACTACCCGGCTTCGCCTGGGTTAATAACTGCTGTTAACAAAATAGAATGTATTAACAAAAATGTATTCTGCACACAAAAACCACAAAACAAATAGATAGAAATGTAATTATAATGTCTGTCTCCCCCTCTGTATATATCTCTCTGTCTCTATCTCTTTGTCTATCTGTCTCTTTCCCTGTCTGTCTATCTATCTCTTTCCCTGTCTGTGTATCTATCTCTGTCACTTTCCCTGTCTATCTCTTTCCCTGTCTGTCTCTTTCCCTCTCTTTCCCTGTCTGTCTCTTTCCCTGTGTCTGTCTCTTTGTCTGTCTCTTTACCTGTCTTTGTCTGTCTCTTACCCTGTCTGGCTCTTTCCCTCTCTTTCCCTGTCTCTGTTTCCCTGTGTCTGTCTCTTTGTCTGTGTCTGTCTGTTAACCTGTCTCTCTCTTTCCCTCTCTTTCCCTGTCTGTCTCTTTCCCTGTCAGTCTGTCTCTTTGTCTGTGTCTGTCTCTTTGTGTCTGTCTCTTACCCTGTCTATGTCTGTTTCTTACCCTGTCTGTGTCTGTCTCTTTCCCTGGCTGCATTGTGACACACCAACATTCCATATAAGGGCGTGGCTGCGCATTCTTCTGAAGTTCTGGCTGCACTGTGGCTCCCAGCTCCATTCGCTTTAATGGAGCCAGGTTTTTTGTCGAATAACTGTAAAGCGCGGGGTTAAAATTTCCCCTCAAAACATAGCCTATGACGCTCTTGGTGTCCAGACGTGTGAGTGTGCAAAATTTTGTGGCTGTAGCTGCAACGGTGCAGATGCCATTCCCGAACATACACACACACACATACACACACACATACACACATTCAGCTTTATATATTAGATTTAATAGACAACCATAGTTTAAGTATAGCACAGTATTTAATACAACCATCAGGGTGAATAACTTTCTAATGTATATTGGAATGTACTCAACACCTATTATCGAACAATGTACTGTATTTATCCAGCTAGCTGCCACTTTTTCAGATACTTCCAGATTTTAGAAGAAATTTTATATACAACAAATCAGTCTTTTATGAACGCTGGCCACAGCCTTCCTATTAGCAAGTTCCTGCCCACCCATAAAATTGTAAGCTTTTCAATGGAATTTAGGTAGGGATCCGGCAAAGAGATACACCTTGACGTTGGCTGCTGGGCTCACATAAAACAGGCTTTTTATGCGTTACATATCTCAATTATGAAATTTATTTCCTTAGCAATAATACATGTCTAAATTCCTGTATTTTATGTGTGCATTACTTAGCATTTCAGAGTGCAGCTGTTTATCTGTTAGAGTATGTTTTTATGTTCAGAATGCACCTGTTCACATTTGTCTGTTAGGAAACAGCGTCACTTTTCTCATTTTAGATTGTAGGGTCATGCCTTTTGACTGAGCACTCCTTTTCAGCAGATTAAGGCAATTTTAAATTTCCTATTGGCAGGTTTCTGCCTGCCCATAAAGTTGTAGGCCTTTTCTAGGATGGGTAGAGGCATTAGGTAGGGCCCAGCAAAAAGAGATACCCCTTGATGCTGGCTGCAGAGGTCACATAAAACTGGTTTTCATAAAATTACTGTGATGACAGAATAAGGGGTCATCAACTGACCCCTGGCTGTCATGACAACTCACCGGTGTCATGGAAGTGCCGATGATGGGATAGAACAGTGTACCCCCTTGCGGCACATTAAATGCTGCTGGCAGAGATTGACAGCTGCATTTAACAGGTTAGCAGCAATGGGCAGAGTGACACTCCACCTGAGCCTGTTAAAGGTACTTGTTGGCTGATTTAACCAGCTGACATGTGCAGGGAAAGATGCGGGGTCATTGTGCGTGCCCGCATCAGAGCCAGGGAGGTAGTACATAATTCATTGTTAAGGAATTAAAAATGATTCTTCCTCTAAGACCAGGTTTATACTGTACTAGAGCAACATAAATGGAGTCCTGGAAACATTTATCAAGTGTATTTGTATCATTTACACAATAATTAGCATTCATTGGTTAAAGGGAATTTTTCACCAGGTTTTTGCTGCCCCCTCTTGGAGCAGCATGATGTAGAGGCAGAGACTGTAAAGCTGGGGTCACGAGAGAGAATTGGCTCAATTATGTTAATGACACTCCGATCAAACTCTGATCAGATTTTGATCCAATTGTAAGCATAGTATGATCTGATTCTCTTAGATAATGTCCATATTACACCACCCAGACCACTTATTGACAGCTTTCTGAATACTCTGTGCATAGGCAGAAAGCTGTTAATCAGTGGTGGGGACAAGATTATACAGATCGTATTAATATGGAGGACAATATAGCAGCAGTGCTAATAGTCCTCTAGTAAATTTATCAAAACTACACTAAGCAGCCCAGTAAATGATACATCGCTGGAATCAGGTTCTCTTTATTCATATTATGCTGCTCTGAACGATTGTGGAATAAACCTGGTGACAGTCCTTTCTAATTCTCTGAATGGTCAGTGAAAAACTAGAGCATCTGCTTCATTGAGAGAAACAGGAAGAGAAGCTAGTTGTAATGTGATAGTAAATATGAAAATTGCATATGAGTGGTCAAAAGCCTTACAGTGAGTACATTACCTGCTGATAGGATTGGGCATGCTATAGTGATTAATGTTATAATTAAAGGTGTAATGCAGGTTTGATGAAAGTCTGTAGTCACTATGTGACTGCAGAATCCTTATATCGCAAGCACTGCATGCTGTCAATATTCTTTAATGTCGGCAAGAGCGTTCGTTCATGTGACCGCAAGTATGTTGCCATACTTCTGGCCACATTGTGACTATATGTGCTGGCCCTTGCTCAATACAAGTGAGTTGAGCGAGACTGTGCACGTCTAGTTGGAATGTGACCACATGTATGCACATTGCATACTTGCGGTTACATGACCTTCTACTCTCACCTCCGGCATCGGAGAATACTGACAGAGTGCAGTGCACTTGCTGTGAGAACTCAGAAGGCTGCAGATTTTCATCTCAAACCTGGACAAGCCCTTTAATGCTCCTAACATAAACACAAATGTAGTAACCCTTAACTTGTCGGATGGCAAAATATTTTATTAACAATGTCAAGTATAATGTAATCTGACAAGTTATGATTTTTATATGTGAATAGGATCATAACTAATAATAGCACAGAAATATAAAACCAGAACCCACATCAGTGCAGAAACACAGCATCACAACCCCCATCAGTATAAAAATACATCACCAGAACCCCCATCAGTGCAGAAACACAGCATCACAACCATCAGTACAAAAATACATTACCAGAACCTCCATCAGTTCAGGAATACATCACCAGAACCACTATTAGTACTGCAATATATAACCAGAACCACCATAAATACAGGAATACATCACTAGAACCACCATCAGTGCTGCAATACATCACTAGAACTACCATACATTACTAGAACCCCCATTGGTACAGGAATACATCACCTGAACATCACCAGAACCCCACCAGTAAATAAATACATCAGCAGAACCTCCATCAGTACAGGAATACATCAAAAGAACCACCATCAGTACAATAATACATCACTTGAACCCACATCAGGACAGGAATACATCACTAGAACCACCATACATCATTTGTCATGGCTCGACTTCAGGCTCAATCCAGGGACCTCTTCTTTGTGTGGTCAATTTTCCTTTCCATTGGACTAAAGCATGTTTTGTCTTGGTTCAACTGCTATTAGTTCTCTGGTATTTCCTTTCCTTTGCCTTTGTGTTTTATTATATTTCTACTCAGGTGTGTAAACATGTTTTTAGCCCTGTGTCTGACCCTCTGCCTGTGTACACTTCTTTTATATTTATTGGTGTTTTGTGTTATGTTTGGTTTATAGTTTAGGGAACAGTTAAGGACACTTAAGGGTGCTTTACACGCTGCAACATCGCTAGCGATAGCTAGCGATGTCGTGCGCAATAGCACCCGCCCCCGTCGTTCGTGCAACAGTTGATGATCGCTGCCATATCAAACATTATCACTGCGGCAGGATCACACGCACATACCTGTTCAGCGACGTCGCTGTGACCGCCGAACAATCCCTCCTTCAAGGGGGAAGTGCGTTCGGCGTCAGAGCGACGTCACTGCGGTGTCACTAAGCGGCCACCCAATAGCAGAGGAGGGGAGGAGATGAGTGGCCGTAACATGCCGCCCACCTCCTTCCTTCCTCATTGCCGGTGGACGCAGGTAATGAGATGTTCGTCGTTCTTGCGGCGTCACACATAGCGATGTGTGACGCCGCAGGAACGACAAACAACCAGCGGCATGCACCACCAACGATATTATGAAAAGGAGCGACGTGTCAACGATCAACAATTTTTGACGTTTTTGTGATCGTTGATCGTCGCTCCTTGGTTTCACACGCTGGGATGTCGCTAACTGCATCGGATGTGAGTCACTAACGACCTGACCCCGACTTTATATTGTTAGCGATGTTGCAGCGTGTAAAGCACCCTTTAGGGTCAGCCGACATTGAGTGGGGAAGCCATTGCGTAAAAGCTGCTTTACATGCAACGACATCGCTAACACGATGTCGTTGGGGGTCACGGAATTCGTGACGCACATCCGGCCTCGTTAGCAACGTATTGCGTGTGACACGTACGAGTGACCGCTAGCATGCAAAAACACTAACCTTATCGTTGATCGTTGACACGCTGTCCAGTTCCCAAATATCGTTGCTGCTACAGGTACGATGTTGTTCGTCGTTCCTGCGGCAGCATGCATCGTTATGTGTGACATCACAGGAACGAGGAACCTCACCTTACCTGTGGCCACCGGCAATGAAGAAGGAAGAGGGTGGGTGGAATGTTACGTCCCGCTCATCTCCACCCCTCTGCTTCTATTGGGCGGCCGCTTAGTGACGTCGCTGTGATGCCGAACGAACCGCCCCCTTAGAAAGGAGGCGGTTTGCCGGTCACAGCGATGTCGCTAGGCAGGTAAGTAGTGTGACGGGTCCGAGCGATGTTGTGCGCCACGGGCAGCGATTTGCCCGTGACACACAACCGATGGTGGCGGGTACGCACGCTAGAGATCTCGCTAGCGAGATCGCAGCGTGTAAAGCGCCCTTAACTTTTGAGTGCCAACCTCTGTGTTCAGGCAGGGATGAAACAGGGTCAGGTTTAAAGTACTCCTAGCCTATATAGGGACCTGTGGTTAACTTCTACCCTGGTTTGTTCATCCCCGTGTGAGTGGAAGAGCTCAGTTGTAGCACAATACCGGAATACATCACCAGAACCCTTATCAGTACAGAAATACATAATCAGAACCTAATATATTATACCCCTCATCCGCTCCACATATTGTCTTTTAAAATATTTCCTCCTACCCATTCTGGGATCTCAAATGTCTCCTCCACCCATACTGTCTCTTCACAAGAATGATGACTACAACACATTTTCTGTTTCTTCAGTTCCATTAAAGGACTAACTTTCTGATTTTGCGTCATTGTGCCTATTTATCCCTGGAGAAAGATATCAGCAGTGTGTTCAGTTGACCTGATCACACTGCTGATGTCACACTGACTTTGAAGTGCCGGCAGTCAGGACTTCAATTGGTCTCGCGTCTGAAAGTCGCGAGTGCAATTGAATGCTCGGAGATGACATGTAACACGTACTGTCAGCCAGTTCAATTCCACAGCTGGCTCAGAGAATGGCTGAATTCCACTTTGGGGGAGTAGCAAAATGGAGTCACCTGGGTGGCTCTTCGGACTGCAGCATCCAGGGCCCCGAGGCGCTCCCTGTTGGCTGCCCCTGAAGTAAATGCACTGCCTTCCCCCCCTAGATATGCCCCTGCCCCCATATGCTTGAACGCTTGGCCAATTTTTCAAGTGTTTTCAGTGGGCAAAGGTGAGAAAACCACTTCCAGACTGTTCTGTCAGTGGCTTACCTCCCTGATAACAGAAGGATCAGGTGTTTCAATTACCTGATTGTTATCTCCCATGACATGGTGTGAATGCAGCCTTCTAATACCCTAATTATTTTCATGTACATCATAAAATGAAATATGAAGATAGATATAATGTGAGAATCAAATGGAAACATCTTTGTCCTTTGATATTAGGATCGAACTTTCAGTAAATACTCAGGCTTGTGTACATGGGGGTCTGTGTTTGCACACTTCCATCTGGCAACCACACATTAGTAAAGATCCTCTCTTGTCCTAACCAGAGCTGCCATAGCAACAAGACGTTACAGGAGGAAATGCAAACAAGTGTCATTTACTCAACTGCAAAAAACCCATGAAGCACAGTTTACATGGGACTTGTGTATTCATTTTTGTATGTACTGACGTGAGATTTACTAATTGTTTTTCCCTACCTGCCTGCTTAAATCATTCATCTACCTCTAACCTCTTATATAAAGAATTTCTGTTTGAAGTAAAAGACACAATCCTGTGTTACTATTCTTTATTCAGCTATTTCTTAGCAATGTTTGTGTTTTCTCACTTTGTTTATAAAAATAACATCCAGTAGCAGTGAGTTTATGTTCTAAATTGGTAAAGGGAACCTGCCACGTTGTGCGCTCAGTCCTATCTGTGTAGAAGGAGAAGGTGAGTAGAATGAGTTATAGATTTGTTGGAAAAGAATAAGAGAAACTTGGAAGGTATTCATTGAAATCCCCGGTGTTTAGACATCTGTACCGTAGTTTTTGGATTACAAGACACCCTTTTCCTCCCAAAACTTTGGGAGGAAAATTGTGGGGTGCGTCTTAAAATCTGAATGTAGCTTACTGGGAGGTGGAGAATTGGCGCGGGGTTCTGTGTGGTGATGCGGCCGGCTGCCTCTCTGTGTGGGCATGCGACCGGCTGGCTGCCTCTCTGTGTGGGCGTGCGGCAAGCTGGCTGCCTCTCTGTGTGGGCGTATGGCTGTCTGTACCAGCGGCAGTGGAAGCTGCAGTGGCTGTATGGCAGGTGTCCTAGATGCTCTGGCTTCATATGATGCCATCCGAAATCAGCGCGTGCGCAGATGGAGCTCTCGGCTGAGTATATATTAGCTCACACATACACATATAGACAGGTCATGTGACTGACAGCTGCCGTATTTCCTTTGTGGTACATTTGCTGTTCTTGCAGTTTGGCTGCTTATTAATCAGATTTTTATTTTTGAAGGATAATACCAGACTTGTGTGTGTTTTAGGGCGATTATGTGGTGAGGTTGGTGTATGTGTGGTGAGATGTGTGCTGAGGGTGGTATATGTGTTCAAGCACGTGGTAGTGTGTGGGGCATTTTGTGTGTGTTCATATTCCCGAGTGTGGTGAGTATCCCATGTCGGGGCCCCACCTTAGCAACTGTACAGTATATACTCTTTGGCGCCATCGCTCTCATTCTTTAAATCCCCCTTGTTCACATCTGGCAGCTGTCAATTTGCCTCCAACACTTTTCATTTCACATTTTCCCCATTATTTAGATAGGGGCAAAATTGATTGGTAAATTGGAACACGTGGGGATAAAATTTCGCTTCACAACATAGCCTATGACGCTTTCGGGGTCCAGACGTGTGATTGTGCAAAATTTTGTGGCTGTAGCTGCGACGGTGCAGATGCCAATCCCCGACATACATACATACACACACACACACACACATACACACGCACACACACATACACACGCACACACACACAGTCAGCTTCTTTATATATTAGATATACTGTATATATATATATATAGGACCTCAGTGGGTGGTCATACTCGGTGATTGACAGTTATCTCTGCATGCACGGTAAAAACAAGGAAATGTCAATCACTGGATTGCCTACTGTCCATTATGTATGCAAACGCCAGGGATGATGTCAAATAATAAATTACGAGTTTTAACAAACTTTTCCAACAGAAATGTATAGCAATCTTATCAGCTCCTCCTGCTCTATAACATTCTGCCTCCAGAATTCTCTACTTATGAGCTGATTTTAATAGAAGTACAATCAGAGGAAGGAAGAGGATGTGTATGAAGGAAAACAGAAGGTGAAATATTACATAGAAATCCATCTGTTCAGAAATGCCTATAATCTACAATGACGTCACTGCTTCACTACCGTGCGGAGCTGCCATCCGACCACCGTGCAGAGCTGCCACCCGACCACCGTGCGGAGCTGCCGCCCGACCACCGTGCGGAGCCGCCGCCCGACCAACGTGCGGAGCTGCCGCCCAATCTAAACCCCACCTACTGTCTCCTCCCCAAATTCCTATAGAATGTAAGCCCGCAAGGGTAGGGCCCTCTTCCCTCTGTACTAGTCTGTCTACTGTAACTTGTATATGTATTTTGTATGTAACCCCTTCTCATGTACAGCACCATGGAATTAATGGCGCTCTATAAATAAATAATAATAATAATCTAAAAAATATATTGACCTACAGATATGGGGTAAATCTGCAGATGAATAGTTTTATGATGCCGTGCATCTGCCACACTGAGAGCCCCACTGTCAGGAGGAAATTAACTTTATTCCACCGAGCAGCCTTGGCCTTTAGTATTAGGGGCTTGGCTGGCACGGTATCAGTTATCACACAGTGCATAGTGAGCGGTGGCTGTAACTGCTTCCTCACCACTGACTGTCAGCTGGCTTTGTACTAATGCAATGCTGTCAGTCAGTGCAGCTGGCATGGTTAAAGCTTCTGCTCACTATGCACAAATCGATGACTGAAACCATGCCGGCCATATGCCTAGGACTGAAAGTCCGAGGCTCCCGGCAGTGGAGCTCACAGTGCGGTAACCGCATGCTGTAAAAATGTCATTAACCTGCATATTAACCCCATATATATGCAGGTTAATAGCATTTTTTTACAAGACAGGTGCCCTTTAAAACTTTCCACTTATTGATTCAGAGGAAGAAAATAGCCCCATGAGCCAATGCACTAAAATTTCCTTTCTGGATTAATTCATGTTACTTTATTGTAAAAAAATATTTAACCCCTTAACTTTTGGGCTATTTTTCTTTTCTGAGCTTTCATTTTTTAGTCCCCTCCTTCCAAAAGCCATAATGTTTTTATTTTTCTGTTAACATAGCCGTATGTGGCTCCTCTGCTATTGGGCGGCTGCCGTGTGACGTCGCTGTGACGCCGCATGAACCGCCCCCCCTTAGAAAGGAGGCGCATCGCCGGCCAGAGCGACGTCGCAGGGAAGGTAAGTCCATGTGACAGGTGTTAGCAATGCTGTGCGCCACGGGCAGCGATTTGCCCATGACGCACAACCGACGGGGGCGGGTACGCTCGCTAGTGATATCGGTACCGATATCGCAGCGTGTAAAGTACCCTTTACTAACATAAAAGTATTACAGGTTCACTGCTCACGTGACTGCTTCTGTGATAAGCAGCTCACTGACTATCGACAATGTATACAGAGAGCTGTGATGTGGGTGGGGCTAGCTTTCTGAGGTTTGCTACAATTATGGCTGGTAGATGTGTGTCGCCCCTGAGGCTTCAGTCGCCATAAAGGCACTGCACTGATCCAGAAGTGTGGTATCCCATCCTGAGTATGAAGAAGGTCATCCACCGTTATGCACATGAAACACACACAATACCTCACTTAGCAGCTCTCCACTAGGTCAGGGTTAGGGCTTAGTTCCATTAATGCTATCTATAGCCACCACACTACTGGTGATGGTTCCTCCCTCTGCCTAATCCAACAGGGCCTGGGGGTGGAGTCTAGGTAGTTTGGGACACTGTGGTGTCAGTTGGAGAGAAGAGAGGTTTAGGATTGAAAACCTGTGGCCTGGAGCTGATGCAGCTCGGCCCGGACAGAAGGGGTCCTAGAGGCCACGGGAAGTGCGCCATACTCCCGTGGACGCGTTCCACATACTGCAACGGAGTGGAAGGACTTGGCCGCAGATCGGGGACTTGTCCCTAGGCTAGAGGAGAAGAACCAACGTGCTCTGCTAGTAAAACCATGAGATAAACAAAAAGCCTCATAACCAGTATATATGTATGTAACCAACAAGAGCCTCCTCGAGTGAGGGGCCCCGTGGTAAACACCTACTCCTAGGGAAACATGAAAAAAATGGAGAACATGGAGTATATAAGGTGCAAAATTGTTACAAAGTTTATTAGATTAAATGATCACAATGACACACAAACAATCAAGGCCGCTTCCCGGGCGGTCGGCATCCGGGAGACGCCAACGGCAAACAGGCCGCGACTTCCTGCGTCCGGCAAGAATTGGACTTTCTCGCCCGGCCAAAGCGTATGGAGTCGTTTGGGCAGCCCCTCCATATCCAGATGGACTCTATTATAGAAGTAGTCATCTCCGGTCTCTACTTCTCGGATGAACCCGTATCCCTCCTGCTGGTTAAACTTTACCACCACTCCGGTGGTGAACTGCAGGGCCAGCTCCTCGCCGCCGGGACCGGACAACATTTCCCGGACGACGGTTTCAGCCATCAGGCGTTCTCTGACAGGGTCGGGTACCGGGGATGGAGCTCTGGGGTGCTGCACAGGGGAAGGGACGATGACCGGCTCCCACACGAAGCCCAGATGATCTTCCTCCAGCCGCTCAGCTAGCTCTTCGGCCGGCACTCCATATGAGGCAGTTGATGTAGCAGCGAGGGCGCCCGGCTGTGGGGTCTCCCAAGGGGAATGTGTGATCCCCGGAATCCGGTCTCCTACTGGGGGCTGTGTGGCATACGTTGCCCGGACCTCCGTGATCGTGCCTCCGGTCTTTGCATCCCACGTGGTCTTCCAGGACACCTTTTTGGGCCGCGTGGAACCTCCCGGTCCAATCGGCAGGTCCACAAGGGATGCTTCACTTGCAGCCGCGAACTTAGGCCGCCCCCGGCCTAGACTGACCAGAGCCATGGTGGTAGCAAGCTCTTCCGGTTGTCCCGACATCTCCATATCTGTCTCTGTTGGCTGTATGACCAATGGCGACGGTGTCAAAGTTGAGACTGAGGGAAGAGGAGGCGGGCCTTCGTTTCCCGCTCTTAAACAGAATCCTCCCCCAGCCTCGTGCATCCTCTTGACTCCTCCGCGGCGGTACTTCTTTCTCTTCCGAACACCGCCCACTTCGTATGTCTTCTTCAATGCCCTGGGACTGGCGCCTCCCTTCTTTGGGCGGAGTACTCTGTACCTCTTCCTCGGCACCGGCCAGCCCCAGGCTCTTCTTTCGGCGCCAACTTTTCGCGCCTTTTCTTCCTCAGCTTCACAGATGACGGCCCTCTCGCCGCCATCTTGTGCCCGGTCCAACGCCTTGGGCACTTCTTCCTCCCACCATGGGACTGGAAATCTTCTCTCGTAGCCCGGATACGGTGCACTTGGCACCACTTGATCTCCGGCTTCTCGGGTTCCTGGCAGGGGAATCGCATCCTGCCGACTACGCCACATGAAGTGATGAGCCAGGGAGGCCTCTGGCTGTGTAGTCGTCGCAGCAGTGAATTCTAGGCACACCCCTGGCTCTATCACTCCTTCAATGTTGGGGACTAGCTTGGTGGGACAATGGGTGTCAGTATCTTCGTCGGAAGGTACACAAACAGTCCTCAGGCAGAAGTTGATGCCAATAAAAGATAACATTTATTTTGCACAGATACAATCCGGTCAGCAGATTTCGGCAATTCCTGTGGAGCTGGGGACAACCTGCCCAAACGCGCCCTCTAGTGGGGATATGCCCTGGGTACTCCGCTTCTCCGGGCTCCCACTCCTAGGTCAAGCACACACCGGACCCACACCAGCGGAATCAGACCTTGAGTTTGCGTACTCCTCCGTTACTCCGGCGTCCCCTGATGTTCCGCTCATACACACTGCCACCGATGGTCACACACTGCTGTCCCGGATCCGACTACCCTTCCACACACACAGACCTTCCCTAGTCATCCAGCCGACTCCTCCTTCCCCGGTGGCAACAGCCGTCCCACCCGGCCACTAGGGGGTGCCCTAACATTAGAATACAATACAATATAAAAAAAAATACAACACTTTTATTAATAACATTTCCGGATGATGTTTCCTTTGTAGGGGTTATGAGCACCCACTACAGTAATATATGGAGGCGGTATATTGGCATTTTTTGATTCTCGAATGTGGTATTATTGGTATATTGACCTTGGTTTAGTGGGTTTTACTCAGTAATAGTATGGGGATGAAATTTGTGTTTCGGTATATACATGACTATTATTTAGATGGATTATTTAGAAAATCTTATAGCTGTGTGGTTTTTTTTCTACATTTACATTTTGTATTTATATTATTTTATTTTTTAGGGACCTAGCACAGACTCCACGCTACTGGGACCCAGCTAAGCAACATACTAGTGTGTGTATATAAGGAGAGGGGACACAGGTCCAAATTTTGCCAATGTGTCATAATTCCAAGAAATCTCCCCCTTGCTGCCAGATGAATTTGCCCCCTAATTAATGCTTTTTCACAATGGCATCTTAGCTGCCTTGCAGTGGTTGCTTCAATCACAAGGGGTGAGATGCTATAGCCATAACACAAGTTCTTCAATTTGTAATATTGCTGCTTTAAAAAATCCTGAACTTTGCCATATGTGTGTAACCAACCAGAGAATGAAATGGAGCTTGTCAGAGTCTGAAGTTCTTAAAGAAAACTGAGCTGCCATTTACGCCCTATTTACGGAACACTAAAGTAAGGAATCAATAATGTTTTTTAAAATAGAATTGCCATTGTGTAAGAAGCTAAATGAAAATTTCACAACAGTAACAATAATCTGTAAAGTACTTTTTCTCACAAGGAACTCAAAGAATAATCTCTGAGGAAACTGATACATTTATTTAATGTCCTAATGGCAGTATGTGAACTGGAAACAGAATAAATCCTGATGGCACTTCATGTTTTGAGGCATCTGATAAGAACAGGTAGTGACCAAGACATCCTCTTTGTGGTCTATTATCAAGGAAGGAACTAAAGCTGGGTTCACACATAGCGATAGCGACAACGACGTCACTGTTACGTCACCATTTTCTGTGATGCAACAGCGACCTTGTAAGTCGCTGTTATGATCGCTGCTTAGCTGTCAAACAGCTGACGCAGCAGCGATCATAATGACACGCGTCGCTGTGCTACATGTGCAGAGAGCAGGGAGCCAGGCACACTGCTTAGCGCTGGCTCCCTGCACTCCTAGCTACAGTACACATCGGGTTAATTACCCGATGTGTACTGCAGCTACATGTGCAGAGAGCAGGGAGCCGCGCACACTGCTTAGCTAAGCGGGAGCTGGCACTGGCAGCGAGAGCGGCGGATGCTGGTAACGAAGGTAAATATCGGGTAACCAGGGAAAGGTCTTCCCTTGGTTACCTGATGTTTACCCTGATTACAGCTTACCTCAGCTGCCAGATGCCAGCTCCTGCTCCCTGCTCGCTTCATTTCATCGCTCTCTCGCTGTCACACACAGCGATGTGTGCGTCACAGCGGGAGAGCAACGACCAAAAAATAAAGCTGGACATTCAGCAACGAGCGGCGACCTCACAGCAGGGGCCAGCTCGTTGCTGGATGTTACACACAGCGACATCGACGGGATGTCGCTGCTACATCACAGAAAATGGTGACGTAGCAGCGACGTCGTTGTCGTCGTCCCTGTGTGTGACACCACCTATGGGGCACTTTGCACACTACGACATCGCAAGCCGATGCTGCGATGCCGAGTGCGATAGTCCCCGCCCCTGTCGCAGCTGCGATATGTGGTGATAGCTGCAACGTCGCAGGGCAAGGTGAGTGCATATGAAGCTGGCGTAGCGATAATTTTCGCTACGCCAGCTTCACATGCACTCACCTTGCCCTGCGACGTTGCTCTGGCCGGCTACCCGCCTCCTTATTAAGTGGGCGGGCCGTGCGGCATCATAGCGACGTCACACGGCAGGCGTCCAATAGAAGCGGAGGGGCGGAGATGAGCGGGGCGTAAACATCCCGCCCACCTCCTTCCTTCCGCATAGCCAACAGGAGCCGCGGTGAAGGAGGTGGGAGATGTTCCTTGCTCCTGCGACTTCACACACAGCGATGTGTGCTGCCGCAGGGATGAGGAACAACACCGGACCGTCGCAGCAAGGTAATTATGGTTTTCGCCGACATTACACCGATGATACGATTACGACGCTTTTGCACTCGTTAATCGTATCATCTAGGCTTTACACACTACGATGTCGAGAGCGACGCCGGAAGTGCATCACTTTCGACATGACCCCACCGACATCGCACCTGCGATGTCGTAGTGTGCAAAGTACCTTAAATCACAATCTTATTAAGCTTATTTACAAGATGTTACGACCAACTGTCAAAAAAATAAGTACTCGATATGACTTACTGCTCCCCATTATGGTACATTGATCATCTGTGGGACCACTGTCAGTATTTGTAGCAGTGAAAGTGTCGCGGGCGGAGGAGGGGACGCCGTGCTCTCCCTACTGCTCGGGTCCGGCTGCCGCTGCGGCCTGCCGCTGCTCGGTGGCTCGAGCAATGGGCCGGATCCCGGGGACTCGAGCGGCACTCCTCGCCAGTGAGTGAAAGGGGGTTTTTGGGTGTGGGGATTGTTTATTGTCCGTGACGCCACCCACGGTTGTGGTGATTTGTTGACATTACCGCTGCTCCGTATGGGGATCCCGGGAGGGATGGTATGGAGCAGCCAGTTGTTGTGTTGCCCCTCCGTGGGTAGGGGTTGGTGATCCCGGGGCCCAGTGATGAGGTGGGAGATGCAGGGCTTGGTGGGCGCAGGGACGCGGGGACAGCGCTGTGCCTTGCGGCACTGTGGTACTCACTCAGCCTGAGACGATGACACAGTTCTCGGTAAAACACACGGCTGGAAAGACGGTTCCCACGGACGGCTGCACTTGCTTTCCCCAGTAGGTGACGGTCCCTCTGTCCTGCACCTATGATGATAATGGTTGCGATGGGTTCCCACCGGTAACCCGCTCCCCGGCTTGGATATGGGCCGGAGAAGCCCTACTTTGCCTGCAGGCGCTGGCCCTGAGAAACTGGTGCCCTGGCGGTGGCGGTGTCTCTCCGTTGCGGTTGGACTGTTGCCTTCAATCGGGACTTGGTTGTTGGGAGACAGGCGTCCCCTTCACTGACGGATTTGGCAAATTATGGCAACTCCTAGCCTTGCCGGGATCCGAAAGGCCCCTGCTCTGGTGCTGACTGTTCTTCGTATACTGCTCCAGACCGCCGGGTCACCACCCGTCCGCGGTCCTTCCAGCAACCTCTGAGCAGTCCCCCTGCAGACTATCACCGCCGTCTGCTGACCTTGCTGTCACTGTCCGGGGCACACACCCGGACCAACTTCAGGCTCGCTTAACTATTCCTTTTCTCTGCCTCTACTCTCCGTGTTTACTCCACTTCCCTAGCTTAACTCTGTTCTTCTTCCTGTCCAAACTCTATCTGCCTGGTTCCTCCCGCCTCCAGGGCTGTGTACTCCTCGGTGGGCGGAGCCAACCGCCTGGCCCACCCCCTGGTGTGAACATCAGCCCCTGGAGGAAGGCAACAAGGATTTTAGGTTAGCCTTGGTGTTCCTAACTGGGGTGTAGGGTGTGGTGGTGTGATGACCTGTGACCACTGGCTTGCCCAGGGCGTCACATTCCCCCTTAGCAAAATGAAGACCGTCCGCGGGCTGCCCGTCCAACACCGGTTTTATTTTCTGAAAAATATATAAAAAGGTAAAACGGTAACATAACAATTCATGACATCATCCCACATCGGGAGACACATTTCTTAAACGTTGCAAACGGTTTACGGTTACGGTCTCCGCTCTCCCACCCAAGCAACCTGGCCCTGATGCTGCCCCTAAAACCCAGGCAGCACCCCTTGACCTAAGTCCAGTACAAGTTACCCGAGCGGGATCTGTCCTTCCCCTCCAGAGGGCAGCCACCGGTTCCTGTGGTGGCTGGGCCCCAGCCTGCTCTGCTGTGGGCCCTCCCTCCAACCTGCCTCTCCGGAGGCGGTAAATGCGGAAACGGTAATGGTAAAACAACTTATTTACAAGCCACTAACGTTTGTGGTTGCCCTGCAAGTTCACGGGCTTGTCCATGGAAAGTTCTCCATGCAAAACTTTTTAAACGGTCCCCACTGGGACAACGGTGCCGGCAATGGCCGGTTTCCTCACAATCACGGTAGAATCAGGTGAAGCTTCGGTAATCATTCTCATTTTTAAACTTTCAAAACAAAACTCAGTGGTGGTCCCAACGGGGACGGTGCAACGGTGCTCCGCTGCTGTTACTGTGCACTTCCGTCCTCCTCACCCGGCTCCGGGAGGAAGAACACGGGCACCAACCCCTCCAGCGCATAGCAAGCGCGGCGAGGAAGGGCCGCCCAATACCCGTTGTTTCCACTCCGGGGGATGTAAGTGGCCTCTGTGCCCTGCAGAGCGACGACTCCTTCATCTTCCTCCGAGACGGGCTCGGTGTCAGGCCCGGAATCACTATCATCCGTCTCTGCGCCAGGCGGGTTGCCGCCAGCTGCCGCAGCTTCCAGGCTTGTCACTCTCTCGGCCATGGTCACAAAGGAGTGTACGCCCGATGGACCAGGCACAGCGCGGTGCACGGGCAAGGAGGGCAAAGGTGGCATGGGGGCCAGGGGTAGACCGGGTCCCTCAGCCGCAGCGGCCGGTCCCTCGGGGACATAGGGGCGTGGGTCACCCACCAGCTCCTCCATCATGGCCTCCATTCCATACACTCGTGCAACTGCGGCTGCATCCTCCACCTCCGCGGTCCACTGTTCCATCAACCGGCAGATCTGGTCCCAGTAGTGTCGGCAGATCCCTGCCGTCCGGGCCCTCAGCCATGCCGCTGTTCCGGGCACCGGTTCGGTAGCCTCCGCATAACTAGGGGGAGCGGCCATTCTTTGCAGGGGTTGGCGGATCGTGGGGCCCCAGCGTCCTTATCTGTATAGCCGCGGCTACATGCGGCCAGCCGCCATCGCGTCCCCCTTAGCTTCTTTCCGGCCCCTCCTCTCTTGGGGCGGGGTTTTGGCCTTCGTGCCTCTGCTACTCGAGAAGACGCTCGAGCGGGAACTTTTCGCGCCAAAGATGGCGACTTCCGATACCTCCGGCGGTCACAAGGCACACCTCTACCCAACGGCAGAGCGGTAAGATCCTGTTCGTGACGCCAAGTTGTCGCGGGCGGAGGAGGGGACGCCGCGCTCTCCCTAATGCTCGGGTCCGGCTGCGGCTGCGGCCTGCCGCTGCTCGGTGGCTCGAGCAATGGGCCGGATCCCGGGGACTCGAGCGGCGCTCCTCGCCCGTGAGTGAAAGGGGGTTTTTGGGTGTGGGGATTGTTTATTGTCCGTGACGCCACCCACGGTTGTGGTGATTTGTTGACACCACCGCTGCTCTGTATGGGGATCCCGGGAGGGATGGTATGGAGCAGCCAGTTGTTGTGTTGCCCCTCCGTGGGTAGGGGTTGGTGATCCCGGGGCCCAGTGATGAGGTGGGAGATGCAGGGCTTGGTGGGCGCAGGGACGCGGGGGCAGCGCTGTGCCTTGCGGCACTGTGGTACTCACTCAGCCTGAGACGATGACACAGTTCTCGGTAAAACACACGGCTGGAAAGACGGTTCCCACGGACGGCTGCACTTGCTTTCCCCAGTAGGTGATGGTGACGGTCCCTCTGTCCTGCACCTATGATGATAATGGTTGCGATGGGTTCCCACCGGTAACCCGCTCCCCGGCTTGGATATGGGCCGGAGGAGCCCTACTTTGCCCGCAGGCGCTGGCCCTGAGAAACTGGTGCCCTGGCGGTGGCGGTGTCTCTCTGTAACGGTTGGACTGTTGCCTTCAATCGGGACTTGGTTGTTGGGAGACCCAGAGGTCCCCTTCACTAACGGATTTGGCAAATTCACGGCGACTCCTAGCCTTGCCGGGATCCGAAAGGCCCCTGCCACTGGTGCTGACTGCTCTTCGTATACCGCTCCGGTACCGCCGGGCCATCACCCGTCCGCGGTCCTTCCAGCAACCTCCAAGCAGTCACCCCTGCAGACAGTCACCGCCGTCTGCTGACCTTGCTGTCTCTGTCCGGGGCACACACCCGGACCAGCTTCAGGCTGTCTTTACTGTCACTTTCCTTTTACTTCAGCTTCTCTCCTTAGCTCCTCTACCACTTCACTTCCTTCTTCTTTCACTTCCCTAAGGCCCCTGCTCTGGTGCTGACTGTTCTTCGTATACTGCTCCAGACCGCCGGGTCACCACCCGTCCGCGGTCCTTCCAGCAACCTCCGAGCAGTCCCCCTGCAGACTATCACCGCCGTCTGCTGACCTTGCTGTCACTGTCCGGGGCACACACCCGGACCAACTTCAGGCTCGCTTAACTGTTCCTTTTCTCTGCCTCTACTCTCCGTGTTTACTCCTTCACTTCCCTAGCTTAACTCTGTTCTTCTTCCTGTCCAAACTCTATCTGCCTGGTTCCTCCCGCCTCCAGGGCTGTGTACTCCTCGGTGGGTGGAGCCAACCACCTGGCCCACCCCCTGGTGTGAACATCAGCCCCTGGAGGAAGGCAACAAGGATTTTAGGTTAGCCTTGGTGTTCCTAACTGGGGTGTAGGGTGTGGTGGTGTGATGACCTGTGACCCCTGGCTTGCCCAGGGTGTCACAAAAGCAGAGGAATATTAGCATGATATATACAAGATGAAGTGTAAGGAATGTTAAGAAGGAGATTTTGTGTGGTCATTGATTTTACCTTCTTGAGACTGTATAAGAGCCTCAGGATGGTGCTTTGTTGGTAGCAATGAGGTAAGTGGGATAGATACTGCTCCGCCCCTTGAGAAATGAAGAGGCACAGAAGGAGAGCTGGCATGAGATTCAGAATGTAAACAATAACAGACCACAAGGTGCCAAAGAGGAGCTAAGAAATGAAATGAAAGGTAATGAAGAGGAAAAGGGGGGTGGCGACTCATTGTGGAGACAGCCAGATTGTTTTTTTTAATTTTTGCTTTATGAATGGAAAATACACTTAAATTTAATTTGTATAATAATATTATGGAAACATGTCTTCCCATGATAAATGCTGATTAATACGCTGACAGATGTTAATGCTTCATAATTTTCATGTTCATTGGGGAAGCAGAATGGAAAAAACAAGTAAAATTATATGTTCTTTTTATTCTATTATTACTCATTTATTAGAGGATCAAATAGAGTGGAATTGAATTATACAGCAATTTTACAAAAACTGTTTTCAAGTTATTTGTACCGAATGACTAGTACTATTCCAGTATTTGTCATGAATAGAAAATTTAATGCAAATCAATGGGAAGCCTGAGCATTTTTCTTGAAGATTTTGTAGAAAAATGCTCGGGTTCCCCTTTGACTTAGGTTCAATATTCGTGACGTCTACTGTAATAGTACTAGGTATTCAGTACGAATAATTTGAAATTGATTATTTAGTATTTGCTCATCACTAATTATAACGTGTTGACTGAATGACGGCATGGTGACAGTAAAGTAATGTCTAAGGCCTAGTCAAGCCAGAAGCCACAGCCTTGAGTTAAGAGGCTGAAGAGAATGCAAGTGATGGGGGAAGGGAAAAGGGAAGGAGAGGAAGACCAAATAGTAATTTGTAGGAAAAATGGGATAGGTCAGTAGTGAGTTCAGTTTTGCAGAGAAGCCAATGCATGATCTATTCAGACAATCAATTTCCCTCTAAAATCTTTGTGATTTGATAAATTTAAATCTTAGCAGATTCGATCATCTCCATAAAACATTTTTAAATTCACCAGCTTTACTAAAAAAAAAAATTAAATTCCCACTTGATCAATTTCCAATGGCCTGGGAAGATATGTATAACACTATAAGGTCTCCTTGGGCTGTATTAGTCCTGCTGTTCTGTTCGGTCAAAAATGACCGAATTTGAAATTTGATTTTTTTTTTTAAATATTCATTATGTGGTTCTGAAACTTGTGATTAACACTAGAACTACTGGACTCGTGACACCTATATAGAAATGCATGGTGCAAAGTAGTCAAAATGACTACCTCAGTAGTTCTAGTGTTAATTGACTTTTCCCTCATTTGAGGGGTTCTTACTATGGGTTGGTATTTGTTTTGTTTATTTTTTCAAAAATAACCGGAACATTATAAGTGTATAGTAAAACCGAATAGAACAGCATAGCAGGGTTAAACCCCATTCAAGCTCATCAACATAAACACATCCTTAGTAATATCCAAGTGATCTCGACCTCTATGGTTATGGGTAAGTGGAAGGCAACCGGTGGTAAGCAGCAGTTTTTTTATTTCCACATTGCACTAACAGACTTTTTATGCTTTTTAAAAAGTAAAATGATTTAAAAATGATTTGAAGGGCAGATACCTGCTGTGATGGTGTGTAAAACAGGTGATGTACACAGAAGAAACCATTTCCTTTTGACAAATGTTGAATAAAGAAGCTGTAGTGTTTTATCGTCTTCCAAAAATTTTCCTTTTGGGAGCAGCAATAAATTTACTTTTTTGAAGTTCAATAGCAATTGCTTCTTTAAAAGTCGTGTAAAATATTTTTTTCAGAGCAGAGTCAGGTTCATTTACTTTGCATAAGATTAGGGCTCACTGCAGCACGATAGTATAGCTATGGAAAAAAAATGGATAAGTCGAGATGTGTAGCAGTCCGTTGGCAGTGGAAGTGGCAGCGGCATCAACTGCACAGTATACAACATGATGGGACAGGCAAGAAGATGACCCACTATGTAGGGCCATCACTGGCAGCTCCAGCAGAAGCAGTACAATAAAGAGCACCGTGGACAGGTAGGAGGTGTGTGGCTCTCTATCCCCAGTGACTTACACAGTAAATACGTTGGAGAAAGCAAGACGATGTCCAGCAATGTACAGCTAACAATTGCACCTGCAGCAGCTGATGGACAAGCATGAGATGTTCAGTTGGTCAGGGTGCATCACTACTGGAAGCATTCCAGTATAGAAAACAATGGATACGCAGATGTTATGAATGAATTACTCATTGGCATCAGCCCAGTTTGCCTAAAAATTAGAAATTATTTATACCTCATTAATTTTAATAAATATAAGGTTTGAAACCCTTGTACAATCTGATCTGCTTGGCATGACAAATCCATCTGCCAGCTGAATACATTCTCTGACAGTATTGGCAGGCACGATACTGCTTAAGGAACGTGTCTCTGACTGTGGAGCCCCCCTGACCAATCCTAAAGGAAGCAAGGGTCGTGCCCATATCCCCTCTTTCCACCATTCCCTAGGTGAGCCACTAATTGGGATGCCCAGCTGACCAACAGGATCACAAGAGAAAGGGGGGTCCAGCCACACCTACAGGGGTTAAATTCAGTGCCCGGGGTCAGCGATTTCCTCTTTCCCTCTGGCTGCCCCTCTAGAAGCTTTTGTTCCTGAGGACCCCATGGAGACGATCGTCATGGCTGACCCCCTGATGGAGGCCCTGCGGCAGAGAGCGGCACAGGAAGGTGAGCACTGGCTACAAGCCCTTATTTCTGGCCTCAGCGCTCCCCTCCCTGCGCCCTCTCCGGCTTCTCAGGGAATTCTATCCATCCCTGGGACTCCGTCCACCGCAGCCCCTCCAGGCCACCCCATAGATCTGTATGCCCAGGCCTCTTCCTCACAAGCCCCCACCACAGCCCCTCCGGACTTCCCCATAGATCAGCCCGAATGCTCGCTAGCCTCCCCCGCAGCCCCACACTCCAGCACTAGCTCCCCCGGGATCCAGCCGGTCACTAGCCCCCTGCACACGGAGCTCTCAGCCCAAGCCAAGCCCAGGGAGCTGCCGACCCAGGGAGACCGACGCTCCCAGCGCTGCTCTCGCCCCCCACAGCGCCTCCGGGTCACCGGTGAACCCCTGCATCACCGGCGCCGGCCAGGAAAAGCTAAGCCCCACGTGGAAGCGCCCTGCTCCCTCCAGAGATCCAGGAGACAAATCACCTCCTCCTCTTCCAGGCCGAGCGTCCTGGCTCCGCCCACCATGCAGCGTCATTCCCGGGCACCGCCCACTCCCCTGTTGCAATGCCAGCAGGCGAGCACCTCCCCTCCTACAGGCTCCGCCCCTCCAGCAGGCTCCAGTGTGATGCTTACACAGGAGGCGGAGATCACCAGTGTAATGTCCACAGCTGCAGGTTCCTCCGCTCGGTCTCTCCTGACCGATCAGCGATCCCTGCAGCAGGGCTATAACGTTACACACAGTGCACCAATCACCACTGACACACACACCACAGCCCCACTAACAGCCCCCCCTCACACAGCCCTTACCAGACATACAATGCCCCCTATACTCCCCCTCCTGCCCCCCAGCAATGCTCAGCACACCAGTAACCACGTAATCCCCACTAACTCTCCACATTCAGTGCACACCCTAATATTAACCAGCGGAAACCACTTAGTTACTGCACATAACCCGCCCTGCGAAACAATTAGCACAAGTTATAATGTCCCCTCGGTCGCCCCCCAGCGCACCCATAGCCACAGCAGGCGTAGGCATAGGCGCGGCAGGTCCTCCCCAACCTCCTCCGACGAGTCCCGACGCCATTCCCCACATCCCTCTAAAAGGCGATCCCCACATTACCATCGGAGACGCAGCTCCCATAGGAGCCGCCACAGATCGCGGTCCTCCAGATGGCGTACCCCATCATCATCTTCACAATGGTCCGACAAATCCGAGAGTCCCAACAGACTAGCCCGGCCTCTCGACCGACGCCAGCGGTCACGAGCCGCATCCATGGCTGTCAGCCAGGGAGACCGGTCATCTCCCAGGGCGCCCGGCGAAATTAACCAGACCATCATCCAAGCAGGAGTCCCTCCAGCACCCGGAGTCGCTCCTCCAGCCATCATCCCAGCGGGAGCCGGAGTCCCTCCAGCACCCGGAGTCGCTCCCCCAGCCATCATCCCAGCGGTAGCCGGAGTCCCTCCATCACCTGGAGTCGCTCCTCTAGCCATCATCCCAGCGGGAGCCGGGGTCCCTCCATCACATGGAGTCGCTCCTCCGTCCGTCAATCGAGTGGGAGCCGGGGTCCCTCCATCACATGGAGTCGCTCTTCCTGCATCACACAGCGGTGAGTTCTCCGAGGCCAATGCACACGACACCGTACATAATATCGGGCATAACGCAGTGGGGAACGAGCTAGCGTCAACCATTAAGGCATTAATTCATCAGCTGACGCGCTCTAGCGCTACACCAGAAGATAAAGCTACACCGCAGCTAGCGAGCCTTCACAAGGACGCGTTCTTCTGCGGTATTAGCCCCCTAGGGGCGCACATAGATCAGGAGACAAGAGACAAAATCTGGAATAATGACTATATTGACATATGGTCCCTATTATCCCCCGACCAACTGACTATAGATAAAGAAAGGAGGACAAACGACCGTTCATACGACAGAAATAGACCGAAAATAGCGCAGACGATGAATAATTGGCTACAGGCTTTCGCAGTCTTAGGCTGTATTATGGGCCAGAAGCATCCGGAACGCTGCTCCGAGCTCTATATATATCAGGATCTGATATATAACTCATACAAGGCCCATGGCGGGTCAGCCTGGGGGCGGTATGACGAGGAGTTCCGCAGGCGGCTGGCCCTGCAACCCAGCCTAGGCTGGGGAGTTAAAGCGACAGACGTATGGTTACGACTGATGCTGTCACAGAAGCAGCCCCCCTTTTCACCTACGACCACTAGCTACCCCGCAGCCCAACACTCAGTGGTCGTGCGAAAAAACGGGCCCTGCTGGCTATTTAATGAAGGAAATTGCCGTTTCCTCACGTCGTGCAGATACAGACACGACTGCTCTGCTTGTGGAGGAGGACACCCAGCAGCAAGGTGTACCCGTCCAGCAATCAGGGTGCCTACAAGGCAGAACCCCGGTGAGCGTAACCGCAATGGCCCCCTGGTTAAACCTCTACCCTAATAAAGAAGCTGCAAGGCAATTGCACTCCGGCTTTACACACGGTTTTATTATCCCCTTCAAACCTAATAGAACACCAACCCTGGCGCATAACCTAAAATCCGCTCGCGAATTCCCCGACATCTTGAAACAAAAAATTCAAAATGAAGTAAACCTAGGCCGAATGGCGGGCCCCTTTGAATCAATCCCTTTCCAAAATATCAGGATATCCCCGCTAGGCATTATCCCAAAAAAGGAACCCGGGAAGTATCGTCTAATCCATCATCTGTCCCACCCAAAAGGCGCATCGGTTAACGACGGAATCCCCCCAGAGGAAGCATCGGTAACATACGCGTCCTTTGACAAAGCAGTAGAATTAGTCCGCGCAGCGGGGCCCGGTGCCCTGCTAGCTAAATCTGACATAGAGGCGGCATTCCGCCTATTACCCGTGCATCCCGACTGCTTCCACCTGCTAGGCTGCAAGGTGAACGAACACTATTATTACGATATGTGTCTGCCAATGGGATGTTCCATCTCATGTCACTACTTTGAGTTGTTCAGTTCGTTCCTGGACTGGGTAGTTCGTTACGAAACAGGCAGCAATTCCCTGATCCATTACCTCGACGACTTTTTATTCGTCGGCCCCGTAAACTCTAAACTCTGCTCCCTCCTCCTCACAAAATTTAAATTTATAGCTCAGCGGTTCGGCGTCCCGCTATCACCCGAAAAAACAGTCGGCCCCTGTAACGTCTTGCCTTTCCTCGGCATCGAGATAGACACTAACGCAATGGTTTTTCGCCTACCAGCAGAACAAAATTCAGAAAACACTGCATATGCTGGAGGGTTTCTGCGAGGCGAAAAAGGTTACCCTCCAACAGATGCAGTCCCTGCTGGGTCTGCTGACATTCGCCAGCCGCGTAATGCCGGTTGGCAGGGCCTTCTCTCGGCGATTATCACTAGCAACAAAGGGCATTTCCCAACCAGGCCATAGAATCAGGCTCACTCGCTCGCTGAAGGCAGACTTACTAGTCTGGAAGACTTTCCTTCAATCCTTCAATGGCCATACCTGCGTCATGGCTAAAGAGACGTCAAGCACAGACATAGGGCTCACTGTAGGAGGACGTAATAAAAAGAGCTTTGCGGCAATCTACAAGAACCAGTGGTGTACCGGCAGCTGGCCGGATCTGTGGGCCACATCAAGCTGGGGGAGTGACCCAGCCCTGCTAGAAATATTCACAATTGTATTATCCATGGAGTTATGGGGTCACCAGCTGGAAAACTCAAACATTCGATTTCCAACAAAAAATCTGATAACGGCGAAGAGCTTAAATCACATGTCGTCTGCGTCGCTGCCCTTACTGGCTCTGCTACGCAGGCTCGCCCTTCTATGCCTGAGACACAACATCTGGTGCCGAGCTCAAATAACGGCAGACATAGACGATAACCTTGTTAACTCTCTTTTATGTTCCGATTGGCAGGCCTTCACAGACCATCTCCCAATGGCGCATCCAGAGGGTATCCCGTGTCCTCCATCGCTATGGGACACCGTAGCCAATCACTAATGCCTCTAATCCGTGCCTCCGTTACACCGGCTACCTGGCAGGTCTATGGTAAGGCTTGGGAGGAGTGGTGTTCACTAATCCAGGGTAGGCCCGTTCATAACTGCGACCGCGCAAGAAGCGAAGTGACGACGGAATTTTTGCTTCGGCTCAAAGAACAAGGGGCGTCGGGCACATCGGCACAACGGCATTTATCAGGGATAGCCTTCTTTTTTCAATTAGCAGGGTGGGTGGATGTGACGAAGTTCTTTGTCATTAAGCAAGCCATGAAAGGCTGGAAAAGGCTTCAACCGAGTCAGGAATGTCGTCGCCCCATGTCACTGAAATTACTACACGACATTATTGCAATATCCCCCTCAATATGCAAGTCTCCATACGAGGCGTCCCTCATATCAGCAGCCTTCGCTATCGTTTTTTTCGGCGCGCTGCGCATTGGTGAATTGTTACCACGCTCAAAAACAGCAACTGAAGGCGGGTTACTCAACGAGGATTTAGTCATATGCAGCAACGTTCTGCGCATTCGCGTGCGTAAATCCAAATGCGACCCCACCGGGAGGGGCACGTGGGTCCTGGTTAACTCAGCAGACGGCCCAGTATGCCCACTAAAAATAGTCAAACAGTACGCGCTGATCAGACACGCAAGCAGATTTTTTCTTTCCCATACGGACGGGTCCCCGCTTACCAAGTATCAATTCCAAGCAATGTTTAAACAGGGCTTAGCGAAAGCTGGGGAGAATCCGAAGGAATACGGGACCCATTCCTTCCGAATCGGGGCAGCCACTGAGGCAGCGAGGGCAGGAGTAACGGAGGCTGAAGTGCAGAGAATGGGTCGATGGAAGTCCGCTTGCTTTGCCAGATATATAAGACCGGATTTGCTGAAATAACACGTTTATCTATTACAGGCGACTGCAGACCGGCAGTCTGGGTAGTTGGTCACTCTTATATTTACTGGGCAGAAAAAAGAGCCATGATTCGACCAGGAGGAAAGAACCTTGGCTTCAGAAACGTTGAGGTCAATTGGAGAGGCATCAGAGGGCTAAGATGGCAACAAATTTTCCCGGAGATGGTGGACATCTCCAGGTCGGCCACGGGGCCGTTGGTAATGGTGATTCATGCTGGTGGCAATGATTTGGTGAAACGCAGTACGGTCGAACTACTAACAGTGATGAAGACGGACATCGAACGTTTGGCCTACCTCTTCCCGGATACAGTATGGGTGTGGTCAGAGATAGTACCACGAGCGGTATGGCACGGAGCAAAAAATGCAAATGGCATAGAGCGGTCAAGGAGAAAGATCAATGCGAGAATGGCAAAATTCATGAGAGAAAGATGTGGAATCGTGGTGCGTCACCACCAGTTGGAAGGCGATAACTCTGCACTGCTGAGGGCAGACGGAGTGCACCTTACGGACATTGGTCAAGACATTTTGTTGTCCGGGATACAGGACGGAGTGGATCAGGCCCTGAAGGTGATGGGTGGGGTCGGAGTCCTGTGTAGGCGGTACACATGATCCTCCGTGGCGGAAAATGGCGGAGAGGGGGCCAAGGTCGTAACAGCTCGTTGGCTGCACGCCGGTCGGTCGCAGACAAGGTTGCGGCGACGAGCTCGTAATGACATGGAAGGCCCCTTCTCTACCTATGAACTTAATAAACTGTGACCGACCTGTTTTCACCCCATCTAGGCCTGCCCGTGTTTTCATTTGGGGACTGGGGGGAAGAGGGGAGGGCACCGCTTCAAACATACGGGTCTCCACAGTCTGGCAGGCACGATACTGCTTAAGGAACGTGTCTCTGACTGTGGAGCCCCCCTGACCAATCCTAAAGGAAGCAAGGGTCGTGCCCATATCCCCTCTTTCCACCATTCCCTAGGTGAGCCACTAATTGGGATGCCCAGCTGACCAACAGGATCACAAGAGAAAGGGGGGTCCAGCCACACCTACAGGGGTTAAATTCAGTGCCCGGGGTCAGCGATTTCCTCTTTCCCTCTGGCTGCCCCTCTAGAAGCTTTTGTCCCACCCTCCCTCCCTTATATGCTCAGCACCCTCTTATTAGTTTTATTGTTTTTTTACCAGAATAATTGTGTGTTAACTGAATATATGAATATAGATGCAACCCTAGTATTTGAAATTACGTCACAGCGGAAAATGGCGGAGAGGGGGCCAAGGTCGTAACAGCTCGTTGGCTGCACGCCGGTCGGTCGCAGACAAGGTTGCGGCGACGAGCTCGTAATGACATGGAAGGCCCCTTCTCTACCTATGAACTTAATAAACTGTGACCGACCTGTTTTCACCCCATCTAGGCCTGCCCGTGTTTTCATTTGGGGACTGGGGGGAAGAGGGGAGGGCACCGCTTCAAACATACGGGTCTCCACAGTCTCAGTAGGCTGGACAAGACAGTATATACATTGACAAACTGGGCTAGTTCTTGCCATTAGTCCAATCTGCTGATTAAGAAGTGCATGTGGTCAGTGCTTGGGATATCTGCTGAATAAAAGACCTAGTCTAGGTATAGAAATGTCAATGAGAAGGAAGAGGGTGGTGCAGAACACTGACTTAAAATAGTGATGTCACTGTCAGAAGTAACATTATCCTACTGAGACGAGTGATAAACCATATAGGAGTCTGCACAGGCTAGTACTACTGCCTGGACACTGGTATGCTTTATAGTGTTGCTGCTTGTAGCTCCCACATTTTTAGCCATGGCAGTGTTAGTTTTCTTTTACATTTTTGCCATCCATTGCTTTTGCCACTCTTTCTATTGCTATACATTTTTTGCAACACTTTTGTTAATGTTTTCAAGGCTAATTATTTAATCTTTACCAAAAAGGACTTAACCTGGAATGCTACTATAGGCAGGTACACCTCTTTATAGCCTAATGCAACAACAGGCCATTGTATTGGTGTGATGCCCTGGGCAAGCCAGGGGTCACAGGTCATAACACCACCACACCCTACACCCCAGTTAGGAACACCAAGGCTAACCTAAAATCCTTGTTGCCTTCCTCCAGGGGCTGATGTCCACACCAGGGGGTGGGCCAGGCGGTTGGCTCTGTCCACCGAGGAGTTCACAGCCCTGGAGGCGAGAGAACCAGGCAGTGAAGTTAGGTAAGTGAAAGAAGAAGGAAGCGAAGTGGTAGAGGAGCTAAGGAGAGAGCTGAAGTAAAAGGAAAGTGACAGTAAAGACAGCCTAAAGCTGGTCTGGATGTGTGCCCCGGACAGAGACAGCAAGGTCAGCAGACGGCGGTGACTGTCTGCAGGGGTGACTGCTTGGAGGTTGCTGGAAGGACCGCGGATGGGTGGTGGCCCGGCGGTACCGGAGCGGTATACGAAGAGCAGTCAGCACCAGTGGCAGGGGCCTTTCGGATCCCGGCAAGGCTAGGAGTCGCCGTGAATTTGCCAAATCCGTTAGTGAAGGGGACCTCTGGGTCTCCCAACAACCAAGTCCCGATTGAAGGCAACCGTCCAACCGTTACAGAGAGACACCGCCACCGCCAGGGCACCAGTTTCTCAGGGCCAGCGCCTGCGGGCAAAGTAGGGCTCCTCCGGCCCACATCCAAGCCGGGGAGCAGGTTACCGGTGGGAACCCATCGAAACCATCATCATCATAGGTGCAGGAAAAGGGACCGTCACCGTCAACTACTGGGGAAAGCAAGTGCAGCCGTCCATGGGAACCGTCTTTCCAGCCATGTGTTTTACCGAGAACTGTGTCATCATCTCAGGCTAAGTGAGTACCACAGTGCCGCAAGGCACAGAGCTGCCTCCGCGTCCCTGCACCCCACCAAGCCCTGCATCACCCACCTCATCACTGGGCCCTGGGACAACTACCCCCTACCCACGGAGGGGAGGAATAACATCTAGCTGCTCCATACCATCTTCCCCGGGATCCCCATACAGAGCAGCGGTGGTGTTAACAAATCACCACAACCGTGGGTGGCGTCACGGACAATAAACTATCCCAAAAACCAATCCCCTTTCACTCACGGGCGAGGAGCGCCGCTCGAGTCCCCGGGATCCGGCCCATCGCTCGAGCCACCGAGCAGCAGCAGGCCGCAGCAGCCGCAGCGGCAGCCGGACCCGAGCAGTGGGAGAGCGCGGCGTCCCCTCCTCCGCCCGCGACAACTTGGCGTCACGAACAGGATCTTACCACTCTGCCGTTGGGTAGAGGTGCGCCTTGTGACCGCCGGAAGTATCTGGCAGGAAAATTTCAGAAGTCGCCATCTTTGGCGCGAAAATTTCCCGCTCAAGCGTCTTCTCGAGTAGTAGAGGCGCGAAGGCCAAAACCCCGCCCCGATAGAGGAGAGGCCGGAAAGAGGCTAAGGGGGACGGAAACAAGATGTCTGCGCCCGACGGAGCCGCTGGAGGAGCGGTGGTCGCAGCCGCAGTGGCACCCGTGGATGGGAATGGGCCTGCCAAGGTCCCGGCCGCGCTGGCGGGAGGTGCTGCGGCCCCCGCGCTCGCTCAGGTGATGCCGTTCTCCTTGCCCTATGCGCCCGGAGCTACCTGGCTACCGCAGTATGACGGGAAACCTGATGCTTTACAGGTCTTCCGGAAAAAGCTTAACCCGTTGCTAGAACTGTACCCCCTGACCGATAAGCAATGTGCAGCGGTAGTGCTGGGCTAGTTAACCGGCGCGGCTGAGCAGGAGGCGGAGACCTGGGCCGAGGGGGACCGGTTCTCTGTAGCCACCATCTTTAAGAAGCTACAGACTGCCTTTGAGACCCGTACTGAAGCTGAGCTGAGGATGCAGTTTTACCAGTGCCGGCAACGGTCTGTGGATAGCATTCGGGACTATGCTTTACGTCTGCAAACCGCCCTCCGCACGCTAAAGCGGGTGAATCCTATCAATGAGGCGGACAGCAACAAGATGTTAGTAGAGCAATTTGTGCAGGGGATGAGGTCCCCTGAGGATCGCAAACAACTCCGGCTGTGGGCCCTAGAACACCCTGATGTGGACTTTGCCGTGTTAAAGGAACGGGCCATTAAAGCATTGCAGCCCCCAGCTTCAGAAATCTTGGAGCCAGCCCCGTGGCCCATTGAGACAGCCCCCGTCATGGTGGCCCCTGCCCTACCAACCTCTCCAATACCTACAACCCCAAGCAGCACGATGGAGGAACTGGCAGCCCAGGTCCGTCGCATGGACGGAGACCTCGCCAAGATCCTCGCTGCACTCCAACCTTTGACCAGATCCCAGCCTCCAGCACAGATTCAGCTTGCCGACAGCCCTGAGGATGTTCCCTGGATGCAGCGGAGAAGTGCTAACAACCCGCGGAGCCGACCTCCAACCTGCTACAAGTGCCGTAAGCCTGGGCATTACTTCCAAATAAGAAATAACGTTTGGAACTCCATTCTATGTCTGAACTGGGTGCAAAAACCTAAAAAAACATCACTATGGGGAGATAAGGTATGCACACCAGTGACTATGTAAGGGGAATACATGGAATAGCAGAAACTGCTGTGTGAATACTGACATGAAAAATTCAATAGCTATATGTAAGGATGAAATGTGAAAAATGGAACCTGCATTACTGCCATGAATATATGAATAAAGAGAAATTTAGCTACTGAATTGATCAATGCAATAGAGCCCCAACACTACGCCAAAGTATTTCTCTACGTTGGGGTCCCTAGCTTATGTGTGTCCTCTCATGCAGTTAAAAAACTTACCGTGTATGGGAAGCTGAGACCCAGGCTATATATACGATGTGGATTGGCAATAGGTGTGTGTGGGGAGGGTTCCCAAACGAAAAACTACTAACAAATAAGAAATAACGTTTGGAATTCCATTCTATGTCTGATCTGGGTGCAAAAACCTAAAAAAACATCACTATGGGGAGATAAGGTATGCACACCAGTGACTATGTAAGGGGAATACATGGAATAGCAGAAACTGCTGTGTGAATACTGACATGAAAAATTCAATAGCTATATGTAAGGATGAAATGTGAAAAATGGAATCTGCATTACTGCCATGAATATATGAATAAAGAGAAATTTAGCTACTGAATTGATCAATGCAATAGAGCCCCAACACTATGCCAAAGTATTGCTCTACGTTAAATTTCTCTTTATTCATATATTCATGGCAGTAATGCAGATTCAATTTTTCACATTTCATCCTTACATATAGCTATTGAATTTTTCATGTCAGTATTCACACAGCAGTTTCTGCTATTCCATGTATTCCCCTTACATAGTCACTGGTGTGCATACCTTATCTCCCCATAGTGATGTTTTTTTAGGTTTTTGCACCCAGTTCAGACATAGAATAGAGTTCCAAACGTTATTTCTTATTTGTTAGTAGTTTTTCGTTTGGGAACCCTCCCCACACACACCTATTGCCAATCCACATCGTATATATAGCCTGGGTCTCAGCTTCCCATACACGGTAAGTTTTTTAACTGCATGAGAGGACACACATAAGCTAGGGACCCCAACGTAGAGAAATACTTTGGCGTAGTGTTGGGGCTCTATTGCATTGATCAATTCAGTAGCTAAATTTCTCTTGATTCATATGTTCATGGCAGTAATGCAGATTCCATTTTTCCCATTTCATCCTTACATATAGCTATTGAATTTTTCATGTCAGTATTCACACAGCAGTTTCTGCTATTCCATGTATTCCCCTTACATAGTCACTGGTGTGCATACCTTATCTCCCCATAGTGATGTTTTTTTAGGTTTTTGCACCCAGTTCAGACATAGAATGGAGTTCCAAACGTTATTTCTTATTTGTTAGTAGTTTTTCGTTTGTGAACCCTCCCCATACACACCTATTGCCAATCCACATCGTATATATAGCCTGGGTCTCAGCTTCCCATACACGGTAAGTTTTTTAACTGCATGAGAGGACACACATAAGCTAGGGACCCCAACGTAGAGAAATACTTTGGCGTAGTGTTGGGGCTCTATTGCATTGATCAATTCAGTAGCTAAATTTCTCTTTATTCATATATTCATGGCAGTAATGCAGATTCCATTTTTCACATTTCATCCTTACATATAGCTATTGAATTTTTCATGTCAGTATTCACACAGCAGTTTCTGCTATTCCATGTATTCCCCTTACATAGTCACTGGTGTGCATACCTTATCTCCCCATAATGGGCATTACTTCCGACAGTGCCCATTAAACGAGCAACCCCTAGGGCCCCGGGCCAATCCTCAGGAGTAGAACCCCGTGGCCCCCCAGACTGGCGGGACCGGTATATCGGGGCCCAGCCCATCATCCCCGTGGCTGTGGACGGCATACCAGTGATGGCTCTCTTGGACACTGGATCACAGGTAACCATCATACCATACACATTGTACCAGCGGTATTGGGGGATAGACGAGCTGGCACCCCCAGATACTAGTATAACACTGATTGCTGCTAATTGACTCCCATTGACCCAAGTGGGGTATAAACAGGTGGCTATGACAGTGGGGCAAGCTGAACTGCAACACCAGGGTATGATTGTGATCATGAATGAACCCAGTGATCATAACCCGAAGATAGTGCTAGGAACCAATGTGATGGAGCACTGCATGGGTGATGTGTTGGCCCTACTGCAACAGCTGGCCGCCACGGCGGCGGGGAGCCGACAGAGAGCTGTGCAGCGTGAGATCCGAGCCTTGATGTACCGCCAGCATGTAAACTCCACGGGAGGAGAGATTGGTGGAGTGAGAGTGATGGATGTTGCTCCGTTGATTGTGCCCCCCAGGAGTGAGATGATGATTTGGTGTAGAGCAGCAGTAGGGCCTCAGGGGCGTGACTACCCTGCCATGATGGAGCCCATACCCTCCGAGCACTGGCCCACTGTAATGGCCGCCCGAGGGGTGGTAGACGTAAAGAAGGGGAGAGTGCCCGTGAGGGTACTGAACTGTGGGGAGGAAGAAGTCAGGCTTCCCCGGTATGCCACCATTGCCAAGCTGCTCACCCTGGATCCCCACACCATCCACGAGGCCACTCCCTCAGTTTCCCCACCTACTACCAGCACTCCCCCGCCTCAAGGGGAGGTAAATGAGTGGCACCAACAGCTACACGTGGGCACTGATGATACCCCTACACATCACAAAGCAGGGGTATACAGGGTGGTGCGGGAGTATGAGCAAGTTTTCAGCAAACATCCACTAGACTTTGGGCAGATCAAAGGGGTCCAACACCACATCCCCACCGGTGAGCACCCCCCTATCAAAGAGAGGTACAAGCCTATTCCCCCTGCACATTACCAATGTGCCAAAGATATGTTGAGGAACATGAAGGAGGCAGGGGTTATTCGGGACAGCTGTAGTCCCTGGGCCGCTCCGTTGGTACTGGTCAAGAAGAAGGATGGTACCATGTGGATGTGTGTGCACTACCGGAAGATTAATCAGATAACGCATAAAGATGCCTACCCACTGCCCCGTATTGAAGAGTCTTTGGCCGCACTGAGAACCGCAAATTACTTCTCTACCCTTGACCTCACCAGTGGGTACTGGCAAGTGGCAGTGGCCCCGGAGGACCGGGAGAAAACCGCCTTCACCACCCCAATGGGGCTCTGTGAATTCAATAGTATGCCTTTTGGGCTGTGCAATGCCCCTGGAACCTTCCAATGGCTGATGGAGTGCTGTCTGGGACATCTAAACTTCGAGACCGTCCTGTTATACCTGGATGATGTGATCGTGTACTCTCAGACGTATGAAGCCCATCTGGAGCACCTAGCCGAGGTGTTCGCGTCCCTTGCCAAATACGGGATGAAGTTGAAGCCCTCTAAGTGTCACCTGCTGAAACCCAGAGTGCAGTACCTGGGGCATGTGGTGAGTGCGGAAGGTGTCGCCCCCGACCCTGAGAAGATCACTGCCATCCAGGACTGGCCAAGACCAACCACCGTGAGGGAAGTAAGGCAGTTTTTGGGTCTGGTGGGGTACTACCGACGCTTCATCAAGGGGTACACGAAGATGGCTGCTCCCATGCAAGACCTCCTCGTGGGACAGACCAAAGGTGGTAGACCCATCAGAGCCCCACTGGTGTGGGAGGACAGGCATGAGGAATCCTTCCGCCAGCTGAAAGCGGCCTTGACTGGAGAAGAGGTCCTAGCGTACCCTGACTATGGCTGCCCATTCATCCTCTACACAGACGCCAGCAATGTGGGTTTGGGGGCAGTCCTGTCCCAGGTCCAGGATGGAAAGGAGAAAGTGATTGCCTATGCTAGCCGAAAACTCCGGCCGACTGAAAGGAACCCTAAGAACTACAGCTCCTTCAAGCTCGAGCTCCTGGCACTGGTGTGGGCTATCACCGAGCGGTTCCGCCACTACTTGGCCGCAGCAAAATTCACCGCTTTCACGGATAACAATCCGTTGACTCACCTGGACACGGCCAAGTTGGGCGCGTTGGAGCAGCGGTGGGTGGCCAGACTAGCTAACTATGACTTCACAATCAAATACAGGGCCGGTCGTGTCAACATCAATGCTGATGCACTCTCTCGGATGCCCCACTTGTCAGAAGGAGGGTGCGAGGATGATGACCTCGAAGAGATCGAGTTGCCTGCATTTCACCAGCCACCAACTGAGAAGGTACATGTCCACCAACAGCGGGTGAACCTGGATCCGCTGCCCAGTCAGGAGTGGCAGGAAGCTCAAAATCAGGCGCCCGCTGTCCGCCTAGTCAAGACCCTGGTGGAGCAAGGCGCTGCTGGGATGGACCCTGCCGCCCCAGCTGAAGCCCAACGCTTGTGGAAGGAACGGACCCGGCTGTATCTACATCAAGGGAAGTTGTACCGTGAGCTGATCAACCCGAAGACTCATGAGAAGATCTGCCAGTTGGTTATTCCCCAAGCTGATGTACCCACTGTTCTGCAGGCGTACCATGATGGTGTCGGACACTTCAGATAGAAGAAGCTGGAGATGCTGTTGAGGGAGCGGTTCTATTGGAGTGGGATGCGGGAGTCTGTGGAGGCCGTGTGTCGAGAGTGCGGTCCTTGTACGTTGAGGAGGAAGGACGAAGCTAGCCAGAAGGCGCCCCTACGCCCGATCATTACACATCAACCGCTGGAGCTGGTCGCCTTGGACCATGTAAAGCTTACCCCCAGCCGAAGTGGGTACACTTACGCTCTGACCATAGTAGATCATTACTCCCGGTTCATGGTGGTTGTCCCGGTCAAAGACCCAACCGGCCGTACCGCCGCTAGAGCGTTCCAAGCTTACTTCTGTCGACCCCATGGATACCCTGAGAAGGTGCTTACTGACCAAGGCCCAGCCTTTGAAGCGGAGGTGTTCCATGAGTTCTGTCAGCTGTACGGCTGCAAGAAGATCCGGACCACGCCTTACCATGCCCAGACCAACGGTATGTGTGAGAAGATGAACCATTTGGTCCTTGGCCTCCTCAAGACGCTGCCGCTGGAAGAGCGGAACCTGTGGCCGGAGAAGCTGCCTGACTTGGTCGACATGTACAACAATATCCCATCGAGCTCAACGAAGTGTACCCCAGCATATCTGATGAGGGCTCGTCCCGGCCGACTGCCGGTGGACCTGGAAATGGGACTGGAAGCCCCAGAGACACTCCCCTCGACGGCTGAATGGGACACCCGGCGGAGGGTGCAGTACCGACAGATTCAGGAGTATGTGGAGAAGAATTTAAGTCAGAGTCGAGAACAACAGGAGCGGCGCTTCAACCAGACGGCGTCCGCAGGCCTTTTCCAGCCTGGAGATGTGGTGTTAAAGCGGAAGAGGAAGACTCACAAGCTGGATGATCAATGGGAACAAACCCCATACGTCATACAGCCCACAGGATGGGAAGATGGGAAGGCCTACCGGATCAGTCGTGACCAAGGGGGCACTTTGGCCACGGTTTCCCGGGACCATCTGAAAAGGTGCCCACCAGCATTGAGGGCAACGGCTGAAGTACCAGTTCCTCCACCAGCAGAGAAGGCAAAAGAGGTGATCCACACTGTGATGGGTGACTTCCCAGCAGACTGGCCTACACAGAACGGCGCGGTGATTCTTCCAGTGATACTGTTCCCACAGCCTGTGGATGAAGAAGTGATGGAGGCGGTCAACCGTGAGCCAGAACCAGTGCCAGTGTCCAGGGATGAACCTGTGCCCAGCTCCCCTATGCCTCCGCCTGCCCCACACGATAGCAGGGAGGAGGAACTGATTGTTCCCTCTGCCCCACTGCCTAGCCCCACTGACACCGGACCCCGGAGGTCCACCCGTCCCAACCTAGGTAGGCCCCCACTTAGGTACAGGGAAACCGTTCTTTAAAAAGGAGGTGGGGGAAGAAAGCATGTGTGTTTTTAAAGTTTTGTGTTTGAAAAAGTTTTGCAAAAATGAGAATAATAACCGAAGATTAACCTGATTGTCTACCGTGATTGGAAACTGGTCGTTACCGGCACCGTTGTCCCCGTGGGGACCATTTAGCTGCATAGGAACTCCTATGAACAGGCCCGAGAACTTGCAGGGCAACCACAAACGTTAAGTGGCTTGTAAATAAAAATCTGTTGTTGCAGCTACCGTAACCGCCTCCGCAGAGGCAGGTTGGAGGGAAGGCCCGCAGTAGAGCAGGCTGGGGCCCAGCCACCACAGGGACCGGTGGCTACCCTCTGGAGGGGAAGGACAGATCCCGCTCGGGTAACTTGTGCTGGACTGGGGTCAAGGGGTGCTGCCTGGGTTTTAGGGGCAGCATCAGGGCCAGGTTACTTGGGTGGGAGAGAGCGGCAGCCACAACCATTTAAAATGTTTGCAACGTTTAAGAAATGAACCTCCCGATGTGGGATGAAGTTATTTTATTTGTATGTTTACCTTTTATATCTTTTCAGAAAATAAAACCGGTGTTGGACGGGCAGCCCGCGGACGGTCTGCATTTTGCTAAGGGGGAATGTGACGCCCTGGGAAAGCCAGGGGTCACAGGTCATAACACCACCAAATCCCTACACCCCAGTTAGGAACACCAAGGCTAACCTAAAATCCTTGTTGCCTTCCTCCAGGGGCTGATGTCCACACCAGGGGGTGGGCCAGGCGGTTGGCTCCGCCCACCGAGGAGTTCACAGCCCTGGAGGCGAGAGAACCAGGCAGTGAAGTTAGGGAAGTGAAAGAAGAAGGAAGCGAAGTGGTAGAGGAGCTAAGGAGAGAGCTGAAGTAAAAGGAAAGTGACAGTAAAGACAGCCTAAAGCTGGTCTGGGTGTGTGCCCCGGACAGAGACAGCAAGGTCAGCAGACGGCGGTGACTGTCTGCAGGGGTGACTGCTTGGAGGTTGCTGGAAGGACCGCGGACGGGTGGTGGCCCGGCGGTACCGGAGCGGTATACGAAGAGCAGTCAGCACCAGTGGCAGGGGCCTTTCGGATCCCGGCAAGGCTAGGAGTCGCCGTGAATTTGCCAAATCCGTTAGTGAAGGGGACCTCTGGGTCTCCCAACAACCAAGTCCCGATTGAAGGCAACAGTCCAACCGTTACAGAGAGACACCGCCACCGCCAGGGCACCAGTTTCTCAGGGCCAGCGCCTGCGGGCAAAGTAGGGCTCCTCCGGCCCACATCCAAGCCGGGGAGCGGGTTACCGGTGGGAACCCATCGAAACCATCATCATCATAGGTGCAGTAAAAGGGACCGTTACCGTCAACTACTGGGGAAAGCAAGTGCAGCCGTCCGTGGGAACCGTCTTTCCAGCCGTGTGTTTTACCGATAATTGTGTCATCGTCTCAGGCTGAGTGAGTACCACAGTGCCGCAAGGCACAGAGCTGCCCCCGCGTCCCTGCACCCCACCAAGCCCTGCATCACCCACCTCATCACTGGGCCCCGGGACAACTACCCCCTACCCATGGAGGGGAGGAATAACATCTAGCTGAATACCATCACCCCCGGGATCCCCATACAGAGCAGCGGTGGTGTTAACAAATCATCACAACCGTGGGTGGCGTCACGGACAATAAACTATCCCAAAAACCAATCCCCTTTCACTCACGGGCGAGGAGCGCCGCTCGAGTCCCCGGGATCCGGCCCATCGCTCGAGCCACCGAGCAGCAGCAGCAGGCCGCAGCAGCCGCAGCGGTAGCCGGACCCGAGCAGTGGGAGAGCGCGGCGTCCCCTCCTCCGCCCGCGACATTGGCGTAGTGTGTATAGTTTGACACTATATATATATATAGTTTGATCAAAAAACAGTGTTTACTAAGTACCCTATGTTTATATGCACTATGCTTTTATTTAGTTACAGCAGGGTATGTTTTCACCATTTTTTTTCCTTGGTTTCTCTTTGTCTTATGGCCAGTGTGAACATGAGCTCACAAGCTGTGTATCATGTGTATCATCTCATAGTCCAGCTCACTTTTTTGTTTTTATTTTGTTAAATGTGATTAGTATGAAACAGTTGTGCCTAAAAAATCTTGCACAGTTAAATGTGTAAATGTTTTAAAGAAACATTGCCACCCTCTTGCTAAAAAGAATGTATTAAGAAATGATAGTAACATAGGTAGGTGGATTTTTTTTATGGCCTTCAGCTCTATTTGGAGTCATGGCGACTTGATGGATGATCAATCTTGTGCAAGCCTAACTAAGTCCATCAGGCTCTTCTATGACATTATCTTGATAATATCAAGCCACTGGGTTGCTAGCCTTCCTCTTCACCTTGTTCCTTATATTCTTGCAACTGTGATGTCCTTTTCCAGTAATTGCCCTTTTTGTATGATGCGTCCAAAGTAGGCAAGTCGTAGCTTGGTGATTGTTGCTTTGTTGATTTGTTCCAAAATTGATTTGTTTGATTTTTTTGTCATCCATGGTATTGATAACATTCTTTTCCAGGACCTCATTTCGAAAACGTTCATTCCTCTTCTCTCTTGTCTCTTTATTGCCCTGGTTTTGCATCCACATGTTACCACAGAGAAGACCAAAGTATGAGCCATGTCTTCATTGCCAGTGAAAGGTTCCTTGATTTGAGGACCTTTTCCAGTGACTTAATTAATGATTTGCCCCTAGCTATTCTATTGACGTCCGGTGTCAGTGCTGCATCTTGAGTGATTATTGATAGAAATAGTTTGAAGTCCTTTACAACTTTCAGTTCATTGCCGTTGATCTCAATGTGTCTCGGTTGTACCTGGCAGTAGTCAATATCCTTGTCTCCTTTGTGTTTAGTAGCAGTCTCATGTTTGAGCTTTCCATTTTGACACTCCGTACAAAGTCCTCCATTCCATCTTTGCTTGTTGTTATTAACATTATAAATAAAAAACAAAAAATATTTGGGACATGCATAATTTGTGAGGTAGACAGTCACAGGTAAATCTCTAGATTTTTGGGAATTTGCAAAAAAATCAGTACAGTGGGTTGCTTACAGCAATAACACTTGCTTTGACTGATATGGAGTTCAGATTTATTTTTCTTCAAAAAAATTGAAAAATATGTGTGCTGCTTTTTAGTGGATAAATAATTGAAAACAAATTATATGTAATTCAAATGCAGCAGGACAATCTGTCAGTCAATCAAAAATATACCATCATGGCAGAAAGTGTTTGCATCCTTGAAAATTCTAGAAAATGAAGTATTTTTCCCTGAAAACTATTGCAATTTCACATGTTTTGTTATATAAATGTTTGTGTTTATTGGAACAACCCCATAAGACAGAGAAAAAAGGCTAATTGGAGATAATTTCACACAAAACCCCCAAAATGGGACTGGACTGACAAATATGTTGGCACTTTTCCAAAATTGTGGATGAACAACTTTGAAGCATGTGATGCTAATTCAAACTCATCTGTGCAAAGCAACAGGTTTGGGCAATATGAAAATTACACCTGAAACCAGATAAAAGGGAGAAGATTAGAGATGAACGAACTTGAGCTTCGGTGTTCATACAGAACACAGACTTTACAAAAAAAAAACAGAGTTTGGGTTTGTAGTTTGAGTTTTTTACATATGAAAACCACTTGCTGTGATCGGGTACGCTCAGTGCAAGCCTCTTGAAGTGTTTGAACAACGCTCATCGGAGGTAACAATTGCATGATCTGATGTAGTGTGCACAAAAAAAAAAAAATAAAGGAAAATCCCTCCCAGGCACCCTCAGAAGTATTCTGTTTATGGCTGGCTGCATGTGGACCCAAACTTCCCAATTAGTAACTTCAATTGGGGTTCAAGTCAAGTCCAGGTCCCAAACCGAACTTTATCTAAAGTCTAGCTGAACCTGCTGAACTGAACTTCCATGGGATCACTTATCTCTAGAGAAGATGACTTGGTACATTATGTGTCTGTGTGCACTACACTAAGCATGGAGAACAGAAAGAGTAGAAGAAAATTCGCTGAGGACTTGAGAAACAATATTTTTGAAAAATATCATCAATCTGAAGGATCAAAATCCATCTTCAGAGATCTTGATGTTTCTGTAATCATGGTGCGCAACATAATCAAGAAGTTTACAACCCATGGCACCGTAGCTAGTCTCCCTAAACATGGATGGCAAAAAAAAAATTGCTGAAGGATTGTCACACAGGATAGTCCAGATGGTGGATAAATAGCCCCAATCAAGTTCTAAAGAAATTCAAACTGTTCTGCACGCTCAGGGTGCATCAGTGTTAGCACGATCTATGTGTCGACATTTGAATGAAATGAAACATAATGGCAGTAAACCGAGGAGGACCCCACTGCTGACATAGAGACCTAAAAAAAGCTAGACTGCAGTTTGCCAAAATGTACATAATTAAGCCAAAATCCTTCTAGGAAAGCTTTTTGTGGACAGATAAGACCGAACTAGAGCTTTTTGGTAATGCCCATTAATCTACTGTTTGCTGAAAATGGAATGAGACCTACAAAGATAAGAGCAGCTTATCTACAGTTATAAATGGTGGAGGTTCAAAAATGTTTTGTGGTTGTTTTGTTGCCTCTGCCACTGGGTACAGACATCATGAAATGTGAATAGTACCAAAGGATTTTTGGTCGCAATGTAGTGTCAAGTGTCAAAAATCTGTGTTTGCGTCCTAGGTCACGGATCTTTCAACTTGACAATGACCCCAAGCATACTTCAAGAAGCACCCAGAAATGGATAGAAAAAAGGGCTGGAGAGTTTTGAAGTGGCCAACAATGAGTTTGGATCAAAATCCCAGTGAACACCTTTGGAGAGATCTTAAAATTGCTGTTGATAGAAGGTGCCTTTCAAATATGAGAGACCTGGAACAGCTTTCAACAGAAGAGTGGTCAAAAATGTCAGTTGAGAAGTGTAAGAAGCTTGTTGATGGTTATAGGAAGTGATTGATTGCAGTTATTTATTCCAAAGGGTGTGCAACCAAATATCAAGCTCAGAGTGCCAACAATTTTGTCTGGCTCATTTTTGGGAGTTTTGTGTGAAATTATGTCCAATTTGCCTTTTTTGTGTTCTTCCGACACACACACACACGCACACACACACAGGAAATAAACATGTGTACAACAAAATGTGTACAACAAAATGTGTTAATAGAATAATTTTGGGGGAGAAATACTTAATTATCTGGAACAATTTCAAGGGTACCAACAATTTCGGCCATCACTGTATATCACTGGTCAATCATGCTGCCACTGCTGCTGACACCTTATCTATTTCTCTTACCCTTATCAATTGAATCTATGTAATATTCATAGATTACTAGACTAATCTTCTTCTGTGCTGCATTTGCACAACATAACTGTCTTTAGTATTTGTCCACTGTTTTTGCACTCTCTTCCTATCACTATTGCTTAACTGTGAGCTCTGATGTCCTCTTTATTATTCTGAATCACTTTAAAATGGCTGCTGCATTCTCTGCTTCACATTTTATACAGAATATAATAGTCCATACTGGTTGGCTGCACTTTACAATTTGATGTGACAGTTGCAAGGTATCACAGGAAGCATGCACAGCGTTTCCTAAGGTCATGTGCGCTATCATAAGCTGATTCAATCTTCTGCAGTTTTGTAAAATAGTGGATGCCATTTTATGGGCGATTTGTGCCAATTGAAATGCAAAATGTTCTAATTTGCCAAGAACCTGCAAATTTCCGATATGAAATCAATTTTCTCACTTCTACTTATTTACCAACATCTAGATATTTAAGTTGTGCCATATGTGATACTATTAATTTTTTTCTGCATCATTAGCTGAGAAATAGATGCCAGCTATTTACATTTAACACACAATTAAATACCTAATCTTGTATTAAATTGTAAATTAATGGCAAGATAACTTCAAAAGTCAACTATATATTCCACAAAATGTTTAGAATATCACCTGACTACTTCCCTTTCTTAAGGTCAAGTGTACTGATCACTGGCCTAAAAATTTTTTTTTTGTCAATGTATAAATTCCTGATTCCTGATTCCAAATTGAACTTCAGAATTTCTCTATCGGGCAGAGATTTTGAGTAACAAAAGTTTTACATTTTTGACAAATTTTATTTTTAACAGACTTACTTAACACAAATTCTTGTTTTTTAATTTTTATTTATTTTTTTTTTCTTGAATATTTAGCTGCAGGCGTGTCCATTTTTAGTCCCCAACAGTAGTTTGAAAGCATTTTTTGTCTCCGTTTCCCTTTATAATGGCCTTCAAGTAACACAATTTTCTGCTGAAACTGCTCCTTGTGCTCACCACTGACATCTCCTATGTTATCGAGGAAAAATATCTAGTCCAGGAAATGTATCTTGAGAGACATATTGCATTCTAATTCTTTGTAGCATTGTAATAACTCAGTTACAAGATCTCTATAGTTTGGTGCTTTATGGTAACCGAGCAAGTTAACCACTAAATTTTTTAACGTCTCCCATGCCGGTGCCTCAGTCTTGCTCAGCTAGTGTAAAAATCACTGTCTTTTATAATTTCTTTTATTTGTGGCTCCCTGAAATTTCTTTCTGTGATCTTGGCCTTGTTGATTTGTGGACACATGTTTCTGGAGTATGCAAAACCCTCGCCATCACAATCCATCACCTTGACAAAGTTCTTCATCAGACCAAGTTTTATGTGGAGTGGTGGAAGAAATACTTTTTCTGGAGGTACCAGAGGCTGATGCAGGACATTCTTTCTTAAAGGAGTCAAACAGTTTTTTGATGACTACTGTTTATTTGTGAAATGGTTTTTGAGGTCTCTGCTGTCTCATTCGCAGAGAAAACAACAAAACTTTGAATAGCCAAGCTGTAACCTAAAAACCAAGGCTATTACCTTCAAATTACCACAAATATTCCACTCATAGTTTTCCTAACATTTTTGACAGCAGATGGCGCACATTTTCATATGTTTCTGCATAAGAAAGAGGAACAGATGGATTTTCGTACCCAATATGCAGAATAGTGCTTTTAAACTGGGTTTTGAAGAGTCTATAACAAGCCTACATTCTTGAGGTCTATGCCCTTGTCCCATTGCATCTAGCAGAGATTGTGCATTGTTGCAGTAAATTAGGTCCCCTTACTTTGAAAAAAAGTATTCAAGATCCTGCTGTCTTTGGCAGAAAGAATATTGCTCCAGCAAGTGCCAGTCTTTGAGCCTCAAAGCCAAAAGCTACGCCTGACTCTTTGATAGTGTCAGATCACAAACTAAAGCTGGTGTCACACATAACGACGACGACAACGACGTCGCTGCTACGTCACCATTTTCTGTGACGTTGCAGCGACGTCCCGTCGCTGTCGCTGTGTGTGACATCCAGCAACGACCTGGCCCCTGCTGTGAGGTCGCCGGTCGTTGCTGAATGTCCAGCTTCATTTTTTGGTCGTCACTCTCCCGCTGTGACACACACATCGCTGTGTGTGACAGCGAGAGAGCGCCGAAATGAAGCGAGCAGGAGCCGGCACTGGCAGCTGCGGTAAGCTGTAACCAGCGTAAACATCGGGTAACCAAGGGAAGACCTTTCCCTAGTTACCCGATGTTTACGCTGGTTACCAGCCTCCGCTCTTGCTGCCAGCGCCGGCTCCTGCACTGTGACATGTGTTTGCAGTATGCATCGGGTAATTAACCCGATGTGTGCTGCAGGAGAGCAAGGAGCCAGCGCTAAGCGCGGCTCCCTGCTCTCTGAACTGTGACATGTAGCTGCAGCACACATCGGGTTAATTAACCCGATGTGTGCTGCAGGAGAGCAAGGAGCCAGCGCTAAGCGCGGCTCCCTGCTCTCTGAACTGTGACATGTAGCTGCAGCACACATCGGGTTAATTAACCCGATGTGTGCTGCAGGAGAGCAAGGAGCCAGCGCTAAGCGCGGCTCCCTGCTCTCTGCACATGTAGCACAGCGACGTTATGATCGCTGCTTCTGCTGTGTTTGACAGCTAAGCAGCGATCATAACAGCGACTTACAAGGTCGCTGTTACGTCACCGAAAATGGTGACGTAACAGCGACGTCGTTGTCGCTGTCGTTTAGTGTGACACCAGCTTAACTCATTTAAATTAATATGGTTTAGTCTGTGAGGCTCCTCAGACTCATGGCCTAGATAATCAGTATCTTATTGATCAGCTTCTTCTTCAACCTAGTCTAAATCTTCTTCTGGATCCAAGGTCCAAGATGTTGTTAGAGTGGAGACTGACAACTCTAAGCTATGTGAGAGTGAGACCGGCCTAATTGCTGAAAGAATGTTTGGATTTTTCACAGAATTTCTTGTTTTACTTGTTATTTCCGCAATCTTTGTTATACAGAAATAGCACTCTGTAGATTGTTGTTTTGGCTTCCTCCATACCATTAGAACAACAAATGTCATGTGCCGTGGTTTACCATTGAGCCAACTTGTGACAAGTATAACACAAGAAGAGCAACAAATAAGGGACCCAAATTTTGTCTTGAGCTCCAATTTTACACTTTAATACAGCAAATAACTATTCTTCTCCAATGGTGTTATGCTTCTTCTTTGTGATTTTAAAATCACTTCACCACTAATATAGTAAAAGTTGTTGCATTCATTTGTACAACTGCACAACATGTATAACTGACTATGACACAAAAACAGCAACAGAATTACAATTAAAGAGTTATTCCCATCTCTAAGAGCCTATCCGAATTCGTGGTAGGTGTAATAATTAGAATATTAGCAAATACTTTTAATTAGCAATGTAGTATAGCTCTTCTGATTCACTATGTCGCTTATTTCATGTGCAGTGCAATGCAGGACCTTAAGTATCCATGGTTGCGACCACGCATATAGTGATAGTTTGTCAGTTGCTAGTGGTCGGAACCATGAATACCTAAGCTCCTGCACAAGAGGTCAGAGACATCGCTAATCATAAGAACTATAATACATTTGTAATTTAAGGTATTTGTTAATATTATTATTAGTATTATTATTATTAATACACCTACTACTGGTACATATTGGGATAGGATCTTGGAGATGGGAATACCCCTTTAAGTTTAATATAATAACACTTTAAAATAAAATAAAACTTAAAAATAAGAATATAACTGATATTTACAAAGGACAGCACCTATAGAGTGAAAGTAATTTATGAAAGGGCAATGTAGCTAAATATTTTGAAAAAAAAAAATTATGGAAAATTGGTGGCCATTAGGATGTTGATCATTGTTGACAAGGAAACCGACAATTGCTTCACAATTATTTTTCATACAGTATTTCAATACCTCATTATATAATGTGATTTATACCTTTTGCTATTTTTGTGCACTTATTTTGCCTATTGTACTGTGGATGTTTTATTTTTCCGCTGAAAGTTCAGAGGATGATGTGTAATGATTACAGTTGTGCTTTGTGGGTTATTCTTTTTAAACTAGCGGCTTTTGTGATTGAATATGGCACAATATAGTTATGGCATGATACGGAAAGGAACGTATCTGCCTAACTCTGCCTGACTATAAAGTCACTAGGGAGCAATATGAGATAATCGGCTTCTGTGAGATTTGGAGTCTTGAAATTGTGTAGTAAACTGCAACAAAAAAGATTTTATATCAATTCCTCTTTATTTTTATGATCTTTGCTTACAATATAATCTAATAGAAATTCACATTGCTTACTTTCAGTGATAACCATACGTTATGATCCCGTAATAGTCACACAGATGGTTGACGTATTACAGATAACGTAGCCGTTCAGATTAATGTTGGCCAAACTTCTCAATTTTACAGGACCGGATGGCCATCCAATGTGTATGAGAGCACACACGAGCGTATAAATCGGATGACTGTAATCCAATAAAAAAGGGATAACACTCAGACCAATGTTATTCAATGAGCAGTGCAGATCTGAACCATTTTTATTCGGCTATATTCAGCATGCTGCCCGAATCAGTACAGTACGAGAAAAAAATTGGATGTCGTACAGACCAGCAGTATGGCATCTGATTTTAAAGGATAGATTACAATTCTGTAATATGGTAAACTGTAAATGGTCTTGTAAAAGAAAACTGATCACATACGGACAGCACAGAGAGGACAAATGAGAAAAAGTCGTCCTACTTTTTTGGATGAGAATGGGACTTATTTTTTATACACTCTTGTGACCCCAGCATTATGGTGGGTTGAGACATTCCCATTAGCAGGAGTGATGGGCAAACCCCCCGATGTTCGAGATCGGGAGCCTCACCCAAACTGTTTGTAAAGTTCGAGTTCGGGGCTGGACATAATGCGAACTTGAGTCCGAACCCTGAGTTTGGACCTTATAGTTTTGAGATTAGGTGGGGGAGCAGTAAAATAAAGAATATAGTTAATAAAAAACATTGTCATTATACCTACTGGTCCCGCAATGCGTCCTACAGACGCTGTCTCCCAGCCGCTTCAGCTTCCGGGTCTGATCATTCTGGTGGTGTTCACTGCACTGCTTGTCACTCGGCAATCTGCAGCTTTTTTCAGCTGTTTTCGCGGTGACATCAGGGTTCACCCAAGTCCATGGGTTAGCCATGGACTCGATTGAACTTTGACTGTCACTGTCAGTGTCAGTCTGCTTCTCTCTCTGTAGAAACGCTTGTCTGTACAGAGCGATGAAGCAGAGCTGACATTGCTCTCCCTGTGGACTTTGTTGGACTAAGGATTTTTTTATAATAAAGATGAAGTCTCTAAATGTTTATTTTTGTTTTATTTCTCATAAAAAGAAAATTCTGTGTGTTGTGGTTTTTTTTACTGTTTGCTAGAAATTCATGGTGGCCATGTCTAATTTGGCATGACACGATGAATTTTGGGCTTAGTACCAACTTAGCATACAAAGCTGGTATTAACCCATTTTTCACCCAGCGTGCCACTGCTATCAGGGTTGCTGGACGAGCCGGGTAAAGCTCCTAGAAATGGCACTAAGAAACAATGCACCATTTCCAGGGTCAGCTGCAGGTTGTGGTTTTTAGCGTGGGGGGCCAAGAATGCTTGGGCCTTACTGTAACGCCCCTGCAGCTGGGTCGTTACAGGGTATTAAATGTTACTCCATTTTTCCCGGGCAGGGGGAGAAGAGTACACACACACACACACACACACACACACACACACACATCACACTGGCAGGAAGGAGTTAAAAATTCTTCACCATGTAGTTTTAGCCTGCATGACTCAAACTGTCTCCTTAATGAGCAGGTGTTGCAGGTCCCCATGACAACCTGATGGGAAGGGGGCCTGAAATGAGGAGTGAACTTCAGAGCAGACAGAAAGTTTAGTCAGAACGTCAGAGGCTGCTAGAGAGTGCAGACCTCCACAGAGAGCAGCTTCTGCTGAGCAGATGCCACGAGAGTCCAAGGCTGATAACATCTGAAGAAAGGAATGGAGCTGAGGACTGGGGATCCTTGGAGAGTGTTGGACCTGGTGGCAGTACTGCTTATGCTACTGGGCAAGAGAAAGACAGAATGGCGGTGGGTCCCCAAGATGCTCCATGCCAGGGGGATAGCATTAATGCACCGAAAGAGAGGGACCCCCAGATCACCTCACCGGACCCGACCAGAGGCTACAGGCAGCAAGGACCAGCACCCGGGTGCGATGTGGAACGCACTTTTAATAAACAACAACTGGAACCGCACTCCATGACTGGTATGAGTAATGCCGCTGCCCTGTACCCCCGGTGTCCCTGAGGACTGTTGCCCTTGGTCTCATTAACCTCCCGGGGCTCCCCCGCTCCACCCGTGGGGAGTGATTTCATCTGGCTGCTTATAACATCTGCCCCAGAGAGAGACTGTGCAGCGGCGGCTGAACACTTGGCCGCATACCACGGCTGGCACTGTTAGCATCACCCATCCCCATCCCATACCGTTTCTTGTGGGAGAGCGGTGGCAGAGGAGGCCGAGACCGCAGTGGCCACTGTGAGTGATGGCAAGCTCCCCAGAACCCCGTTACCCTCCTTCCACCCCCCTTGTCACATCGGACTGACTGTTGGACTTTCCTTTTATTGAAACCTGCTGGGGTCACGAAAGCCGGGTCGGGCCACTCACAGCCTGAACCTGAATACCACCGGCCTGGTGACCGTGCCATCCCTGCAGGCCCCGGCGCTGGCGTTTCATTACCACGCTGAGAATCTCACCCACCAGCTGCCTGGTTTTACCTGACTGGTGATCAAAATACAGTGGGAGCCTACGCATTGTTATTTAATTATTTTTTTAAATAATTAAAAAAAATATTAATGGGCTCCCCTGTATTTTGAATTGCCAGCCAATGTAAAGCCAGGCAGATGGGGGTGGCAGTCTATAACTGTCCGCTTTATCTGTGCTGAGAATCAAAAATACCGTGGAGCACTACGTCATTTTTTTAAAATTATTTATTTACTTTTACACTACTATATGTGTGAGGGACCCAACAGCCAATCACAGATGATGTCATGCAGAATGGGCATCTGTGATTGGCTGTTGTGCACAGTGTGATGTATATAGAGACAGGCAGTGGAGGAGATATGGAGAAAGTGCTCACTTTCTCTTCTCCGCTGCTGTCACCCAGTCGCAAGGTCGCATCACAGTCGCATGACCCTCGGCTGATGCTCACAGCAGAGATATTGCTTCCGATGCTCTCTTGGAACCATACCCTGACAGGGATAGTCAAAGTTCAATCGAGTCCATGGCTAAGCCATGGACTCGAGTGAACCCTGACGTCACCACGAACACAGCCAAAAAAGCCAAAGACTGCCGAGTGACGAGTAGTGCAGTGAATACCTCCGTAAGTTAAATGATCAGACCCAGAAGCAGCCGGGAGACAGCAGGTCTGCAGGACATATAATCATAATGTTTTTTAATAATGTGCTTTTTTTCCAGCCCCTAGACCCGAATTGGATCTAAACTGTAACACGGGTTAACCAGGAAAACTCGTGTTTGGGACCTTGTGCCTGAACACTATGTGTTCGGTACGGACCCCGAACTTTACAGTTCGGGTTCGCCCATCACTTATTAGCAGTTGTCAGAGAAAAGGGTGGCCCATGTTGGATATTGACATACTTGACCCTTTTATCATCACAGGAAATAAGCTCAGGCCTCCCTCTGCAGATAGAAAATTCATCCCGCATTCAGGTGTATAGAGTGGTCAGGAGGAATAGCTTTCCAGTGAAACTGCTAAAGTTTTAATTTGCTTAGGACTTCTCTATATTACACGCCATGAAGAATATCTGAGACTATTTGACTTGAATGAATGTCCTAATTTTCTCTGTGAACTACCAGAAACGTCTCTGGGATCATTTCACCATTGGGTTAGTTTCCTTACAATAGGGGTATTCCTTGAAGGATGACCTTATTAGAATTTTAACTATAAACTGTAAAAACTTGATAGTATTGTAAATGGATGTTTTGGTTTTTTTTCTACTCTACCATGTGAAGGATCCTTTTTATACTATCTGTTCCTAATACAATTTGAACGGATAAGACTAGTTTTGGAATAAAATGTGTTGGAGAGGTTGTTTTTTTGTAATTCATTGCATGTGATAAATAACATAAAAAAAAATCAATGGCAAAAAATGGTGTTGGAAAAAATAGTCCGATATCCAAATACAACCGTACATACAAGGCCATGTTCTGTCAATAAGTGTATGTATGTTCATGTCCTGTGTAAGGAGCAACTAATCATGTCTGAGACATTTCTAAATTTAGTTATCCCCACAGGAGATCAATAAAAGGGCAAAAGGAATCTTTCATTCTGACACTCAGCTGTGCTCAGAAAGGTATTGCTCTTTCAAATATGACCTTTAAAGGTTCCTAGAAGAACCCCAATAAACCCTTTCTGCGTTTTCTACTCTTCAGTAGTTTACACACTGGAATTCTGCACATGCTAACCAAAAACTATATCTATGAATATGAGTAGTTGCTTATAATCCCAAAGCCTTAGTTAAAAGACTGGTATCTCTGGAAATGCATAGATTTAGAGACCTCTAGGAACTACTCTGTATAGACTAAAGCCTGCTTTACATGTTACGATTCTGCATACGATATCGTATGCGATCGTAACCGCCACCATTATATGTGCGGCACGTTCATTTTTGTTGAATGTGCCGCACAAACGATTAACCCCCGTCACACGTTCTTACCCATCCATACGACTTTGCTGTGGGCGGCGAACGTCCACTTCCTGGAGTGGGAGGGACGTTCGGCGTCACATCGACGTCACGCGGCAGCCGGCCAATAGAAGCGGAGGGGCGGAGCTGAGCAGGACATAAACATCCCGCCCACCTCCTTCCTTCCGCATTACCGGCCGGGAGCCACAGGACGCAGGTAAGATCTGTTCACCGTTCCCAGGGTGTCACACACTGCGATGTGTGCTACCCCGGGTACGATGAACAATCTGATGTTCAATTCATGAGGAATAAACGACGTGCGTGCGATGAACGTTTTACCGTTCAATCGCAATCGCACGTAGCTATTACACACTGCAATGTACCTTACGATGCCGGATGTGCGTCACTTACGACGTGACCCCGCCGACACATTGTAAGATACATTGCAGCATGTAAAGCGGGCTTAATACAGTTGCTGATTTATTGTAGGCTCTACCCACTGGAAATATTCTGAAACAGTGCCTGGAGTATTATGATAAGAATAATGCTAAGAGACAAAACTTATTGTGTAGTCTTGTGTAGTCTGAATAACCCCCTAAAAACAAAGATTCTTCTTTGGACTTTTCAGAAATTCCTACTAATTGAATCTCAAACTAGAACCGATACCATCACCAGCAATGTTTTAGATAGTGTTAAAAGATCTACCACATCTCCTTCTGTGTGTGACACAGAGACAAGATGAAGTTTTATCTTATGATAAACTTGACCTGGAAACCTTGTCATCCGTGTGCCGTCCATGTGACATCCTTTTGACACATATCGAAAAAAATGCATGATATTAAAATTAATGGTTTTTATATGTTAAAGATGTGCAAAGATAGATAGATAAATCGATAGATAGATTGATTGTACAGCTATTAACCAAATAAAAAAATAATTTAATGAAAAAAACAAAGTGGGGTGCACCCTATTTTTGATAACCAGCCAAGGTAAAGCAGACAGCTGTGACCTTATATTATAAGTCACAGTCCCATAGTTCTGACACTCCATAGACTTTGCTTACAGGCAATTTCTGGTCATGATGCGCTACACGAGACTGGCGCTACTAAAGAGCGGTGACATCAGTAACATTACCGATCATGAGGGTCGCTGGTCATGCCATCAGCGTGTCTCCATATCATTTTTTTCATTGAATTATTTATTTATTTGGTTATTAGCTTCTATGAGCTACAGTATTTATCATCTATCACTATCTATCTCTCTATTATCTATTTATTATCTATCTATTTATCTATCTATTATCTATATCTGTCTATCTATTATCTATCTACTTATCTATCTATCTATCTATCCCTCTATCTCTCTGTTATCTGTCTACTTATCTATCCATCCATCCATCTATCTATCTATCTATCTATCTATCTATCTATCTATCTATCTATTATCTATCTGTCTATTATCTATCTCTCTATTATCTATCTATTATCTATCTATCTGTCTATTATCTATCTCTCTATTATCTATCTATCCCTCTATCTATCTCTCTATCTATCTATCTCTCTATTATCTATCTATCTATCTTTGCACATCTTTAGCACTTAAAAATCAGTAATTCTTTGAATGCATTTAATTCTGGTCTGTGTCACATGGATGCTATCCGTGTGCTATACATGTTTTTAATGGACCCTTTGACTCGTATGGGTTTGTGTGATCCGTGCTGCTAGGAACAGATGGACACAATGTGGTTCACTGGAATACACCGTCTGTGTGAAAACATGGACGTGTGAAGATCAAGAGATCTCAATTATAATGCGTGCGAACTAATGATGAGTGAGTATGCTCGCCATTGCTTGATACTCAATTGAGTGTGGAGTGCTTGGGTACACTCTTAATCGAGTATTGCGGGTGCTTGAGTGGTATGCTGAGTCTCTGTCCCACATGTTTTGCAGCTGTTAGATAGCCAGTTAGGCTGCTGGTATTGCCTGCCATAAATACTAATGCCATAGCCATGTTGGCTACTGGCATTACTGTGATTGGCAGACTGCATCATGTCATCCGGTCACTAGTGGATTAATCTGTCACCTACAGTATTATGTTATCGGCAGCACATCTGCAGTTTACACTGGGTGATGTGCTGCTGACAACAATGATTTTTGTTCCATCATAAACAATCCAATCACCTGCAGCATGAGCAGCATTTTGCTCATTTGTTGGGCAACTGCCGACATGTTTACACCTATCATCTCTTATCTGTGTATCTGGGATCTAAAAATAGATAATAATTACCCACAGTATGTGACACAAACACTGTATGTAACACACACATATATGTGTACACACATAGCACACACACATGTATACACCGGGCACATATTCACACACATACAGTTAGGTCCAGAAATATTTGGACAGTGACACAAGTTTTGTTATTTTAGCTGTTTAGAAAAACATGTTCAGAAATACAATTATATATATAATATGGGTTGAAAGTGCACACTCCCAGCTGCAATATGAGAGTTTTCACATCCAAATCGGAGAAAGGGTTTTGGAATCATAGCTCTGTAATGCATAGCCTCCTCTTTTTCAAGGGACCAAAAGTAATTGGACAAGGGACTCTAAGGGCTGCAATTAACTCTGAAGGCGTCTCCCTCGTTAACCTGTAATCAATGAAGTAGTTAAAAGGTCTGGGGTTGATTACAGGTGTGTGGTTTTGCATTTGGAAGCTGTTGCTGTGACCAGACAACATGCGGTCTAAGGAACTCTCAATTGAGGTGAAGCAGAACATCCTGAGGCTGAAAAAAAAGAAAAAATCCATCAGAGAGATAGCAGACATGCTTGGAGTAGCAAAATCAACAGTCGGGTACATTCTGAGAAAAAAGGAATTGACTGGTGAGCTTGGGAACTCAAAAAGGCCTGGGCGTCCACGGATGACAACAGTGGTGGATGATCGCCGCATACTTTCTTTGGTGAAGAAGAACCCGTTCACAACATCAACTGAAGTCCAGAACACTCTCAGTGAAGTAGGTGTATCTGTCTCTAAGTCAACAGTAAAGAGAAGACTCCATGAAAGTAAATACAAAGGGTTCACATCTAGATGCAAACCATTCATCAATTCCAAAAATAGACAGGCCAGAGTTAAATTTGCTGAAAAACACCTCATGAAGCCAGCTCAGTTCTGGAAAAGTATTCTATGGACAGATGAGACAAAGATCAACCTGTACCAGAATGATGGGAAGAAAAAAGTTTGGAGAAGAAAGGGAACGGCACATGATCCAAAGCACACCACATCCTCTGTAAAACATGGTGGAGGCAACGTGAAGGCATGGGCATGCATGGCTTTCAATGATACTGGGTCACTTGTGTTTATTGATGACATAACAGCAGACAAGAGTAGCCGGATGAATTCTGAAGTGTACCGGGATATACTTTCAGCCCAGATTCAGCCAAATGCCACAAAGTTGATCGGACGGCGCTCCATAGTACAGATGGACAATGACCCCACGCATACAGCCAAAGCTACCCAGGAGTTCATGAGTGCAAAAAAGTGGAGCATTCTGCAATGGCCAAGTCAATCACCAGATCTTAACCCAATTGAGCATGCATTTCACTTGCTCAAATCCAGACTTAAGACGGAAAGACCCACAAACAAGCAAGACCTGAAGGCTGCGGCTGTAAAGGCCTGGCAAAGCATTAAGAAGCAGGAAACCCAGCGTTTGGTGATGTCCATGGGTTCCAGACTTAAGGCAGTGATTGCCTCCAAAGGATTCGCAACAAAATATTGAAAATAAAAATATTTTGTTTGGGTTTGGTTTATTTGTCCAATTACTTTTGACCTCCTAAAATGTGGAGTGTTTGTAAAGAAATGTGACAATTCCTACAATTTCTATCAGATATTTTTGTTCAAACCTTCAAATTAAACGTTACAATCTGCACTTGAATTCTGTTGTAGAGGTTTCATTTCAAATCCAATGTGGTGGCATGCAGAGCCCAACTCGCGAAAATTGTGTCACTGTCCAAATATTTCTGGACCTAACTGTATACAGTATGTATACACAGAGTACTTACATATAGGCACATACATACAAAGACACATACACGCATACACCTATATACCAACAGGAGCCCATACATTCTGATGTTTTTATTAACCCTTCATGGCGGGACCAATTTCTGTTTTTGAGTTTTTGTTTTTTCCTCTTCTTCTTCTCAGAGCCATAACTTTGTTTTTATTTTTGTGTTCACATAGACATACGAGACCTTTATTTTGTGGGATGAGTTATACTTTGCAATGATGTAATTTATTTTACCACATAATTTACTGGAAAATGGGGGAAAAAACACCAAATATAGAGAAATTGTGAAAAAAAAACAATGCTGATTTGTTTTTTTGGGAATTGTTTCTATGGTGTACCCTTTGTGCTAAAAAAACACCTGGTAATCTGATTCTCCTCATCAGTACCTTTTGATACCAAACATTTTACATTATTTTAGGTGGAGAAAAAAAAATCAGAAGTTTGCAAAAAAAAATAAAAATTTGGGGGTTGTATTGCCATTTTTCGAGACCTGTAACATTTCTATTTTCTAAAATGCCCCATTATTTGTCTACAGGACTGTCAGACGTACATTCAATCAAGGATCTTCTACAAGACTGTTTCAGAATCCAACACATATATTTTCTTATACGCTTAGGGCTCATTAAAGGGAACTCTTCCGTGAATGCTGTGTGGCAGTGGTGTATAGGACCAGAACCATAATACATACACATTACACATGTGTATTCCGATTGGGGTCAGTAGTTACATGAAGAAGTTTCCTGATGATTAATAAATTAACCTGTCATAACTCATCTTGAAATTTGTACTGACTGAACTAATAAGGTCCATGCCAAGCCAGGTTCAGTGCCATTTCCTACACCAGTGGCCATGCATGACCTAAGAAATCATTCTATATTAGAGAAGAAGTTAAGACTTTACATGTTCATTGACTTGGTTCTCCCGTCAGCCAGCAGGTGTCTCTGAAGCAGCATCTGTGACCCTCAATCGGACATCAATGTGCATGGTAATAGCTGTTATCTGTGCAGTTAGCCAAGGCATCTGTTGAATTTATAAGGTTATTTATATGCTGACTTGCTCTGTATGTGGCATTTACTGTCAGATACAAACATACACTGAACATAAGTTATTAGATGTCTTGTATGTATATTACTGTATATGGTTATATTATGACAATTTAAGCTTGCATTTCTCTTTTAAAAGTACCACACAGAAAAACCCAATATTATTACTGAGTGTTTGCAGAGTTGATATGTCATTGTGAACAAATGTATTGCTATTTATATTTGGGAAACCCAATGCTAAAATCGCACAAATTAGCAAAGATTGATAAATGTGTCACGCACGGAGTAGGAGATGTCCATATATAACGTGTGACACACTCGTTCAGACGCACTACAAAAACACCACTAACAAAGAAGGGGGAAACACTGGGGTCATGATACAATGGAGGTCCTTGCTGCTAGGGACAGTTGTAAGGGGGCACCTCCTGAATTCACCTCAAGCTGACTCTTGAGCTTCCTAGTATTCCTATACAGGAACTTTCAACCTGTCGGTGAGCAGAATACCTTGGACCTCAGCTGGTCCTAAACTCACCCTCACACAGGCGTGGACCCTGCATTGGCCTGTATCATGGGACTTACATTTTTTAATTTTTTGCACGTATTATTTTCTAAATAAATTTGGATACCACTGTTAGGAAAGAACCTGATGCTGGATTTCCTTCCTTCCTCGCTTATATGTGGTGGCCAGCCACGTCAGTGCATCAGTGGGGTTTGCAGAGAACCTGGTGAGTTTCCCCTCCACCTTTCCCATACTTTGGTCCTAAACTCACCCTGCCTAGTGAGTAGACTGACGAGTACACTAGACTCACCCCTACACTAATAAATATTTAGGGAAAGGAAAGACACATGGGGGAATAAACAGAATGGTACAAAACACAAAAAATTCACAGCAGCAGATGGACTCTAAAGTAGCAGATGGATCGGCACAGAAATATTCCTCAGCAGTTCCTTCCACCAGGCTGGCCAAAGTAAAAATTAATTCTCAAAGCAGCAAGGACTGCTGGGAAGGCTCCCGTATTTAACCTAAATGGGCGCGGGCCCAAAGCAGCTACAGCTGGCCTGCACTGCTCTGAGCTGATGGCAACAAAACCTGAATTTAACTCATGAGATGCCAAAGGAAAGGAAACTTCATTTAAATGAGGAGTCTAGATGGAGATTGGAGGCTCCAGTCCTAAGGCTGTCACTAGTCTCAAAATAGCACGGAGACAACCATGGCAAAATGTAAATAAAGTAGTCATTCCCTGTTCTTGACAATTAACCTACATATATGCCAGTCAGCACAATATCAAAAAAATAGATGTAAAACCTTTTTATATTACAGATGAGTATCTTTCTTTTCTTTCCATCACTTCCTCGGAATTATTGACCAATTTCTTTCCATAGGCTCTATTCACATCCCGTCTAGGTGCCACATAGAAGAACTACCTTGTTATATAAAAATAACCTATATTATTTACATATACAACATACCATAGAGAGCATACATCATCCTAGACTCTTATGTAAAAAATAAAAGTACGAATGTAAGAAGATGGATATACTGCCATGTTCCCCCTTGAAGGCACGAGTATTGTTGAAGTGTATAATGTGTTTTATGACATTTGTTATTAGTGACAAATTGTTTATCGCTCGACAGTAGGGAGCGTTAGAGTTAATGTTTGGGACTAGCCCAGAGAGTGGGCATTATAAAGAAGGGACAAGGATAGTTTCCTGTCAGGAGAGTAGATAGGGCCCAGCATACAGTAAGAGCAGACTTTTGGTGTGACCTGTAAGTGCTTGTACCTGACATGAGGGGAGACCAGGACAGTGGCTAACATGATCTTGAGAAAAGTAAGAGAATTGACCGAAGGACAGAGGAATCAACTGGAGACGGGTCCTGGAATAGGTTGACTAGCAGTACAGGTCTGAGTTTATAACTCCGAGAGATAGCGGGCCAGCATGGAACAGAGAACATAAGAACAAATAGAGTGCCATGAATGGGTTTTCCAAAGCGTCAGAATGAGAGAAGCTAAGTTATGGTCATATTGAAACTATTCCCTTTACAAGCAAAAAGAGATTGCGAATAGGACTCTGACTAACTGGACTGTAGTACTGAGCTGGGTTGTGGTGAAGGAGCCAAGATTTGTTGTGGCAAAGAGAAGTGAGTTGCAGGAAAGAAAGAGATTATGTGTGAAGAAGTAAAGTGACTGTGTATGAAAATTATCCATATTGTAAAGGAAATCTTTGTGAACTTGCCATCTACTGTACATAATCCCCACCAAGATATCATTCCATAAAGAGTTTATTTTGAGCTCTCTTATTGAACTGTTTAACATATGGTCCTGGCCAGCGGAATTCACCGGCATCATGCGGTCTACAAGGGCGTAGCGTCCCCATAGTACAAGTCCATACACCCAGCGAGGACTTCCATCTTCATGTAATGTTCCACGGATTAGAGACAAATATCTCACCCATGGCTACCGCCCTGCTCCACATTACACTAATAAAAGGGGATAAATATTATATAACATAGCCAAAAAGTGGTCTAGTAATATTTCATGTTACGTTTTGTAGTCCAGTAATATATTTTATGTTTTGTGATTTAAGGGTCTTCTGATGTATCATATTAATATATGTGCCTGTTTCCTTTAACTGTTAAAATTGAATATGTCCAAATGCTATTGCGGAAATTACTTACAATGTAGTTTGAATGACTTTAATATAAAACTAAAACTCTTTCTATTATATGTAAATTCTCATCTAAAATTAAATTCTATTCATTTAATAAAAGTAATATTCAATAGAACATTTGAAAGGGGAATTGCTAAAACCTGAAATTTTATGAAAGCTGATTTCAGCAAATTAAGGGAAAAGCTTAATTGTGTAGATTCGGATAATGCCATGGTAACTAGGGATACTGAACATAAATGGGGGTAAGTTTAAGGATATACTCCGAGACTCCTGTAAATAAAATATCCAGGAATAAAAAGAAACCACTATGGATAAATAAGACTGTACACAGTTTAATAAAACAAAAACAATGGGCATTTAAAATCTTGAAGGCTGAGAATAAAGAAATAGCATTTCAGGAGTATAATGATAGCAATAGGAAATATAAAAAAGAAATCAAGCAAGCAAAATTAGCTACTGAAACAAAAATCGCCAAGGACATTAAAATAAAAACCAAATGCTTTTTATAAACACATTAATGCCAAAAGGAAAATAAAGTATAGTATCGGCCTCTTAAAATATAATAACAAGTTAGTTATAGAGGACAAAGAAAAGGCTGAGATATTAAATAGGCACTTATCAGCGTTGACCAAGGAACCGACTGTTCCAGGGATCATTCAACAAGGCAAAAATCGAAGTTCACCACCTGATATAATTAATTTAACACAAGAAGTATGCCTGTGTCTGAGTAAATTAAACATTGATCAATCCCCCAAGCCAGATGGCATCCATCCACAAATATTGAGGGAATTGAGCTCAGTAATTGACAGACCAATGTATTTCATCTTCTTAGACTCGCTTGTAACAGGGTTGGTGGCTCAGGATTGGAGGATTGCTGATATGGTACCAATGTTTAAGAAAGGTAAGATTGTTGATCCAGGCAACTACCGTCCAGTAAGCCTGACATCAGTAGTATGCAAAGTTTTTGAGAGCATTTTAAGGAATGACATGAAAAAATATATTGTAGAAAATAATATAATAACTGACAGGCAGCATGGATTCATGAAAGATAAGTCGTGTCTAACCAACGTGTTGGGTTTCAATGAGGAGGTAAGTGCAAATCTGGATATTGGTAATGCAGCTGATGTGATTTACTTGGACTTTGCAAAGGCATTTGATACTGTACCACATAATAGCCTTATACTAAAGCTCCAGAAGAAAGGACTAAGGGAAACTATATGCAACTGGGTAAGGAATTGGCTAAAAGATAGGAAACAAAGAGAAGTCATAAATGGTACATTCTGCAAATGGGTTATAGTCAGCAGTGGGGTGCCGCAGGGATCTGTGCTAGGACCAATTTTATTTTTTTAAACACAAACTTTATTCCAAGTTTTCAAAATACATACACTTGTAATAAAAACAAAGAGGTAGTGGACCTCGACACGTATAGCTAGTCCCTCTCCTCTCCAATAAGTTTGTTCATTTACCAGCAGACTTTATGCATTTCTTTTACATAAAACAAAATAATCGGTTCAAGTAAACATGAAAAGAGAAAAAAACCCTCACAATTCGCCCCCGCATGCCACCAAAAGGATCTCGGGTCAAGTGATACACATATGCACACCTCTCAGTTTCGCACCTTCAGTTTTCCGTGCGTGCCCTGAATGTCCCCTAGGAGGTACCATTCCGTGTACATGAAAGGGGTGACTATACCTACTATTTCACAGTCTGAATATTGTTTTAATATGAATTGCCTCCATTTCTTGAAAAACTTTTCCGTCAGTCTGTCCCTATTCCTTTCAGCCTCCAGTTTCTCTACTTTAAGCAAAGCTTTAACCTGAGCCACCACCTCTCCCAAGGTTGATACGCTGTCTTCTAGCCATTTACATAGGGTAGCCTTCTTGCTTATTATGGCTATATTATGGAACAACTTTGGTATTTTGGTCCCCTGCAGTCTCTCCTCACTTCCCTGCTCCTCGTTTTTATAATGTAAAAGCCAAAGCATCAGGTCCAGCTCCAACCTTACTCCCCATATACTGGATATGAGTCCCTGTATCTTCTTCCAAAATCTCTGCCTTTCTGCGCATTGCCATATCCCGTGAAATAGATCTGTTTTCAACATCTTACATTTGGGACAGTGTTGCAGTGTATTTATACTTTGTTTACTTGGTACATTAAATCTGTATATACAGTCATATGAAAAAGTTTGGGCACCCCTATTAATGTTAACCTTTTTTCTTTATAACAATTTGTTTTTGCAACAGCTATTTCAGTTTCATATATCTAATAACTGATGGACTGAGTAATATTTCTGGATTGAAATGAGGTTTATTGTACTAACAGAAAATGTGCAATCCGCATTTAAACAAAATTTGACCAGTGCAAAAGTATGGACACCTCAACATAAAAGTGACATTAATATTTTGTAGATCCTCCTTTTGCAAAAATCACAGCCTCTAGTCGCTTCCTGTAGCTTTTAATGAGTTCCTGGATGAAGGTATATTTGACCATTCCTGTTTACAAAACAATTCCAGTTCAGTTAAGTTTGATGGTCACCGAGCATGGACAGCACGCTTCAAATCATCCCACAGATTTTCAATGATATTCAGGTCTGGGGACCGGGATGGCCATTCTAGAACATTGTAATTGTTCCTCTGCATGAATGCCTCAGTAGATTTGGAGCGGTGTTTTGGATCATTGTCTTGCTGAAATATCCATCCCCTACATAACTTCAAGTTCGTCACTGATTCTTGCACATTATTGTCAAGAATCTGCTGATACTGAGTTGAATCCATGCGACCCTCAACTTTAACAAGATTTCCGGTGCCGGCATTGGCCACACAGCCCCAAAGCATGATGGAACCTCCACCAAATTTTACTGTGGGTAGCAAGTGCTTTTCTTGGAATGCCGTGTTTTTTTGCCTCCATGAATAACGCCGTTTTGTATGACCAAACAACTCAATCTTTGTTTCATCAGTCCACAGGACCTTCTTCCAAAATGTAACTGGCTTGTCCAAATGTGCTTTTGCATACCTCAAGTGACTCTGTTTGTGGCATGCTTGCAGAAACGGCTTCTTTCGCATCACTCTCCCATACAGCTTCTCCTTGTGTAACGTGCGCTGTATTGTTGACCGATGCACATTGACACCATCTGCAGCAAGATGATGCTGCAGGTCTTTGGAGGTGGTCTGTGGATTGTCCTTGAGTGTTCTCACCATTCTTCTTCTCTGCCTTTCTGATATTTTTCTTGGCCTGCCACTTCTGGGTTTAACAATAATTGTACCTGTGTTCTTCCATTTCCTTACTGTGTTCCTCACAGTGGAAACTGACAGTTTAAATCTCTGAGACAACTTTTTGTATCCTTCCCCTGAACAACTATGTTGAATAATCTTTGTTTTCAGATCATTTGAGAGTTGTTTTGAGGGGCCCATGATGCCACTCTTCATAGGAGATTCAAATAGGAGAACAACTTGCAAGTGGCCACCTTAAATACCTTTTTTCATGATTGGATACACCTGCCTATGAAGTTCAAAGCTCAATGAGGTTACAAAACCAATTTAGTGCTTTAGTAAGTCAGTAAAAAGTAGTTAGGAGGGTTCAAATCAAGAAATTGATAAGGATGCCCATACTTTTGCACCGGTCAAATTTTGTTTAAATGCGGATTGCACATTTTCTGTTAGTACAATAAACCTCATTTCAATCCAGAAATATTACTCAGTCCATCAGTTATTAGATATATGAAACAGAAATAGCTGTTGCAAAAACCCAAAGTGTTATAAAGAAAAAGGGTTAACATTAATAGGGGTGCCCAAACTTTTTCATTTGACTGTAGCCCTGTGTATTAGCCGGAATTGGGTATCTCTCCATCCCTCGTTAATTACCGCCTTTCTCATTCTTACGCACCCTTGGAGTATCTTTTCCCCGGCTTCCAGATCCCCCACCTGTCATGCCCATGCTCCCAAGACCTTTTCGGAACTGAGTGGAACCAGCGCTTCCCTTAGAGCCTTATAAAGTGCTGATATGTTAATTTCATTCACATCTTTCATAATAACTCGATCCATATCATTTACCACCTGTTCTTTTTTAATGGCACTAAGTAACTGCATTATACAATAGTTGACCTGCATATATTGAATTGACTGAAAAGGGGAGAGTCCAAATTTGCCTATCACTTCCAGGCATGATAGTCATCTATGTTCTGATTCATGGAATAGATCTGCCACCCCTTTTATCCCCTTTCTCCTCCATTCTGCAAACGGTTTATTCTTTCTGCCCATAGGGATTTCCAAATATTTAAATACTTGGAGATTCGCCATGACAAGCCGTACTTTTTTCTTACCACTTTCCACGCCATTACCGTGTCTCTACAAACCATGCAGTATTTAATTTTCTGTGGAATATTTTAAATGGAAGTATGTAATAGCGCCCCTAGATCACAAGGTTTGCAAAACTCTGCTTCTAGTTTAATATCAGACTGACGACTCAATTTCCTCAGCCAATCTATCACATGTCTCATCAAGCATGCGAGGTTGTATCGCCTGATGTTGGGCATTTTGATCCCCCTCGCTCAACCAGTGCATCAACTTTTATGCACTGATTCTAGACATTTTCCCTTTCCAAAGAAAGGTCACAATCACCTTGTTTAATCTGTTAACATCCACATGCTTCAGTAATAAGGGGATGGTCTGTAATGGGTATAGTAATTTTGTAAAGCTCATCATCTTGATGAGATGGCTCCTGCCCAGTAAAGATAGCAGTAAGCCCTCCCACATCTTTAGTTCCCTTTCTATTTTCCCGATTAAGGGTGTATAATTCAACCAGTACACCAACACTGGCTGTCTCCCCAGCTGGATTCCCAGATACTTAAGTAAGGATTTGGCCACCGGTATCCCACAGACATTGTCCCCTTCAAAGCCATTTGCTGGTGATACGCCTGGCTTCTTCAAGAATAATATTTCGCATTTTGCCTTGTTTAGTTTAAATCCCACTATGGAACCAAACACTTCTATCTGCCCCAATACTCTCTGGAGTTCCTTCGGTGATTAGTTCATAAACAGTATTACATCATCCGCAAATAAAGCAGAGTACAGTGTTTCCCTGTCTATAGTCATACCCTCAAAACAAGTTCCCTTATTAAACCGTCTTGCTAGTGGCTCTATGGCCAGATTAAATAGCAATGGAGACATAGGGCAACCCTGTCTGGTTCCGTTAGTCAACGGAAAAACACGGTAAAGGAAGCCCCATGTCACCACTTTGGCCTGTGGGTTGGAGTAAAGTACCTTTAAGAATTCTCTAAAAGCTCCCTGTAAGCATACACTATCTAGTACCAGTTCCAGCCATGACCACTGGACATTATCAAATGCCTTTTCTGCATCCAGTGTGATCATGGCTGGCAGCTCTTCCCTCTACTGCTTCTGAATTCTAACTGCATCCATCATTAACATTGCTTTTCTTACATTTGTAACCACTGCCCTCCCTTTTACAAATCCCGATTGGGCAGGGGAAGTCAGATTCGGCAACACCAGAGCTAGCCTATTAGCTATCAGTTTTGCTAACAGTTTAAGATCCTGATTAATTAACAAAATTGGTCTATAATTTGCTGGGTTATCTAAATTTTTGTCCCTTTTGGGTCTAAGTGTTTTGTGGGCTGTGCTTAGATTATCGGAGACCCTCATCCTTCCCATTATTTTGTTAAACATATTAGCCAGAGTTGATGACACCTGTTCCTTCATTGTTTTCTAAAACTCACCGCTAAGGCCCTGTGCGTACTAGAAAAAAGAGATTTCTCAAGATTAGTGCACTTGCGTTCAAAAAACGCACCAATAATGCACCAAAAAACGCATGTGTTTTTACCGCGTTTTTGTGCGCCTTTGATGCGTTCTTTCCGCAGGTTGGTCCCTGCGGTTTTTTACCATTATCTATGGCAAAAAACACAGGTACCTGCAGAAAAGAAGTGACATGCTGATTCTTTTTCTCTAGAAATTCTGCAAAAAGAATGTTCTTGAGAAAAAAAACTCAGTGTGCGCACAGCTATTTTTTTTTTTTCCATAGGTTTTGCTGGGGAATGTTTGCAGAAAGGTTACAACCATTTTCTCAAGAAATTTCTGCAGCAAAAATGAAAAAAAAAAAATGCGGGTAAAAATGCAGTGTGCGCACAGGTCCTTAAGCAGTCTGGCCCTGGTGCCTTAACACTAGAACTACTGAGGTAGTCATTTTGACTACTTTGCACCATGTATTTCTATATAGGTGTCACAAGTCCAGTAGTTCTAGTGTTAAATGAGTTCAACTCCCTTATTACAGCATGCACCTCCAATGCTTTTTAATCTCTTTATTAATGACCTTGTGGATAGGATTGATAGTAAAGTGTCAGTTTTTACTGATGACACCAAACTATGTAGGATATTAAAAACTGACCTTGATAGTACAATATTACAAAAAGATCTGGATAAGATGTCAGAATGGTCAGATACTTGGCAAATGAGATTTAATGTTGATAAATGTAGAGTAATGCACCTAGGACGGAGTAATCCTATAGCTGCGTATACATTAAATGGAAGTAAACTACAGAACAGGTGAATGATTTGGGTATTCTCATTACAAATAAGCTGAGCAGCAGCACTCAATGTCAAGCAGCAGCTGCTAAAGCAAACAAGATTTTACGGTTTATAAAGTGCAATACAGGGTAATATTGTGGTACCGTGTTAGCCAGAAAAATCCATTGAAATACTATGTCCCAAGATAAAATACTTTTGTCATTCTTGGGACATAGTATTTCAAGGTGTATAAAAAGAGAGATTAGATCCCATGAACCCAATATATTTTTACCCCTCTATAAATCACTTGTAAGGCCACATCCATAATATGGGATCCAGTTTTGGGCTCCACATTTTAAAAAGGACATTTAGAAGTTAGAGTCAGTTCAAAGGCCAAAAACTAGACTACTACAAGGAATGGAAGCCTCCCATATGATGACAGGTTGGAAAAGTTAGATATGTTTAGCTTAGAAAAAAACCATCTCAATGGAGATCTCATTTATATGTGTAAATACATGTGTGGTCAATATAAAGGACTGGCACATGACTTATTTCTTCCAAAGACAATACTAAGGACCAGGGGGCATACACTGCGAGTGGAAGAAAAAAATTTCCAGCAGCTAAATAGGAAAGGGTTCTTTACAGTTAATGCAGTCAGACTGTGGACTGCCCTACCACAAGTGGTAGTAATGGCAGGTAATATCTTTTAAAAAAGAGCTGGATGATTTCCTCAGTACACAAACATTGTTAGTTATAAATGACCTAACCCCTTCCCCCCTGGGTGATTTTCCGTTTTTCCATTTTTTTTTCGCTCCTCTTCTTCCGAGAGCCGTAAGGTTTTTTTCTGTCAATCTTTCCATATAAGGGCTTATTTTTTGTGGGATGAGTTCCACTTTTAAATAAAATCATAAGTTTTACCATATAGTGTACTGGAAAATGGCAAAAATATTCCAAGTGCAAAACACTGTAAAAAAATGCGATTGCATGATTGTTTTGGGGATAGTTTATTCACAGTGTTCACTATATGGTAAAACTGACATGTATAGGTTTACTTTTATCTAAGGGGTCAAAAAGAATTCAGAAGTATGTCCAAAAAAAATGGCGCACTTTTTGCGCAATATTCCATGATCCGTAGCGTTCTCATTTTTCGGGATATATGGCTCAGTGATGGCTTATTTTTTGTTGCTTGAACTGACATTATTAACAGTACCATCTTTGTGCAGAAGCGTCATTTTGATTGCTTGTTGTCGCATTTTGCGCAAAATTCGCAGCGACCAAAAATTGTAATTTTGGCGTTTGAAATTTTTTTGCCGCTACGCCATTTACCGATAAGGTTAATTGATGTTATATTTTGATAAATCGGGCATTTCTGAAAGCGGTGAAACAAAATATGTGTATAGTTTTTATGTTTCAACCCTTTAATTTTTAATGGGGCGAATGGGTGATGCTTTGAACTTTTAGTTTTTTGGGGTTTTTTGTAAACTTTTTAAAACTTTTTTTTTTGCTTTTTTTATTTTACTAGGTCCCCTAGAGGGCTATAAGGATCAGCAGTCTGATCGCTAATCATTTCTTTGAATTCAGAGCAGCATTGTTCTGATCTGCACAAAGGCAGCTCTCCTCTCACACACGGCCCTCTGCTGGCTGTAGGAGGAACTGACTCATGATAGCTTCAGAAGTTGTCACATGAACCTGTGCTATTATGGCAACTATTGGATCCACATAATCACATCCACAAGTGAATGCTTACCGCGGCCTGCTGTTACATCATGCTGTGACATTTTCACAGCATGCTGTAAGGGGTTAACAGGTACGAGTGGGTAGCGAATTGATTATTTTTATTTAGCAAGTTTGCTATATGGTAAAATTGACCAGTATGATTCACCAGGTCAGTACATGTACGTAGATGACAAACATATATACTTTTTATTTTATTAAGTGGTGAATTGTTTTTCAAAATGTATAAGAAAAATGTTTTGCTTTTGTTCTCATTTTCTGAGAGCCGTAACGTTTTTATTTTTCGGGATCTGGGTCTAACTCTACGACACTAAATAAGTGTATTTTTATTTTTTTGTGTTTTTTTTATTTTTTATATATTAAAAACGTTTTTTTCACTTTTTATGGTATTTACTAGTCTCCTTAGGGGATTTGAAGCTGCAATTATCCGATCGCTTTTGCTGTACAAAGCAATGTATCTGCACTGCTCTGTCTGACAGAAATCACGACCTCCTATGAGTGCTGGCTCGCAACCGTTGTTCACAGGAGGATCGTTATGGCAGACACAGGGGTCATCAGCTGACCCCCGGCTGTCATGACAACCCATGAAGCTCTGTGATCACATGTGGATGCACTCATGGAAGCCGGAAATGACGCTGTCAGAGATTGACAGCTAATTTTAACTGGATAACAACCACATGTAGATCTTCCATCCACCTGCGGCTGGTTGAGGCATATGATGGCTGATTAATTTATCCATCATGTGAGGGGAAAGATGCGGGCTTGGTTTCAGTGCTCAAACAATTACCCCTAAATATTCCAGAATTTCTCAAACCAAGCCTTGGTGGATATTGAGGGGTGTCTGAGATAATTGTTTAGTTGTAAGTCAATGACTCCCAAGCTTCAGCATTCTTCCAGAAAACAAAGGTTTTTTTTCTAGAATTTCCTGAGACTTAATTGAATCCATTTTCCTCTCCGAACTACTGCCTCCCTTCACTGCCTTACTTCAGGCATTGAGATCATTTCAGCATGTGCATGATTTTTCTTCCTTCAGACATAACACTAATTTGTAAGTCTTAACAGCTTGAGTTTTGTTTCATCCTTCCACAGAAGAGAATTCACAATCTTCTGTTTTGTATGTATGTAGTTTGGGTCATAGCAGAGATGTCGTTTTTTGTGCTTTTGGGTCGGTAAATATATGCCTTGGAGTATATGCCTTGAATATATGTTATCAGGCAAATCTGCTTCTTTCTCTGCCAGAATTGATCAGTCATTATCAAAATTCTCAATTCTGAGGTAAAATCTGTATTCAGTGAAGACATTCCCATTACTGAGATAGGAGATGACAGTTGTTACAGATGACATTCTATGACAATGGGAGGAGGGAGGAGCTAGAGGAAGAAGAAGGAACTAGAGGCAGAGTTCCTTCCCCTATTCTATCTACATAGAATCTTATCAATAACTGCAATCTCTCTCAGTAATGGGAAAGTCTTCACTGAATACAGATTTTACCTCAGAATTGAGAATTTTGATAATGACTGATCAATTCTGGCAGAGAAAGAAGCAGCTTTGCCTGATAAGATATATTACGAAGTTGTTTATTTTCATATGTACTATTGATTTGTGAATTACCAATTAAAACGAAAGTTATGCTTTAAGTGTTTAGTATGCACCTTGGTATGCAACCAAAAACACAGTGCTGCAGCAAGCACATCTTTCTGCAATCACTCCAGGGTTTCTGATCATCTGTATCTTCAGTAGAGATGAGTGAACCCATGGAAGTTCGGTTTGGCATGTTCAGCTGGACACTTGAAAAAGTTCAGTTCGGGACCTGTTACGGGGGGGGGCCGGCGGATTAGGACCAGGGGGTATATATCCCAATCACCAGTCAGGGCCCACCATGCTCCAGATGGCAATGGAGCTGCTGGCACCCTGTGGGTTAGGCGGAGACTATAGAGCGGATGACTCAGAGATAACCCAGGAGACCTGGGAATCGGTCAAGTGTGTAGGGACACGTCAAACCGGACGACAACCCAGTTAGCGTTTCGGTTGAGCGGGCACTACTCCGACCACGTGTGTAGGGAACACGTCAGGCCGGATGGTTACCAGTTAGCGTTGACCGAGAAGACTGCTGCGACAGCGCCCTGTCGGCCACGTGTGTAAGACACGTTAAGCTGAGTGGTCCTTCGATTAGCGTTTCTGGTCACTACTCGACTGGCCACGTGTGTGAAGGACACGTCAGACCAGGTAGTCACACCAGTAGCATTTGACTGGGAAGCCAAGTAGAGAAATAGGGTTCACACACCCAATCCAGGAACACCCTGTTAACTCCACAGGGGTTCTGGAATACGCTGTCCATGCACGTAGAAGGCACTCTCGGACAGGTGACGCAGCAGGTATGCTGTCCGTGTGCGTAGGAGGCACAACTGGACAGGTGACGCAGCAGCCGCAGCCCAGTTAATGCCACTGGACTGCTCTAGCACAACAGGAACGGTAGCAAGGAAGCACGGCGCCTGACCCTCATGTGCTGAGCCACGAATCTTGGCGTGACAAGCACCGTTCGCCTAGCCCTACCTACCGCTTCCAACAAGGCTTATGCCACCATGAATTCTAAGTGAAGACTGCGCACCTCCATGTTGTCTCCAGCCCCTTTTATAACCTGGGTCCGCCCCCAAACCCAGGGTGGAACCACCAAGGTCCAATAGCAGAGTGCCATGTCATCAGTGACGTCACCAGCGACCTATCCGGAACTGCCACCTCATTGATGACCTCATGGCAGCCACGCCCCAAATACTTCACCAGTCATCGTCTGACGACCAATGGTGAGGTGCCAGATCATAGGGGCGGGCATCTGCGAGCCAGTCCGGAGTAGCCACGTCATCAGGACACCTGAAATCCTCTGCCCTATAAGGGCCTGCCACCTCACGGACATGCTCAGTGTGGTCCTTACCGGACCTAGCCTCTGATGCACTAAGTGCCTGAGCATGCTCAGTAGCCTGAACAACAGACTTAGAAATCAGACTATCTGCCTGAGCATGCTCAGTAGGCACATCCCAAAACTTAGACACAGCAAGAAGTCCAAGTACCTGTGCAAAGAGGCTGTTAGGATTAATTGTGGGAGCATGCTCAGTAGCCTGAACTGAGTACTTAGACTCAGAAATGACACAATCAGGCTGAGCATGCTCACTAGGCAAAACACCGGGCTTAGACTCTGGCTGGGGTAAATCGGCGCACGCATGCACACTAGCCGCCTCTCCACACTTAGACGTGGTGGAAGGAGCAGCCAACTGGACGACCAGAGGCACGGCCAAGAACGGCAGCCAGCGCCTGGGCACAACAGGAACTGCAGCAAGCTGCTTGCGGCTATGGTGGCGCCGGTTCATAACAGGACCCTGAACTCCAATGGAAGTCACTAATTGGGCATTTTTGGTCTCTGCCCACATGCAGCCAGCCATAAAAAGATCACTTCGGGAGACAGACAGCAAGGTTTTTTCAATTTTTGGGACGCACACTACATCCGATCATGCTGTTGTTACCCCCAGTGTACCATTTAAACATTGCAAGCGGCTCGCACTGGGCTAGGCACCGAACATACCTGAGCACAGCTATGTTTGCGAGAGTGAAGTTCAGAAATGTTCGAACACCGAACCTTGGGTTCGTTCATCTCTTTTCATAAGCTCTGTGAAGTTGTTACCATTTTTTTTTACTAATTTGACAGTTTTACATCCTCTAATTGTAAATGTTAGAACCTTTTCTTTGAGAGAAATAGTAGCAGTTACCTGACACAAAGTTGTAGATTATACTGTAGTTGTCAATGCCAACTTATGAAAAGTTTCTATCATAACTCGAAGATGAGTTTCGCATCAATAGTCCCTCATGGAAATAACAATAATAGAAGCACAATCTGTCATTATATCAACAAAGTAACAGAAGAAACTCAGAGAGCGAAGCATGACGACCGCACTGCAAAATTGGATTTCATTTCAACGATTAAGTAATTTCAGACCAGCTACTGCTGAGAATCATTATCTTCCTTACAATGGCTAAATTGAAAGACGTCTTAAGTATTCTAAAAATGAAAAACACGGCATGACGCACTCTAAAGTTCATATCTTCCACATTTTAACTCTTGTTTACAAATGAATTGGTAAATGACTTAAATGTTCTTTTAGTCTGTTATCTTTTAGCATAAGGCAGGAATTGGATTTTGGTGTTATCTCATATCTTGTAGAATAAATTCACTTTTGCAAATTTTGTTGCATACATTTTTATGTGACTGACCCATTCATCTTGCAGAAACAGGGCCACTGTCAGGGCATGACAACCATGACTGGTGTATAAGCCCTGGTGAAGAGGGGTTCCTGGCTGGACCCCTCTCTTCACCAGGCCCCAGTTACAGCTGCAGCAGAGGGGCCAAGCAGCTTCAGCAACTACACATGGCTATTTTGCATACAGAGCCCTTCTAGGGCATTTCATGCAATTTAGCCATGTGTTGAAATGACGTCATACTTGGAAGGAGCCCATACACTCTAGAATCTACCCTACTGTGAGTGGAGCAGAGCAAGGTGCTGGTGCATCATCCCATGGCCCAACGTGTAGCAGCGTGATGAGGTCATCACTCTGAGACCTCATCACATTGCTGCAGGCAATGTGGAGGTGGCAAGGTTGCGGCATCTGGCGGAGAAAGGTAGGATCGTCGGGGGTGGTGTGGGGGCCCGCTGACCCAGTCACTACCTTGCTTCAGCTGGATGTATGTCGGAGGACATGATGCACATGATGTAGAAACAAATATGTGGCAGATAATCAAAAATATCTGTGAATTCCTGTGAGTTTGTGCATATGGTCCCAAACTCTTTCTACTTTAAGCAAGAGCAATAAGATGTGACTTTAAAGATTAATTTGGAATTATCTATACAGTATATATGTATATTACAGACACTCATGACCTAATGACATATAAAAATGTGTGACAATGTGAAAATGATACATATATGTCCCAGGACATAAGTATCAGTTGATAAGACACAAGCCGACTTTGGTAGGTCAATGATATTAGTGGAAATTCGTATATAACATATCTAGTCATAACATAGAAAACATAATTTTGCTATAACATATACTGGAGAGAAAAATTATCAAGTTTCTTTAAGATCTTTTAGATTTTTTCCTGATGTATGAAATATTGCGGAAAAGCTACAAATGAAATAGTGGAAAATCTTTTTGGCTGTGTGCCCACAATGAATTTTTGGTGCTTTTTTTAAAACTGCATATTTTTGCTGAATCTTAAAGTACCAGAAAAGTAGATATGATTTCTAGAAATCTCCTGCCCACTGAGCTTTTTTTTAGTGTAAACTGAACTTCAGTGTTTCAAATCTGCAATGTCAACTTCTCTTGCGAGTGCGCTGAGTTTTATGTACAGATTTGGCCCATAGAATTGCATTAGATGCAGAAAATCCATTAAAAGCGCACATGAATTTTAGAGTGTTTCCGCTGTGGAAAAAGCATGTAATCCATTCATAATTATATAGATAAACTTTTGTCAAAACCAAATACCATAAAGTGTCAAAAGAAATCAGCTTTTTTTTTAAACATGACGTACAGTATATCATAAAAATGAGTGCACCCTTCATTTTTTAAAACATATTTTATTACATTCTGTTCATGGGAGAACACTGAAGATGTGACACTTTGATACAATGTAAAGTAGTCAGTGTACAGCTTGTATAACAGTGTAAATTCAATGTACCCTCTAATTAACTCAACATAGTCATTATTGTCTAAACTGCTGGTAACAAAAGTGAGTACACTCCAAAGTTAAAATGGCCAAATTGTGCTGAATTAGCTTATTTACCCTCTCCATTTTCATGTGACTCATTAGCATTATAAGGTCTTAGGTGTCAATGGGGAGAATGTGTTAGATCTAGTATTATCGCTGCTTTACATAAAGATGGCAAAGGCTATAAGAAGATTGCCAGCACCTTGAAACTGAGCTGCAGCATGGTGGCCAAGACTATATAGGGGTTTAATAAGACATGTTCCACTCAGAACAGGCCTCGTCATTGTTGACCAATGAGGCTGAGTGTACATGGTCAGTATCATATCTAGAGGATGTCTTTTCAAAATGGATGTCTGAGTGTTGCATTACTGCAGAGGTTGAAGGGGTGGGGGGTCATCATGTCAGTGCTCAAACCATGCAATGCACATTGTATCAAATTTGTCTGCATGGCTGACATCCCAGAAGGAAGCCTCTTCTAAAGATGTTGCACAAGAAAGCCCGCAAACAGTTTGCGGAAAATAAGCAGACTAAGGACATGGATTACTGGAACCTTTTTCAGATGGTGTTAAGTGTGTGTGGCAGCAACCAGGTGTGAGGTACAAAGACAAGTGTGTCTTGCTTAGGTCCCTTTCACACATCTGTTTTTTGCCATCAGTCACAATCCTTCAAACAGTGAAAAAACGGATCCTGCTCTAGATCCATTTTTTCTCATTGAGTTGTATTAGCGACGGATGGCCTCACGTTACATCCATTGTACGACGGATCCATCAACAACTGTGACAGAGACAACGTCCATAGGAACGTTTTTTGTGTGCATCGAAAAAACGAACAGCGACGGATCCATTGCAGTCGATCGTTAGTGGTAATGGAAGCCTATGGGCACAGGATCTGTTGTCATCCGTCAAATGACGGATCCGTTGACTGGTTACGTTTTATATACCTGAGCATGCCCAGAAGTGTTGTAATATCACATCTGGTCATGAAATCTTCTATCTCTCTCCCTCTCCCTCTCCCCCTCTCTCTCTTGTACAGAATGGGTTCATATAGGTTTTAAATAGAAAATAACTAGGGATGATCGAATACCTCAAATATTCGGCTACGCTCATATTCAACGAATAGGTCGCCACCATTCGACTATTTGCGAATATTCGATGCACAATGTAAGTCTATGTGAAACCCGAATAGTTTCTGAATAGCAACTATTCGGGCTTCTCATAGACTTACATTGCGCATCGAATATTCACATAGCGGCGACCTATTTGTCGAATATTCGCGAAGCTGAATATTGCGAATATTTGTGGTACTTGATCATCCCTAAAAATAACCTTTGCCATGAAAAAAATGATGGCATGACGGATCTGTTTTTTTACAGGATCTGTCGCATCAGTTTTACCACAATCTGCAACAGAATGTGACTGATCCAAAAAACTGATGTGTGAAAGAGGTCTTACAGTCAAGCATGGTGGTGGGAGTGACATAGTTCTGCTGGCTGTGGGGAACTACAGTTCATTGAGGGACTCATGAATGCCAACATGTACTGTGACATACTGAAGGAGATCATGATAGCCTTCCTTCTGAAACTGGGCCACACAACATGATAATGACCCCAAACACACCTCCAAGACAATTATTGGCTTGCTAAACAAACTGAGGTTAAAGGAGCTAGACCTAAACCCTATTGAGCATCTGTGGGGCATGCTCAAATGGAAGGTGGAGGAGCGCAATGTCTCTAACATCTATCAGCTCTGTGGTGTCATCATGAAGGATGGAAAAAGATTCTCGTGGCTCCTGTGAAGCTCTAGTGAATTCCATACCCAAAACAATTAAGGCAGTCAAAATATTGACACTTTTGGACCAATTTGACCATTTTAACTTAGGGGTGAACTCACTTTTGTTGCCAGTGTTTGAGACATTAATGGCTGTACGTTAAGTTATCTAGAGGGCACACCAAATTTACACAGTGTACAGTTTGTATAACATAGTACTTTACATTCTGTCCAAGTGTCATATCTTTGGTCTTGTCCCATGAAAAGGTATAATAAAATATTTACAAAAATGTAAGGGGTGTAGTCACTTTGATGATATACAGTAATAACAAGAGATTGAAATGCGATAAAAATGCATAAAAAATTCACACAATTAAAAAAACAACCTAAATTACATAATAAGTGCGGAAATGCTGCAGAAATTCTACATTAAAAACCTCACCAAAAGCTCATTATGTGTATGTAGCCTTAATGACAGTTATTGTATGCTGAAAGTTTACCTAAGTTGCAAAAATTAATATTTGGTGCATTTCTGACATATTACAGCTACAGCAAAGTGAATGGGATTTATAGAACTCTCATGCCCAATGCACTGAAAATGCACGTAACCTGCACATGATTTTATTAATAAAATTTTATCCAGACTGTATCACGAAGTATCCAAAACAAAGTAGCTTTATTTATAACATGACAAACCAAAAAGAAACAATAACCACAGCTAAAAAAATGAAATAAAAATGGATGTAAAAAACGTTTCTACATTTTTTCATGTTACTCCCACAAACTTAAAAGTACTTTACTGGGATTTTATGTCAAGTATTTGAGAAGTGTAAAGGAAGTGACACACAGTTTACTAAATATTTAAAAAATATAAATCGGAAAATTGGGCATTTGTACTCAGTCCGACAAGCTTTCCTTGCAATTACTGCAGATGAAACGAAGATGGGAGGATTAGCCAACACTAAAGAGAAGAGAGAATGTATTCAGAAAGATCTAGACACACTCGAACAATGGCCGAGGAGAACAGAATGATGATTAAAAGTGATACATGTAAAGTCCAACATCTCAGTAAAAGAAATGTAAAAAACAAATATAGTATGGGAGGAATAGAACTAGGAGATAGCACCAGAGAAAAGGACTTGGGCATAATAGTAGATCACAGATTCAACATGAGTCAACAGTGTGGTGCTGCAGCTAAAAAGGCCAACAAAATTCTGGGATGTATCAAGACAAGCATTGAATCTAGATCAAGAGATTGCATTATTCCCCTGTACTCTGCCCTGGTCAGACCACATCTGGAATACTGTGTACGGTTCTGGGTGCCTCAATTCAAGAAATACATCAATATATTGGTGCAAGTCCAGAGAAGAACAACCAAAATGGTAGAAGGTCAGCAAACCATGTCATATGAAGACTGGCTAAAAGAGTTAGGGAGGTTTAGATTGCAAAAGACGAGGCTGAAAGTAGTCTTAATAGTGGTCTACAAATATCTGAAAGGTAGTCATTGTGCAGAGGGAACTACCCTATTCTCATTAGCACAATGAAGTACAAAAAGCAATGGGATGAAACTAAAAGGAAGGAGATACAGATTAGACTTTAAGAAATCTTACAGTGAGGGCAGTCAGAGAATGAAACAGGCTATCATGGGAGACAGTGAGCTCTCCATCAGTGGAAATCTTCAAGTGGAAGTTGGATAAACACATTGCAGGTTTTCCTAAATCATAGAAGGGAGTTGGACCCAAGGGCCCTTGAGGTCCCTTCCAACTCTACCATATTTTGATTTGCCACATTGTTTTTTTTTTGTTTTTTTTTGCCTTCCTCTGGATCAACATGTTAGGCTACGGGTTGAACTAGATGGACTTAGAGTCTCCCTTCAACCTTAAAAAACTATGAAACTATGATTTATTTTATTTATGTTATTGTTGCATACAGTTAGGTCCAGAAATATTTGGACAGTGACACAATTTTCGCGAGTTGGGCTCTGCATACCACCACATTGGATTTGAAATGAAACCTCTACAACAGAATTCAAGTGCAGATTGTAACGTTTAATTTGAAGGTTTGAACAAAAATATCTGATAGAAATTGTAGGAATTGTACACATTTCTTTACAAACACTCCACATTTTAGGAGGTCAAAAGTAATTGGACAAATAAACCAAACCCAAACAAAATATTTTTATTTTCAATATTTTGTTGCAAATGCTTTGGAGGCAATCACTGCCTTAAGTCTGGAACCCATGGACATCACCAAACACTGGGTTTCCTCCTTCTTAATGCTTTGCCAGGCCTTTACAGCCGCAGCCTTCAGGTCTTGCTTGTTTGTGGGTCTTTCCGTCTTAAGTCTGGATTTGAGCAAGTGAAATGCATGCTCAATTGGGTTAAGATCTGGTGATTAACTTGGCCATTGCAGAATGTTCCACTTTTTTGCACTCATGAACTCCTGGGTAGCTTTGGCTGTATGCTTGGTGTCATTGTCCATCTGTACTATGAAGCGCCGTCCGATCAACTTTGCGGCATTTGGCTGAATCTGGGCTGAAAGTATATCCCGGTACACTTCAGAATTCATCCGGCTACTCTTGTCTGCTGTTATGTCATCAATAAACACAAGTGACCCAGTGCCATTTAAAGCCATACATGCCCATGCCATCGCGTTGCCTCCACCATGTTTTACAGAGGATGTGGTGTGCCTTGAATCATGTGCCGTTCCCTTTCTTCTCCAAACTTTTTTCTTCCCATCATTCTGGTACAGGTTGATCTTTGTCTCATCTGTCCATAGAATACTTTTCCAGAACTGAGCTGGCTTCATGAGGTGTTTTCAGCAAATTTAACTCTGGCCTGTCTATTTTTGGAATTGATGAATGGTTTGCATCTAGATGTGAACCCTTTGTATTTACTTTCATGGAGTCTTCTCTTTACTGTTGACTTAGAGACAGATACACCTACTTCACTGAGAGTGTTCTGGACTTCAGTTGATGTTGTGAACGGGTTCTTCTTCACCAAAGAAAGTATGCGGCGATCATCCACCACTGTTGTCATCCGTGGACGCCCAGGCCTTTTTGAGTTCCCAAGCTCACCAGTCAATTCCTTTTTTCTCAGAATGTACCCGACTGTTGATTTTGCTACTCCAAGCATGTCTGCTATCTCTCTGATGGATTTTTTCTTTTTTTTCAGCCTCAGGATGTTCTGCTTCACCTCAATTTAGAGTTCCTTAGACCGCATGTTGTCTGGTCACAGCAACAGCTTCCAAATGCAAAACCACACACCTGTAATCAACCCCAGACCTTTTAACTACTTCATTGATTACAGGTTAACGAGGGAGACGCCTTCAGAGTTAATTGCAGCCCTTAGAGTCCCTTGTCCAATTACTTTTGGTCCCTTGAAAAAGAGGAGGCTATGCATTACAGAGTTATGATTCCTAAACCCTTTCTCCGATTTGGATGTGAAAACTCTCATATTGCAGCTGGGAGTGTGCACTTTCAGCCCATATTATATATATAATTGTATTTCTGAACATGTTTTTGTAAACAGCTAAAATAACAAAACTTGTGTCACTGTCCAAATATTTCTGGACCTAACTGTATGTCACTTTTTGGATAACTGTTCAAATACATTAGGGTCTGTTCACATCTTCTATCACACAACTGGCCAAAAAAAAGGCATACCATTCTGTGCTATTTTGTCGTGTAAAATTTTGGGCATCCTACTGTCCTACTGGTAAAACAGAAAGACCAATAAATAAATTTGCACTTAATTTTGTTGCATTCAATTTGTGGTGCATGATCAATACTGGAAAGCTTATAATTGCTCAAAAAATATACCTGTGGGAGAGGAGAGAGAACCCTTCTGACCATAAGAGCTATACTTTACAAGTGAGAGAGAGCGCGAACCCTACTGAACATAAGAATTTACACTCTACAGGAAAGAGTGAGGACCCCACTGACAATAAGAGATTAAACTCTTTTGAAGAGTGACACATACCCAGGGACTCTGGACATGGAAAACAAATCTATCCTAAAATCTTTGATCAGTTGGGAACCACTGATCTGTGATGACCAATGCACTGACCACCACTATACAAGGTGTGATAATCTGTAAGATGTCATAGCTGGAGGATGTTACGGGTAGGCCCGCGCGACTATGAAAAATTATGTTAATCTGCTGTCTGATACTTCAGCTCTGTGGAAAATAGTTTTTTGCGAACTCCAAATGGAATCTCAAAAATGTTTTAATTTGTGTGAAACTCAAATTGACTTCATTGTTTCATAGATCGATCTGTTCATGTCTAGACAGACCTGATCATATGAAATCAAAACACTAATAAATGCAGAAATGAAGGATCGTAAATAAATCTATACTCAGAGCAGACCCCAGAGTAAATCCAGACACCAGACTATGCCCCTGAGTAAATAAATACCTCAGACTAGAATACAGACCACTGCATATCTACAAAGTGATCTCAGAATAAAAAACTGACCTATTAATTAAATACAGACCCTATGAAAAAAAAAACCTTACATTAAATCACAACAAAGAAATCCCATAAAAAAGACATACAGCATAAAACATAACATGTATGCAATGATTTACAGCAAAAAATGCAACGAAGATACAATTTGAATTAAATGGATTGTCCAGTTCTGGCCAAGCTGTTATTAATGGGCCCAGGGAGGTGGGAATAAAAAAAGACAATTGGACCAATGCTGCTTCTTAATTCTTAGCATTGCATCTCCTGCCTGTCTGGAGACATCAACATCAGTGGCAAAATCATGTGGCCGCTGTAGCCAATAATTGGTAACCGATTGGCTGCAGTGTTCTCATTTCTTCCGAGCTAAAGACCATCAAGAGATGCAGTGCTGACTAAGGAGTGCCCTCTCCTAACCATCTTACTGCCCCTGATTTTTGGTTCTCGCTTTCAATATTTTAAGACTTCCCAATATTGATTAAGATTTGATAAGTGAATCAAAAGAAAAGTCCAAATGAAAAAGTTTGTACATGCCAAGATATGGGATCACCAGTCGTAGAAAGCCACATGGAAGCAGAAGGGTAAACAAAATAAACCTTCAGGGTTTAGTTTACTTTAATTTTCCCCATTCTTTATGCTATCATTGTTCATATATATATATATATATATATATATATATATAAAATAATCTTTCTCATCTAAGAGGATAGTAACTCTGAATTAATTTCCATTAACAATTCTTTAATATCAAATTTAATTTCATTAGCAATTGGCAATACGTTTTATGTTATTGAGTTGTGGCTTTCTCTATAAGGCCTTTGCAGTACTCCATAAAATGCCATTAGTCAGACGAATTTCAGTTGTTGATGGTTGGCCAAAATGAGCATTTACGCTTTGAAGTGACTGAGCAGATGTATTACCAGCCTCGAACATTTGCTTTATTTTATAGCATGTCAGTTAATAACAATTCCAGAATGACATGCTTTTGTCCACTATCTCCAGCTACAAATATCGGCAACTGTATAGAGAACAAAGAGCTGAAGTTGACCTTAAAATGAGCACCTATAAATGTTCTGTGTATTTATGGGCAAGAATAAGGCTTCCCCCGGGAAAGCAAAGCACTCGATCTTTCAGAAGCTTTTATGTAAAAAGCTATTTATGTTCCATTTCTTTTACTAAGCATGTTTTTTTGGATTATTTTACAAGTGAATGCAGCTGTAATGTATGTGGATAATATGTGAACATTAAATCAGTCATATCCTATATCCCTTACATTAACTAATGGTGGCTTACTAGGCAGCCACAGTCATACCTTTATACGGTAGTCACTTCTTTTTCATTTTAAGCACTTTAACTACATTAAGGGGGGCTTTACACGTTGCGACATCGCTACCGATATATCGTCGGGGTCACGTCGTTAGTGACGCACATCCGGCGCCGGTAGCAACATCGCAACGTGTAAATCCTAGGTGCGACGATGAACGAGCACAGAAGCGTACAATATCGCTGATCTGTGTAACGTCGTTCATTTCCATAATGTCGGTTTAACCGCAGGTACGATGTTGTTTGTCGTTCCTGCAGCTCCACACATCGCTGTGTGTAAACCCGCAGAAGCGACAAACATCTCCTTACCTGCGTCCCGACGGCAATGCGGAACGGAGAAGGTGGGCGGGATGTTATGTCCTGCTCATCTCCGCCCTTCCACTTCTATTGGGTGGCCGATTAGTGACATCGCGGTGACGTCGCTGTGATGCCGAACGCACCTCCCCCTTGAAGGATGGATAGTTCGGCAGTCACAGCGACGTCGCTGAGCAGGTATGTGCGTGTGAAGCTGCTGTAGAGATAATGTTCGCTACGGCAGCAATCACCACATATCGCATGTGCGACGGGGCCGGGTGCTATCTCGCTGGACATCTCTAGAAAATTGCTAGCGATGTTGCAGCGTGTAAAGCCCGCCTAAGTCTATATTCTCCTTCTTTACTGTTAATTTGAACACCAACTACATTTTAAGGAGGAACACAAGAATATGAGTTCCTAAACAATATTTGTGAGTGATCCATTTTACATGTGAAAGGTATAAAACTATCTTTTTCAAAAACTGCTGAATAGCCAACTGCACAGTGAATGAGAAGAACACTCCTGCTACTTAACTGTCTACCCCTAGGTGACTAAGGTATTACTATAATAAAGAGGAGAAGAAAATGTGCAAAAAGTGGGATCACCAATATAGCAAATAATATCATTTATTAGACACAAAACAAAACCATGAACAACATTTAAAAACAATTAAAAAAGCATAAGCTCATATATTAACACATATTTGGTGCCATGGTGTGTGGCACCAAACACACCCCACACCCTCAGCAGGCCAAACCACCAATATATACTGTTAAAAAAGACGTAACCTTGCAAAATGGTACAATAGAACAAAAACAGGTGACTGAGACACAGTGTGAAGGGTGCCCAGACATAAAAACCAGCTGTCAATACATGGCAATAAGACACATAAGTGATCTGGGCCACAGCAATCACCTGGAATAAGAAAGAAGTTTGTTGAACCAAAAAAGCAAGTACGGACGCCAGTAAGGATAAGGGCTGGAGGCCAGAGAAATGTAGAAGAGGGGGTGGGGTGATGACCCCACGCGTATCGCTACAGCAAAGTGTAGCTTCCTCAGGGGAAAGTGAGGAAAGCCATGATTAACGTGTCTTAAATACAAACAATAATTAGATAATAGATTGCTTACCAGCATGTAATTAGAGGACAGAGAAGATTTTACATGCAGGCCAAAGCACGCCGATGGACACCGCCATATTCGCCACCTGATCTGGTCAGGTGGACTCATGACGTGAGGGTACCCTCCAACGCGCATGCGCCGGAACCATGGCACCCATAAACAAAGAGCGTCACATGCGCATGCCCAATGCTACAAACCAAGGAAGCGTACGTCATAGGTCACATGACCGTAAGCTGTGTATGTGTCATTACAACAAGCGCGCTGCGCTAGCACGGTCGCATTATCCGCAGTGCAAATATCTATAAAGTGTCAGACACAAGAAAAGAAACGCATGCGGACGCATGATATCCAGCGCTATCTATGCCATGATGTCACAGACATCATGCATATAAATCCTTATACAACGCATGCGCAGAGGCAGTGGCACCCATCACATCAAAGAAAAATATAAGCAGTCATTAAAGTGACCGAAAATGTAGACTCTGGAAGCAACATGTAACATTATATACGGCATATTTCACATAAGGACAATAAGAAATGCAGACATGATAGCAATATCAAAGATAGAACCCATCAGGTCACAGAAAGATCACATATAGTTGTATTTTTCACTTGTAAGGGGTATGGACCCCAAAATGCAAGTATTCAAAAATGTCACATGGAAGTACATAACAGTGAGTATAGAGCCCCCATAGAGGGTAAAACTAACCCGGAATCCCAAAGGACATATCTGCAGAATAATTGTGCATACAGAACTCCTGCACAAAGAGAGATGCAGACATGATAGCAATATCAAAGATAGAGCCCATCAGGTCACAGATAGATCACATATAGTTGTTTTTTCACTTGTAAGGGGTATGAACCCCAAAATGCAGGTATTCAAAAATGTCACATAAAAGTACATAACAATGAGTATAGAGCCCCCATAGAGGGTAAACCCAACCCAGAATCCCAAAAGACATATCTGCAGAATAATTGTGCATACAGAACTCGTGCACACATATATGTACATATAACGTATAACCTGCCAAAAAAGTCTCTATGGAGGAAAAACCCCTCTTGATGGAGCAGGGAACTTCATGGGGCACACATAGTTTTAATATAATTCTTGGACAAAAAATAATAAGGAGATGTCAAAAAGACATAGGAAGTCCATGGATCAAAAAATGCTGGATAAGACACATGGCCAGAGGAGGAAAGTAGATAGAACCGTGAAAAGATCAGAATCCGTCACTAAGGACATTGAAGACGTTCCAACACCAGACATGGTTTCTTCAAGAGAGGGAGATGAATCTTCATTCTGTTCCATCGAGGAAGATCAAACACACCAAAGTATATATTCACACCTGCAATCAAAGAAAAACCACAAATGAGTGGACAAGAGGAGTGGGCCCCCCCACGGGGACCCCCGAATAAGAAAGAGGGGGGGTTCCCTGGGGGAAACAGAATGACCGAAAGTCCAGCTGGTGTTGGGCCAACTAGAGAAGTTCAGTCAACCTTTATGTCAAAGAGAGAGCATCCCCCAGAGGGTCCAAAACTGAACCCAAAACGAGCCCTCATTTCTTATAGAAGCCACTAAACAACATTTCCTCATTGAGGCCGTTGGGGGAAAGGCTCCGAAGTTGATAGATCCACCTGGCCTCCCTTCTCAGCAATTCATCAGACATCTTTCCCCCCCGAATATTAAGGGGGATAGATTCAAGCACCAATATCCGGACCTTACGAAAAGAGCCATTATGTAAATCAAGGAAATGTTTAGCCACAGAAATGATGGGCTTACCTTGAGCTTGATCTCTCTTGGCCCGTCCGATATCTGAGAAGTGGTGCTGAATCCGTCGCCGAAGCTCCTGTGTGGTCTGTCCAACATATAATTTGGGACAATCACACATCAGAAGGTATACAACATTTTTGGTACGACAGTAGGAATAAACCTAAGTCGTGATAGTCCCTGGAAAGATAGAAATTTGGACAGACCTATCGGCCTGTTGAAAGGCCTTTCAACATTCAGTCAATATTCCACGATCTGACACCTTCCGTGGTCGCCAAAAGATAGAGATGAGCACCATAAACCTTGTGACAACTTATAACAACCAATGGGAGGAAGTACGACGCGTTTTGGCAAAGAACTGGAATATTCTTCTCAGTGAACCCAGGTTGGTCCCTTTTATTAACACCCGTCCGAAAGTGATCGCCAAACGTGCTAAGAACCTGAAAGATCTTCTCTCCACGAGTCATTTTAAGAGACCTACAGTCTCTTTGGGTCGGGGAGAGAGACTGGTCGGTTCTTTTCCTTGTGGGGACTGTTCCATATGTCCCTTTCTTGCTGCCGATAGGTCTGTCCAAATTTCTATCTTTCCAGGGACTATCACGACTAAGGTTTATTCCAACTGTCGTACCAAAAATGTTGTGTACCTTCTGATGTGTGATTGTCCCAAATTATATGTTGGACAGACCACACAGGAGCTTCGGCGACGGATTCAGCACCACTTCTCAGATATCGGACGGGCCAAGAGAGATCAAGCTCAAGGTAAGCCCATCACTTCTGTGGCTAAACATTTCCTTGATTTACATAATGGCTCTTTTCGTAAGGTCCGGATATTGGTGCTTGAATCTGTCCCCCTTAATATTCGGGGGGGAAAGATGTCTGATGAATTGCTGAGAAGGGAGGCCAGGTGGATCTATCAACTTCGGAGCCTTTCCCCCAACGGCCTCAATGAGGAAATGTTGTTTAGTGGCTTCTATAAGAAATGAGGGCTCGTTTTGGGTTCAGTTTTGGACCCTCTGGGGGATGCTCTCTCTTTGACATAAAGGTTGACTGAACTTCTCTAGTTGGCCCAACACCAGCTGGACTTTCGGTCATTCTGTTTCCCCCAGGGAACCCCCCCCCCTTTCTTATTCGGGGGTCCCCGTGGGGGGGCCCACTCCTCTTGTCCACTCATTTGTGGTTTTTCTTTGATTGCAGGTGTGAATATATACTTTGGTGTGTTTGATCTTCCTCGATGGAACAGAATGAAGATTCATCTCCCTCTCTTGAAGAAACCATGTCTGGTGTTGGAACGTCTTCAATGTCCTTAGTGGCGGATTCTGATCTTTTCACGGTTCTATCTACTTTCCTCCTCTGGCCATGTGTCTTATCCAGCATTTTTTGATCCATGGACTTCCTATGTCTTTTTGACATATCCTTATTATTTTTTGTCCAAGAATTATATTAAAACTATGTGTGCCCCATGAAGTTCCCTGCTCCATCAAGAGGGGTTTTTCCTCCATAGAGACTTTTTTGGCAGGTTATACGTTATATGTACATATATGTGTGCACGAGTTCTGTATGCACAATTATTCTGCAGATATGTCCTTTGGGATTCTGGGTTGGGTTTACCCTCTATGGGGGCTCTATACTCATTGTTATGTACTTTTATGTGACATTTTTGAATACCTGCATTTTGGGGTTCATACCCCTTACAAGTGAAAAAACAACTATATGTGATCTATCTGTGACCTGATGGGCTCTATCTTTGATATTGCTATCATGTCTGCATCTCTCTTTGTGCAGGAGTTCTGTATGCACAATTATTCTGCAGATATGTCCTTTGGGATTCCGGGTTAGTTTTACCCTCTATGGGGGCTCTATACTCACTGTTATGTACTTCCATGTGACATTTTTGAATACTTGCATTTTGGGGTCCATACCCCTTACAAGTGAAAAATACAACTATATGTGATCTTTCTGTGACCTGATGGGTTCTATCTTTGATATTGCTATCATGTCTGCATTTCTTATTGTCCTTATGTGAAATATGCCGTATATAATGTTACATGTTGCTTCCAGAGTCTACATTTTCGGTCACTCTAATGACTGCTTATATTTTTCTTTGATGTGATGGGTGCCACTGCCTCTGCACATGCGTTGTATAAGGATTTATATGCATGATGTCTGTGACATCATGCCATAGATAGCGCTGGATATCATGCGTCCGCATGCGTTTCTCTTCTTGTGTCTGACACTTTATAGATATTTGCACTGCGGATAATGAGACCGTGCTAGCGCAGCGCGCTTGTTTTAATGACACATACACAGCTTACGGTCATGTGACCTATGACGTACGCTTCCTTGGTTTGTAGCATTGCGCATGCGCATGTGACGCTCTTTGTTTATGGGTGCCATGGTTCCGGCGCATGCGCGTTGGAGGGTACCCTCACGTCATGAGTCCACCTGACCAGATCAGGTGGCGAATATGGCGGTGTCCATCGGCGTGCTTTGGCCTGCATGTAAAATCTTCTCTGTCCTCTAATTACATGCTGGTAAGCAATCTATTATCTAATTATTGTTTGTATTTAAGACACGTTAATCATGGCTTTCCTCACTTTCCCCTGAGGAAGCTACACTTTGCTGTAGCGATACGCGTGGGGTCATCACCCCACCCCCTCTTCTACATTTCTCTGGCCTCCAGCCCTTATCCTTACTGGCGTCCGTACTTGCTTTTTTGGTTCAACAAACTTCTTTCTTATTCCAGGTGATTGCTGTGGCCCAGTTCACTTATGTGTCTTATTGCCATGTATTGACAGCTGGTTTTTATGTCTGGGCACCCTTCACACTGTGTCTCAGTCACCTGTTTTTGTTCTATTGTACCATTTTGCAAGGTTACGTCTTTTTTAACAGTATATATTGGTGGTTTGGCCTTCTGAGGGTGTGGGGTGTCTTTGGTGCCACACACCATGGCACCAAATATGTGTTAATATATGAGCTTATACTTTTTTAATTGTTTTTAAATGTTGTTCATGGTTTTGTTTTATGTCTAATAAATGATATTATTTGCTATATTGGTGATCCCACTTTTTGCACATTTTCTTCTCCTCTTTATTGTCCTAGTTTCTTAAAATGTGCTAGTGGTGTTTTGATCCCTTTGTTTTGATTCCTACATGTTATTTACTTCTGGTGCCCTCCCACACCCTAGTGTTTACTAAGGTATTACTATAGACATTGTACCAAGTTTGGAAGTTATCCCCTGTTCATAGTATATGGGATAACTTTACATCTGCTGGGGTTCCAACTGCTGGGACCCACACCTATCCCAAACACTAGGTGTGAATGGAGTGATGGTTGATCATGGACTGAATCTTCATTCATCCTTAATAGGCAGGCCGAAGACCAGCTGAAAGTTGCACTTGTCAATTTCCGTTGGAGAATCAATGTAGCAGAGGTACACATTAATGACTGCTGCTCCATTCAGTTAGAACTCCTAGTTCTTGGGATCAATGGGGGTCACAGTTGTCAGACCCTTAGCAGTTGAGAGTTCATCACCTATTCTAACTTTCAAACTTAGTACAACCTATTTATTGAACTGTTCAAACCTGCATTGTAGTTTTCATTAACTGCTTCAGGACTGCCCACTGTAAATATTACTGGGCTCTGTGCAGCGCCAACGTATTTTTATGGTCAGCGATCAGGAGAGGATTGCAACAACCTGCATGCTGCCATCTCTGGGTTTCTGGTGCAGAATGGTATTTCTGCCCAGGAACATCATCAGGACCTGATTGGATCAGGTCCTGATAATGTTAACCCTTTTGCCATCATCTATGTGCCACAATCAATAGTGATCATGGCACATAAAAGTTAGAGAGGAGCAGTGAGTGCTTCTCTTACCTCTCCCTGCTTTCCTGTGATACGATCACGAGGAAGACAAGGGTTGTCATGGCAGCAGGAGGTCACATGATGCCCTCCGGGTCTGCCATGTATGGTGGCCTGTCAGTCTACCTGCAGCAGGGTCTGATAGGCAATCTGCAGCCTGAAGCTGTCTGTATAATTCATTGCTATGCTGCTGCATGGCAATGCATTATACCTATGATCAGACTAAGAAAAGTGAAAATCCCATATAGGGACCAGGCAAAAAAAGGTAATAAAAGTAAAAAAATGTCTTGCAAAATATAACAAACCCCCCCCAAATTATACCCCAAATCACATTTATTTATATAAAAACAAAAATACACAAAAAAGTACACGAATTTGGTATCACTTGGCTGACCCAACCAGATCTATAAAACTGTCACTCTATTTACCCCCTTTAGTGAACAGTTTAAAAAAAATTCGTGAAAAAATGCTTTTTCATCATACTGCAGAATAAAAAGTGGAATAAAACGCAATCAAAAAGTTGAACATAAACAAAAATAGTATTACTGAAAACTACATATTGTCCCGCAAAAAAACAAGCCACCACACCACTCCATCAGTAGAAAAATAAAAGTTATAGCTCTGAAAATACAGCAATGCACCCCAAAATTATTTTTTGCAAACTTTTTTTTTATAGTGTAAAAGTGGCAATACATAAAAAAATTATATAAATGTGGTATTTCTGTGACCATACTGACCCGAAGAATCAGCCTGTGTTATTATTTTTATAAACAGTGAACGGCATAAAAAAAAAATGCAAAAATTAATTCCTGAATTGCTGTTTCATGTTAACTCTACCTAAAATGAGAATAAAAAAGATCCAAAAAGGATCCAAAAATGTTATGTGCCCAAAAATAGTACCAATAGAAATGTCAACACGTCCTGCAAAAAGCAAGACCTCAAATGAATAGCTCTCCAAACACGACATGGTGTTCACTATCTATTCCAGACAATTGTGCACTCTAAAATTCAAATGGCGTTGATTCCCTTCCGAGCCCTGCCATGTGTTCAAATAGTAGATTTCCACCTCATATGAGCTATCAGAGAGATATGGTGTTATGGTGCATTTTTTCCTGATACTCTTGTTAATAAAATCTACCTGGTTGAACAATTTTATGGTAAAAATGTATTTTTTCATTTTCACAGCTCAACGTTATAAAATTCGGTGAAGCCCCCAAAGATTCAAGGTGCTCACCAAACATCTAGATATATTGCTTGAGAGGTCTAGTTTCCAAAACAGGGTCACAGCATACGAATTAAAAATAAAATTTCTAATTATTGGTTCTTCTTCTTTCTTTATTTTTTTTAAATAGCGCCAACATTTTGTGGGGGAGCTTCACTGTTTAGGCTCATCAGGGGGTCTCCAAACGCGACATGTGTCCACTAATGATTCCAGACAATTTTGCAGTGAAATGGCACTCTTTCCTTTTCAAGCCCTGCCGTGTGCCCAAACAATTGATTTCCACCACATATGAGGTATATGCGTACTCAGGAGACATTGCACAATACATTTTATGGTGCATTTTTTCCTGATACCCTTGTGAAAAAAAGCTACCTGGAAGTAACAATTTTATGGTAAAGATATATTTTTTTTATTTTCATGGCTCATCGTTATAAACTTCTGTGAAGTCCCTGGGTGTTCAGGGTACTCCCCAACCATGTAGATATATTCCTTGAGGGGTCTATTTTACAAAATGGGGTCATTTGTTTTGGAGCTCCACTGTTTAGGCACCTTAGGGGGTCTCCAAACGCGACATGGCATACGCTAATGATTTCAGCTAATATTGCTTTCAAAAATGCAAATGGCGCTCCTTCCCTTCCAAGCCCTGCTGTGCGCCCAAACAGTAATTTTACAGCACTTATGAGGTATCAGCGTACTCAGGAAAAATTGCAAAACAAATTGTATGGTGCATTTTTCCTGATAGCAAAATCTGAGGCTAAAATAACATTATTGTAGGAAAAGTAAAATTTTTATTTTTTCCTTCCACATTGCTTTGGTTCCTGTGAAGTACCTAAAGAGTAAATAAACTTCTTGGATATGGTTTTGAGCAGTGTGAGGAGTGTAGTTTTAAGAATGGTGTCACTTTTAGATGTTTTCTGTCACGTAGGCCTCTCAAAGTCACTTCAAAAGTGATGTGGTCACTAAAAAAATGGTTTTGTAAATTTTGTTGGAAAAATAAGGAATTGCTGATGCATCCTTCTAACTTCCTAACAAAAAAAAGTTATTTTTCAAAAATTGTGCTGATGTAAAGTAGACAAGTGGGAAATGTTATTTATTAACTATTTTGTGTGACATAACGCACTGGTTTAAGGGTATAAGAATTGAAATTTGGAAAATTGTGAAAATTCCAAAATATTTGCCAAAGTTCAGTTTTTTTTCCACAAATAAACGCAAAACATATCATCTTAATTTTACCCCTATCCTGAAGTACAATATATCACAAAAAAACAGTCTCAGAAGCACTTGGTTATGGAGAAGCGTTCCAGAGTTATAACCTGTCAAAGTGACAGTGGTCAGAAATGAAAAAATTGTCCCGGTCACGATAACAAAAACAGGCTCTGCTGCAACAAGTTTAATAAGAGAAATCAAAACATATTGCTAGATCTGTTATCTATATATATAATTGCCTTATCCTGTCTGTCTGTCTTGCTCCAAAATGACATCATTACAGTGACAACTGTCGCATTGGCCGCTCGCCTCGTCCCAGCCCCACCCCCGCATGCATTGCCCGCTCGGCCATGGCCCCCCAAACACAGTGCCCGCTTGGCTACACCCCCTGCACACTGTGCACGCTCGGTCACGCCCCCCATACACTGTGCCCGCTCGGCCATGCCCCCCGCACACCGTGCCCGCTCGGCCACGCCCCCGCACACTGTGCCCGTTGGGCCACGCCCCCCAACACTGTGCCTGATCGGCCACGCCCCCCGCACACATTGGGCACCTATACACCTCCCTTCAGGACTACTCCACCTAGTAGACACCTGCCTCCAGGACTATTCCACCTATTAGACACCTCCCCCCTGGACTACAACACCTATTAGACTCCTCTCCCCCCAGGACTACTCCTCCTATTAGACTCCTCTCCCCCCCAGGACTACTGCTCCTATTAGACTCCTCTCCCCCTAGGACTACTCCTCCTATTAGACTCCTCCCCCCAGGACTACTCCTCCTATTAGACTCCTCTTCCCCCAGGACTACTCCTCCTATTAGACTCCTCTCCCCCCAGGACTACTCCTATTATACTCCTCTTCCCCCAGGACTACTCCTCCTATTAGACTCCTCTCCCCCCAGGACCACTCCTCCTATTAAACTTCTCCCCCCCAGGACTACTCCTCCTATTAGACTCCTCTCCCCCTAGGACTACTCCTCCTATTAGACTCCTCTCCCCCCAGGACTACACTTCCTATTAGACTCCTCTACCCCAGGACTACTCCTCCTATTAGACTCCTCTCCCCGAAGGACTACTCCTCCTATTAGACTCCTCTCCCCCCAGGACTACTCCTCCTATTAGACTCCTCTCCCCCCAGGACTCCTCCTCCTATTAGACTCCTCTCCCCCCATGACTACTTTCCCTATTAGACTCCTCTCCCCCCAGGACTACTCCTCCTATTAGACTCCTCTCCCTCCCAGGACTACTTCTCCTATTAGACTCCTCTCCCCCCAGGACTACTCCTCCTATTTGACTCCTCTCCCCCCAGGACTACTCCTCCTATTAGACTCCTCTCCCCCCAGGACTTCTCCTTTTATTAGACTCCTCTGCCCCCAGGACTACTCCTGCTATTAGACTCCTCTCCCCCAGGACTACTCGTCCTATTAGACTCCTCTCCCTCTAAGACTACTCCTCCTATTAGACTCCTCTCCCCCCAGGACTACTCCTCCTATTAGACTCGTCTCCCCCTAGGACTTCTCCTCCAAGACACACACTGCACAAAAAAGACCTCCTCCCAAAACACACACACGCACCCCACACACCCACACAAACCGCGCAACACACACAGCACCACACACACAACGCTGCAGGCACACAGCGCTCCACAAACAACACAACACACACAACGCAACACACAAACAACACCGCTCTCACACACCCCCACACCCAGACAACACCCAGAACATTTACAGCGCCCTACACAAACACTTGGCAACTACACGCAGCAACATCTATATATAACAAAATTCATACATTAACTACACAATAAATTCTAGAATACCCGATGCGTTAGAATTGGGCCATCTTCTAGTAATACTTAAACTACCAATGACCCCAGTAACATAATAGAGTTTTGCATTCACAGGAGAAATAGAAATGCATGCATTATCATCAGGTATGATGACATCTGTGACTTAAGCTCTGAAGGGAAAAATATTATATGTGAATTTCTCGCCTTACCCTTAAGGGTAGAAAGATATATAGACTTTATTTAGGGTCACTATTCTTTCAACCCCAAGCCATATAAAAGTTGCTCTCACTGTGAGCTAGGAGTGCAGTATGTTATCCTGAAACATGCTAGTCAAAGATGTCTCAAATTCACAAATCAAAATGAATGTAAAAACAGTGGAATCCTGACAGTGAGTACATTACACATTGTTGGGACTTTATATGTTAGACTACCAACCATATTAAATAACCCTCCTGGACAATCAGTTATATGTTGTAAAAAGCAGAGATTTTCTTTATTAGTGAGTGAATAATCTGGATTTTTAGGGACATCACCAAAATAAAGAACTGATATGGTCATCTGTAAATCTACAATGTTGTTCCTTAGTTGCCAGTGTTGAAAATTCTGAAGGCAGAAACCAGTATTTAATAGTTTCTGCTTTCTATAACCTGAGACTGGTGCAATCAATATATGAGATAAAGGGAGTTCTAAAACCAAAAAGCAAAGTATTGTGTTTGGTATATTAGTAGATCCTGGAAACTTTATGGACACTTAACAAGAGGTAACTGATGGCTTTCATTTTCTTCTGAAATTTAGCAGTGAACAAATAGTGGGAATTCCCCCCAATACTCTATCAACAGCTTCACCTGATGGAGGCCTTGTTCACATGACCTTGTCTTCTATTCTTGTGCTGTCCATGTCCAGTTCTTTCTGGACACAACATGCAAATTAATAATAAAATTTCTAGTTATTGGTTTTTCTTTCTTTATTTCTTTTAAATAGCACCAACATATTCTGCTCCGCTTTACATATGTCAGCAACACTGTCCCCATTGGGGGTCACAATCTAAATTCCCTATCTGTATGTCTTTAGACTGTGGGAGGAAACAGGAGAACCCAGAGAAAACTAACACAAATATGGGGAGAACATACAAACTCCTTGCAGATGTTGTCCTTGGTGGAATTTGAACCCAGAAGTGCAAGACTGCAGTGCTAACCACTGAGCCACCGTGCCGCCCCTTGGTTCAATTAACATGAATAATTTTCAACATGAATTGAGTGGAAAACATTACAGCATGCTTCATTAGATTCAGTCCTGTGGGTGGGATGTGGATTGCGTTAGTTGTCACACGGACGCATTGTGGGCAGGGCTAATGAAGCTCCACTCAGGCAGAAGAAAGTCTGTTTCCAAGAGTCACGACATGGCCAATCCTGCACTTGTGAGTGTAAATAGCGTCTTAATAATAGGAAGTATAAGAAATGAAAAGAAAAACCATTCCCAATCTGCTCTGTTTGCTGGGTATGCTTTTTAACTAAGTTAATATTAATCTGGTTCATTTTAAATTAAGCCCAAGTGATTCAGCAGTGTTCCTCCTGCAGAGGACTTAATAAGAAATATCAGAAGAGAATAGTAACTTATTAGTTTTTCTGCTGATGGTAAAGACGAGTATAATTACAACTCTTAAAGGAAATCTGTGACCAGATTGTGCTATTAATTGTCACGGTGTGACTATGGCGGGCTTTACACATTACGACATCGCATACCGATGCTGCGATGTCGAGTGCGATAGTCCCCGCCCCCGTCGATGTCGAGTGCGATAGTCCCCACTCCCATCGTATGTGCGATATCTTGTGATAGCTGCCGTAGCGAACATTATCGCTACGGCAGCTTCAGATGCACTCACCTGTCCTGCGACGTTGCTCTGGCCGGCGAACCGCCTCCTTCCTAAGGGGGTGGGCCGTGCGGCGTCACAGCGACGTCACACGGCAGGCGGCCAATAGCAACGGAGGGGCGGAGATGAGCAGGATGTAAACATCCCGCCCACCTCTTTCCTTCTCATAGCAGCCTGGTCGCAAGTAAGGTGATGTTCCACGCTCCTGCGGCTTCATACACAGCGATGTGTGCTGCCGCAGGAACAAGGAACAACATCGTACCTGTTGCTGCACCGGCATTATGGAAATGTTGGAGACTACACCGATGATACGATAACGACACTTTTGCGCTTGTTCATCGTATCAAAAAGGTTTTATACACTACGACATCGCAAGTGACGCCGGATGTGCGTCACTTTCAATTTGACCCCACCGACATCGCACCTGCGATGTCGTAGTGTGCAAAGCCGGCCTATGGGTATAGCAGGGAACCAGGGCTCCAAGACTGTCCCTTAGGCTAGGGGAGGCCCTGGCTATCCCTGATCTCAGAGATACCCCAGAAGGTGGATATTTCTGAGCCACCTTCCTGGCCCTGCTCCTGACCAGCCCTGCTCTTATACTACCCCTCCCACCTACCCCAGGAAAGAGGCCCGGATAAGAGTGTGATAAAACCAGAGATAGATAGACAAGGGAAACCAGAATGCTATATCACAGCATGCTCACACAAAGGTATATGACAACAAGAGGTTAGGGGGAAAATAACAGCAGGGAGGAAACAATATGACAATGAGAGAATTCCACAACAACTCCAAGAACCATGCAACATAATCACCAGCAGGACTGGGACAAACCAGCACACAGACCCAGACACCAGTAAGCTATAGTCATTATAGGAAGACAGATTCCCCCATCTTAAAAAGGTGGGGTGTAATTGTGATAGGTTTCCAATAACATGTGAAGCTAGAGGTAACCAGCAGACTAGCAGAGATTAACTCTTGCTGGCCTGATCATTAATGAGCACACAGCTGGTTGACGCCCAAGCCAGCTTGTGTAACTCAGAAGCACCGGAGAAACCATAGTATGGAGTGTCAGAATATGTGGTGTGAACAGAGTCTGATGCTGCCATGACATTCCATGTGTTTTAAGCAAAACTCCATGTGACACTAATCTGAGAGCAGAAAAAATATATAAACAGAGACCTGGATTTCAGCAATGTATCACTTACTAGGTTGCTTGCTGTAGTGTTCATAAAATCACTGTTGTCTCAGTAGGCAAAATTCTGTAGAGAAATAGTAAAGCTCCTGCCATGTAGTCAGCCATATTCAGCATTGTTTAACCCTTTCCACGCCACTGATTGGTAGCTTTCTGCATATGTACAGTGTACACTGAATGCTGAAAATCAGTGGTATGGGGGAAGTAACACAGAGAACTGGTAGAACTGCAGCAGATTACAGTAATTCTATCAAAACTGTAGAAAATGGCCCAACAATTGATTCATATTTGACATCTGGGTCTCTGCCTATACATCCTGCTGTCTCAGATGAGGTACCAAAGATCTGCCAACAGATTCCCTTTAAGTAACTCTCAATTAAAGATCCTTATTAGATGCATAGCAGCTGTACTTCTAAACCAGTGTAACGCAACGTCAGTTCTCAAGGGCCACCAACACAGCAGGTTTTCAGGATTTCCTTAATATTTCCAGGTGATAATTGTATCACCTGTACAGGTGGTGATTCGATCATCTGTGCAATGCTAAGGAAATAGTTAAAGCATTCACTGTTGGTGGCCCTTGAGGACTGGAGTTGTGGAACACTGGTCTAAACTATAATAATGTCTATTAATGTACATCTTGCAGAAAGGCACATTTTCTTAAAGCATCTTTCTTGCAGATTGGGCAAATAACAAAAGCAGCAGATGGAACATCTAATAATAATCCCTGTAGATACAAGTAGTTTAGCTTCAGCAACAAAAAATGACCAAATACTGAAGGGACATTACATTGCACGTACAGTGAGTGGAGTATTGGGGACAGATTTTATGATCGTGCTACTTAAAGTGGAAAATATCTAAAATGAGCAGTTTTTTAAGATGCTGAATTACAATAGATAATTGTTGAGAAGACAACTCACTTATTCAAGCGCCGACTTTATCTTTCCATAGACCTGTGACTAAAGGCCCCGTCACACTAAGCAACATCGCTAGCAACATCGCTGCTAACGAACAACTTTTGTGACGTTGCTAGCGATGTTGCTGTGTGTGACATCCAGCAACAACCTGGCCCCTGCTGTGAGGTCGTTGGTTGTTGCTGAATGTCCTGGGCCATTTTTTAGTTGTTGCTGTCCCGCTGTGAAGCACAGATCGCTGTGTGTGACAGCGAGACAGCAACAACTGAATGTGCAGGCAGCAGGAGCCGGCTTCTGCGGAGGCTGGTAACCACGGTAAACATCGGGTAACCAAGAAGCCCTGTCCTTGGTTACCCGATATTTACCTTTGTTACCAGTCTCCGCCGCTCTCACTGTCAGTGCCGGCTCCTGCTCTGTGCACATGTAGCTGCAGGACACATCGGGTTAATTAACCCGATGTGTGCTGTAGCTAGGAGAGCAGGGAGCCAGCGCTAAGCATTGTGCGCTGCTCTCTGCTCTGTGCACATCTAGCTGCAGGACACATCGGGTTAATTAACCCAATGTGTGCTGTAGCTAGAGAGCAAGGAGCCAGCGCTAAGCGGTGTGCGCTGCTCCCTGCTCTCTGCACATGTAGCTGCAGCACACATCGGGTAATTAACCCGATGTGTGCTGTAACTAGGAGAGCAGGGAGCCAGCGCTCAGTGTGCGCTGCTCCCTGCTCTCTGCACGTGTAGCTCCGTGCGGTGGTAACCAAGGTAAATATCGGGTTGGTTACCCGATATTTACCTTAGTTACCAAGCGCAGCATCTTACACGCGGCGCTGGGGGCTGGTCACTGGTTGCTGGTGAGCTCACCAGCAACTCGTGTAGCGACGCTCCAGCGATCCCTGCAGGTCAGGTTGCTGGTGGGATCGCTGGAGCGTCGCAGTGTGACATCTCACCAGCAACCTCCTAGCAACTTACCAGCGATCCCTATCGTTGTTGGGATCGCTGGTAAGTTGCTTAGTGTGACTGGACCTTAACTTGATTATAAGGTGATGTCAAGATTTGTTTGCACATTTCACTTGTCAACCAAAGTATTATTAATGGAAAAGAAATAGGAATACATAATATTATCAAAATTAAATGAAATATATTTAGAACATGATGTTTACCATTAAAGGAAAATACTAAGATTATGTTGCAGTGCTTCTATGTGAGCATAACACTGAGTAACAGATTACAGTAAATAATGAAAAACAGTGAAAATGACAAATCAATCCACACAGAATCGAATTTGAGTTGAATTTCTTTAAATTTGCAGGTTTGAACAGTTTGCGATTCGATTCACGTAGAGGAAACAAAAAATAATCTGACACCATCTAACACACTGCTGGAGACTCAAATAGAGGACTAATGATTAGAGATGAGCGAGTACCGTAATATTTGTAATCGCTATACTCATATCGAGTACTTTGTAAAGGCTGCTTTACATGCTGCAATTAGTCGTGCGATCGCATTTATGATCGCACACGCCCCCATCGTTTGTGCGGCACGGGCAATTTCTTGCCCGTGTCGCACAATGTTGTAACCCCCCGTCACACGCACTTACCTTCCAAACGACCTCGCTGTGGGCGGCGAACATCCACTTCCTTAAGGGGCAGGGGCGTTTGGCGTCCCAGCGATGTTACACAGCGGCTGGCCAATAGAAGCGGAGGGGCGGAGATGAGCTGGACGTAAACATCCCGCCCACCTCCTTCCTTCAGAATTGGCGGCGGGACGCAGGACGCATGCATTTACACTGCAGTGCTATACGCAGTGTAAATGCATGCAATTACGCAACGTGCTCACGAGCACTTATTTAGGTTTCAAAACAGGAGTGCTCAACAGCACTTTTGAAAGTGAAGAAGTAATGGCTTCTCAACTACTAGTAAAAATTAGCCCCTCCACAATCTATGAAGATTGTGCATAATACGTGTGCACGATGCTTTTATGAACGCAGCGATTTGGGTGCTAAAAGTTTGACCCAAATCTGTGCGTTCATAAAATGAGCATGTCAATTATTCCGTGCGCTTTGGATGCAGCTCCCACTCTGTCTATGGTGGGGGCAGCACCCCGAGTGCATGAAATCGGCTTTTTTTGTACAGAGAAAACTGCATCCATTATGCAGTCTTTCTGCAGCGATTTGACGTGCACATGTGCTGTCAAATCGCTGCAGCATATTCAGCAGTTACGTGCGAACAAAGCCTTAAGGCTTAATTTTTGCCTTCTTCATATAGCAAAGAAAAAACATCTTGAAACTTCTCAAATGGATAATTTTTTCACCACCTTGTGTGAAAAAAACACGGTTTACCCATGTGCATTAACCCCTTCAGCCCCCGGTCACTTTCCGTTTTTGCGGTGTTGTTTTTTGCTCCTTTTCTTCCGAGAGCCATAACTTTTTTATTATTCCGTCAATCTTGCCATATGAGGGCTTGTTTTTTGCGGGACGAGTTGTACTTTTAAATGAATCCCTAGGTTTTACCATATATTGTACTGGAAAACAGCAAAAAAATTCCAAGTGTGGAATCGCACAATACTTTTTGGGATGTTTTATTCACCGTGTTCACTATATGGTAAAACTGATGTGTGGGTATGATGCCTCAGGTCGGTGCAAGTTTGTAGACACCAAACATGTATAGGTTTACTTGTATCTAGGGGGTTAAAAAAAATTCACAAGTTTGTTCAATAAAAGTGGCGCATGTTTTGCGCCATTTTCCGTAGCGTTCTTATTTTTTGGGATCTATGGCTCAGTGATGGCTTATTTTTGGCGTCTCGAGCTGACGTTTATAATGGTACCACTTTTGCGCAGATGCTACGTTTTGATCGCCTGTTATTGCATTTTGCGTAAAACTTGCGGCGACCAAAAAACTTAATTTTGGCGTTTGGAATTTTTTTGCCACTACGCCGTTTACCAATCAGATTAATTGATTTTATATTTTGATAGATCGGGCATTTCTGAACGCGGTGATACCAAATATGTGTTTATTTATTTATTTTTTAACCCTTTAATTTTCAATGGGGGGAAAGGGGGTTGATTTGAACTTTTAGGTTTTTTGTTTTTTTTTATTTTTTAAAACTTTTTTTTTACTTTTTTTTTTTATTTTACTAGTCCCCCTAGGGGGCTATAGTGATCAGCAATCCGATCGCTCTTATCTATCTGCTGATCACAGCTATACAGCTGTAAACAGCAGATTCAGTCACTTTGTTTTTCCCTCTGCTCTCGGCCGAGGGAAAAAGAAAGTCAAACATCATAGCTGCAGGCGTCATCACATGACCCTGTGCTACGATGGCAACCACCGATAGTCACGTGATAACGCACGTGACTTCCAGTGGGGGCGGCGGTAAGTAAAAAACATGGCCGCGTGCATTTAGATCTTGCTGCCAGACTTTGGCAGCAAGATTTAAGGGGTTAATGGCCGCGGGTGGAAGCGATTCCACCCGCGGCTAGCAGGCACACATGTCAGCTGTTGAAAACAGCTGATATGTGTGCCGACCGCCGCCGCCTGCCTGCGGCAGGGGGCGGGGCTAAACGGGACACGATCCTTGACGGATAGATCCGTCCAAGGTCGTGAAGGGGTTAACTGTGGATAAACGCCAGCAAAAACATACATCTGCCCGCAAGAAGGTATTTTTTTTAACTATTTTTACAATTTAGCCTAAAAAGTTAATACTGGAATGTGTTAAAAAGGCCATTAGATACCAACACACAATTGTCGACACACTACTTTAATTTGAGTTAGATATATGCAACAGATTGTTGTAACACAGTGAATCTACATCTATTATTGCATTTCCCTGTGGTATTTCTATGATTTTGTATTACAATGGATTTATTCTCTCTTTTATGTATGTGTTTTAATATGGATTTGTAATGAATAAAGAATATGAATATTTTGATAAACCTATGTTTTCTCTTTGGGTTTCTAATTGTTTAGAATGACTCATTACAAATAAGCTGAGCAGCAGCACTCAATCTCAAGCAGCAGCTGCTAAAGCAAACAAGATTTTAGGGTGTATAAAAAGAGAGATTAGATCCCGTGATCCCTACGTATTGTTACCCCTCTATAAATCACTTGTAAGGCCACATCCTGAATATGGGATCCAGTTTTGGGCTCCACATTTTAAAAAGGACATTCAGAAGTTAGAGTCAGTTCAAAGGCGGATAACTAGACTATTACAAGGAATGGAAGGCCTCCCATATGATGACAGGTTGAAAAAAGTTAGATATGTTTAGCTTAGAAAAAAAGACGTCTCAGAGGAGACTTATTCCATCCAAAGACAACACTAAGGACCAGGGGGCATACACTGCGAGTGGAAGAAAACCGATTCCAGCAGCTAAATAGGAAAGGGTTCTTTACAGTTAGAGCAGTCAGACTGTGGAATGCCCTACCACAAGAGGTAGTAATGGCAGACACTATAACGGCTTTAAAAATGGACTGGATGATTTCCTCAGTACACACAACATTGTTGGTTATAAATGACTTAGGGACAAAATGTAGAACTGGTGGAGGAAGGTTGAACTAGATGGATCTAGGTCTTTTTTCAACCTAAGTAACTATGCAACTATATTATTTTGCCTTTTTCTTCTTTCTAGTTACCGACCAATTCCATCCTTTTTCAATATACAAATAAATTGAGCCCATCTGGACATTAGTTAATCTGTGTTTGCTTTAAAAGGCTCAAAAGGGGCTTAATACAGTCTTAGGAAACCTCCAAATGTTATATATTTATTTTCATGGCAATTAGAGGCATAACAGTACTATGGCTGCTGGCTAATTTATTAATTCATTTCATGTTATTCTAATTTTCTAGGAATATTTGGCAAAGCAGGCAATTCAGATTTCAAATGTTCCCATCATCTCTAATGAACAGTAATTATTGCAGTAAGGCTGCGTTCACACATCCGTGTAAAGGCCACGTCACACTAAGCAACATCGCTAGCAACATCGCTGCTGAGGCACGACTTTTGTGACGTAGCAGTGATGTTGCTAGTGATGTCGCTGTGTGTGACATCCAGCAACAACATGGCACCTGCTGTGAGGTCGTTGGTTGTTGCTGAATGTCCTGGACCAATTTTTAGTTGTTGCTCTCCTGCTGTGAAGCACAGATCGCTGTGTGTGACAGCGACAGAGCAACAACTAAATGTGTAGGCAGCAGGAGCCAGCTTCTGCGGACGCTGGTAACCAATGTAAATATCGGGTAACCAAGAAGCCCTTACCTTGGTTACTCGATATTTACCTTCGTTACCAGAATCCGCCGCTTTCACGCTGTCAGTGCCAGCTCCCTGCTCTCTGCACACGTAGCCGGAGTACACATCGGATAATTAACCCGATGTGTACTGTGGCTAGGAGTGCAGGGAACAGGGAGCCGGCACTGGCAGCATGAGAGCGGCGGACGCTGGTAACGAAGGTAAATATCGGGTAACCAAGGAAAGGGCTTCTTGGTTACCCAATGTTTACCGTGGTTACCAGCGTCCGCAGAAGCCGGCTCCCTGCTGCCTGTACACGTAGCAGAGTACACATCGGGTAATTAACCCGATGTGTATTGTGGCTAGGTGTGCAGGGAGCCAGCGCTAAGCATTGTGCGCTGGTAACCAAGGTAAATATCGGGTGGGTTACCTGATATTTTCCTTAGTTACCAAGCGCAGCATCGCTTCCACGCGTCGCTGCTGGCTGGGGGCTGGTCAGGTTGCTGGTGGGATCGCTGGAGCGTCGCTTAGTGTGACGGTACCTTAAGTGTTAACATCCAAGAGATACAGATAACTTTTTTCTCAGATGTCATCTTAGTTGCTTCTGTTTTTCTCTCATCCATTTTTTTCACTGACGCAGGTACTGAAGCAGGTAGACTGAGCGTTTTTTCAATCTATTGACTCTTACCAATAGATGAGTTGAAAGTAGATGCAGATTTGAAGTACAAAGTATCTTCCACATTTCATCCAGTTTATATCAATCTTTACATATTCTAATGGCAGAGTCTGATCTGCAAAAAGGAGGCCACTAGGACATGCTCTGAGTCTCATGGACCAGACACACAGGCCCATTTTTAAAATTGATGTGAGAGTGGATCAATGAAACTCTATGGGTTTCACTCACTTTACACTCACACTAGTGTAGAAAAATATAGGTCCACTTTTAATCCAGTTGATTGAGTATCATGCATCTGCCATTCTATATGTCATGCGAGTGTTATGCGAGTGCAATTATCTCACTTAGCATCCGTATGCCATCCGTATGACATGGGTTTTTATTTCTCAGCATGTATCATTCAACAATCATTTACAGGACCCTTTACAGTGATCTATGCTACAGAATGGTAATGTATCCATAAAAATTGGATGGCATACAGCTGAGGGATAAAAACTCAGCACTGCCACATTGAATAGCATTGGTCAGAGTGAATTCCGATTTTTTTTATCAGATTGCACTTGTTCGATTTATACACCAGTGGGCCCACAGGAAGATACTGCTACTGTTAACTATATCAGCATGTGCAGCTCTGATATAGTTAATTGTGCGGCAGAGCAGGGAGGCATGATCTTCCTGCATTACCGCTACATGTTCTGTTGACAACAGGACAATTTAAGCCTGCAGTCTACAGAATAGTAAGAGATGCAGTGGCTGAGAAACTGGTGCACACACAGGACCTCAGAGTTGTAAGCGCGGGGATGCCATCATGCAGTGCCAGGACTCTGATTATCCTATGTGTGCGATGGCAATGCCGTGATCTGCTTATGCTGGAGCCATCAGGACCCTGGAATAGGTGAGCATAGGTGTTTTTTATTCTTCTGTTTTTATTGCAGAACAGGAAACATATACACCAGGATGGGGACACATATACCAGGATGAGGAGCATATATACCAGGATGGGCATATATACCAGGATGGGAGACATATATACCAGGATGGGGCCAGGATGTGGGACAGATACAGTATACCCAAAAGTCAGACATATATACAGGTATGGGGACATATATACAAGAAAGGGGCCCAGGATAAGGGACATTAGTACAGGATGGGGGACATTACTCCTTAATGAAGGGGTAGATGGGACAACTTGTACATTTTTATAGGATTTAGAATGCTACAATGGCCCATATATCTGACCGTCATGCAGGGGGGATAGGGCCAGATCTAAATCTTGCACCAAGGCACATCAGGCTCTAGTTACAACACTGGTGTAGGGGGGGGGGGGCATTATTCAGTGTGGGAATCCTTATACAGTGTGGGAGCTAAAGTGATGGACATTTACAGTGGGATATAATGTGGGGGTCATTATACAGCGTGGGAGCTTATGTAGGGGGCTGTCAAACTGTGGGGACTACTTTGGGGGCATTATACAGCTTGGGGCCTACTTTAGGGACCCTCATAGAGAGTGGGAGCTATTATGAAGGTCATAATACAATGGGGGGGCTACTGTGGGGAACATTAAACAGTGCGTTGGATACTGTGGTGGCCATTGTACAGTGTGTGCATTATTATTTTGGGGCAGCTGTGGGCCTATCGTACTGTGTATAGGGGAGGTATAAGGCCATCATGCTGTGTATAGAGTAGCTGTATATAGAGGGACTCAGGGGACATTACTAAATGTTAAATGGACACTTAAGAAGCATTATTATTATAGGGATACTCATGGTATTGTGATCATCAAAGGTTCATGTGGGGTATAACTACTTTCTAGGAGAAAAATGTGGACACTTTTCTAGGGCACTTGCACAGGGCATTAACATTTGCTAGAGGGCAATTTTACCATATAGAGGGCACAAAGAGGCATTATTTCCATGTAAGGGGCACATTGATGGCATTACTAAGTGAGGCAGTGAGAAGAGCACTGTTTTGTACCACACAGCAGGTGAAGTAATAGGGACACATATGGTAGTAGCATCTCACTATTCAGGTATCAGCAGGATGAGGAGTTTGTGCAGGGGATAGATGGGGGCAGTGCTGGAAATGTAAGAAGTCAGATGTGTCTTTGTTGTAATCTCTGCAGATTTGTGACCGGAAGAAATGTCATGATTGGTCTGGGCCAGATGGAAAAGATGGGAAAAGTGAACGACTCCACCAGAAAGAACGTCACCTGTAAATTGCTATCTATAACTGCACTGTAATCTCTAAAATGTTCTGCAGGACTGGTATCTATCACTATACAGTCACTGCATCGTGGTAATATCAGTGTTGGCCTTTGTATAGTTATTGATTTCCAGTTACAGCCCAATGATCTGCTGAGGTTCACCTGTACCCAAGATTAGGGTGCGCCACAATAGTTGTTACCATGATTACCTACTTAGGGGTCACCCAGATGTTTTGCTCCCACCTCACCTTAGTGGAACCCCTAGCTATACCTCTGCTTAGAAGGTATGGAATTACAGGAATTGTCTAATTTGTTTTTTAATAATTGCAGAGGATGTAATAATAGTAAATATGAAATAATTACCTGTTAAGTATTCACCCGCTGCAGACCCATCATTACAGTAGTCGTAGCTGATAGATGTTAGCTTTGCTACTATGCATCGATTTGACCACTTAAGCAAATTCCTGACCTCAGTAGTGATGTATGTTATGGATGGCTGAAGTAGTCATGTGCATGTATGTGACACAATCGCTGCAGCAAATTAATCAAAGACTGTGAGGCTTACTAGAGTAATGTAATGGTGGCAGATTTGGCCGGTGAGTTTTTATTAATTCTTTTTATTTCCTTGCATCAGTTCTTTTATTTTTATTTTAGGCGTCTTCTGATAAGAATGGTTGAAGAAAATCAATATGCAAGTTCACTGTAGTTAGTTAATGAAGTAGAAAGCCAAATCAGAGTCAGTGTTTCCCATGACTCAATATAATATTGTCACGTCCCCACCGGAGCCCGCTCCTGCGACTTCTGCTCCGATCGCCAGACGACGCCATGTTCCCACCATGGATAGTGCTGGTGATGGGAGAGGAGTCAGTGCCCGTGGCTCTGTGGAGCACAGGCTCCGCTCATCCACTAGGCTGGGTTTCCCTGGAACCTGCAGTACCACTGGCTGACTGTAGGTGGCGTGTGTGTCTTCCAGCTGAAGTTGCCAACATTCACCTGCAGCCAATGGGAAGACACCACACCCTTCTTATTCCCCGTCCTGTCACATGACCACTGCCAGAGATAGTTCTGTACCCCTGGCTCATGTGCTGTTTGTATGTTGATTCCTGTTCGCTGACCTTTGCTTGTTTTTTGACTACCCTCCTGCCTGTCATTTTTGTACCTTGCTGCCAGTTCCGGATTTGACTTCTGCTTTGTCTCCTCACTACGCCCTTGCCTGCCGATTCGGTTCCTGTTTTGCATCTCCTGATTTTTTACCCAGCCTGACAACCACGGACTACAGCCTACCACAGGTAGTGATCTCTGGAGCTCTGTGTAATTCCAAATCCCTGTATAGGGGTTAAAGGATTGCAGAGTTCTTGGGGTCCTGCTTTGTGAGTGGCTTTTCTCTAGACTCCCCTTACAGCCAGTCTGAGTCTGTGACTCCAATCAGGCATTACAAATATATACTGCAGAGGAATGGCATGTATTGGTGTCATCATCAAAGGAAGCCTCCCATAAAGCATAAAAAACCCACCTACAGTTTACTAGGGTCCATGTTAAAAATTTTGAAGACTAATGTCACTTTATGAAGTGATGAGACCAAGATAAATGTTTTTGGAACTGATGTCAAAACTGTATGATGCTGCAAATGTGAGGAGTACAATGAAAAATGCATTATGCTTACAATGAAATCATGGTAGTGGCAGTATTCCTATGGGGGGGCTACATGAGAGATGTCAGGGAGTCCCATTTTATTGATGGTATCATGAAATCATAGATAGAGCTATGTTCCCTACATCGCATGTGGAAGACGATGCTCTAGCCAGATAAGACCATAGTACAACTTTTTAGGATAAATGTAAAGCAGGTGGAAAACTATCTCTGCACATCACCCTGAAAAAAGCCTCACTACCATCAAACATGGTGGTAGCAGCCTCATGCAGTGGGGACATTTTTCTTCAACAGGGATAGGAAAGCTAGTAGAGTTAATGGGTAAATGGCTGGAGCAAAATATAGGGCAATCCTGGAGGAATCCTGTTAAAGGCTGCAAAAGACTTGAGACTGGGGCGTAGCTTCTCTTTCTAGCAGATCAACAAGAGTAAACATACTACCAGAGCTAGAGCTAAAATGGAATGGTTTAGATCAAAGCATATTCCTGTGTTTGAGTGTCCCAGTCAAAGTCCAGAACCGAAATCCATAGAAAATCTTTGAAAATACCTTATAATTGCTGTTCACAAACGCTCTCCATCCAATCTCACTGAGCTAGAGCTATTTTGCAAAAAAAAGATTGGCCAATTTCATCCTCTAGCTGTAAAAATCTGAGAATTATGTGGTGCGCCTGAGGATTCAGTCGCCACAGAGTACTGCACCTGATTTAAGGTGTAATGCTTAACCCGGATCCAGAGGAGGTCGATACTGGTTTCACCACTTACACACTCAAATACACCACCAGGTTGCCCTCACCAATGGGGACTGGGCTAGGGTAGGGTCTTAAGGTAGCCTCCAAATAGAATAGAAGTTGTTCTTTCGGTTGCCGAGGTGTGAGCTTAGTTGCTTCCTTGGAACCGGCGCCATGCAGGGTGCAGGACCTTAGGGAAGATCACACTTCAAGTTGGTTTTCCAGAATCTGCCAGGACGGGGAGGTTTCAAGCTTCCCTGGCCACAAAGAGCCTGAAAGCACAGTGCCAGATAGGATCCGGGGCCTTGGACAGCACCAGGCCCCATTGTGGAGCTGCAGTACCTGCAAATAGGGATGAGAGTACTACTCAAGATGGACTGGGGTGCCCAAGTAGCTTTACGCCACGGGGATCCAACACACAGGGTGCTAGGAGGAAGGGGCCCTCCGAGCACCACACTGGACTGATCTTCAAAGCAATCTGGGTTTGACGGGGCCCATCACAGCAAGTGACCGGTACTACCTGGGCAAGCGGCACAAAGAGTGAGTAAAGACACCTGGAACCGCAGCATCTGACTCGGACTCTTAATACCGGCGCTGCCACCCCACACCTCGGCGCCAAAGGCCTTCGCTATCACTACTCCTCTCATCATCCTCCCCAGTTTGGGGAGCGACACCATCTCTGCTGCTACTTCCATCCGCCCCGGAGGACAGCGACAGCAGTGGCGGCTAATCTCTGGCCGCGTACCACAGGTGGCGTCACGACATTTATACTACTACTACCCCCATCAACCTCCCTCCTTATTGGTGTTCACCTCGGGCCACAGAGCCTGGCAGGCCATCGCAACATCTCAGATCATCTCAGATCATCACACCAGCCTGGTGACGAGTAACTCAGGTACGAGACCCCGTGCCTAAATTCCCCTGCCCCCTGGGTGCTACAAATACATACAGCAAAAGACTTGCAGCAGTATTGTCAGTGACAGCTGGTTCTACAAACTATTGACTCAAGAGTGCTGAATATTTATATTTTTAAAATATTTACAAAATCATGTATGGTTTACTTTACACTTACAAATACTTGCTACTTAGTGTTGGTATATCTCATAAAATCCCAATAAAATACATTTAGATTTGTGGGTGTAACGTGAAAAAAATGTAGAAAAATTCACGGGGTATGAATACATTTTAAAAGCATGGTGTATCTGGGGTCAATAATGTGATAAACACAATTTAAAAAGATGAGAAAAAAGACAGCAGAAATGAGGAATGAAGGAAATTGCAAATAAGAAAGGAAAGGAAACCAGTAAGGAATTGAACAAGACATAAAAGGAAGGAAATAGATAAGGAAAGAAGGGAAAGAAGTTAAATCTTTAGCTAGAAAAGATAAGAAAATAAAGAAAAACTTTGAGAACAAAACCAAAAGGAGCCAAAAGCAAAAGTGAAGGAGGTGATAAAAAGTAATGGAGAGCAGAAGAGAGATAAGGAATGAAGAGCAGAAGATAAGGGAAAAAGAAAAGACAAGCACAAGCAAAAGCATAAGAAAAAATGAGATAGAGGCAAAGAATGAAGAAACGATGGAAAGAGAAGAAGATGAGGAAAGCAGAGGGTGGAAGAGAGAAGAGGTGGAAAGGTGAAGCAATAGCAATGTTTAGTAGTGTATTGAAAGATAACTATTACAAAGACACACAAAATAAAATGGAATGTTTTAAGCAGGAAAGACTAAGGTCTAGTGATGAGCGAGTACTAAAAAGCTCGGGTGCTCGGCATCCCAAGATACTCGTGTACTCGGCCCGAGCACCGAGCCCAATGTTATCCTATGGGAGACCCGAGTATTTTTGTGAAATGACCCCCGGCAGCATGTAGAAACCATAAAACTGTAAATTAAAAAAAAAAACGTGCGTATGTGTGTAAGCGTGCATATATATATATACACGCGGAGTGGAGTGCGGGAGGGGCCGTAGCCGAGCGGGGAAGTGTCGGGCTAAAGGCACGGTCATTCTGTGAGGGCCGGCCAATCACTGCAATTCCACAAGTAACAGGGCTGTGGCATTGCGGTCTGCCAGCCAATCCCTGCATGAGGGCTGGCTCTCAAAAGAGCGCCAACATGAAGACCACGAGTACAGCACGAGTATCGCGAAATTACTCGGTACCCGCCGAGTAGCCCGAGTACAGTGATACTCGTGCGAGTACCGAATAGTGACAAGCATACTCGCTCAACACTACTAAGGTCATACATATTTAATGTACAGTAGAAAGAGTGGACTCCGGCTCAATGTAGAGAAAAAATTCCAAGGGAATAAAAAGACTTTATTCATCAATCAAAATCATCAGCAAAAAAGAGTTTTTGGATCAACAAACGTCCCGGGAATATTAGAGTTATACAAATATTACCAAATATTCCCAATATAAACAGTTATTTATTCAATAAAAAATTCCACACCACAGTGTAAGTAAACAAGTGATCACAAGATCATGTACATATAAAATATATTCCAGATGACAATGAAATATAAACAGGCAGACAAGATTCACAAGAAACTTCGAGCATAGGACTTAACTTAGGCTGAAAAAATGGCAATATTCAACATCCAGACTTTGGAGTCTAACAGTCCATAAGGTCCAGGCACATATATGCTGTTGCTCTTTCAGAAGTCTTTTTAATAGAGGTGAATCGTCCACTTAGGTGTCATATAATTATCCCTTCTTAATTCCTCCGCCTCGACGCGTTTCCCCACACGGATAGTGCGGTTCATCAGGAGGCTATGAGTTTAAATACATTTAATCAGCATCAAAATATCCAAGGATACACAGTTTTAAAAAACATTATCACAGTAGTATCGAACAAATAGAAAGCCAACAATATAGTTAGGTACTTGCCCAAAATGAAGGTTAGGTGTACAGGTCCATGGCACCAGATAGACAGGATCAGCAATGGCACAGACAATGCTGTGTAGATGACCACCACTGTCCAAGTGATCGCCATGGAGCTGTACAACCTATAGGTATATATATACCCCTAACATTATTCAGAACACCTGCGGGCACAACAAGGCGGAAGCTATCGGATGTCCGGTGTACGCCCCCTGCATGACACGTGCTTAATGCACGTGCCATACGGGGGCCAAAGAGAATCAAAAATAATTGCCGTCCAGCGATATTAGGATCCGACCACGCATGCCCAGTATCGCTAGCTCATTGTGCCCGCGTCAGGACGGAGGCCTGCTCGGGTCAAATAGCATGGACGGGAGGAGCGGATACTTCTACGCATGCGCACGGCCTCCATAGATACGAAAAAGGCGTCCCAGGAGAGCCGTGTCACATGATCCAACATACAGAGGCCTCTACGCATGCGCACGACCTCCATAGAAACAATAGAAGCGTCCCAGGGGAGCCGCAGCCTCCATAGATACGAAGAAAGGCGTCCCAGGAGAGCCGCGTCACATGATCCAATGAGAAGATCCTCCGTACAAAGGCCTCTGCGCATGCGCACGGCCTCCAGAGAAACGGTAAAAGCGTCCCAGGAGAGCCGCGTCATGTGAACCAATAAGAAGATCCTCCGTGCACTTGCGCAGTATCGTAAAAATAAGACTTAGATATTCTTCACCACCACCATTGAGAATAAATCAAAGGGCGGTATTTAGATTATTTTGATGAACACCACATCAATCAGAGCTACCGCCCCAGGCCCTAAGGCGCAAAGAAAAACAATATAGGTATTAAATATGATTACATTAGACATAAATTACACTGGCCGATCATGATATACAGATAAACATACGGCCAAGTATGATTGCATATTACAATAATAACATGAATTACATCAATAATAACATGAATTCCATCAATATACGGCTAATACCATGTATATAGATATATTATTATATATTCCTAAGACAAGTACTTACAAAGATAATTATGATAATCACCAATAATATAGAAACCCCTTATATTAATAAGTGGGCAAACTTCCAGAGTAAAGTTTAGTAAGACCCTTAAACAGTATATTCCCTGTCCTTGCTATGTGGGGAGGAAGCAATTGAATATAAGCTGTTCGTTGAGCCCCCCTGGTGAGAGGGAGCCCAGCTTAAAAATCCATGATGACTCCTTCTGTAGAAGGAGCCTGTCAAAATCTCCACCTCTAGGGTTAGGTTTTACTAGCTCCAACACAGAAAAACGAATATGAGTTAAATCACCCCTATGTGTCGCGTTCATGTGGCGGGAGATTGGTGTATCTCGTTTATTCCGAATGTCGGACAAATGCTCCCCCACTCTCCTCCGGAGTTCTCTCAGGGTCTTGCCCACGTAGTCCATTGGACACGTGCAGCATGCCCTATAGACAACTCCGGAGGTCCTGCAATTACTAAAATCGCGCAAATAAAAGGTTTTACCATTAGCCGAACTCTTTATTCCTTTACATTGTTCCATTGATCCACAATATTTACAATTACCACAACGGAACATGCCAACAATTTTCCTGTCCAGCCAAGTTCCTTCTGGTCTAGGAGCCTGGTACATGCTGTGAGTCAGCATGTCACCCAAAGAACGCCCTCGCCTATATGTAATACTTGGCAGTTTTGAAATATGTTTGGATAGGTCAGGGTCAGCCCTTAAAATCCCCCAATATTTTTTTATGACCGAAAACACTCTATCTGATTGAGTGTCAAAAGTACCGATTATACGTGTGATGTTAGAATTGTCTTCACGTATCCTCGGGGTCATAAGCGAATGTCGGTTGGTACTCTGGGCATAAGCATAAGACTGCTGCAAAATACGCCTAGGGTAACCACGCTCCAAAAAACGGTCAAAAAGATCAGCAGCCTGTTTTTTGAAATCGTCTTCTCTGGAACAATTCCTGCGTATACGCAAGAATTGCCCCTTTGGAATACCTTTTCTAAGGGCAAGAGGATGATGACTGTCCCATTTTAATAATGAATTCGTTGCCGTAGGCTTACGATGCGTGAGTGTCTGAATCCTACCTCTCCCGTCTTTTACTATTACCAGGTCCAAAAAGGTAATTGAGTTGTGATCACAAGACCTGACAGGGTCTATTTTTGATTTTGAGCAATTTGTCGGGGGTCTCAACAAGAATTCCCTAGGGCTCAGATTTACTTATACTTGTGATCACAACTCAATTACCTTTTTGGACCTGGTAATAGTAAAAGACGGGAGAGGTAGGATTCAGACACTCACGCATCGTAAGCCTACGGCAACGAATTCATTATTAAAATGGGACAGTCATCATCCTCTTGCCCTTAGAAAAGGTATTCCAAAGGGGCAATTCTTGCGTATACGCAGGAATTGTTCCAGAGAAGACGATTTCAAAAAACAGGCTGCTGATCTTTTTGACCGTTTTTTGGAGCGTGGTTACCCTAGGCGTATTTTGCAGCAGTCTTATGCTTATGCCCAGAGTACCAACCGACATTCGCTTATGACCCCGAGGATACGTGAAGACAATTCTAACATCACACGTATAATCGGTACTTTTGACACTCAATCAGATAGAGTGTTTTCGGTCATAAAAAAATATTGGGGGATTTTAAGGGCTGACCCTGACCTATCCAAACATATTTCAAAACTGCCAAGTATTACATATAGGCGAGGGCGTTCTTTGGGTGACATGCTGACTCACAGCATGTACCAGGCTCCTAGACCAGAAGGAACTTGGCTGGACAGGAAAATTGTTGGCATGTTCCGTTGTGGTAATTGTAAATATTGTGGATCAATGGAACAATGTAAAGGAATAAAGAGTTCGGCTAATGGTAAAACCTTTTATTTGCGCGATTTTAGTAATTGCAGGACCTCCGGAGTTGTCTATAGGGCATGCTGCACGTGTCCAATGGACTACGTGGGCAAGACCCTGAGAGAACTCCGGAGGAGAGTGGGGGAGCATTTGTCCGACATTCGGAATAAACGAGATACACCAATCTCCCGCCACATGAACGCGACACATAGGGGTGATTTAACTCATATTCGTTTTTCTGTGTTGGAGCTAGTAAAACCTAACCCTAGAGGTGGAGATTTTGACAGGCTCCTTCTACAGAAGGAGTCATCATGGATTTTTAAGCTGGGCTCCCTCTCACCAGGGGGGCTCAACGAACAGCTTATATTCAATTGCTTCCTCCCCACATAGCAAGGACAGGGAATATACTGTTTAAGGGTCTTACTAAACTTTACTCTGGAAGTTTGCCCACTTATTAATATAAGGGGTTTCTATATTATTGGTGATTATCATAATTATCTTTGTAAGTACTTGTCTTAGGAATATATAATAATATATCTATATACATGGTATTAGCCGTATATTGATGGAATTCATGTTATTATTGATGTAATTCATGTTATTATTGTAATATGCAATCATACTTGGCCGTATGTTTATCTGTATATCATGATCGGCCAGTGTAATTTATGTCTAATATAATCATATTTAATACCTATGTTGTTTTTCTTTGCGCCTTAGGGCCTGGGGCGGTAGCTCTGATTGATGTGGTGTTCATCAAAATAATCTAAATACCGCCCTTTGATTTATTCTCAATGGTGGTGGTGAAGAATATCTAAGTCTTATTTTTACGATACTGCGCAAGTGCACGGAGGATCTTCTTATTGGTTCACATGACGCGGCTCTCCTGGGACGCTTTTACCGTTTCTCTGGAGGCCGTGCGCATGCGCAGAGGCCTTTGTACGGAGGATCTTCTCATTGGATCATGTGACGCGGCTCTCCTGGGACGCCTTTCTTCGTATCTATGGAGGCTGCGGCTCCCCTGGGACGCTTCTATTGTTTCTATGGAGGTCGTGCGCATGCGTAGAGGCCTCTGTATGTTGGATCATGTGACACGGCTCTCCTGGGACGCCTTTTTCGTATCTATGGAGGCCGTGCGCATGCGTAGAAGTATCCGCTCCTCCCGTCCATGCTATTTGACCCGAGCAGGCCTCCGTCCTGACGCGGGCACAATGAGCTAGCGATACTGGGCATGCGTGGTCGGATCCTAATATCGCTGGACGGCAATTATTTTTGATTCTCTTTGGCCCCCGTATGGCACGTGCATTAAGCACGTGTCATGCAGGGGGCGTACACCGGACATCCGATAGCTTCCGCCTTGTTGTGCCCGCAGGTGTTCTGAATAATGTTAGGGGTATATATATACCTATAGGTTGTACAGCTCCATGGCGATCACTTGGACAGTGGTGGTCATCTACACAGCATTGTCTGTGCCATTGCTGATCCTGTCTATCTGGTGCCATGGACCTGTACACCTAACCTTCATTTTGGGCAAGTACCTAACTATATTGTTGGCTTTCTATTTGTTCGATACTACTGTGATAATGTTTTTTAAAACTGTGTATCCTTGGATATTTTGATGCTGATTAAATGTATTTAAACTCATAGCCTCCTGATGAACCGCACTATCCGTGTGGGGAAACGCGTCGAGGCGGAGGAATTAAGAAGGGATAATTATATGACACCTAAGTGGACGATTCACCTCTATTAAAAAGACTTCTGAAAGAGCAACAGCATATATGTGCCTGGACCTTATGGACTGTTAGACTCCAAAGTCTGGATGTTGAATATTGCCATTTTTTCAGCCTAAGTTAAGTCCTATGCTCGAAGTTTCTTGTGAATCTTGTCTGCCTGTTTATATTTCATTGTCATCTGGAATATATTTTATATGTACATGATCTTGTGATCACTTGTTTACTTACACTGTGGTGTGGAATTTTTTATTGAATAAATAACTGTTTATATTGGGAATTTTTCAATCAAAATCATTCCTAGAAGAAGTGCATATTGTCAGAGTTTCGTGTTTCGGGCAACATGTCCTTATTCATAAGGACATGTCGCCCAAAACGCGTAAATCTGCCAGTATGCACTATTTCTAGGAATAATTTTGATTGAAGAATAAAGTCTACTTATTACCATGGAATGTTTTCCCTACTTTGAGCCGGAGTCTTCTTTCTACTGGATTTCATCTACTACCTTTGCTTCTGTGCACCGTTTGGAAACCTGTCTTGGCACTGTGGTAAGTTAGATTTTTCTTTTTCTTTTTTTTAATATACAGTATATCAGTGATGTTTGGTAGGAGCTTACTGCCCACTCTCTATTGAAAGCACGTGCATAGGGGGTGTCAGGAGGGGACAGTTAGCATCATGAGATGGTAGAATGCAATATTGCTTACATGTAACTGCGAGATCACTTTCCTAAAAGGGAATCTGGCAGCAGGTTTTTGTGATGTAAACTGAGGACAGCATGCTGTATCAGTTAAAAACCAAAAAGCAACTGTGCTTCTCTTATCACTGTTTGTGCAATTGTTTGGGTAAACTAAAGGGTTTATTACCCTGTTATTAACCTTACAGGACTAGAAGTTCATGTGCACTTCAGTCTGACATGCCCCGTGCTATGATTGGTATCTCACAGTCAATGCACAAACTTTATTGAGTGCCTGATGTGGGTGGTGACAGCAATTTCAGCTCTGCTGCATTTCTGAATCTAAATTCATTCATTGTTTCATAACAGCTTCAGCCAGTAAACTATGTGATACACCATTGGATTCAGAATCTACTTGCCTACATTATGTTACTGTCATATGAGGTAGCGAAAACCTGCTGACAGATTCCCTTTAACTGTTTACTAACATGTAATGATTGTGCTCGTCGTATTGACAGTGGCCACAAGACTTGCATATCCAAAAAGTCAGTGGGAAAGTGGTATTTTTGCATCGTTTTTCCCAAAATAAAAATAGATAAAAATTAATCTTTAAAAGATGGCCGATGTTATGTGCTTTGAACCACGTTTTCCCCTAGAAGCATTGCCTTGTGTGCCATATAGCATCATATTTTTTAGTGCTTTTAAGGGAAAGTATGAATTGTGGTAAGACAGCCCACATGGAACTCATATTGTGCAATATACAGCTCTGATATTGCACCATATAAAGGACAAAAATGCACATAGTCATGTAATAAGGCTTAGGCATAAAAATCACCAATTATCAGCAAGGAATGCAATAATTCTGCCCTATATTACACTGCTATGTGCTGTTGCTACAAGGAACTGGAGATTTTTCAGGTGGATATAATATAGAAAACACTTTCTATGCAAATCTCAGCCTCAGAGGTTTATGGTGTAGAGAAATTAAATATTGGCTCAGAGGTTGGCACATTAGCTGCCAATGATAATCGTCACCTTCTCTAATGAAAAGCAATACCATTGATCACTTAGTCTAGAACTTAGAATAAGTTTCATAGATCATTTACTGAAATATTGATTGAACTGTCATAATTGAAACAAGCCTCGTAAAATCTTGTGCATGTGAAAAGTTTTGCTTGACATTTTGTTTATGCGGCTAGCCGGAAAATGTCCCCGCTTGGTATATAATTAGAAGAGTGCAGATAATATGGGTAAATGACCAATTCGCATCTCTGTGAGGTTAGGAGGGCGGCTGGGACCACAGCCAGTGTTTACAGATAAAGATGCCGGGTGACATTAATATTAAAAGCGGCTATATGCAGATTAAGGAACGCAAGACGAGGAGGTCATTTCATTATTTTAGTGACTCCCATGAGAAATGCTATTAACTCATATTAATTATTAATATACACATTATAGACACTGAATATTAATATTTCTGCATGGTTACTATACTAATAAACAGAGTCAATCTAGGTTTGTGATATACCAAATGTTGTTGACTATTAGTGAATTATTACTAATGGCTTCTGCGTCTGCCAAAGCCATTACCGTGTATATTTCCACATACTACGACTCTGGGGAGTCGATTTCTTTTCTTAAGTGCTTTAATGCATTCAAAATGGCAGCATTAACACTTGCTGATGAGCTGGTTCAATCCAGGTTTACGGGGGTAATTAATAATAAAGTACTAACACTTATTGAGTACATTTTAAGGGTTTTCTGGGACTTACATAATGATGACCTTCACTTCAAAGGAAGATAAACTCAGTGACTCCTCAGCCGCCACAGTATGGAGTGGATGGAGCTGTTCTACTTTGTTTATTGCCTACTTTTGGCCATTGCCAGAGCAGATGACAGCTTACCTATGGGAGTGCTCAGTATTGAACCCCATCTAGTCTTATATTAATAACCTATGGTATGGATAAGTCATCAATATGTAAGTCCTGTAGACTGTGAGCCCTCATGGGCAGGGTCATCTCTCCACATAAACTAGTCTGTGTCTTGTATTGTTCATGATTATTGTACTTGTATCTAAAGGGCACTTTACACGCAGCGATATCGCTATCAATATTGCTATCGAGCGTACCCACCCCCGTCGGTTGTCCGTCACGGGTAAATCGCTGCACGTGGCGTACAACATCGCTCGGACCCATCACACTACTTACCTGCCTAGCGACGTCGCTGTGACCGGCGAACCCGCCTCCTTTCTAAGGGGGCGGTTCGTTCAGCGTCACAGCGACGTCACTAAGAGGCCTCCCAATAGAAGCGGAGGGGCGGATCAACTGAGTATTTTTGCTTGTTAGCGGTCGCTCGTACGTTTCACATGCAATGACATCGCTAATGAGGCCGGATGTGCGTCACGAATTCCGTGACCCCAACGACATTGCTTTAGTGATGTTGTTGCGTGTAAAGCGGCCTTAAGAGTTACATAATGTAGGAAAATATATGCTCTTTCCAATGATGTATTATTTAGCTTTTGGGAACAGCAGTTTTGACACGATCAGAGTTCTTTGATGTCACAGAGCTTAGAAAGCTAACTACACCAACCTCTAGAGCTTTATACAGTATGTACATTGTCTATTGACTTTGAGCTGCTAATCAGAGGAGGGGTTGTGGTCAGGCTAATACTTGCACGACCTGTAGTCCTGGATGTGAAAATTACCTGGTGATAAAACAGTCATTGTAAGTAAATAACAGCACACAGCTTGATAAGTGACACATTGCTGGAATCTGTGTTTCAGTGACTGTCTCCAGCTGTCTTCAGATTACATAGAAAAACTTGCTGATTTTAAGGGTACAGGCAGATAGGGAAAGGATGAGACAGTGAATAGAACAAAAGAAGGGACCTGCAGGGTTGGATGAAGCAGAGTGGAGTAGCTTGTGTGGAGCTGATAGACAGAAGGCAAAGGAGAAAAGAGAGAGAAGAGAAAGATAAAGAAAAAGGAAAGTTCGTCTGCAGAAAGGCGTAATTCCAGTTTGAAGGAGTGAAGGAGGAGGGTGCCCCTTTCTTAGGCCGGTAGCTAATAATACCTGTGGGAATGTTAGCACAGCAGGGGGCATCATGAGGAGTCTAACCGTTGATTGAAATCCGAGCCATCAGACCAGCCATCATATTTACTGACTAGGCCAGAGAGGAGAGGATAAGCCACCCCTTGGTTGCCGTAACTGTAGAGCCAAGCCTGGTACGGAAAAGAATGCATGTAACTGTCAATGATGTAAAGTCTGCCTTAAAGTAATAGAAACTGTCTGCGAATGAACTGTTTAGTAAAGTTATTAAGTTATAGCTGGTGGTGGATTCATTACTGATGTGTTACATGAGGCTGATTGAAGTGAACGGGATCCAGAGAAGGCGACTGAAGACTCTGAGCAGCAGCTGCAGACTGGTAACACCTCCATACTCACTCCACACACCTCTCTGTCCCCCGTGTCTGTACTGTGATGGGATGGGTTGAGGACTGCAACCCTCGCCCACGACTGCCCCTCCCTGGCACTTAACGTCTGTGCCCAATATTCAGATGTTTGATTGTTCAGGATTCTGGCATAGACCTGGACCCTAAGGCTATGTGCACACGCTGCGGAAAATTTGCGGAATTTGCCAATATTTTTTCGCAGAAATTCCGCTGATTTTTCAAAAATCTGCAGTACAGCGAGTCCACAGCCATTTTTATGGCATTTTGGAACTTCTGTGCCCATGCTGCGTATTTTTCCGCAGAGGAAATAATGAGGATTTCCCTGCGGAAAAATCTGCAGCATGTTAATTATTCCTGCGGATTTCTCCGCAGGATCCCATACTTGCCTGCCTAGATAGAAGACACCGGAGTCACTTCCTCCCGTGCAGAGGAGCGAGGTGGAGCCAGGAGCAGGCTGCAAGAGGTGGGCGGGGCCTGCATGAGCTCCAGTCATGTGACAGCCGGAGCTAGTTCAGGCCCTCCCACCTTCTCCTGCAAAGTGCAGACAGACACGGCCGGAAAGTGAAGTGCTGCGTGATAGAGGTAAGTATGAACGCCCCGATCACTCCAGCACTTGTTCTGCATTGAGGATGCAGTATCAAAGCCATGGTACTGTATCCTCAATGCAGAATGACCGCAGCATATCCGCAGGACATTCTGCAATAAAACCGCAGCATGTAAACAGACAAAGTTGTGTTGCGGTTATCTGCGAGCTCCTGCGGATTGTCCTGCAGATATATCCGCAGGACACTGTCCCCGTGGGCACATAGCCTAAATGTACAATGGTAGAGCAAGGAAGAAACACATGACCAAAAATCCAAATTGCAAAGGTGATAATCTTTATTGACACAGGGGTAGGTGCGGGGCGGCACGAAACAAGTGAGGGCACAAACCATCAATCTCTGACCAGAGCACATAGACAATTGTCAAAAAAGTCTTATAAACTGACATATAATCTAACCATAATGCACATGTATATAATCAATCATAAATTTGAAATCAGCGTCAGGCTGTTGAAGGCTCCATAGCCGAAACGGCCGTCGGGAAGGACACAGACACCTCTCTCTGACCATCACAATCTCCCAGGTAAAGTGTGCCACTGATTTATTCGATCTACATGAAGTATTGGAGTTGTTTCCCTGACTTTTAATGTAACACAGTGTCCATCTTATTTATGGCATTCCCCAACCTTATCCTTTCAGCTGTGGTTTAGCCCTGATCAGGGGCCCACATGGATAGGATGTGAATGAATTTTCCTCTCCATCCTATAGTGACACAGCCTTGCCTGGTTGATCTTTGTGTTCATATACCCATTATATCTACCAATTTGCTGATTTCAAATTTATGATTGATTATATACATGTGCATTATGGTTAGATTATATGTCAGTTTATAAGACTTTTTTGACAATTGTCTATGTGCTCTGGTCAGAGATTGATGGTTTGTGCCCTCACTTGTTTCGTGCCGCCCCGCACCTACCCCTGTGTCAATAAAGATTATCACCTTTGCAATTTGGATTTTTGGTCGTGTGTTTCTTCCTTGCTCTATAATTATTACGACTTATCCTCAGTCCCCATCCAGTCCCTTATGCATAATATGGTTTTCATTGTTCATATATGTATCTGGTAAATCATGGTGTGGCTGTGGCTCTATTTGAATATAAATGTACAATGGTGCAGAATGAAGTACCAGGTCTGCCTGATAGCTCATAGATGTCCAATACTCAGGCAACACCTTGTTAATAGTTATATTTTTCTCTATAAAGTAACAACAGCCTATACTCAGAGCAAATCTATTTTTTTCTAAGCTAATCATTACTTCTTTTTTTTAATGTTAGTTCACTTATCAAAAAAAATCTTATTTTAATGTCATATAAATTAACATTACAGTTTTCTTCCAGGTTACAGAAATTAAATAAATCACATAATTGACAAACATTAGTTTTTGAACGTAATCCAGGTTCATTTTTTAATCACTGAAATGCTTTCCATAGTCATGAATGCGTCACTTACTGTGCCAAGGTCTGCCATCGTATGATTTACAGTACTGCAGATTAAGCACTATATAAGACCGCACACAGTAAATCACGTAGGCAGGCTGTTTACAGTATTAAAAAGTGCTTTTATCCCTGATCAAACAGATTCCTCATTAAAAGGAATGGTTCAGATTTAACAAAGTGGAGTCAATTCATGATGCTCAAAATTGGGTTTATTTGCTTCCTGAAGATCCAATGATAAGCCTATTTCAGTAAATAGCTGCATTCCCCATAAAATAACAAGAGTTTTGCTGCTTCTTTGTTATGCGTCTTAGAATGGTAAGAATAATTGGCACCTGTGCTTCGTTATTCTGCTTGTATGTAGAGTGCATTCCTACACAGCCCCAGGGTTATTGGAGACAAAATCTGGCATAGGGAGTATTAAAGGCTAGACAATGGCTAGACAATGCTTCTTGATGTAAATTAGGACTGGACCAGAAGAAAGCCGAGCCGCTAATATAAAGGAAATGATACACAGTTTTCTAAAAATGTAAAAATTATAAATCTGAAAATTGTGACATACATTTGTATACAGCCCCTGATTCCATACTTTGTAGGACCATTTTATTTTGCCCATTTTATTTTTTGAGCAAAATAACCCTAGGTCAGTGCGATTGGATGGAGGAGCATCTGGGACCGAATGGACTGCGGCCACAGGTTATTTACCGGCATAAGCAGTGTTGTTACTGTACGCGGCGTCTGTAACTGGGCTATGTACTTTTAAGTCAGCGGCGGTGCCCATATCAGAGTCCTGGGGCCTGCTAATGTAGCATGTTGTATATGACATGACACACCTCTCCCTAACCCTTTGTCAGGAGATAGGCGCCATTAATTGTTACAGATTGGCTTAATTCTGGGCCAGTCTGGCTGTAAGTTAGTATTGATACACTTAGATCGCTGCTGTTATCAGTGGGCAGCTGGTTCTGCCATACTGGCACCTGCACTCTGGATCAGTCATCTGTTCTAAATTTTGGTTAGAGGGAAATTGGTGCTGCAAATGGGTATATGTTTGAGAGAGATGTTTATTGTTATTTAAAGGGAATTTGTCAACAGGTATTGCCACCTAATCTGAGAGCAGCATAATGTAGGGGCAGAGATTCTGATTCCAGCGCTGTGTCACTTACTGGGCTGCTTAGAGTAGTTTTGATAAAATCACTGTTTAATCAGCAGTATATTATCATTAGATGACTACTTGACATGCTGTCAGATAGTCCAGTATATTCTTGAGCTCTGTATAACTGCTAGATTTGCAGCAGAGAAAACATTGATTATATAAAACGAACAGGAAACATCTCAGTAAGTGACATATTGCTGGAGTCAGGGTCTCTACATTATGCTGCTCTCAGATGAGGGCGTACAAACCTGGTGACAGACTCCCTTTAATTATTATACTAGTGTCAGGATCATTATCACGTAAACCGAGTTTCAGCTTAATTATCCTCTTAAACCCAGTTTCAGTGTTAATATCCCATAAACCAAGTTTCAGCATCATTCCCAGTAAACCGTGTTGCAGTTCCATTATCCCGTAAACTGAGATTCATTATCAATATCCCACAAATCGAGTTTCAGCGTTATTATCCCGTAAAACAAGTTTCAGCATCATTGTGCCATAAACCGAGTTTCAGCGCCATTATCCCGTAAACCGAGTTTCAGCGCCATTATCCCCTAAACCGAGTTTTAGCATCATTATCCTGTACCTTGAGTGTCAAGGTCCTGATTGAGATATGACTAGTGATGAGCGAGCATGCTTGTCACTACTCGGTACTCGCACGAGTATCACTGTACTCGGGCTGCTCGGCGGGGACCGAGTAATCTCGCGATACTCGTGCTTTACTCGTGGTCTTCATTTCTGCATGTTGGCGCTCTTTTGAGAGCCAGCCCTCATGCAGGGATTGGCTGGCAGACCACTGCAATGCCACAGCCCTGTTAGTTGTGGAATTGCAGTGATTGGCCGGCCTGCACAGCGTCACCGAGCCTTTATATAGGCCGGCGCGCTGTGCTCTGCTCACAGCTATTCTGACAGTGAGTGTAGGGAGAGTGTCGCTGATTCAGGGAAAGCTTTGCGGCCCTTTATAGTTAGTTCCGGAGCAGGGCTGCAAACAGTGTGACCAGAAGTCCTTCTCAGGACTATTCTAGTTGTATACAGGCAGGCAGGGTATAGCCAGGTCGGAGTACAGTAGCAGAGTCCTTCTCAGGACTATTGTTGCTATATACAGGCAGGGTATAGCCAGGTCGGAATACAGGCTAGTGACCAGAAGAGTCCTTGTCAGGACTATTGTAGCAGTATACAGGCAGGCAGGCAGGCAGGGTAGTGGTGACCGTATACCAGCCTTCATCATATCTGGGGCTGGTGTACACAGTGTAAAACAGTCCAGATAGTGTCAGACTTCTCAGTAATTGTCGCTCCTAAAAACCAGTTAGGTTCTTATTGCGTCCGTGCTTGCATTTAAAAACAGCACGTGTGTGGCAGTCGGTGGCAGCGTACAGGTGCGCGTTTTGCACAAACTATTATATAACGCACAAGTCTAGTGTATAATACACGTCAGTCAGCAGTGTCTGATAGTGTCAGACTTCTCAGTAATTGTCGCTCCTAAAAACCAGTTAGGTTCTTATTGCGTCCGTGCTTGCATTTAAAAACAGCACGTGTGTGGCAGTCGGTGGCAGCGTACAGGTGCGCGTTTTGCACAAACTATTATATAACGCACAAGTCTAGTATATAATACACGTCAGTCAGCAGTGTCTGATAGTGTCAGACTTCTCAGTAATTGTCGCTCCTAAAAACCAGTTAGGTTCTTATTGCGTCCGTGCTTGCATTTAAAAACAGCACGTGTGTGGCAGTCGGTGGCAGCGTACAGGTGCGCGTTTTGCACAAACTATTATATAACGCACAAGTCTAGTGTATAATACACGTCAGTCAGCAGTGTCTGATAGTGTCAGACTTCTCAGTAATTGTCGCTCCTAAAAACCAGTTAGGTTCTTATTGCGTCCGTGCTTGCATTTAAAAACAGCACGTGTGTGGCAGTCGGTGGCAGCGTACAGGTGCGCGTTTTGCACAAACTATTATATAACGCACAAGTCTAGTGTATAATACACGTCAGTCAGCAGTGTCTGATAGTGTCAGACTTCTCAGTAATTGTCGCTCCTAAAAACCAGTTAGGTTCTTATTGCGTCCGTGCTTGCATTTAAAAACAGCACGTGTGTGGCAGTCGGTGGCAGCGTACAGGTGCGCGTTTTGCACAAACTATTATATAACGCACAAGTCTAGTGTATAATACACGTCAGTCAGCAGTGTCTGATAGTGTCAGACTTCTCAGTAATTGTCGCTCCTAAAAACCAGTTAGGTTCTTATTGCGTCCGTGCTTGCATTTAAAAACAGCACGTGTGTGGCAGTCGGTGGCAGCGTACAGGTGCGCGTTTTGCACAAACTATTATATAACGCACAAGTCTAGTGTATAATACACGTCAGTCAGCAGTGTCTGATAGTGTCAGACTTCTCAGTAATTGTCGCTCCTAAAAACCAGTTAGGTTCTTATTGCGTCCGTGCTTGCATTTAAAAACAGCACGTGTGTGGCAGTCGGTGGCAGCGTACAGGTGCGCGTTTTGCACAAACTATTATATAACGCACAAGTCTAGTGTATAATACACGTCAGTCAGCAGTGTCTGATAGTGTCAGACTTCTCAGTAATTGTCGCTCCTAAAAACCAGTTAGGTTCTTATTGCGTCCGTGCTTGCATTTAAAAACAGCACGTGTGTGGCAGTCGGTGGCAGCGTCAGGCTCCACGTTGTCCCTGGATAGAGACGTGCATGAGGGCCTGTAAACCTGAAGTGCCCATTGGAAGGAAGTGGGTCTATTGTAGTATAGCCCTTAGGCAGGGCAGCCAAAAATTGGGAGGCTCCACGTTGTCCCTGGGTAGAGACGTGCATGAGGGCCTCAAAACATTGTTCCCATTGCAAAGGAGCGGGTCTCCTGTCGTTGTAATGTCCATTCTGCAAAGAATGGGCGAAAAAATTTACCACTGGGGGTATACCTGAAACAAAGGCCTAAGTATTGCAATTTGTAACGGTCATCATCATGGTGGCGCATGAGGAGAAGGAGGAGCAGTCCAGCGATTATCCAAAGTCCAGAAGTGTGTACCCATGGGTGAGTGGAGGTACATGGCAAACTTTAAATTCCGCTCTCATTTGCTGGTGGTGTGGTGAAGTCTGGCCCAATCCAACCCTTGTTCATCTTGATCAGAGTCAGCTTGTCAGCATTTTCAGTTGACAGGCGGGTGCGTTTATCTGTAATGATTCCACCTGCGGCACTAAAAACACGCTCTGACAAAACGCTAGCAGCAGGGCAGGCCAGGACTTCCAAGGCGTAGAGAGCCAATTCATGCCACGTGTCCAGCTTGGATACCCAATAATTGTAAGGCACAGAGGAATGTCGGAGTACAGTTGTTCGATCTGCAAGGTACTCCTTCAGCATCTGGGCAAACTTAGGATTTCTTGTGGCACTACCCCGCACCTCAGGGGCTGTGGTACGTGAGGGGCTGAGAAAACTGTCACACATCTTAAAGACTGTTCCCCTACCTCTGGCGGATTGGACTTGTGCCTCTCTCGGCTGTACGCCTCGGTTGTCCACTGATTCATGACCTATGCCGCTAGCGTTTTGTGAGGGGAATGCTTTGCCTACTTCCGTGACTATGGCCTTCTGGAACTGCTGCATTTTGCCTGACCTCTCCGCCTCGGGAATAAGAGACAAAAAGTTCTCCTTTTAGCGTGGGTCTAACAGTGTTACCAACCAGTAATGATTGTCGGCCAAGATGTTCTTAACGCGAGGGTCACGAGACAGGCAGCTTACCATAAAGTCAGCCATGTGTGCCAGACTCTTAACAGCCATCACTTCAGTATCCTGACCAACACGATGACTGAACATGCTGTCCTCCTCCTCCTCATCATCTACCCTGTCCTCTGGCCAGCCACGCTGAACCGAGGATATGACTGCATGTCATATCCTCAATTTGGCCAGAGAGTTGCTCCATGTCTTCATCCTCCTCCTCGTCATAGTCCTCCACTGCACGTTGTGATGAGACGAGGCTGGGCTGTGTGTTATCATTCATCACCCACACCCACTACTGTTTCTTGCTGAAACTCATCGCGCTCCGCCTGCAATGCATCATGTTTGTTTTCTGAGCAGAGACCATTTTAGAAGGCAGAGAAGCGGTATGGTGACGCTAATAATGTCGTCATCGCCGCTCACCATCTTGTTGTAGTCCTCAAAGTTTTGGCGGATGGTGCATAGGTCGGACATCCATCTCCACTCCTCAGGTGTTATGTGTGGAGTTTGACCCATTTCCCGACGGCTTAGGTGATGCAGGTACTCAACAACTGCCCTCTTCTGCTCACATATCCTGACCAACATGTGCAGAGTTGAATTCCAACGCGTGGGGACATCACACACCAGTCTGTGTGCCGGAAGATGCAAACGGCGTCTTAAGCCGGCAAGGCCGGCTGAAGCAGTAGGTGACTTTCGAAAATGTGCAGACAGGCGGCGAACTTTTACCAGCAGATCAGACAGCTCTGAGTATGACTTTAGAAACCGCTGAACCTCGAGGTTGAGCACATGGGCCACGCATGGAACATGTGTCAGCTGGCCTCGCCTCAAAGCCGCCACCAGGTTCCGGCCATTGTCACACACGACCTTTCCTGGCTTTAGGTTCAGAGTTGTGAGCCAGTGATCTGCCTGCTGTTTCAGAGCTGTCCACACCTCTTCTGCATTGTGGGGTTTGTCACCTATGCAGATTAGCTTCAGCACTGCCTGTTGCCGCTTCGCCGAGGCAGTGCTGCAGTGCTTCTGTGTCGCCCTGGACAAGCCAGGGGCCACAGAGCACAACACTTAAACACCCCACACTCCCTGCAGGCATATCATAGTCAAAACACAAAATCCTTGTTGCCTTCCCCAGGGGCTGTTGTCCACACCAGGGTGTGGAGCCAGGCGGTTGGTCTCCACCCACCGAGGAGGAGGGAAAACACAGGCAGTGAGAGTTAAGCTAAGGAACTGGAAGGAGGAAAGTAGTAGAGAGGAGAAAAGTGACAGCAAAGAGCCTGAAGTTGGTCCGGGTGTGTGGCCCGGACAGGACAGCAAGGTTGGCAGGATGTGGTGACCGTCTGCAGTGGAGGCCGATTGGAGTCTGCCGTAAGGACCGTGGACGGGTGGTGACCCGGCCGTACCGGACCGGTATACAAAGAGAAGCCAGCACCATTGGCAGAGGACTTTCGGATCCCGGCAAGGCTTGGTGTCGCCGTGAATTTGCCAAATCCGTTATTGAAGGGGACCTCAGGGTTTCCAAACAGCCAAGTCCAGATAGAAGGCAACCGTACAACCGTGAAGGGGAGACACAGCCACCGCCAAGGGCAACCGTCTCCCAGGGCCAGCGCCTGTGGGCAAAAGGGGCTCCTCCGGCCCATATCCAGGTCAGGGAGCGGGTTACCGTTGGGAAACCATCACTACCAACACTTAACTTAGGTGCAGGGAGAGACAGTCATCACTAACCTGCAGGGAGGAACAACCGCAGCCGTCCGAGTGACCCGTCCATCCAGCCACTTGTTTTACCCTGAACTGTGTCATCATCATTGGGCTGAGTGAGTACCTCCGTGCCGTGCGGCACAGCGCTGCCCCTGCGACCATGCACTTCATCAGGCCCCGCAACCCGCCTGTCATCCATCTCTACCCCATCACCAGGCCCCGGGACAACCAACCCCCCTACCCACGGAGGGGAGAAATAACAACAAAGCTGCTCCCTGTCACAGGCTCCCGGGATCCCCGTCCAGAGCAGCGGTGGTGTCCACACAATCACCACAACCGTGGGTGGCGTCACGGACAATATCCCCAAAACCCAAACCACCCCTTTTCACTCACGGGCGAGTAGCGCCGCTCGAGTCCCCGGGATCCGGCCATCGCTCGAGCCAACGAGCAGCAGCAGCCGTAGAGCTGCGTCAGCCGGACCCGAGCAGTGGGAGAGCGCACCGTCCCCTCCTCCGCCAGCGACACTTCCAGCTTGGGACTGGTGTGGAGGGTAAAGTGGATCAGGATGCGCAGGAGGAGGAGGAGGCTGAGGAGCATGACATTCCGGAGCTGTAAAGTGTGTGTGAAACCCTGACTGAGGTAGGGCCTGCAAAACTTGGTGTGTGAAGGACGTGTTCCGTCCCTCGCTCAGACTGGGTCCCAGCTTGCACAATATTAACCCAGTGTGACGTCAACGAGATGTAGCGTCCTTGCCCACATGCACTTGTCCACGTGTCTGTGGTTAGGTGGACTTTGGCTGAAACAGCGTTGTTCAGGGCACGTGTGATGTTTTGTGACACGTGGTTAGTTATGCAATGCGGGGACGGCACACAGGGAGAAATAGTGGCGTCTGTGGACCGAGTAACGTGGGACAGCTGCCACCATCAGTTCGCGGAATGCTTCTGTCTCAACCAGCCTAAAAGGCAACATTTCCAGCGCAAGCAGTCGCGAAATGTTAGCATTTAGAACTGTGGCATGTGGGGTGTTGGCAGTGTATTTGCGCCTGCGCTCAAAGGTTTGCTGAATGGATAACTGAACGTTGCGCTGGGACAAGGACGTGCTTGATGATGGTGTTCTTTCTGCGTAGGCAACTGCAGGTGCAGGAGTGGAGGAGGCTTGTTCGCAGGCAGCATGGACAGGGGATTGGCTCGCATGCACAACCAGCGAAGACGTAGCAGTGACATCAGCAAGCACTGCTCCTCGACTCTGTTGTACTTCCCACAAAGTCGGGTGCTTGGCTGACATGTGCCTGATCATGCTGGTGGTGGTCAGGCTGCTAGTTTTGGTACCCCTGCTGATGCTGGCATGGCAGGTGTTGCAAATGGCTTTTTTAGAATCATCTGGAGCCAACTTAAAAAACTGCCAGTGTCAGAGTTCCGGGTTTTCCAGTTTTCTTTTGAAAGAGCTTGCCCTTTGTTAACATGGAGTTTTCTGTTCTGTTGCCCTACTTCCTGTCCATCTGTTTAAAAGCCGCCCCTAAAGCTTAGTCCAGTGCCTGAGTATACTGCTTCCTGTGTGCTCCTGCCCTGCTGCTTTTGGTTCCTGATTGTTATTCGGATCCTCTTGGAAAACAACCGACACCGACTCTGGACTTCATCTGGTATCATCTAGCTGTACCTGGACTCCGTTTGCCGTCTTTGGTCGGAACTTCTGCCCGGTTCCTTCCGTTTAATACCACTCTGGACTCACATCACGTACAGACATTTTTCGACTTACCTATTGCCCTTTTGTGTCCCGGCTGCTGCGCATTTAGGGCTTCTGGGGTGATTGCCAGACAGTCCCTGTATAGGGGTTTGCTGTTGGTGGTCTCCCTGGGGGAGTCCGGTGCGCGGTCCCGGGAATTCCCTTTCGCTCAGTCCCTGGAAGGTATTTCCTGTATTTATGTTCTACTGTGTTTTTGTTCCGTTTATGTACATATTTGCTGGTTGCATATTATAAATGTCTTGCACCAAGAACTCGTCTCTGGTTGTCATTGCCCTAACGCAATCGAAATCCTCAATACATACAATAGTATTACAGCCAGACTCGGGAAGACCTAACATTTGTACAGGCACCTTGTGTCGTGTTTTTCCGGGGAACAGTTGCCTGACGTCTGCCTGGGGCCACCACTCTGCTTCTTACTGCCTGTTGGGATGCTACGCTTCCCTCCCCCTGTGCACTGCTGTCCTCGCTCTGCATATCCTCCTGCCAGGTTTGGTCAGTTACTGGATCATCCACCACGTCGTCTTCCTCTTCCGCACCCTGCTCCTCCTCCTGACTTCCTGACAATTGTGTCTCATCATCGTCCACCCCTTGTTGAGACACGTTGCCAACTTCGTGAGAACGTGGCTGCTCAAATATTTGTGCATCTGTACATACAATCTCGTCATGGCCCACTTCAACAGGAGCTGGCGAGAGGCCAGAATTTGTGAATGGAAACGTGAACGAACAGCTATTCCGAGTGTCCAAGTGTGGGATCAGTAATGTCCGTGGACGTGTACTCGGCCTGGTGGTAGGAAGGAGGATCAGGTTCTGAAATGTGCGGTGCAGTATCACGGCTACTGACACTTGACCGTGTGGAAGACAGAGTGTTTGTGGTGGTGCCAATCTGACTGGAAGCATTATCCGCTATCCAACTAACAACCTGTTGACACTGGTCTTGGTTCAAGAGCGGTGTACTGCTGCGGTCCCCAAGAATTTGGGACAGGACGTGCGAGCGACTAGATGTGGCCCTTTGTTGTGGCGAAATTAGAGCTTGCACACAACCTCGGTGTCTGCCTGCACCACCATCACGTCCACTTCCTTGTTCGTTGACAACGCCCTTGCGCATTTTGCAATGCTGTGCTGATGTGTATTCACTAGACTTGTGTGTTATATCCAAGTTTTTGCAAAACTCACACAAATGCAGCGGAAAGCTGCCACCAACAGGCACACACGTGCGGTTTTTAAATGCAAGCACGGAGGCACTAAGAACCTAACAGGTCTCTATCCAGGGACAACGTGGAGCCTCTCAATTTTTGGCTGCCCTGCCTAAGGGCTATACTATAATACACCCACTTCCTTCCAATGGGCACTTCAGGTTTACAGGCCTTCATGCACGTCTGTATGCAGGGGCATTGGTGAACCTCACAATTTAGGACTGCCCTGGCAAAGGAAAATACTACAAAGACTCACTTCCTCAAAATGGGCACATTAGACTCAAGAGGCCTTCATGTACGTCTCTTCTCAGGGACATCGGAGTGCCACACAATGTTTTCACGTAAAATCTTTCATGTATTGATCTCAAAAAGTAACATACACCAGCTCTATCTCACTATTGGGTATGTGCCCTTAACATTTCCGCCATGAAAAATCATTTTGGGGTCATTTTGGAAGGTTTTCTGATGAGTCCGTAAAAATGGCGTAAAACGCGGACAAAATTGTTCACAGCTGTGACTTTTGAGTGATAAATGCTTCAAGGGGTCTTCCCCATGCTGTTGCCATGTCATTTGAGCACTCTTCTGAGACTTTTGTGCCATTTTTAGGGTTTCTCCATGCTGCCGGGAGGTCATTTCACAAAAATACTCGGGTCTCCCATAGGATAACATTGGGCTCGTTGCTCGGGCCGAGTACACGAGTATCTTGGGAGGCTCGGCCCGAGCTTCGAGCACCCGAGCTTTTTAGTACTCGCTCATCACTAGATATGACTGCTAAGAATCCAAGTCAATTGTTTTCCCATTATATAATTAGATATTAAGAGCAAATTGCTCATTTGTTGACAATTGCTACATTGCTTGGCAAAAACTCTGCAGCCATTAACAACAAGTTAACCATTTGTGATTCATTTCTAACAATACCGGAGAAAGATGCTGGGATTTTTTGAAATACGTTGTTAACAGCTGTACATCTGGTCACACAAATGTAAGGCTATGTGCGCACGTTGCGTATTTGCATGCAGTTACGCTGCGATCTGCACCGCAGCGTAACTGAATGCGTCCTGCGTCCCCAGCATAATCTATGAAAATTATGCAGGAGACATGCGCACGTGGCGTATTAGAGCGCAGCACTTCGGCTGCTGCCCGAAGCGCATGTTCTAAGAAGTGACTTGTCACTTCTTCCGTGCACTCTGCATGCATTCCCCGCTCTGTCTATGAGAGGGGCTGCAGTCAGAGTGCATGGAATCAGCTTTTTTTTTTTTTCATTACGGACTCTTTCTGCAGCGATTTGAAGCACACGTGTGCTGTTCAAATCACTGCAGAAATTTCTGCAGTGACAGAACGCTACGTGCGCACATAGCCTAATACTTATCAAGTGCTACATGAGACCTAAACCCAAGGATGGGCTGCACAACTCATGAACCAGAGTATTGTGCCTACCCTCCATGGCTAAAATTTGCCAGCCAGCCCCTGCGTACATCCTTAGTCATGTTGTCAGGTTGACTATAGCCTTCAGCTCATATTTAAGGTGCTGAGTTTTCTTTTCCTTCTTGTGTTTAAATAAAATAGCATATGGAAAGTGATGGATAAGTTGCTAATATCTGTACAGTGCATTATATGGTGCACCGGACAATGGCAGATCAAAATGGTTCATGTAATGTTTCGATCCTGCAACAGACCAGTGCCTGGGAGTAAAATAGGGAACAGACTGATATCAAGTGATGTATGTATGGCGCCCTGGACAAGCCAGGACGTCACAGGTACTGCAACAACACACCCCACACCCCGGTTAGGCACATCAGCCGCACACACAAATCCTTGTTGCCTCCCTCCAGGGGCTGATGTCCACACCAGGTGGAGTGGAGCCAGGCAGTTGGCCCCACCCACTGAGGAGTTCACAGTCCTGGAGGCGGGAAAAGGAAGCAGTTGAGTGAGGGAGAGTGAAGTAGAAGGAGTGAAGTGACAAGTGAGGAGAGACTGACCGTGTCCGGGTACGTGGCCCGGGCACATACAGCAAGGTTGGCAGACGGTGGTGGCCGTCTGCCGGAGTGGCCTATCGACGCGGAACCATAGGGCCGGGGTTGGGCGGTGGCCCACCGGTACCGAACCGGGGAGCGAAGAGAAGCCAGCACAAACCGGCAGGGCCTGCGGACCCCGACCAGGCTGGGAGTCGCCGTTAAACTGGTTAAATCCGTTAGCGATAGGAACCTCCGGGGTTTCCTAGCAACCAAGACCCGATTGAAGGCAACCGTCCAAACTGAACAGGGAGATACAGGTACCAGGGCCAGAGCCTGCGGGCAAAGGGGCTCCCCCGGCATCTATCCAAGCTGGGGAGCGGGTTACCGGTGGGAAGCCATCGGGACCGAAGACACACACCAGGTGCAGGGAAAGGCAGCCACCACCAACCATCCGGGAGTGATCACAGCAGCCGGCTGTGGGACCCGTACATCCAGCCGTTTGTTTTACCGGAGACTCTGTATCTGTTCCTGGCTGAGTGAGTACCATCGTGCCCTCTGGCACCGCACTGCCCCCGCGACCCTGCACCTCACCTACACTGCACCCTCCCTTCGCCTTACCGGGCCCCGGGACCATCAACCCCTACCCAAGGAGGGGAAAACATCCCAGCTGCTCCCTAACAACGCTCCCGGGATCCCTGTCACCAGCAGCGGTGGTGCCCCAACCTCACCACGACCCGTGGGTGGCGTCACGAACCAAATTCCCAAACCAACCAACCCCTTTCACTCACGGGCGAGGAGCGCCGCTCGAGTCCCCGGATCCGGCCCACCGCTCGAGCCACCGAGCAGCAGCAGCAGCTGGACCCGAGCCGCGAGCGCGGTCGAGCAGCGCACCCCCCGCCCGCGACATATGCATTTTGCCTTTTAAATGTTTTTAATCTTGTCTATATACTTTGAATCCAATAAAATGTTTATTTTTTTTAGATATAAATTGGCTGTCAGTCTTCTCATAGGGTTTTGGTGCCTTTCAAAGTACCCTATTTCTTCTTGTTTTCTCTGGTTGACTATGTGCACACTGAGCTTTTCAAGGAGGTTTTGGAACAGAAACTGAGCATATACTGAGTGGAAACTTTCCAAATCTTCACCAAAAATGCAAAATTACTCAAAAACTTGAAGGATCTGCTCAGTTTATGCTCCAAAACTCAGCAAAAAAGACTCAGTGTGAGCAGAGCTACTGAATTGCAACAGGCTTAAAAAAAACTGAGCCTGATGTTATAGATATTTGGGAAAAATGTTAGACACTGACTTATGGGTCAATACCTCCAAAAGGTGGTCAGTAGGCAATTTATTAACTACTAGGGATGATTGAATATCACAAATATTCGGCAATATTCGGCTTACAGGTCTATAGGACCTATACGTCTTATAGATCCTATAGGTCGCCACTATGCGAATATTCGATGCGCAATGTAAGTCTATGGGAATCCCGAATAGTTGCTATTTGGCAACTATTCGGGTTTCCCATAGACTTACATTGTGCATCGAATATTCGCAAATAGTTGAATAGCGGCAACCTATTTGTCGAATATGGGCATAGCCGAATATTTGAGGTATTCGATCATCCCTATTAACTACTTTTGGATCATTTTTAGTTTTTTCAGCTTTTGTTTCTGTTGTAGCCTTGTGAGGGCTCTGTTTTGTGTAATGAGTTATATTTTTGAAATACACCATTCAATTTTCAATATTATTGTAATGAGAAAATGATAACATTTCCAAGTGCTGTTAAATGGTTAAAAAAATGCAATTCCGTTAATGTATTTATAAATGTTATTTATTGTGTGTCAATATTCTCCAATCAGTCTGATTACTGAGATAATAGTGGGGGACAGGGGCTCCTATGTTGTCCCCGACACTAGCAGACCCTAGGCTATCCCTAACCAAGGGTTACTCCTGATAGCGGAGATGTCTGAGTCTAATTCCTGGCTATGCACCTGACCAATACTACTCTAATACCCTCCTCCCACCAGGGAAGGATGGGGCAGGAATGTGATGGAAAACAGATGAAGACAGACAATGGAAAAAAAAAACCTCTGACACACTGTGTGCACACAGAGGAATAGACAACGGAAAGACTAAGGAGAAAAGAAAGAGTAGTAAGGTAACAACAAAAAGGCAAACTCCATAACTGCACTCAGCAGCAAGTATAACAACCACCAAATAGTCTGGATTACAACACCTAACCAGACCAGCTATGATAAATTATAGCTTGCAGAGCTGGAAGGATCTAGCCAGCATATACAGTCATATGAAAAGGTTTGGGCACCCCTATTAATGTTCACCTTTTTTCTTTATAACAATTTTGGTTTTTGCAACAGCTATTCAGTTTCATATATCTAATAACTGATGGACTGAGTAATATTTATGGATTGAAATGAGGTTTATTGTATTAACAGAAAATGTGCAATCCGCATTTAAACAAAATTTGACTGGTGCAAAAGTATGGGCACCCTTATCAATTTCTTGATTTGAACACTCCTAACTACTTTTTACTGACTTACTAAAGTACTAAATTGGTTTTGTAATCTCATTGAGCTTTGAACTTCATAGGCAGGTGTATCCAATCATGAGAAAAGGTATTTAAGGTGGCCACTTGCAAGTTGTTCTCCTATTTGAATCTCCTATGAAGAGTGGCATCATGGGCCCCTCAAAACAACTCTCAAATGATCTGAAAACAAAGATTATTTAACATAGTTGTTCACGGCAAGGATACAAAAAGTTGTCTCAGAGATTTAAACTGTCTGTTTCCACTGGGAGGAACACAGTAAGGAAATGGAAGAACACAGGTACAGTTCTTGTTAAACCCAGAAGTGGCAGGCCAAGAAAAATATCAGAAAGGCAGAGAAGAAGAATGGTGAGAACAGTCAAGGACAATCCACAGACCACCTCCAAAGACCTGCAGCATCATCTTGCTGCAGATGGTGTCAATGTGCATCGGTCAACAATACAGTGCACGTTGCACAAGGAGAAGCTGTATGGGAGAGTGATGCAAAAGAAGCCGTTTCTGCAAGCACGCCACAAACAGAGTCGCCTGAGGTATGCAAAAGCACATTTGGACAAGCCAGTTACATTTTGGAAGAAGGTCCTGTGGACTGATGAAACAAAGATTGAGTTGTTTGGTCATACAAAAAGGTGTTATGCATGGAGGCAAAAAAAACGGCATTCCAAGAATAGCACTTGCTACTCACAGTAAAATTTGGTGCAGGTTCCATCATGCTTTGCGGCTGTGTGGCCAATGACGGCTCCGGGAATCTTGGTAAAGTTGAGGGTCACATGGATTCAACTCAGTATCAGCAGATTCTTGACAATAATGTGCAAGAATCATTGATGAAGTTGAAGTTACGCAGGGGATGGATATTTCAGCAAGACAAAGATCCAAAACGCCGCTCCAAATCTACTCAGGCATTCATGCAGAGGAACAATTACAATGTTCTGGAATGGCCATCCAAGTCCCCAGACCTGAATATCATTAAAAATCTGTGGGATGATTTGAAGCGTGCTGTTCATGCTCAGCGACCATCAAACTTAACTGAACTCGAATTGTTTTGTAATGAGGAATGGTCAAATATACCTTCATCCAGGAACTCATTAAAAGCTACAGGAAGCGAAAAGAGGCTGTGATTTTTTCAAAAGGAGGATCTACAAAATATTAATGTCACTTTTATGTTGAGGTGCCCATACTTTTGCACCGGTAAAATTTTGTTTAAATGCGGATTGCACATTTTCTGTTAGTACAATAAACCTCATTTCAATCCATAAATATTACTCAGTCCATCAGTTATTAGATATATGAAACTGAAATAGCTGTTGCAAAAACCCAAATTGTTATAAAGAAAAATGGTTAACATTAATAGGGGTGCCCAAACTTTTTCATATGACTGTATATAGGAGGGGAGCAGATGTGATTGGCTTCCCCACAACATGTGATCCAAGGAGACTAGCAGAGTTTAACTCTTGCTAGCCTGTTTATGAATTACCACTCTGCAGGTTGACGCCTGAGCCTGCCTGCGTTGATCACAGATACCAGTGAAGTTATCTGGTGGAGTGTCAGAATCTGTAGTATGAACAGAACCTGCTGCCACCATGACAATCAGTGAAGTTTGTAAAAATCTCCATGTGACACCTGACTGCAGTTCATCATCATTACCGACTTGAGTGGACAAATGGCCCCCTTCTCTGGTGTCTGGCATGTTGGAGAGCTGTTCTCTTCATGGATGAATCATGGTTTTCACTCTACAAGGCACATGGTGGACTGCGTGTATAGCATTGTGTGGGTGAGTGGTTTGCTGATATCAATGTTGTGAATCGAGTGGCCCATGGTGGAGGACGTGTTATGCTATGGGCAGGTGTATGCTATGGATAATTAACACAGGTGCATTTTATTAATGCTAATTTGAATGCACAGAGATAACGTGCCAAGATCCTGGAACCCATTGTTGTGTCATTTATCCACAACCATCACCTCATGTTCCAAGGGTCTTATTACAATTCCTTGGAAGCTGAAAACATCCCAGTTCTTGCATGACCATCATTCCCACTGGATGCTCTGGATTGGCGTATATGACAGCGTGTTCAAGTTTCTGCCAATCTTCATCAACTTCAGACAGCCATTGAAGATGAGTGAAACAACATTCCACAGGCCACAATAAAAAACCTGATCAACTGTATGCGAAGGAGATGTGTTTTTCGGCATGAAGCAAATCGTGATCACACCAGGTGCTCACTGATTTTCTGACCCACCTCCCAATACTGTAAAACTGCACATTTTGTCCTTTTATTGTGGCCAGCCTAAAGCACATCTGTGCTAGTGATGTGTCGGTCGCGAACGTTCCGACACAAAGATCCGGCTCCCTGCTGTGAACGATAGGAGCCGGATCACTAGTGTGAGCCAATAAAATCTCAAAACGTCTCTTTTCGCCGTCAAAACTCCGCCCACCCGTGGCTAAACTCTGCCTACTCAGCAATTTAATTGGCCGCTTGTAAGTGGGCGGGGTTTAGCCACGGGTGGGCGGGGCTTTGGCAGCGTTACTATAATCTTAAATATGTGTTCACCTGGGGTGAACACCTATTTAATAAGGAGCCGAGAACGAGCTGAAAGATCCGGCTCTTTTTGGTGAGCGGAGCCATGGGAGCCGGATCACCAAAAAGAGACGGACTGCCCATCACTATAATCTGTGCAATGATCATGCTGTCTAATCAGCATCTTGAGATGCCACACCTGTGAGGTGGAGAGATTATCTCGGCAAAGGAGAAGAGCTCATTAATAGAGATGAGCGAACCGGTCGTGGTTCGGCTCGAGTTCGGTTCGCCAAACGGACGTCCCGTTCGAGTTCGGTTCGTCGAACGTTCAACGAACCGAACCGTCGAACGTTCAACGAACCGAACTCGAACCGCATAGGAAACAATGGCAGGCATTCACAAACACATAAAAACACCTAGAAAACACCCTCAAAGGTGTCCAAAAGGTGACAAACAACTCACAACACAACACAAACACATGGGAAAGTGACAAGAACAAATTCTCATGCGAAAACAAAAGAGCGTAACGAGGAAAAAGAGGACGAGACACAGATCTAGGCATGGCACGCCTTTCTAAAATCATGTAAAACACCGCAAGGTGACTCCAAGCGGAGTCTCCCGTTTTTCCAAAAATTGTGCCCCACACACACCCACCCATTCAGTGGCAGCACTTGTGCCCTAGTTGTACACTTTACAGCTAGATTTGCATCAAGCACATTCAAAAATACGCCATTCTTAACGGTCCCCAGGATGACAGCGCGGCAGGTAGCAAAGTCTTTGCTGAACCATGACTTGTTCATCTTGGCTCCTTTTAAAAAACACAGCAAGCAAGGGTTACTCCAAGCGGAGTCTCCCTTTTTTAAAAAAATTGGGCCACAAAGACACGCCATCAGTGGCAGCACTTGTGCCCTAGTGGCAAACAGGATGTTTTGATTTGCATCAAGCACATTCAAAAATACACCATTCTTAACCGTCCCCAGGATGACACCGGGGTAGGTAGCAAAGTCTTTGCTGAACCATGACTTGTTCATCTTGGCTCCTTTTAAAAAACACAGCAAGCAAGGGATACTCCAAGCAGAGTGTCCCTTTTTTCCAAAAATTGTGCCACACACACACCCACCCATTCAGTGTCAGAACTTGTGCCCTAGTTGTACACTTCACAGCTAGATTTGCATCAAGCACATTCAAAAATACGCAATTCTTAACCGTCCCCAGGATGACACCGGGGTAGGTAGCAAAAAGTCTTTGCTGAACCATGACTTGTTCATCTTGACTCCTTTTAAAAAACAATGTAAGCAAGGGTTACTCCAAGCGGAGTCTCCCTTTTTTCAAAAAATTGGGCCACACAGACACCCCGTCAGTGGCAGCACTTGTGCCCTAGTTGCAAACAGGATGTTTTGATTTGCATCAAGCACATTCCAAATCTACAAGCATTTACTCTCCCCAGGATGACACAGGGGTAGTAAATTCCTTGTGGATCCATGACTTGTTCATTTTGATGAACGTTAGTCTGTCCACATTGTCACTGGAGAGACGCGTGCGCTTATCTGTCAGCACACACCCAGCAGCACTGAAGACACGTTCAGAGACAATGTTGGCAGCTGGACACGACAAAATCTCCAAGGCGTAAGTGGAGAGCTCTGGCCATTTTTCAAGATTTGAAGCCCAAAATGAGCAAGGCTCCATTTGCAAAGTCATGGCATCGATGTTCATTTGGAGATACTCCTGTATCATCCTCTCCAGCCGTTGACTATGTGTAAGACTTGTTGTCTCTGTTGGCCTTGCAAAGGAGGGTCTAAAAAAATTATGAAAAGATTCCATAAAATTGCTGTTACCAGCACCAGATACAGTCCTACTGGTACGGGTAGACTGTTGAAGATGACGAGACCGTCCCATGTTTGTCAAGTTACAACTGGGAGATTCACTCCCTGCACCTGCACGGTTGTTTGGTGGCAAAGCCGAGCTAAGATCGAGTAACAGCTTCTGCTGATACTCCTGCATACGTGCGTCTCTTTCTATGGCTGGAATTATGTCACAAAATTTGGACTAGTACCGGGGATCTAATAGTGTGGCAAGCCAGTAGTCATCATCACTTCTAATTTTGACAATACGAGGGTCATGTTGGAGGTAGTGCAGCAAGAAAGCACTCATGTGTCTTGCACAGCCATGCGGACCAAGTCCACGCTGTGTTTGTGGCATAGAGGTGGTAACCGTTCTTTCTTCCTCTAACATCTCCCCCCAACCTCTTTCAACTGAAATTTGACCAAGGTCTCCCTCATCCGCTGAGTCTTCCATGTCCATGGACAGTTTGTCCTCCATTTCTTCATGTTCTCCTACACCTTCCTCAACATTTCGCCTGCTACCATGCGCCCTTGTTGATCCCTGTCCCCCATGGTCCCATGCCTGCTGCATTGGTGATGATGAACGTCTGGACCTTGGAGATGTTGTTATGTCTTGCGCATATGAATCCTCCTGTAGTTCCTCCCCTTCCTATTGTCCCACCCCCTGACTCCGAATAGTGTTTAGCGTGTGCTCCAGCATGTAAATGACTGGAATTGTCATGCTGATAATGGCATTGTCAGCGCTAAACATATTTGTCGCCATGTCGAAACTGTGCAGAAGGGTGCATAGGTCCTTGATCTGAGACCACTCCATCAGGGTGATCTGCCCCACCTCTGCATCTCGTTGGCCCAGGCTATACGTCATGACGTATTGCACCAGGGCTCGGCGGTGCTGCCACTGTCGCTGTAACATGTGGAGAGTCAAATTCCAGCGTGTCGCCACATCGCATTTCAGGCGATGAACCGGCAGGCTGAAAGACTTCTGGAGCGATGCAAATCGCTCAGCTGCGGCGCTTGAACGGCGGAAGTAAGCAGACAGTTTTCATGCCCTGGTCAGAAGGCCATCTAGGCCGGGATAGTGTGTTAAAAATTGCTGGACAACAAGGTTCAACACGTGAGCCATACAAGGTACGTGTGTCACCTTGCCCAGGAGAAGGGCCGCACCCAGGTTTGCAGCATTGTCGCACACGGCCTTACCAGGCTGCAGGTTGAGTGGAGACAACCATTTATTAAACTCGGACCGCAGAGCTGACCACAACTCCTCAGCTGTGTGACTCTTATTCCCAAGACATGTCAAGCTAAAGACCGCCTGATGACGTTGCGCTCTGCTGCCAGCATAGTAATGAGGGGTGCGTGATTCCTTCTGCGCATTGAGAACGCTGGTGGCCTGACCAGGCAGGCTTGAGCCGGAGGTGGAGGACACAGATGAGGTGGAGGAGGCAGAAGCAGTGGCGGAACTTGGACAGACAGAGGATTGACACACAAGTCGTGGGGACGGCAAGACTTGTGCAGCAGACCCTTCACCATCTATCACCATAGTTACCCAGTGCCCAGTCAGCGACATGTAACGTCCCTGTCCATGCTTACTGGTCCAAGTATCGGTGGTAAAATGCACCCGTTCACACACAGAGTTTCTCAAGGAAGCGGTGATGTTGTGTGCAACATGCTGGTGTAGCGCGGGCACACCTTTCTTAGAGAAGTAGTGGCGACTGGGCATCTGGTACTGGGGCACAGCGACAGACATAAGGTCTCTAAAATCTTGTGTGTCCACCAGGCGGAAAGGCAGCATTTCGGTAGCCAAGAGCTTACAGAGGGATAAAGTCAACCTCTTAGCTTTGTCATGGGTCGCAGGAAATGGCCTTTTATTTGTCCACATCTGAGGGACAGAGATCTGGCTGCTGTGTGTAGACAGTGTTGAGTAGGGTGTCCCTGGAAAAATGCAGGTTTGTGAGGAAAGTGCAGTCGGAGACATGATGTTGCCTTCATCCAACGTTGGTGCTATCGATGTCTGAGAGAGCTGTACACACGCACTTGTTTCCCCTTCCAAACCAAATGACGACCTACCAAGCAAACTGCCTGTTGCGGTTACAGTGGTGGAAGTTGAGCGTGGAAAACCAGGTGTGACAGCTGTCCCCACAGTCCTAGAAGATGAAGAGCGCGCGGATGCACTGGAAGGGGCAGGCCATGGATGGTTCGCTCCGCTAGGCCGCATTGCAGCACGGTGAGCTTCCCACTGGGACCTATGATATTTATTCATGTGACGATTCATGGAAGAAGTTGTCAAACTGCTGAGGTTTTGACCTCTACTAACAGAATCACGACAAATTTTACACATCACATAATTTGGGCGATCTTTTTCTATGTCAAAAAAGGACCAGGCTAGGCAAGGCTTAGAGGGCATGCGACCTGCTGAGCCCCCCCGACTAGTGCTCAGAGGCAGAGTGGTGGCTGACGATGCAGTTGTAGACGTGCTACCAGTGCTCCGACTCTGTCCAGGAAGGCGCAAGGTAACTTCGTCGTCGGTTGCATCCTCCTCCACCGCCTCTGTTGACTTCCTCGAGTGCCTGACTGTGGGTTGACAGTAGGTGGGATCTAGAACTTCCTCATCAATTGTTGTGTTTGCACTCCCCTCACCCTCAGACCGAGCCTCTTCTTGCCCTGACCAAACATTTAAGTTGTCATCACAATCTGGTATCTGCGTCTCATCGTCATCAGTATGTTCCTCATTGTCTATAACCACAGGTGTTACAGTTTGTGACAAAGGGTCAACATTATGCTCAGAAACTTGGTCCTCACGGCCTGAATCAGAGCCACAAAGGTTCTGGGCATCACTGCAGACCATTTCCTGGTCTATACTCACTGTAGCTTGGGAGCAGACCTCTGATTTCCAGGCTATAGTGTGACTGAACAGCTCTGCAGACTCAGCCATCTCAGTTCCACCATACTGTGCAGGGCGGATGGAGACTTCAGAGCTGGGAGAAAGCAAGTTTGATTGGGATGACAACTCAGAGGACTGGTGTTTTTTGGATGCGGTAGTTGAGGTGGCTGAGAGGGCACTTGTTGGACCACTTGAGATCCATTCAAGCATTTTCCTTTTTTGGCCATCATCTACCTTTGTTCCTGTTGTTCGTGTCCGTAAAAAAGGGAGCACATCGGATTGTCCACGGTAAGTAGTAGACATCTTACTTTTGCTGGTAGATGGTCTATCTTCAGCAGATGTTAATGGAGCTTTCCCACCTTCCCCATGGACAAACACTTTTTTTCCTTTTCCAACACGCCTCTTCCCCTTTCCACCAGCATCTGTCATTTTGCCACTCATGTTGATTGCGACAAGATTGTGCACTTAAAATGTGGTAGTAAAAATTAAGAGGTGGTCTAGATTGCAGCGGTGGTCTAGCTTTATTAACAGCAGAATAATAAAGAATAATTATCCCTGACAATGCAACTACGGCCCTTAAACTGGCAGCATAAATTGCTAGTATAATGGCTTAGTAACAATGAGTTGGAGTGTGCAATGCAGGCAGACGTGCTGCAAATATCTTTGCACTAGTGGGGCAATACAGCAGTCCAACAGCCACGTTTAGGATGCCACTAAGTTCACTCAGTATTTGCTAGTATAATGGCTTAGTAACAATGAGTTGGAGTGTGCAATGCAGGCAGACGTGCTGCAAATATCTTTGCACTAGTGGGACTATACAGAAGTCCAAAAGCCACGTTTAGGATGCCACTAAGTTCACTCAGTGTTTGCTAGTATAATGGCTTAGTAACAATGAGTTTGAGTGTGCAATGCAGGCAGACGTGCTGCAAATATCTTTGCACTAGTGGGACTATACAGAAGTCCAATAGCCACGTTTAGGATGCCACTAAGTTCACTCAGTGATTGCTAGTATAAGGGCTTAGTAACAATGAGTTGGAGTGTGCAATGCAGGCAGACGTGCTGCAAATATTTTTGCACTAGTGGGACTATACAGAGGTCCAATAGCCACGTTTAGGATGCCACTAAGTTCACTCAGTATTTGCTAGTATAATGGCTTAGTAACAATGAGTTTGAGTGTGCAATGCAGGCAGACGTGCTGCAAATATCTTTGCACTAGTGGGGCAATACAGCAGTCCAACAGCCACGTTTAGGATGCCACTAAGTTCACTCAGTGTTTGCTAGTATAATGGCTTAGTAACAATGAGTTGGAATGTGCAATGCAGGCAGACGTGCTGCAAATATCTTTGCACTAGTGGGACTATACAGAAGTCCAATAGCCACGTTTAGGATGCCACTAAGTTCACTCAGTGTTTGCTAGTATAATGGCTTAGTAACAATGAGTTTGAGTGTGCAATGCAGGCAGACGTGCTGCAAATATCTTTGCACTAGTGGGACTATACAGAAGTCCAATAGCCACGTTTAGGATGCCACTAAGTTCACTCAGTGTTTGCTAGTATAATGGCTTAGTAACAATGAGTTTGAGTGTGCAATGCAGGCAGACGTGCTGCAAATATCTTTGCACTACTGGGGCAATACAGCAGTCCAACAGCCACGTTTAGGATGCCACTAAGTTCACTCAGTGTTTGCTAGTATAATGGCTTAGTAACAATGAGTTGGAGTGTGCAATGCAGGCAGACGTGCAGCAAATATCTTTGCACTAGTGGGGCAATACAGCAGTCCAACAGCCACGTTTAGGATGCCACTAAGTTCACTCAGTGTTTGCTAGTATAATGGCTTAGTAACAATGAGTTGGAGTGTGCAATGCAGGCAGATGTGCTGCAAATATCTTTGCACTAGTGGGACAATACAGAAGTCTAACAGCCACTTTTAGGATGCCACTAAGTTCACTCAGTGTTTGCTAGTATAATGGCTTAGTAACAATGAGTTGGAGTGTGCAAAGGGCAGGAGGGTACAGTGGCAGGGTTGTGGGGCTCTGGGTAGAGGAATGGAAGCCTGCCTTTCTATCCCTCCTAATGGGGAAATGCAGCGAGGAAATCCCTGACCTTAGCTACACAGACGCTGTCATCTTGTGTAGCTGTTAAACTCTGTTTTCAGGACCTGTCACCTATAGCTCTGACCCTGCCGGTACGAGCCCTTAAAAGGACTGATAGAAAGTGCTCTCCCTAAGCTGTCCAGCGCTGTGTATGGAGCGCATACAGCAGTATCGGCGATAGGACTCAGGAGGACGGAGCTGCGACAGTGATGTCTGACACAAAGGACGCAGAAGGCAGATAATGGCGTGCTGGAGGAAAATGTCCGGTTTTATAATGCAGGGACATGTGACATGGACATCCTATCACACATGCCGTTGCTTCTCTGGCTAAAAGTCCACTTAGCTGTGTGTGTGTCTGGGATTGGCTGACATGCTGGCCCGCCCCACTACATGCGCGCGCTTAGGGAAGGAAGACAAGGAAAAAAATTTAAAAAATGGCGATCGCCATTATACATACAGCAGGGATCTGAATGCGCTGTTCCCGCACACTATACACTGAAATGTCATAATAGTGTGAGTCACAGAGTGACTTACACTATTACAGCGGAAAGCCAGCTTGGAATTAGCTGTTTTTTTTTGCTGCTAGAACCGTTCTCGAACGTATCTAGAACTATCGAGCTTTAGCAAAAAGCTCGAGTTCTAGTTCGATCTAGAACATCCCCCAAAATCACTCGAGCCGCGAACTGGAGAACCATGAACCGCGAACCGCGCTCAACTCTACTCATTAACACAGATTTAGACATATTTATGAACAATATTCAAGAGAAAAAGGCCTTTTGTGTACATTAAGAAAGTCTTAGATCTTTGAGTTCAGCTCATGAAAATGGGAGCAAAATCAAAAGATTTGAGTTTATACTTTTGTTCAGTGTAAAAGTAAATCTTTACATTATGTTCAAACATGTAGAGTTGTATGTAATTATTAAAATAAAAAAAGAATGTTCTTAAAATAGCAGTATTAAGACTTATTCTTAAAAAAAGCTTTTCGTCCTTCTCATCACTACACACAAGCTCTCTTAGGAGTAATTACTCATGCTCTCAACTCTTTTATGGCTTTTGCCGGCTAGTTCTATTGATTGTGGCTTATCATCAATCACTTAAGTCAAACATAACCACAGATACATAATGACAGTGGACAGCTAGGGAAGCAATGAAAAAATGCATCAAACTTCAAAAACACTAGAGTTGTGTCCTTAACAATTGAGATACAATGTATTGGGGACTGACAAAAAAGCCTGGTAGCTGTTAATGGAGCTCCCATGGGCAGGCTAAAATCCAGCCTCTATGATAACAGATATCAGGGGTTGTCCTGGACTTCACCCCCTTACAGGGATCTAGACTTATAAAAGGGACCGTGGGCTAAGGCCACAAAGGAGTTGAGAAGTGTTACCAGTACCACACACTATCACTGAAAAGATGTCACGTCAGGGACAAAATCGTAACTCATGAAGATGGTTAAAATTAAAGCCATGGTCAGAAAATAGGAGGAATCAGGAGGAAAACACAAGGGCAAACTAGTGCTACAAGCCATGTAAGCAGATTACGCACCGACGGGGTCTTGGGGAGTTACTTGTTCCCGGTTCGGTGTCGGTTCGGGATGTCACAGCGGCCTGGCCTGGCCCGGTTCCGTGACCCCGGCGCTGTTAATAAAGATGGGGATGATGGGAGTAGTTATTTGTGACGCCACCTGTGGGGTGCAGCCAGGTATTAGCCACCGCTGCGGGAATTCTCTCTTCTGGGGAAGATGGTGACACAGATCGGGTATTGCAACTCTCCACAGGTAGAGCTGGGCCCCGGGGAGGATGATTGGAGTAGTAGTCACCTATGGCGCAGGGGCACGCGGATGGAAGTGCCGGCAATAATGGGACGACACAGAGGTTGCAGTTCAAGTTCTTTACTCACTGAATCACACCGCCTTTGGAGTGCCGTGTTCCACTGTGATGGGCTCCTGCCAATCCTGGATAGTTCAGATGTCAAGGCCGGTGTTTCCCTCTGTGTGTCCGTTCCACTGGTCTTCCCTCCACCCCAGCTCCTGGGCCGTGGAATGGGTCACGCGTGCCTGCTGCACTCCCCGTGTACCCCAGGATCCCCCTTCTTCCTAAGAACTCGGATTGAGCCTCCAGCTCCGGACCATGGGCCCCTTTCTGTACTTGTCCCTTCTGACTGACATCTGCTCTTGAGTCCGATCTGGCACAGACTGCTGCCTGGTGCTAACTGAGTTCTATGTGAGATGGCTCCTAACTTCACCTTTAGGTGCCCTGCCTCCCGGGTTGCTGAACTAGTGGGCAAGAGGTCCCATACCTAATGATGGCCACACTTGGCACCTACCCTGGCCCAGTCCCAGTGACAGAGCTCCTGTGGTATGTGTTGGATGTGTTGTGGTGGTTTACCAGCGATGAACTCCTCCGTATCCGAGATGAATACTGCACCTCGGGTGAGGTGCAGTACCCTGTGGTGCCTGAAGCCGCAGGGGCGCCACACAGATATATTGCCTTGCAGTGTACGTGAGAGAACCAACTCCTGCCGGGGCTCTTAGGTGGAATTAAAACCAAACAACCCTATTGCTCCCTGATCTAGTGTCTCTAGAAGTCTCAGAAATAAGACTTTTGCTCTCATTTCACCAGCAACAAAGGCATAGCGTCATCTAGTCAATGAAGCAGGGACAGAAGGGTCAGGAATCAGCACAGATGTTATACAAACATACGTAACTTTTTCAAAGTATGCAAAGCCAGTTTGTAATTTTACCACTTAAATGCTTTAGGTTTACCTACACACTTATGGAAAACAATACATCAAAAATCTGGGTCTGAAAAGATATAAATTCAGCTAGCTCCATATCTTGCATGCGCTTGGGTCTGCTACTGGTTTTAATGAAAAATAACTGTTCAAATTGTTGTTTTTGTATAACATGCACCAAAAAGCATCCTCAGATTTAGGCAAAGGAGTACCGATAAACTCTAAAAGATACTCTAATGGCTTTTTTACAGTATGTCCAATTTTAGTGAAAATTCATGATCAGTGTATAGACTGGGATGATTATCTGGCCCATAAGCCAAACAGAGAGTCCAAATGTGGTCTCAACAAAGCCAAGCGTTCCTATCTAAAGTGGACTCAGGAGAGAAAATGTTTGGCAGAATAATCTTTTGGCTGACAGTTGTCTAATGAGTTTTGGGGTACTTAACAGACATAATAATAGTAACACAGTCCATATCTAACCGTTAACTGTCAAACTAGGTACGAGGAAGTTCCAAGGGCATGGCAAAAGATAAGGGAAACCCTGTGTCTAGGGAAAGGGAAGATTGTGACCCCTGACCAAACCTACTACTGGTTCCTGGGGCCCCTCACCAACCTAGATAGATTTCGTACCTATGCGCCGAGCCGTTTACCTGACCCTAGGTATTCCTAGTGCTGGGCCCTAAATAGGGAACAGGTGAGATGAGCTTTTCATCAATACCACTAAACAACTATAGAAGGCACACAGGGGACACATAGTGGCAAAAGCATGAACTATTTATCATTAGATGACTCAGGTAGAATTTCAGCAGAGCTATCAGCAATGATACCACAGTGGAGTACAATCCACCTGCTTGCAACTTAGGCTTGATAGAACTGAAAAAATGTCACCAGCACCAGTCCAAAGGAAGTAAGGGGTATTTAAACACCAAGGGAATACTGATGATCAACAGCTGGGTGGAAGTCGAGTTTCTGCTGGGTCTAAAAGGGAGAGCGATGAATCCAGCAGAAAAGCTACCTATACCAATGAATACTGAGAGCAGGAACAATGGAAAGTCAGGGAGCATTCTGCTCTAGATGCTGCGATCTTCTATGGCCAGAAACCAGATGACTGTCTGTCACACATGACACACATGTGACATTAACAAACCATTAATTGGTCACATAAGATAATGAAGCCACATTCAACATACAATGCCATAGACACTGCTGTTCTTCACTACTTGTGTTTGGATGGATATTCCAGCAATTTACAATGGTCATTACACTGTTTATTACCAAATTGTATAATCTGATCAGCTGTTTTCAGGGTAATTGGAGGCTCTGGAGCACTTTTGATTCTTTACGAATCATCAATGACAAACTGATTCAAAATGATTTTTTTCAGCTTAATCAAACCTATAATGAATTTAAGGAAATGCACATGAACAACCCCTTTTTAAATAATAGTCCCCCTTACAAAGTAAAAATAGCATATACTCAGCTATTGCACCAAAGCCATTTCAAGAATGGTGACTTTGGCTTTTCCAATAAATAATACATGTGAGATCTGCGGATAATCAGGGGCCACTAATGGACTGCTGCATTCTCACTATTTCCCCTTCTCCAAGGTAAGTAAGTGAACAGCAATCCAACACCAGTCACTGATTGGCTGCAGGCATACCAATGTTGCTGGGCTCACGTGGTATAACAATGTCATGCAATCCCTGGTAGAAGCAATGAAGTCGGTGAAGGAAGTGAGTAAATGTTATTTTTTTTAATTTGAGTTTGGAAGAAGTCTTCTGTATTCTCTATTAAAGCTCATACAGTTTGCCTATTAGGAGGTATTAGTGGCATCTAAAGAGAACCTGTCATCACGATTTTGTATTGTAAAGACATGGCTGTAATAATGCTGTAATACTGATTCCGTTGATACCTTTAGTAAAGAATTCCACTTTGTACATCTTTGATTATCATTTGAAGTTTTCTGCTTATTAGATTTTGGTGCACAGGGACCAGACTGTACACTGGGTCTTCTCCTCCCCGTCTGTGATTCCCCGGCCTCTCCAGCTGCCACCAGTTTGTGAATGACAGGTCACTGCTGAGATTTCAAATAGAGGAGGACATTCACAGATAGGAGACAGCAGAGCTGCCGGGGAATCACAGACGGGGAGGAGCAGACCCAGTGTACAGTCCAGCCTCAGTGCTGCACCAAAATCTAATTAGCAGAAAACCTCAAATGGTGATTAAAGAAGACCAATAAAGAAAATGTCTTCATCAAAGGTATCAATTTAATCACTATTACAGCGCCATTACAATCATGTCTTTACTTTACAATATTGAGCTGACAGTATCTCTTTCATCCTATTACCACTTCTGGCTCAGGAACAGAAAAAAATTGAGTAACTATCTATTTGGGTCTGATTTTGTCACTTACTGTTTTCTTAAGTTTTCATTTTTAATAATAGGACAAGGCATGTTCCATCTCTTATTACTGTTATATAATTGACTCTATGATGATACAACATTACATGGTACAAGTTATCAAGATGTTTTTGCATTCCGCTGCTCTCAAACAATGCCCATTATATCTACCTTTTGTGTAGAATGCCTGCCTATGCCAAGGTATGGACTCATTTTCTATTTTATTGTCTACTTTTCGCATATTTCTATTATGATCATTGAAATTAAACTCACAGTGTGTTAACAATTTATTTTACAGATAAAAAATCTAAACTATGAAATGGTGAAGGCAAATATATGAAATGTCTTTTGTGATTATGCAGTGGAAATTTTAACATGTGATAAAAATATTCTGCAGATATGGCTTCAATTTTTCAGAAAAATTAGTAACATTGAAGTTGTCAAGCAATATGATCGAAAAGATGGGAAACAAAGCTAACAATGCCCAACTTATCCAGGCAGCTGCACACAATGCTATTGTACAAGCATGGCAGAAACAGCTACTGTCACTGAGATAAAACCCTGCATTGTCATTGGAAATACGGGAATTGTACTTGCAGCAGTGGCGGGCGCAGACAGAAAAGGGCCCCAGTGCCAGAACAATATATAGACCATTTGCAGTCCAATAACTCATCAAAATGCACAATTCCACCTGCTTTAGGGGGTGGTCCTGGGTACCCGTACCTCTTGGGCCGCTATGTGACTGCACAGGTTACACTAAGTAGTATTCAACCCCCTGCAGATTTAGCAGGTTTACACATTCGGAATTAACTTGGCATTGTGACATTTGGACTCTAGATCAGCCAGGAAGTGTGAAATGCACTGCAGCAAAAAAGAATGTTATTTCTTTCTTTTTTTTTTTAAATTGTGAAAAGTTTATTCAGAGGGTCATTTATTATTCAACCCCTCAAACCACCAGAATTCTGTTTGGTTCCCCTAAAGTATTAAGAAGTATTTCAGGCACAAAGAACAATGAGCTTCACATGTTTGGATTAATTATCTCTTTTTCCAGCCTTTTCTGACTAATTAAGACCCTCCCCAAACTTGTGAACAGCACTCATACTTGGTCAACATGGGAAAGACAAAGGAGCATTCCAAGGCAATCAGAGACAAGATTGTGGAGGGTCACAAGGCTGGCAAAGGGTACAAAACCCTTTCCAAGGAGTTGGGCCTACCTGTCTCCACTGTTGGGAGCATCATCCGGAAGTGGAAGGCTTATGGAACTACTGTTAGCCTTCCACGGCCTGGACAGCCCTTGAAAGTTTCCACCCGTGCCGAGGCCAGGCTTGTCCGAAGAGTCAAGGCTAACCCAAGGACAACAAGAAAGGAGCTCCAGAAAGATCTCATGGCAGTGGGGACATTGGTTTCAGTCAATACCATAAGTAACGTACTCCACCGCAATGGTCTCCATTCCAGACGAGCCCGTAAGGTACCTTTACTTTCAAAGCGTCATGTCAAGGCTCGTCTACAGTTTGCTCATGATCACTTGGAGGACTCTGAGACAGACTGGTTCAAGGTTCTCTGGTCTGATGAGACCAAGATCGAGATCTTTGGTGCCAACCACACACGTGACGTTTGGAGACTGAATGGCACTGCATACGACCCCAAGAATACCATCCCTACAGTCAAGCATGGTGGTGGCAGCATCATGCTGTGGGGCTGTTTCCCAGCCAAGGGGCCTGGCCATCTGGTCCGCATCCATGGGAAGATGGATAGCACGGCCTACCTGGAGATTTTGGCCAAGAACCTCCGCTGCTCCATCAAGGATCTTAAGATGGGTCGTCATTTCCTCTTCCAACAAGACAACGACCCAAAGCACACAGCCAAGAAAACCAAGGCCTGGTCCAAGAGGGGAAAAATCAAGGTGTTGCAGTGGCCTAGTCAGTCTCCTGACCTTTACCCAATTGAAAACTTGTGGAAGGAGCTCAAGATTAAAGTCCACATGAGACACCCAAAGAACCTAGATAACTTGGAGAAGATCTGCATGGAGGAGTGGGCCAAGATAACTCCAGAGACCTGTGCCGGCCTGATCAGGTGTTATAAAAGACGATTATTAGCTGTAATTGCAGACAAGGGTTATTCCACAAAATATTAAACCTAGGGGTTGAATAATAATTGACCCACACTTTTATGTTGAAAATTTATTAAAATTTAACTGAGCAACATAACTTGTTGGTTTGTAAGATTTATGCATCTGTTAATAAATGCTGCTCTTGTTTGAAGTTTGCAGGCTCTAACTTATTTGCATCTTATCAAACCTGCTAAATCTGCAGGGGGTTGAATACTACTTGTAGGCACTGTATATTCATACAGGCATCTTGATGAAATTTTGGGTTAAATTGAACATAAAACAAACATAACAAATCATGTTAATGATAAAAGTGTTACTCAAAAAGAAAATTAGATAAACCCAGAGGTGGGGCGTAGTGATCATGGTCACAGAGGTCATGACCGGGCCTAGTGATGCAGGAGCCCACTGACCCCAGCATCTATTTCAGCTGGATGTGTGTCCGACGATGCACAACCAGCTGATATGCATTGCTGAGTAGCTGACGTCCGTACTTTGACTGGTGGTGGTACATGACAGTGACGCCATGTACCATAGCGCACACTCCGATAGCTAACTGCCGGCCACTGTGCTCTGGCTACAGAGGAAACCAGAGACACATGAGAGGTGAGGGAAGGTGAGTAGTATGTTTTTGTTTTTTTTTTTAATTTATGCATTACAGACAGAATGGAGACATATATTCTAGGATGGGGACCATATGTACCAGGAGGAGGTCTATAATACCAGGATTGGGAGCATGTTTACCAGGATGAGGGTCATATATACCAGGTAGGGTACTATATGTCCCAAGATGGGGACCATATATACCCTATATACCAAGATAGGGACCACATACACAAGATGAGAACCATATATACCAGGATGGCAACAAGGATGAAGACTTACATACCAGGATGGGCCCAGGATGAGGACATATTCCAGGACTTAGGACATATGTACCAGGATGGGATACATATATACCAGGATGGGAGACATATACTATATACCAGGATGAGGACCCTATAGCCCATGTAGTGTGAGGTCTTACTATAGAGGAAACCATCATCAAGAATTCATCTAGAGGTGTAAAGACCAACTATACCCCACAGAAGTTTTGCAGATTTCTTTATCATTTGGCTGTAAAAATGAAACCATTTGTAGTAACAATTTCAACTACCAAAGTTTCTTCAGTAATTTTATGCTCCGCAAATGGCAAAAAATGAAAATTCCATTTTTTTCTGACATTGAAAAGTGTCATACATGACATATCAACTTTATTCTGTGGGTCAGAAGGTAATACACCACATTGGTATTATTTTATTTATGTGTACATAATCAAATAATCTTTCATAATTAAATATATTTTCATCTTGTCATATTTTGGGAGATAGTTTTTTTTATTTTTTTTTGTTGATGCACTTGTAATGATATGACAGTTTGCTTTTGTCAGGAGGAGCTTTTATCTTTACCATTTTGGGGTATTGGTAACTTTTTGATCACTTTTTTCCATCTGTTGTAAAACAGCATTTTTTTCATTTTTTTCTATGTATTTCGCAGGGTGAAAAAAATAGTGTGCTCATTATATACGAGTAGTTTGGGCTGGTAAGGACATGATGCTATCAAATGTGTATAGTTTACTATTTACAATAAAATCTAATTTAAACAAAAAAAAATGCTGTGTCTACTTTTTTGATGATGGAGCTGTGTAAAGGGTTATGTATTGCATAATGAACTGTAGGTATCATTTTCAGGTTCACTGAGATTTTTGATCACTTTTTATTCCATTCTTTTAAGAGAAATTATGAAAAAACAGCAATTTAGTTTTTTTCTTTTTATGGTGTATTTTGGGTGTGATAAGTAGTATGCTGCTTATATATATGTGTATTTTTTGGGGGGGGGTAATTATACATTTTGTTTTTGTTTTTTTTTTATTTTTTTATGGCTTTCACTGGGAGTGCGACGTAAAAAGTTAGTTTAATAGTTCATGCACTGGTGCTAAACGTGATTTTTTTTTTTACGTAACAAAGGTAATATGAGAAGATCAGGAAAAAGTCAAATTCAGCTGTTTGTGCATTATCCCCAGGAAATTTGTAGAAAAGTTATTCTCTGTAAATTTGATGTTTTTTTTTCTTTATAGTCTGGGTTGTTTCCAGACTCCAGAATTTAATGAATGTATTATGTAAAAATAAAAAAATATCCTTACACCCACCTCACCACTCACCTGTCCAGAACCTTTACTCTTCATCGTCACCTATCCAGTCTTCTTGTTATCACCACTGTGAGGCTGGGACTTGTGGCTTTGATGAGGCCCAAGAAGGTCGTGTGCAAATTGTAATGATGTCATAATGTCACATGATGTGCAGTCACCTTGTGCATGTATCTACAGAAAATTCCTGGGCCTCATCAGAATCAGAACTCCAGGCTCAGTGTGACAACCCTGGGGATTTCACAATGTGTGTCCAGGATCAGAAGATGCGTCGAGGACCGGACAAGATGACAATGAGGAGCAGGGGAGCCAGAGAGGTCAGCTTTAAAGTAGGTATAAGTATTTTTTTATTTCTTTTATCCTTTTGATTGTCAATTATAATTGAGAAAAAGGGCAATGCTGGCTGCCAATGTGCTGAATCCAGTTGGAAGCAAAAACAGATTTTGGTAAAATTCGAGAATTCAATTTCACTCAAATTTATTCACTCAACTCTACTTAAGATAGAAAAAAGTGTTATTTAAGTTTTTATTTTTTTTAACCATCATTATTTTACTTTTCTGATGTGATACACACCTAAACTTACTCTAGGGCTGGAGGAGATCACACATCTTCCTCCTTTTTCTGCGGCAGCTTGTCAGCTAATCCGTAACGTTACCGCCTGATTCACACTGGCTGAAGAGGCAGGGTATGGATGCTCTTTAAGAGACTCTATATTACCCTGGATCACAGCTGTAGAAGCAGTCCAGATTCTCATGAGTTAATAGCAGTCGGCTCTGACAGCTGCGAACACCTGCAGTTCTCACGTTAATCCCTGATATCTTGGTCTAGTTCGTGACTACAGGAACAAAACTGATCTCATTTTGAAGCTGGTAATCTCAGCCTCTAAATCTTGACTGAGATATAGCCATTGTTAGCCAGAATGTATGTTATACGCCTTGAATTAGACGCGTAGAAGAGTCTCAATATTTAAAACGCCCGTCATCCGACCAGCCGCAAACGCTTTCCATCTCTCCCTGGCGATATGTTTTAAAAGAGGACTTTAATAGAGAAGTGACTTTACATGATGAGTGCCGTTTTCTCTACTAGTCAGTTTTATTTTTATTTTGCCAGCTGGTGGCTTTTTAAGCATCACCTGTATTCAATAGCTACTTGCATCTTGTGGTAAGTACATTTTTGAGCTTTCCACCAAAATTTAAATATAGTGCGGATTTTTTCTTTTACTTCGTTATTTGGATTATGCCCTACGTCTTTGGCTACTAAGTTACCAAAGCATGAGATACGTCTTTGTCAGGGAAAGTGTTAAAAAATTTCCGATACTTAGAGTTAATAAAGACGGCAAACCTGTTTTAAATGCAGCCACAGTAGTAAGGAACTAATGTGTATGACTGCATTATCCCCACTGCACCATGCACATATTATGTTACTGTATATTTAGCATATTTCTTTCTTTCCCCTATCATTACACTATATATAACTCATATTCTTTTTATGTAGCTAAGAGGGATATATAAGCTTGAGGAGTAATAGCAGACAAATACTTATGAAAATAATTAACCACTAAATATATTCTATTATTTACAAACTTATTATACACAAACTTGATTATTAAACATGACTTAGGAAGGACTGACTGACGGTCTTATCTTGCCGTACTAATCCTAACCCAAGAAATCCCTCTTTCCTAATTTCTTATTCTAAAATAAGACACAAAGACTGCGTGGCATTGAATGTAAAAAGCCAAAGCAGCCCCATTTATTAACAACAAACAATCAATAACATTTGAACCATAAACATAATAACTCCATAAAAACATAACCACCAGCAAAGGAAGGGGGTTAATTGAAGAGTCCCGTTGCACATGATTGCAACAGTAGCTCCACCATGTGCCATCAGCCACATCACATTGGCTCGAGGACACCCAGACGATTGTTTCCCAACCAATGTCCTGCTGGGACCCAGCCCACCAGGGACCCACCTTAACATGTCCTGTGGTGACACAGCACAGCAGGGACCCACCTTAGCCAACTATACCATTGCACCACCAGGGGTAACCCGCTCCTGCACTGGGTTTACCTCCCCCCGCTCTTTGTGCAATCCACCGACTTCAAATACCCCTCTCCTTTCTACCGACTGCTGTGACAAAGTCAATCCTGTTCTCCTTCCCATGTTGATCTCCAGAAGTCCACAAAATAGGGTTGGTGGGCGGGACAATTCTGGATGCCTGACAAGTACCAAATGACCACCCCACCTCACATCCCTGCCCTATATACTGCCCTACAACTGACCTCTCCCTGGCCAATTACATGCCCCTTAACCCCTATAACTCCACCTCCCACTTTCCTGCACAAAATGCAGTACATCTTAACCCCTTGCTATCCCTCGGGCCTAGCATCCCTCCTTAGCAAATAAGGCAGGTCAGGCTCTACCACTCAATAAGTAGGTGCTATTGAGGTAAACAAATATAACGCAATACAATAATAACCTCAGCCTGGGAAGGAGGAAGCGTCCTGGTGAAGCAATTGTGGCACTGGAGCTGGCGGCTTCACCAGGACGCTTCCTTCTTCCCAGGCTCTCACCGACAGTGGCACTATTTCCTCAATATTCTATTCCATGATCCCTGGTTGTACCTTTTCTACTGCAATAATGTGGCACCTCTAAAACTACTCTGCTTGGCGGTTCACCTGTGATTTATGTCTCTTCTCCTTCCTCTCCATACAAAACCTCGAGAAAGGCTTATATAGCCGAAATGTCAGGTTTGCTATACCTTATGTGCACTTTTTGCAGTCTATTAAAACAAAATAAAAAGTTTTCAAAATTTTCAAAATTATCTCTTGTCCATATATCTGAGTGCTGAGGCTATTATTGTATAGCATCCCTCCTTAGTTATGTTCTCCTCCCTTGAGCGCCTTTAGGGCAGGCAGTCCAGGCTGTCTTTCACATTGCACAATTATTAATATCACACTTTAGAAGACTAAGAGCCCTCTTTAGGAGTTGTGGAAAAAGAAAGTACAAGGGCAGATTAAGAACTTATGCCTTGGTACCGAGTCACTATGACTTGATGGAATCTATGGGGGCAATTCATCCAGACTAGCGATTCTCTAACCGGACTTGATGAGGTGGTGTGTTGGAGTGGACACCCCTGATTCATAAAGAGGCGCGTAATGGCATGTACCACAATATGCGCCTTGCAACAAATCTTTCTTCAGTGTCTGCTGGATTAAGAATTTTGACATTACAAACGACAACACTTGGTTGTCATGAATTTTACAAATGGGGATCGCCATGCACTGTCCCCACCATCTCCGCTCACTCTGTTATAGCTGTGGTGAGAATAGCATGAAAATGCCAAAAGTCACATTTTCTTGTGCAAAAAAATTGCAAATTTTTAAAGATTTTTAACAGAAATCTGGGGAAAAAGCTTTCGATGAATTGTCTACTCTATGTGTGACCACTGGAGCATGGTATGGACCACATGGAAAAAGAAATCCAATGTGCCTCTGTTACAGTTAGAGCAGTCAGATTGTGGAATGCCCTACACCAAAAAAGGTTGTTTTGGGAGAAACTATAACAGATTTTAAAAAAGGGCTGGATGATTTCCTCAGTACACACAACATTGTACATTAGAGATGATTTAGTGACAAAAATGTATAATTGGTGGAGGAAAGTTGAACTTGATGGACCTAGGTCTTTTTTCAACCTATGCAATTATGTAAATCAGAATCTATGTCAGCTGCAAGAAATAAAGAACAAAGAGTGCACCGTAAGACAGTATGTATGTTCAGATAGGTGGTAAGAACAAAGAAACAGCTGAGGCTCTCATACTCTATGATCTGGTGGCACACAGGGAAGACATGCTGAGACATGCTAAGAAAGAAAGTTCAAGCTCTTGGACAGCAAACATCCTTATATTCTTAAATCACTTGGTTATTCAGGGAGAAAATAGAGAATGATACAAGAAAAAAAAAATACCATCTAATGGGCTCATCTCCAAAATATTAGGAAATTAATGTTCAGTGGTGGGTGATATCTTATAGTGGTGTTTGAAAATGTACAATCCCTTCAGAATTTTCTATATGTCTGCATAATTTTAGCTAAAAACTATCAGATTTTCACAAGTTCTAAAAGTATAAATAAAAAGAACCAAGTCAAGCAAAGGAATAAGAAATATTTGACTGCATTTTTTTTAATGTGAAAAATGATGAAACATAACATATCTGTGAGGGTTAAAGTATGTAAAACTTTGCTTTCAGTAATTGGTGGGACCAACAAGTGTAACAATAACTGCATTTAACATTTTTTGGTAATAGTTTATCAATTATGCACCTCAGCTCTGGGACATTTTAGCCCATCCTCCCCTACAAAACAGCAACAACTCTATTATGTTAGTGGAGTTTTTCTCATGAACTGTTCACGTCAGGTCCTTCCATAACATTTCTATAAGATTCCGGTCACAACTTTGACTTGGTGAATCCAAAACGTTAACTTCATTCTTCTGTAACAATTCTTGTTAAAACAACCTTTCTGCTTTTGGTCCTTTTCTTCATGAAGGACTCAAGTTCAGCTCAGTTACAATTATACTAACATTTCCTTTTTGATGATATACTGTAATTCAAAATTCATGGTTACATCAATGATGGTTTGCTGTCAAGGCCCAGATGGAGCAAAGCAGGGTCAAACCTTAATACTACCATCTCCATTTTCACAGATGGCATGTTTTATGCTGCAATGCAGTGTTTTTCTTTCTCCAAATATAATGCTTGTCATTTAAACAAAAAAACTCTATTATGGTTGCTTCTATCAACACAAAATTGTGTTTTTTTACTTATTATTTGATATGATTCTTTCTGTTTCTATGACTTTGTATGATGAACCCACCTGTTCAGAAATGCCTACAATCTACAATGAACTCACTGCCGCCCGACCACCGTGCGGAGCTACCGCCTGACCACCGTGCGGAGCTACCACCCGACCACCGTGCGGAGCTGCCGCCCAATCTACACCCCACCTACTGTCTCCTCCCCATAATCCTATAGAATGTAAGCCCGCAAGGGCAGGGCCCTCTTTGTACTAGTCTGTCTACTGTAACTTCTATATGTATTCTGTATGTAACCCCCTTCTCATGTACAGCACCATGGAATCAATGGTGCTCTAAAAATAAATAATAATAATAATTTAAGCAGAAATATGGAAAATTCTGAAGTCAACATTCAAGTACCACTGTAAATACAGCTTTAATTAAGATTATGTTTATGTTTCAAGGTGTAGACCCTTTCCTCAAATTAGTTAATTAATTTATGAATAATAATTTCCTTTAATATTTGAGTTTGGCCTCTTAGAAGTTTATTCATCATTTTTATTCTTTACCATACATTGTATAAAATCAGAAGCATGTGAAAATGAAAATGGTTTGAGAGAAAGCACTGGAGACTACTAAAGTGGCCAGCAATGAGTACAGACCTGAATCCCATAGAACGCCTGTGGAGAGATCTCAAAATGGCAGTTTGGAGAAGGCACCCTTCAAATCTCAGGGACCTGGAGCAGTTTGCCAAAGAAGAACGGTCTAAAATTCCAGCAGAGCATTGAAAGAAACTCATTGATGGTTACCGGAAGCGGTTGTTCGCAGTTATTTTGGCTAAAGGTTGTGCAACCAAGTATTAGGCTAAAGGTGTCAATACTTTTGTCTGGCCCATTTTTGGAGTTTTGTGTGAAATGATCAATGATTTGATTTTTGTTTCATTCTCTTTTGTGTTTTTTCATTGCAAGCAAAATAAATGAAGATAAAAAAACCAAAGAATTTGTGATTGCAATAATTTTCAAGAAGAAAGAGTATTATCTGACAGAATTGCAGGGGTGCCAATACTTTTGGCCAGCACTGTATGTAAATTTCCCACACAGGTGTAGACACCACTTCTCCCTTGAAGCATCACAGTGGAGGTATTTCTGCCTCCACTCACTGACCCTAGCCAGAAGAAGCAAACTCTTGTCACAGAGGATTGCTTCATAGCCTCTACAAAATGTCCCGGTTAAGACAATTGTATCCTCACTCTCTGAGGATTCCTTCCAGAGGCATTACAGCCTCCCTACACTGACCATGTGCCAAACAGACACCATTATAATATATTGGACACACCCGCGGATGGAGGTATAAGAATAAGCAGACACGCCATATTGAATTGTGTAGTGCTATAGTCACCAGCATCACACTCTTGTTTTTATATATACAGTGCCTACAAGTAGTATTCAACCCCCTGCAGATTTAGCAGGTTTGATAAGATGCAAATAAGTTAGAGCCTGCAAACTTCAAACAAGAGCAGCATTTATTAACAGATGCATAAATCTTACAAACCAACAAGTTATGTTGCTCAGTTAAATTTTAATAAATTTTCAACATAAAAGTGTGGGTCAATTATTATTCAACCCCCTGTGGAATAACCCTTGTTTGCAATTACAGCTAATAATCGTCTTTTATAAGACATGATCAGGCCGACACAGGTCTCTGGAGTTATCTTGGCCCACTCCTCCATGCAGATCTTCTCCAAGTTATCTAGGTTCTTTGGGTGTCTCATGTGGACTTTAATCTTGAGCTCCTTCCACAAGTTTTCTAATTGGGTTAAGGTCAGGAGACTGACTAGGCCACTGCACCACCTTGATTTTTCCCTTTTGAACAAGGCCTTGGTTTTCTTGGCTGTGTGCTTTGGGTCGTTGTCTTGTTGGAAGATGAAATGACGACCCATCTTAAGATCCTTGATGGAGGAGCGGAGGTTCTTGGCCAAAATCTCCAGGTAGGCCATGCTATCCATCTTCCCATGGATGCGGACCAGATGGCCAGGCCCCTTGGCTGAGAAACAGCCCCACAGCATGATGCTGCCACCACCATGCTTGACTGTAGGGATGGTATTCTTAGGGTCGTATGCAGTTCCATCCAGTCTCCAAACGTCACGTGTGTGGTTGGCACCAAAGATCTCGATCTTGGTCTCATCAGACCAGAGAACCTTGAACCAGTCTGTCTCAGAGTCCTCCAAGTGATCATGAGCAAACTGTAGACGAGCCTTGACATGACGCTTTGAAAGTAAAGGTACCTTACGGGCTCGTCTGGAACGGAGACCATTGCGGTGGAGTACGTTACTTATGGTATTGACTGAAACCAATGTCCCCACTGCCATGAGATCTTCCCAGAGCTCCTTCCTTGTTGTCCTTGGATTAGCCTTGACTCTTCGGACAAGCCTGGCCTCGGCACGGGTGGAAACTTTCAAAGGCTGTCCAGGCCGTGGAAGGCTAACAGTAGTTCTATAAGCCTTCCACTTCCGGATGATGCTCCCAACAGTGGAGACAGGTAGGCCCAACTCCTTGGAAAGGGTTTTGTACCCCTTGCCAGCCTTGTGACCCTCCACGATCTTGTCTCTGATGGCCTTGGAATGCTCCTTTGTCTTTCCCATGTTGACCAAGTATGAGTGCTGTTCACAAGTTTGGGGAGGGTCTTAATTAGTCAGAAAAGGCTGGAAAAAGAGATAATTAATCCAAACATGTGAAGCTCATTGTTATTTGTGCCTGAAATACTTCTTAATACTTTAGGGGAACCAAACAGAATTCTTGTGGTTTGAGGGGTTGAATAATAAATGACCCTCTGAATAAACTTTTCACAATTTAAAAAAAAAATAAAAAAAGAAATAACATTCTTTTTTGCTGCAGTGCATTTCACACTTCCAGGCTGATCTACAGTCCAAATGTCACAATGCCAAGTTAATTCCGAATGTGTAAACCTGCTAAATCTGCAGGGGGTTGAATACTACTTGTAGGCACTGTATATATATATATATATATATATATATATATATATATATATACACATATATATATATATATATATATATATATATATATATATATATATATATATATATATAAAATTTGTTTCAGTGCTGTATGGTCTCTTTTAAGCTATCAGTGAAGTGTCTGATAAAAAGCTTGTTGATAGTTCCCAATGACCGTAAGCAAAATTAGGAAGACATCTCTGGAGTATAACATGGGTTGCAACTTATTACAAAATATGTAATGTATTTACAAGTTATTCGACTAATTCTGTAAATTCTATCTATGCATAAAATGTTACCATTGTCTAATTTATGCTTAGACAAGAATTTTTTTCTTCAGTTGATTAATGTAGGTAATGTGGCATGTCTAGGATAGATTTAAGATGCTCTCGCTCATGAGATTATAAGCGCAATATTTGTAAATGTTCTTAGTTTCAATACATCGTTGACAATGTCTATATTATAATGAGGCGCCATTAAAATTAGTTTAGGCTGCTATAATTTGTGAATACGATTTAGACATTGGATCATCCAGTCACATGATAATTGCTCGCTGCACATACTGATGTTGCATTATGGTCACAGAAAAGATGACTGATTCATAAGTTAGAGTAGAAGAGGCCAAAGAAGAGATTACATGAAAATTTGGCCATTATTGAGATTTCATGAGTCAAAAGGACTAGTTTTTTTTTTAAGAGATTTTCCAATCATAGAAATGTATGAAATCCACTTTTTTTTTTAGTCCAGGCTTCAAGACAGTATTTTTTTAAACTAAAACAGGAAATTCACCCTACCAGTCTATTCATCTATTCTAAACAATTACTAGAGATAGCTGAGTGAATTTGAGAACTCCCCCATTGTGGTGATTGGTGGATTCTAATGGGTGAATTCCCACTAATATTATCATAGTAAATTGCTTCCAAAGTATTTCCTGTACAATCATAAAGAGATGCCAACCTTATTGGTAAGGAAGATCTTAGGGTTAAGACTCCTTCAGAATAACAATATTATATCCACATCTGAACAAGGCCTAAAGCGGGCTTTACACGCTACGAGATTGCTACAGCGATCTCGTTGGGGTCACAGATTTTGTGACGAACATCCGGCCGCTGTAGCGATCTCGTTGTGTGTGACTCCTAGGAGCGATTTTGGATCGTTACAAAAACGTACAAAATCGCTCCTCGTTGACAATGGGGGTCACTTCTCAAATATCGCTGCTGCAGCGTGTACGATGTAGTTCGTCGCTCCTGCGGCAGCACACATCGCTCCGTGTGACGCCACAGGAGCGAGGAACCTCACCTTACCTCCCGCCACCCGCAATGCGGAAGGAATGAGGTGGGTGGGATGTTACGTCCCGCTCATCTCCGTCCCTCCGCTCTGATTGGGCGGCCGCTTAGTGACATCGCTGTGACGCCGCACGGACCGCCCCCTTAGAAAGGAGGCGGTTCGCCGGTCACAGCGACGTCGCCGAGCAGGTAAGTAGTGTGACGGGTCCGGGCGATGTTGTGCGCCACGGGCAGCGATTTGCCCGTGTCGCACAACCAATGGGGGCAGGTACCCACGCTAGAGATATCGGTACCAATATCGCAGCGTGTAAAGTGGCCTTAATACTAATAAAACAGGACACAAACTGCTTTAATGCTAAAATAAAAACATCCCAAAGCATTAGAACCCAAATTTTAAGCAGTACTACTTATGATTTACCTCTAAAGTTGGCGTATATGTTTAGCACTTTAAAGTCAACCGTTTCGGGGTAATTCACGACTGTCGTTTATCATCCATTCTAATACACTCAAATACCAAATTTATTAAATGGAATATGCCACCTGTGAATACACTATTAACCTGCAGATATGTGGTTAATCTGCAGGTTAATAGAGTTTTTAAATCTTGCCCGGCACCTGCACATTGAAATGAACTTTAATCCCACGGGCAGCGTTTCGGCACTTGTTCAGTAACCGCACCCCCTGCACTGACTGACAGCCTCCTCTATTGCTGAGTGGCTGTCAGTCAGTGTGTGGGGGGTGCAGTTACAGCTGCTGCTCTCCATACCCAGAGTGGTTACTAAACTTGCGCTAGCTCCACCGCCGTGACTGAAACTCGAATGCTGCCGGAAGGAATACATTTCTTTTCCTCTTGGCAATGGGATGCAACGTACAGACACCGGGCAGAATTCAATCCCTAATTAACCTGCAGATTAACCCTTTCACGACCGGCCGATTTTTCGCTTTCCGTTTTTTTTTTCGCCATTCTTTTTCTGAGAGACGTAACTTTTTTATTTTTCAGTCAATATGGTCATGTGAGGGCTCATTTCTTGCGGAACGAGCTGTACTTTTAAATGAAACCATCAGTTTTACCATATTGTGTACTAGAAAATGGCAAAAAAATTCCAAATGCTGAAAAATTGCAAAAAAAGTGCGATAGCACTATGGTTTTTGAGATATTTTATTCACTGTGTTCACTATATGGTAAAACTGATGTGTGGGTGTGATGCCTCAGGTCAGTGCGAGTTCGTAGACACCAAACATGTATAGGTTTACTTTTATATAAGGGGTTAAAAAAAAATCGGAAGTTTGTCCGAAAAAAGTGGCGCACGTTTTACGCCATATTCCGTGACCCGTAGCGTTCTCATTTTTCGGGATCTTAGGCTCAATGACGGCTTATTTTTTGCGTCTCGAGCTGACGTTTTTAACGGTACCATTTTTGCGCAGATGCTACGTTTTGATCGCCTCTTATTGCATTTTGCGCAAAAGTTGTGGCGACAAAAAAACGTCGTTTTGGCGTTTGGAATTTTTTTGCCGCTACGCCGTTTACTGATCAGATTAATTGATTTTATATTTTGATAGATCGGGCGTTTTTGAACGCGGCGATACCAAATGTGTGTATATTTTTTATTTTTTTAACCCTTTAATTTTCAATGGGGCGAATGGGGGGTGATTTGAACTTTTAGGTTTTTTTGTTTTTTTTTAATTTTTTAAAACTTATTTTTTTACTTTTTTTTTTTATTTTACTAGTCCCCCTAGGGGGCTATTGCGATCAGCATTCCGATCGCTCTGCAGTATCTGCTGATCACAGCTGGAAGGCTGTAAACAGCAGATACGCTGTCTTTCTCTTTTGCTGTGCCCCGGGCACAGCGAAAGTGAAACCAATTCATGTGTAGTACAGGAGTCATCACATGACCCTGTACTACCATGACAACTATCGGGAGTCACGTGATCGCGTCACGTGACTTCCGGTTTCGGCGGTAAGTAAAAACTTTACCGCGATTGCGCTTATAATGGCGCTGTCATGTATTGACAGCGCCATATAAGGGGTTAATCGGCACGAGCAGATAACGATTCTGCTCGTGCCTAGCAGGCACACATCTCAGCTGTAAAAATCAGCTGAGATGTGTGCCGATCGCGGCATGCTGCCGCCGGAGGACCGCGGGCAGTAAGATTATGTCATTTAGGACGTAATTTTACGGCCCGCGGTCATTAAGGGGTTAACCCCCTATCTGCAGGTTAACAGCATTTTTACACATGACAGGTTCCATTAAAATTGGTGTATCTTTGTTGGTCTGTCAAACAGAAAAGAATGTAAGCCAGCTCACAACTCAAATTTGTGCTATAATTTTCATCATCTTCTATAACACCAATATATTGCCCACTCATACCGAACTCTATCTAATTCCCAATACTCACAACAATATGCACAATGTTTGCCCAAATGTAGCATGTGCAAAAATGTTGACTTTTTCTTCTTCTTTTAATCAGAAATGTGGTAGCAAGTCCTTGATACATTTTTGCTATAACTTTTAATAGACTCTGGTTTTGAAACTTTTTATTATTGTTCCCATTGGTTGCTTTTAGAGACACAATTATTTTTCAGATGAGCACAACTTATATGAAAAACTTCGGTAAAACTGAACCTTACAAAACACGCTAAAAGCCTTCTATTGAATTCAGCACAATCATCACCAGACCTGCAGCTTCACATACATCCATAAATACAATATCCACAAGCTGTGAATAAGTCCCTCAGTACTGGCTGCTTTCATGCCTTCGAGTGACCCATATTTCTTTCTACTTTTGAAAAAGTCCAAAAAAGCTTGTCTTGATTTTTTGGATGGGAGGGGGATAGATCATATCAGTCCAAAAGCAGGAATAATGGTACATTAAGCTGCAAAGTGAGAGCACATGGGGCACAGAGGGAGTGGGAGCTTCCAGGAGCTTGGGGAATATACAAAGTGACAGACCATTTATCTCCCAGTTGGTTATCTTTGTTCTTTGTAACCAAATGGTTGTAAAAGAACACTGACATGCTGATGTTTTCTATGAAGTCAGTAGGGGGCATATTTACAACAAATCTACAAGGCAGTGAAGTGAAAAATTAATAGAAACTTGTACAAAGCAAATGGAAAAGTTTTACAGCTGTAAAGTTTTATCACTTTTTACACACACTTCATACCAGTGAGAACTAAGGAATTATTTCTTCTTTTAGACAGGTATACGCGGACCCTGCCAACTGCCTGCAGCTTCCATTCCCTTCCTCCCCTTCATTTTTATATATTTCACTGATATTTTCAGTCCTGTGTCCCCCCCCCTGGCATCGCCTCCAGACCCCCAGAAATAAGTATAGTCCCTTTACCCTTTCCTTTTGGGAGCGCTAGTGTCCATCTTTATAATTGAGAACTAAGGAATGACCTTCGCCTTTAACATCCTAAAGTCTAGAATTCTGTGTTGCTTGTTTTATCACAGCTTTTTCTTCTAGAAAAGTTCCAAATCCCCTGAATATCCCATTACTGTATACTGTTTTTATTATTCAGTCAACAGTGAAACCTCTCGGAAAGCCAAGTGACACTACTCTGTCCTCCTCCTAGACCTGTCCTCTGCCTATGACACAGTGGACCATTCTCTTCTACTACAAATTCTCTCATTTCTGGGCATCACAGACTTGGCCCTATCTTGGATCTTCTCATACCTAACAGACCGGACTTTTAGCGTCTCCCACTCTCACACCACCTCCTCATCTCAACCCTTAACTGTCGGGGTTCCCCAAGGTTCCGTTCTTGGACCACTGCTGTTCTCCATCTACACCTTTGGCATGGGACAGCTCATAGAGTCCCGCAGCTTTCAGTATCATTTCTATGCTGATGATACACAGATCTACCTCTCTGGACCTGACATCTCCTTACTCACCAAAATTCCACAATGTCTATTTCATCCTTTTTCTCTGCTCAATTTCTGAAAAATAACATGGTCAAAACAGAATTCATTATCTTTCCTCTTCCTCACTCTACCACCGCACCTGACATATCCATCAAAGTCAATGGGTGCTACAGTATGCTGCCCGACTGATCTACCTGTCTCCTCGCTACTTCCCAACCTCTCCTCTCTGCCAATCCCTTTACTGGCTTCCCATTACCCAATGACTCCAGTTCAAAACTCTAACTATGACCTACAAAGCCATCCACAACCTATCTCCTCCATACATCTGTGACCTATTCTCCTGGTCCTTACCTGCATGTAACCTTCGATCCTCACAAGATCTCTTTCTCTACTCCCCTCTCATCTCCTCTTCCCACCACCGCATGCAAGACGTCTCTCGTGCCTCCCCCATACTCTGGAATGCTCTACCGCAACATATCAGACTCTCGCCCACCCTGAAAAGCTTAAAAAGGAACCTGAAGATCCACCTCTTCTGACAAGCCTATAGCCTGCCGTAACCCTCAGTCTGCTATATCACCACATGACCATCTCTACCCTCACTTACTGTATCCTCGCCCAACCCTTGTAGACTGTGAACCCTTGTGGGCAGGGTCCTCTCTCCTCCTGTACCTGTCTGTGACTTGTTTTGATTATGATTATTGTACTTGTCCCTATTATGTGTACCCCTTTTCACATGTAAAGCGCCATAGAATAAATGGCGCTATAATAAATAATAGTAATAATAATAATAATAATAAAAAAGCCAACCTCTTCGAGAAGACGACCACCCTTCTATCCAGACTAGAAGTAATATGGCAGATTATCTAATTTTTTAACTATATAGCAGAAAACAATAAACTCTAAATCTCCACCTGGTGACAATGGAATTTTATTAATTTTACCCTAATGACTGTGTACATAATTTTGTTACAGTTTGCTTGAAAAGTCAAAATTGTATGGATAATCACTTTGTACAAAGTTATTTAAAAAATGGCACTATTGTACAAGATGTTAAGTGATATATATATATAGTATATATATATATATATAGTACAGATCAAAAGTTTGGACACACCTCATTCAAAGAGTTTTCTTTATTTTCAGGACTCTGAAAATTGTAGATTCACATTGAAGGCATCAAAACTATTAATTAAAATATGTGGAATGAAATACTTAACAAAAGTGTGAAATAACTGAAAATATGTCTTATATTCTAGGTTCTTCAAAGTAGCCACTTTTTGCTTTGATTACTGCTTTGCACACTCTTGGCATTTTCTTGATGAACTTCAAGAGGTAGTCACAGGAAATGATTTTCCAACAGTCTAGAAGGAGTTCCCAGAGATGCTTAGCACTTGTTGGCCCTTTTCCCTTCACTCTGCGGTCCAGCTCACCCCAAACCATCTCGATTGGGTTCAGGTCTGGTGACTGTGGAGACCAGGTCATCTGGCATAGCACCCCATCACTCTCCTTCTTAGTCAAATAGCCCTTAAACAGCCTGGAGGTGTGTTTGGGGTAATAGTCCTGTTGTGTTGAAAAACAAATGATGGTCCAATTAAATGCAAACCGGATGGAATAGCACGTCGCTGCAAGATGGATGCTGTGGTAGCCATGCTGGCTCTGTATGCCTTCAATTTTAAATAAATCCCCAACAGTGTTAACAGCAAAGCACCCCCACACTGTCACACCTCCTCCTCCATGCTTCACGGTGGGAACCAGGCATGTAGAGTCCATCCGTTCACCTTTTCTACAAAGTCACGGTGGTTGGATCCAAAGATCTCAAATTTGGACTCATCAGACCAAAGCACAGATTTCCACTGGTCTAATGTCCATTCTGTTATGAACCGGCGCCGCCATAGCCGCAAGCAGCCTGCTGCGGTTCCTGTTGCACCCAGGCGCTGGCTGACGTTCTTGGCCGTGCCTTGGGTCGTCCAGTTGGCTGTTCTTTCCACCACGTCTAAGTGTGGAGAGGCGGCTAGTGGGCATGCGTGCGCCGATTTACCCCAGCCAGAGTCTAAGCCCGGTGTTTTGCCTAGTGAGCATGCTCAGCCTGATTGTGTTATGTCTGAGACTAAGTCCTCAGTTCAGGCTACTGAGCATGCTCCCACAATTAACCCTAACAGCCTCTTTGCTCAGGTACTTGGACTTCGTGCTGTGTCTAAGTTCTGGGATGTGCCTACTGAGCATGCTCAAACTGATAGTCTGCTTTCTGAGCCTGTTGTTCAGGCTACTAAGCATGCTCAGGCACTTAGTGCATCAGAGGCTAGGTCCGGTAAGGACCTCACTGAGCATGTCCGTGAGGTGGCAGGCCCTGATAGGGCAGAGGGTGTCAGGTGTCCTGATGACGTGGCAACTCCGGACTGGCTCGCAGAGGCCCGCTCCTATGAACTGGCACCTCACCATTGGTCATCAGACGATGACTGGTGAGGTGTTTGGGGCGTGGCTGCCATGAGGTCATCAATGACGTGGTGGTTCCGGATAGGTCGCATGTGACGTCACTGATGACATGGCACTCTGCTATTGGACCTTGGTGGTTCCACCCTGGGTTTGGGGCGGACCCAGGTTATAAAAGGGGCTGGAGACAACATGTAGGTGCGCAGTCTTCATTTAGAGTTTTTGGTGGCATAAGCCTTGTTGGAAGCGGTAGGTAGGGCTAGGCGAACGGTGCCTGTCACGCCAAGATTCGTGGCTCAGCACATGAGGGTCAGGCGCCGTGCTTCCTTGCTACCGTTCCTGTTGTGCTAGAGCAGTCCAGTGGCGTTAACTGGGCTGCGGCTGCTGTGTCACCTGTTCAGTTGTGCCTCCTACGCACACGGACAGAATACCTGTTGCGTCACCTGTCCGAGAGTGCCCTCTACGCACACAGACAGTGTACCTGCTGCGCCACCTGTCCGGTTGTGCCCTCTACGCGCACAGACAGCGCACCCCAGAACCCCTGTGAAGTTAACAGGGTGTTCCTGGATTGGGTGTGTGAACCGTATTATCCTCCTCAGCTTCCCAGTCAAATGCTACTGGTGTGACTACCTGGTCTGGCGTGTCCTTTACACACGTGGCCAGAAACGCTAATCGGAGGACCGATCGGCCTGACGTGTCTTACACACGTGGCCGACAGGGCGCTGTCGCAGCGGTCTTCTCGGTCAACGCTAACTGGTTACCATCCGGCCTGACGTGTTGTTACACACGTGGTCGGAGTAGCGTCCGCTCCACCGAAACGCTAACTGGGTTGTCGTCCGGTCTGGCGTGTCCCTACACACGTGACCGGTTCCTTGAGTTATCTCAGAGCCATCCAGCTCTATAGTCTCCGCCTAACCCACAGGGTGCCAGCAGCTCCATTACCATCTGGAGCACGGTGGGCCCCGACTGGCGATTGGGATATATACCCCTGGTCCTAATCTGCCAGTCCCCCCGTAACACATTCCTTGTGTTCTTTAGCCCAAACAAGTCTCTTCTGCTTGTTGCCTGTCCTTAGCAGTGGTTTCCTAGCAGTTATGTTACCATGAAGGCCTGCTGCACAAAGTCTCCTCTTAAAAGTTGTTCTAGAACTGAGAAGGTGTGTCCAAACTTTTGGTCTGTACTGTGTATATATATATATATATATATATATATATATATATATATATATACTGTATATAAGTTTGTTCTACTATACAAAATACCCTGCAAGTTAGCCCTTTCAGATATATTAGTTAAGAGTTATGATAAAGTTCAAAAATTACTGCTGAAGGGGTTATCAAGTCATAGTTGAAAAATAACACAAAATGCTGTAAAATTAAGAAAGAATATATTTATGACCACATAACCAAATATGACACATTCCATTATATATTTTCAGTTTACACAACAAAGACAATTTTTGTCAACAAAATTGCTTAAAGAAGTTGGCCACTACTTTACAAGTCTTTTTCATGTCCACTAACTGCCAAGGATTTAACCCCTTCATGCCACGGCCAATTTCCTGCCAAGAGATGCAGAAATTATACAAAAAATTATGCACCAAATACTTAAAGCGCACGCATAGCCTTACTTCTACTCTCAGCTAAGTAGATGCAATTGTATCTATTCAAGTGAATATTCTTACTGGACTTCAAACGATGCACTATAACACACTATAGATTAATGTTACTGCTGAGTTATTTATACCCTAACTGTAAGGATATATTCACACATTGCTTTTTTTCTGCCGCCAAAACTTGCTCTCTTGGCAGTAAAAAAACTGCTTCCAAAAAGCCGGTTTTGCTGCTTATTTGCTAAGTTTTTGTTGAGTTTTTGCTATGTTTTTGTTGCTTTTTTAGCTGATTTTTTGGTGTGTTATTTGTCTACAGTATATGTTTAATACATGTTAGTTTCATTCATCGCAAAAAAGCAAAATTGTAGCAAAAATGCAGCAGCTGTATTTCTGCTCTTTCTCACTGCTTTTAATTGTGGAAAAATGCTGAAAGAATTGACATGTTGCTTCTTTCAAATTGTCTCGTCAGGGAGGAAGGAGACAAACTCTAGTAGTGCCCCCTATAGGAAGTAGCAATCCTAAAAGTCAAAAGTGGCCCTATAACAAGCCTTGTCATATGACTTTGGATTTATGCCAAATCAGAACCTCAGTTTCTGCAGACATGGTGTTTCGGGGTGATTGCCCCTCGTCAGTGCAAAGAGTTTGTCTCCTTCCTCCCTGAAGAGACAATTTGCATATTTCCCAGAAGAGCATTGCAGCTATAAGAGTCCTCACTGGTAGCCAGATTGGTTTGTCAGTCCCCACAAGGAGAAACATTTTCCCCTTAGACCCCATTATCGCTTCTCATACAGCCCGGTCAGATCTCAGACTTTTAGTATTTTCACATCAGTTTCGGTCAGCTTTGTCAAAGTGGGCAGTGCTGGGTCAGGATTAGAGATGAGCGAACCGGTCTCGGTTCGGCTCGAGGTCGGTTCGCCGAACGGAGGTCCCGTTCGAGTTCGGTTCGTCGAACGTTCGACGAACCGAACTCGAGCCAATAGGAAACAATGGCAGGCAATCACAAACACAGAAAAACACCTAAAAAACACCCTCAAAGGTGTCCAAAAGGTGACAAACAACTCACAACACAACACAAACACATGGGAAAGTGACAAGGACATATACTCATGCGAAAACAAAACAGCTGGACAAGGAAAAAGAGGAGGACACACAGATATAGGCATGGCACGCCCTTCTAAAGTCATGTAAAACACCGCAAGGTGACTCCAAGCGGAGTCTCCCTTTTTTCCAAAAATTGGGCCCCACACACACCCACCCCTTCAGTGGCAGCAGTTGTGCCCCAGTTGTACACTTCACAGCTAGATTTGCATCAAGCACATTCAAAAATACGCCATTCTCATCCGTCCCCAGGATGACACCGGGGTAGGTAGCAAAGTCTTTCCTGATCCCAGCTCTGTTCATCTTGGCTTCATTTAAAAACACAGCAAGCAAGGGTTACTCCAAGCGGAGTCTCCCTTTTTTCCAAAAATTGGGCCCCACACACACCCACCCCTTCAGTGGCAGCAGTTGTGCCCCAGTTGTACACTTCACAGCTAGATTTGCATCAAGCACATTCAAAAATACGCCATTCTCATCCGTCCCCAGGATGACACCGGGGTAGGTAGCAAAGTCTTTCCTGATCCCAGCTCTGTTCATCTTGGCTTCATTTAAAAACACAGCAAGCAAGGGTTACTCCAAGCGGAGTCTCCCTTTTTTCCAAAAATTGGGACCCACACACACCCACCCCTTCAGTGGCAGCAGTTGTGCCCCAGTTGTACACTTCACAGCTAGATTTGCATCAAGCACATTCAAAAATACGCCATTCTCATCCGTCCCCAGGATGACACCGGGGTAGGTAGCAAAGTCTTTCCTTATCCCAGCTCTGTTCATCTTGGCTTCTTTTAAAAACACAGCAAGCAAGGGTTACTCCAAGCGGAGTCTCCCTTTTTTCCAAAAATTGGGACCCACACACACCCACCCCTTCAGTGGCAGCAGTTGTGCCCCAGTTGTACAATTCACAGCTAGATTTGCATCAAGCATATTCAAAAATACGCCATTCTCATCCGTCCCCAGGATGACACCGGGGTAGGTAGCAAAGTCTTTCCTGACCCCAGCTCTGTTCATCTTGGCTTCTTTTAAAAACACAGCAAGCAAGGGTTACTCCAAGCGGAGTCTCCCTTTTTTCCAAAAATTGGGACCCACACACACCCACCCCTTCAGTGGCAGCAGTTGTGCCCCAGTTGTACAATTCACAGCTAGATTTGCATCAAGCACATTCAAAAATACGCCATTCTTATCCGTCCCCAGGATGACACCAGGGTAGGTAGCAAAGTCTTTCCTGACCCCAGCTCTGTTCATCTTGGCTTCTTTTAAAAACACAGCAAGCAAGGGTTACTCCAAGCGGAGTCTCCCTTTTTTCCAAAAATTGGGCCCCACACACACCCACCCCTTCAGTGGCAGCAGTTGTGCCCCAGTTGTACAATTCACAGCTAGATTTGCATCAAGCACATTCAAAAATACGGCCTAATTAACCGTCCCCAGGATGACACCAGGGTAGGTAGCAAAGTCTTTCCTGACCCCAGCTCTGTTCATCTTGGCTTCTTTTAAAAACACAGCAAGCAAGGGTTACTCCAAGCGGAGTCTCCCTTTTTTCCAAAAATTGGGACCCACACACACCCACCCCTTCAGTGGCAGCAGTTGTGCCCCAGTTGTACAATTCACAGCTAGATTTGCATCAAGCACATTCAAAAATACGCCATTCTTATCCGTCCCCAGGATGACACCGGGGTAGGTAGCAAAGTCTTTCCTGACCCCAGCTCTGTTCATCTTGGCTTCTTTTAAAAACACAGCAAGCAAGGGTTACTCCAAGCGGAGTCTCCCTTTTTTCCAAAAATTGGGCCCCACACACACCCACCCCTTCAGTGGCAGCAGTTGTGCCCCAGTTGTACAATTCACAGCTAGATTTGCATCAAGCACATTCAAAAATACGCCATTCTTATCCGTCCCCAGGATGACACCGGGGTAGGTAGCAAAGTCTTTCCTGATCCCAGCTCTGTTCATCTTGGCTTCTTTTAAAAACACAGCAAGCAAAGGTTACTCCAAGCGGAGTCTCACTTTTTTTCCAAAAATTGGGCCCCACACACACCCACCCCTTTAGTGGCAGCACTTGTGCCCTAGTTGTACACTTCACAGCTAGATTTGCATCAAGCACATTCAAAAATACGCCATAATTAACCGTCCCCAGCATGACACCAGGGTAGGTAGCAAAGTCTTTCCTGATCCCAGCTCTGTTCATCTTGGCTTCTTTTAAAAACAATGTAAGCAAGGGTTACTTCAAGCGGAGTCTCCCTTTTTTCCAAAAATTGGGCCACACACACACCCACCCCATCAGTGGCAGCACTTGGGCCCTAGTTGCAAACAGGATGTTTTGATTTGCATCAAGCACATTCAAAAATACGCCATAATTAACCGTCCCCAGCATGACACCGGGGTAGGTAGATAAAGTCTTTGCTGACCCATGACTTGTTCATCTTGGCTTCTTTTAAAAACAATGTAAGCAAGGGTTACTCCAAGCGGAGTCTCCCTTTTTTCCCAACAATTGGGCCACACAGACACCCACCCCATCAGTGGCAGCACTTGGGCCCTAGTTGCAAACAGGATGTTTTGATTTGCATCAAGCACATTCAAAAATACGCCATAATTAACCGTCCCCAGCATGACACCGGGGTAGGTAGATAAAGTCTTTGCTGACCCATGACTTGTTCATCTTGGCTTCTTTTAAAAACAATGTAAGCAAGGGTTACTCCAAGCGGAGTCTCCCTTTTTTCCAAAAATTGGGCCACACAGACACCCACCCCATCAGTGGCAGCACTTGGGCCCTAGTTGCAAACAGGATGTTTTGATTTGCATCAAGCACATTCAAAAATACGCCATAATTAACCGTCCCCAGCATGACACCGGGGTAGGTAGATAAAGTCTTTGCCCTAGTTGTACACTTCACAGCTAGATTTGCATCAAGCACATTCCAAAATACGCCATTCTTATCCGTCCCCAGGATGACACCGGAGTAGGTAGCAAAGTCTTTCCTGATCCCAGCTCTGTTCATCTTGGCTTCTTTTAAAAACAATGTAAGCAAGGGTTACTCCAAGTGGAGTCTCCCTTTTTTCCAAAAATTGTGCCCCACACACACCCACCCATTCAGTGGCAGCACTTGTGCCCTAGTTGTGCACTTCACAGCTAGATTTGCATCAAGCACATTCAAAAATACGCCATTCTTATCCGTCCCCAGGATGCCACCGGGGTAGGTAGCAAAGTCTTTCCTGATCCCAGCTCTGTTCATCTTGGCTTCTTTTAAAAACAATGTAAGCAAGGGTTACTCCAAGCGGAGTCTCCCTTTTTTCCAAAAATTGTGCCCCACACACACCCACCCCTTCAGTGGCAGCACTTGTGCCCTAGTTGTACACTTCACAGCTAGATTTGCATCAAGCACATTCCAAATCCACAAGCATTTACTCTCCCCAGGATGAAACAGGGGTTGTAAATTCCTTCTGGATCCATGACTTGTTCATTTTGATGAACGTCAGTCTGTCCACATTGTCACTGGACAGACGCGTGCGCTTATCTGTCAGCACACACCCAGCAGCACTGAAGACACGTTCAGAGACAACGCTGGCAGCTGGACACGACAAAATCTCCAAGGCGTAAGTTGATAGCTCTGGCCATTTTTCTAGGTTTGAAGCCCAAAAGGAGCAAGGCTCCAGTTGCACAGTGTGAGGCAAATCCCGGGATATGAAGATGAATTATGACTCCAGTCATAATCGCCCTCATCACTCCCTGGCAGTGCCCCCTCCCTTCTTGTTCTCAGTGTTCCACTTACACCTCCATGGCCATGTCCTGTGATATGGAAATGAGGTGGTGTGGGAACAATGGACACAGGATGACTCCCTGCCGTCACCCTGTAACAAGAGTTGTATCTCATTAGCAAGGCTATGGAAATAGCCAGACAGAACGACTCCAGTAAAAAATGGTTCATATCTCGCAAGCCATATTTCCGATAAATATGGCAACCATAAAAATGGTGTCTCCGCATGTGGACGATGCTGGCACACCCTTTTTATGGGAGCAGGACATTGGGAAATGCCCCAGGCGTGATATCAGCCAATGGGGAACTGGCAGAGAGGTCATGAGTCCCCTCGTTCTGTAGCTAAATTCATAACTGTCACAATGAGAGCATTGGCGTCCGCCTACGACGCTCCCAGGCAAAGTTATGGCCCATATTCCATGTTGGGATATTGTCCATAACTCAAGCCAGGGGTGGAGCAGTGCTCCCTGTGAGGTCACGAAGGTAGGAGGGGACCTGGATCTGCCCAGGTTGATAACCCTACTTCGGACATTTTCCAGCGTTCTTTCGCTGGGGGCACGTGTAGGAAACATCTGTGGGAAGGATCCTAGAAACCTGGCCTACAGCGCCCCCCTGTGGCCAGACGCAACAAGGTAACTGCTGGAACTGTGTATGCCTGTTTGTAACCCATGCTTTGATTGTAACTGTACTCTGACATATGTATATTCTGTAGATTCCCTATTGTATATATTGTAGTTTCTAGTGTGCTTTAGGCTGATTAAATTATATAATTAATCTTGGGCTGTTCTGTTATCTCGATCTTGAATCCCACGTCTGTGTGTTCGGCTAATAGTTACCGTGAAGCGGTTGGTGGCAGCGAGTTTGTGCCAAGGATTATTGTGGGGAGGCCAGTGAGATTCGGGAAGATATTATATATTCCGCCCGCGGAGGTCGGGGGAATATATACCCTACTCTCACCGGGGACCCTTCAATAATCGGCATAAGTAGTATAGCGGCCTCCTTGCTTATTGTCGGGCAATTCCATAATTGGCCTGACTATAAGAGGGGCGCTAGAGAGCGCGTCACGTGCTCTGTCTGTCGGTCGGGAGGTATAAAGGAGGGGTGACCCCACTTGTTACCCCCCGATTGTGACGTACTGGTAGCCAGCGCGGGGGATTTCTGAGTGACCCCCCCGGTGGTTTGTGACATATTGGTGGCATAGCGGTGGGATCGAGATAATAGTGTGTGTGAGTGTGAGACCCATACTCCCAGACACTAAAGACTGCCTGCAGCAGCTGTGGCTGCTGGGGTCTTCAGACTAGCTCAACACTAGAGTGTCAGAGTGCAGATACTGTAAGGTGTGTGGAGGCATCAGGTGTCAGTTCTGTGTCAGTGACCAAAAGTCTGCAAGAATGGCTGATGGCACCAGGAGCAGAGCTATGCAACTGGCCAATGCTAAGGCAGGAGCCGAAGAGAGGGAGGACGGTGCTGTGGACAGTAATGAGGAGGTTGTCCACGAGCCCTCCAGGAGCTCGACGCCAGAAAACCGTTCTGCCGAGGACATTGCGCAACCTGGCACTGCTGGACAAGATGAGGAGGAGCTCACCCAAGGTTCCTCAACAAGCCAGATGCCAGCCCTCCGCTCTGAAAGGGACAGTGAATCGCCTAGCTCTGCAGCGTGCCGCAGATCACCACGTGCCATTCCACCGAGCCTGGGAGGCTCGGATAGCCTTCTTCAAATGGCTATGGCCCTTCTCCAGGCTGGAGACCAGAAGGGCTACAAGGAACTCCTGGCAGAGCGCAGGGCAGAGCGGCAGGCAGCGCGTGACGCTGAGGCTGCGGAGCGGCACGCAGAGCGTGAGGCTGCGGAGCGAGAGCGGCAGGCAGCGCGTGAAGAGCGAGAGCGAGAGCGACAGGCAGACCGTTACTACCAGCTGCAGCTAGCTCAGCTCCGGCCCTCATCAGCCACATGTGACCTTCGAGACACCAAACTTCCAAAGGTCCGTGTTGAGGACTTCCCAGTGCTGGAGAAGGATGGAGACTTGGACTCTTTCTTGACTGCTTTTGAACGGACTTGCCTGCAGCACCATCTGGACAAGGACCAGTGGGCCAAATACCTGACCCCCCGTTTAAGGGGTAAGGCCCTGGATATCCTTGGGGACTTGCCTGCTGAGGCAGATCAGGGCTACGACACCATCAAGCGGGCCCTGATCCAACAGTACAACCTCACTCCGGAGTCCTACCGCAAGAAGTTCCGGACCCTGCAGAAGGGACCAAAGGACTCCTGGGCTGACCACCGGCGGGCACTTGCCCGAGCTGCCGACCACTGGACCCAAGGCCTGCAGCTTTCCACCGGACCAGAGATCCTGGACTTGGTCATCACGGAGCAACTCTTGTGGAACTGCCCTGAGGATCTCCGCCAGTTCATCCGAGACCAGAAGCCAAAGGGGTCCACGGCTACAGCTGCCCTTGCCGATGACTACACCAACAACCGGGCCCCTGAGGCCAGGAGAGCAGCCACCAGCAGCACCTGGAGAGGGGGTAAGATGAACTCTGCGACTGCCCCACCTGCCCCTAGACTGCAGGGGGTGTCCCCCTCAACTCCCCTCTCCAGGCCCGTGGCAGAGCCAAGACGGTGCCACCAGTGCAACCTACCTGGACACTTCAAGGCCATGTGCCCTCAGCGTCCCAAGGCCCCGGCTCCGTCCCCGTCCCAAGGGCCGCCCAAGGTGTATTGTGTGGGTGGGGGTGGTGGTAGGTCCCTGGACAGCTTCCAACCTGTCACCGTCGGCCGGTCTGTGACCATAGGACTGCGAGACAGCGCCTCGGAGGTGACTCTGGTGCGGCCTGAGATGGTGTCCCCCCAAGACTTGATCCCTGGAAAAACCCTCGCTGTCTCCGGGATTGGAGGCACTGACCCGGCGCTGCCTGTTGCTGACATTTATGTGGACTGGGGCGCAGGGCGGGGGGTGAGGGAGGTGGGGGTAACTGATCGGATCCCTGCAAACGTGCTACTTGGGACAGATTTGGGGCAGATAACCTCCCAGTTTGGGCCCCCCCCAAGGGCTGAACCTTCAGCCCGTACTGACATGACTCCTAACAATGTTAATGTGTTATCTATGAATGATGTAAGGGAGGAGGGAGTGAACTCTGATATTTCTGCTTGCATAGACACCATAGACACACACACAGCTGCAGCTGTGACAGGGGAGGGGGTCAGAGAAAGGTGGGACAATGCCTCTACAAGTAATCAGCCTGTGAGCTGGGATCTGTTGCCCTCTGCAGGGATAAGCAGAGAGCAGGGTGCTGCAGGGGGAGGACCAGTGTGTGGGGTGGGGGCTACCACAGCAAATGTGGGGTCCCCAGAGATTTCACAGCGGGGTTCTGTTGCTGCAGGAGGGGAACAGGCAGGTGAGATTGGGGCCGGTCCAGGAGCGGAAGTGCTCCCAGGTAAGATCTCGGTGCATGGTTCCCCCACAACCGGGGTGTCAGGAAGCCAGGTAGGTCTGCCTGAACCGGCGACTTGGTCAGGAACGGAGGAGGAGCAGGCACGACCCACGGTCGCAGCGGCTGTGGCCGCTGTCACCCGCAGTGGGAGTGCTGGAAGCCAAGGGGCCTCCCGGAGGTCCGATAGCTCTTCCCCTTCTGACCAAGTGGCAGCCGAGTCAGGTGGAGGCCAGGACACAGGTCCCGGGGTACTGACTGAAGATGTGACAGTCTCGTCGATTCTGGCCACATCTAGTCAGGGGTTTCAGGCAGCGTTAGAAGCTGACGACAGCCTGAAAGCTCTTAAGGAGCAGGCGGCACAGCCTCCCTCGGACTCGGACCCGGAGCGAGTGGTCTGGGACCAAGGACGGCTGTACCGGGCCACGGTCCAGCAGGGTTCACCGGAGGCGTGGCCCAGGGACCGACAGTTGGTGGTACCCTATCCGTTCCGGACGGAGTTGTTGCGGATCGCACATGAGATTCCGATGGCCGGACACCTAGGGATCGCTAAGACCAAGGCCAGGTTAAACCAGCATTTCTACTGGCCAAAAATGGGGGCCGATGTGGCTGCCTACTGCCGTTCGTGTGAAACCTGTCAGAGAGTGGGGAAGGCGGGGCCACGCCCCAAAGCCCCACTAGTGTCTCTGCCAATCATCGATGAGCCTTTCAGGAGGGTGGCTGTGGATCTGGTCGGCCCGCTGGCCATCCCCAGCAGCTCCGGGAAACGCTTCATACTGACGGTAGTGGACTATGCCACCCGGTACCCAGAAGCAGTGGCCTTGTCGTCCATTCGGGCTGACAAGGTGGCCACCGCATTGCTGGAGATTTTCTCCCGAGTGGGTTTTCCCCTGGAAATGCTCACTGACCGGGGGACCCAATTCATGTCCCAGCTGATGGAGGCCCTCTGTAAGCAAGTCCAGGTGCGACATCTGGTGGCCAGCCCGTACCATCCACAGACTAATGGCCTGTGCGAGCGGTTCAATGGCACCTTAAAGCAGATGCTTAAGATGTTGGTCGACTCCCATGGGCGTGACTGGGAGCGGTATCTCCCACACCTGTTATTTGCTTACCGGGAGGTTCCACAGGCCTCAACAGGATTCTCACCGTTTGAGCTCCTGTACGGGCGACGTGTGCGGGGCCCCCTGGCTCTGGTGAAAGAGGCTTGGGAAGGGGATTTGGCCACCCCTGGAGTGTCGGTTATCGAGTATGTCATGCGCTTCCGGGACAAAATGCAGGCCTTGACGCAACTGGTACACGACAATATGGCTCAAGCCCAGGCCGATCAGAAGCGTTGGTACGACCAGAACGCTTGTGAGAGGACCTACCAAGTGGGTCAAAAGGTGTGGGTACTGGTCCCCGTACCACAGGACAAGCTTCAGGCAGCCTGGGAAGGCCCATACCTCGTGTACCAGCAGCTCAACCCTGTAACGTACCTGGTCACCCTGGACCCTGCCCGTGGAAGGCGGAAGCCCTTCCATGTGAACATGATGAAGGCACATCATGAGCGGGAGGCATGTGCGCTCCCCGTGTGCAACCTGCCCGAGGAGGGAGAAGCGGAAACCCTCTTGGATATGCTAGCCCAGGTTAGGGCAGGCGGATCCATTGAGGATGTGGAGGTTGGCCACCAGCTCTTGGAAGACCAACGGTCCCAGCTGTGGGCCACCCTCCTCCCCTTCCGGGGGTTGTTTACCAACCAGCCCGGAAGGACTGACTTGGCTGTCCATCACGTGGACACTGGGGATCATCCCCCGATCCGGCGTTCAGCATATCGGGTCTCCCTGGAGGTGCAGCAACACATGCGCCAGGAGATTGACGAGATGCTGAAGCTGGGGGTGATCCAGGCATCCAACAGCGCTTGGGCCTCGCCTGTAGTCCTCGTCCCTAAGAAGGACCGAACCACTCGGTTCTGCGTGGACTACAGGGGGCTCAATGCGGTCACGGTCGCCGATGCGTACCCAATGCCACGCATCGATGACCTGCTCGATCAGTTGGCCGGGGCTCAGTACCTGACCATCATGGATCTGAGCCGGGGATATTGGCAGATCCCCCTGACTCGCAAGGCCAGGGAACGCTCTGCCTTTATTACCCCATTTGGACTGTACGAGTCCACGGTGATGCCATTCGGGATGAGGAATGCCCCTGCCACTTTCCAGCGGATGGTCAACACCCTGCTCAAGGGACTTGAAGGGTACGCGGCCGCGTACCTGGATGACATTGCCGTCTTCAGTCCCACCTGGGAGGACCACCTAGAGCATCTAGCACAGGTGCTCAGGCGGATCCACCGGGCAGGTTTGACCATCAAGCCGGGAAAGTGTCAGCTGGCCATGAGCGAGGTCCAGTACCTCGGTCACCGGGTAGGTGGGAGAACACTGAAGCCCGAGCCTGAGAAAGTGGAAGCCATCGCATCCTGGCCCACCCCCAGGACCAAGAAGCAGGTGATGTCCTTCTTGGGGACCGCTGGGTACTATAGGAGGTTTGTTCCATGCTATAGTAGCCTGGCAAAGCCCTTGACGGACCTCACCAAGAAGAAGCTGCCCTCTGCAGTCGATTGGACAATGGACTGCGAGACAGCCTTCCGGGCCCTAAAGGACGCCCTGTCCAGCCCGCCCGTGCTACAGGCAGCCGACTTCACGCGGCCGTTTGTAGTACAGACCGACGCCAGTGACTTCGGCCTCGGTGCGGTGCTCAGCCAGGTGGACTCTGCGAGCCAAGAGCACCCAGTCTTGTACCTGAGCAGGAAGCTGTTACCAAGGGAAGTTGCCTATTCCACGATGGAGAAGGAGTGCCTGGCCATAGTGTGGGCCCTGCAGCGTCTGCAACCCTATCTATACGGGCGCCACTTCATCGTGGAGACGGACCACAATCCCCTCAGCTGGTTGCACACCGTCTCTGGGACGAATGGGCGATTGTTGCGATGGAGCCTTGCGCTCCAGCAACACAACTTCACCATTCGCCACAAAAGGGGCCGTGACCACGGTAACGCAGACGGGCTGTCCCGACAAGGAGAGGTCGCGGACGGGCGCACGGGGGAACACCGGAGTGTGCTGCCCCCTAGCGCCCTCAAAAGGGGGGAGGTGTGAGGCAAATCCCGGGATATGAAGATGAATTATGACTCCAGTCATAATCGCCCTCATCACTCCCTGGCAGTGCCCCCTCCCTTCTTGTTCTCAGTGTTCCACTTACACCTCCATGGCCATGTCCTGTGATATGGAAATGAGGTGGTGTGGGAACAATGGACACAGGATGACTCCCTGCCGTCACCCTGTAACAAGAGTTGTATCTCATTAGCAAGGCTATGGAAATAGCCAGACAGAACGACTCCAGTAAAAAATGGTTCATATCTCGCAAGCCATATTTCCGATAAATATGGCAACCATAAAAATGGTGTCTCCGCATGCGGACGATGCTGGCACACCCTTTTTATGGGAGCAGGACATTGGGAAATGCCCCAGGCGTGATATCAGCCAATGGGGAACTGGCAGACAGGTCATGAGTCCCCTCGTTCTGTAGCTAAATTCATAACTGTCACAATGAGAGCATTGGCGTCCGCCTACGACGCTCCCAGGCAAAGTTATGGCCCATATTCCATGTTGGGATATTGTCCATAACTCAAGCCAGGGGTGGAGCAGTGCTCCCTGTGAGGTCACGAAGGTAGGAGGGGACCTGGATCTGCCCAGGTTGATAACCCTACTTCGGACATTTTCCAGCGTTCTTTCGCTGGGGGCACGTGTAGGAAACATCTGTGGGAAGGATCCTAGAAACCTGGCCTACAGCGCCCCCCTGTGGCCAGACGCAACAAGGTAACTGCTGGAACTGTGTATGCCTGTTTGTAACCCATGCTTTGATTGTAACTGTACTCTGACATATGTATATTCTGTAGATTCCCTATTGTATATATTGTAGTTTCTAGTGTGCTTTAGGCTGATTAAATTATATAATTAATCTTGGGCTGTTCTGTTATCTCGATCTTGAATCCCACGTCTGTGTGTTCGGCTAATAGTTACCGTGAAGCGGTTGGTGGCAGCGAGTTTGTGCCAAGGATTATTGTGGGGAGGCCAGTGAGATTCGGGAAGATATTATATATTCCGCCCGCGGAGGTCGGGGGAATATATACCCTACTCTCACCGGGGACCCTTCAATAATCGGCATAAGTAGTATAGCGGCCTCCTTGCTTATTGTCGGGCAATTCCATAATTGGCCTGACTATAAGAGGGGCGCTAGAGAGCGCGTCACGTGCTCTGTCTGTCGGTCGGGAGGTATAAAGGAGGGGTGACCCCACTTGTTACCCCCCGATTGTGACGTACTGGTAGCCAGCGCGGGGGATTTCTGAGTGACCCCCCCGGTGGTTTGTGACACACAGTCATGGCATCGATGTTCATTTGTAGATACTCCTGTATCATCCTCTCCAGCCATTGACTATGTGTCAGACTTGTTGTCTCTTGTGGCCTTGCAAAGGAGGGTCTAAAAAAATTATGAAAAGATTCCATAAAATTGCTGTTACCAGCACCAGATACGGTCCTACTGGTACGGGTAGACTGTTGAAGATGACGAGACCGTCCCATGTTTGTCAAGTTACAACTGGGAGATTCACTCCCTGCACCTGCACGGTTGTTTGGTGGAAAAGCGGATCTAAGATCGAGTAACAGCTTCTGCTGATACTCTTGCATACGTGCGTCCCTTTCTATGGCTGGAATTATGTCACAAAATTTGGATTTGTACCGGGGATCTAATAGTGTGGCAAGCCAGTAGTCATCATCACTTCTAATTTTGACAATACGAGGGTCATGTTGGAGGTAGTGCAACAAGAAGGCACTCATGTGTCTTGCGCAGCCATGCGGACCAAGTCCACGCTGTGTTTGTGGCATAGAGGTGCTAACCGTTCTTTCGTCCTCTGACATCTCCCCCAAACCTCTTTCAACTGAAATTTGACCAAGGTCTCCCTCATCTGCTGAGTCTTCCATGTCCATGGACAGTACGTCCTCCATTTCTTCATGTCCTCCTGCACCTTCCTCAACATCTCGCCTGCTACCATGCGCCCTTGTTGATCCATGTCCCCCATGCTCCCATGCCTGGCGCCTTGGTGATGATGAACGTCTGGACCTTGGTGATGTTGTTGTCCCTTGCGCATATGAATCCTCCTGTAGTTCATCCCCTTCCTGTTGTCCCACCCCCTGACAACGAATAGTGTTTAGCGTGTGTTCCAGCATGTAACTGACTGGAATCGTCATGCTGATAATGGCATTGTCAGCGCTAAACATATTCGTCGCCATGTCGAAACTGTGCAGAAGGGTGCATAGGTCCTTGATCTGAGACCACTCCATCAGGGTGATCTGCCCCACCTCTGCATCTCGTTGGCCCAGGCTATACGTCATGACGTATTGCACCAGGGCTCGGCGGTGCTGCCACAGTCGCTGTAACATGTGGAGAGTTGAATTCCAGCGTGTCGGCACATCGCATTTCAGGCGATGAACCGGCAGGCCGAAAGACTTCTGGAGCGATGCAAGTCGCTCAGCTGCGGCGCTTGAACGGCGGAAGTGAGCAGACAGTTTTCGTGCCCTGTTCAGAAGGCCATCTAGCCCGGGATACTGTGTTAAAAATTGCTGCACGACAAGGTTCAACACGTGAGCCATACAAGGTACGTGTGTCACCTTGCCCAGGCGAAGGGCCGCACCCAGGTTTGCAGCATTGTCGCACACGGCCTTACCAGGCTGCAGGTTGAGTGGAGACAACCATTTATTAAACTCGGACCGCAGAGCTGACCACAACTCCTCAGCTGTGTGACTCTTATTCCCAAGACATGTCAAGCTAAAGACCGCCTGATGCCGTTGCGCTCTGCTGCCAGCATAGTAATGAGGGGTGCGTGATTCCTTCTGCGCAGTGAGAACGCTGGTGGCCTGACCAGGCAGGCTTGGGGCGGAGGTGGAGGACCCAGATGAGGTGGAGGATGCAGAAGCAGTGGCGGAACTTGGACAGACAGAGGATTGACACACAAGTCGTGGGGACGGCAAGACTTGTGCAGCAGACCCTTCACCATCTATCACCATAGTTACCCAGTGGCCAGTCAGCGACATGTAACGTCCCTGTCCATGCTTACTGGTCCAAGTATCGGTGGTGAAATGCACCCGTTCACACACAGAGTTTCTCAAGGAAGCGGTGATGTTGTGTGCGACATGCTGGTGTAGCGCGGGCACACCTTTCTTAGAGAAGTAGTGGCGACTAGGCATCTGGTACTGGGGCACAGCGACAGACATAAGGTCTCTAAAATCCTGTGTGTCCACTAGGCGGAAAGGCAGCATTTTGGTAGCCAACAGCTTACAGAGGGATAGAGTCAACCTCTTCGCTTTGTCATGGGTCGCAGGAAGTGGCCTTTTATTTGACCACATCTGAGGGACAGAGATCTGGCTGCTGTGTGTAGACGGTGTTGAGTAGGGTGTCCCTGGAAAAATGCAGCTTTGTGAGGAAAGTGCAGGCGGAGACATGATGTTGCCTTCATCCAAAGTTGGTGCTATCGATGTCTGAGAGAGCTGTACACACTCACTTGTTTCCCCTTCCAAAACAACTGACGACCTACCAAGCAAACTGCCTGTTGCGGTTACAGTGGTGGAAGTTGTGGGTGGAAAAACAGGTGTGACAGCTGTCCCAACAGTCCTAGAAGATGACGAGCGCGCGGATGCACTGGAAGGGGCAGGCGGTGGATGGTTGGCTCCGCTAGGCCGCATTGCAGCACGGTGAGCTTCCCACCGGGCCATATGATATTTATTCATGTGACGATTCATGGAAGAAGTTGTCAAACTGCTGAGGTTTTGACCTCTACTAAGAGAACCATGACAAATTTTACATATCACATAATTTGGGCGATCTTTTTCTATGTCAAAAAAGGACCAGGCTAGGCAAGGCTTAGAGGCCATGCGACCTGTTGATCCACCCCGAATAATGCTCAGAGGCAGAGTGGTGGCTGAGGATGCAGTTGTAGACGTGCTACCAGTGCTCCGACTCTGTCCAGGAAGGCACAAGGTAACTTCGTCGTCAGTTGCATCCTCCTCCACCGCCTCTGTTGACCTCCTCGAGTGCCTGACTGGGGGTTGACAGTAGGTGGGATCTAGAACTTCATCATCAATTGTTGTGTTTGCACTCCCCTCCCCCTCTGACCGAGCCTCTTCTTGCCCTGACCGAATATTTAAGTTGTCATCCCAATCGGGTATCTGCGTCTCATCTTCATCAGAATGTTCCTCATTATCTATAACCACAGGTGTTACAGTTTGTGACAAAGGGTCAACATTATGCTTAGAAACTTGTTCCTCATGGCCTGAGTCCGAGTCACAAAGGTTCTGGGCATCACTGCAGATCATTTCCTGTTCTGTACTCACTGTAGCTTGGGAGCAGACCTCTGATTCCCAGGCTATAGTGTGACTGAACAGCTCTGCAGACTCAGCCATCTCAGTTCCACCATACTGTGCAGGGCTGATGGAGACTTCAGAGCTGGGAGAAATCAAGTGTGATTGGGATGACAACTCAGAGGACTGGTGTTTTTTGGATGCGGTACTTGAAGTGGCTGAGAGGGCACTTGTTGGACCACTTGAGATCCATTCAAGCATTTTCCTTTTTTGCCCATCATCTACCTTTCTTCCTGTTGTTCGTGTCCGTAAAAAAGGGAGCACATCGGATTGTCCATGGTAAGTAGTAGACATCTTACTTTTGCTGGTAGAGGGTCTATCTTCAGCAGATGATAATGGAGCTTTGCCACCTTCCCCACGGACAAAACCTTTTTTGCCTTTTCCACCACGCCTCTTCCCCTTTCCACCAGCATCTGTCATTTTGCCACTCATGTTGATTGCGACAAGATTGTGGACTGAAAATGTGGTAGTAAAAATTGAGAGGTGGTGTAGATTGCAGTGGTGGTCTAGCTTTATTAACAGCAGAATAATAAAGAATAAATATCCCTGACAATGCAACTACAGGCCTTAAACTGGCAGCAAAAATTGCTAGTCTAATGGCTTAGTTATAATGAGTTGGAGTGTGCAATGCAGGCAGACGCGCTCTGCAAATGTCTTTGCACTACTGGGACTATAGCGAAGTCCAATAGCCACGTATAGGATGCCACTAGGTACACTGAGTGTTTGCTAGTATAATGGCTTAGTTATCATGAGTTAGAGTGTGCAATGCAGGCAGACGCGCTCTGCAAATGTCTTTGCACTAGTGGGACTATAGCAAAGTCCAATAGCCACGTATAGGATGCCACTAGGTACACTGAGTGTTTGCTAGTATAATGGCTTAGTTATAATGAGTTGGAGTGTGCAATGCAGGCAGACGCGCTCTGCAAATGTCTTTGCACTAGTGGGACTATAGCAAAGTCCAATAGCCACGTATAGGATGCCACTAGGTACACTGAGTGTTTGCTAGTCTAATGGCTTAGTTATAATGAGTTGGAGTGTGCAATGCAGGCAGACGCACTCTGCAAATGTCTTTGCACTAGTGGGACTATAGCAAAGTCCAATAGCCACGTATAGGATGCCACTAGGTACACTGAGTGTTTGCTAGTATAATGGCTTAGTTATAATGAGTTGGAGTGTGCAATGCAGGCAGACGCGCTCTGCAAATGTCTTTGCACTAGTGGGACTATAGCAAAGTCCAATAGCCACGTATAGGATGCCACTAGGTACACTGAGTGTTTGCTAGTATAATGGCTTAGTTATAATGAGTTGGAGTGTGCAATGCAGGCAGACGCGCTCTGCAAATGTCTTTGCACTAGTGGGACTATAGCAAAGTCCAATAGCCACGTATAGGATGCCACTAGGTACACTGAGTGTTTGCTAGTATAATGGCTTAGTTATCATGAGTTAGAGTGTGCAATGCAGGGAGACGCGCTCTGCAAATGTCTTTGCACTAGTGGGACTATAGCAAAGTCCAATAGCCACGTATAGGATGCCACTAGGTACACTGAGTGTTTGCTAGTCTAATGGCTTAGTTATAATGAGTTGGAGTGTGCAATGCAGGCAGACGCGCTCTGCAAATGTCTTTGCACTAGTGGGACTATAGCAAAGTCCAATAGCCACGTATAGGATGCCACTAGGTACACTGAGTGTTTGCTAGTCTAATGGCTTAGTTATAATGAGTTGGAGTGTGCAATGCAGGCAGACGCACTCTGCAAATGTCTTTGCACTAGTGGGACTATAGCAAAGTCCAATAGCCACGTATAGGATGCCACTAGGTACACTGAGTGTTTGCTACTATAATGGCTTAGTTATCATGAGTTGGAGTGTGCAATGCAGGCAGACGCGCTCTGCAAATGTCTTTTCACTAGTGGGACTATAGCAAAGTCCAATAGCCACGTATAGGATGCCACTAGGTACACTGAGTGTTTGCTAGTATAATGGCTTAGTTATCATGAGTTAGAGTGTGCAATGCAGGCAGACGCGCTCTGCAAATGTCTTTGCACTAGTGGGACTATAGCAAAGTCCAATAGCCACGTATAGGATGCCACTAGGTACACTGAGTGTTTGCTAGTCTAATGGCTTAGTTATAATGAGTTGGAGTGTGCAATGCAGGCAGACGCGCTCTGCAAATGTCTTTGCACTAGTGGGACTATAGCAAAGTCCAATAGCCACGTATAGGATGCCACTAGGTACACTGAGTGTTTGCTAGTCTAATGGCTTAGTTATAATGAGTTGGAGTGTGCAATGCAGGCAGACGCACTCTGCAAATGTCTTTGCACTAGTGGGACTATAGCAAAGTCCAATAGCCACGTATAGGATGCCACTAGGTACACTGAGTGTTTGCTAGTATAATGGCTTAGTTATCATGAGTTGGAGTGTGCAATGCAGGCAGACGCGCTCTGCAAATGTCTTTTCACTAGTGGGACTATAGCAAAGTCCAATAGCCACGTATAGGATGCCACTAGGTACACTGAGTGTTTGCTAGTATAATAGCTTAGTTATAATGAGTTGGAGTGTGCAATGCAGGCAGACGCGCTCTGCAAATGTCTTTGCACTAGTGGGACTATAGCAAAGTCCAATAGCCACGTATAGGATGCCACTAGGTACACTGAGTGTTTGCTAGTATAATGGCTTAGTTATCATGAGTTAGAGTGTGCAATGCAGGCAGACGCGCTCTGCAAATGTCTTTGCACTAGTGGGACTATAGCAAAGTCCAATAGCCACGTATAGGATGCCACTAGGTACACTGAGTGTTTGCTAGTATAATGGCTTAGTTATCATGAGTTGGAGTGTGCAATGCAGGCAGACGCGCTCTGCAAATGTCTTTGCACTAGTGGGACTATAGCAAAGTCTAATAGCCACGTATAGGATGCCACTAGGTACACTGAGTGTTTGCTAGTATAATGGCTTAGTTATCATGAGTTGGAGTGTGCAATGCAGGCAGACGCGCTCTGCAAATGTCTTTTCACTAGTGGGACTATAGCAAAGTCCAATAGCCACAGATAGGATGCCACTAGGTACACTGAGTGTTTGCTAGTATAATGGCTTAGTTATAATGAGTTGGAGTGTGCAATGCAGGCAGACGCGCTCTGCAAATGTCTTTGCACTAGTGGGACTATAGCAAAGTCCAATAGCCACGTGTAGGATGCCACTAGGTACACTGAGTGTTTGCTAGTATAATGGCTTAGTTATCATGAGTTAGAGTGTGCAATGCAGGCAGACGCGCTCTGCAAATGTCTTTGCACTAGTGGGACTATAGCAAAGTCCAATAGCCACGTATAGGATGCCACTAGGTACACTGAGTGTTTGCTAGTATAATGGCTTAGTTATAATGAGTTGGAGTGTGCAATGCAGGCAGACACGCTCTGCAAATGTCTTTGCACTAGTGGGACTATAGCAAAGTCCAATAGCCACGTATAGGATGCCACTAGGTTCACTGAGTGTTTGCTAGTCTAATGGCTTAGTTATAATGAGTTGGAGTGTGCAATGCAGGCAGACGCGCTCTGCAAATGTCTTTGCACTAGTGGGACTATAGCAAAGTCCAATAGCCACGTATAGGATGCCACTAGGTACACTGAGTGTTTGCTAGTATAATGGCTTAGTTATAATGAGTTGGAGTGTGCAATGCAGGCAGACGCGCTCTGCAAATGTCTTTGCACTAGTGGGACTATAGAAAAGTCCAATAGCCACGTATAGGATGCCACTAGGTACACTGAGTGTTTGCTAGTATAATGGCTTAGTTATCATGAGTTAGAGTGTGCAATGCAGGCAGACGCGCTCTGCAAATGTCTTTGCACTAGTGGGACTATAGCAAAGTCCAATAGCCACGTATAGGATGTCACTAGGTACACTGAGTGTTTGCTAGTATAATGGCTTAGTTATAATGAGTTGGAGTGTGCAATGCAGGCAGACGCGCTCTGCAAATGTCTTTTCACTAGTGGGACTATAGCAAAGTCCAATAGCCACGTATAGGATGCCACTAGGTACACTGAGTGTTTGCTAGTATAATGGCTTAGTTATAATGAGTTGGAGTGTGCAATGCAGGCAGACGCGCTCTGCAAATGTCTTTGCACTAGTGGGACTATAGCAAAGTCCAATAGCCACGTATAGGATGCCACTAGGTACACTGAGTGTTTGCTAGTATAATGGCTTAGTTATCATGAGTTAGAGTGTGCAATGCAGGCAGACGCGCTCTGCAAATGTCTTTGCACTAGTGGGACTATAGCAAAGTCCAATAGCCACGTATAGGATGCCACTAGGTACACTGAGTGTTTGCTAGTATAATGGCTTAGTTATCATGAGTTGGAGTGTGCAATGCAGGCAGACGCGCTCTGCAAATGTCTTTGCACTAGTGGGACTATAGCAAAGTCCAATAGCCACGTATAGGATGCCACTAGGTACACTGAGTGTTTGCTAGTATAATGGCTTAGTTATCATGAGTTGGAGTGTGCAATGCAGGCAGACGCGCTCTGCAAATGTCTTTTCACTAGTGGGACTATAGCAAAGTCCAATAGCCACAGATAGGATGCCACTAGGTACACTGAGTGTTTGCTAGTATAATAGCTTAGTTATAATGAGTTGGAGTGTGCAATGCAGGCAGACGCGCTCTGCAAATGTCTTTGCACTAGTGGGACTATAGCAAAGTCCAATAGCCACGTATAGGATGCCACTAGGTACACTGAGTGTTTGCTAGTATAATGGCTTAGTTATCATGAGTTAGAGTGTGCAATGCAGGCAGACGCGCTCTGCAAATGTCTTTGCACTAGTGGGACTATAGCAAAGTCCAATAGCCACGTATAGGATGCCACTAGGTACACTGAGTGTTTGCTAGTCTAATGGCTTAGTTATAATGAGTTGGAGTGTGCAATGCAGGCAGACGCGCTCTGCAAATGTCTTTGCACTAGTGGGACTACAGCAAAGTCCAATAGCCACGTATAGGATGCCACTAGGTACACTGAGTGTTTGCTAGTATAATGGCTTAGTTATCATGAGTTGGAGTGTGCAATGCAGGCAGACGCGCTCTGCAAATGTCTTTTCACTAGTGGGACTATAGCAAAGTCCAATAGCCACGTATAGGATGCCACTAGGTACACTGAGTGTTTGCTAGTCTAATGGCTTAGTTATAATGAGTTGGAGTGTGCAATGCAGGCAGACGCGCTCTGCAAATGTCTTTGCACTAGTGGGACTATAGCAAAGTCCAATAGCCACGTATAGGATGCCACTAGGTACACTGAGTGTTTGCTAGTATAATGGCTTAGTTATAATGAGTTGGAGTGTGCAATGCAGGCAGACGCGCTCTGCAAATGTCTTTGCACTAGTGGGACTATAGCAAAGTCCAATAGCCACGTATAGGATGCCACTAGGTACACTGAGTGTTTTCTAGTATAATGGCTTAGTTATCATGAGTTAGAGTGTGCAATGCAGGCAGACGCGCTCTGCAAATGTCTTTGCACTAGTGGGACTATAGCAAAGTCCAATAGCCACGTATAGGATGCCACTAGGTACACTGAGTGTTTGCTAGTCTAATGGCTTAGTTATATTGAGTTGGAGTGTGCAATGCAGGCAGACGCGCTCTGCAAATGTCTTTGCACTAGTGGGACTATAGCAAAGTCCAATAGCCACGTATAGGATGCCACTAGGTACACTGAGTGTTTGCTAGTATAATGGCTTAGTTATCATGAGTTGGAGTGTGCAATGCAGACAGACGCGCTCTGCAAATGTCTTTTCACTAGTGGGACTATAGCAAAGTCCAATAGCCACGTATAGGATGCCACTAGGTACACTGAGTGTTTGCTAGTCTAATGGCTTAGTTATAATGAGTTGGAGTGTGCAATGCAGGCAGACGCGCTCTGCAAATGTCTTTGCACTAGTGGGACTATAGCAAAGTCCAATAGCCACGTATAGGATGCCACTAGGTACACTGAGTGTTTGCTAGTATAATGGCTTAGTTATCATGAGTTGGAGTGTGCAATGCAGGCAGACGCGCTCTGCAAATGTCTTTTCACTAGTGGGACTATAGCAAAGTCCAATAGCCACGTATAGGATGCCACTAGGTACACTGAGTGTTTGCTAGTATAATGGCTTAGTTATCATGAGTTGGATTTTGCAATGCAGGCAGACGCGGTCTGCAAATGTCTTTTCACTAGTGGGACTATAGCAAAGTCCAATAGCCACGTATAGGATGCCACTAGGTACACTGAGTGTTTGCTAGTATAATGGCTTAGTTATAATGAGTTGGAGTGTGCAATGCAGGCAGACGCGCTCTGCAAATGTCTTTGCACTAGTGGGACTATAGCAAAGTCCAATAGCCACGTATAGGATGCCACTAGGTACACTGAGTGTTTGCTAGTATAATGGCTTAGTTATAATGAGTTGGAGTGTGCAGAGGACAAGAGGGTACAGTGGCAGGATTGTGGTGCTCTGGGTAGAGGAATGGAAGCCTGCCTTTCTTTTCCCTCCTAATGGTGAAATGCAGGGAGGAAATCCCTGACCTTGGCTACACAGACGCTGTTGCTGTTTTCAGGACCTGTCACCTATGGCTCTCTGACCCTGCCGGTTTGAGCCCTTAAAAGGACTGCTAGAATGTGCTCTCCCTAAGCTGTCTAACGCTGTGTATGCAGCGCATACAGCTGTATCGGCGATAGGACTCAGGAGGACGGAGCTGCGACAGTGATGTCTGACACCAAAGACGCAGAAGGCAGATAATGGCGTCCTGGAAGAAAATGTCCGGTTTTATAATGCAGGGACATGTGACATGGACATCCTATCACACATGCCGTTGCTTCTCTGGCTCAAAGTCCACTTAGCTGTGTGTGTGTCTGGGATTGGCTGACATGCTGGCCCGCCCCACTACACGCGCGCGCTTAGGGAAGGAAGACAAGAAATAAAAAAAAAAAATGGCGATCGCCATTATAGAAACAGCAGTGATCTGAAGGTGCTGTTCACGCACACTATACACTGAAATTTCATAATAGTGTGATTCACAGAGTGACTTACACTATTACAGCAGAAACCAAGCTAGGATTTAGCTGGTTTTTTGCTGCTAGAACCGTTCTCGAACGTTTCTAGAACTATCGAGCTTTTGCAAAAAGCTCGAGTTCTAGTTCGATCTAGAACAGGCCCCAAAATCACTCGAGCCTAGAACTGGAGAACCTCGAACCGCGAACCGCGCTCAACTCTAGTCAGGATGGGTATGGCAAAGGTCACCCGTCTTATTCATCAAAATTTGCTCCTCATTAGTGGAGAATGTTAATTATAAGGTGTGCGCCTCTTAATGAAATAGGCGGATTTTACGCCAGTAGTCCCATTCATTAAAGGGGTTGTTCAGGTTTGGCACGAATGTCTGCAGTGTTAGTCTAGACTTGTGAATCCTCAAAGCGCACATTGCCCACTAGCAGCATTATCCGCTGTGAGGAGTGAGACTGATATGCGATATACCCCATTCCTACCACATTCCAAGATGTGCTCATCTCAGTTCACTTGTATTAAGGGAGGCCTTGCATGTCTAGTCGGAATGGGGTCTGGAGTCTGCATATCTCATACTTGTGGTCACATTACTGCCTGCACCTGGCACCAGCACCAGAGAATCTTGACAGCTCGCAAGGTATGCACTATGAGGATTCACAAGTCTTCAGTGACATAACATGACCACAGATTTTTGTGCTAAAGTTGAACAGCCCCTTTAAGACTGCACAAGGACAGTCTTAATGAATTGGACTCCAAAAGTAGTAACTCTACTGCAGTTTTGCAGCAATTTTCTGAACATTTTCTGAATATGGTAACAAAACAGCAATTTTGGTCTCCTCTTTAGGCCTCTTTCACACGTCCGTGTCTCCGGTACGTGTTTTGTCCCTTTCCTCATGTACCGGACACGGGCACACGTAAACCCATTAAAATCAATGGGTTTGCGCTCACGTGTGTGTGCTGCCATGGACCGTGTGTCCGTGTGGAGCATACATGTGCCCGTGTGCTCCACATGTAGACATGTCCTGTTTGCTCCAGCATCATGGGTGTCACACGAAACGCAAATGAACCACACGGAGGTGTTCCGTGTGACACACACCAGAGAAAACACACGTGTCTGTGAAAAAAACAACAAAACTTTGCTCACCTTCTCCAGCCCTCCTGTCTCTGCCGTTGCTGTCACTTGCTTCCGACCGCCGCTCATTATGCTCATTGCATATTCACTTCACTGCGGGCCGGAAGCAGCAGCAGCGGGGAGTCGGCAGGACCGGAGACCGTAGATCAGAACCTCGGACAGCAACGCCAGGGACAGGTGAGTAGAAAGTTCTCGTTCTCCGTGTGTTATCATGGATAACACACGGAGAACACACGTGTGCCATAACACGGCTCATGGAGGGCAATACGCACCTTTGACACGTCCGTGAAAAACGTGCGTGGTTTTCACGGACATGTGAAAGAGGCCTTAAGTTGTTTTCAAAGTAACCATGTTTTTCACATTCCCACATACACCACTTATACAACTTGATTTTAAAAATAAAACTTTCAGCATAAAAACATGTTGTTTCTGCTTGTTTTCTGTTTTCTGCAAAATCGTATACATCCTTAGAATTCATGTGTATCAGTCCCACCATACCCTTTCAGCCTGATGTCTAGAAATAAATAGGGCACTGGTGTCAAGAACAAAATAAAAGGAAGAGCAACAGTTCAAAGGCAGCAAATCAAAGTCCAATTGTGATTAAATGGAGTTGAATTACCTAGGGACAGCCAGGAAAAGTGAAGTATCAAAGTGGTCCCCTCCTTGGAGCAGGGCTTTTTAAACTTTCAGAGAAATATTTAATAAAGTGCCTTTGGAGCAGATCTAGGGCAACACTACACCTGAAGGCTCACTGTTTTATTTCTTATATGAAAGAGAACAAACGCAGACTTGACATCTTTTTTTCTAACCATCATAGAGTTTATTTTACTTCTAGAATTAATGCTTGGAAATCTTAATTGTAGTTTGCATAGGCGGAATCATGGAAGTTGATAAATACTCATTAATATTTTAACATAGACTCTAGAATTAATGTGATTTATGTCATGATAAAATAGGGTTTTCCCGCACTACACAGCCAGTGAGCTGTCAGTCAAATAGAAGAAAGTGATGATATAAAGAATGGGACCAAGGAGGCTAAGGCTTGAGAAGTGCTCACATCACACCTAGAGCACTTTAGCCTAATTAGCATATACATTAAAATGTGCTTTCTTTTATTTTTTTGTTGTGGAGTAGCAGATTTTCTGAATCAGAAATAGATTGGCATATCTTTTAGAGCTACATGACCATATAAACAGTTTGGGGTAGGGGAGTTTGATCACACTTGCAGATTCCTCTTAAAGGGTAGGTCTGAAACTAAAGTTGACTTTAAGTATAAATGTCTATTTAATATAGTAATCAAATCCCTTTTTTAATATACTTTAATTAAATTGTCCCTCCCGTTCCCTCTCTAACCTATCTAACTGCTTTATTTATTTATTTTACTTCTGTGTTGATGATATTTTGTTTGAGAACTTGGAATAATCAAATGTGACATCATCAATGAGCTGGGACTGGGTCACTGCCACAGCTTTTGTCCCCACCCTAAAATGAAGCATCATCAGTGAGCTGGTGCTGCAGTCACTGCCATAGCTTCTGTAACTGCCCTGAATGGAAGTGTCATCAGTGTGCTGGGGCTGCAGTCACTGCCACAGTCTATGTCCCCCACCCTGAAAAGAAGCGTCACCAGTGATGTCTGTTTTAGGGGCTGGGCTAGGGCTTGTGCGGACAACCTTAGATTATTTTATTCAATAAAATTGGGTCAATTATGCAAATGACACTGATTTAACGCTGATCAAAGTTTAATCAGAGTGTGGGTATAATGGCTCCGATATTCTTGGATTAGGTGAAGATGGAGAAAAACAATTCTCTGATCTGTGAGGCCGTGGAGATTAGACTGCACTTAGATGTCATCCAAGTGCAGTCTGATAATTTTCACTGACATATTGAATTACATTGTCTCAAACTCAGGCCTGTAGTGATTTTTTTTTCTCAGAAAGTCTCTCTTTTCCCCCCCAAAAACTCACTGCAAGCCCAAGTTTGAGCAAATATTCGGGTCATACTCGGCCATACAAGTAAATAAGTTAGACAAATGACCAGCCCAATAGATTATCATTGGTCTGAACACGATGCTGTGTTTTGTCGGATCATACTTGTACTGAATATATGCTTGTCTGCACCTGTCCTTATACTGCTCAGTTTCTAATAATCCAGTATGAACTCATAGAAAGAAAATATACTATTTTTTTTATTGGGGGTGAAAAGTAACCTAGTCTTGAATGTATTCAATCCATCTATAGAATTTCCCATATGAGTGCATGAAATTCATGGATTTCCATTATCCTGGCAAAGTAGAAGGACGTACATTACTATTAGAAGTACGTGAGTTGTGAGACCGGTACAACACTCCAGTACATTTCAACTATCAGGGACACTGGACAGAAGAAGCCTTCAGCCGGTGTAGAATTTAATAAAATATCATTAAGCAGAACTTGAGGCAATTATGCCAGGACAGAACCTTGCCCTCTCCAGTGGCGCAGGCAGGTGTTTCCCTCTGTTCATGCAGAGCATTACATCAGGCAGATGGCAGGCAGCAGGAGACAGGGGAAGCAGCAAGAGCGCTCTATAATATCTTAAACACTTTAAATGTTGCTTGGGAAATCTATTTGGTAAAAAGTAAAATAAAAGGGCAGGTGGGTTAATGTGATTCCAGCAGCTGGAACCTGGACGGAGAGAAGAGTGGGGGTGGGCCGCAGACGGCTGTGTCCCTGTTTTCTATTCCAGAATTAGCTACTTTTATCAGGGAAGAATTTCCATAAATCTTGTCCTACAGAATGACATATAGTTGGCAGTGAGAAAGCCTCAGAAGATTACAGGTCACTGCCCTTTTAGCTTTTATCTGGTCGACCAGTTGCGCCTTTTTACTAAAATAATTTAGAAATGATACACTGGTATTTTTGGATTTTAGTCCCTGAGACGATTTCCATGTCATTCACGATCTGAAGGATACTGAGTAGCACTTAGACATTTCAGAGGAAACAACGGCATTGTACATTTCCCACAATGACTTATGTGATTTTAGTACGTCTTCTAAGTTTTGTCTCAAAATCAACAAATAATGCTGATAATTTACTTGTGTATGCCCTCTGAAATGTAAAGTACCATCTGGTGCAATATGCACCCAGAACCTCGAGCAGTTCTGGGTGCATATTAGTGATTCCTGTCTTAGCAGTCCCTGTATCTAGTAGCATACATAATCAGATCTTTAAAAAAATATTTCTAAAGATCGTTACTTATATGCTAATGAAGCCAGGGACTAGTCCCAAGGGTATGAGTTCCCTTGGCTAATTGGCCCACATCGCATTTTTGCACGCCCCTGTGGGTGTATTAACATGCTAATGAATGTGCAGCTTTGAAGCACATACCTCACTCTTCATGGTGGCGGGCGGAGGATGGATGTGCACTGCATATGATCTGGAGTCCCTGAGACTTCCGATCATGCACACCAAATTGATGCCGGGTATAAGCTTCCCAGCTTCAATGAGGTACAGTGCGCATGACCGGAAGAGCTGAGGACTCCGGATCATGCACATAGTGCATCCATCCTCCGCTGGTCGCCATTAAGGGTGAGGTATGTGCGGTATCGTTGCACATTCATTAGCATATTAGTACGCCCACAGGGGCATGCTAAAATGCTAAGGGGACCGACTAGCCAAGGGAACTAGTCGCTGGCCTCATTAGCATATCATAAACGATCTTTAGAAATACTTTTTCTAAACATCTGTTTATTTATGCAAGTGTATACTGGGACGGGTAGGCAGGGATTAGCGTTATGCACCCAGAACTGCTCATGGCTCTGGGTGCATATTGGACCTGACAGGTTCCCTTTAAAATATGTATTATAAAAAGAAAACAATAAGGCTATGTTCATATGTAATTACCATAACACCCAAGGTTATAGATATACCATAGGGTTAAAAAGTGATCAATGCAGGATATTAATAAAAGGTAATTTTACTCTTTAGTAGACATATAAAAAAAGCAACATGAATAAATAACAGGTTTATCCACTCCTAAAGGGGACACAATGTATTCCTGGGAATATACAATATATAGCTCAATTCAAATTGAGACGCCCCCTGGAAGAAGCAGATGCAAAACGTGCGTCCTAGTGTTTTGTGTTGTGCAGAAAATGTACTTTTTTTGAGGTCATTTAGTTGATCTATGTTCACATGCAGCATTTTTTCTGCATTCCAAACCTGGCAGTAAAAACACTGCATTCAAAATGCGTATTTGCAGCCTTTTTGCACAGTTTTTAGCTGTCTTTTGGTGTGGAGTACATGTGTGATTTGTCCATAATATATAATTAATAATGCTAGTGTTATTCATCAAAGCGCAGCAAAAAAAACCCCTCCTGAATATGTTTTTTTGCACTTTCTCATTACTTTATATGGGTGAAAAAATGCTGCAAGTTCTACAATTCAGAAAAAAAAAAGCAACAATAAGAGGATAATGTCCTCCAAAAATCAAGTATTACTCACAGCAAGTTGGGCTGCAGTGTGTACATCGCCCTGGCCAAAAACTGATGCTCTAGCAGGATACAGCCAAACCCCCACTAAGTGAAGGCATCACAGGTGCAGGAGAAGCAGATCACACACACACCTTCATGGAATGGAGGGGAGGTGACTGCTAGATGATAAAACTGCACACAAGTGGCTTGCATAGAGCGCTGTTCACATGCAGATGACACAGTCACAAACCCGCAGCCTATTAGGTAACGCCCTTCTATTAGATCAGGCGGGCTGCCAAGCCGTACTCCACTGTATATCATGCACGGACAGACACTCTACAATGCAATCAAGAAGGGTAATCCCGGCACACAGCATATGAAAAAATGGTAAGTCCAGGTATGGTATGCTTGAACAAAATTTCTTTATTTTTCAACAATTATTGTACTGCCCGCCCAACGTTTTGGCTCACGCAGGAGCCTTCATCAGGGGTCAAGAGCACTAAGAAAAAGAGATATGGTATACAAAGAAAAACAAACAGAAACAGTGTTTACAAAATGCATCATAACATTACATCAAACAAGTAATAAGGTAAGTAACCTATTGGGGACTATGCAAAAGAGGGGGAAACCATTGCCGTAGTGTGAGGGGTAACCTAAAGGGATCTAACCGCTAGAAAAGGAGAAATCCTATGAGTATGAAGGGTGAAAGCATGCAGATGACACAGTCACAAACCCGCAGCCTATTAGGTAACGCCCTTCTATTAGATCATTAGATAATTTATATTTAGTGTAGGGACCTACAGACATGAGGTCCCTTGACGAGGGTGTAGGCTTACGTTTTATGGCCATAAATACCAACAAAAACCTCATATTTTTTTGTTTGTACAGGATACAGCCAGGCCCCTTTCTGTTGGGCCTTGCATTGTAGAGTGTCTGTCCGTGCATGATATACAGTGGAGTACGGCTTGGCAGCCCGCCTGATCTAATAGAAGGGCGTTACCTAATAGGCTGCGGGTTTGTGACTGTGTCATCTGCATGTGAACAGCGCTCTATGCAAGCCACTTGTGTGCAGTTTTATCATCTAGCAGTCACCTCCCCTCCATTCCATGAAGGTGTGTGTGTGATCTGCTTCTCCTGCACCTGTGATGCCTTCACTTAGTGGGGGTTTGGCTGTATCCTGCTAGAGCATCAGTTTTTGGCCAGGGCGATGTACACACTGCAGCCCAACTTGCTGTGAGTAATACAAGTTCTACAATTCAGTCAAGAACAAAAAACAAGTGAGTGATATTTCTGAAATATTGTAGGTTTTGCTGCTACTATAAAAAGCAGTTTCTTATTTGGATAAAAAAAAAACAACTGCGGCAAAAAAACACCATGTGAATATAGCCAAAGAACTAATAGCGTTTAGGAAAAAAATGTCTACATATACTGTATATAAATTCAGTGTAGAACTATATAAAGTTTGGACCAGTGTACATCCTGAAGCTTGTGCTGCTGAAAACTTCTGTAATTCTGACCTCATCTTTGCCGCATTCACGTCTACTGGCATGGACCCTAGCTAATTTTCTAAATGAAGAAGCTGGAGAGCACATTTCCATTCCTAAACCATTTTGGCACCGCATTTCTAGATGATGCTCCGATTAAGTCAATGACACTCTGCCCAGAATATTGCGCTGGAAATATCAAGTGATGGAAATCTTCAAATGGCCCTATATCGTCAGTATACTTTATGGGAGAGATTTGCTGTGCTGACGTCATAAGCAATCAAGTCCCTTCTGTTTGAGAACCACTATGGATTCAGAGGAACCTGTAACTGATCCTCTAACCTTTCCATTATGACATGTAAATCGGATGGATTCCCATTTGATGAAAGTGATGTAGACCTGTGCTTCGCGCTGCCATACATGCATTCATTAATATGAACATTATCTCGCTCCTGTTTTGATATCAGACATCAATCAGAATATTATCAAAGGTAAACACATACAAACAGCCCTTTAAGTTACACGCACAATGAAGCTTTTTCAGAAGGGATAATCCATAAATGCACTTGCTTGGGATCAGTAACTCACCCTCTAAATCACTACGGTAAAGGATCAGGGTGAAATGTTTAGAGGCTAAAGAAAAACATACCTTGAAAGGGCTGTAAGAGACAGAGAGCCACAAGCAGACATTTCAGTATCTAACTTCCCAGTATACATAACACAACATGAAATACAAAGGAACTGTGGGGATAATTAGCCTTGTATCCTTCTGGGACAGAGCTACACATCGTGTAAATAAAAGCCACCCATCGCATCTCTTTACTGGAGGACAAACAAATTTAAACATATCCCACAGGATTATTGGCTCAGCACCAAGACATGGGGATTGTATTATTCCGAGATAATATTACAATGAACAGTGAATAAAATGTACTGAGATTCACTCTACAAATATATTAAACCAAAGAAAACAAACAATACTGTATATGTTATTCACTGGAGTGCTGTCTAACTAGTTATGTCTATTATGCTACAGAAACTAGTGGCAATCTTTACTGTATATTTTTTAAATGGTTTTCAAGAGGGAAAGGTAGACAAGTTAGCTGTAAAAAGTCAATTATTGAGATGAGCGGATTGATCCACGAAGGATTTAGTTCCAGTCTGGAAGTTTGCAGTTTCACGTGAATTTGAACAGAGGTGGTCAGTGCCTGGGCCATCACGGATCAGCGGTTCCCAGTGGAACAGTTTTTATGGCAGTCATTTTCCATCTGTAGAGTCACTGGTTAAGTCTCTCTTCTGTAGAGTGTAAGTTCTTATGGTCAATAAGGACCTCTTACTCTCTCTCTTGTGGAGTGTCAACTATTGTAATCAGAAGGGTCCTCACTCTTCTGTATAGTGTAAGCATTTTTTGTCAGTGGAGTTCTTAATCTCTTTCCTGTAAAGTGTAAGCTCTTATGGTCAGTGAAGTCCTCTGCTTCTCTCTTCTGTACCGTGTAAGCTTTTATGACCAGTCGGGTCCTCTCTCTCCTGTAGAGTGTAAGCTCTTATGGTAAGTGGGATCTTCTCCCTTTCTCTAATGTAGAGTAAAAACCCTTATGGTCAGTAGAATCCTCTCTCTTTTGTAGAGCATAAGCTCTGATGATTAGCAGGGTCCTCTCTCTCTCCTGTAGAGAGTAAGCTCTTATCAATGGGGTCCTCTGTCTTTCTCTCCTGTAGAGTACAAGCTCTTAAGGTCAGTGGAGTCCTTAGTCTCTGTTGTCTCTAGAACGTAAGCTCTTATTATCAGCAGGATTGTCTCTCTCCTGCAGATTATAAGCTCTTATGATCAGCAGGATCCTCTCTCGCCTGTAGAGTGAAAACTCTTATGGTCAGTGGGGTCCTCTGTTTTTCTCCCCTGTATATTGTACTGTAAGTTGTTATGGTCAGCAGGGTCCTCTGTCTTTCTCACATGTAGAGTGTAAGCTATTATGGTCAACGGGGTCCTCTATCTTCGGTAGACTGTAAGCTCTGATGATCAGTGATGTCCTCTGTCTTTCTCTAATGTAGAATTTAAGCTCTTTTGGTCAGTGTGATCCTCTCTATCCTGTAGAGTATAAGCTTTTATGGTCAGTGGGGTCCTCAGTCTCTGTTGTCTGTAGAATGTAAGTTCTTATGATCAGTGGATCCTATCTCTCCTGTAGAGTATAATCTCTTATGATCAGCTGTGTTCTCTGTATTTCTCTCCTGTAGAGTGTAAAGGATACTTTACACACTGCGATATCGGTCCCGATATCGCTAGTGTGGGTACCCGCCCCCATCTGTTGCGTGACACGGGCAAATCGCTGCCCGTGCCGCACAACATCGCCCAGAGCCGTCACACATACCTGTCCGGCGACGTCGCTGTGACTGGCGAACCGCCTCCTTTCTAAGGGGGCGGTCCGTGCGGCGTCACAGCGGCGTCACTGAAGCGTCACTGAGCCGCCGCCCAATAGCAGCGGAGGGGTGGACATGAGCGGGACGTAACATCCCGCCCACCTCCTTCCTTCTGCATAACAGCCGGGAGGCAGGTAAGGGGAGCTTCATCGTTCCTGCGGTGTCAAACGGAGCGATGTGTGCTGCCGCAGGAACGAGGAACAACTTCGTTACTGCTGCAGTAACGATTTTTAAGAATGGACCCCCATGTCGCCGATTAGCGATTTTGCACGTTTTTGCAACGATGCAAAATCGCTTATCGGTGTCACACGCAACGGCATCGCTAATGCGGCCGGATGTGCGTCACAAATTCCGTGACCCCAACGACTCCGCATTAGCGATGTCGCAGCGTGTAAAGCCCCCTTAAGCTCTTATGGTCAGTTCAGCAGGGTCCTCTCTCTCCTGTAGAGTGTAAGCTCTTATAGTTAGTGGGGTCCTCTCTCTATCTCTCTTCTGTCTCTCACGTGTATTTGCTGAGCAATTACAAGCTTTCCAGTATTGACGTTCAGGTATACTTTTTAGCTGCTATTTGATTTTAAGGGAAAAATTTGTCGAAGTTGGCAAATTGGAATTTCAAAAGTTCCGTTCATCTTTAGTAAATTGTATAACTTCCCAATACAGTTGTATTAGCTCAAGTGACTCAAGTCTCCCAGTGATGCTCTCTCAGGTTTTTCCAGATTACTTTTTGATCCTGTTTTTGACACCGGACAGTTTTTCCTGCAGTGTCACATGACTGGAACAGAGAGTGAGAGGGCTAAATGGAGTTAGCATTCTACTCTGTATAGGCAGAGAAGGGTCCTGGCTTGGTAGGAAAATAAGCCAGTACCTTTCACAGCCTGGTTAATCAGATCCTAACATGACAAATGCTCTGCAGGGTCAAGCACAGGCCTGGAAGTGAAGCCGCCAGGATCCATGATGAGGTGGGTATGGGTCACCTTACGTGACAAGCCAATTTATTTTTCTCAATAATCAAGGTTGTTAAAGATAGCAAAAACTGTGGTTCCTGCACAATAGAGCACACCTTAATGTAACATGAAGTTGTTTTCTATGCCAGATTCAGTGAAAGGACTGCCTCATGTGGAAATGAAAATGGTATTGGCTAGTGTATCCTGGAGTAGATAGTACTCTGGCCACTTTCTATACATGTGGGTGATCTTTTTGAAATCATGGATTAATAAGGTTCTGTTCACATGTGCAATTCCTCATTACTTTTTATGGCAAGAACCGTCCAGCACATACAGTTATTCTTGCTGTTAAAATAGTGGAAACCTTAACAGAACCATATAAGAAAATAGCATAATGTGTCCGGCAGCGATACATTTAGCAAAAAGAAAAAGTAATTTATATATAACACAGACTTGACCGCACACATTAGTTTATGCAAACAAATCTTTATCTGCCGTCACATGTTGAAGCTAAACAATGATAAATTCCTGAGAGCAAAAAATAAGTCTAAATTATTATTAGATATCGCCATACAGTAATAAGCAGCAAATTATTTGTAAAATGATATGTGTTTATGTATCCAAGCACGAAGTGAGACAGTATAATAATGAGAAAATACTATTGCATAGCAGCAATTTACTTGTTCTCTATATATTCATGCAGGCGTGAATGAGATTAAACATACAAGCCTAGTTATATGCTGCTATAAACCTCCACAGGTGGACTTGTTAATTTTTTTTTTAAATTAAAGCAGTCACAGAAAAAAATCATTAAGTCTATGGTACACAGAGGAGAAATTACTCAAAATGAGGTCTTGTAAGGACATTACGTGTTGAACAATCATAAACAGAAGCCTCATTTTTATGTACAAGTTTTGTAAATATGATTTTATTTTTTACCTGGTTATACAGCACCATTAATTTACACAGATATCATCACTGTGCCCAATGCGGCTCTCAATCTTTAGAATGTGAGAAGAAAGCCTTGCAAACACAGGGAGAGAATTCAAACACCTTGTAGATGTTGTCCTTGGTGTGAATCAAACCTGGGACTGAGCGTTGCAAAGCAACAGTGTGAACCACTGAGCCACCATGCTGACCTCTGTGATTACAGTGTTGACTGTGATGGACAGAATATTTCTCATAACAATCAGCCAGGAAGGCTGCACCCACCTACAACATGCTACCATTGACAGTGGTCCCACTGAATTTATGCCTGACCTATGCTGGGTTAGTAAAGCAGGTGTCTGAGTTAGTAAAAAGGATGTCTGATAGAGGCCTTTCCATTACTAATCCCTCAACTTCATATTACCCTGATTGCCACCGCACCAGGACAGTCATAAAAAGCAAGGACCAAACGCCAAAATTGGCACAACTATTGTAACGAACAAGTTCTGGGGTTGCTGTGGGCTGCTATTTTCAGGCTGAGAAGGACCCAATAACCATGGACCTTTCCAGTCTGAAAATACCAGCCCACAGCTGTCTGCTTTGCCTTGGCTCCTTATCAAAAATAGGGGAGACCCCAAGCCGTTCTTGACACATTTATTTATTTGTTTATTGGTTAATTCTGGGTAAAAAAAAACAGGCCTCGCCATGGTTTACCAAAGACGTTGAGTGCACGTGCGTCGAATCGAAAGGATGTCTTTTCAATATATACTTATGAGTACTGACTGTGTTGCTGCAGAGGTAAAAGGGGTGGAGGGACAGCCTGTCATTACTCAGACCATATACCGCACACTGAATCAAATTGGACTGCATGTCTGTCATCCCAGAAGGATGCCTATTTTAATGGGGGCCACACAAAATATTGACACCTTAAGTACCATTTGGCAATTTTCATTTAGGATTGTAATCACTTTTATTGCTAATGGCTGTGTGTTGAGTTATTTAGATGATACACACTACTTTACATTGTATCAAAGTGTCATATCTTCAGTGTTCTCCATTTTGCAAAAATGTGAGAGGTGTAGCCACTTTTGTGATATACTCTATGTAGCAGAATGGGAGATATATTTACTAGGATGGGGGATATATGTTACCAGGATGGAGGACAGGTTTACCAGGAAAGGGGCCCAGGATGTGGGACATATACAGTGATGAGCAGAAGAGTAACAATGTTTTGAACTTTTGACTTTCAATCTTTAGATGTCACCATCCACTACAGCTTCGAGATTACCTTCATTTTATAGACAGTCATCTTAGCAATGTCATACATTAATTTGCATTGCAAATGTTGTGGGCGGAGGGGACGTGTGTCGCCCTGGACAAGCCAGGGGCCACAGGTAACAACACCACCACACCCCACACTCCCTGTAGGCACATCGAAGTCAAAACACAAAATCCTTGTTGCCTTCCCCAGGGGCTGTTGTCCACACCAGGGGGTGGAGCCAGGCGGTTGGTCTCCACCCACCAAGGAGTTCATAGTCCTGGAGGAGGGAAAACACAGAAGGTTAGAGTGAAGCTAGGGAAGTGAGAGGAGAGATAGAGTTTGGAGGAGGAAGTGGAAGGAGGAAAGTAGTAGAGAGGAGAAAAGTGACAGAAAAAGAGCCTGAAGTTGGTCCGGGTGTGTGGCCCGGACAGGACAGCAAGGTTGGCAGGCGGTGGTGACCGTCTGCAGTGGAGGCCGATTGGAGTCTGCCGTAAGGACTGTGGACGGGTGGTGACCCGGCGGTACCGGACCGGTATACAAAGAGAAGCCAGCACCATTGGCAGGGGCCTTTCGGATCCCGGCAAGGCTTGGAGTCATCGTGAATTTGTCAAATCCGTTACTGAAGGGGACCTCCGGGTTTCCAAACAGTCAAGTCCCGACAGAAGGCAACCGTCCAACCGTGAAGGGGAGACACTGCCACCGCCAAGGGCAACCGTTTCCCAGAGCCAGCGCCTGCGGGCAAAAGGGGCTCCTTCGGCCCATATCCAGGTCGGGGAGCGGGTTACCGGTGGGAACCCATCGCTACCAACACTGAACTTAGGTGCAGGGAGAGACAGTCATCACTAACCTGCAGGGAGGAACAACCGCAGCCATCCGAGGGACCCGTCCATCCAGCCGCTGTTTTACCGTGAACTGTGTCATCATCATTGGGCTGAGTGAGTACCTCCGTGCCGTGCGGCACAGCGCTGCCCCTGTGACCCTGCACCTCATCAGGCCCCGCAACCCGCCTGCCATCCACTCCTACCCCCTCACCGGGCCCCGGGACAACCAACCCCCTACCCACGGAGGGGAAAAATAACAACAAAGCTGCTCCCTGTCACCGCTCCCGGGATCCCCGTCCAGAGCAGCGGTGGTGTCCACACAATCACCACAACCGTGGGTGGCGTCACGGACAATATCCCATCCCCAAAACCCAAACCACCCCTTTTCACTCACGGGCGAGGAGCGCCGCTCGAGTCCCTGGGATCCGGCCCATAGCTCGAGCCACCGAGCAGCAGCAGCCGCAGAGCAGCGGCAGCCGGACCCGAGCAGTGGGAGAGCGCAGCGTCCCCTCCTCCGCCCACGACAACTTGGCGTCACAAACAGGATCTTACCGCTCTGCCATCTGGTAGAGGTGCGCCTTGTTACCGTCGGAGGTGTCCGGCCAGAAAATTTCAGAAGCCGCCATCTTTGGCGCGAAAAGTTCCCGCTCGAGCGTCTCCCCGAGTAATGGAGGCGCGAAGGCCAAATTCCCGCCCCGATAGAGGAGGAGCCGGAAAGAGGCTAATGGGGACGAAATGGCGACTGGTCGCATGTAGCCGCGGCTATAAAAGCAGGGACGTCAGGACTCTGCAGCCATCTTGTTCCTGGGAGAGGCCGCCAGCAACATGTACATGCCGTCCCGAAGTACCGTGGCCTCCGCACCTGGAACCGCGGCGTGGGTGGAGATCCGGACCGCGCAGCTCTACCAGAGGCTGCAGGTCAAGATGCAGCTCCTCATGGAGGAGTGGGAGACAGACATGGCGAAGGTCATAGCGGCCGTGCGGAGACGCGAGGAGGAAGTGGTGGAGAGAGGGTGAGAGACCCACGCCCCGGTACCCCAAAAGGGTCGGTCATCGCGGCTGCGGGACCCGGTCGGAACCCCCTCGCCCTGCTGCCTCCCTCGCCACCCGTCCCGGCTGCCGTGACTCCGCCACTAGGCCCGCTACCACCGCAACCGGTAGCGATACCCAGCATGTCCGCCCAGGCGGACCGACCTGTAGCCGGAGCCCGTAGCCGACCGGAGGTGCTCCCTTGGAAAGCTCCAAAGCCGGAACCGGAGGCATCCCCCAAGAGATTCCCCGAGCCGGAGCCGACAGCCCGCTCCGTGCTGAAGGCCCAGCAGAGGAAAGCCCCTGTGCCCATCCCCCACACCTCGGCTGATGTTGCGCTGGGTTGCCGCTGCAAGGCGGCGTCCAAGGCCAAGTCACCGCGGGACCTTCCGCCCAGGTCACCAGTAGTGGGCAGTGTCCAAAAGGTCTCGCGGGGCCCGACCCGTGCGCCGGAGCTCGCAGCAGCGCCGTACTGGGACAGGGAGCCGGTACCGTTGGGCCTGGAAATCGAGGAGAGGGAAAGGAAGAAGGCGGAGCTGGTGGCCCGTGCAATCCGGGAGAAAGAGAATCTCCGTCAGGCAACTTTTCGTGTCCAGGGCCCGCTGTATGAGGGGCAGGTGAGGCGGTTTGATGTCCGCCGGCTACGAACCGGGCCCGGAGGCCGAAGTCTTTATAGCCCGGCGGGATGTTAATGCTCACCTGCTAGAAGAACATTCGGGCTGCAACCTGATGCCAGGGGACCTGGTGCAGTACACCCGGCACTGCGGGGAGAGGGTGTGGTTCGCGCTGGATGCGAAGCTGAGGGGCAGCCAGGAGGCCCGTGTGAGCACCGTGCCCCTTCCCCAAAGTGATGCAGAGGACTCTGAGTAGGGCAGCGGAGTACCGTGGCACCGTCCCCGTTGGAACCACCTGTATGTGTTTAAAGTTTTGAAAGTTTTGAAAAATGAAAATGAGTGATCAACCGAAGTTCATCTGATTGTCTATTACTGTGATTTGAACCGGTTGTTTCGGCACCGTTGTCCCCGTGGGGACCGTCTTAAGTTGCATAAGGGACTCTTTACGGACAAGCCCGTGAACTTGCAGGGCAACCACAAACTTGTGGCTTGTAAATAATAATGTTGTTGTTGCAGCTTCCACAGTTACCGCCTCCGGAGAGGCAGATTGGAGGGAGGGCCCGAAGGTGAAGCAGGCTGGGGTCCAGCCACCACCGGAACCGGTGGCTACCCTCTGGGGGTTCCAGGGGCTCCCCATGGATGTGGGTCCCCTGGAAAGGACAGAACCCGCTCGGGTAACTTGGTGCAGGACTGGGGTCTAGGGGTGCTGCCTGTTTTCTTAGGGGCAGCATCAGGGCCAGGTTACTTGGGTGGGTGAGAGCGGAAGCCGTAACCGTTAACCGTTTGCAACATTTAAGAAAGTACCTCCCGTTGTGGGATGACGTTATTTTAATTGTATTGTGTGTTACCGCTTTTCTATTTTTACAGCTAAAAAGGAAAATAAAACCGGTGTTGGACGGGCAGCCCGAGGACGGTCTGCATTTTGCTAAGGGGGAATGTGTCGCCCTGGACAAGCCAGAGGCCACAGGTAACAACACCACCACACCCCACACTCCCTGTAGGCACATCGAAGTCAAAACACAAAATCCTTGTTGCCTTCCCCAGGGGCTGTTGTCCACACCAGGGGGTGGAGCCAGGCGGTTGGTCTCCACCCACCAAGGAGTTCACAGTCCTGGAGGAGGGAAAACACAGGCAGTTAGAGTGAAGCTAGGGAAGTGAGAGGATAGATAGAGTTTGGAGGAGGAAGTGGAAGGAGGAAAGTAGTAGAGAGGAGAAAAGTGACAGAAAAAGAGCCTGAAGTTGGTCCGGTTGTGTGGCCCGGACAGGACAGCAAGGTTGGCAGGCGGTGGTGACCGTCTGCAGTGGAGGCCAATTGGAGTCTGCCATAAGGACTGTGGACGGGTGGTGACCCGGCGGTACCGGACCGGTATACAAAGAGAAGCCAGCACCATTGGCAGGGGCCTTTCGGATCCCGGCAAGGCTTGGAGTCGCCGTGAATTTGCCAAATCCGTTAGTGAAGGGTACCTCCGGGTTTCCAAACAGTCAAGTCCCGACAGAAGGCAACCGTCCAACCGTGAAGGGGAGACACCGCCACCGCCAAGGGCCAGGGCCAGCGCCTGCGGGCAAAAGGGGCTCCTCCGGCCCATATCCAGGTTGGGGAGCAGGTTACCGGTGGGAACCCATCGCTACCAACACTAAATTTAGGTGCAGGGAGAGACAGTCATCACTAACCTGCAGGGAGGAACAACCGCAGCCATCCGAGGGACCCGTCCATCAGGCCGCTTGTTTTACCGTGAACTGTGTCATCATCATTGGGCTGAGTGAGTACCTCCGTGCCATGCGGCACAGCGCTGCCCCTGCGACCCTGAACCTCATCAGGCCCCGCAACCCGCCTGCCATCCACTCCTACCCCCTCACCGGGCCCCGGGACAACCAACCCCCTACCCACGGAGGGGAGAAATAACAACAAAGCTGCTCCCTGTCACCGCTCCCGGGATCCCCATCCAGAGCAGCGGTGGTGTCCACACAATCACCACAACCGTGGGTGGCGTCACGGACAATATCCCCAAAGCCCAAACCACCCCTTTTCACTCACGGGCGAGGAGCGCCGCTCGAGTCCCCGGGATCCGGCCCATCGCTCGAGCCACCGAGCAGCAGCAACCGCAGAGCAGCGGCAGCCGGACCCGAGCAGTGGGAGAGCGCAGCGTCCCCTCCTCCACCCGCGACAGACGCGCTCGCCACGCTCGGGTCCGGGGCTTTGGCTGCTGCTGCTCGGTGGCTTGAGCGGTGGGCCGGACCCGGGGACTCGAGCAGTGCTCCTCTCCCGTGAGTGAAAAGGGGATGGTTTGTTTGGGGAGATTGTTCGTGACGCCACCCATGGGACGTGGTGATGATGGCACCACCGCTGCTGATAACGGGGATCCCGGGAGAGATGGTAGGGAGCAGCCAGGATGTTGTCCCCTCCGTGGGTAGGGGGGTTGGTGATCCCGGGGCCCGGTGGTGTAATGGGGAGGCTGGATGGCTGGGGTGCAGGGACTGCATGGCGCGATGCCAGACGGCACTAGTGTACTCACTCACACAATCACTGACAGAGTCTCTGGTAAACCAAAATGGCCGGATGGACGGGTCCCGCAGCCGGCTGCAGTGTTGTTGTTGTGCTCTCCCTGGACGGCTGATGGTGGCTGTCTTTCCCTGCACCTGTTAGAGATGTTCTGACTCCTGTGGTTACCCACCGGTAGTCCGCTCCCCGGCGAATAGGTGCCGTAGGAGCCCGTTTTGCCCGCAGACGCTGGCCCTTGGATCTCTAGCCTGTGGCGGTGGCTGTATATAATCACGGTGTGAGCGGTTGCTTTCTGTCAGGACTTGGTTGTTGGGGAACCCCTGGGGTTCCTGTCACACTCGGATTTGACTATTGGCGGCGGCTCCAAGCCTGGTCGAGGTCCGATGGCTCTGCCTGTGTGCTTAGCTTCACTCCGCTCCCCGATTCGGTACCGATGGGCCACCGCCCAACCCCGGTCCTACGGTTCCCCAGAGTTCTGCTAACTCCTGCAGACAGCCACCACCGTCTGCCAACCTTGTTGTCAGTGCCTGGGCTCCTACCCAGACACCTGCAGTTTGTGTCCTCTCTCTTTCACCTCCTGATCAAATCTGTCACTTTTCCCGCCTCCAGGCATGTGAACTCCTCGGTGGGTGGGGCCAACTGCCTGGCTCCGCCCCACCTGGTGTGGTCATTAGACCCTGGAGGGAGGCAACAAGGGTTTTTGTCTGACTGTTGTAACTGCCTAGGGTGGGGGGGTGTATGTTGGTATGTATGTGACTACCTGGCTAGTCCAGGGCGTCACACAAATATTTAGCATATGATTAGTTAGGCTGATTTTTGTCATGCCACTGCATTGGTATTGCTTTGTTTATGAAAGTTTAAATTTTTATTATTTTGTTAGTATTTTGTTAATCCACCTTGAGCTGTCAACACTGCCTGAATACTTCTCAGTATGCTTCGATTAGATTTAAGCATGTCTTGACTTGCATCTGATCCCAGGTCTCTTCTACACGTCCACAATGCTGGTGTATACTGGTCAACACAATTGGGTATGTATCCAGCTTTTTCTTCAACTCCACCCAGAAGTCTTCAATTGAGTTAAGGTCTGGAGACTGTGGGTCCAAATCCAGCCCCTTTTACCTCATAGTCATTGAACCAATTCCTCGCCAATCTCAAAGTATGCTTTTGTTTGTTGTCTTGCTGTAACACTTTGTCATCCTTTTCATACCCATAGTACTAGAGTCTACGAAGTATTTAATCTTGTAGGATACTCACATATAGCTCAGCATTGAGACCACCATCAATCCAGGTCAAATATCCAATGTCTTTGGCTGTGTAACAACCCCTTATCATCAGACTTCCCCCATCAAACTTGACAGTTTCATTTTTTTGATCTTTTAGACCCTTTTTCCCTTAGGGGTACTTTGCACACTACGACATCGCAGCTGCGATGTCGGTGGGATTAAATCGAAAGTGACGCACATCCGGCTTCGCTGTCGATATCGGAGTGTATAAATCGTTTTTGATACGATTAACGAGCGCAAAAGCGTTGAAATCGTATCATCGGTGTAGCGTAGGTCTTTTCTATAATTACGGAAGGCCCGATGTTACGATGTTGTTCCTCGTTCCTGCGGCAGCACACATCTCTGTGTGTGACGCCGCAGGAGCGAGCAACATCTCCTACCTGCGTCCTGCGGCTCACGCCGGCTATGCGGAAGGAAGCAGGTGGGCGAGATGTTTACGTCCCGCTCATCTCCACCCCTCCGCTTCTATTGGCCGCCTGCCGTGTGACATCGCTGTGACGCTGCACGACCCACCCCCTTAGTAAGGAGGCGGTTCGCCGTCCAGAGAGACGTCGCAAGGCAGGTAAGTCCGTGTGAAGCTGCCGTAGCGATAATGTTTCCTATGGCAGCTATAACACAATATCGGCGAGCGATGTCGTAGTGTGCAAAGTACCCCTTATATTTTCCAGACTCATTTTGCACCCATCAGAGCCTAATCTATTGACTTTCATCTCATCAGTCCAAATCACCATTTTCTACTGTCAACTTTTCATACTGTTTTGTAAATTTGAGCTGACGCTTCTTATAATGATATTGAAGTTGAGGCTTGACTTTTGAATGGATGGACTGACTTCATTTTGTATTCTTCCAAGTGTAATGGCACTCACAGTTTGGCAATTTTTTTGGCCAAGAGACTGCTATCGATGAGCTGGATGAAGCTGTGACTCTTTTCTTGAGAAATCTTCTTTATGGCTGCTCTTTGATTCTAACTAGTGACCATTTGTGTGGGAATCAGCCTATTAACACACTGAGCTATTAGAGAATGTGAGAATAGGTTATAATTTGTAGTATACAAAAAAAAAAGATTTTTCCACAAGCAGGAGAAAAAATAACAATATTGTGACATCACATGATTTTGCATAACTAATCATATGCTAAATACTTGCAATAGTTAAGATGATTGAGTATAAAATTAAGATAGTCTCACATTACAAGCTATAGTGGATAGTGAGATAAGGAGCTTGAACTTCAAAAGTTTAAAATATTGTTACCCTTTTCCTCATCAGGGAATTTCAGGATGAAAAATATATACCAGAATGGGGGACATATTTACCAGGATCATGGACATATTTACAGGGAAAAGGTTCAGGATGGGAAAATTTATATCATAATGGGGGACATAGCTAACATGAAGAGACACAGGATGGGGGACATATATACAGTACCAGGATGAGTGACATATTTAACATGATGGGGCCCAGGATGGGTGACATATATATTAGGAGGGGGGCATATTTACCAGACAGGGAACATTAGGACAGTATGGGGGAGATTACTACATAATAAAGTGGGGGCAATATATGTCTTTATAAGATTTAGGATGCTACAAGGATCCTCACATCTGACCAACATACTGGGGGTGGGGCCAGTTTCAAATTTTGCACCAGTGCCCATTGGACGCTAGTTACGCCACTGAAAACAAGTATATATTTATGGCAAGTGACAGGTCCCATTTCAGAGTACTTAACTAATTTTGCTTGAAATGTGAAGAAAAAGAATAAAACAAATTAGATCAAATAAATGATTGAAATGAAATGCACATATGAGTACTAAAAAGCGGAAAACATGTTTAAAGAATTTACAGAGCTCAGATTCTCTGTGAAAGGATTTCCTGGTAGGGAAGATGTTAATGAATTCTCTGTTCACATGGTAACTATGAAAGATGCATCACAGCACTAGAAGCCTTTCTATGTCATAAATCTCAATTACTCATCAATAGGAATAAAAAAAAGCTGAAACCATCAATAGTCGCTTTGACTCATAAACTTTTCTCTGCCAAACAATTGGTCAAAGTATTGTCTACTGGCTATGAAAACTAGTGTTCTGTAGCCGGCTAAGAGGGGCCGTAATGAGAGCACAGCTGTACAGCATTTGGTACAGTAGAGGCAGAAATGATGCAATAATTAGCTTGTGTTGCTTACCTAAGCACTTAATGCAACAACAGGATGGGGGGTTAGAAATTACAGATCTTCTCTTACAAGCGGGACTTAAAACAAAGCGCTCACGCGGCAATTTATGGTGTAATTTTGTGCTTCAAAGCAATAGTAGTGTCCTTTTCCGAGTTTGAATTGTCCCAGCAGATGCTTGGTGTTTAGTATCTTAAACTGAATGCCTTGGTAGTTCCAATTACAGAAGTCACCCTGAATGCGGCAAATTTAGCGAAACTTTGCCTTCTCTGAAAAGTAGCAGTCAGATGTTTCCACATTGTTATTATGAAAGGACAAGTCGCAATGATCAGGTTGTGGTTGGACAAAATAATATAAAATTAATCCAGAACACGCAGGATAATGGTCTTCTTGGAATGTTCTGAAAGATTATGAAGACTTCTTTTGCTTCCTTAAAGTAGAGGTCCTTTTAAACAGGTTGTTCATTAAGGCACTGCTGGGAAAACAAGTTGTGGTAAATCCTTAGTACGGAGGACGGAGTAAATTGATCACAGCTCTTAGGAACTAGAAATAAGCTTGGAATGTGAAGGTATGACTAAGGAATCAAGGTTATGTGACTGATGCCTCAAAAATGGCAAACATTTGCCTCTGTAATTTGCTGCTCCTAGCAAAAGGGAAACCTCTGAGTATCATGTGAAAATGTATCTTCTAGCTGCTGAAAGTAACATGAAAGGGCAATAGATCACTAACAAGCCACAGAGAGTAGATATGCTACACAATATGTACCATATGAAAGGTACAAATCAGAAGTCAATGGTATTAAACTAGATATGAAATAAAAGAAAATAGAAATGATAAAAAGAAAAGAAAAAATATACAAAAAAGGCTAATCACACTGGTGATCAAACATCTATTATACTGTGATTAGTTTGATGACAAACAACCTATAGTGTTAAGTTTACCTTGACAAAGACAACACAGCACAAAAAGTCTAATTTGACGCTTAACCTGATATTGAATGGCTTGTTCAATGTTGAATTATCTCAATCCTCTGTGACAACTTATATTATTAAGATGGTCTGTTATTTGCCAAGTTAAACTTAAGCTACATCTGTACATATTGAGAAGGTTTAGCCTGCTCGGCTGCTGGTCAAGTGGTCAAAGAAATCAAAGCAACGTTTTTTGTTAAAACGTCAGCTGGTTTACTTAGGCTTCATAAACCTGTGAAAAATAAAAAAAAAGAAAACAGCATAAAGAAAGAAAGAGAACTTAACAGTCCATATACAGCAGTAGAAAAGCAGTGAACACTGGACACTAATCACTGATCGCTCCAAAAAAACAGGCTGTAGCGCTATATTTCAGCGTCTCTCCGGGGCCACTTGCTCAGGCATATAGACAGCTAGTGCTCAACAGACGGGGCTCCTGCTAGTAAATAGTATAGTCCACAAAAATTTTATAAGAACGCAGGGCACTCACTGAGCAGTAGCTTAAAAAATACCTTTATTTCAGCAACGGGTTACATCAGTTTCGTGAGGGAAGAGAACAAACAGACGTCCGGCACAGCAGATGACGGCCGTTTCGTACTCAGTAAGCACTTCAATAGATCTACCTAGATCTGTTGAAGTGCTTACTGAGCACAAAACGGCCGTCATCTGCTGCGCTGGACGTCTGTTTGTTCCCTCCCCTCATGAAACTGATGTAACCCGTTGCTGAAATAAAGGTATTTTTAAGCTACTGCTCAGTGAGTGCCCTGCGCTCTTATATATTTTTTTTTAACAGTCCATATACTGCTGCAGGCTCTACTCGCTCACTTAAATATCGAGCTCTTTTAGCATGAGCCTTTTTGTGGAGGTTTTCACATCTCCATATACACAGACATCAGACTGAATCCACATTTCTCCATTTTACATTCGGGAGCACACCCTATGATGGAGATACGTAAACAGCCATCCCACCCATCTCTTTGACTGTTCAAAAAAACCTGGTCCTGTCATGTCATATTAACCCTGTCAGAATTTAATATGCTTGAGCCTGCTGAGACTATCAACCGCGGTGAAACATATCTCTCCCCAAAGATTTTACCAGTAACCCTCTTACAATATACAATGGAATTGAATAGAGAAGCAGAACTGAGAATACTAGTATCAACCCAGCTAAAAGCAGGTTGTAAAATAACTTTGTAAAAAATGTGTCATAATCCAGGTTGGCTTTTCCCTGCTGCTGGTTACACTCAGCTGTAGCCTGGTCATATTACGGGTTATCTTCCCTTGGCTCGTTCTGGATCCCAGGACGCTATATATTGGTTCTCTACCTATGGCTCAGTGCCAGTGATATTTCTGCCTTGCAGCTTGTATACTGGGTTTGGTGAGTGTTCCTGATCTGTCCTGCTTCCCTGCTATTGTGTCCTGACTTGTACCCTCCCCCATTCATCTGCCTGTCCCAGTCCCTGACTTCCCGCTCCTGTCTGCTGTTTGTGTTTTCCCTCTGCATACCTGATCTCCCGGCTTCCGACTCTGTTTTCTGACTTGATATTGATCCTCCTTTTGCAGTGATTCGACTTTCCCGGCTAGACCCTGATTGTTTGACTACTCTATTGCCCCCTGCTGGTTTGCCTGTTAACTGTCTTCTGAAGTATCTGCAAAGAGTAACTTGTCATCCGTTAGATATCTTGTAATGTCACATTTCCCGTCAAACAACAGAAGTAAACTACAAAAAATTTCTGGAAACAATATTTTCCTAGTACTGTAAAGGCAAAAAATAGAAGTTTGTTCTAAAAGCCATGTATTTTTCCACTTGTTTGTGTAAAAAAGATTTTCCCATGAGCATAGTTTATTTCAATGTTGATTTTAATCAATAGATCTTGGAATAATAATAATTTATACAATTGAATGTGTTTAAAAAAATGTTCCTGTGCTGAGATAATCTTATATATGTGTCCCTGCTATGTGCTGTGTAATGGCCGTGTCTGACCATACAGGGAAATGGTCTAATCATACCACTGCTCATGGGCAAATGAGGAAACAAAAGAGACTGTACAGACATTACAGCGTAGGATCGCAACTGATTCTTTTTGTGAGATAAAATATTTCCCTTACTGTTTTTTAAAAAATATTTTACCTAAAAAATATATATATTTTCCAACTCCTGCTGTAATGATTGTACACTTTTTGCTTCCTCCCCTGCGCAGGCGATGTGGCATGATCACACAGACCATATTGCTTTACGATAAGACACGGCCATTACACAGTACATAGCAATTTTTCATACTTGCATTAATCCCTATAATATGTGACTTGTAATGATGGCTTGTCGGAATGGTTATGCCATTTCTTCTGTTTCGCTATGTATATTAAATGTTCCACTGATAACTTTGTCTGCCGTTCACAGATTCCCAAGCAACTGCTGATATTGAATCTAAAAGTCTTGGATAAATATACTAAGAAAATATTTGTGTATTAATTATTACTTTACTATGATGGAACTTTAGTGATTGAAATATTTTTATAGCTCTTGCTATTTATAGAACTACTAGCTGTAGTACCTGGCGTTGCCCGGGACAGTAACTGTCTCTCTGTCTCTCTCCCAGTCTCTGTTTGTGTGTCGCTGTCTGTCTGTCTCTCTGTCTCTTTCCTTGTCTGTCTGTGTCTATGTCTCTGTCTGTCTGTTTCTATCTCTCTGACTCTATTTGTATCAGTCTATCTGTCTCCATCTCTGTGTCAGTTTGTCTCTCTCCAGCTCTGTGTCTGTCTCTATATGTGTGTCTGTCTATCTCTCTTTCCCCGTCTGTCTCTTTCCCATCTTTCTTTTTCTGTCTCTTTCCAGGTCTGTCTCTTTCCAGGTCTGTCTCTTTCCCCGTCTGTCTCTTTCCAGGTCTGTCTCTTTGCCTGGCTGTCTCTTTGCCCGGCTGTCTCTTTCCAGGGATGTCTCTTTCCAGGGCTGTCTCTTTGCCTGGCTGTCTCTTTGCCCGGCTGTCTCTTTGCCCGGCTATCTCTTTGCCCGGCTATCTCTTTGCCCGTCTGTCTCTTTCCACATCTGTCTCTCTGTTTGTCTCTATCTCTCTGTCTCTTTCCCCGTCTGTCTGTCTGTGTCTCTGTCTGTCTGTCTATTTTTCTGTTTGTTTTTTTCTGTCTCTCTCTATCTCCCCACCGACATCTTATTACCTCACATACAAGCTTCTTATACTAACAGTTTATTTTGTTCCTATAGCAACCACTGACAGTTGCTATTAATATCCTATAGCTCCCACCTCCATTCAGTTTAATGGAGGCAGAATTTTGGAGAGTAACTGTAAAACGTGGGGTTAAATTTTCCTGTCAAAACATAGTCTATGACGTTCCCTGGGTCACATGAGGCGTCTGTGCAAACTTCCATGATTGTAAATGCGACGGTGCGGATTCCTTTGGCGGACATACACACACACACATACACTCAGCTTTATATAATAGATAGAATTAATAGTGGTAAAAGAACTTTTGTGGCATCAATTAAGTTAGTAAAATTGACTAAAACAAAAATTATAGCTAATTTTAATGAAACTGGTTTCTACAAGGAATATTAAGTTTGCGAAAAAGCTTTATAGGTAGAGATCAGATAAGTATTATGCTATTTTAGGGGAAAATTTACCCAGAACGGACATTGAAATAAACCATTAGGTCTAAAACCATGTCTGTCCACAATCAACAACAACCTGTAAGAAGATGCAATTACATTAAAAGAAACAAAAGTAGTATGTGCTTAGGCTAAGTATACAGAAATATTACAAAAAATATTTTAACTTTCTACCAAGGACTAAATATAGAGAATAAACCTATAATGTATCTTTGAGAACAAGCACTAAAGGCAAAGTCTTTACTGTATGATAAGGCAGAATGATGCCAGCAAAACACATCCAAGAGATTACTGTAAACTGAAGACTTGTTTGACTAGTAGCTTTCTTTAGTTCTTGGGGGGAATAAAGGGTAAATTCAAAGTGTCCAATCCTTTTTTCCCTAAAGGGGTCTGTCCACTACTTGGGCAACCCCTTTTCAATCACCTGTTTGCTTCCGTTAAAATAAGAACCCTTATACTCACCTTTGGTGCCGTTCCAGCAGTGTCAGCACTCGCTCTCCCCAGGCTAACATGATGTTGTTGTTTTAGTGGAGCCCTGTGTCAAATCAGTGCTAGCTTCACTGTCCCCGCCTTCAGACACATCAAACATCAATGGGAAGTGATCGGCCATCCGCAGCTCTGATTGCCTATTAATGGTTACTTCGGTTGAAAGTAGGGACAGTGAAGCCAGCACTGATTAGAGGCAGAGCTCACGTGACATAAAAATGTCATCTGAGCCCAGAGAGAGCGAGTGCAGATACCTTGTCTGAGAAGGGGTGAGCTCCTTTAACATCACTGGGCTGCCCCAATACACATTCGATTACTGGTTGATCCCAAAGTAACAAGCAGTTTTGACTGCGATATACATAATATGTGTAGCCAGCTCATTTAGGACATTTTTTTTAACCAAATGCATTTTTTTGAACTAAAAATACGTTTTGCAATTGAGTTCAACTAAAAACTATATAACCCCTGCCCTTCATAACCTTGGACATACAGGTACATCCAAGGTCATGTCTCTGCCTTTAATGTGGGCTCGCGCAGCAAGCTCACATTTTCTTGCACATGATCTGAGCAGCTGACATGTGCCTCTAACAGGTGTGGGGGGATCAGAGATACACCTGCGCCTGTTAACTAGTTAAATCCCTCTGTCAATCTCTGACAGATGGATTTAATATGCACCAGTGGGGAGCGTGTAATTTTTATAAAATGGTATAATTAAAAACATCAACTTAAGACTAGTGATGGGCAGACCGGGACTATAAAAGTTTGGATCCATGCATTGTCAAGTACCCGTGCACGACCAAAGGCCTAGGGTTACCAGGGAACTTCGGGTAATGATCCGGATCTGGCAACTCGGGTAATTAAAAAAAAAAGTAAAAATAAAGAAAAAAGACATGAAAAAGCCAACAGCTGGGGCTGGTATTTTCAGGCTGGTGAGACCCATGGTTATTGGGCCCACCAGCCTAAAAATAGGAGCTTCTAGAAGCCTAGAATTGTCGTATCCATTAGATTGCACAATCCCGGAACTTTAAGGGCGCTTTACACACCACAATATATCTTACGATGTGTCGGCGGAGTCACGTCGTAAGTGACGCACATCTGGCATCGTAATTTACATTGTAGCATGTAACATCTACGTGCGATTGCGATTGAACGGTAAAATGTTCATCACATGCAGGTCATTCATTTCCTAAAAATTGAACATCAGGTTGTTCATCGTACCCGGGGTAGCACACATTGCAGTGTGTGACACCCCGGGAACGATGAAGAGATCTTACCTACGTCATGCAGCTCCCACCGAAAAAAGTGGGTGGGATGTATACGTCCCGCTCATCTCCGCCCCTCCACTTCTATTGGCCGGCTGCCACGTGACGTCAATGTGACGCCGAACGTCCCTCCCACTCCAGGAAGTGGATGTTCGCCGCCCACAACGAGGTCGTATGGACGGGTAAGTACGTGTGATGGGGGGTTATTCGTTTGTGCGACACGTTCAACAAATTGAACATGCCGCACATACGATGGGGGCGGGTACGATCGCATACGATATCGTATGCTGGATCGTATGGTGTAAAGCAGGCTTTACCCAGCTCTTCCAGATTGCCTTGGTGCAATGGCAATCGGTGTAATAAGGGGTTAGTGAAAGCTCACAGCTGCCACTAAGTCCTAGATTAGTAATGAAAGGCATCAATGAGACCTAATAGTGAAGAAAAGGTTTTAACCAGCTCACCAGTATAGGAACACCTTCCTGTTTTAGAAGCAAGGATAACAGCGTTGCTGGTGCAGGGACTTGTAATAGAAAAGATCTCCAGCTTCCAAATGCATAAAATCAATTTCTTTTATTCCAAAAATTTAAATCCAAAGTACAGGACTTGATCCAAAATATTAAGAGCAGTTAGGAATGCAACGTGTTTCAGATGTCCTTTGTCAGAGCTGTTGGCTTTATCGTGGCTGGGTATCAAAATTGGGGGGAAATTGCAGACCGTTATTAAAAAGAAAGGGGCATGCAGTCCCTCTTATTTTGATACATGACCAAGATATGCACATGGCTGGGGGATGCAGCCTGTAGCCGTATGATTTATCTGTGCTGAGTATCATAATATGTCGTGACTCTGCGCCAAATTTTTTATTTATTTTTACACCAATATACACACACAATGTTTATGATTTAAAGTAGTCAGACACACTGTCATACAGGGTGGGGGCACTGTCTGACTGCAACCAGAAACGCCAGGATTGCCGTTGTGTGGGGGGAGCAGTGCATATGTATGAAGGATAATGAGCATCCCCAGAAGTAGTATGGGCCCAGAAGCAGTGTTACAGCTTCGCTGGAGACTCGGTAAGTATAACGTGTCTGCTCTAATCCTTCTATCCCTTCTACTATCACTTTAAAGTGCCTGATTCAGGTCCCCAAGAATGAGTTCACTGACAGATTCTCAGATAACTTAGTCTGCAGGCCACAATATACAGTGTACCACAAAGGCTATAGAAGGTACACGCTGCCAAATTTTAATTCACTAGAGTCATAAAATGCAATTTTTGTGCAGTTTTGACCCTAATATAACCCAGGCCTAAAGGCAAACATTGTGAAATGTGTGGCAACGATAAGTGATTGAGCTGGTCCATCAAATGTAGTCTTTGTATACATCATATGTGAGAAAAATGCACACTGGATTTTAGCCAAGGAATTCTTTTTCTAGAACTGTGCTCAGTCTTGTGTACTAGGTTATTACCTTGAATTTTCAAGCTTACGTGGAAACTTTTACGCTGCAAAACCTTTGAAACTTCATATGCAGCAACTATTTTCCCATAATTGCCAACATTTTAAAATAATTTCCAAGGACACTTTGCTGCTGAGTTGGTGAATTTGAACTTATCATGCACATAACTGTCTGAACAACCAAACAGCAATGTACCGTGTAAGCCATCATAAAATTGCCATTGAATAGCTAAAACTGTTTTTGTAGGTTTAGAAAAATGATAAATGAAAGGTAAAATGGAAAAAGTATGCTTTAGGCAGTAGACTAATTCTGTGACAAGTACTGCGACTGTATTATTTTTTTCTGTATTTCTGGCCAAAATTCAAATCTGTTCCAGTAAAATGTTGCAAAGAAAGCGACATACACTAAGGGGCACTTTGCACACTGCGACATCGCAGGTGCGATGTCGGTGGGGTCAAATTGAAAATGACGCACTTCCGGCATCGCATGCGACATCGCAGTGTGTAAAGGCTGGATGATACGATTAACGAGCGCAAAAGCGTCGTAATCGTATCATCGGTGCAGCGTCGGCGTAATCCATGATTACGCTGACGCGACGGTCCGATGTTGTTCCTCGCTCCTGCGGCATCACACATCGCTGTGTGTGAAGTCGCAGGAGCGATGAACGTCTCCTACCGGCCTCACTGCGGCTTCCGTAGGATATGCGGAAGGAAGGAGGTGGGCAGGATGTTTACATCCTGCTCATCTCCGCCCCTCCGCTCTGATTGGCTGCCTGCCGTGTGACGTCGCAGTGACGCCGCACGACCCGCCCCCTTAACAAGGAGGCGGGTCGCCGGCCACAGGGACGTCGCACGGCAGGTGAGTGTGTGTGTGAAGCTGGCGTAGCGATAACTTTCGCTACGCCAGCTATCACCACATATCGCTGCTGCGACGGGGGCGGGCACTATCGCACTCGGCATCGCAGCATCGGGCTGCGATGTCGTAGTGTGCAAAGCCCGCCTAAGACTTATTTTTGAATGAAAACTGGTTTTATAGATGATAGCGTGTCTGCTGAGTTTTTGCTCGATTTAGGTGTATATGTGGTGTGCCACATGTTGAATCTCCAACCTCTGAAGAAGCCACCTCCTGTGGCGAAACACTTGGATCCTCATTCCCACATGATGCTCTCTCAATCAGCCAAATTATGCACATGCCACTGCAATGCACAGTGTTACTGTAGCTTTCCTCTATATTTTTTTAAAACTGTATTACTTATTATCTATGCCACTTTTTCACAATTTCATTATTGATTACTATTTGACACCACTTTAGTGGTAGTATCTATTCATATTTATTTCAGATATTTATTATATTCAAATGTCTCTTCATGATGATCATATGAGCTGTATCATAGTGCCAGATTTTGGCTTAATTGATGAAAACTCGTTCTATCAGTCAGCATGGGGATCAATTATTGACAATTTACATTTTGCCATTGGCAACTAGAACCCTAAACTCAAGACTGATCTATTAATATATAACTTTTAATTAATTATTTTAAGATATTTAGAACATACAATTTAAAAAGCGCTGTGACCTATCTCAGACCATATAGGTAATCATCCTAGCCAAGGAGGCTACTGTCTGTTATATTTTAATAAGCAAACTCTGTGGTCATCAACTATAGGGAAAACGCATAGGTCATGCCATAGTCATTTGATCAACAAGTCTAAATAGGCAGATCCCTATGTCTAGGATGATTATCTATATGAGATCAACACAGACAATTGTCCCCCAATCAGGAAACAAAAAAGTGGTTCATGTTAAAAAATCTATTTTATTACATTAATTAAAAAACACATATTGAACATTAAAAAACAGAATTATCCTGTAAGGGACACATTAAATACCCAGAATGCTAAAGTTTACATCTAAGGAGGGAGCTGTGAATTACACTAAACAATTAAATACATGGCTAACATAAATAGAACAGAATACATAGAACAGTGCTGCTGGTAAAATCACCATACATGCACTGTAAAACTAATTACATTCAATAAGCTGCCAAGAGAAGGTTAAGTGCCTTGTGACTTAAAGTGTCCACTGCCCTATTGTAAACAATAGTAACCCAAGGGTGAATACAAAAAATAACTACCTGATGGTAATGAAACAAAGCCTGGGTCTGGGTAAACGGTGGAGGGACCATTTACCCAGACCCAGGCTTTGTTTCATTACCATCAGGTAGTTATTTTTAGTATTCAACCTTGGGCTGATTTCATTGATAGAGAGATTATTCTACTTGAATATAATCTTGTCACGCTGTACTCTAACATGTACAATAGCAGTACAGTGCAGTAATGTGAGACAGAGGATTCCTGAAACTATCTGAGAAGGTAGTTAGCTGGTAAACCACTAGGGGGCGTAAAAGTGGAGGAAACGTATGAGCAGGGAATTCCCTAGCAGATGTAATCCTAGTCAAGCCCACCAGATGGCAGTAGAATCGTCAGAAAGCCGTGTCACAACATGAGGTCTTGTAAGTACACAAGGGCAAAGTCTAAACGTAGTCAGAGGGAAGCAAATAGTCAGTAGCCGGTAAATCAGAGCCTAGAAGCGAGGGGGAGTGGGAAGACAAGACAGAATAAAGGTAAACAGATAAGGAACGAACAGGGAGACAGCGGGAGAGACACTGATGGAAACAGACAACAGAGGAGGTTAACAGGTCAGGTGAACACAGAGGTCAGGAGGAGACAGGGCAGACAACAGGTCACTCAAGAGCAGAACACAGCAGAGCCAGAAGTATCACTGGCGAAGCCCAAGAGAAACAGTGCCCTAATAAAGCAGCCTGACCCCCAGAACGAGACAGAAAGGATTAACCCCTAACGTGACTTGCATCAGATCTGAAACCTAAAAAAAAGACTCAGCTCTAGCTGAGCCAGGAGTCAATCATGACAAATCTTTTTATTCTCTGGTCCCTATGCTACGCACTGCAACAAATCTGATCCTCAATGCTTTTTCTGAATCTGTCACTTGCTTTGGGATCTTTGGTCCTCTTGCACAGTGCCAGTCTTCCAGGAGTTATGGTGCCCAGAAAGGTGAAACTGTGCAGAAAGTCAACTAGTATCATGACATCAAAATGTCAAGATGCGGCGAGGCTCATACAGGTGACGGTGAGTAGCAGAGGGGCCAGAGAGGTGGGCGCTGAAGTGAGTATAACGATTTTTTTTTATTTTTTTAACCTTTTGATAGCCAAATATGATTGAGAAAAATGACACTCACAAGCTGCCATTTTGCCAAATTTTCATAAAAGCAAATTACAATAAAAATCTACATTTTAATTAACATGGATATTTGTAAAATTCGAATAGAATTCAATTCCATTTGAATTTATCCTCTCATCTCTAATTTTCACCCAAGTGGTGAACATTCTACTTGACGATCCTGCCTGCTGTAAATATGAAAAGCTATGTCATGCCTCCTTATCTGCTGATGTCACTGCATTTCTCAAACAAGAATCAAGGCAGAGCTCTAAAGAAATGTTCCTCATTTCCTTAGGCTGCCCATACACATTAGATGGCTGTGCGCAGAATAAAGCTTTGACCGATCATTCAGCCAACAATCATCTTTACCGGCTCTCCATACACATGAGTGCTTGTTTGGCTGAGCACTCCTGTGTTCTTTATGGATAAGCCATTGTCAGACATGTCTGCCAACAGCTTAACGCCGATTAAAAAAAAAGTGGCAGTCTAAAATTGGTCATGCCTGAGTGACATCTTCCCTGTCATTGAGTAGTCTCGGCCCCCATACCAATTAGGCTGGCAGCCGAACCTGCTCTTATCAGTGGGTTCAGTAGACGTTAGTCTAATGTATGGGGGCTTTTACTTACTAGCATTCAAAGTTGTGTTTTCCCCTGCATAATTTCTTTTAGTCAAAATATTAGTTCTTCCAAGCATTACAATTAGTGATGAGCGAGCTTGGATGCTCGATACTCATAATGAGTAGTTGAATGCTCAGATGGGTGTGACTTGAGTTCCCAAGTATAATAGAAGTCAATGGGAAACTCGAGCATTTATCCTAAAAATTCCCCGGAAAAATGTTTGAGTTCCTAATTGACTTCCATTATACTCGGGTACTTGAGTTGCGCCCATCCAAGCATCTAACTGCTTGTACGAGTACCAAGCACCCGAGCATGGTAGGGCTCACTCATCTCTACTAACAATGTCTCTAAATTAATTATAGCAGTACTCCATAATCTATAGTGGTAACAGGAAAGACATTTCCCAGCAGTAACAGCATGGCATTGCACCTTTCCTCACACCCTCACCACATTTCTTTTCTTGTTTCAGTAGCTATGATAGGTTCAACATTTTTGAAGTCACAATAATTTTCTTCCACCTTCCTAAAATAGCCACATGAGAGTCTTAGTTCCATTAGAAATGAAAGTAATCCCCTCATTCCCCCACCAAATTTAATCTCCTCTCGAATTACGAAGAGTGTTTCTCCCCGCCCCTTCCTTACAACTCCCCTTTTTGCAAAATATGCTCTGATTTCGTAATATTCACAATCATTATTCAAATAGCATAACATGGCAAGTTGGCTCACAGACCACCAGCATCAGCTACAGACAGTGGAAAAGCTGGAGAAGATTTGTATCTGGGAAGAAAAGTTCATCTGCTTTATATCACTGCCAAATATATTACATTAAAGGAAATCGAATGAAGTATGGTTATAAAATAAAATGTGTATTCTGTGCAGACTTTATGTTGTCTAATCAGTATATATACCGTCACCCTGTCATACAGTATCATGAAACCAAAATGTGTAGGGATTAGCATTTACAATCTGAGCTTGATAAAACCCTGATATTACAAAGAGATGACAAATAAGAGTAATCATTTGTAAAAAATCTATTCAATTGTGCCAACTTATTTCGCAGCACTTCACAATTCATACATGTACAAACAATATCAGACTTGATTTTTTAGATTACAATATAATATAATATCCTAATTTACACAATGTGACTTAAATTTCTTGGACCTTAATGAAATATCTTTAACCCTTGCCTATCATGTGCAAGTTTTAACACTGATGACTCAATTGGTGTCATAATAAGCGTATAGAGGGTTTTGCAGACCATTAGGATCCAAGACATAGGGGAAGCCACTACTTTATCTCTGACAGCTGTGCCTCTGAAGCAAACTACTAAGGCTAGTTTTACACTTGCGTTGGACGGCTTCCGTAGCAATGCGTTGTGTTACGGATGCAACGGATGCGTTGCATATAGTGGCACAACGGATGCTACGGATCGTACAGAACAACGGAAAGCTTTTTTTTTATTTGTATTTTTTTTTTCTTCTTTCAGTTTTACCGGCGGCAGACTATTGTGAACGATCAGCTGATCGCTCTCAATAGCCGGCGGCCGGTCGCTCAGCTGAGCGCTGTCACTTGCTGGCGGCCGGGCATGCCGGCGGGTGGGCGCTCAGCTGAGCGCTCTCACTTGCCGGCGGCCGGGCATGCCGGCGGGCAGTCACTTAGCTGAGCGCTGTCACTTGCCGGCGGCCGGGCATGCTGCCGGGTGGGCGCCCAGCTGAGTGCTCTCATTTGCCGGCGGCCGGGCATGCTGGCGGGCGGGCGCTCAGCTGAACGTTCGGTCACCGCGAGACAAAATAAAGTTTGTGATTTAAAAAAAAAAAAAAAAAAAAAAGACCATGCGCAGTGAAATCCTAAGGATTCCGCTGCTCAAAACAACGTTACATACTGCGTTCCTCCCGCTGGGCGGAAGCAATGGAGCGTCGCCCAGCGGAAGCAACACAGGTCCTTTTGGCACAATCCGTCAACCATACAAGTCTATGGGAAACAGCAGAATCCGTTAACTTACGATATCTGAGGGTTGGAATTGGACAAACTGAATAAGGCACGTCACTGGTGGGGGCGAGGCTACCTCTCTGCGCATGATCAGAGCGGATCTCACTAGCCTCTCTGCTACCATCCTGCTGATGTTTTGAAGTGCAATGTATATCACAAGGAATGACACCAGAAGGCATGGCACTTTATTCAGTAGAGTGAGGCTGCACCATGCAGTACCGAGCTCAGATCGAGCTTTACCACCTCCGCTTCGATTGTACTGAAGCTTTCAAGTGGCATGCCTTCTGCTATCAAGCCCTGTGATCTACTTTCTAATGATACGCACATTGCAGCACTTATCAGCTGAAGGAATGGCACTTCAAATCATCGGCAGGATTTAGGCAGAGAGGAGACTTAGGTGTGATCTAAGCATATGTTCTCAGACTGCTGTCACTCACTGAGAGGTATCCTCACCTCTGCCAGTAATGTGCACTGTTTAGACCATCCGTTTCCAGTTCTCAGATATCAGAAGTAGCCTTGCTGCATTAAAACAGAGTAATAAAGTAGCCACAAAAACATAAGCTTACAGGAGCAGGGCGGGTAATAAAAGTACATTAGAAAGAGTTATGTGGCACCCCTGAATATGTCAGAGTGCCAAAGGGAACTGCATCCTTTCACCCAGGGCACAGGACCTACACCCCATGATTCCAGGTTCCAAGAAACCGGTGTCACTGCCATCAGCACCACAAATCCCAATCAACACCTCACATCATGACCTGTCAGACACACCAGTGGGTTGGTCAAGCTGGAATAGGGCCACCTACCTAAGTATCAGACAGACTGGTAGGAGGGAGGAAGAGCCCTCAATGAGTGAGGAGCTGGAGTAGTAGCTCTCAGGGAGCTAGACTGAGGTTGGGTCACAGACAGTTGACTGGGACCAGAGGAGTCGGGGACCGGTGGCAGTGACATTGGGAAAGGGTGTGACGGACATAGTCTAGGAGGACAGTTGGCATCAGAAAACCCAAAAGAACTGACCGGTACTGAGCATGCCGGGGTACAGGACCCTAGGTCAGGAACCAATTCAACGTCCTGGTAATTAACCTGGGAGGGAGACTATCTTCACGAACTTCCCTAAGAGCTCAAAGATTGAAGGCGTCAGCACACCGCAGGGGATAAGGTTTTCCAGTAACGCAGCCCACTAAAATCCCAAGTGCCAGCCGTCAAGAGCACAGCTGCACTATACAAAGGGAGCAGGGCCCTAACAGCTTCAAACCAAGGAGCCACAGCAGACAACTAAATTGTGCACGGAGGTGGGCTCCAGATTGCCAAATGACACCGGTGGGAGCAGATACCTGGACGGGCTCCCCGCAGTGACAGTGAGGCACAGAGACTTTGGTTTACCTACAGTGTGAGTGTCTACTTTATAATCCTCATCCAGCACCACGAATACCCACAGTGAGTACCCTGGTCCCCTGCACCCTGCGCTCCCAAATATCCACAAAAACCCCAGAGGCCGGGGCCTTCCCTTCCTGCGAAGGGACTGACACCCTGCTGCTCCACACCATCTGCCCCAGTACTCCTTCCAGCAGCGGCGGTACTCCCATTACCGCAACCCGTAGGTGGAGTCATGAACTTCTCCCCTGTAAATAACCCCCTTTCAAGGATCGGAGTGTTTGCCGAGCCTGGGTCCGCACCCCTCAAGCCAAGACCACCCCGGATCCGAGCACCCCGGTCTGCGCCGGGGCAGCACAGTTGCGTCATATGAGAAGGGGTTAAATTAGTAGTGGAAACCTCTTTAAAGATCTGTCACCAGATGTCACATAAACTGTATACAGTATTAACAGTATTAAAAAGATTTTTTTAGACCTGAGCAGTCTGGTGCTCTTATATGAAAATCTGTGTCAGAATGACGATATTATTCTTTTTGAAAATTTGAGTCCAACAAGAGAACGAAAGAGCTCATGAGTCCAAACATATCATCAGGTATAATAAACCACTTAGAAGAGTAAATAATCAAGGACTGCATGTTCCCACTTATAGACTATTCTAAAGATGCCGGCAAACACCAGAAGCAAAACACTGGTTCATGGAGTACAGTAATTGTTATGTTGGGCTAAACATCATCATTGTAGGCAACACATCGCCATGTGGAAGCAGATGTTTCACTGATGATGTGACTTTCCTCAACACACATAAAGAGGCCACCCAATTGGCTTGTATGTAGCTAATCGGCAATAGTATAACAGATTGGATCGTGCTGTTTTATAGTGAAATCTAGTAACAGCTTTGCATGAAATAAATGTATATTATGTAATTATACTACTTTTAATTTATCATTGCGAATTTCAGCTGTGAGACGTATGCATGATAATATCCAAAAGAAAACCTACTGTATAAGTTATCTATGGGAATAATACCCATTTTTGCCTGTCTACTAAGGAAACCATAGTGCAGGAAAGTTTAACTCTAACCTTTTCCATCTTTCCTTTCCCCGTTGGTCAAAGATCAAACTTTTTTAAAAGGAACCTGTCAGTCAATTAATGCTGGCCAAACTGCGTGAAAGCATTCAAGAGTAAATATTCTTTAACATTTCAGTCAGGGACCATAGAAATAGAGCAAGCTAGTATGGCCCTACCCCTGATCGACTCTTTCCAGTGCTGTTAAAGGAAATGGATAGGTCTCCTTTGTGCATGTACATAGGAACATCATTGCTTACCACTCATCAAAGTGATGAGCAATGATGTTCCTGACATCACTGCTCTTCACAGTCGCCGTGTCTCTCAAAGCGCAGCATGAGCCAGGAGTGGCTATTGCTCAAAGCCTATGGAGTATCGTTCTGAGGCTCCATAGCTTTTGATTCACATAATCGAGGAATGTTGTGAGAACTGCTGATCTATATCAGACCTAGGAACTTTGCTTTTGAATAAATTGGTGACCAAGGGACCCTCTCTTCTTTTTATATCTTTCTTTTTATGTTTTGCAGGTTTACATTTGTGGACTACATCAAATTTTCTGGAGTACCTCGGAATCCCTAGACTACGTCAGACCTGCAATGGTTTATTTGTTTTTTTTAATGAATTTGTGAACCAGGGAGTATTTTTTAAAAAAAATATGTTTGAGAGTGTTTGAGAGTGTTTTTTTCTTTTTACTTACTGGGTTAGTAATGATGGACACCTCTCCTTTACTAACACCAGGGTTTGTTGTCAGCTATGTTTTTGGACACTTCACAGCTGACAACCCCAACTACCATTACCCTGATTGCCAATACATTGGGGCAATCACGAAGAGCAAGGGCGAAGCTCCAGAATTGGTGCATCTAATGTGATTCACCACTTCTGGGGTGGCTACAGACTGTCATTTTTAGCCAGGGAAGGGCCTAATAACAATGGATCTTTCTAGCCTGGCAATATTAGCCTGATAGCTTCCGTTTATTACACAGTAGATTGTCTTTAGATGCCTATCATTGAGTCAGGATCCAACAACAAGATCTGAGCTTGACGAGATGAGGACACAAAGGATATGGCTGAATAATCTACAATGTTTTCTGATAAAATAACATCTACTTCTTTGGTAAAATACTCAGTTTTATCTACAGAGAAGCATCCACCATGATGATGGCTTCTTTATCATCTATAATTCTAATCCGCTTACAAAAATATAGAACAAAAGGCTCAGGAAAGATCAAAGTGATTGTGGTTTAGAAACAAGACTGTATCTTCATTAAACAAGTGTTATCGCTTCTGTAACTAATAATTATTTCTAATTGTTTCATTTTTGTTAGCACTTTATCGTTTCTTAGCAACCAATCTAAATATAAAAAGTTAATTGCCTGTTATGTATTACTTTATAAGAATAAATATATTTTCACAAACTTGGCAAGTAGCTGAATCATGCACATCAATGTTATTGATTTGTGATATGTGTTTATCTTTTTTGAGGTGCACATGACAGTACTGGACTATGGTCTTGTGCCCCTCTGAAAAGACGGACACTGCAGCAAAGCAGCAGAAACAGTCACATTTTAATTAATGGCTTTGTGAGAGGCACATCTGAATTCCATTTTTCCAGGGATTTAGATGGAAGCCCTAGACAGAAGCCATTAAAGTAGTGTGTACTTAGCCTTGGTGCATATTTTTTCTACAGTGATGAATTATATTCTGAACTATACTACAAGCTTTAACCTTGCTTAGAAAAATATATGTAACGTAATATATACTTGTAAAGATACTAGATTTAGTTATGTATGTTAAGTTCCTGAAGATTTAGGTCTAGATGTGCAGAATGGACCAGACACAATAGTGCAATTGGTTGAACCAACGGAGAAACAATAACCAAGCAGGTAGACTGGAACAGTAGTAACTGGAATATTTGGAATGATGTAGCAGATCTGATAATGGGGCTGTAATGAGTCCATAGTAGATATTTCTGCTCAATGGAAAGACAATGATGACTCAGTGATGTAGCAGGGCTAAATATGTAGCAGAATTCTTACAAGTAAAATGGTATTTTCACTAAGGTCTAAGATTGAACATTGTGGAAATGCAGGAATGAGGAATGGAACAACAGAGCATGGAAAGTCAACAAGATGCACCTTGGTACAGCAGAGCCAACATTGTCAGAAGGCTATTTAGTGCCCCAGAACCTGATATGTCTGCGGGCACTTTGATGCCGTAGAGTGGAACAGACCTCAACAGTTGTAAAAGAGCTGGGTATGTCAGGAGGCACTGAAGTCAGCACCTGTGTGTTCATCATGTGACCTGTCACATAACTTCTCAAAAATATCATAGAACATTTCACATTATACATCAGGAGCTGGGGGTGCCCACACATAATAAACTGCCCTGAGCCTTGGCTACCTGTTATGATATGGTAACCGTGGACGATCACAAAAATCCCATCAGCAGAAAAACACAAAAAAAAACACAAGAGTATTTGGAATCTGAGCTGACTGCAATCCCTTATCTGTCAGACCACACTAGAAGTAGCCGTGGAGTATTCCTAAACACACCTAGATGCCTCATCACAGCCGGAGAAACGTACTACACCTCATGGATAGAAATGAGGAAACCTATCTTGCATCAGAGCAGTCCCCAAAGGAATAGCAAGTCCCCAACATATAAAGCCAACGGTGAAGTAAAAAAAACACAATACACAGATATGAAATATAGTTTAGCCAAGGCGAGGCCTGACTTCCTAGATACAACAGGAAAGGAAAGAAAACTGATTGCAGTCAGTTCAAAACCCTGCAGAAAAATACCAATCTCCTGATATACAAAACCCTGAGACCACACGGTCTCACCCTCCACTATATCAGGTACCCTTGTAAATAATGGGAGAAACAAAATACCAAAAAAATCACAAGAGATAAAAAAAAGTGCAAATAATCAAGTAGAACAGGGAGAATCTCCCTTTTCTTGCAGTGGGACTTGCAGAGGGGGAACCCCCATGTTCATTAAAACATAAAGACAATTCCTCTCTTGCAAGAAAACAGACCTTAAGCAAAATGAAAAGAAACACTAACACCCTTAGGTGTGGATCAGGCAATAAAGCAAAGAACTTGCAACTTATCTGGAATGGTACAGGCACAGGATAAATGGAAGGAAAAACTCCAAGCAAATTCAGAGACTGAGGAAAAACATCTATCACCGGCCCCAGCCAGCAGACACTGCTCTTCTATATAGCCCAGGCTGATCTGCATTCAGACTTCCCAAACTCCCAATTAACTCCCACACCCATTGAGTCACAGTCAGATACACCCCCAGTCCTGACCACCAGAGGGAGCTCCAAACCATCACCCCCTCGGATGACATTCACAGCAGCTACCCTTAACCAACCCCTGCTTATGAAGTCATATACTGATGCTAGGCAAGAAGGTGTGGGTTTTTAATTGGTGATACTTTCATACATAAAACACGGACTGTTATTTATCAGTGTTTTTAAAGGGAACCAGTCATCAGTTTTTTCATGTCTGAACAAAGATTAGCACCTTTAACAGCACCTGGGCTGCATTCCATAAAGAGTTATATTATCCACTGTATGCCCCCTGTATGCTTCCAAAAAAACGCTTTAAAATTTTTCTTTGCTCTTTGTAAATGCGAATGGTCTGTCCATTGGGCATCCTTGGTGTGGCATCAATCCCTCCACTCTGCCACTGATCACCGTCCTCTTGCTTTCACTGACGTGGATGACGCAGGAGGGGTCATCCACATTGCCAGGTGAAATCTTCTGTCTTACAATATTTTCTTAAAAATCTGATCCTTCTTATAATCTGTTTACATACACCCCATGCACTTAAAAGCACTCTATAATACTGGGCTGGTGACCGTTTATGCAGCGCTATATTAATCCCCTATTTATTATATTGATGGTTAGACCATACAATACAAGCACTTTTTACCATTTACCTTTTGTGCTTCCCCTATTCCCTCATAGATTGTAAGCTTGCGATTAGGACCCTCACTCCTCTTGGTAGCTACGGAATTGTGTTACTCTGTAATGTTTGATATTATCTGTATATGTCCCCTCTGAATTGTAAAGTGCTGTGGAATATGGTGGCACTATAAAAATAAATGTCGCGGGCGGAGGAGGGGACGCCGCGCTCTCCCACTGCTGCTCGGGTCCGGCTGCCGCGGCTGCTGCGGCCTGCTGCTGCTCGGTGGCTCGAGCGATGGGTCGGATCCCGGGGACTCTAGCGGAGCTCCTCGCCCGTGCGTGAAAGGGGGCTTTGGGTGTGGGGATTGGTTATTGTCCGTGACGCCACCCACGGTTGTGGTGATTTGTTGACACCACCGCTGCTCTGTATGGGGATCCCGGGAAGGACGGTATGGAGCAGCCAGTTGTTGTGTTGCCCCTCCGTGGGTAGGGGTTCGTGATCCCGGGGCCCAGTGATGAAGTGGGTGCTGCAGGGCTTGGTGGGGTGCACCTTCCGTACACTCCTCCTGCGCTCCGGCTTCCAGCTGGCTCCCCGATTCAGTACCGGGGGGCCACTGCCCAGCCCCGGCTACCTACGGTTCCACCAGCTGTCTCCCTGGCTCCCTGCAGACGGCCACTCACGTCTGCCGGACTCTCTCTACGAGGCCCTAGGCTCCAACCTAGGCCCCTGGCTATGTCTGCCTCTCTGCAGACCTTCTCTCTTCCTCCCCTAGGCCTTGACTGGACTTGTTTCCTGCCTCAGGCCAGCTCACTCCTCGGTGGGCATCTCCATCTCCTGACTCCGCCCACCTGGTGTGTCAGTCTGAGCCCAAGGCAGAAAGCAGGTCACTTTGGGGATGTCTACTGTGAACTGCTGGGGGTGGGGGTGTGTGTGTGTTGTTACCTGTGTCCCCTGGCTTGTCCAGGGCGACACATTCCCCCTTAGCAAAATGCAGACCGTCCTCGGGCTGCCCGTCCATCACCGGTTTTATTTTTCTTTTAAACTGCAAAAGATCAAAACATCAAACACAGCATTTTCAATCCTCCCACTACGGGATGCACATTACTTTAACGTTGCAATAACAGTCAAACACTTTTAATAATAACAGGGTAATGGGTCCTTCAGTCACCCACCCAAACAACCTAGCCTTGGTGCTGCCCCTAAAACCCAGGCAGCACCCCTTGACCCCAGTCCAGAAACGGCTCCAGATTGGTCAACGGGACCGGTACTTCGCTGCCGTTGTGGCCGGGCGGACTGCCGGAGCCGTCATCATCTCCGTCGCGGCCGGGCGGACTGCCGGGGCCGGTGGCAGGGCGGTGACAAAGGTGAGGCCTGGGGACCCCAGGTCTGGGTCCTCCCCCACAGACGCTGCGGGCTCCGCTACCAGTAACAGGGGTAACGGGTCGGTGCATCACTGCGGCGGCCTCTTCCAGGAACCAAATGCTGGCAGAGTCTTGGCGTCCCTGCTTCCACAGCCGCGGTTCACATGCGGCCGGACGCCATCCCGTCCCCCTTAGCTTCTTTTTAGCACTTCCTTCTTCGGGTGGCGGGGCTCCACTTTCGCGCCTTTCCTGCTCGGGGAAGACGCTCGAGCGGGAAATTTTCGTGCCAAAGATGGCGACTTCTGAAACTTTTCAGCCGGATACCTCCGGCGGTTACAAGGCGCACCTCTACCCAATGGCAGAGCGGTAAGATCCTGTTCGTGACGCCAAGTTGCCGCGGGCGGAGGAGGGGACGCCGTGCTCTCCCACTGCTGCTCGGGTCCGGCTGCCGCGGCTGCTGCGGCCTGCTGCTGCTCGGTGGCTCGTGCGATGGGCCGGATCCCGGGGACTCTAGCGGAGCTCCTCGCCCGTGAGTGAAAGGGGGCTTTGGGTGTGGGGATTGGTTATTGTCCGTGACGCCACCCACGGTTGTGGTGATTTGTTGACACCACCGCTGCTCTGTATGGGGATCCCGGGAAGGATGGTATGGAGCAGCCAGTTGTTGTGTTGCCCCTCCGTGGGTAGGGGTTGGTGATCCCGGGGCCCAGTGATGAAGTGGGTGCTGCAGGGCTTGGTGGGGTGCAGGGACGCGGGGGCAGCGCTGTGCCTTGCGGCACTGTGGTACTCACTCAGCCAGAAATCAGGACACAGTTCTTAGTAAAACACTCGGCTGGATGGACGGGTCCCACAGACACTGCGGTGTTTTCCCCTGACCCAGTTTGGTGGTGTAAGTCCCTTTGCTGCACCTTCCGTACACTCCTCCTGCGCTCCGGCTTCCAGCTGGCTCCCCGATTCAGTACCGGGGGGCCACTGCCCAGTCCCGGCTACCTACGGTTCCACCAGCTTTCTCCCCGGCTCCCTGCAGATGGCCACTCACGTCTGCCGGACTCTCTCTACGAGGCCCTAGGCTCCAACCTAGGCCCCTGGCTATGTCTGCCTCTCTGCAGACCTTCTCTCTTCCTCCCCTAGGCCTTGACTGGGCTTGTTTCCTGCCTCAGGCCAGCTCCCTCCTCGGTGGGCGTCTCCATCTCCTGACTCCGCCCACCCGGTGTGTCAGTCTGAGCCCAAGGCAGAAAGTAGGTCACTTTGGGGATGTCTACTGTGAACTGCTGGGGGTGGGTGTGTGTGTGTGTTGTTACCTGTGTCCCCTGGCTTGTCCAGGGCGACACATAAATATTATCATTAATCCACAAAAAAAAATGCACACATTTGAACACTTCTATAGATTATAATGTGTACTTATTTTATCAGTGAAAAACAGGGATAGAAGTCATATGTGAGAATCGGACATCTAACTGAGGCCTAAGGGTGTTAGATGGGGACTTAGTACAAGACACCTGAATTCCTTTGCACTAAGCAAGTGAAACCAATAATGGGTTGGAAATATTCAATTGTCTAAAATGACTTTGTATGGTGTAGGATTACAATACTAGAAAAAAAGACCTAACCTCAACGCCATATTGTCATTGACATTTTTCCTAATTTTACAATTGCCCCCAAAAAATCTAGTAAGTGGGGTCCTGGAGGTGCCGCCATACCCAGCGTTATCGATCAGATAGTGAAGCATCCCTCTGCAATACATGAAGGCACTGAAGTAACCCATACTAAGGCCAACATTTGTCTACGCAGACTGTATGGCTTTGTGCATGATTTTATGCCCCTGTTTGCACTGGGCATGGCCAAAACACCATAAACACAAATTTAGGAGGTATATTTACATAATTTTGGCCATAATTTATATACTGCGTTACCTTATTTTGGACAGCAAAATTGATGACATTTTTTGGATCTTTTTTTAAATAATTAATCAGATGTCCAGAATGACTCTGTTCCCAATTTTTTATTTTATTTTTTACTTTTTTTTTTTCTAAAGAAGAATCACATTTCACATACAACTACCGTGCAAAGTAAAGCAAGGGCGTTTCTTTGAAATGTGAAATCTAATGTTTATGTTTCTATATCTGTTAAAATCTTTTCCTCTCTTTCTGACAAATCATTTTTACTTTGTTAGAGTCCAAGTGACCCAAATGTGTTAAACGGTGAGACATAAGAGTGGTTTCCATGGCAACTAGCGCTACTAGATAAAAATCCAGAACCTCTCACCCCTGTTGCTCTTTTTAACTTTAAGTTTCCTGCAGCTGCTTCACATGTTAAAGCCGTTCTTTGAAGTGTTTAATGCAGCCATGCCCTCGCTTGGCAACATTTAGCTAAGTTGCCATTTATGTAGATAGTGAAATACTTTTTTTACACCAGCTATAAAGAATGGCTCAACAAGCGAGAAATACCATGACATTTTTCCAAGTTTGATGCTTCTATCTTCTAACAACAACTTTGAGAATATTTTTTTTTTCTTTTTAATTGAGATTTTGGGGCTGTAAATAACTTTTGCAATTCATTAACACATTCCCTTCAAACTAAAAAGCTATTAGATGAAGGAACAGATGCGAGTGCATGCAGCAGGCTCAGGAGCTGAGCCTGCTCTAGACAGTGCAGGTTCTGATTGTGTTATACAGCTGGCGATTGTTTCTAATAGCAGTGATTGGAGCTGCCTATGGTTGCCGTTTGACAATATAAAAGAAAAATTAAAAGTTAGCCATGATTAACCTATTAAAATTTATCAAAATATTGTGCAATGTGTAACCCAATATTATATCAATAAAAACTATCAAAATCAACTTTCACACGGCTCTATTGAAGAAAAATAATAAAGATCTCAGAAAATAGTGAACAAACCAATAATATTTTTTAAAAAGTTCAAAAGCTTTTAAAGCCTGCTTTACACATTGCAATTTCGCATACAATATCGTATGCGATTTGCAACGCCCCCATCGTATGTGCGGCACGTTCAATTTGTTGAACGTGCCGCACAGACAATTCACCCCCGTCACACGTACTTACCCGTCCTTACGACCTCGATGTGGGCGGCAAACGTCCACTTCCTGGAGTGGGAGGGACGTTCGGCGTCACATCGACGTCACGCGGCAGCCGGCCAATAGAAGCGGAGGGGCGGATATGAGCGGGACGTAAACATCCTGCCCACCTCCTTCCTTCCGCATTGTCGGCGGGAGCCGCGGACGGAGATAACACACACTGCGATGTGTGCTGTCTCGGGAACATTGCACAACCTCACGTTCATTTTTGGAGGAATGAACGACGTGCATGCGATGAACGGATTTTCGTTCAATCGCAATTGCAAGGAGGTTTTACATGCTACAATCATACTTACGATGCCGGATGTGCGTTACTTACGACATGACCCCGTCGACACATCGTAAGATTTACTGTAGCGTGTAAAGGGTGCTTGAAAGCCACCAAAAATAATAACAAATTGCATAGAAATGTTGTATAGCTCTAATTCTACTGATCTGAAACATTCTGCAAGGTAATTTTTACTGTGTGATTAATGGAAAAATGAAATAAAAAAGTACAATGAAATGTCATTTTTTATTACCATTTAATCTTTGTTTTTTTTTCCCCATTTTTGAATACAAGATGTAAAACGTATGCTATCATTCAAAACTACAACTTGTCTTGCAAAATACAATCTGTAAGAAGATGCAAAAAAAAGAAAAGAGCAAAAACTAAAATTTGCTGTTTCCATAAAATGGTTGTCCATTACCTGGATAACCCTTATTTAAAATAAGTAGTCCTCATTATAAAATAAAAATACCATATGCTCATTTGCCACATTAGCTCCTAAGCTCCAGAGGCCGTGTGACATTGTTATATCCCACAGCCTTTTATTGGGAGGGTGTGGTGTGACTATTTCTGCTTGTCTGAGGTTCATCTGAAGGATGTGAGTGTGCAGCAGTCCAATAACAACCATTGATTTACTGCAAGGCTCAAGTGCCTTAGGAGGCCCAGGAGACATCACTGGAACAGCACCTGTCAAGGAGGCGGGTATCTGTTATTTTTCTTTTACAATAGGCAGTAAGTATTTTAAGAAGGGGTTGTTCAAGTGTGAAAAACCCCTATTAATCTTAAATGTTGTATGATTTGGCCTCTACAGCTATTAGGCAGAATTAATTGTGAATTATTTTAGCTGAGCTTGTCTGACATCATGGAATGTAAACTTTATCTATCGTCTTCTAAACTATCTTCTAAGCCAGGGTTCCCCAACTCCAGTCCTCGAGGGCCGCCAACAGTGCATGTTTTTAGGATTTCCTTAGCATTGCATGGGTGTTGGAATCATCAACTGTGCAGGTGATTAAATTATCACATGTGCAATACTAAGGAAATCCTGAAAACATGCACTATTGGCGGCCCTTGAGGACTGGAATTGGAGACCCATGTTCTAAGCTGATTTTCCCAAAATGAAAGTGCAACAAAAGTTTAACTGAGCTCTCCAGTGCTGTTTTTTCATTGCACCTTCTGATACCAATCATTTGAGACTGAGTGTACTAAAATACTTACTAGTCTCTGTCTTCTTTATTTTCAATGTTGCGCCCGTCTTCTGCATCACGTGGGTGCAGCTGTGACCTGCCTGTTTACACAGCATCTTCTGTATGCAATGGAGGTCACTTTCTGTAATATAAGTCTATAGGCCCCTTTACACACTGAGACTTTCTAGCGATCCCACCAGCGATCCCAACCTGGCCAGGATCGCTACAAAGTCTCTGAGTCGCTGGTGAGCTGTCAAACAGGCAAACCTGAAAAACGACACAACAGCGATACGGACCTGCAGAACGACCTAGCTAGTCATTGGGGACATTGTAAAGCAGCTTTTTGAAAGGGAAGTCACTAACGAAGTCGCTGTAAAGGCCCTTAACACACTGAGACTTTCTAGCAATCATGCTGCACAGCGGGAAACAAAGGACCAAAGAATGGTCCTGAGAGATGTGTAGCGATCAGCAACCTCACAGCAGGGGCCAGGTCGCTGATGTGTTCCACACACTGCAATGTCGCTGGGGAGGTCGCTATTACGTCACAAAACCGGTGACGTTACAGCGATGTCGTTTGCGATGTTGCAGTGTGTAAAGGGGCCTTATGAGACTCAGGATAATATATTATAGCTCCATGCAAATACACATAGGAAGTTGTTTGAATTGTTATACCACCTTGTGCATGACACCCTATCTTCCTTTTATCATGATGGTCTTCAGATATTTTTTCTATTTCTTCCTTCATATTAAACCCAAATTGTTGGTTTAACAGTAGCTACAAAGTAGGGAATACTAGTGACTAGTGATTCAGAATATCAATGCCATGATGTTTCTTGATATCTGTAATTATTGGGACATGTAGAAAGAGTAGCTGTTCTTTATACAGATTTTAAGAACTTTTCTTAAATACAGTTGTTGGAAAAAAAATAAGTGAAAGGTTTGAAATTGTCTAGGTTTCTGCTTTTATTAATAATAGAATAAAATAAAAAATCTGTCCCACTTATACTTTAATACAATTCCAGCAAACTAATTACACCTTTCATATATTTTATTAAAAGAAAATATCAGCAAACTTTTGCACTAATCTCTTCGAGAACTACTGTACAAAAGGTGTTTTAATAAAAAGAGATTGTAATTGTGGGTTTCACATGTACTTTATCAATTAAGAGCGCATACCACCCGGTAACTGACAAATCTATTCTTGCCACAAAACTTTGGTCAGGGTAAATAATACCGTAAAGTAAAGAACTATCAGAAAACTTCAGAGAATGCCCTATAGCGATACACAAAGCTGGAAAGGCTACAAAAACATAGCTAAACATCTGAGTGTACATTTCTATAGAGTTAAGGGTACTTTACACACTGCGACATCGCTAACGATCTCGTTAGCGATGTGAAATTCTAGATCGCAAGTGCGGTCTTCCGAGATCGCACATGCGTAAAATGACCTATGTGCGACCTCGAAAGATCGCACTTGCGATCTAGAATTTCACATCGCTAATGAGATCGCTAGCGATGTCACAGTGTGTAAAGTACCCTTAAGACAAATTGTCTACAAAAATAGAAAATTCAGAACTGTTGCTAGACTCGTGAGCACAAATGGCAATCTAAAAGAAGAAAGAACACAAACAGTTCAGCAAAAGACCTTAGAAACTACTAAAAAAACACATTTTAAATGCCCGTTATTTAAAAAAAATGCTTTTCATTGTAGGATACAAAGAAAGCTTTTGCAGTACAAGTGAAAGAAACTCATTGGACAAGGTCTTAAGAAGTTTTTTGGCACAAATGCATAATGTTATGTCATTTCTAGAGAAAAGAGAACCCTACATAGCAACAATGAGACCTCATCCAAACTGTAATATGGTGGGCTGAGCATCACTGGGGATGCTTTGCTGTGTCAGGGTTTGGGTATCTTGAAGTCAATGGGAGACCATAAATGCAAATAAGTTAAACCATTGTACAAATTTTATTTGCACTTTTGAAAATGTTTGATGGAGGTGATTATTGCCTATCTACCATGTTATTAAAATAAACTGTATATTCTTCCTCAGTGTGCTCAATAAAAATATGAATTGAACAGCTGTTAGTTTTGTTAGATTGTGTCTATCTAAGGGTTTGTGCCCACGATTAGTGTTACATTTTGGACATAGGATATTTTTACTGCATCCAATATGCCGTGTTTTACGGTACAAGCAAAGTGGATGGGATTAATAGAAATCTCATTTCCCCTGTGCTTCTTTTTAACGTCGTGTACACTCATCTGCTGGGAGTTTTTCCAACCCGCAGCATGTCAATTTGTCTTGCGGTAATGCTCAGTTTTCTGTGCAGGTTTTTTCCCATAGAAAATCCACATGTAAAAAACAGACATGCGTTTTTGGTGTATTTACAAGGTGGAAACACATAAAAAATACATCTAATCCGCACCTAATGATGTCAATACAAGAAAGTTTCAAAATTAAAACAGCTTTGTTTAAAAGATGACACAGCTAACAAAGACAAAAAGTGCAAAGTCAAAAACGCGATAAAAACGCAGTGTCAAAAACGCAATGAAAAAAAAACCCAAGTAAACTAAGGTGCGGAGATGGCACAGAAATTCTGCAATGTCAAAAACGCAACTGATCCTGACTGTCGGAACATAACCTAACAGTTGTAGAAAACAATATGATCAAAAATTGTATTAATCAATGCAAAAATCCAAGTAATTCTAAATCATTCACACTTAATTTTTCTTCTATCTGTATATGTGTCATTATAGATTTGCTTAACTCTATACAGGCCACCTTCTTTCCACTTATTTTTAGACTTTATTGTTAAAGACTATCCTTAAAGGGAACATGTCACATGAATTTGACATAAATTAAGTTGATCATATGGCTAGTCCCAACTTTGATTGAAATTTCATTCTGGTTTCTCCTGTTCCAGGTCTTATCTATATTTGTGCACTGATTATTGACCTCAGCTTTCCGATGTGATTCATAGCCCTATCGAGCTTCAAATTGTCACTGCGCACATAGTACATAGCATGGAGGACGTGATAGAAAGCTAACACATGCTAATGCATGAGGCTATAGAGGACTACGAGCAGATAAAGGCGCTTATACTTAGGTATGTAATTAGGAGAGGGATTTCAAACAGTGATCATCCGGAAATCAGGAATTGGGATGAATGTCTGCGGTGTAAAGAATATAAACATTGAATTCATCCCTTCAAGAAAATGCTCAACAGACTCAACACAATCCGTTAGCGTACTCAATAGGAAATATTTTGGGATCTGCAGAGGAGGAATGGTGAACAGATTTCAGGGACATTTTATAGTCTTTTTTCATAACATATAGGTTACAAGTAGGGCTAAGTGAGGTTGACCTGTTCTTTCTAAGCTATAAGAAGTTTCATGGGTTATCTAAATGTGCTTTATATTAACCCCTTCACACCATGGATGTATATATACATCCCCCGGTTACCTCGGGCTATGGTGGCCAGCTCGCAGTAATCCCCACACATGTCTGGTGATGCAATCAGTAGGCATGAGTGGCTAACAGACATGGGTGGATCAGAGATCCACCTGTGCATGCTTATCACTTAGATTGCACTGTCAAAATCTGACAGAGCACTTTAAATGGCCAAGGGGATGATCGCACCATTCGCCACTTCTATCGGCGGCCCTGTGCTGTGATCACGGTGCGCCACGGTGTTTCCATTGTAGTGCATGGTCAGCTGATGATCCCTGATGCTAGCATGACATATTTCCTGTGACAGCCGACAGAACGTCAACACTTACAGGAACACTGTGATCAGCACAAGCGATCACAGTGTACAGTGATAAAGTCTTCTAGGTGAACTAGTAAAATCAATAAAAAAGTTTAAAGAAAAGCTTTAAAAAATTAAAAAAACCTAAAAGTTCAAGTCTTCCCCCTTTTGCTCCATTGAAAATAAAGCATTGAAAATAAAAAAAATTATATATATATATATATATATATATATGTATATATATATATATATATATATACACTAATTTGGTATTACCGAGTTTAGAAATGCCCAATCTATCAAAACATAAAATCAATTAATCTGATCGGTATACTCTGTAGCGATAAAAAAAATTCCAAACACCAAAATTATGTTTTTTGGTCACCGCAACATTGCATTAAAATGCAAAAAAAGGCAATTGAGATGTTGCATCTCCACTAAAATGGTATAACTAAAAACTGCCAGCACAAGATGTAAAAAATAAGCCATTAGTGAGCCCCAGAACCCAAAAAGTGAGAATGCTATGGGTCTGGGAAAATGGAGGCAAAACGCTATTCTTTTTCTGGACACACTTTTGAATTTTTTTTCAACGCTTAGATAAAAGTAAAATTATACATGTTTGGTGCCTATGAACTTCTACTAACGTAAGACATCATACTGACATGTTATTTTTACCATATGGTCAATGTGGTAAATAAAAGACCCCCCCAAAATTTGGGCAATTACACTTTTTTTGCAATTTCATCGCACTTGGAATATTTTTCTCTTTTTCCAGTTATCCTAACAGTATAATGCACAGGCCATAGTCATCCAAACAGTATAATGCACAGCCCATAGTCATCCAAATAGTATATGCACAGCCCACATTCATCTAAACAGTATAATGTACAGCCCACATTCATCCAAACAGTATAATGCACAGCCCACATTCATCCAAACAGTATAAGGCTAGGGACCCACTTTGCGTTTTTACCTGCGTTTTAGGTGCTTTTTAGGTCCGTTTTGGGAAGCACCTTTTTCATGCCAAAAGGCATGCGTTTTGATTTACCAGCAAAGTCTATGGAAAAAGTAGATTTTCTGACCCCACTTTGCGTTTCTAAACGCTGCGTTTAAAGGGAACCTGTCATCATCAAAGTACACAAAGTACACAAAGCAAATGGGAGACTTTTATGAGCATCCTGAATAGGGCTTGTGCAGAAAATATACCCTATGGGAACAAACATGCTAGAAATAGGAGGAAACCCCTATGGCTAAATAGAGCTGTAAGGGAAGCAATAAAAGAAAAACAGAAAGCCTTAAAAAAATTAAAGAGGGTAGGTAGTGATGAGGCATTATATAATTATAGAAAATTAAATAAAATATGTAAAAAGCAAATTAAGTTAGCTAAGTTTGAGACAGAGAGACTCATTGCGAGAGAAAGTAAAAATAATCCTAAAATATTCTTTAACTACATAAACAGTAAAAAACTGAAAAGCGATAGTGTTGGCCCCCTTAAAAATAGTCTTGGTGAAATGGTGGAAGGGGATGAGGGTAAAGCCAACCTGCTGAATGACTTTTTTTCTACGGTTTTTATACAAGAAAATGCCATGGCAGATGACATGACCAGTGATACCATAAATTCACCCTTGAATATTACCTGCTTAACCCAGCAGGAAGTATGCCGCCGCCTCGAAATCACTAAGGTTGACAAATCTCCGGGCCCGGATGGCATACACCCCAGAGTACTACAGGAATTGAGTTCTGTGATAGATAGACCATTATTTTTAATCTTCTCAGATTCCTTAATAACAGGGTCGGTACCGCAGGACTGGCACATAGCAAATGTGGTGCCAATATTCAAAAAGGGGACAAAAACTGAGCCGGGAAATTATAGGCCGGTAAGTTTAACCTCTACAGTTGGTAAAATCCTTGAGGGTTTCTTGAGAGATGCTATACTGGAGTATCTCAAGAAAAATAACCTTATGACAGAGTATCAACATGGGTTTATGAAGGATCGATCCTGTCAAACTAATTTGATCAGCTTCTATGAAGAGGTAAGTTCAAGCCTGGACCAGGGAAATGCAGTGGATGTTGTGTATATGGACTTTTCAAAAGCTTTTGATACGGTGCCACACAAAAGGTTGGTACATAAAATGAGAATAATGGGGATAGGGGAAAATATGTGTAACTGGGTTAAAAACTGGCTCAGTGATAGGAAACAAAGGGTGGTTATTAATGGTACGTACTCGGACTGGGTCTCAGTTCATAGTGGGGTACCCCAGGGGTCAGTATTGGGCCCGCTTCTTTTCAACATATTTATAAATGACCTTGTTGGGGGCATGCGGAGTAGAATTTCAATATTTGCAGATGATACTAAACTCTGCAGGGTAATCAATACAGAGGAGGATAATTTTATATTACAGAGAGATTTATGTAAATTGGAGGATTGGGCTGAGAAGTGGCAATTGAAGTTTAATGTAGATTAATGTAAGGTCATGCACTTGGGTAGAGGAAATAACATTTATGATTATGTACTTAATTGTAGAACACTGGGTAAAACAGACACAGAAAAAGACTTGGGTGTATGGGTGGATGGTAAACTTCACTTTAGTGGACAGTGTCAAGCAACTGCTGCCAGGGCTAATAAAATAATGGGATGTATTAAAAGAGGTATAAGTGTTCATGAAAAAAATATAGTTCTACCTCTGTACAAGTCACTAGTGCGACCGCACTTAGAATACTGTGTACAATTCTGGTCACCGATATATAAGAAGGACATAGCTGAACTGGAGAGGGTGCAGAGAACAGCGACCAAGATTATTAGAGGAATGGGTGGGCTGCAATACCAAGACAGGTTATTAAACTTGGGGTTATTTAGTTTGGAAAAACGAAGGCTTAGGGGGGATCTAATCACAATGTATAAATATATGAGGGGACAGTACAGAGACCTTTCCAAAGATCTTTTTACACCTAGGCCTGCGACTGGAACGCGGGGGCATCCGCTACGTCTTGAGGAAAGAAGGTTTAATCATAATCACAGACGAGGATTCTTTACTGTACGAGCAGTGAAACTATGGAACTCTCTGCCACATGATGTTGTAATGAGTGATTCACTACTAACATTTAAGCAGAGCCTGGATGCCTTTCTTGAAAAATGTAATATTACCAGTTATGTATATCAGATTTTATGACAGGGTATTGATCCAGGGAACTAGTCTGATTGCCGGATGTGGAGTCAGGAAGGACATTTTTCCCCCATTGGAACTTGTTTGCCACATTGGGGTTTTTTTTCCTTCCTCTGGATCAACATGTTAGGCTACGGGTTGAACTAGATGGACTTAGAGTCTCCCTTGAACCTTAAAAACTATGATACTATGATCAGAAATTTGGCTTTCAACCTAAATGTTTCCCCCTCTGCAGCTCCTGGGCTGCATTCTAGTAAGGTTTCTATACTTTTTGTGCCCCCTTTTAAATCAAAATAAATACTTTATAAAACTGTACCTTTCGGTTTGAAAATCTTGTAAATCGTCCATGGGGGCGGGACGTGTGGCGTCCGTTGCTGTATCTCATGCCGTCCCCCATGCTTCAAATCATCCCTCAAGACGCTGCCCACTGCGCCTGAGGTCCCGTGCACGCTGGGACACCTGGTGACGTGGTCGCAGGCACGAGGTTATGGGCGGCTCTGTGATTGCATCGCAAGTGCCCACCCATACTCTCGTGCCCGCCCTTTCCCCACTGCTTCAAGCGTTCTGCGCCGGCCCGACGTCACCTCCTTCCCATCGTACCCTGCAGCAGGAAATAGATGGGAGGAGCGGAGCAGGCCACTACAGGAGAAGCGGAGGATCTAAGCGACGTACAGAGGGGAGAGCGCGGCCACGAGAGTATGGGCGCGCACTTGCGATGCAATCACAGCGCCGCCCATACTCTTGTGCCTGCGACCACGTCATCAGGTGTCCCAGCGTGCATGGGACCTCGGGCGCAGTGGGCGGCATCCTGAGGGATGATTTGAAGCATGGGGGACGGCGTAAGATACAGCAACGGACGCCACACGGCCCGCCCCCATAGATAATTTACAAGATTTTCAAACCGAAAGGTACAGTTTTATAAAGTATTTATTTTGGTTTAAAAGGAGGCACAAAAAGTATAGAAACCTTACTAGAATGCAGCCCACGAGCTGCAGAGGGGGAAACATTTAGGTTGAAAGCCAAATTTCTGATGACAGGTTCCCTTTAAGTTGCATATTTTGTGGCAAAAACCATGCGTTCAAAGAAGCATCATGTCAGTTGTTTTTGCCATTTTAGGTGCGTTTTGCTAACATTGGAGTCAATGAGAAATGGCAAAAACCAAGATTCTTTCAAATTTCTGCGTTTTACCTGCTTTTTCAGTGCAGAAAACATGCGTTTTGGACTTCCAAAATGCATGTTTTTTGGACATCAAAATAATGAATTCATAAGTCCCTTTACACACACACATAGTCCGACAATTTAAATTAAGGAAATTAATACTTTTTTGCTATTTTGACATAAAATATCATATTACCGCAATAATTTAATGAATAAAATTTAATTTAATGATTTATTCTATGAATATAGATTTCTTTTCTTCCCATTTTTTCAAAGAATTTGACTATTTAAACTTTATTAAGCTGTGTCTTTATGTTCAAAATGTAACTATCAGAACGCAGGTGAAAACGCAGGTAAAAAACGCTGAAAACGCATCAAATACGCAACAAAAGCGCATGCGTTTTCAGCGCTAAATTTCTGAAAAAGGCAACTTTGTTCAAATTAATTAAGCCCAAAACGTGCGTTCTAAACTGCAAGTAGGTGAACACAAAGTGGGTCCCTAGCCTAATGCACAGCCCATAGTCATCTAAACAGCATAATGCAAAACCCATAGTCGTTCAAACAGTATAATGCACAGCCCATAGTCATCCAAATAGTATAATGCACAGCCCATAGTCATCCAAATAGTATAATGCACAGCCCATAGTCATCCAAATAGTATAATGCACAGCCCACAGTCATCCAAACAGTGTAATCCATAGCCCATAGTCATCCAAACAATATAATGCAAAACCCATAGTCATCCAAATAGTATAATGCACAGCCCATAGTCATCTAAACAGTATAATGCAATACCCATAGTCATCCAATCAGTATAATGCACAGCCCATAGTCATCCAAACAGTATAATGCAATACCCATAGTCATCCAAACAGTGTAATTGTCACGCTCCCAGTGTCCCGGCAGCCCTCCTTACCCACTGAGCCGGTTCCTGCATCGCACCACCGCTCCGTACACACTGATCCAGTCGTACCTGCATCGCACCACCGCTACGTACCCACTGATCCAGTCACACCTGCATTGCACCACCGCTCTGTTTCCACTGATCCAGCCTCGCCAGCGCACCACCGCTCCTTGCCCAATGATCCAGTTCACGTGTCTGCCAGTCACGCCTGCCGCTCCCGCTCATGCTCCCCTGAGTCTTGTTCCTGGTCTCAGGAGTCTGACTCTGAGTTTGACTCATGCTTCTGTATAGGACCAGGCCGCGCCCACTCTCCTGGTCTTATAGGCCCAGCACACCTGCAGCAGGAAATGACATGAGGTTGTGCTGGGTATATAAGACTGGCCTTGCCATGTGGGCGGCGCCTGATAAACGTGTCTTGAAGCCTTGTCTTATGAGCTAGGTGCTCAGGTCCCCTTGTGCCGTGTCCTGTACTACTGCCTGTCTTTACTACCCGGCACCTGTACCAGTGTCCTGCACTATCTCTTAGGAACTCCGTGACCCCAGTGACTTTGTTCTTCCCGTCCCCTGTGGGACGCGGCTTCCGTCCCAGCCACGCCAGTGCTCTGGCTGCCGTGTACCCTGCCCCTCGGTGGGGTGCTCGGTCCAGCGGATCCACCTCCTGGGTCTACCAGTCCTCCCGGTCCTGACAGTAATGCACAGCCCAAAGTCATCCATGTAGTATTATAGCCACCGTGGTGTACTCACTGATTTAAAAAAAATAAAAATATTCACCTCTCCTCGGTTCCTTGCTACTTCGGTCTTGGCAGGGAGCGTTCTGAAGGTGTGTCTTCACTGCTGTGCACAGTAAGTGCAATGAAGTGACATCATTGCGCCTGCTACACTGATCTGTCAGATCTCAGACTCAGAGGGAGAATAATGAAGGAAAGAGCAGATAGTGGAGCGCTCCCTCATTCATTGCTGCTCTCAATTGTATTGGAATCTGCAATGTCGAGACAGTTAAGTGTGATGCCGAGTAAGGGGGGGTATGTTGGTGCTGGCACCGGGCCCCCAACTCATGGGTGGCTTGTGGTCTGCCGCCATTATTGGTGCACCACTAGTTACCTAAAATGTAACTATTGGACTATTTGCAGGAGAAATTCTCCTTTACACATAGATTTTATTTTCTCTACTGCAACTCTTGTAAAAAAAAGCTTCAGAAAAGTAAAATTTTGTTCGTAGTATTTTTAAGAGTAATTGTTCATTACTTTTGTTGGTGCCTGAAAAAGGAGCATGCTAGCTCAGAAAAATGTAAAACTATGAACAATGAACTTCGAACAATAAAACCTGCTGATTATATTGATAACTCTCCTGCATTTGTCCGGCAACACGGCATTACATCGCCTTTGTTCTACTCCTTTTGATCAACAAAATGTTTTTCTTAGTATTTTTAAGAGTAATTTTTAATTATATCTTTCACTTCTTAATATTTTAAACAATTTTTTTTCCTGGCATTTGTCATTTCCAATGCACTAGCTAATGGAAAAGATAGTAAATATACTCATATTCAGGCATGCTGCATTCTAAAAATAACACCACCAAATGAAGGCTTTTCAATATTTACTATAGATTTAAAAGTACCATCTAGCCACAGGATCTAAGAAAAGCATTTCTTTGGAAAACTGTATAACATTTAAGCTAGTATTGCAGCACAGCCTTAGAAGAGGTATTCTCAAGTTGTCTCTTGAGCAGCTCAGAGCGATGCAGTCTTCTTACTTTCGTTACTTCCTGGTTTCTAGCAGGGTGGTCTGGTGAAATGTAGTATTAGTAGAGCTTTTAAGCCCAGCATAAGTTCTGCAAAAACATATTCAGCTATTCTATACATAGTGAAAACAAGGCATTAAAGGAACCTGTCAGCAGATTTGGGGCCTATAAGCTGCAGCCACCACCACTGGGCTCTTAGATACAGCGTTCTAACATGCTGTATATAAGAGCCTAGGCAACTGTGTAGAATGTAAAAATCACTTTATAATACTTACCTAAATGGTCGCTGCGGTGGAGTTGGATCATGTGGGTGTGTCTGTTCTCCGGTGTCGGCGCCTCCTCTTTCGGCCATCTTTGTCATCCTTCTTCTGAAGCTGGGGTGCATGACGCGTCCTATGTCATCCAAACTCGCCGACATTGAGGTCCTGTGCAGGCGCACTTTGATTTGCCCTGAGCAGGGCAGATCAAAGTATTGTAGTGCGCCTGCACGGGACTGGCGAGTGTGTATGACGTAGGACGCATTATGCACACAGGCTTAAGAACGAAGACGAAGAAGGACGAAAGAGGAGGCGCCAGCACTGGAGAACGGAGACACCCATATGACTCAACTCCACCGCAGTGACCGTTTAACTAAGTATTATAAAGTGTTTTTCATGTTCTACACAGCGGCCTGGGCTCTTTTATACAGCTGTATATATTAGCCCACTGGTGGTGGCTGCAGCTTATAGGCCCCAAATCTGCTGACTGGTTCCCTTTAAAAGAAGCATATGGTTCCGGACAGCAAGAGCAGAGAGCTGAGATTTGCAGACTGGCTATGAAAGCTGCACAGCTGGTGATTTATACATTTATCTCTTCAGAATATGAGAGAAATAGGGAAGATGTTGAGTAAATAACTGGTGTATAGAAATCAATGGTCTGTACAGAGCTGGCTGGGACTTGAAGAGGTAACTCCTCTCCTGGAATGTAACGAATACCGCTATAGGCCAGGATCTGGAGGCTGGGCTCCATGGAATCAATTTTTGCCCTATTTAAGGTAAAAACTCTCATTGCAGGAGAATGACAGCAGATAGAAAAGGCAAGTGAATTGCAAACTTATTTTCATGCTGTCGAATTTCCCTTCAAAGATGACCTGACATTATGAGCAATAACTAGGCAGTGGCCAAAGTGCGTGCAATGCAGTTATACCAAAAAAGATAAATACCATGTTAATCTATGTTTCTACAGAACAATATTATTATTTGCAATACTAATCTGTTTGCAAAGATAGTGGCAAACAAACTGGTCAATGTAATTAGTACAATAGATAAAGAATAATGTGGGTTTATGGTTATAAAATCCATTTACAATAAGATCATGATAGACTATTCAGATGGAGGATCACCACAATATATATTAACTTAATGGAGACCAGGCAATTAACAGTGTGAAGTGGGGATACTTGTAATAAATACTTTAGAGGTTTTGGGTGGGGAAGGTTTTTAAAAAGAAATGAAGGTCTAAACTATGTGAATAGAATACAGCATCAAAGTGCTTTTGCTTAAGGCCCAGTCACACTAAACAACTTACCAGCCATCCCAACAACGATCCAACCTGATAGGGATCGCTGGTAAGTTGCAAGGAGGTTGCTGGTGAGATGTCACACTGCGACGCTCCAGCGATCCCACCAGCAACCTGCCCTGGCAGGGATCGCTGCAGCGTGGCTACACGAGTTGCTGGTGAGCTCACCAGCAACCAGTGACCAGCCCCCAGCCAGCAGCGCCGCGTGGAAGCGACGCTGCGCTTGGTAACTAAGGTAAATATCGGGTAACCAACCTGATATTTACCTTGGTTACCAGTGCACACCGCTTAGCGCTGGCTCCCTGCTCTCCTAGCTACAGTACACATGGGGTTAATTACCCAATGTGTACTGCAGCTACATGTGCACAGAGCAGGAGCCGGCACTGACAGCGTGAGAGCGGCGGACGCTGGTAACGAAGGTAAATATCGGGTAACCAAGGTAAGGGCTTCTTGGTTACCCGATGTTTACTGTGGTTACCAGAGTCCGCAGAAGCCGGCTCCCTGCACATTTAGTTGTTGCTCTGTCGCTGTCACACGCTGTCGCTGTCGCTGCTCTGTGCTTCACAGCGGGAGAGCAACAACTAAAAAATGGCCCAGGACATTCAGCAACAACCAATGACCTCACAGCAGGGGCCGGGTTGTTGCTGGATGTCACACACAGCAACATCACTAGCAACATCGCTGTTACGTCACAAAAGTTGTTCGTTAGCAGCGATGTTGCTAGCGATGTTGCTAGCGATGTTGTTTAGTGTGACTGGGCCTTAAGGCTAAAGTTATCTCACAGATCTTTTAGTTGAAGTCTAATTATTTTGTACTTGCTCAGCTATGAGTCTTATCTAAAGGCCCAATTACACACAACGACTTACCAGCGATCCCGACAATGATACGACCTGATAAGGATTGCTGGTAAGTCGCTGGGAGGTCGCTGGTGAGATGTCACACAGTCAGACCTTACCAACGATGCAGTAACAATCAGCGACCTGTATAACGATCTCGGCGGCGGTGGGACCCTGTTAGGAGGTCGTTGGTAGGCGTCAAACACAGCGACGCATCCTGCCCAGCAGGACATCGCCTTTGAAGAAAATGGTACGGACTATTCGGTAACGACTAGTGATCTCACAGCAGGGGCCTGATCGCTGGTAGGTGTCACACATAACGAGATTGCTGGCGAGATCATTACTACGTCACAGAAACTGTGACTCGGCAACGATCTCGTTAGCGATCTCGTTGTGTGTGATGGGGCCTTAAGGCCACCAAGTGATAGTCCCCTGATCACACTGCAGAGTTTCAGTGTATCCTATGTGATGCAGTTTTAGACTGCTTCCCTGGATCCTGCTTATGATAGATTTCTCCCTTTCATCACTTACAAGTAGTAGGTAATGATGAGCGAGTTTTCAAATACTTAGATTCACGATACTTGTAATGAGTACTGTTTAATACTCGCGTATGCATTCCGAGTAGTGTGTGCAATGCAAGTCAATGGGGAACACTCACAATGTATCGAGTAACCCAAATGCAATACTATTCGCTGCTTGCACGAATAGTGCGGCATTCGGGTTACTCATTACATTGCGAGTATTCCCCATTGACTTGCATTGTACACACTATTCGGATGCATAAGCGAGTATTAAACAGTACTCGTTACGAGAATCACGAATCCGAGTATTTTGAAACTTGTTCATCATTAGTAGTAGGCAGGTGAGACTTACATCTTGAACTTACATCTTGTGCAATGGACTAGCAGTTCTGTACACAACTCTTATTGACAATATAGAGAGTGTGAGCCAGGAGAGCTATACCGTGCAGCTATTCATTATATGGACTTATCTAATATGTCAATGCTTTATTTTAAAAAACACAACATCTTCCGCTGCATTGGAGGACATACAGTGAAACAAACAGAGGATATGAGGTATCTGGGAGCTTCCAGGAAGGATTTGATAAGTGATGAAGTCATCCAGTAGTACATAACTAGCCAGAGTCTACACAATAGAGTATGTACTGGACTGGTAGTAAGACTGGAAATCACATGACACAGCTACACAAAATGAAGGGTTAAAACAAAAATACACACATTGACAAAATTATTGGTTTGCTTATGTAAAGCGGGCTTTACACGCTACGATATATCTAACGAGATGTCGGCGGGGTCAAGTCGTAAGTGACGCACTTCCGGCATCGTTAGTGATATCATAGTGTTTGACAGCTATGAATGAGCAGAAATACTCACCTTCTCGTTCATCATTGACACGTCGCTCATTTTTTAAAAATTCATTGTTCCCGAGCCAGCACACATCGCTCCGTGTGACACCCCGGGAACGATGAGCACAGCTCACCCTCGTCCTGCCGACAATGATGAAGGAAGGAGGTGGGCGGGATGTTTACGTCCCGCTCATCTCCGCCCCTCACCTTCTATTGGCCGGCTGCTGTGTGATGTCGCTGTGACGCCGAACGTCCCTCCCCCTTCAGGAAGAGGATGTTCGCCGCCCACAGTGAGGTCGTTTGGAAGGTAAGTACGTGTGACGGGGGTTACAACATTGTGCGACACAGGCAACAAATTGCCCGTGCCGCACAAACGATGGGGCGGGTGCAATCGCAAATGCAATCACACGACAAATTGCAACGTGTAAAGCAGGCTTTAAAGTAAGAAAACCCATATTGGTCTGTGAGATGACATGAAATAGACAAAAGTAATATTCTATTGAAATTTACTTATTACTAACTAATGAAAATTAGACTTTGCTTTTGAATTGTGGCTGAATTGAAAGAAAAAATAAACTAATGAAAAAGAACTAAACAAAAAAGATGGTACCTATAAAAAAGATTGAAAATAATTAGACCATGGGGACATGTTAAACTAAGTTGTGTCCTGTAATTAGCATCACATGTGTCTAAAAACTGGTTACAGTGATTACAGGTGTCGCCCACTATACACAGAGCTGTATCCAAACGCACTTTGGCACCACCCCCATGACTACAAGCTGAATGCTACCAGGAGGAATAAAATTAATTTCCTCCCAGCAGCAGGGCCCTAAGTATGGGTGCCGGGCAGGTTCCGAATGCTATTAACCTGCAGATTAACCTCATATGTGCAGGAATACCATTTTTTAACATGACCAATCCCCTTTAACAGAAAAATGTTGCTTATGCCTGTATGGATGTATCTGAGCTGGGTTGAGCTATGCGCACAGCTGGAATATTAATGGTGAGTAATGATAAGTGCAAAAATAAAAATTGCTATTTTACTGTACGTACTGTTTTTTGGTTATGAAGAGTTAACACAGTTTTGTTTCTTGCTGATATTTCCTATTTACTGTGAACTACAAATGAAGCAGAAATATTTTCATCACGTTGTCATGTCATGTCCTTGCATTCCTAGAGAGGAATTGTTGGCTGCATTTCCAAATGTCCTTATCTCTACAAAAGCATACATTTTATGCTTATTGCTGCCTCATCTTCTGAGCAAGCAATATCTGTGAAGAGGTTAGACGCCTGCATGGCGGACACATTCTAAGTATTAATTATGTGAACCAATATGCATCAAATGCAATTAACTTTACATAATGTATCCGTTCTGTTTCTCAGTGTATCCAGCACAAACACTGTATGAGGAACACGTGTCATGTATATTTGTTGATGGAACATCTGCAAGAAGTAAAGGGCAGTAAAATAATATTTAATTATTCAGAATGTGCTCATTATATAAAACCAGCTAAAAATGTTTAAAGCTTGGCGTGGCTAGTGAAGCGAAATCATTTATAAATAAATGTACATGATGGCACACCTTGACTTTATGTTTTATTACTCTATAATATACAGTATATTTCATTATTATCAAATGTATATATTAGTTCACATGCACTGATCATCTCAACATTAACTACCTGGGCATTGTCCTCTTACCTACAACTTTTATCTATCCACGGTCTTATTTTTATGACTTTCTTTTTTCTCCATTCATTCTCTATTCACACTGGATCCTTGGTCCTTGTAGTGGACATAAAAACAAATGTTTAAAATAACTGAGAGTCCTCGGTGGTTGATACCTTTTATTGGCTAACTGAAAAGATGGTAATAAATAACAAGCCTTTGAGACTACTCAGGTCTCTTCATCAGGCACAATATATCTACTTGACCTGATGAAGAGACCTGAGTAGGCTCGAAAGCTTGCTATTATTACCATCTTTTCAGTTAGCCATTAAAAGGTATCAGCCACTGAGGACTCTCAGTTTTTTTAAACACCTTTTTTCTCTCTACTGGCTAACACGGTACAAAGATATATTTTACTTGTATCTTGTGGACATGTAACTCATCCTTGATATTAAAAAGTTTTTAAATGGTTAAATCATTCTGATTGGCATCTTAAAGGGAACCAATCACCAGGATTTCCGTATATAACCTAAAACCAGTGCTGTACTGCCACTATCAGGCTGATTCTATACATACCTGTAGTGGTCAGCTGGGATGTATAGCTTTTGAAATCCAAAAAAGTAGAGTTTTTAAAATCTGCAGCTTCCTAAGGGGTACTTTGCACACTGCGACATCGCTATCTGATGCTAGCGATGCCGAGCGCGATAGTACCCGCCCCGTCGCACATGCGATATCTTGTGATAGCTGCCGTAGCGAACATTATCGCTATGGCAGCTTCACACGCACTTACCTGCCCTGCGACGTCGCTCTGGCTGGCGACCCGCCTCCTTCCTAAGGGGGCGGGTCGTGCAGCGTCACAGCGACGTCACACGGCAAGCAGCCTATAGAAGTGGAGGGGCGGAGATGAGCGGGATGTAAACATCCCGTCCACCTCCTTCCTTCCGCATAGCCAGGGGAGGCAGGTAAGGAGATGTTCCTTGCTCCTGCGGCTTCACACACAGCAATGCGTGCTGCTGCAGGAACGAGGAACAACATCGTATCTCCTATTGGTGCGACATTATGAAAATGACCGACGCTACACAGATCACCGATTTTCACCGCTTTTGCGATCATTTATCGGCGCATCTAGGCTTTACACATTGCGACGTCATTACCGGCGCCGGATGTGCAGCACTTTCAATTTGACCCCGACGATATCGCAGTAGCGATGTCGCAACGTGAAAAGTACCCCTAAGTGACATCAGCTAAGGAGCAGATAATATCTGGGTGGGTTGTGATTGATAGTTATCCTCTCCCCCTGCTAGAATTAGCATAGGTATTATACCTTCAATTTAATTTTACTTGTAGGACCTGTGGTGAGGTCATACCCATGTGACCAGATGAGGCGGGGCCTTAGCCAACAAAGCTGATACCAGCTGGTCACATGGGTATGACCTCACCACAGGTCCTGCAAGTAAAAGTAAATTGATGGTATACTACTTATGCTAATTCTAAGTGGAGGAGGGGATAACTATGAATACCCCCCAGGTATTATCTGCTCCTCAGCTGCTGTTACTCAAGAAGCTGCTGGTTTTATAAACTTTACTTTCTTGGACTTTAAAACTTAAACATCTTATCTGACCACTAAATGTATGTGGAGAATCAGCATAATAGTGCCAGTAAAGCACTGGCTTTAGGTTATGTAGGAAAATACTGGTGATTGGTTTCCTTTTAAGCTGCTTATTTTGTGACTGAAAAGTTAAATGCATTCCCTGATATGTTATTCTACATGGGACATGTTTACTTGGATAATCTACAAATAGTTTAAGGGTGAACGTTTCAGCTTGTGGAGCATGCCAAACCAACGTAAGGAGACTTATAGGCCATACAATCCTCCACTAGTTGTTTAAATAATTTGGAGGCTAAATATGCAAAGCCATAGAAACACATGAACATTTGTAGATTCTTCAGAGGAATAAGACTTAAAATCTAGTACCACTTATTGAATGTAGCAATCCTAAAAGTTAATTTCGACCTTTTATAGAGCCTTGACAAGTGGCTTAGCATTAGAAGCCAAACCAAACTCTCTATTTGCAGATATATGTTTCAGCATGTTTGCCCCTCATCAGAGAAAAGCATAAGATTTAATCTTAGGATTGTTACATCCAGTAGACGTTCAGCCTTATTCCTCTCTGAAGGGTTTTCTTGCCTGTTGAATTGCCTATAAGTCTGTACACCAGCTTGGCAATCTCTTAAAAATACCTCCCCCTTAGACTCACTGTTTGAGATCTGTCACCTATCCAAATCAGATTTTCTGCTTTGCACTGATGAGGAGGACATACCATGAAACATGTGTCTGCAAATTGAGTGTCTGGTTTGGCTTCTTATCGTAGGTAATTTGGCAAGGCCTGTTAAAGGCTTGATATTGACTCTTTGTTACCCCAATAGGTGGCACTAAAGTTTAGTTTAGTTTTCCTCTCTGAAGAAGCTATTTTCAAATCTACAAATGTTCATCCATTCTATGTGTTACTATGACTACATATTTTGCCCCCACATTATAAATTTCCCTTCATTAGTTTTTTTTTCAGATAGTTTAAATTGTCCAAATCATGGGAATTTATGTAGAAGGTGATAACTAAGGTGCTTTTTTATATCATTTCTTGAATTTCACTAAATAATTTGTATTAAATGTTCTGTATTTCACTGTAATAGCTCAACTTTAAAGTACCCCTCCCCTGTTATAAATAGAGGTGAAAGACATGGATCTGCTGAGCTTTACTTTTATTATGTAAAAACAATTTTCCAATATATTTTCTGTATTAATTCCGTCTAGGTCTTCAAGGTCCCTGCTTTGCATTATAACTGGGAAAATAACAGATAAGTAGAACAGAGCATAAAACTCAAAAAACAAACAAACAATAATATAAAGGGAGAAAGGCCACATGAGCTTACAATGCCTAAAACATAATAGGAAAGGAAGCAATGGATGTACCTGATACAGTTAGAGCGTCTTTTGTCAATTTGTAAGAAATAGTTAAATTGAGCATCTATTTGTCAAGGACGGCACTGCTATTAAACACAGGTCTGCCATGGCTGTACATTTTTAGTGTAATTCTTCTGTGCTACATTGAGCATCGGGAATAACTGATGGAGCATTGATAATTTGGATTTGTTTGTACTCATAATCACATTTTTATTTCTTGTTATATGTAAAAAGATGTATTGCCTTCAATATGGATGCTATATGTAGACAGAACGATTATCACAATGGACCAGTAAATGAGCGCTGATCGACTTGCTATCTGCTGTAGTGCTGGTTATTAATAGTTTTATTTGTAATGTACCAGGGGATAGGAGACTTTAAGCCTGGGGGATAGATTCTGTGAAAATAACAAAATAAATAGTAGTCACCTGATGTAACCTTCCTAGATCCAGGGCAGGCCTCTTGTCGGGAGGTCTGCACCATTACCCTGACTAGTGCCACCTAGAGATGGGCGAGGACTAAAATAATGCTCGAGCGCTCGGTACTCGAATAAAGCAGGTCAGAAACTCTGAAAGAGCTCAACTCAAGTAACGAATATAAAGAACATCAATGATTGGGCAGTTCGGCTTTCCGCCCACATATAGCAAGTCATAAAGAGAGCATTTCAAATTGAGAGGGTTTTTTTGGCCACACTACATCCAAAAGCATTGTTTTAACCCCAGTGGGAGCCATTCAGAGACTATAAGTGGCTCTTCCTGGGCTGCCAGCACACATTATGCAGAGCATTGTGGTTGTTGTTTCACGGATCGCACATCCGAGCACCCATGATACTCGGCCGAGCATCGTGACTTTGCAAACATCTCAATGCTTGTTCCGACCCAAGGTAATGACATAGAAGATCAGCTCACCCACGTCAACGGTGGATATAACAGCCAGTCCAATGCATGTAGCCGCCCTGACTTTGGATGGAATCTTGCAGAGAAGAAAGAGAAGAAATCTCCAGCATCCACAGAATACACAGGTGAGCACATTAAAAAAAAAAAGTCTTTATTGAAGATTCATAAAAAACAGTTATGGAACTAGATGTTACAGACAGTGGAGGATAATCCTACGCGTTTTGGCGAAAAGACGCCTTATTTTTTTTTAATCTACTCACTTGAGCCTTCCATGGATGCTGGAGACTTCCTCTCACTTTCAACCCTAATGCAATGACCTCCATTTATCCAGACAACCCCTTTAAAGCATGAAGATTAAGTACCTATACACACACCATTAGCCATGCTTTATTTTTAATGCATGCCTGGGATTACATCTTTATATTCACAATACCCTAAAGGGGCATATTGAAAATGTTCTCAAAATAAGCTACTTCTCAATAGGAAAACAACCTGTTGACAGGGTAAACATCAATATATTATATTAATCATATAACACATACATTAACCATTGTGGTGGTCCGAGATCTACTGGAAGTATTACCCTAGGAATCCTGCAAAATTACGTCTACACAAAAACAATTGAAATCAGATTGATAGAACTGGTGTTGTATGTGCCTCAACATGGATTTACATTATTACTTACACTGTGGGGTATATACATATCTCATAACAATAGACACTGCTCTGCAAGGCAACTTTACCACTTGCTGCATTAAATCCAATGGAAAAAAAGCTACTCAGGCACAAATATATTTAAATTAAGGATTTTAGTGACTCTTTTAGAAGGAAATCACAGATGGTGATGTTTTCTCCCCTCTTTTTTCTCTTTGTTTTGTAACTAGTTTTTACAATCGGCCATAATTATCATAGCAGGAAGTATTTGCAGTATATTTTTATCATCATTGCTTATTTTACTCTTTTGATAAAGACAAGCACTGGGAAAATAAATGCACATTATTCTGCTTAAGGATGACTAAAAATACTATGTGGACTTAATACTGGATAAAATAATGCATGTGTAATTCTGTGCAAATTTAGTAGCTGCTAAATGGAGCTATTTAAATCACATAGCATGTCACAATGATTGACAATTTCTATATTTGAGCAATATCTTTGCTGTAGACAACTCATCTTACAGCTTAATGTACAAGAGAAGGGCCCATCAGAGATCAGTATGTATTATGAAGAGAACAAAGTTAACGATCCTCAGTATGATATCCAAATGCATAAAATTTCCATTATCTTACTTTATGGAACATTTCGTTGTGATATTGTAAGTGTGTTTCTGGTGTCTATACTAAGAAATCACCAGTTCATAGAAAGGGGGAATAAAATGAACTAGAAAAAATAAAGCAAACTTTTAATTGTAGAAAAGATCCCAATCATAAATAATTCTGTAAGAATCTCAAACACTGACATTGGGGATGAATGGAGAAATATGCAGACATACCAACATTAAGCATAAAGTATAAGGATCCTGTTTTCAGAATATATCACATATATGTGGTTTACAATCCACAAGTGTTCAAGCAAAAGATCTTAAGTGTAAAGGCCCAGTCACACACAACGACTTACCAGCGATCCCGAAAACGATGCCACCTGATAGGGATCGCAGGTAAGTCGCTGGGAGATCGCAGGTGAGATGTCACACAGTCAGATCTTACCAGCGATGCAGGAACGATACAGGTCGCAGTAGCGACCTGTATAACGATCTCAGCAGTCACTGTGACCCAGTCACACTGTCAAACACAGCGATGTGTCCTGAACAGCAGGACATCACCTTTGAAGAAAATGGCCCGGACCATTCTGCAACGACTAGAGATCTCACAGCAAGGGCCTGATCGCTGGTAGGTGTCACACATAACGAGATCGCTAACGGGATTGCTACTGCATCACAGAAACCGTGACTCAGTTGCGATCTCGCTAGCGATCTCGTTATGTGTGACGGTACCTTAACAATACCTAGGTAAAAATTGTGTATTCTACTAACCTTTAAAAATTCAAACACATGGGGTTGGAGAATAACTCACAAGATAACAAAATTCATAGTGGGACCATATCTGGCCAAAATGGTAAGAACAATATTAGTTCAAATAAAGTGCTCAAAAAAGTTAGGGATTTTGGGGTTTTAAGTAAAATTTCAGGATGATCCTAAAATACACTCTTACTTTTTCAGATGAAATTATTGTGAGCTTCTCTAAAGTTTTGGATGCACTTGTCCAACTGTTCAATGTTTCAGTGGATTTTTGCACAACTTGCTGTTCTCTAACAAGGAGCTTAATGGCAACATTCACAACAGGTGTTTGAACTATGAATATACCCTATACATTTCGGGCTTTAATTAGAATTGGTATTAAAACAGTCCTCCTTATCATGCTGTTCATATTTTGACATCATAAGACCAAGACGACATCTGACAATTGATGAACAATACCTTGCCATTGCAAGACTTCATGCAAAATGTTCTCAGATGAAAGTGGCAACTGTGCTTAGAGCATCACAGATTGTTATCAGCAGGTTGGAACAGACTGGAAGAGTCACAGAAAGGCATAGAAGTGGATGTCCTTTGGCCACATCCCATATTGATGACCACTTCATTGGGAACAATGTCCTTCAGAATCAGATGATAAAAGCCACCAACTCCAGGAACATTTAACGGAGGTGAAAGACACCCAAGGGTCATGTCAAGCTATTCAAAACTGTATAAATTAGCGTGGTCTGCATTCTAGATGACCTGCAGTGGTACCTGACCACACAACCAGGCACAGGTATTATTATCTTGCTGGATGAGGGACCAGTGGGTCTCAGTACTGTTCAGTAATGAAAGTCAATTCACACTGAGCAGAAATGATGGCTGTCAATTAATTTGGAGGAGCGCTATGCATCAGCCACTATTGTCACCAGACGAGCATTTAGTTGTGATAGTGTTAGAGTGTGGCCAGGTGTGTCTAGTCAATACAGAACTACCCTACACTTTGTGAATGGTAGTAACAAGCTTCTACTACTTGAATAACATCATTAATCCAGTATTTGTGCCTCTGCATGAACAACACAGGCCTAATTTCATCTTAATGGACAACAATGCTTCAGCTCATCGAGGTTGCATCATTAGGGAATGGCTGCTGGAGACTGGGGTATTTCAAATGGAGTGACCTGCACATTCTCCAGACCTGAATCCCAAAGAAAACCTATGGGATCACCTCTATCACAGTGTAGAGGCTCATAACTCTGTACCCCAGAACCTGAATGACCTGAGGGCCACCCTTCATGAAGAGTGGGATGCAATGTGTCAGCAGACAATAACTCCACTTGTGAACAGTATGAGACATCATTGACATTGACTTTTTTTTTGGGGGGGGTATACCCGCCATTATTAACTTTTGTTTCAATAAATTGTTTGAGATGAGGAAATCACCATTGCATGCTTCTACCTAAATACCCTAATTTCATGATAAATAATCACTGTCTTATTAACTTTTAACGTTTTAGAAAAATTTCACCCAAAAGTCAAACATCCGCAACTTTTTCTGATTAGTGTATGCACTACAACATTACTTCAGAAAGAAAGATGTGAAATCACAGTAATAGTACAAGTTCCAATCCTACAGTATGTGCATATATGCATCAGTTCTCATTTCTTTATACTTCAATAGAGCATAAAAACAAAAAGTAACAAACTAAATGATTAAGAGAACCTAATGCTGATAGCTGCATGGTACTCTTTACCTTTTAGCTTCTTTACCTTTCACAGCATCTAGTCATCTCTGGTTCTTATAGTCAAGCATCAGCTCACTGACTCCTTTTTTAGGTCAACTTATCATCACATGTTGGGCAGCCATCTCCTCATCTGTTTTAGTCAGTATATTGTTCCACATACAGGAATAAGACTCTATGCTCCCCTCCCATGTGACAATCCTTACCTCTCTAATAATGTACTTCTCTTATCACCTATAGCTCAGTCTGGTGCTCTTTTTAAGCTTCTTTGCAGACCTTACAAAGCTTTGGGTGTTGCACTATAATTGAGGGTGCTACTCACCTATAGTTATTAGCTAACCATAGTGCAGGTGATTTCTACTGCTGCAAACCTTATTTTCCTCATCCTGTCTATGCTACCAAAATGTGCACCTAGCCTCCAATAATAGGGAAGCCCTATGGCACAGTTGTTTTGGCAGTTGTTAATCGGGTTTCTGAAAGCAATCTTAGCTATAGGGACTCCATTAACCAGATCCAAGGGGTTTCCTTGATTTTCACCCTTTAACCCCAGTACAGGGATGTGGACTTACACATAGCCCTTCAGTTGGGGCCGCAGAGCTGCTGGCTGGTAGAGAAACATGACAACAAGAAGGGTCCTCATGCAAGGTTATTACCAGGAGGTCAAAGTCAACAAAATCTGAAAGCAAGTTGATGGTCAGAATATGATTTGAGATCAGAAAAAAGAATGAGTAAAAAAATAGCACCAAAGGGGGAATGGATGTGAACCAAGTAAGCTGAACTTAATAACTAGCAGGGTAGGACAGAGATACAAGTGCTTGTATGGCAGCAGCCCCACTCAAGGATAATTAACAGGAAACAAGCACAAACTGAACACACAAATAACTATTATGCTCCCTGGATGGAACCACAAGTCTCAGGGAATACACAGAATGGCCACATTATCACTTCGGCTGGCCTGTATACAAGGAGCAGTACCTCAAATTGATGAAAACCAAAACAGAAAGAGTGAACACAAACACAGATGAGACACTGTGTTAATGCTGACCTATTGCAACACCATTGAATTAATCCTAAATTACATGCTATAGAAAGTTCATCGAAAACAAATAAATGGGTAGGTGGATAGAACTGCTCAGCCATGCCAAGGGAGACTAGAGACCTCAATACAATATTGCAATTAAATATAGAATGATTTGTAGCAAAGTAACAGGTTTGGACTCGTAAAATATAATTTTTCTTAGGGCTATTTCACCTACGAGGTCAATGTGTACTAACAGAATCCTTTTAACCCCTTCACAATCTAGGATATAATGATCTATCCTAAATCATGAAGGGGTGATCCCCGTTGGCTGCTATGGTGAGCTGGTGGTGATCCCCGCACATGTCTGTTGATTTTAACAGCAGACATGTGTGCCTCACAGGAGCAGGTGGATCCGCGATTCACCCGCGCATTTTAAAATGTGACAGCGTGATTTAAAGCGCTGCAGCAGGAAATGAGCTATTCCCTGCTGCCAACGGAGGCCTCATGACGCGATCATGGGGAGCTGATGGTTAACATAGTAGCACATGGTGGTGTGATTACTCCTGACGCTATCATGACACAGTTCCTGTTACAGCCGGCAGAGCAGCAGCTTTAAAAAGAATGCAGCATTTCTCCGGATCAGTGCAATGCTGCTCTGATTGGGAGAAATTAATCGGCAATCAGACTGCTGATACTTATAGCCCCTTATGGGGATTAGTAAAATAAAAAAAAAGTTAAAAAAAATTATTTAAAAAAAAAAAGATAATAAAAAAACCCCCTATAAGTTCAAATCACCCCCATTCACCCTATTAAAAATTAAAGGATTTAAAAAATAAACATTATACACAAATTTGGTATCGTCTGGTTCAGAAATGCCCGATCTATAAAAATGTAAATTGATTGGTAAACGGCGTAGCAGAAAAAAATTCCAAACGGCAAAATTACATTTTTTGGTAGTCGCAAATTTTGCACAAAATGCAATAACAGGTGATCAAAACGTAGCATCTGTGCAAAAATTATACCATTAAAATGTCAGCTCGAGACTCAAAAAATAAGCCTTCACTGAGCCCCATATCCTGAAAAATGAGAACGCTACTGGTCATGGAAAATGGTACAAAAAGTTGACAACTTTATTTGCGACAAACTTCAGAATTTGTAACCCATTAGATAAAAGTAAACCTATACATGTTTGGTGTCTACGAACCCATACCAACCTGAGGTACCACACGATACATCAGTTTTACCATACAGTGAACATCGTGAATAAAATACTCCAAAAACAATCGTGCAATCACACTTTTTTGCAATTTTTCCACATTTGGAATTTTGTTGCCATTTTTCAGTACACTATATGGTAAAACCTATGATTTAATTTAAAAGTACAACTCATCCCACAAAACACAAGCATATGGCAATATTGGCAGAAAAATAAAAAAATTATGGCTCTCGGACGAAGCGAAGCAAAAAAAACAAAAACGGAAAATCGCCCAGGGGTGAAGCCGTTGCCACCTCTGGTCACTTTCTACAAAGATTTTTTTACATTGTGTATGTGTAATAGTTTACAAGAGTAATAGTGATGGCATACTAAAAAGCACTTTTATAGTTAATCATTCATTTTAGTTTAAGCTAATTACATTTTTGAAAAGATTTTTCTTTCCTGATGTATACCACTAAAGCTAAGTTTTAAGAAGCTTGTTAAAAATTGATCTGGCTACTAGTGAGGTTAAAGCTCTTTTAGTAATGATTTGCTATTATATTTTATTTTAATTGCAATGAAAATGCAATCTGTAAATTTTGATAACAAAGCTTGTTCCATTGTACTCCGCACCTTTCATCATTTGACCAGTTGCTGAACTGGTTTGGAATCGAATCTGACAATTCTTCCACGTGCTGATTCTCTCTTGCTGATGCCTTTCTGCTCTTTATTTTACCAGCTTTGTTCCTGTTCCATGACTGCCCTCTCTGTCACAGGGTTCTGCCATCACAAGAAGTGCCAACCTGGACTGTCCAACTTTGATGAACTGGCAATGGGTAATTATAAGCTTTTGGTACATCTGCTCAAAGCTGGTTTTAGGAGAATGTGTTCAATCTGTGAAAAATCACCTTGTTTTTAGTTGAGTACATGTTAATACAATGAAGAGAAAGTGGGTGGTATATGTGACCTTACTGTGTTTGCCAGGATGTCTTTTAAAGAACACATCATTATTCAGCTTCTTGAGATCACTGACATAGAGGTGTACACTTTAGTCATTGTCAATCAACGCACAGAAAACAGGATGATTCATATTTATTATCAGACGCTTTGGATTGATGGTTCATGAATCAGTCATTCTATAGTAAGACGTATTAGTGCAAAGTTCTACTGTTTTATGAGAGTAATAAATGATGTCAATGCTGTCATTAGAGTTTTCTTAATGTGCTTATTTTATGAATAAAACTTGTTCCTGTTTTATTTCTGTTAATATTCCGCATTTATAAATCTTATTCCGACCTTTGTGAAAAGTCTTTGTCACAGCTACCTTACTTATGTTTTGGGTACAATTAGTATTTCCACTGTGCTAGTATTTGAACTGTCAATGAAAGCCTTAACTTTGATGTGCTAAGAAAAAGCAGCCTTGTAGGAATCACTGTGTGTTTTACACCAAATGCGCTGCTGAGATCTTAGTAATGAAAAATAGGTTTTGGGAAGCAGCCTGCTTTATAGACATTGGTGCAAAACAATGGACTATGAAAAGACCTATAGACAGTGGGTAGAGATGGGAGAACCGAGTTGCAGGACTTGGTCCATGGCCAGGTCAATAATCGGTGATGACTATACAGATGGCCTGCAATTCTTCCTACTTCCTTGCATTCCCGGCTCTTAATTTGTTTAGTTGGGCTGACGCACACATGATTGCCTAACCAGGAAAAAAGCTAAGAATGCCAGGAATTAAGGAGGAAAGGAGGCCTCCCATCCAGAAGTCACAGATTTCTGACCAAGTCAAGCAGCTCAGTTCTCCCATCTCTAATAATGGATAAGGAAGAGACTTATTAAGAGAACCTGTCACATGGGAAAATACTATTAGCCTGCAGCAATGGGGTTAATCATCAAGCTAATAGCATTCTAAGGGCTGGTTCACACTAAGCGACAGTGACAACGAGGTCGCTGTTACGTCACCATTTTCTGTGACATAACAGCGACCTTGTAAGTCGCTGTTATGATCGCTGCTTAGCTGTCAAACACAGCAGCCGAAGCAGCGATCATAACCGCGAGAGCAGGGAGCCGCGCACACTGCTTAGCGCTGGCTCCCTGCTCTCCTAGCTACAGTACACATCGGGTTCATTAACCCGATGTGTACTGCAGCTACATGTGCAGAGAGCCGGAGCCGGCAGCACAGGCAGCGTGAGAGCTGCGGAGGCTGGTAACTAAGGTAAATATCGGGTAACCACCTTGGTTACCCGATGTTTACCCTGGTTACAGCTTACCGCAGCTGCCAGATGCCGGCTCCTGCTCCCTGCTCGCTTCATTTTGTCGCTCTCTCGCTGTCACACTCAGCAATCTGTGTGTCACAGCGGGAGAGTGCCTTTGAAGAAAACGAACCAGGGCTGTTTGTAACGAGCAGCGATCTCGCAGCAGGGGCCAGATCGCTGCTCAGTGTCACACACAGCGAGATCGCTAATGAGGTCACTGTTGCGTCACCAAAACCGTACCGTAGCAGCGATTTCGGTAGCGATCTTGCTATGTGTGAAGCACCCCTAAACCTGCCTGGTGCCTGCACATTTAACCCCTTGCTGGGAGGAAAAGAACTTTAGTCCCCATGGCAGCATTCCAGTGTCAGTCATGGAGGTGGCGCTGGTGCAGGTTCTGTCACCGCTCTGTGTATGGAAATTGGCCACTGTAATCGCGCCCGCCACACTAGCTGACAGCCACTCAGTATTAGAACCAGCTGTCAGTCAGTGTGAGAGTGTGTGGTTACAGCTGCCACTCTTCATACACAAAACGGTGACTGAACAAGCATTGGCGCCACCTCCATGACTGAAACAGGAGACTGCCAAGAGGATTAAAGTTAATTTCCTCCCAGCAGCGGGGTTTAATGTGCAGGCTTCTCGCAGATTTAGAATGCTATTAGCTTGCAGGTTAACCCCATATCTACAAGTTAATAACCCTTTTCCATGTGACAGTCCATTTAAAAACCATGCAGGTAAAAGTTATTGTGCCATTTATTTTCATGATATGTGTGAAAATATTTACAGTGACAAGCAAAAAGGGTAACAATGTTTTGAGCTCTTGATTTAAGGCTCCATACCTCATCATCCATTAGAACTTTGATCGTGAGATTTGCTTCATACTTAGACAATCATCTTGGCTGTTTCATACATAAATTTTACTTCCAAATATTTAGCATATGATTAGTTATGCAGATTGTTGTCATGTCACTGCATCATTGTTACTGTTTTGCTCCTGGTGTTTGAAAAATATTTTTCTTCTTGCATACCACAAATTACAACCTGTTCTCACATTCCCTAATATCTCAGTTTATTAAGCTGATTTCCAAGTGAAAGTCACTTGTTCTAATTGAAGAGCAGCCATGAAGAAGATTTCGCAAGAAAGGAGAAATACATCATCCAGGCCATCGATTGCGGTCTCTTGGCCAAGAAGGCTGCCAAACTGCATCATGTGAGGGCCATGACAGTTGGAAGAATATGAAATGAAGTCTCTCCATCCATTCAGAAGCCAAGAAGTGGACGTCAAGGCAAAATATTAAAATCAACTAGTCAGCTCATCACAAGATCTATCAGTTCCTGCATGTGTAAGTAGCTCATATGCTTCGTAATAGTGAGATCACAGACATCATTACACAAGTCCGGAATGGTGAAGAAGCCTCAACAGCAATATCACCATAAGAAGCGTTGGCTTGAGTTTGCAAAAAAGTATGAAAAGTGTTCAGTAGAAGATTGGAAAAGGGTGATTTGAAGCAATGAGAGGAAAATCAATAGACTAGGCTTTGATGGGTGCAAATGTGTCTAGACAAAATAAGAGAAAAAGGGGCTAATAGATAGAGAAATTTAGAGAACTGTCAAGTTCAGTGAAGAAAGCCTAATTATTTTGTTTTTTTTCCCAGTCAAAGGTGTATAATACTTGACTATCGATGGTGGTTTCAATACTGAGGTATTTGTGACTATCCTACAAGACTAGTTATGTTGCATACTCAAGTACTATGGGTATGAAAAGCATGACATAGTGTTCCAGGAGGATAATGACTCAAAGCTATGCTTAGAATGGCGAAGGAATGGTTCAATGACAATGAAGAAGAGGTGCTGGATTATTATTATTCTTATTATTATTATTTATTTATAGAGCACCATTAATTCCATGGTGCTGTACATGAGGAGTTACATCCAGAATACATATAGAAGTTACAGTAGACAGACTAGTACAGAGGGAAGAGGGCCCTGCCCTTGTGGGCTTACATTCTATAGGATTTTGATGAGGAGACAGTAGGTGGGGTTTAGGTCGGGTGGCAGCTCCTCACGGTAGTCAGGCGGCAGCTCCGCATGGTGGTCAGGCGACAGCTCCGCACGGTGGTCAGGCAGCAGCTCCACACGGTGGTGAAGCAGCAAGGTCATTGTAGATTATAGGAAATTCAGAACAGATGAGTTTTCAGGTTTCGTTTGAAGCTTGCAAGGGCAGCAGATAGTCTGACATGTTGAGGCAGTGAGTTCCAGAAGACTGGGGATGCTCGGGAGAAGTCTTGGAGTCGGTTGCATGAGGAGCGAATGAGATAGGAGGAGAGAAGGAGATCTTGGGAGGACCGGAGGTGGCGTGTTGGGGTGTAGTGGGAGATTACTTCAAAGATATATGGAGGAGACAGATTATGGACGGCTTTGTAGGTCAGTGTCAGTAGTTTGAATTGGATACGGTGGAAGATTGGGAGCCAGTGGAGGGACTTGCAGAGAGGAGAAGTTGGGTGGTATTGAGGTGAGAGGTAGATCAGATCAGTTGGGCAGCAGAATTAAGGATGGACTGGAGAGGGACGAGCGCGTTAACAGGGAGGCCGCAGAGGAGGATGTTATAGTAATCGAAGCATGAGATTATTAGGGCATGCACTAGCATTTTTGTAGATTGCAAATTGAGGAAAGGACGGATTCTGGAAATATTTTTGAGTTGAAGACGGCAGGAGGTGGTGAGGGTTTGGATGTGTGGTATGAAGGACAAGTCAGAGTCAAAGGTCACTCCGAGGCACCGAACTTTGGGTACTGGTGAGAGTGTGGTGTTATTTATTGTAATGTATAGATCAGGTGGAGACTGTAGGTGAGATGGAGGAAAGATGATTAGTTCAGTTTTGGCCACATTGAGCTTTAGGAAGGGAGAGGTGAAAAAGGAGGATATAGCAGATAGACACTCCGGGATTCTGGACAGCAGAGATGTGACATCTGGACCAGAGAGGTAGATCTGAGTGTCATCAGCATATAGGTGGTACTGAAAGCCATGGGACTTTATGAATTGTTCCAGGCCAAATGGGTAGATAGAAAAAAGTAAAGGTCCCAGGACAGAGCCTTGAGGGACGCCAACAGAGAGAGGCTGGGATGAAGAGGTTTTGTGGGAGTGGGAGACACTAAAAGTGCGGTTGGAAAGGTATGAAGAGATCCAAGAGAGGGCAAGATCTCTGACACCAAAGGAAGAGAGGATCTGTAATAGGAAGGAGTGGTCGACAGTATCAAAGGCTGAGGGCAAGTCTAGAAGTATGAGTTTGGAGAAGTGCTTGTTAGCTTTAGCAGTAGGCAAATCATTTGTAATTTTAGTAAGGGCAGTTTCGGTCGAATGATGTGGATGGAAGCCAGACTGCAGGTTGTCAAAGAGCGAGTTAGATGAGAGGTGGGAGGAAAGTTCAGCATGGACGTGTTGTTCCAGGAGTATTCAGATGAATGGGAGTAGTGATATTGGGCGGTAGCTGGTAGTAGAGGTTGGGTCGAGGGAAGGTTTCTATAGGATAGGTGTGACTGTTGCATGTTTAAAGGCAGAGGGGAAGATACCAGTCATTAAAGATAGGCTGAAAAGATGGGTTAAGGTTGGAATAAGGATAGTGGTGAGGTTAGGGAGGAGGTGGGATGGGATGGGGTCACGTGCGAAGGTAGTGAGGTGCGCTTTTGAGAGAAGATGTTCAAGCTCTCCTTCGGTGATGGTGGGGAGGAAGTTTATGAGGGACGGGCAATGGTCAGTTATATGAAGGGGTTGTGGTGACTGAGCAGAGAAGACTTGGCCCACACAGTCCCCAGACCTCAATCCTGAATCAGATTTCGATCGATACATGCTTGAATTGCATTGAGAAAAAAGCCCAGAAGGATTCAGACAGTGATGAAAGCCAACAGTGGGTTTATAAAATGCTAACAAAATAATAAAAATTAAAAGTTAGATTTTCAGAAGCAAATCAGTAACAATGCAGTGACATGACAAGAACCTGCATAAATAATCATAATTTAAATGGTTGGAGGTCAAATTAATGTATGAGATAGCCAAGATGATTGTCTATCAAACTATGGCATTTTTACACGCTGTGGTGGATGATGGGATATGGAACCTTGAAGTCAAAAGTTCAAAACATTGTTATCCTTTTGCTTGTCACTAAATAAAAGGGGCTCAGAGATCATCTAAATTATATCTGTTGCTTTAAGTATTGATTAATGAGCCATTTAGTTACAACTAAACCAAATGTCAATCTAATCATTGGCACTCCCAATACATAGTATTAAAAAAATTTTTTGGGACGGAGGGCAAGATTGTTGTTAATATTGCACCAAAATTGCATCTGGAAAAACATGCCTTAACTGCGTCCAGAGAATACAATCTAAGGGGTTGGTAGAAGTTTTTAGAAAAGTGCTGCTGATGTGACCGAAGCTAGTTTCTATGATCCCTACGGATTTAGTCACATATCCATGTAGAGCCATTAGTTCCTCCTCTGTATCAGGACCACAATTCCTGGTCTTACCGGGGTCACGAAACCCAAGCTAACAGCATCTTGTATGCCTCTGAGACTGTTCCCTTGCTCCAGTTATGAAAATGATAAATCTACATTCCATGTTGTATATCAATAGTGAACCCAATTTTTTAGGCCTGGTATTTACTTGGATCAAGGTTTTCACCAGGCTTCCATTTGTAATGGGATGCTAGAAAATATATATATATATATGAAATTAAAACAGATATTAATAGAAATTTTCCTCTATTTTCTTTAAGAAAACAACAGAACAAAGTAATGTAGACAAAGATCCCCTTTAATCTGATTCCACATCACAATCATTGCCCTTTTCTGATGACAGATGGATTTGATTTATTGAGCAGTCTTGGCTTCAATTCATTTTCACAAATCCAATATTTATTAATCATTTTATTACATTATGATATTAAAATGGTTCTGAACTTTAGAGAAACCATAGCCAAGTACAAGAACACAGGTATCACCATATGTATCTGTAACACAAGGAATACGCAGTGATATTTTTAGTTGCTGTATGCTTGAGGGCAAATTGCCTTCTAAGTATATTACATCAGTATATAGACAGCTAGTAATGACAGGCTTAGGTAAATAAGCAAACCCTCTCTGCACCATTTACTGAAAATGAGAGTCAAAAATATATTCTGGTATTTAAACTGTAGGTTGGAAATGATTCATTTGCAGATGCAATACTGTAAAATGCAAATAAATGTTCTTGATATGATGCAACTAATGTTCATTTTGTGATTTATGCTATTTGTGTAGCACATATTATGCCTATGGGAGGATAGCTATATATATATAGATATATATATATATATATATCTATATATATCTATATATATATATATATATATATATATATATATATATATATATATATAGCATAATCATGCCACACTATTGCCATAGCATGGAATCACTGGCAGACGCAGACGGAAGAGGCCCCTATGCAAGATTAGGAAATGAGCCCTTCTTTCTGTCTGTGATTAAAGGTGAAAATGGGCCCCCTCACCTCTTGGGTGCCTGGCTGCCGCACATGTTGGACCAGTAATATTTCCCATCTGTGTGTGCAGTGTAGTTAATGTTGTTGCTTACTATACCTTTACCAGCATAGTATAACAGAAATGAGGCCCTCCACTAAAGAGCAGTTTATATATATTAAGCGAGAACCCCAAATTACCCAAAAACTGACATTAATATGTGTTTAATGTTCATAGAATCATAGATTGGTAACTTTGAAAGGGATTTCAAGGGCCATCGGGTCCAACCCCCTGCAAGTGCAAGTTATCCTAAAGTTTATTATAAAGACTTTGTACTTCATTGATTCAAAAGGTCTATGGTTCTCCATGAAAACTACAGACTTAAATGTTTTTTCTAAGGATGGTAGATTAAACCTCTATAGCCAGGATAGAGGATCACTTACGGATCCCAGGGAGTCTCAGTAATCCAGTAATAAAGTAAACCAAGGTATGTTAAATAATAAATTAAACTGTAAAATTAGAGAGGGTTTTACAAGAATAGCAATTAAGAAATGTTAGGAGTGCCACTCACCTGGCAGGATTGTGGAAGATACAACCCCTATAAAATGCATAAGAATTAATGGCGGCTGCCGCAGCCCCACATGGGTTAATTGTGAGGTGCTGGAGAGAAGATAGGGTATCATGCCACGCTACCACCAATGAAAAGAATTGTTGATTAATTTTAATATTTTAATCTATAGGTCGACGCATTTCTGGGATCAAGTCCCCTTCCTCAGGACCAAGAAAATCCACAGAGTCAACTCATTGTTGATTTTCTTGGTCCTGAGGAAGGGAACTTGATCCCAGAAATGTGTCGACCTATAGAATAAAATATTAAAATAAATAAAATATTAAAGCACAATCTTTCAACTTAAAGCGATGTTGATTTTTAGTAAATATGCATATTATCCAACTATTTTGGGTCCACTTTTTCTTGGGCTCTGAATTCTGGAAACTGTTCTCTACAGCCATCTTTAATGAGGTGGAGGTTCTCATGCACAGCCTCCATTCATTACTTGACTAGTGGATTGCCGGAGTAGCCAAGCGCTATCAAGCATGCGCACTTCCCCACTCAAGATGGACTCTGCAGAGCTCAGTTCCTTCTTCCCAGCACTTTGTTATCTAGATCGCAGGATGTCTCAGCAGCTGGACCCCCAGTAATCTGTAAGAGACCCTCTATCCTGTGACTAGGGATAACTCACTATCTTGGGTACAACCCTTTAATAGTCTTGGACCACAGCTAGGACTTTGCTCTAATGCAGCCCAAGTTGCTGCATTCATTAGTAGCAGACACAAGCTTCACCTTCATTTACACTTTTCAAAAAGAACATTCATTGTATTGGCGTTGTTCCTATTTTATTAAGTTTTATGATTGCCTGCCATGTTTCTAGTAACTTAGCAAGCAGAATTAGCTTCTAAACATGGAGACACTGCAGAAGTCTACTACTACTTTGCTGAGTAGCAAATGACACTGGTGTAGAAGAGATCCATACTACAGATCATGTTTTTTAACTAAAGTTTCAATGTTTGTTATGAACATGAATATACAATATATAATTAAAATAATGTTAAAAATGATAATATCCTCATACCAAATTTCTATATATTTAACCATCATTTTACATTCTGAGTATACAGTACATGATACGCACAAACAACCAAATAGATAGAAATAATAGCCATTAAACAAGTAGTAAAAATAAAAGTACAGCCTACCTTTATTTTACAATGCCCTGATCTCCGCATCTTTGAAAGCTTCTTTGTTTCTCTTGTCACTTATCTCAGAATCTGTTTTGTAGGCTTCCTTGTAAATCTGCTCCATGGAAAGAACAATTCCCCTCATCCGAAGAAGATTTATAGTAGTTTTGTGTTGAATAAGTAACTTTTGTATCCTGTCAGAAAAATGTGAACGTCATCAGACGATATACAATATTAATGTCCTCAGCACTGTCAACCTTGTCAATTCACAGATACAACATAGTTAAAGGAGCAGGCTCCAAATTCTAGATATATGACAGTATAAAAAAACAAACAAACAAAAAAAAATACTTCTTTCTCCAAAGCTCCTAGCAAACAAAGAAGTGCCTGAAAAAGGCAGGACTTAGGTTACCGAGAGGAAACCTAGTCCAGAGAGCCATAGGGAAATCTGATGTGTTCAGGAGATCCTTGACTTAAACAAAAATCCCATACACTGCAGCAAAGAGAAAAGGAGGCATTTCACACCCTTCCGAGCCTCTGCATCAAATTGTTCATATCTATGTTAAACATCAATAATCTCATTTTCCACCTATGTGTGCTCCAGCTAGACTATTGTGTCCTTGGATTGTATTTGTTCTTGCACAGCCAAGTTCGATCCAAGGAAATCTCTCATTGCTACAATCTCTTTCTTCTTTCCTCATAGAGAAGCAAAAATTCTTCTTTCTGCCCCTTTCCCACGAAAGAAACAAACAAGCCTTCCAGACACAAATAAGGTTGGAGAGGTATTTGTCAGCAGAAAGCCATGCTCTATGGATGCCTGGAACAGTCTTATCCGGTGTGAAAAATGTGAGCGCCTTTGAATTAGGAGATACAGAATGTGGAGCTCTGGTACCAGTCCGTCTCTCTGATTCATCAGGGAGTCTCCTTGGTAACTAGCTGTTCCTCTCTGATGACTCCTATTATATCAAAGCTCTCTCAATTTAAAGGTAAAAGAGTCTGGATAGAAACACGCCAGAATATGGACTCTACAGAGGTAGATTGCTTTCTTGTAAACATATGGATATTATGAGCTATGAACATAAAAGACACTCAGACATACGTGTTCTGCAAAAACCAGTGTCTGAGTGTACAACATATTCCCCTGCAACCCATCATTCATTTCTCACTTGTTATATGCATATGATGCACATTATAGCACTGATTTCCAGGAAAAAATAAAGATAAAGACTACTGAGGAGGATGCATTTTGCCTTTTTCATCATTATTCTTTATCTATAACGCATTTATACATGTTATCAAAACTTAGGTAATGGATTTTATCCAAGATCCATGCATACTGCATACAAGGACCGCTCTACTGAGTGCCGTTCATAAAGCAAGAAACAAAGCAGACAGCAGGGGGCATGCTTCTGCCTGTCACCTGTGACCTCTGCAAAGCAAGAGGATATGCATGTAGGCATGATGACAAGGGTCAGGGTAAGGCTATATTCACAGCAGGGGCAGACATATCACTGATGCAAAATGTGCAGCCTCATAGTGACCCAATAAGTAGGGGGAGAGCAATTTCTGCCCCCAAAACAAATGGAATTGTGCATTCTGATAAGCTATTAAGGCCGCTTTACACGCAACGACATCGCTAATGAGATATCGCTGGGGTCACGGAATTCGTGACGCACCTCCGGCCTCGTTAGCGATGTCGTTGCATGTGACACCTACGAGCGACCGCTAACGATCAGAAATACTCACCAAATCGTTGATCGTTAACACGTCGTTCATTTTCCAAATGTCGTTGCTCTTTCAGGACGCAGGTTGTTCGTCGTTCCTGAGGCAGCACACATTGCTACATGTGACACCCCAGGAACGACGAATAACAGCATTTCTGCGTCCTCCGGCAACGAGGTGGGAATGACGTAAATGCGGTTGCTCTCCGTCCCTTCGCTTCTATTGGTGGCCCGCTGAGTGATGTCGCTGTGACGCCGAACAAACCGCCCCCTTAAAAAAGAGGTTGTTCGGTGGCCACAGCGACGTCGTTGGGAAGGTAAATATGTGTGACGGGTCCTAGCGATATTGTTCGCCACGGCCAGCGATTTGCCTGTGATGCACAAACGACGGGGGCGGGTGCTTTAGCTAGCGACATTGTGTAAAGCAGCCTTTAGTCTGCAAAAAGTCCATATATTGCTCTTGCACAGGGCTCTTTTCTGTCTGTGTCTGCCAGTAGTTCACACATTGCATATTGGCAGCATTTTTTCTGTAGCAAAAAAGCTGTTTCCAGAAAGGAGGTTTTACTGCGTTTTTTGGCTGTTATTTTATGTCATTTGTCTACAGTGGATGTTTAAATAAAGATAGTTTCAATCACACCAAAAGCAACAAAACGCACCTGTTGGTATTTACAGCATTTTTGCACTTTTTTAGTGCTTTCAATGATGAAAGAAAAGCTGCAAAAACACTAAAAAAGTTGACATCCTGCTTAATTAAAAAATGCAGCTGTTTTCAACTTAAGTCGGGAAAAAGCAGATGTGTGACTGTGATTTCTGAAATCTTAACTTTTACTTTTTATATAACGCTAACATATTCCGCAGCTCTTTACATACCTTAGCAACACTCTCTCCATTGGGGCTCACAAGGTAAATTCCCTATCAGTATGTCTTTGGAAGGAAACCAGAGGAAACCCATGCAAACATGGGGAGAACATACAAACTCCTTGTAGATGTTTGTCCTTGGTGGGATTTGAGCCCAGAACCCCAGCGCTGCAAGATTGTAGTGCTAACCACTGAGCCACCGTGCCACCACCAATTCAACTTTTTCTGGTTCTGTAAAAAAGCAGCTTTTAATTTGCATAAAACTCATGAAAAAACGCTGCAAAAATGCAACCTGTTTGATATTCTAAGTGGACATAACTCTGAAGTGCTTACAGATGTTTCCACCCTTACCTATTCTCAAATTTAGTTACAGGTTCCAATTTCTCATGTTTTCAGATTGAACAAATTTACTACAATATCATGGTATGCTAGCAAGACCTTTGACAGACTGCAATTCATCACAACTAGTGAAGGGCAGATTCACAGATAACCTGGACCGGCGAGTCTGTGTTATTTGGTTTTTAAAATCCAGTTCAGGGCCTGATTCTGGTCCCCATATAAGTCTATTGTGCACCAGAATCTGGCAATTAAAAATGTTGGTAGAAGGGATAGGGGAATGGGAGCAGGTGCGCTGTACTTACTGAGGCACTGGCACGGCTGTACACTGCTCCCACGGCTGCACATTCACTTCTGGGCAGATAATTTACCTTATCATAAATGCACTGCTTTACCCACCCCAAGGCACCTGTGATTGGTTGCAGTCAGATGCGCCCTCACACTAAGGGGTGCTTTACGATTGCTAGCAATGTCGAGCGCAATGGTGTCGCGGGCGGGGAGGGACGCCGCTGCGCTGCGCTCGTGAACGCTCAGGTCCGGCGCTGCTGCGATGGCTGCTCGGTGGCTCGAGCGGTGGGCCGGATCCGGGGACTCGAGCGGCGCTCCTCGCCCGTGATTGAAAGGGGGGTAGTTTGGTTTGGTGATTTGGTCCGTGATGCCACCCACGGGTTGTGGTGAGGTTGGGCACCACCGCTGCTGGTGATGGGGATCCCGGGAGCGATGGTGGGGAGCAGCTGGGATGTTGTTTTCCCCCTCCGTGGGTAGGGGTTGGTGGTCCCGGGGCCTGGTGAGGTGACGGGAAGGCAGGGTCGGCGAGCTGCAGGGTCGCCTGGACTGCGCAGCGCGGTGCCGGATGGCACGGTTGTACTCACTCAGCAAGAAAGGTACAAAGTCCTCGGTAAACCAAACGGCTGGATGGACAGGTCCCGCAGCCAGCTGCTGTAGCTTCTCCCGGACGGTTGGTGGTGGCTGCCTTTCCCTGCACCTTTGTGTATATTTGGTTCTGATGGATTCCCACTGGTAACCCGCTCCCCAGCGTGCAGATGTGCCGGAGGACCCCATTTGCCCACAGGCTCTGGCCCTTGGAACTCTAGCTGTGGTGGTAGCTGTATTTCCTTTTGCTGGTCAGACAGTTGCCTTCAATCGGGTCTTGGCTGTTAGGAAACCCCTGGGGTTCCGGTCACTGACAGATTTGACTTCTAATGGCGACTCCAAGCCTGGTCGGGGTCCGTAGGCCCTGCCTGTGTGTGCTGGCTTCACTTCGCTCCCCGGTTCGGTACCGGCGGGCCACCGCCCGTCCCTGGTCCTACGGTTCCACGTTGATTTGCCTCTCCTGCAGATGGCCACCACCGTCTGCCAACCTTGCTCTTGGTGCCCGGGCCACACACCCGGACACCGTCAGTTTACCCCTCTCCTTCCACTTCAATCCTCTCTTGCACTATACACTCTCTCTGACTCATCTGACTCCTTTCCCGCCTCCAGGACTGTGAACTCCTCAGTGGGTGGGGCCAACCACCTGGCTCCACCCCACCTGGTGTGGACATCAGCCCCTGGAGGGAGGCAACAAGGATTTTGTGTGTGGCTGATGTGCCTGTCTTGGGGTGGGGGTGTGTGTTGTAGTACCTGTGACGACCTGGCTAGTCCAGAGCGCCACATTCCCCCTTGCTTAAATGCAGACCGTCCGCGGACTGCCCATCCATCACCGGTTTTATTTTTTTTTTAACTGCAAAAATATAAGAACATCAACAGTTTATGCATTTTAAATCTTCCCTTATGGGAGGCAGGTCACTTAAACGTTGCAAAACCACATAAATACACATTTTTATTAACACGGACGGACGGCTTTCGCTCTCCCACCCAAGCAACCTAGCCCTGATGCTGCCCTTAAGAAGTGGGCAGCACCCCTTGACCCCAGTCCAGATCCAGGCTGCCTGAGCGGGAACGGGTATGGTGCCTCACACCCGACTGTCACTTCAGGGGACCCCACGTCCATGGGGGACCCCTGACCCCCGGGGGATGGCCACCGGTCCAGGTGGTGGCCGGGCCCCAGCCTGCTCTACTGCGGGCCCTTCCTACAATCTGCCTCTCCAGAGGCGGCAACGGTTTCCATCCCACAAAACTATCTACAAGCCCACCAGTTCGTGGGTGCCCTGCAAGTTCTCAGGCATATCCATGAAGAGTTCCTCATGCCAACGGTAGCAAAGGGTCCCTACGGGGACAACTTGCCGACAATGGCCGGGTCACTCATGGTGTCAATCAGGTCATTCTCTCGGTTTGATTAGGCTTATCATTCATTTACTTATCAAGTAACGGTACTGGTGGTCCTAACGGGGACAACGGTGCAACGAAGGGGCCACTGCTTTACTTCAAGTCCACACCGCAGGCCGGAGGAGGGGGCTGGGCCAGCTCTTGGGCCTCCTGGCCTCCTCTCAGCTTGGCATCAAGGGCAAACCAGCCCCTCTCTCCACAGTGCCGCGTGTATGTTACTAAATCGCCTGGGAACAAGTTGCGGCCTGGGTGGCCCTCTGGTAGGTGGGCGTTGACATCCCGACTAGCCACAAATACTTCGGCTTGCGGGCCCGGCTCAAAAATAAATCCATACCCCCGACGGGGGTCGAATCTTCGCACCTGACCCTCGTATATTGGGCCCCATACCTGGAAGGTGGCTCTGCGGAGGTTCTCCTTTTCCTGAATCGAGCGGGCTATCAGCTCAGCCTTCCGCTTCTCCCTCTCCGCAATTTCCCGGCCCAGCTGGCTCGGCTCCCTGTCCCAGTAAGGGGCATTTGCCTGCACCTGCGCGCGGGTAGGGCCCCGCAGGACTTCCTCCACACTGCCCACTACTGGCGTCCTCTGTGGAAGGTCTCGCGGTGTCATGGCCTGGGGTGCTGCCTCGCAGTGGTGACCCGGCGCAGCCTCAGCCGAGGCATGGGGTAGGGGTACAGGGGTCCTCACCTGCTGAGCCTCCGCCTCCTCCTGAACGGGACGGATCACCGGAACCGGAACGGTACTGGGTGCGGTCACTTCTGACGCCACCGGTATGTCTTCGCAGACTGATGCTGCCCTCGGGAGCTTCCACGGAAGCGGTGCGGGTCGTCTGCGGACTTCGTCTGCGGGCTGGTCCGCTCGGGTGGACAGGCAGGGTTCCGCTACCGGTTGTAGGGGTAGCAGGCCTAGTGGCGGGGCGGCAGCAGCCAACATGGGTAGCGGAAGAGGCAGCAGGGTGAACGGGTGCAGACCGGGCCCCTCAGCCGCAACGACCGATCCTCTAGGGACACAGGGGCGTGGGTCGCTTACCCGCTCCTCCAAGTCTTCCTCCACCTCGCGTCTCCGTATGGCCGCCACCACATCCGCCATGTCGGCCTCCCACCCCTCCAGGAGGAGCTGCACTTGCACCTGCAGACGGCTGCTCAGTTGGACGGTCCGGACCTCCACCCACGCTGCGGTGCTGGGCGGGGGCTGCGGGGCTACCGGACGGACGGTGCATGCTGGCAGCGGTATCTTCTAGGAACCAAATGGCGGCAGAGTCCTGGCGTCGCTTTTATGGCCTCGGCTTACATGCGGCCAGACGCCATTCGTCCCCCCTTGGTCTTTTCTCGGCACCTCCTCTTCAGGGGCGGGGCTTTGTCTTTCGCGCCTCCACTGCTCGAGAAGACGCTCGAGTGGGAGATTTTCGTGCCAAGATGGCGGCGCTTCAAAATTTTCGGCCAGACACCGCCGGCGGAGATCACAAGGCGCACTTTTACTGGTAAGTAGATTGGTTCAATCCTGTTCGTGACGCCAAGTTGTCGCGGGCCGGGAGGGACGCCGCTGCGCTCGTGAACGCTTGGGTCCGGCGCTGCTGCGATGGCTGCTCGGTGGCTCGAGTGGTGGGCCGGGTCCGGGGACTCGAGCGGTGCTCCTCGCCTGTGAGTGAAAGGGGGGTAGTTTGGTTTGGGGATTTGGTCTGTGACGCCACCCACGGGTTGTGGTGAGGTTGGGCACCACCGCTGCTGGTGACGGGGATCTCGGGAGCGATGGTGGGGAGCAGCTGGGATTTCCCCCTCCATGGGTAGGGGTTGGTGGTCACGGGGCCCGGTGAGGTGACGGGGAGGCAGGGTTGGCGAGCTGCAGGGTCGCCTGGACTGCGCAGCGCGGTGCCGGATGGCACGGTTGTACTCACTCAGCAAGAAAGGTACAAAGTCCTCGGTAAACCAAACGGCTGGATGGACGGGTCCCGCAGCCGGCTGCTGTACCTTCTCCCGGACAGTTGGTGGTGGCTGCCTTTCCCTGCACCTTTGTGTATATTCGGTCCCGATGGATTCCCACCAGTAACCAGCTCCCCATCGTGTATATGTGCCGGAGGAGCCCTTTTGCCCGCAGGCTCTGGCCCTTGGAACTCTAGCTGTGGCGGCAGCTGTATTTCCTTTTGCTGGTCGGACGGTTGCCTTCAATCGGGTCTTGGCTGTTAGGAAACCCCTGGGGTTCTGGTCACTGATGGATTTGACTTCTAATGGCGACTCCAAGCCTGGTCGGGGTCCGTAGGCCCTGCCTGTGTGTGCTGGCTTCACTTCGCTCCCCGGTTCGGTACCGGCGGGCCACCACCCGTCCCTGGTCGTACGGTTCCACGTTGATTTGCCTCTCCTGCAGATGGCCACCACCATCTGCCAACCTTGCTCTTGGTGCCCGGGCCACACACCCGGACACCGTCAGTTTACCCCTCTCCTTCCACTTCAATCCTCTCTTGCACTATACACTCTCTCTGACTCATCTGACTCCTTTCCCGCCTCCAGGACTGTGAACTCCTCAGTGGGTGGGGCCAACCACCTGGCTCCACCCCACCTGGTGTGGACATCAGCCCCTGGAGGGAGGCAACAAGGATTTTGTGTGTGGCTGATGTGCCTGTCTTGGGGTGGGGGTGTGTGTTGTAGTACCTGTGATGACCTGGCTAGTCCAGGGCACCACAATAGCACCCGCCCCGTCGTTCGTGCGACATTTGGTGCTCGCTGCCATAGCGAACATTATCGCTACGGCAGCATCACATGCACATACCTGGTCAGCGACGTCGCTGTGACTGCCGAACAATCCCTCCCTCAAGTGAGAGATGCGATCGGCGTCATAGCGACGTCACTGCGGCGTCACTAAGCGGCCGTCCAATAGAAGCGCAGGGGCGGAGATGAGTGGGACGTAACATCCCGCCCACCCCCTTCCTTCCGTAATGCCGGTGGACGCAGGTAAGGAGATGTTCGTCGCTCCTGCGATGTCATACATAGCAATGTGTGGTGCCGCACGAACGATGAACAATATTGTACCTGTGGCAGCAGCGATATTAAGCAAATGAACGACATGTCAACGATCACCGTTTTTGAACGATTTTGTGATCGTTGATCGTCGCTCATTGGTGTCACATGCTGCGATGTCGCTACCGGCGCCAGATGTGCGTCACTAACGACGTGACCATGACGATATATCGGTAGCGATGTCGCAGCGTGTAAAGTACCCTTAAGTGAAAATGTGTCTGACGCTTCCAGTCACAGACGTTGTGTGCGTCTATCATGGTATAAAACTAAATAACTAATTAAAAAACTTGCCGAAGGGTCCCCCCATATTATGATGCTAACACAGATAAAGCCTATGGTTACAGGCTGCAGCCCCCAGCCGTGCGCCTTTCTTGCTGTGTATGAAAATAGCAGAAACCACATGCTGCTTTTTGAAAAAAATAATTTAAATAAATGAAAAAAAAAAGTGTGTGGTCCCCCCCAATTTTGATACCCAGCCATGATAAAGGCCAACAGCTGTGGGCTGATATTCTCAGGCTGGGGAGACCCATGCTTATTGGGACTTCCACAGGCTAAGACTAGCAGCCAGCAGCCACCCTTTAAATTGTCTCATCCTTTAGATGTGACAATCCTAGCGCTTTTCTCGGCTCTTCCAGATTGTCCTGGTGCGGTGGAAATCGGGGTAATAGGGGTTAGTTACAGCACACAGCTGTCATCAAAGCCCACAATTAGTGATGGGCAGAGGTCTATGAGACCTCCCATCACTAATCCTATAAGTCAACAGAAATAAAAACAAACTTCGAAAAAAATCCCTTATTTGAAATAAAATACAGCACTCTCTTTCCCCTCTTTATTAACCCCCAAAAGACCCTTGAAGTTCTGCCATAATCCACATGAACATCCCATGATGGTCCTGGCTCTGTTACATCCGAGTCTGGAGAGACCAAAAACATGGCCGCAGTTCACCTGAGGTCATACCCGGGTTCCCACGATATGACCTCTGGTCACCTGAAGCACTCTGGCTTTAAATAATTTAAAAAAAATTGCATTTGATTCCTCTTATTTTGATACACAGCCAAGATAAGCACATGGCTGGGGGTTGCAGCCTATAGTCATGGGCTTTATGTGTGCTGGGTATCATAATATGGAGGGACCCTACACCAAATATTTTTATTTATTTATTTTTGCAGTCTGATATAGACGCACAGACAGCGCTGTGATTTGTTGCAGGCAGACGCTGTCACACAGGCTGGGTGTGTGTCTGTCTGCAACCAATCACAGAAGCTAGAACGGCCAGTGGGTGGGGAAAGCATGGAAAGCAGTGCATATGCAATTAAGGTAATTAGCGGCCCTTGAAGTGAATGAGCGGTTGCAAGAGCAGTGTACAGCCGCGACGGAGCCTCGGTAAGTATGAAGTGCTTGTTTCAATCTTGTTTACTTTAATTTTCCTTTATTCATTTTTTATTCAACGAGTTGACGGATCTCGATCAAACACCCAGAATTCCGGGCCCAGGTCCGGCACTCGGGTAAGTTTAAAACCGCACGGATCCGGACTTAGACAGTCCGAGTCCACCCATCCCTAATCAAAACCATTATGCATAGAAATATATACCATAGACATCTCGTGACAGAATATTGTTTGACCAGAGCACTGTGAACCTTGTACTATCTGCGCCATTCCTATTAGTAAGCCCTACAAAGTTTTAAGAGGATTTTTGCATTGATCTGGTCAAGCGGCCGCAAACTACATACTTTGAGGCATAACCAGGACCCTGTAAATTTTTTAAATTAACTCTAATCTATGTTAGAAGCTTCTTTGAACTGCTGCTCAGTTTGATCTACGGTATATACTATATTCAAGCAGTGTACTGTAAGTACCGGGCTTCCCCTTTCTGAGTATGAGGTTGGGAGTACAGAACCTCAGAAAGGAAAAGTCCTGTCCATAGAATGTTAGACTATAGTGTACGGAACTTGATTAGCAACAGTTAAAAGGAGCTCCTAAAGGAGCATGAAGTAGACCTTTAAACAGTGTGGTGCAAAATAATGCAAGGCAAGGAAGCAAAATAAGGTAATGAAGTATATTAAAAAATGATATTTTTGCAGTGCCTGGAGGATAATGATATATAGTAAGGGTAGTTTAATGATGTACAAACCTACAGTAACACCTTGTACAGAATTATTAGGCAAGTTGTATTTTAGGTGATTTTTTTATTATTGATCAACAACTATGTTCTCAATCAACCCAAAAGACTCATAAATATCAAGGCTTAATATTTTTGGAAGTTGGAGTGGGTTTTGTGGGGTTTTTTTAGATTTGGCTATCTTAGGAGGATATCTGTTTGTGCAGGTAACTATTACTGTGCAGAATTATTAGGCAACTTAATAAAAAACAAATATATTCCCATCTCACTTGTTTATTTTCACCAGGTAAACCAATATAACTGTACAAAATTTAGAAATTAACATTTCTGTCATGCAAAAACAAAACCCTAAAAAATTAGTGACCAATATAGCCACCTTTCTTCATGATTAGACTCAACAGCCTACCATCCATAGACTGGCAGTTGCTTGATGTATTTACAATCAACATTGCGTGCAGCAGCCACCACAGCCTCCCAGACACTTTTCCGAGAGGTGTACTGTTTTCCCTCCCTCTAGATTTCCCATTTTATGAGGGACCACAGGTTCTCTATGGGGTTCAGATCAGGTGAACAAGGGGGCCATGTCATTATTTTTTCATCTTTTAGACCTTTACTGGCCAGCCACGCTGTGGAGTAGTTGGATGCATGTGATGGAGCATTGTCCTGCATGAAAATCATGTTTTTCTTGAACGATACTGACTTCTTCCTGTATCACTGCTTGAAGAAGTTGTCTTCCAGAAACTGGCAGTAGGTCTGGGAGTTAACCTTCACTCCATCCTCAACCTGAAAAGGTCCCACAAGTTTATCTTTGATTATACCAGCCCATACCAGTAACCCACCTCTACCTTGCTGGCGTCTGAGTTGGAGTGGAGCTCTCTGCCCTTTACTGATCCAGCCTCTGGTCCATCCATCTGGCCATTCAAGAGTCACTCTCATTTCATCAGTCCATACAACTTTTGAAAAATCAGTCTTAAGATATTTCTTGGCCCAGTCTTGACGTTTTATCTTATGTTTCTTGTTCAAAGGTGATCGTTTTTCAGCCTTCCTTAACTTGGCCATGTCTCTGAGTATGGCACACCTTGTGCTTTTTGATACTTCAGTAACGTTGCAACTCTGAAATATGGCCAAAGTGGTGGCAAATGGCATCTTGGCAGCTTCACGCTTGATTTTCCACAATTCATGGGCAGTTATTTTGCGCCTTTTTTGCCCAACACGCTTCTTGCGACCCTGTTGGCTATTTGCCATAAAACGCTTGATTGTTCGGTGATCACGCTTCAAAAGTTTGGCAATTTTAAGACTGTTGCATTCCACTGCAAGACATCACACAATTTTGGACTTTTCAGAGCCTGTCAAATTTCTCTTCTGACCCATTTTGCTAAAGGAAAGGAAGTTGCCTAATAACTAAGTACACCTTATATAGGGTGTTGATGTCATTATTAGAGATGAGCCACCCCCTAGCGTTCGAGTTCGGTTCGTCAAACGGTGGGCAAGTTTGACGAACGCTCGACAAACCCATTCGAACCCCATTGAAAACAATGGCAGGCAAACACAAACACATACAAACACATAGAAAACACCTTCTAAAGTGTCCAAAAGGTGACAAACAACTCACAAGACACCACAAACACATGGAAAAGTGACAAGGACATATACTCATGCGAAAACAAAAGAGATGGACGAGTAAAAAGAGGAGGAGACACAGATATAGGCATGTCATGCCATTCTAAAATCATGTAAAACACAGCAGGGGGACTCCAAGCAGAGTCTCCCTTTTTTCCAAAAATTGAGCCACACACGCCACTTCATAAGCCTCACTTGTGCCCCAGTTGCAAACTTGACATGTTGATTTGCATCAAGCACATTAAAAAATACGCCAGCCTTTACTCTCCCCAGGATGACACAGGGATAGCAAAGTCCTTGCTGATCCATGACTTGTTCATCTTGATGAATGTTAGTCTGTCCACATTGTCACTGGACAGACGCGTGCGCTTATCTGTCAGCACATACCCAGCAGCACTGAAGACACGTTCCGAGACAACGCTGGCAGTTGGACACGACAAGATCTCCAAGGCGTAAGTGGGGAGCTCAGGCTATTTTTCAAGATTGGAAGCCCAAAATGAGCAAGGCTCCAGTTGCACAGTCATGGCATCGATGTTCATTTGGAGATACTCCTATCTCATCCTCTCCAACCGTTGACTATGTGTCAGACTTCTTGTCTCTTGAGGCCTTGAAAGGATGGTCTAAAAAAAATTATGAAACGATTCCCTAAAATTACTGTTACCACCAGATATGGTGTTGCTGGTACAGTTTGACTGATGATGACTCCACAGTCCCATGCTTGGCAAGTTACAACTGGGAGATTCACTTTGTGCACCACTGGTGTTTGGTGGAAAAGCCGAGCTAAGATTGCATAACAGCTTCTGCTAATACTCCTGCATACGTGCGTCCCTTTCTATGGCTAGAATTATTTTGGCAAATTTTGACTTGTACCGGGGATCTAAGAGTGTGGCAACCCAGTAGTCAGCATTACTTCTAATTCGGACAATCCGAGGGTCATGTTGTAGGTAGTGCAGCAAGAAGGCACTCATGTGTCTTACGCATCCATGCGGACCAAGTCCTTGCTGTGTTAGTGGCAGCGAGGTGATAACCGTACTTCCTTCCTCTGACATCTCCCCCCAACCTCGAACAACCGAAATTTGACCAAGGTCTCCATCATCTGCTGAGTCTTCCATGCCCATTGACAGTTCGTCCTCCAATTTCTTCCTGGGCTCCTGCACCTTCCTCAACAGTTTGTCTGCTACTATGCACCCTTGTTAATCCCTCTCCCCCACCGTCCCATGCCTACCTCCTTGGTGATGCTGAACGTCTGGACCTTGTAGATCTTGGTATCCCTTCCACATATGAATCCTCCTGTACTTCCTCCCCTTCCTCTTGTCCCACCACCTGACTCCGAATACTGTTTAGAGTATGCTCCAGCATGCAAATGACTGGAATTGTCATGCTGATAATGGCATTGTCAGCGCTAAACATATTCGTCGCCATGTCGAAACTGTGCAGAAGGGTGCATAGGTCCTTGATCTGAGACCACTCCATCACTACATTATACATGTACACATACAGTTAATAAACATTGCCATAACACTTACAGGTCCCCACGACGCGTACTGCTCTCTGCCGCTTTTCCTTCCGATAATTGCTGCGTCCTCCCGGTATCCAGCACTGATGATAGGACCTATCGTGACGTCAAAGTAGCATGCGACCAGTCACGTGTCTATTATCTCATTGGCTACAGACTGGTCACATGGCTAGACATCATGCTACGTCCTGTCAGTGCATTTCTCCGGTAAGCGGTGTTCGTTTGAGCATGTCCTTTTACCAGCGAGATGCTCTGGCACATGGTCGGCTTCCCCATTCATGCATGTCGGCGCTCTTTACAGAGTTAGCCCACATGCAAGGACTGGCTGCCACAGCCGATGAATAGCGACACCGGAAATCATGTGATCGGAGCACCATTGCTATGGTAACCCACCGGTCAGCGGTGACATCACCGCTTACAGCCCGTAGCCTCTGCTCACTCACTGAGTGATTAGACTGCATGGGGCAGCAGCGTTCTTCCTCCCATGCAGTGCTGTCTGATGTAGCAGAGCTGCATGGGTTGGAGGAGAAAGAAGACAGAAGACCAGGATCGTGGCGGGCTGACAGGGAGTAATAAACATGGAGTCTCTTAAGTGTGTCTGTGTATTTATTTCTATTAAAGATTTTTTTCTCTGTGGGGTGTCTTTTATTTTAACCCTTTATTGGAGATTCTTAATGGTCGGGTCAAACTTGCCTGAGATTAGGAATCTCTGGCTTAATACTAGCTAGTAAAACAAAGCTAGTATTAACTCATTATTACCCAGCAAGCCACCCGGCTTCAGGGCTGCTGGAAGAGTTGGATACAGCGCCAGATGATGGCCCTTCTATGAAAGCGTCATTTTCTGGGGCGGCTGCGGACTACAATTCGCAGCAGAGGGGCCCAGAAAGCTCGGGCTAACCTGTGCTGCGGATTCCAATCCCCAGCTGCCTAGTTGTACCTGGCTGGACACAAAAATGGGGCGAAGCCTACGTCGTTTTTTTTTTAATTATTTCATGAAATTCATGAAATGATTAAAAAAAGGGCCTTCCTATATTTTTAGCTCCCAGCTGGGTACAAATAGGCAGCTGGGGGTTGGGGGCAGCCATACCTGCCTGCTGTACCTGGCTATCATACAAAAATATGGCGAAGCCCACGTCATTTTTTTTTTTTAGTTTTTTTGGCAAAAAAAAATAAAAAATGCTTCTCTGAATTTTCCATTGCCAGTGAAGGCAACACCAAGCAGTGGGGGTTAGCAGCCAGTAGCTGCTTGGTTTACCCTTAGCTAGCAATACAAAAAATGCAGCGGGAGCCCATATATAATTTTTTTATAATTATTTATTTAAATAATTAAAAAAAAAATGAGCTTCCTTGTATTTTGATTGCCTGACTTCACAGTACTGTAAAAATAAATCATTAAAAAAAATTATGTAGTGCTCCGCGGTATTTTAGATTCATAGCGCAGATAAAGCAGATAGCTACGGGTTGCCACCCCCATCTGCCTGGTGTTACCTTGGCTGGCAATCAAAATACAGGGGAGCCGATTATTTTTTTTTTATTTAAAAAAAATAGTTAAAAAAAAAAAATGACGTGGGGTCCCTCCATTTTTGATAGCCAGCTAGTGTAAAGCAGATGGCTGTAGCCTGAAAACCACAGCTGGCAGCTTAACCGTGGTTGGTGATCCAATGTGGAGGTCACCCCAGGCTCTTTTTTATAATTATTTTATAAATAATAATAATTACAAAAAAAAAGTAGAGCCCCCCCCCAAATTGGATCACCAGCCAAGGTAAAGCGGACAGCTGTGGTCTGATATTCTCAGGGTGGGAAGGTTATTGGCCCTTCACAGCCTAAAAATAGCAGGCCTCAGGCGCCCCAGAAGTGGCGCATCCACTAGATGCGCCAATCCTGGCGCTTCACCCCAGCTCATCCCGTGCCCTGGTGTAGTGGCAAACAGGGTAATAAATGGGGTTGATACTAGCTGTAAGGTCACCTGACATCAAGCCCAGCAGTTAGTGATATCATGGCGTCTATCAGATACCCGACATCACAAACTGTCAGTACTAACAAAAAAAATAGACAAAAAAAAATTATTTGAAAAAACACTCCCCAAAACATTCCCTCTTTCACCAATTTATTGTAAGGAAAAAATAAATAAGCGGATCCCACGACGACTCTGGACCGTCTAGAATATGGGGGGGACACGCTCAGGGGACGTATCTCCCATTTTCTAGGAGTGCAGACCCTCCATGTGAGGAGTGTGGGTGCAATGAATCTGTTGCTACCAAAGCTGCAATGCCCTGCTCATGAGGTAAGGCATGCCTAATCAGGAGAACTATTCTACATTTCCAAATATTGGTATTTGCTGATATTATTGCTATTCCACCTACTATATATTGGGGATAGGATCTTGGAGATGGAATACCCCTTTAAGTCCAGTTATCCAGCTGAATGAATACTAAACAACAGAGCTCGCTATTTAGATGTATTTTCTTGTGACGTATAACGGACTGTCATGTTTGGTAGTCATTTAGCAGGGCAACTATAAAATCAAATACCTCCATTTGGAAATGTAATATAGCTCTCCTGATCAACTATGTTCCTTACCCCATGAGCAGGGCATTGCAGTAGCTTACAGATGCATGGTTACCACCATTCACTGTGTCTGAACACAGGAAGCTGAGCTGACAGCCGCTCTGTGCATGCGGCAGCATCTATTGTAAAGGAGGGGGCCACGGGGGCTCAACGCTCCACAGCTACTGTGTGACACCGGGGAACACCGGTGGGGTTATAGGGGGTGACCTGGCAGGGCCTGGGGAGGAGTTTTCTGTCGCATGTGTCATGGCACATGCGACAGAAATCAGAGGAGTAGGGTGAATGCGGCCGGCGCGCTGCTGTGCACGCGGCCATCTTGGATTTCCAGGAGGGGGTCGGGGGGGCACTTTTGTGACACCGGGGGACCGGAGGGGACCGAGGAGGAGATTTATCTCCCATCTGACATGTTTGTTCATGCCAGATGGGAGATAAATAATTTTTTACCTGCGCTGTCATTTACTGTAACGTGATCATCGGTAAACGGTGTATACCGGTAATCACGTGAGTGGGGACCGGAAAAACCGGCCTGAATCATGATCTCCAGGGTCTCAGCTACCTCCTGAAACCCCGGAGATTTTCTGACGCTGGGGGGAGCTATTCACTTATTTCTGCCTGCTGTTTATAAACGGCAGATCAGAATAAGGCTACATTCACACGACCGATCCGTTTTTGTGGTCTGCAAACAATGGTCCATTTTTTTCACGGAGGCATCCGTGTGGCATCCGTTTCCGTAGACGGTCTGTTTGTCATCCGTGTGCCTTCCGTTTTTTTCCGTACCGCAAAAAAACTAAAGGAGGGAAAATACATAAATTTACCCAGGATCCATAGCTTCAACCTACATGAGGCGGTCACATGTTCACTCCAGTGCCATTTTCTACTGCTTTTCACAGCGCAGAGCGCTCTGGTGATTTTCTTGTGCTTGTACACTTCATATCAGTCTTTTCTGTCATTATAATGGCAGAAAGACACATAATGTCCCACTCTCCTGAATTTTGTAATTTTGCACCCTTTGGTGCCTTTCATGTGGCACTAAGGGGTGCTTAGCCTTGTATTTAGCGAAAAAAAAAATAAATTAAAAAAAAAATGACGTTGAGTTCCCCCTATTTTTGATAGCCAGCTAGATTAAAGCAGACGGCTGCAGCCTGCTGACCACAGCTGGCAGCTTCACCTTGGCTGGTAATCCAAAACTGAGGGCACCCCACGCTGTTATTTTAAATTAAATAAATAATTAAAAAAAAAAACACGTGAGTGTCCCCCCAAATTGTATCACCAGCCAAGGTAAAGCGGACAGCTGGGGTCTGATATTCTCAGACTAGGGAGGTCCATGGTTATTGGACTCTCTCCAGCCTAAAAATATTTGGCCGCAGCCGACCCAGAAGTTGCGCATCCATTAGATGCGCCAATCCTGGTCCTTCGCTCCAGCTCATCCCGTTGCCCTGGTGCGGTGGGAAACGGGGTAATATGTGGGGTTAATACCAGATGTGTAGTGTCACCTGGGATCAAGCCCTGGGGTTCGTGATGTCAGGCGTCTATCAGATACCCGACATCACCAACCCAGTCAGTAATAAAAAAAATAGACGATAAACACATTTTTATTTGAAAAAACACTCCCCAAAACATTCCCTCTTTCACCAATTTATTAGAAAGAAAAACAAATCCAGGTCTGGTGTAATCCAAAAAGGGGGTCCCATGATGATCCATACCATAGTCAATGTCCCAGTCAATGAAGAACAGAATGTTCCATATTGGCTGGGAGAGCAATGCAGTGACCTGAGCTAACATCAATAGGTCAGCCCAGGTCACTGCAGGGCATGAGGAGTGCTGCTGTCAGGAGGTTAGCGAGGTACATTACCTGCGGTGATCGCTGCACTCCTGATAGCAGAGCTGTCACTGAGTTTAATGACCGCCGCATTCACAAACCAAGTATCGCGGGAGCCTGTGACATCTCCGCTAGTGACAGTCTCGGGTCGGCAGCGAGAGGAGATGTGACAAGCGGCGACCATGGAGGACAGTGACAGCGTTGACATCAGGAGGGCAGGACTTCATCACCGCAGGTAAGGAACTTTACTAATCTCCTGATGGCAGCGCTTGTTATCCCCGCGGCTGCTATCACTGCAGTGTGGGCAGCTGCGGACACCGTACAGTGCGGGCAGCTGCAGACACACTACAGTGCGGGCATATGCTAACACTCCAGTGTGGGCAGCTGCGGACACCGTACAGTGCAGGCAGCTGCAGACACTGCTGAGCGGGCAGCTGCGGACACACTACAGTGCGAGAATATGCTAACACTGCAGTGTGGGCAGCTGCGCACACCATACAGTGTGGGCAGCTGCGGACACTGCTGAGCGGGCAGCCGCGGGGCTGGGGCTGGAGCAGGACACAGACTGCAGCGGCATCCGAAAGAAGTCACACGGAGGTGCTTCTGTGTGACTTTCGGGGATTTTAGCACACGAAGCCAGGGTACACATCGGGTTACTAAGCAAAGCGCTTTGATTGGAACCCGATATTTACACTGGTTACCAGCTTACCGCAGGCTGCCAACGATGGCTTCCTGCACACGAAGCTGTGAAAAGCCACACTTTTGGTGATCGAACCATTCTCGAACGTAACTCAAACTGCCGAACGTTTAGCAAATCATTCGAGTTCGTCGAACGACTCGAACACCCCCCAAAATCACACGAACATGAAATTGGCGAACCTCGAACCTCGAACATCACTCATCTCTAGCTGCAACATGTGGAGAGTCGAATTCCAGCGTGTCGACAAATCGCATTTCAGGCGGTGAACCAGCAGGCCGAAAGACTTCTGGAGCGATGCAAGTTGTTCAGCTGCGCCGTTTGAACTGCGGAAGGGAGCAGAGAGTGACTGTGCCCTGTACAGAAACCCATCTAAGCCGGGATAGTGGGTTAAAAATTGCTGGACAACAAGGTTTAACACGTGAGCCATACAAGGGACGTGTGTCAGCTTGTCCCGTTGTAGGGCCGCACCCAGGTTTGCAGCATTGTCGCACACGGCCTTCCCTGGCTGCAGGTTGAGTGGAAACAACCATTGCTGAAACTCTGTCTCCAGAGCTGACCACAACTGGGCAGCTGTGTGACTCTTATTTCCCAGACATTTCAAAGTAAAGACCGTCTGATGCCAGCGTACTAAGGAGGTGTGCGGGAATCCTTGTGTGCAGTTACAACGCGGGTAGCCTGACCAGACAGGCTTTGGTCGGAGGTGGAGGACCCAGATGAGGTTGAGGAGGCAGAAGCAGTGGAGTAACTTCGACATACAGAGGATTGACGCACAACTCGTGTGGACGGCAAGACTTGAACAGCAGACATTTCTCCATCTCTCACCATAGTTACCCAGTGCCCAGTCAGCGACATGTAACGCTCCTGTCCATGCTTACTGGTCCAAGTATCTGTGGTGAAATGCAACCTGTCACACACGGAGTTTCTCAAGGAAGCGGTGATGTTGTGTGCAACATGCTGGTGTAGCGCAGGCACGCCTTTCTTGGAGAAGTAGTGGCGACTGGGCATCTGGTACTGGGACAGAGCGACGGACAAAAGGTTTAGAAAATCCTCTGTCTCCACCAGGCGGAAAGGCAGCATTTCTGTAGCCAACAGCTTGCAGAGGGTGAAATTCAACCTCTTAGCTTTGTCATAGCTAGGAGGAAATGGTCTTTTATTTGTCCACATCTGAGGGACCAAGATCTGGCTGCTGTGCGGAGACGGCGTTGAGTAAGGTGTCCCTGGAAAACTCCTGGTCTGTGAGGAAAGTGCAGGTGGAGACATGATGTTGCCTTCTTCCAAAGTTGGTTCTCTCGATGTCTGAGAGAGCTCTACACCAGCAACTGTTTCTCCTTCCAAAACAACTGACGACCTGCCAATCACACTGCCTGTTGTGGTTAAAGAGGTGGAAGGTCTGCATCGCAAAGCATGTGTGACAGCTGTCCCCACAGTCATAGAGGATGAAGAGCGTGCGGATGCACTTGGAGGGTCAGACGGTGGTTGGCCCGCTCCGCTAGGCCGCATTGTAGCACAGTGAGCTTCTCACTGAGACTTATGCTTGTTATTCATGTGACAGTTCATGGACGAAGTAGTCAAACTAGTGAGTTTTTGGCCTCTACTTACAGATTGGCAACAAATCTTACAGATGTCATGAGTTGGGAGATATTTTGAGATGTCAAAAAAGGACCAGGCCAGGCGAGTATTAGAGCCCATGTGACCTGCAGAGCCACTATGACGTGTGCTCAGAGGCAGAGTTGTGGCTGAGGATGCAGTTGTTGACGTGCTTCCAGTACTCCGTCTGTGTCCAGAAAGGCGCACGCTAACCTCGACGTCAGTCGCATCCTCCTCCGCCGCCTCTCGAATGCCTGACTGTGGGTTGACAGTAAGTGGGATCTGCAACCTCATCATCAACCTGTGTGTTTGCTCTCCCCTTGTTTTCAGACCTAACCTCTTCCTGCCCTGACTGAATAGTTAAGTTTTCTTTCCAATCAGGTATCTGAGTCTCATCGTCATCATTATGTTCCTCATTGTCTCCACCAAGAGGACTTACAGTTTGTTTGGGAATGAGGGTCTACATTATGCTCAGAAACGTGGTCATCAGGGCCTGAATCTGACTCACAAATCTTCTGGGCATCACTGCAGATCATTTCCTGGTCTGTACCCACTGTAGCTTTGGAGCAGATCTCTGATTCCCAGGCTAAAGTGTGACTGAACAGCTCTGCAGACTCACCCATCTCTGTTACACCATACTCTGCAGGGTTGGTGGAGACTTGAGAGCTGGTAGAAAGCAGGTGCGATTGGGGTGACAACTCAGAGGACTGGATTTTTTTGTATGTTGAAGTTGAGGTGGAGGAGAGGCCACTTGTTGGAGCACTTGAGATCCATTCAAGCATGTTCTTTTTTTATGCATCATCTACCTTTGTTAGAGTTGTTCGGTTCCGTAAAAAAGGGATCACATCAGATTGTCCACGGAAAGTAGTAGATATCTTACTTTTGCAGGAAGATGGCCTTTCTTCAGCAGATGTTACTGTAGCTTTACCACCTACCCCACGGACAAAAACTTTTTTTCCCTTTCCAACACGCCTGTTCCCCTTTCCACCAGCATCTGTCCATTTGCCACTCATTTTGTTTGTGACCAAATTTGACACTTAAAATATCGTAGCAAAAATGGAGAGGTGGTGTAGATTGCAGAGGTGGTCTAGCTTTATTGACAGCTGAAGAACCAACGCTGACTATCCTAGACAATTTTACTATGCACCTAAAAGTGTCAGAACTTTTTGCAATTAAAAATGTGTAGCAAAAATGGACAGGTGTGTAGAATGCAGAGGTGGTGTAGCTTGCTTGGCAGCAGAGAAACACTTAAGCGGCTTTTACACACTGTGACATCGCTAGCCGATGCTAGCGATGCCGAGCGCGATAGCACCCGCCCCGTCATACGCCAGATATGTGGTGCTCGCTGCCATAGCGAACATTATCGCTACGGCAGCGTCACACAAACTTTCTAAGGGGGCGGTACGTTCAGCGTCACAGCGACGTCCCAGCAGCGTCACTGAACCGCCGCCCAAAAAAAAAGGAAAGGCGGAGATGAGTGACCAGAACATGCCGCCCACCTCCTTCGGTCCTCCTTTTCCGGTGGAGGCAGGTAAGGAGATGTTTGTCGCTTCTGCGGTGTCACACACAGCGATGTGTGCTGCCGCAGGAACGACAAACAACATCGTACCTGTCGCTGCAGCGATATTATGGAAATGAGCGACGTGACACGAGCAACGAGTTTTGACGTTTTTGTGCTCGTTGATCGTTGCTCATTTGTGTAACACACTGCGATGTCGGTAACGGCGCCGGATGTGCGTCACTAACGACGTGACCCCGACGATATCTCGTTGCCGATGTCGCAACGTGTTAAGCCCGCTTAATTTTGTATCTCAGACAATTTTACTATGCTCTAAAAGTGTCAGCACTAGAGATGAGCGAACCGGCCGTGGTTCGGCTCGGGTTCGGTTCACCGAACGGAGGTCTCGTTTGAGTTCGGATCGGCGAACCGGTTCAGCGAACTGCTCAAATCGCATAGGAAACAATGGGAGGCAATCACAAACACATAAAAACACCTAGAAAACAACCTCAAAGGTGTCCAAAAGGTGACAAACAACTCACAACACAACACAAACACATGGAAAAGTGACAAGAACAAATTCTCATGCGAAAACAAAACAGCGTTACAAGGAAAAGAGGATGAGACACAGATATAGGCATGGCATGCCCTTCTAAAATCATGTAAAACACCGCAAGGTGACTCCAAGCGAAGTCTCCCTTTTTTCCAAGAAATTGGGCCTCACAGACACCCACCCCTTCAGTGGCAGCACTTGTGCCCCAGTTGTACACTTCACAGGTAGATTTTCATCAAGCACATTGAAAAATACGCCATAATTAACCGTCCCCAGGATGACACCGGGGTAGGTAGCAAAGTCTTTCCTGATCCCAGCTCTGTTCATCTTGTATTATTTTTAAAAACACTGTAAGAAAGGGTTACTCCAAGCGGAGTCTCCCTTTTTCCAAAAATTGGGCCACACACACACACACCCCTTCAGTGGCAGCACTTGTGCCCCAGTTGTACACTTCACAGGTAGATTTGCATCAAGCACATTCAAAAATACGCCATACTTAACCGTCCCCAGGATGACACCGGGGTAGGTAGCAAAGTCTTTGCTGAACCATGAATTGTTCATCTTGGATCATTTTTAAAAACACTGTAAGCAAGGGTTACTCCAAACGGAGTCTCCCTTTTTTCCAAAAATTGGGCCACACACACACACACCCCTTCAGTGGCAGCACTTGTGCCCCAGTTGTACACTTCACAGGTAGATTTGCATCAAGAACATTCAAAATTACGCCATACTTAACCGTCCCCAGGATGACACCAGGGTAGGTAGCAAAGTCTTTGCTGAACCATGAATTGTTCATCTTGGCTTCTTTTAAAAAACACAGCAAGCAAGGGTTACTCCTAACGGAGTCTCCCTTTTTTCCAAAAATTGGGCCACACACACACCCACCCCTTTAGTGGCAGCACTTGTGCCCCAGTTGTACACTTCACAGGTAGATTTGCATAAAGAACATTCAAAATTACGCCATCCTTAACCGTTCCCAGGGTGACCCCGGGGTAGGTAGCAAAGTCTTTCCTGATCCCAGCTCTGTTCATCTTGGATCATTTTTAAAAACACTGTAAGCAATGGTTACTCCAAGCGACGTCTCCCTTTTTTCCAAAAATTGGGCCACACACCCACCCCTTCAGTGGCAGCACTTGTGCCCTAGTTGTACACTTCACAGGTAGATTTGCATCAAGAACATTCAAAATTACGCCATCCTTAACCATTCCCAGGATGACCCTGGGGTAGGTAGCAAAGTCTTTCCTGATCCCAGCTCTGTTCATCTTGGGTCATTTTTAAAAACACTGTAAGCAAGGGTTACTCCAAGCGGAGTCTCCCTTTTTTTCCAAAAATTGGGCCACACACACACCCACCCCTTCAGTGGCAGCACTTTTGCCCCAGTTGTACACTTCACAGCTAGATTTGCATCAAGCACATTCAAAAATACGCCATACCTAACCATCCCCAGGATGACACCAGGGTAGGTAGCAAAGTCTTTGCTGAACCATGAATTGTTCATCTTGGCTCCTTTTAAAAAACAGAGCAAGCAAGGGTTACTCTAAGCGGAGTCTCCCTTTTTTCAAAAAAATTGGGCCACACAGACACCCACCCCTTCAGTAGCAGCACTTGTGCCCCAGTTCTACACTTCACAGCTAGATTTGCATCAAGCACATTCAAAAATATGCCATCCTTAACCGTCCCCAGGATGACACCAGGGTAGGTAGCAATGTCTTTGCTGAACCATGAATTGTTCATCTTGGCTCCTTTTAAAAAACACAGCAAGCAAGGGTTACTCCAAGCGGAGTATCCCTTTTTTCAAAAAATTGGGCCACACAGACACCCACTCCTTCAGTGGCAGCACTTGTGCCCCAGTTGTAAACTTCACAGCTAGGTTTGCATCAAGCACATTCAAAAATACGCCATCCTTAGCCATCCCCAGGATGACACCAGGGTAGGTAGCAATGTCTTTGCTGAACCATGAATTGTTCATCTTGGCTCCTTTTAAAAAACACAGCAAGCAAGGGTTACTCCAAGCGGAGTATCCCTTTTTTCCAAAAACTGGGCCACACACACACCCACCCCTTTAGTGGCAGCCCTTGTGCCCCAGTTCTCAACTTCACAGGTAGATTTGCATCAAGCACATTCAAAAATACGCCATACTTTGCCATCCCCAGGATGACACCAGGGTAGGTAGCAAAGTCTTTGCTGAACCATGAATTGTTCATCTTGGCTCCTTTTAAAAAACACAGCAAGCAAGGGTTACTCCAAGCGGAGTCTCCCTTTTTTCCAAAAATTGGGCCACACACACACCCACCCCTTCAGTGGCAGCACTTGTGCCCCAGTTGCAAACAGGATGTTTTGATTTGCATCAAGCATATTCCAAATCCACAAGCATTTTCTCTCCCCAGGATGACACAGGGGTAGTAAATTCCTTGTGGATCCATGATTTGTTCATTTTGATGAACGTTAGTCTGTCCACATTGTCACTGGACAGACGCGTGCGCTTATCTGTCAGCACACACCCAGCAGCACTGAAGACACGTTCAGAGACAACGCTGGCAGCTGGACACGACAAAATCTCCAAGGCGTAAGTGGAGACCTCTGGCCATTTTTCAAGATTTGAAGCCCAAAATGAGCAAGGCTCCATTTGCAAAGTCATGGCATCGATGTTCATTTGGAGATACTCCTGTATCATCCTCTCCAGCCATTGACTATGTGTCAGACTTGTTGTCTCTAGTGGCCTTGCAAAGGATGGTCTAAAAACATTATGAAAAGATTCAATAAAATTGCTGTTACCAGCACTACATACGGTGCTGCTGGTACGGGTAGACTGTTGAAGATGACGAGACCGTCCCAAGTTTGTCATGTTACAACTGGGAGATTCACTCCCTGCACCACGGTTGCTTGGTGGAAAAGCCGAGCTAATATCGAGTAACAACTTTTGCTGATACTCCTGCATACGTGTGTCCCTTTCTATGTCTGGAATTATGTCACAAAATCTGGACTTGTACCGGGGATCTAATAGTGTGGCAAGCCAGTAGTCATCATCACTTCTAATTTTGACAATACAAGGGTCATGTTGGAGGTAGTGCAGCAAGAAGGCGCTCATGTGTCTTGCGCAGCCATGCGGACCAAATCCACACTGTGTTTGTGGCATAGAGGTGCTAACCGTTCTTTCTTCCTCTGACATCTCCCCCCAACCTCTTTCAACTGAAATTTGACCAAGGTCTCCCTCATCCGCTGAGTCTTCCATGTCCATGGACAGTTCGTCCTCCATTTCTTCATGTTCTCCTGCACCTTCCTCAACATTTCGCCTGCTACCATGCGCCCTTGTTGATCCCTGTCCCCCATGGTCCCATGCCTGCCGCGTTGGTGATGATGAACGTCTGGACCTTGGTGATGTTGTTGTCTCTTGCGCATATGAATACTCCATTAGTTCCTTCCCTTCCTGTTGTCCCACCCCCTGACTCCGAATAGTATTTAGCGTGTGCTCCAGCATGTAAATGACTGGAATTGTCATGCTGATAATGGCATTGTCAGCGCTAAACATATTCGTCGCCATGTCGAAACTGTGCAGAAGGGTGCATAGGTCCTTGATCTGAGACCACTACATCATCAGGGTGATCTGCCCCACCTCTGCATCTCGTTGGCCCAGGCTATACGTCATGACGTATTGCACCAGGGCTCGACGGTGCTGCCACAGTCGCTGTAACATGTGGAGAGTCGAATTCCAGCATGTCGGCACATCGCATTTCAGGCGATGAACCAGCAGTCCGAAAGACTTCTGGAGCGATGCAAGTCGCTCAGCTGCGGTGGTTGAACGGCGGAAGTGAGCAGACAGTTTTCGTGCCCTGTTCAGAAGGCCATCTAGGTCGGGATAGTGTGTTAAAAATTGATGGACAACAAGGTTCAACACGTGAGCCATACAAGGCACGTGTGTCACCTTGCCCAGGCGAAGGGCCGCACCCAGGTTTGCAGCATTGTCGGACACAGCCTTACCAGGCTGCAGGTTGAGTGGAGACAACCATTTACCAAACTCAGTCTCCAGAGCTGCCCACAACTCAGCCGCTGTGTGACTCTTATTTCCAAGACATTTCAAGCTAAAGACCGCCTGATGCCGTTGCGCTCTGCTGCCAGCATAGTAATGAGGGGTGCGTGATTCCTTCTGCGCAGTTAGAACGCTGGTGGCCTGACCAGGCAGGCTTGGGGCGGAGGTGGAGGACCCAGACGAGGTGGAGGAGGCAGAAGCAGTGGCGGAACTTGGACAGACAGAGGATTGACACACAAGTCGTGGGGACGGCATGACTTGTGCAGCAGACCCTTCACCATCTATCACCATAGTTACCCAGTGCCCAGTCAGCGACATGTAACATCCCTGTCCATGCTTACTGGTCCAAGTATCGGTGGTGAAATGCACCCGTTCACACACAGAGTTTCTCAAGGAAGCGGTGATGTTGTGTGTGACATGCTGGTGTAGCGCAGGCACACCTTTCTTAGAGAAGTAGTGGTGACTGGGCATCTGGTACTGGGGCACAGCGACAGACATAAGGTCTCTAAAATCATGTGTGTCCACCAGGCGGAAAGGCAGCATTTCGGTAGCCAAGAGCTTACAGAGGGATTAAGTCAACCTCTTAACTTTGTCATGGGTCACAGGAAATGGCCTTTTATTTGTCCACATCTGAGGGACAGAGATCTGGCTGCTGTGTGTAGACGGTGGTGAGTAGGGTGTCCTTGGAAAAATGCAGGTTTGTGAGGAAAGTGCAGGCGTAGACATGATGTTGCCTTCATCCAACGTTGGTGCTATCGATGTCTGAGAGAGCTGTAAACACGCACTTGTTTCCCCTTCCAAACCAACTGACGACCTACCAAGCAAACTGCCTATTGCGGTTACAGTGGTGGAAGTTGTGCGTGGAAAACCAGGTGTGTCAGCTGTCCCCAAAGTCCTAGAAAATGAAGAGCGCGCGGATGCACTGGAAGGGTCAGGTGGTGGATGGTCCGCTCCACTAGGCCGCATTGCAGCACGGTGAGCTTCCCACTGGGACATATGATATTTATTCATGTGACGATTCATGGAAGAAGTTGTCAAACTGCTGAGGTTTTGCCCTCTACTAACAGAATCACGACAAATTTTACATATCACATGATTTGGGCGATCTTTTGCTATGTCAAAAAAGGACCAGGCAATTCAAGGCTTAGAGGGCATGCGACCTGCTGAGCCCCTCCAACTATTGCTCAGAGGCAGAGTGGTGGCTGAGGATGCAGTTGTAGACGTGCTACCAGTACTACTCCTCTGTCCAGGAAGGCGCAAGGTAACTTCGTCATCAGTAGCATCCTCCTCCACTGCCTCTGTTGACCTCTTCGAGTGCCTGACTGTGGGTTGACAGTAGGTGGGATCTAGAACTATCTCATCAAGCATTGTGTTTGCACTCCCCTCACCCTGAGGCCGAGCCTCTTCCTGACGTGAATGAATATTTAAGTTGTCATGCCAATCTGGTATCTGCGTCTCATCGTCATCAGTATGTTCCTTGTTGTCTATAACAACAGGTGTTACAGTTTGTGAATAAGGGTCATTATTATGCTCAGAAACTTTGTCCTCACGGCCTGAATCTGAGTCACAAAGGTTCTGGGCATCACTGCAGACCATTTCCTGGTCTGTACTCACTGTAGCTTGGGAGCATACCTCTGATTCCCAGGCTATAGTGTGTCTGAACAGCTCTGCAGACTCAGCCATCTCAGTTCCACCATACTGTGCAGGGCGGCTGGAGACTTGAGAGCTGGGAGAAAGCAAGTGTGATTGGGATGACAACTCAGAGGACTGGTGTTTTTTGGATGCGGTAGTTGAGGTGGCGGAGAGGGCACTTGTTGGACCACTTGAGATCCATTCAAGAATTTTCTTTTTTTGGCCATCATCTACCTTTGTTCCAGTTGTTCGTGTCCGTAAAAAAGGGAGCATATCGGATTGTCCACGGTAAGTAATAGACATCTTACTTTTGCTGGAAGATGGTCTATCTTCAGCAGATGTTAATGGAGCTTTGCCACCTTCCCCATGGACAAACCCTTTTTTTCCTTTTCCAACACGCCTCTTCCCCTTTCCACCAGCATCTGTCATTTTGCCACTCATTTTGATTGCGACAAAATTGTGCACTTAAAATGTGGTAGTAAAAATTGAGAGGTGGTGTAGATTGCAGCAGTGGTCTAGCTTTATTGACAGCAGAATAAACAACAATAACTATCCCTGACAATGCAACTACGGCCCTTAAACTGGCAGCACAGTTTGCTATTAGAATGGCTTAGTAACAATGAGTTTCAGTGTGCAATGCAGAGGTGCCGCAAATATCTTTGCACCAGTGGGACAATAATGAAGTCCAACAGCCACTTTTAGGATGCCACTAAGTTTCCTCAGTGTTTGCTAGTATAATGGCTTAGTAAAAATGAGTTTGAGTGTGCAATTCAGTGGTTCTGCAAATAGCTTTGCCCCAGTGGGACAATAATGAAGTCCAACAGCCACTTTTAGGATGCCACTAAGTTTCCTCAGTGATTGCTAGTATAATGGCTTAGTAAAAATGAGTTTGAGTGTGCAATGCAGTGATGCTGCAAATAGCTTTGCACCAGTGGGACAATAATGAAGTCCAACAGCCACTTTTAGGATGCCACTAAGTTTCCTCAGTGTTTGCTAGTATAATGGCTTAGTAAAAAAGAGTTTGAGTGTGCAATGCAGTGGTTCTGCAAATAGCTGTGCCCCAGTGGGACAATAATGAAGTCCAACAGCCACTTTTAGGATGCCACTAAGTTTCCTCAGTGTTTGCTAGTATAATGGCTTAGTAAAAATGAGTTTGAGTGTGCAATGCAGAGGTGCCGCAAATATCTTTGCACCAGCGGGACAATAATGAAGTCCAACAGCCACTTTTAGGATGCCACTAAGTTTCCTCAGTGTTTGCTAGTATAATAGCTTAGTAAAAATGAGTTTGAGTGTGCAATGCAGAGGTGCCGCAAAAATCTTTGCACCAGTGGGACAATAATGAAGTCCAACAGCCACTTTTAGGATGCCACTAAGTTTCCTCAGTGTTTGCTAGTATAATGGCTTAGTAACAATGAGTTTCAGTGTGCAATGCAAAGGTGCCGCAAATATCTTTGCACCAGTGGGACAATAATGAAGTCCAACAGCCACTTTTAGGATGCCACTAAGTTTCCTCAGTGTTTGCTAGTATAATAGCTTAGTAAAAATGAGTTTGAGTGTGCAATGCAGTGGTGCTGCAAATAGCTTTGCACCAGAGGGACAATAATGAAGTCCAACTGCCACTTTTAGGATGCCACTAAGTTTCCTCAGTGTTTGTTAGTATAATGGCTTAGTAACAATGAGCTTTAGTGTGCAAAGGGCAGGAGGGTACAGTGGCCGGGTTGTGGGTCAGTGTAGAGGAAAGGAAGCCTCACTTTCTATCCATCCTAATGGGGAAATGCAGCATGGAAGTCCCTGAGCTTAGCTACACAGACGCTGTTATCTGTAGCTGTTAAAATCTGTTTCCATGGACCTGACTGTCACCTATGGCTCTGAGCCTGCAGTAATTAGCCCTTACAAGGGCTAAAAGAAACTTCTATCCCTATTCTGTTTAGCGCTGTGTGCAGAGCGTACACAGCAGTATCGGAGACAGGAGCTGCGCCAGCGGTGACTGACACCCAGACGCAGAAGGCAGATAATGGCGTCCTGACGGGCAGATACCCGTTTTTATAATGCAGGGACATGTGACATGGACATCCTATCACACATGCCGTTGCTTCTCTGGCTAAAAGTCCACTTAGCTTTGTGTGTGTCTGGGATTGGCTGACATGCTGGGAAAAAAAAAAAAATGGTGATCGCCATTATCCCAGCAGCAGTGATCTGAATGCACAGTCCACGCACACTATAGCTACACTAACAGCCCCCAAAATTACTCGAACTACGAACTGGAGAACCACGAACCGCGCTCAACTCTAGTCAGCACTGTTTGCAATTAAAATTGCGTAGCAAAAATGGACAGGTGTATATAATGCAGAGGTAGTGTACCTTGCTTGGCAGCAGAGGAACACTAAGTTAGTATCCCAGACAATTTTACTATGCCCTAAAAGTGTCAGCACTGTTTGCAATTAAAATTGCGTAGCAAAAATGGACAGGTGTGTAGAATGCAGAGGTGGTGTGCCTTGCTTGGCAGCAGAGGAACACAAAGGGGTACTTTGCACTCTGCGACATCGCAAGCCGATGCTGCGATGCCGAGCGCGATAGTCCCCGCCCTGTCGCAGCTGCGATATCCTTGTGATAGCTGTCGTAGCGAACATTATCGCTACGGCAGCTTCACATGGACTCACCTGCCCTGGAACGTCGCTCTGGCCGGCGACCCGCCTCCTTATTAAGGGGGTGGGTCGTACAGTGTCACTGCTACGTCACACGGCAGGCGGCCACTAGTAGCGGAGGGGCGGAGATGAGCGGGATGTAAACATCCCGCCCACCTCCTTCCTTCCGCATATCCTACGGGAGCCGTGGTGACGCCGGTAGGAGATGTTCTTCACTCCTGCGGCTTCACACACAGCGATGTGTGCTGCCGCAGGAACGAGGAAAAACATCGGACCGTCGCGTCAGCGTAATTATGGATTACGCCGACGCTACACCGATGATACGATTACGACGCTTTTGCGCTCGTGAATCGTATCATCTAGGCTTTACACACCTACAATGTCGCCTGCGATGCCGGATGTGCGTCACTTTCAATTTGACACCACCGACATTGTACCTGTGATGTCGTAGTGTGCAAAGTACCCCTAAGTTAGTATCCCAGACAATTTTACTATGCCCTTAAAAGTGTCAGCACTGTTTGCAATTATAATTGTGTAGCAAAAATGGACAGGCATGTAGAATGCAGAGGTAGTGTACCTTGCTTCTCAGCAGGGGAACACTAAGGGGTACTTTGCACGCTGCGACATCGCAGGCCGATGCTGCGATGCCGAGCGCGATAGTCCCCGCCCCCGTCGCAGCACCGGTATCCTTGTGATAGCTGCCGTAGCGAACATTATCGCTACAGCAGCTTCACATGGACTCACCTGTCCTGCGACCGTTGCTCTGGCCGGCGACCCGCCTCCTTATTAAGGGGGCGGGTCATGCGGCGTCACTGCGACGTCACACGGCAGGCGGCCAATAGGAGCGGAGGGGCAGAGATGAGCAGGATGTAAACATCCCGCCCACCTCCTTCCTTCCGCATATCGTACAGAAGCCGCAGTGACACCGGTAGGAGATGTTCCTCGCTCCTGCGGCTTCACACACAGCGATGTGTGCTGCCGCAGGAGCGAGGAACAACATCGGACTGTCGCGTCAGCGTAATTATGGATTACGCCGACGCTGCACCGATGATACGATTACGACGCTTTTGCGCTCGTTAATCATATCATCGAGCCTTTACACACTATGATGTCGCCTGCGATGCCGGAAGTGCGTCATTTTCAATTTGACCCCACCGACATCGCACCTGCGATGTCGTAGTGTGCAAAGCCTGCCTAAGTTAGTATCCCAGACAATTTTACTATGCCACTAAAAGTGTCAGCACTGTTTGCAATTAAAATTGCATAGCAAAAATGGACAGGTGTGTAGAATGTAGAGATGGTGTACCTTGCTTGGCAGCAGAGGAACACTAAGTTAGTATCCCAGACAATATTACTATGCCCCTAAAAGTGTCAGCACTTTGTGCAATTAAAATTGCAAAGCAAAAATGGGCAGGTGTGTAGAATGCAGAGGTGGTGTGCCTTGCTTGGCAGCAGACAAACACTAAGTTAGTATCCCAGACAATTTTACTATGCCCTTAAAAGTGGCAGCACTGTTTGCAATTAAAATTGTGTAGCAAAAATGGACAGGCATGTAGAATGTAGAGGTGGTGTACCTTGCTTCTCAGCAGGGGAACACTAAGTTAGTATACCAGACACTTTTACTATGCCACTAAAAGTGTCAGCACTGTTTTCAATTAAAATTGCATAGCAAAAATGGACAGGTGTGTAGAATGTAGAGATGGTGTACCTTGCTTGGCAGCAGAGGAACACTAAGTTAGTATCCCAGACAATATTACTATGCCCCTAAAAGTGTCAGCACTTTGTGCAATTAAAATTGCAAAGCAAAATGGGCAGGTGTGTAGAATGCACAGGTGCTGTAGCTAGCATGTCAGCAAAGGAAGCCTCACTTTCTATCCCTGCCAATGAAACAATGCCCCAAGGAATTGCCTGAGCTGATGTAGCCAGACGCTGTTATATAAACCCCTGCACAGCGCTGGCACAGACCTGCCTAGCAACAATGGCTATGAAGGGCTATAATGCAGCCCTGAAAAGGGCTGAAATTACAAGTAGTCCCTAATCCCTAAAGCGATCTGTAGATTGCACTGTATGTCTATAGCGCACACAGCAGCAGCAGCGGGAGCGGTGACTGTCACTCACCCGCAGCAGAGAGATAATGGCGGCAACGGGGAAAATGGCTTGGTCTTATAGGGCAAGGACATGTGAAATGCACAGCCTATGACACATGCCCTTGCTTGTCTGGCAAAAATCCACTTTGCTTTGTGTGTGTGTCTGTGATTGGCTGATAGCCTGGCCCGTCCCGCGGTTAGGAAAAAGAAAAAAAAATGGTGATTGCCATTCTTTCAGCACTCAGCAGCAGCACTGATCTAAACCCAGTCCCCCCTCGCACACTATATGCTGAATTTTGATAATATCATGATTCACAGTGACTCACACTATTGCAATGAAAAGCCAGCTAGTAACTAGCTATGCTTTTTGGTGATTGAACCGTTATGAAATGTAACTCGAACAGCCGAACCTGAAGCAAATCGTTCGAGTTCGTCGAACGACTTGAACACCGGCCAAAATCACTCGAACTTGAAATTGATTAACCGTTCGACTCGAACATCGCTCAACTCTAGTCATTATACTCTACCCCTCCTCATTACAGAGATGCACATCACCTGGTTTACTTAATTGGTAGTTGTCTCTCAAGCCTATACAGCTTGGAGTAGGACAACATGTATAAAAATTATCATGTGATCAAAATACTCATTTGCCTAATAATTCTGCATACAGTGTATATATGATTGACCAGTAGTAAAAGAAAAAAAACATATAATTCTACAGATTAATATTAGTGCTCCTATTGTCACAGGAGTGGATGAAATGTGAAATAAAATATATTTTTTAGAAAAACTATATAGCTCATTAATATAACATATCAAGTAATAGGATATTTTATCTGCTCACTAATAAGATCTATTTCTTCTTTTAAAATATTTAAGAATATTGAAGGAACATTTGATAATGTAACTATAATCAAGACTGGATGTTCCACTGCTTAGACCGCAGTGAAAATAATAGAAAAATAAGATTGTTTTTATTTCTATAGAGCCAACATATTCCACAGCTCTTTATAATTCAGAGAGAACATGTACAGACAATATCAGGCATTACAGACTAACACAATTCAACAGATACCAAGAGGTGTGATGGCCCTGCTTGTAAGCTTCCAATCTATGAGTGATCATCTACTAGCTATAAAGTATGGGAACCTGTAAAAAACTGTTTCATTTTCCTGCAGTGCCCCCATAGATGTGAAAAGTATTACACTGTCACCAGGGGCGTAACTAGGGGGGGGCTGGCGGGGCATCTTCCCCAGGCGCAAGTGTCAGGGGGGCGCAGTCAGACTGACTGATGCGGGCGGCGGTCCGACGTTTCTCCCGGCGGTAGCATATGCCGCCTCCCGGGACCGGAAGCTAGTTGTTTCTCACCCTGCTGCAGTGCGCCGGCTGTCTATGATGCATTGTTATGCAAGTGCCGGGCCACCGACACTTCCGTGTCAGGACACGTGAGCAGCGTGATCCGGTCAGCTGATCATGCTGCTGACGTCACATGGCGGCCCTGTAAAGGCGCGGTGTTGTCCCTGCCCGCCGGCACTTCCGTGTCAGGACACGTGAGCAGCGTGATCCGGTCAGCTGATCACGTTGCTGACATCACACGGCGGCCCTGTAAAGGCGCGGCGTTGTCCCTGCCCGCCGGCACTTCCGTGTCAGGACACGTGAGCAGCGTGATCGGGTCAGCTGATCACGCTGCTGACGTCACACGGCGGCCCTGTAAAGGCGCGGTGTTGTCCCTGCCCGCTGGCACTTACGTGTCAGGACACATGAGCAGCGTGATCCGGTCAGCTGGTCACGCTGCTGACGTCACACGGCGGCCCTGCAAAGGCGCGACGTTGGTTCAAAGTGCTCCAGTGGAGCTGAAGATTTAGTGTAAGTGAGTGGGGGATGGGGGCAGGCTCAGTTTGTGTGCAGTATGGATAGTGGAGGGATGGATTTAAGGATACGATATGAGAAGCAAGGAAATGATGAAGGATTATGTATGGGGAGAGAAATGATGAGGGATTATGTATGGGGAGAGGGAAGAGGAGGGGTGATTTATGGGGAGAGAAATGATGAGGGATTATGTATGGGGAGAGAATTGATGAGGGATTATGTATGGGGAGAGGGAAGAGGAGGGGTGATGTATGGGGAGAGGGAAGATGCGGGGGGATGTATGGGGAGAGGGAAGATGTGGGGGGATGTATGGGGAAAGGGAAGATGCGTGGGGATGTATGGGGAGAGGGAAGATGCAGGGGGATGTATGGGGAGAGGGAAGATGTGGGGGCATGTATGGGCAGAGGGACGATGCGGGGGGATGTATGGGGAGAGGCAGGATGCGGGGGGATGCATGGGGAGAGGCAGGATGCGGGGGGATGTATGAATTATAAAATATAATATGTATTAAGTTGAAGTATTATAATTATTCTGCTATTTTAGGGGCATCGTGATGGGATGTGCTGCAGAAGACCGGAGAAGATGGAAATCTGCAGAGATGAGATGTGAATGTGAAAAGTCATCATGGAGTCAGGACAAGGTGAATAGAAAGAAACGACTCAGAGACAACATCATCTATAAGGTACCTGAATGTAAATGTTTATTTGTGATACTATGTCCCATCAATAGGCCTGGGTCCCACTTGCGCATTGCTTCTGATGTGAGCGCAATGGGACCCCCACTGATCAGCTGTTCTGGATGCAGGTGGCGGAAATGCTTATTTCTGGATCTGCTCCATCCTCTGATGGTGTCCGCGGCCGGGTACTGCACGTCCACCTCATTGATTTTAATAGGAACCTGCTGCCACTATCTGAAGACGGAGCAGATCCAGAACTGAGCACTTCCGGCCACCTGCCACCACCGGCACGGTACCTAGAACAGGCGATTGGCGGGGGTGCCAGATGCCGGATCACGACCAATCAGACATTGGGGATCTATCCTAAGGAAAGGCCTTCAGTGTTAAAAGTAGTGGACAATCTCTTTAATAAAGTCTTGTGCCGTCTGACAAGTTAAGGGTTACTATGTTTATATTTATGTTGTTAAGAGCATTAAAGGGGTTGTCCAAGTTTGTGATGAGCCTGCAGTCACTCTGTGTGTCACTATGTGACTGCAGACTTCTGAATTCTCATAGTGCGCACACTGCCCGCTGTCAGGATTCTCTGATGCCGGCAGTGACAGTGGGAGCTTACGAAGCTGCAAGTATGCGATTTACATAGATGTGGTCACGTGCTGAACAGACATGCTCAATAAAAATGAATTGACTGAGGCTGGACACATCAAACCAGAATGTGGCCAGAAGTGTACAAATCTCATACTTCTGCTCACATGATCGTCCACTCTCGTCACTGGCACCAGAGCAGAATTCAAAAGCCTGAAGTCACGAATAGATTCACTGCAGACTTTCATCTCTAATCTGGACAATCCCTTTAATTACAAAATTAAGTAGTGTAGTATCCTCAGTTCTAACAGCGTGTAATATACCCACTGTCACAATTCAGCTCTGCTCGCTGGTCACCACATGGCCACTCCACTCATATGTGATTTTCATACTTGCATGTGACAATTAGCTTTTCTTCATACGTTTCTCATTGAACATTGAGAGAATCATTAAGAGAAGCTCGTTACCACATGACTGTGTATGCAAATCATATATGAGTGACTGGTCACATGGCCACCACCCACATTGCTTGGTGGGGGGGGCGCCAAACTGAATTCTTGCCCTGGGTGCTGAAAAGCCTATATACACCTCTGACTGTCACCATTGTACCCCAAGCATGGACTTGTTGGGTCTTATGGAGGGAGATCATTTTTTGTCACAACTAATAGACCACACTCAAGAACAGGGAAGCCCACCTGTATTAAAAGTGTATTCCCCCAAAACGGATTGATTTTCCCCTCCTGACACCCCTGTTCTACCTCAATGCCTCAATGTATGCCGACAATTAGAAAAACAATAATTGGCTGTTATCATCAGCTACTTAATATTGAGTCAAGCAGCAGGCCACATGCTTAGCCATGAGTCAGTGTAAGCAATGTGGTAGTCGTGGGTGAGGCATTTACTCAGGATGCTTTGGCATTCTATAGTGAAGACATAGTCCAGGCTGCGTGTGTGGACTTTCGTAGTGTGGTTCTTATGCAGATGCAGGCCTGTTATGGTCAGGAGACCGCTGACATTCCCGTAGATATCCAATACGAGGGGCATCATCATCCCTTATCCAGAGATAGTAACAACCCAAGAACTAAGATCCACTACCCCAAAAAGTCCAGAGAGAAAACCCAGAAAAAAGACTACACGAGTGGTTGGTAACTAACAGGCAGCAACCCCCTGACTATTTAAACACAACTAGATATAGCAGTGGGGTATGTACCCACTCTACCTAGATGCCTTGTCACTGCCTAAGATACTAGCTAGCCTCAAAGATGAAGAAAGGAATCCAAACTTGCCTCAGAGCAGCCCCAAAGGGATAGTTAAAGCCCCCAACATATATTGATGATGATAAAAAAAATAAACAATACGCAGTTGGTACAACAAAAGTAAATATGCAAAAATGATGGAGAAAGGTCTTCACTGGATTCTCAGCAATGCACCTTTGTGGAGAAATAGAGCACAAAACGCATATATATATGACAAAAAAATGCAAGACCATATTCAGACAGAGAAAAAACTCCACTGTGCGTTTTTTCACTGTGAATGAACAGTCTTCACAACACTTCAAAACAAATAGAAACAGAATCAAAATAAACATTGCACATAAGAGAAAAATAAGAGAAAAATTCATGAAAACTGTTCAGTCACAGGCTAGAAAACAAAGTACATATCCAAGGCTCCAGAGGCGAGTTTAGGATGACTAGGAAAAAGGCAAAAATTTTATCCACAGAAGCAAACAAACTGTAGCAGGTCTCCAAGAGAAAAAGACAAGCTGGAGCGCACTGGAGAAGAGTCCGATGAGTCACAGGCACACAGCCGACATTACAGGAGGACCTGGTGTTCAAGACATGTTCACTGGAGAAAAACTAACACAGGAAACGATATCATTGGCGTCAGCTTGAGGTAGGATCTCTTCCTTTATACACCAAGGGCTGGACATGATTGGCCCATTGGGATTAGAGCCAAGCCCTGCACCTGTCTCACTGACAGGCTCAGAACCTGATGCACTTCCAGCACTGGCCACTAGAGAGAGCCCATAAACATCCTCAGAAATAATTTTAACTCTTTCACAACCGACAATGGCCAACCAACATAAACATCATCCATAACACCACCTCCCTGAGGAGGGGTCACCAAACCCTCACCAAGGACACAAGGCTACTCAGGATGGACATGATGGAAGGCACAAATCAATCTGTCAGCATGAATGTCAGAAGCGAACACCCAAGAATTGTCCCCCTGGCAGCAACTTTTTCTTTTGACCAGCTTCTGTCTATTCAGACAGGAATGCAGAATCTTCTCCACTTCATACTCCAGATTCCTTTCCACCAACACAGGATCAAGAGGCACAGCTGTCGGAACCAAAAGTTCAATATGTCTCTTCAAGAGACTTATGAAAAACATGAATCTTAAAAGTTTCAGGCAAAGCCAAATAAAAAGACACTGGATTAACAATTTCAAGAATCCTGTAAGGACCAATGAATCTTGGCTTACATTCAGTAGAAGACACTGTCATAGAAGTATTCTTAAAGGAAAGCCAAACCAAGTCCACCTACTTTAAACGGAGGACCAATAGCCCTTCAACGGTTGGCAAACCTTTGGTTTTGTCCCAGGAGAATGCCCAATCTGTCCATTAGTTAATCCCAGATTTGCTACATTCTGTTCACTACTGTGTCCACCCCGGACAGGCCGAAGCCTCAACCTGCTCGGAAGAGAACCTAGGATGAAAACCAAAATTACCAAAAAAGGAGAAGTCAAAGTAGAAAAACTAGCCCTATTATTAAGAGCAAATTCTGCCAATGGCAAAAAAGAAACCCACTGATCCTAATCCACAGATATGAAACTCAGATAAGTTTCCAATGTCTGGTTTGTTCTCCCAGTCAGACTATTGGTCTGAGGATGAACAGCAGATGAAAAAGACAACTTGATTTCCAACTTAGAGCAAAACGCTCTCCAAAATCTAGGCACAAACTGAACCCCTCTATCCAATACAATATTCTCAGGGATCCCGTGAAGATGAACCACATGCTGAAAGAATAAAGGAACCAAATCAGAAGAAGTCGGGAACTTAGGTAATGGTTACAAATCGACCATCTTAGAAAATCTATCACAGATAACCCAAATGACCATCATCCTCTGAGAAACTGGGAGATCAGAAATAAAATCCATAGATATATGAGTTCAAGGTCTCTTGGGTACCAGTAATGGTGACAACAAATCACTAGAGCGGGTACAAGAAGATTTGAACCTTGCGCAAATCTCGCAAGACTGCACAAAACCCCTGACATCCTTAGATAAAAAAGGCCACCAAAAAGACCTGCCCACCAAATCTCTGGTACCAAAAATCCCCTGATGACCATCTAAGACTGAGAAATAACCTCAGACATTAATTACTCTATTTCTCCACTGGTCAGGGACATACAATTTTCCTGTAGGACATCTTCCCGGTTTCTCATTCTGGAGCTTTTCAAGTTCTAATTTTAGATCCGGTAAAATCACAGAAAGAACCACACTATCATTCAAGATGGGAGATGGTTCACACCCATCAGGTGAATCAGCCAACAAGCTTCTTGATAGGGCATCAGCTTTAACATTCTTGATGCCCGGAAGAAAGGACACCAAAAAATTAAAGACGGTAAAAAATAAAGTCCACCTAGCCTGCCTAGGATTCAATATTTTAGTAGATTTAAGAGAGGAGAGGTCAAATTTTATGATTGGTAAGTACACTAATTTGATGTCTAGCCCCTTCCAACCAGTGTTTTCATTTTTCAAAAGCTCACTTCATGGCCAACAATTCTCGATTGCCTACATCATAATTACATTCGGATGGAGAGAATTTCTAAGAAAAGAAAGCACAAGGCTTTATTTTAGCAGTCACAGAGTCTCTCTGATACAACACCCCTTGCTCCAATCAGATTGCCTCAAGACTGGAGAAGAGGTAAACTTCTCCTTCAGCTCTTGAAAAGCTTTAATGACCTCAGGAGTCCAATTCTTAACATCCAACAACATTTTTTCTTAGTCAAATTAGTCAAAGTCTTAATGATAATGGAGAAATTCTCTATAAATTTTCTATAGACATTAGAAAAACCCAAGAATTTTTGAAGGGACTTCAAAGATGTGGGCAGAACCCAGTCATGGATAGCCTGAACATTGACCAGATCCATACCAATTGAGGACAGGGACAAAATATATCTCAAAAATGAAATGGTTTTACGCCAAAGAGATATTTAGACCCCTTTAACATACAACACATTATCCCTGAGTAGCTGAAAGACAGTACTAACATGTCTGACATGAGACACCCAATCATTAGAAAAGATCAAAATATCCAAATATACCACTAGAAATTTACCAATAAACTCTCTCAAGATATCATTCATGAATGACTGGAAGATGGAGGGGGCATTAGTGAGCCCAAAAGGCATCACTAGGTACTCAAAATGCCCCTCTGGGGTGTTAAAAGCCTTCTTCCATTCATCACCTTCCTTAATTCAGATAAGATTATACGCCTCCTTAAGGTCAAGTTTTGTAAACCATTTGGCACCCTTTACTCTGGAGAACAAGTCTGACATCAGACGCAATGGATACTGATATTTAACAGTGATTTTATTAAGTAACCGATAGTCAATGCAAGATCTTAAAGAGCCATCTTTTTTGGCAACAAAGAAAAAACCCGCACCCAGGGGCAAAGACGAAGGTCTAATATGACCTTTTTCTAGTGACTCTTTAATGTAATTCTGCATTGCCTCATGTTCAGGTACCAACAAATTGAAAATCCTTCTTTTAGGAAATTTGGAGCCAGGCAATAATTCAATCACACAATTATAATCCCTATGGGGAGGTAAAAATGCAGATTTAGTCTTATTATACACGTCAGTGAAGTCAGACAAAAGTTCAGGTATTTCATCTACTTTAGAAGGAACAGACAAAGAAGAGCGGTCATTATACACACACTGAAAACCCCAGCTAACAATGGACAAATATTTCCAATCTAATACAGGGTTTTGCACCTGCAACCATGGAAATCCTAACACGAGATTATCATGTAAGTTCTCTAATACCAAAAATTCACATTCCTCCTGATGACCGGGTTCAACCCTCATAATTACCTGAATCCTAAACTGGGGCTTATTTTTGGCAAGAGGAGTAGCATCAATTCCCCTTAAAGGAATGCGTTTTTGGAGAGGCACCAGAGGAAAACCACATCTTTTTGTGAATCCAAAATCTATCAAATTCAAGGCAGCCCCTGAGTCAAGAAAGGCTGTAGCGGGAAAACTTGATATGGAACACAGCAAAGAAACAGACAACAGAAACTTAAAGGACCGAGCAGACCTCCTCTCTCACTTAGGACAAACAGCAATATTATGAGATGTATCCCGAAAGTAAAAGCATAGCTTCTTCCTTCTCCTAAATTCTTGTCGCTCAACAGTGGATTGAACTCTGTCACAGACATTTCCCTTAAACAATACATCAGCTCCCAGATCTTTACTCTCACGAAGACGTCTATCAACCTGGATATCCAAGGTCATTGACTCATTCAAACCAGTAGGAATAGAAAATCCCAATATCATATCCTTCAATGTCTCCGCCAAACCTTTTCTAAACAGCGCAGCAACAGCATCGTCATTCCACTTAGTGAGGACCGCCCGCTTTCTGAAATTCTGACAAAAAAGTTCAACTGAATCATGACCCTGAGACAAAACTAACAGAGCCCTCTCAGCTTGATTAACGACATTTGGTTCATCATACAACAACCGCAAGTTCTGAAAAAAAAGAATCCACCATTAGCAAGAGCAGTATCTCCAGGGATCAAGAAAAAAGCCCAGTCCCAAGGATCACCACGCAGCAGGGAAATACCAATTTTAACCTGCTGCACGGGATTCCCTGAAGACTTAGCTCTTAACCCAAAAAATAATTTACAATTATTCTTAAATTTCAAAAATTTAGCTCCATCCCCAGAGAATAGTTCAAGAATAGGGATTCTAAGCTCCAGTGCAGGATTCTGAACAAGATAGGTGGAGATTCCCTGGACCTCGGCAGCAAAGCGACTAACTTGACCAGTTAACTGTTCAATTTCCATAATGTCAAAAGGTCTACTACTTGACCCAGAAAAAAAGAAGGAAAATATACAGAATGATAAAAAAAAAATTCTTCCCTTCTTTTGAGTACCTCCTTTTTGTGTGGTCGCTGATACTGTTATAGTCAGGAAACCTCTGACATTCCTATAAATATCTCATTCAAGGGAAAAGGAAAACACCATCCCTTATTCAGAGATAGAGGCAACCCAAGAACTAAAATCCTCTACCCCAAAAAGTCCAGAAAGAAAAACCTGGAAAACCAAGAAAAAAAGAGCACAAGAGTGGTTGGTAACTAACAGGCAGCAACCCCTGACTATTTAAACACAACTAGAAATAGCGGTGGAGCGTGCCTACTCTACCTATACACCTCGCCACCACCTAAGAAACTAGCTAGCCTCAAAGATGAAGAAATGAGTCCTAACTTGCCTCAGAGCAGTCGCAAAGGGACAGTTAAAGCCCCCAACATATATTGAAAATGAAATAAGAAATAAACAATACACAGCTGGTTAGGAATAGACTTGCGCAAAAAGAGGCTCTGCTAACTAAGACATCAAAGGATAGGATAGATCCCTGGGTGCAGCCAGCAAAACCCTAATATACTGTATGCCACCTCCTGATGATCAAATATTCCCTTAGGACCACATGATCCTCCATCCACTACATCAGGGAACTCTTGTGCAGGACATCAGACAGGATTAGCATCCAAAAAAGGTTGTCTCAAAAATCGGCTAAGTAGCAAACTGCCATAGGCAGAAAAATATTCAATGTCCAACAGGACTAATAGTGATTAGTCGATTGATGTGGTCTAATAAACTGTATACTAAGTACAACAAAAGAAAATATGCAAACATGATACAGAAAGGTCTTCACTGGATTCTCAGCAATGTCCCTTTGTTAAAGTTCATCAATGGGAACACAATGGAGCAAAAAACACATATATGATGAAAAAACACAGGACCATGTTCAGACAGAGAAAAAAAACTGCACTATGCGTTTTTTCCACTGTGAATGAAAAGTCTTCAAAACAAATAGAAACGGAATCAAAATAAACATTCCACATAAGAGAAAAATGTATGAAAACTGTTCAGTCACAGGCTAGAAAACAAAGTACTTATCTAAGGTTCCGAAGGCGAGATCAGGATGACTAGGAAAAAGGCAAAAGTTGAATCCACAGAAGCAAACAAACATTAGCATACACACTAGAGATCTCCAGGAGAAAAAGACAAGCTGAAGCACACTGGAAAAGAGTTTGGCGAGTCACAAGCACATGGCTGACATGACAGGAGGACCTGATGTTCAAGACATGTTCACTGGAGAAAAACTAACACAGGAAACAATATCACTGGCGTCAGCTTGAGGTAGAATCTCTTCCCTTATACACTAAGGGCTGGACATAATTGGCTCACTGGGATTCGAGTCAAGCTATGCACCTATTTCACTAACAAGCACATAATCTGACTCACTTCCAGCACTGGCTACAAGAGGGAGCCCAGAAACATCCTTAGGAAGAAGGAAACATTTTAGCCCCTTCACAACCGGCAATGGCAAAACCAACAGAAACACCTTCCTAAACACAGACCATTGTTTCCCCAGCTGGCCAGGATCATAAAACAACTCGAGAGAGAAAAAGCTCATTTTCCGCAAAGTTTTTTTTACTACACAGGATCAGTACTTTTTCAATTACAATGTTAAACAGAAGATAGGGAGTATAACTCTTCCACTACATTTCAGTTTCAGCATACAGTGTCAGACATGTGTTAAAATTCCACTGAGTTGCTTCCATTATTCTGGTCCCATAAGTGCCAGCACAACCCAGTTCAAGACACCAGTACAGTTGTGATGCTATTCCTGTGTCTTTTTTAGAGCTTAGTGGGGTTGACTAAGCACTCATCCCATTTGCTCCAGAGTTCATGAAAATCATTGATGAAGAAAATTGACACCGACCAAACACTGATGAAAATAAGTCTAAAACAGTAATAAAACGTGGACTGTTTCATACGGTTGTGAAAAATCACAGATGTCAGAGGCCTTAGACATACACATTTACCGATGTATGGATATTTACTTGATTTTTGTGTAGACTTTAAAAGGCACTAAGAGACATGACCATTATATTGGCTTTGTGGTAGGAGAGCTTTGGACAGCCTAAAGCTCTATTTACCTAGGAATTATTATTACGTGTGTTTCTTTTTTAACCATAGAAAGCCAATTGTGCCAGCTTTTCAGTACAAGATGAGAGGACAAGATCAAACAAAGGTTTACAGAAAGCTAAAATAGCTGTGGCAGGTCAGGTTCACTGATTATGTATTCTACAAGACTGAATCTTGTCAGTACATAAAACAGCAGGGAAAATTCTAGGGAAGCAATGTTGCAAGGTAAACTAAACCAGAAAATAATATGTCTACTAAGGGATATAATTACTGGCAAGTGAGTGCTTGGGTTTCTTAATACACTAAGAAAAAAAGCTACATATGTTACAAACCTAGAATATATAAAGAAAAGGAATGTGTTTATGCACTTTATGTATCTCCAGGGATTTAGAGAAGTGTTAAAGGTTCTGAAAGTAAAGCTTATTCATATTCTTTGTGCCGTGAATAGTTATACAGTTTTCTAATCTATATTCTGGTTTCAAGATTATAGTTTACAGTCAATGGGTACTTTGCTGTTAACTTAAACCATGCTGCTCAATTATGTCCAGCTGCTGTAACCAATAGCTGCATACGTTTTTGATAAATTAAAGGCTATATTGCCTATGTAATCATCCTGCATTGAATACTGATGCCACCCCAATCCCTTATTGCTAAACCGCTGTATGTTGCCTATTTTACAAATCCAGGTTTCACCATGAAAGTCTTCTTTATGTAAAAGCCACTCTATGTTACTGCAGGCGTGGAAATCCTCACATTGCGCCCAGCTTGCTCTGTCAGAATTTTCTGGTGCCAGTGGCAAGACTGGGTGGTCATCTGACTGTAAGTTTCTGATATGCATACTTCCTGCCACAATTCAATAACATGGGGTCGTCTTTGCTCAATACAAGAGAACTGAGTGACGACATGCATGTCTAGTTAGAGTGTGGTTGGCAGTATGCATATGAGTGCCCGGTTTCACCGCTGGCAACTAGAAATGAGCGAACCCATAGAGGTTCGGTTTGCAAGTCACAAATGAAAAGAACCTCTTTGTGACTGAACCATGTACGATGAGGTTCGGAAACACTGATAGGCAGTTAGAGTTTCCACCCACATACCTCCAGCCATAAGCAGATCACTTCCAGGGGAGGGTGGATGGGCTATTTCAAAGGGTTTTTTTGTGGCACACTACATCCGATCACGCTGTTGTTACCCCCAGTAACTGTTCAAACACTGCGAGTGGCTCACACAGGGCTGAGCACCAAGCATACCTGAGCACAGTGTACGTAAAGCATTCGAACTCTGAACCAAAGCCCTGTGTTTTTTAGTTGGTGTTTGGTTCAAAAATCAAACCTCAGCTCGCTCATCTCTACTGGCAACACAGTGCTGTTAGGATTTACAAGTATGCAATCACATACAGTGACTGCAGGCTTTCGAGCCAACCTCGGACAACCACTTTAATATTGCTAAGTTCTGTTTCACTTTGACCTATTCCTAAGGCCAACCCAATGAGCCAGTCACTTTCCTTTTTTTTCTGTCTGCAGATAGATAACCAGATAACTGAATTATGCTCTAAATATATCTTTTTTGGTGAAACACATACAATTTTATTATGGACACATAACAAGAAGTTCATTTTAAGCTACTATACAAGTATGGTTACATCTTATTAAAAAGAGTGGGCGGACGGCTCCTTTGACACTCAACATAATCCAATCATAATTAAAACTTATGTGTACCTTGTTTTATAATGTAATCATTTAAAATACTGCCTAGAAGAAAACATAAAATATTCAAGAAGTACTAAATGATAAATGTAACATATGCCATATGCTGTCTAGATACAGATGTAGAACACGGCCAGCATTTGTAAATTGAAGGGGGACATTATACATTTATACACTTAAAGTTCTGTTTTGGTCATTCCAAAAATATACTTTCCAAAAACTAATTTCATCCACAGTGGACAGTATAATGTTTTACTTTGCATTCAAAAACTTACCTGGTGTGAACAGAATAATTTGCCTAACAATTCCTAGGTTTGCTTCGTTATCCACTTATCCAAAACTGATACCTCGCAATTTATTTTAGATACGTCATTATTAATTTAATATTTTAGCTAAAGCAGATGGAAAATGAGAAAAACAGTAACAGACAATTCTGTGACAGATAAAAATGGATAATGCTGGAAAACACCCAAGATATTATGTAAGTTTTTATTTTTAAATCTGGTAGTTCTTCTGTGTAATTCTAGCCTGCACTTTTGGCTGTTGGCCACATGAAGAACTCTAAAGAACTTTCTTGATATCTATCTGAACGCAAGTCTACTTAGACCATGTTGTAAGAGATTTTATCAAATGTATTTGCCATAAAGGATTTTTTGTTATGAATTTTGCCAATAAACTTTCATAACACACTGAATTAATGTCTCTCACTGCTATTGAAACAATTTCAGATGTAATATGTCAAAAAAAAAACACAAACCCCTGCACTCCTTATTTCCAGAAATCCGCTCTTTATGCCATATTGCCCAATAATTCTCTCCATTATACTTGAGAACTTTCAGAGCATCTGACATTCACCCAAGCATTTTAGTGCTTGCTCATGTCTAGTTAGGCACATTACAGGGTTAACTGTGAAGCTGACCCTTTATGAGAGGAGTAATAGGGATTAGCGTGAGTTAAGTATAGTAATATAATATACAGTAAGGTGTAGTGTGTATAGAAATGTAGAGTGTAAGGTATAGTAATGTATAAGGCTGGTTGGTTGTGTTATTACCTACATTCACTGGGCCCGTCGGGCCATCCGAACCCCCCTGCAAAACGTATTTTGGAAGCATGTGCCGACAGGGCAGTTGACCGTAATGGAGCAGACGGAGTAACCGTGTGCTCTGTCATGCACCATTTTTGGGCATACACACTTTCTGTAGGCGGACACCCAGATGTAGTGGGGGGGTTCGGACGGAAGCTCCGACAGGACCAGTGAACGTAGGTAATAACGCAATGTGAAAGGGGCCAAAGATGTAGCAGAGTTGACAATATAATGTATGTGTTTTAGGCCAAGGTGTAAATTAATGTGTAATGCTCAGTAATGTTGGTAAAGTATTATAATGTTTATATAGGTCATGTAGGATGTAATAATGCAGTGGATTATAATGTGTACAGAAAGTGAAAGGTGATGTGTACAGTGGTGTGGGATACCGGGTTTGAGATGTTGTCTATGTAACGGTTGCAGAGAGACAGTTGAGATCAGTTGAAGTGAGAAGTTGAGTTGAGGGTTGGTGACAGGTGAGTGAGGAGTCCTACAAGGAAGGCTTATAGGTCTATTACGAGGGTTGCACAGGAAAAAAGGGGGCTTTTGTCATCAAAAGGTTGCGCCTGGCTGTGGACACTGTAATTGAGGTATCGGCTCTAAGAGCGACCTTCAAGACGAAGGTAAGTTAGTGGTGGAGTATAGGAGCCATAGCGATACATATGGACCCATCTAGCTCTACATCTAGAAAGATGCATGTAGCCCAGCTTTCTCACCATTCTTATGTAGTTGTTAGGCTGTTATCTGTAACTCTGAGGAAGGAACCGGTGTAATTTAAAGAACATGATGAAGAATGTGTAACATGTCACCTCCTGCTCCCTAATCTAGCACTGATTGTAAAAATAGACTTGGTTTTCTCATTGAATGGCTGCAACTGGACGGTACCGCACTTAGTGCAATAGACTGGAAGATGGAGATTTCTAATCTCGAGGTACCGCAACACACTCAAACACTCAATTTTAGGTAGCATTCCCAGGTGTGGAGAATGAAGCCCTCTCTCATGACTACTGCCTTGAGCCAAATTACATTAGTAATAAAGCTCACAAGGCCAACTGAGATACTTCATGTCTGTCTTCCACTTCAGCTTGCTGCTACTTCCATTAGAAACCAGAGTAAATCATAAACTAGATGTTATTAGTCTCTTCCCAAATTACTATGACCAATGTGATCATTGATGCAATGTAATCTCTAACCCATTCGCTACGTGACCAATTTTAGTTTTTTGTGCTTACATTTTTCCTTCCTTTCTTCCGAAAGCCATTATGTTTTTATTTTTCTGTCTACATAGACATTTGGGGATTGTTTTTTGCAGAACAATATGTACTTTTGATTGATACTATTCATTTTACCACATAGTATACTGTAAAACGGAGAAAAAATTCCAAATGTGGAAAAATTGTGGAAAAACACTTCTGACATGTTTTTTTTTGAGAATTGTTTTTACAGTGTACATGTTATGACATAATAACCTTGCAATATAATCCTCCTTATCAGTACAGTTGGTGATACCACATATATCCAGTTTTTTTATTATTTTAGTATTGAAAAAATTCAGATGCTTGCAAAAAAATTTTTTTTTGGGGTTGTGCCCCCATTGTTTAAGATCCTTAATGTTTTAATTTTCAGTCAGTAGAGCTATGTGATGGCTTATTTTGTTGCGGGGTGAGACAATATTTTTATTGATACCATTTTTGGATAAATATGATGTTTTAGAATTTCTTTGTGGTATTGCAGCAGCAATAAAAATATTTTGGTGTTCTTGAATTTTTTTGTTTAAAGTGTTAATGGATCGGGTTCATTAGTTTTATATTTTGATAGAACGGACTTTATTGAACTTTTCAATACCAAATATATGTTTTGTTTTATCTTTATTATAAATGGGGCATAAGGAGGGTAATGTGAACTTTTATGGGGTTTTTTCATATTTTTTAAAACTTTTTTACTTTTCTCGGTTTTTAATAGTCCCCTTAGCAGACTATAGCTTATGATTTTCTGATCGCTTGTGTTATGTACAGCAATGAAATAACATTGCTGTATGTAGCAGAAATCACAGTGACCTATGAAGCTCAGCCACAAGCAGGTTTCAAAGGAGTGCAGTTTTGACAAGCATGGAAGTCTTCAGCAGACCATCTGCTGTCATTGCAATCCATCTGTGACCCGCAATCACATCACAGGTGTGCCTCCATGCCAGTGAGTGTTAAATCCCGCTGTCAGAGTTTGACATTGTTAGCATCAGGTCAGGTGAGCCCACTCTATACACCCACTTCCGACATGTGCCGTACATGCACAGCGGATGTTGTGAAGGGGTTAACACATTATAAGTAAGTATAACTTTGAGGTTAAACTATTAGTGGTGATCTGTTCTCATTTTTATACATGAGAATGGAATGCAGCATTCCATATGAGGAATCCATTATTTGTGCTTAGCACAACTGTATAAGCAATGTTTCTAAGGAGGAAGACCCATATATGATTGAAGTGTTGCTTTTACTGCAGTCAACTCTCTTTGCCTGTTCCCAGAAAAGGTAGAGTCTGACTGTATCATGACAAAGTTATTCAAATGAGAGAACACACCTTCAATGCAAATAGCAGAAAACCTCAATTAACCTGAATCAACCAATATTCGGTGTTTTGTGTGTAGATTACGACCATAAGAGATCTACGCCAAGACACATTGAAAAACAAAAAATAGCATACCATGATCATCAATAAAAAAACATATCTTTATTAGATTACATCACAATGAAAAATATACTGAAACAAAAAGGTGGAAGGGACCCAGCAGTGAGGTAACAACAATAAAAAAGGGGGGGGTCAATCTACAGCAACGTCACGGCAATAACATGAGTCATGGTGTAATGACAAAACAATTAGTCAAATCAAAGCAATGCAAATGGGCAAAAATTAAACGAATAGGTGGTGCACAAAGTTTTATATTAATGGTAATGCTGTATTAATACCTGGGCATAAATAAAAGTAAAAATGATTTCATAAAAATACATTTATAATAGGGCAAAGACAGTACCACAATATGTGAAAATGCAGCATAAAATATACAGTAGCCAAATTTACTTACTTAATTTATCACAAACAAGTACTCTTGCACCTGCACTTGGCCTATGTACCCACTAAATGTGATTACTTTGCATGATCTCTAATATTGCACTATCCCCAGTGAGACACAACCACAATGTGTTTCTATTTATAGTGCACCAAAGTTGATATTGCACAATACCAATTATAAAAAGCAAAGTGCTAAACTTGTTAATCACATATCTCAAAGAGTCTATATGTAGCCCACATATTATATGCTATGAATTAAGATTGCTGAAGTAAAGAATCGTTTGCCACTGTAAAAGAATTACCATACATGGTATAACAATTACCTTACAATGCAATGCTGGGAAGCCCCCACTCTCCCGACACACGTTTTAGCGTCTGCCGCCTTTTTCAAGGGAGAAAGTGTTGTATGGGTGTAGGGAAATCCTCCTAATAAATCAGTCTTAACCAATAATAAGACACTTATGATAAAATGGGCGTAGCTGCTAGTGCAGCACATGACACAACTGACGTGTCAGCCAGCAATGCTAGCGAGGGCGTCAACCATGATGACGTGTCAAAGACTGCATCACCATAGGTGAGATAGATGCTGTCACCAGCCAGCCGGGCCCACACACAAGTGCGCATGCATCAGTACCATGTCATCCATGCGTATGCGCACTTGCATGTTGGCCCGACTGGCTGGTGACGGCGCCTATCTCACCCATGGCGATGAGGTCTTTGACACGTCATCATGGTTGACGCCCTCACTAGCATTGCTGGCTGACACATCAGTTGTGTCATGCGCCACACTAGCGGCGACTCCCATTTTGTCATAAGTGTCTTATTATTGGTTAAGACTGATTTACTAGGAGGATTTCCCTACACCCATACAATACTTCCTCCCTTGAGAAAGGCGGCAGACGCTGAAACGTGCGTTAGGAGATTGGGGGTTTCCCAGCATTGTAAGGTAATTGTTATACCATGTAATCCTTTTACAGTGGCAAATGATTGTTTACTTCAGCAATCTTTATTCATAGCATATAATATGTGGGCTATGGCACCATTCACCACGTGTATTACCAATGCGGATACTGTTAGAGGACATACCCTGAATTCATCACCCACTTGTGATTCACATTGTACATTCCTGCAAACCGGGGGATGTTCCCATATCCAAATAAGTATACTACCATTTGATAGTCAGATCCTTGACTATATAATACTGGAAAAAACCAAGGAGAAAAATTGTATGAAAAATACCCTGAATATAAATAAATAAATTGCAAGTGCTTAATAACAGGGTACTTAGTGTATACATTTTTGCAAAAAGGTAAAAAGTCTTAAGGCTGCAATTCACATGCTTAATGTTGCATGTTTACTGAACATTGTTTCAGCTCAGGTTTTTGTGTTTTTTGTATGTTTTCTTGCTTGGTTGCAAGTTGGGGGCGCAGCCCTCCTAGTACTGAGACTGAACAGCTGATTGCGTCTCACTTTGCTGTGTATTTTATCTGGGACACAGCTAACCACTTGCCACCATCCATATTGGAGTTCTGACATGACACAAGTCAGGTATTGATAATGTTTTTAACTTCAGTAGGTTAGGGACTGTCTCAGATGGGTACACCGTGACGAGGTGAGACAGCTTTTTACCTTTTTGCAAAAATGTATACACTAAGTACCCTGTTATTAAGCACTTGCAATTTATTTATTTATATTCAGGGTATTTTTCATACAATTTTTCTCCTTGGTTTTTTCTAGTCTTAAGGCTGCAATTCACATGCTTAATGTTGCATGTTTACTGAACATTGTTTCAGCTCAGGTTTTTGTGTTTTTTATATAATACTGGAGTCTACAGGGTATACCTAACCTTTGGTTAAGTTACCACACTTAATTGATCCTGGCGCCCTTACGCAATACTCCTCTTTCTCCTTTGGACCATTAGTATTATGTAAAGAGTGAACAAAGAGGATTTTTCTCGTCTTTGAGCACCAACACGAGTGTGATAAGGCTCTCTGAGAGAAGAGAACACTAGACAACAGACCATTACATGTGATAGACACTATTCCATAGCCCATTGAGTCCTTGATAAAGACCTAAGATTGTGGTCGTAACGTCGGACTTGGACACATTACTTTTTTTGACATTCTCACAACAATAATGCAAAAATTAAAAAAAAAAAATTTTTAAAGAATACTTTGAGTGTGCCGGATTTTTTCTGTATATTATTATTGGTTAAGACTGATTTACTAGGAGGATTTCCCTACACCTATACAATACTTCCTCCCTTGAGAAAGGCGGCAGACGCTGAAACGTGCATCGGGGGATCGGGGGTTTCCCAGCATTGTAAGGTAATTGTTATACCATGTAATCCTTTTATAGTGCCAAACAATCGTTTACTTTAGCAATCTTAATTCATAGCATATAATATGTGGGCTACATATAGACACTTTGAGATATGTGATTAACAAGTTTAGCACTTTGCTTTTTATAATTGGGATTGTGCAATATCAACTTTGGTGCACTATAAATATAATCACGTTGTGGTTGTGTCTGACTGGAGATGGTGCAATATTAGAGATCATACATAGTAATCAGGTTTAGTGGGTACAATGGCAGGTGCAAGAGTAATTGTTTGTGATAAATTAACTAAGTGAATTTGGCTACTGTATATTTTATGCTGCATTTTCACATATTGTGGTACTGTTTTTGCCGTATTATAAATGTATTTTTATGACATCATTTTTACTTTTATTTATGCCCAAGTATTAATACAGCATTACCATTACCATTAATATAACTTTGTGCACCACCTGTTCGTTTAATTTTTGCCCATTTGCATTGCTTTGATTTGACTAATTGTTTTGTCATTACACCGGGACTCATGTTATTGCCGTGACATTGCTGTAGATTGATCCCCCCCTTTTTTACAGTTGTTACTACACAGCTGGGTCACTCCCACTTTTTTGTATTAGTATATTTTTCATTTTGATGTAATCTAATAAAGGTTCTGGTTTTTATTGATGATCATGGTACGCTATTTTTGTTTTTCAAAGGTATTCAAATGTACAATCATCTTTTTTGATGTAAGTAAAATCAGAAGAAAAAGTATTAAAGGGGTTGTCCACTACTTGATCAACCCCTTCTCAATACCTGTTTCCCTCCATTTAAATAACATCTATTCTTACTTCCAGTGGCAGCACTTTTTCAGCGGTGTCAGCACTGGATCTCCCATGGATTGTGTTATTATTATTTTATTATTAATATTTATTTTTAGAGCACCATTGATTCCATGGTGCTGTACATAAGGGGGTTACATACAAAATACATATACAAGTTACAATAGACAGACTAGTACAGAAGGAAGAGGATTTTGGGGAGGAGATAGTAGGTGGGGTGTAGGTTGGGCGGCAGCTCCACACGGTGGTGAGGCGGCAGCTCCGTACGGTGGTCAGGTGGCAGCTCCGCACGGTGGTGAGGTGGCAGCTCCGCACGGTGGTGAGGCGGCAGCTCCACATGGTGGTGAGGCAGTGGTCATTGAAGATTATAGGTATTTCTGAACAGCTGTGTTTTCAAGTTCCGTTTGAAGCGTGCAAGAGTAGTAAATAGTCTGACGTGTTGAGACAGCGAATTCCAGAAGACTGGGGATGCTCAGCAGAAGTCTTGTAGGCGGTTGCATGAAGAGCAAATCAGAGAGGAGGAGAGAAGGAGATCTTGGGAGGACCGGAGATTACGTTTTGGAGTGTAGGGAGAGATTAGTTCAGAGATATACGAAGGAAACAGATTATGGATGGCTTTGTAGGTCAGTGTTAGTAGTTTGAATTGGATACGATGGAAGATTGGGAGCCAATGGAGGGATTTGCAGAGAGGAGAAGCAGGGTGATATTGAGGAGAGAGGTGGATCATTCGTGCAGCAGAATTAAGGATTGACTGGAGAGGGCGAGCGTGGTAGCGGGGAGGCCACAGAGGAGGATGTTGCAGTAATCTAGGCGGGAGATTATGAGAGCATGCACTAGCATTTTTGAAGATTGAAAATTGAGGAAAGGACGGATTCTGGAAATATTTTTGAGTTGAATACGGCAGGAGGTGGTGAGGGATTGGATGTGTGGTAAGAAGGACAAGGCAAAGTCAAAGGTCACTCCGAGGCACCGAACTTTGGGTACTGGGGAGAGTGTGATGTTATTTATTGTAATAGGTAGATCAGGTAGAGAGTGTAGGTGAGTTGGAGGAAAGATGATCAGTTCAGTTTTGGCCACATTGAGCTTTAGGAAGTGAGAGGAGATGAAGGAAGATATAGCCAATAGATACTCTGAGATTCAGACAGCAGACAGCAGAGATGTGACATCTGGAACAGAGAGGTAGATCTGCGTGTCATCGGCATATAGGTGGTACTGGAAGCCATGGGACTTTAAGAGTTGTCCCAGGCCAAATGTATTGATGGAAAAGAGTAAGGGTCCCAGGACAGAGCCTTGAAGGATGCCAACAGAGAGAGGGCAGGATGAAGAGGTTGTGTGCGAGTGAGAGACACTGAAAGTGCGGTTGGAAAGGTATGAAGAGATCCAAGAGAGGGCGAGGTCTCTGACACCAAGGGAAGAGAGGATCTGTAGTAGGAGGGAGTGGTCGACAGTGTCAAAGGCTGAGGACAGGTCTAGAAGTAGGAGTATAGAGAAGTGGTTGTTAGCTATGGCAGTAAGTAAGTAATTTGTGATTTTAGTCAGGGCAGTTTCAGTAGAATGATGTGGACGGAAGCTGGACTGTAAGTTGTCAAAGTGAGAGTTAGAGGAAAGGTGGGAGGAAAGTTCAGCATGAACGTGCTGTTCCAGGAGTTTTGAGGCAAACAGGAGTAGTGATATGGGGCAATAGCTGGTAGTAGAGGTTGGATCGAGGGAAGATTTCTTTAGGATGGATGTGACTGTTGCATGTTTAAAGCCAGAAGGGAAGGTACCAGTTGTTAAGGATAGGTTGAAATGATGGGTTAAGGCGGGAATAAGGATAGTGGTGAGGCTGGGGAGGAGGAGGGATGGGATGGGGTCAAGTGCGCAGGTGGTGAGGTGCGCTTTTGAGAGAAGATGTGCAAGCTCTCCTTCGGTGATGGTAGGGAGGAAGTTTATGGGGGAGGGGCAGTGGTCTGTTATATGAAGGGGTTGTGGTGGTTGAGCAGAAAATACTTGCCTGGTTAGGTCAATCTTTTCTTTGAAATAGGTGGCAAATTTGTCTGCGGAGATGAGGGAGGTTGGAGGGGGCAATGGTGGGCGAAGAAGAGAGGTAAAAGTATTAAGTAGCTGTTTGGGGTTGTGTGTTAAACAGGATATGAGAGTTCTGAAGTAATCCTGTTTAGCAGAGGTAAGGGCCGAACAAAATGTGTGAATTGCATTTTCGACTGTGGTGAAATCTTCGTGGGAGTGTGTTTTCTTCCACCGCCGCTTGGCAGCTCTAGACATTTTCCGGAGTTTTTTAGTGAGGCTGTTGTGCCAGGGTTGTCTATTGATTCGTATCACTCTGCCATGTACAAGAGGAGCAACTGAATCAATAGCTGATGTGAAAGTGGCATTGTAGAAAATGTTGGCACTGTCTGTGTCGTGGAGTGAAGATAAGGAGGAGAGTGGTAGGATAGAGTCAGAAAGGGTGTGTATGTTGATGTGTGCAAGGTTTCTGCGGGGTTGTGCTAGGTGCTGGATAGGAGGGGCAGGTGAGGAGGACAGGGCTTAAAAGATCAGTAGATGGTGGTCAGATAATAGGAGAGGGGAGGTTGTGAGGTTAGATAGAGAGCAGAGACGGGTGAAGATAAGGTCTAATGTGTGTCCATCTTTATGGGTGTCAGAGGCGGACCACCGAGTTAGACCGAAAGATGAAGTGAGGAAGAGGAGTTTGGAAGCAGCTGACTGGCGAGTGCCAGTGGGGATGTTGAAGTCACCCATGATGATTGTGTTACATTATTATGTTATGCAATCCCTGCAGCCGACCAGTGCTGGCTTTTCTTTTCTTTGGATAAAATAGACCCATCTGTAGGAAGTGGAAGCTATAACTGCTCTCTCACTTCCTCCAGTGTCAATTACATCAGTAGAATAAGAGAGCAAAGCCTGTGATTAGCCACAGGGACATGTGGCAAATCAATGTTACATGATCCCCAGGAGAGGCAGTGCTGACACTGTAGGAATAGCTCTAGCATCGGAGGTGAATGTAAGTGCTATTAATTTGCTGCGGTAAACATATGGATTGAGTAAGAGTTGTCCATATATTGGCAACCCTTGTAACTGGATTGATTGTAGAGGATTGTAGAGGAGAGTTACAGGTTGCATCTGTGCCGCCCCCGTGTCGGCAGCCTGCCGCTGCTCGGGTCCGGGCCTTCTGGTGGGTGGCTCGAGGGTCTCCGGACCCGGGGGATCCCGCGGACACTCTGAATGAATAGGGTTAGGGGGTGGTAGATGTAGGACGTATATGTACGGGCTGGGCCGTACTAGGTTTGTGACGCAACCCACGGTATGTGATGAGTTTGGACACCACCGCTGCAGTTACGGGGCACCCGGGGGAGATGTTGTGCAGCAAGTTGTTAACCCCTCCGTGGGCAGGGATGGTGGCCCCGGGACCTGTTGGGGGTTTGTTAGTGCAGGGGGATGGGCGACCGCAGGGTGCTGGTGTACTCACTATTGAATGAAACACACGAGTGTCTGGTAAACCAAGGTGATGGTGGTCGGTGCCTGCAGCCGGCTACATTCTGGTCCCCCACCTGGTTGGTGGTCTATGTCTTTCTCCTGCACTTTTTAGAATGGTGGACTGCCTGTGCTTGTAACTTCAGGAGTCTGCTCCCGGCCGGTTGTAGCCTAAGGAGCCGAGCCCTTGCCCGCAGACGCTGGCCCGTGGGATCTCTGAGCCTTGGCGGTGGCCTTTTATCCCCCTTGGTGGGCTGTTGCCTTCTAATAGGGACTTTGGGTGAGGCAAGACCTCTAGTCCTCGCCTCAATCGGTTAATTAGCTGGTTCCAGTCACTTCTGGTCCCGGTTTCAGGGTCTGAGTACCCCCCTGTGTGCTCCGGTTTCCAAGTCGGTTCCTTGAGTCGGTACCGGCGGGCCACCCTGTCCCGGTCCACCTCGGTTCCACCGAGCCATCTTCCCGGCTCCTGCAGACGGAGACCGCCGTCTGCCTCCTAGCCAAAGGCACCAGGGCTCCTACCCTGGCGCCGTTCAATTTGGGGTATTCGCCTCTGCTGGAGCTGCACACAGCTCCAGCCCACACTCATTTCCAACTTGAACTCTAACAGAATCTGTTCACTTTCCCGCCCTGGGCTGTCTAGACTCCTTGGTGGGCGTCTTCCAACCGCCTGGTTCCGCCCCCTGGTGTGTCCATCTAGCCCTGAGGAGGGTGACTAGGGTTTTGAAGGTCAGCTGCTGTTACCTGAGAGGGAACGGTGTAGTGTAGAGGCCTATTTGTGACTACCTGGCCTGGCCAGGGCGTCACAAATCCACCATTAAAGGTTATTTGTTTGGACAATAGCTTTTTAATATAGTTATTAAAATCCGAATGTTGAATTTTAAACTTTGTTTGGAAAAAAATATCTCCTTTGATCTAGAAGCAGCACCACTTCTGTACATATTTGTTGTATAGTATGGCAGCTGAGACTCATTCACTTAGAATGAGCTGCAATAAGATACAGAGCCTCATTAAAACAAGAAAGCATGTAGTTTAGTAAAAAAAAAAATGTGCATTTTCTTTCTAATTCTAGACACCAATGACAACATAGTAAGGATAATATACAGATTCAAATTGATTGAAATGAGTGAAACTTGGAGGTCAAAGGAGACTTCAAAATGTTACAGTCCTGATAGATCTCCAAGCCAGTTCTATCAAGATACCTTAATTTTGTCTTTGAAACACCAAAGATTATCATCACATTCAGGGCTAGCCACAACAGAAGCAGACCAAGTTCTCTGTGGGTGAAGAACAACATCAAATTGGAGTCCCAGAAGGTAGTGATGAGCGAATACGAGTATACTCGGCACTATTCATTGCTCACACAAATATTACGGTATTCACGATATGCAGTACTTGTCAAGTATTTTGCTCGTTGCCTTGTGAGTTACTAGTCTGCTCCCCACATGTTTGGCGCCTGATTTTCAGCCACTAAACATGTGTGGATTGCTTGCCATCCACAGTAAAGCCTGCTTTACACGCTACAAGATATCTTACGATGTGTCGGCGGGGTCACGTCGTAAGTGACACACATCCGGCATCGTAAGGTATGTTGTAGCGTGTGACAGCGACGTGCAATTGCGATTGAACGAAAAACCATTCATCGCATGCACGTCGTTCATTCCTGATGAATTGAACGTCAGATTGTTCATCGTACCTGGGGTAGTGCACATCGCAGTGTGTGACACCCCGGGAACGATGAACAGATCTCACCTGCCTCCTGCGGCTCCCGGCCCACAATGCGGAAAGAAGGAGGTGGGCGGGATGTTTACGTCCCGCTCAGCTCCACCCCTCCGATTCTATTGGCCGGCTGCCGCGTGATGTCGATGTGACGCCAAACGTCCCTCCCACTCCAGGAAGTGGACATTCGCCGCCCACATCGAGGTCGTATGGTAGGTAAGTATGTGTGACGGGGGATGATCGTTTGTGCGGCACGTTCAACAAATTGAACGTGCTGCACATACGATGGGGGCGATGCAAATCACATACGATATCGTATGCGAAATTGCAACGTGTAAAGCAGGCTTAATGCCATAGCCATCTTTAGTACTGATATTACTGTGATTAGCAGGTGCAGTAAAAAAAAAAATGACGTGTGGTCATTAAAGCAGGAGAATAATACTTAGAGAGTTTCCCCATGGCTGTGACACTGCTTCCTGGTCTGATGATTAAGGTTCATTAATATGCACTGTTTCCCCAATCCACTCTCTGTAACAGTGTTTGTGATTGGTTGCAACCCGCCTTCCCTCGTCCACTGTCTGTGCTGACATCTGTGATTAATTGCCCTCAGATCAGGATGTTAAGTTTAAAAAAAATAAATAATTAGAAAAAATGTCACAGGTAGAGATGAGCGAACCGGCCGTGGTTCGGCTCGAGTTCGGTTCGCCGAACGAAGGTCAAGATCGGCGAACCGGTTCGGCGAACCACTCGAACCGCATAGGAAACAATGGGAGTCAATCACAAACACATAAAAACACCTAGAAAACACCCTCAAAGGTGTCCAAAAGGTGACAAACAACTCACAACACAACACAAACACATGGGAAAGTGACAAGAACAAATTCTCATGCGAAAACAAAACTGCTTGAAGAGGAAAAAGAGGACGAGACACAGATATAGGCATGGCATGCCCTTCTAACATCATGCAAAACACCGCAAGGGTTACTCCAAGCGGAGTCTCCCTTTTTTCCAAAAATTGGGCCACACACACACACCCCTTCAGTGGCAGCACTTGTGTCCCAGTTGTACAGTTCACAGGTAGATTTGCATCAAGCACATTCCAAATCCACAAGCATTTACTCTCCCCAGGATGACACAGGGGTAGTAAATTCCTTGTGGATCCATGACTTGTTCATTTTGATGAACATTAGTCTGTCCACATTGTCACTGGACAAACGCGTGCGCTTATCTGTCAGCACACACCCAGCAGCACTGAAGACACGTTCAGAGACAGTGGAGAGCTCTGGCCATTTTTCAAGATTTGAAGCCCAAAATGAGCAAGACTCCATTTGCAAAGTCATGATATCGATGTTCATTTGGAGATACTCCTGTATCATCCTCTCCAGCCTTTGACTATGTGTCAGACTTGTTGTCTCTGGTGGCCTTGCAAAGGATGGTCTAAAAAAATTATGAAAAGATTCAATAAAATTGCTGTTACCAGCACCACATACGGTGCTGCTGGTACGGGTAGACTGTTGAAGATGATGAGACCGTCCCATGTTTGTCAAGTTACAACTGGGAGATTCACTCCCTACACCACGGTTGTTGGGTGGAAAAGCCGAGTTAAGATCGAGTAACAGCTTCTGCTGATACTCCTGCATACGTGCGTCCCTTTCTATGGCTGGAATTATGTCACAAAATTTGGACTTGTACCGGGGATCTAATAGTGTGGCAAGCCAGTAGTCATCATCACTTCAAACTTTGACAATACGAGGGTCATGTTGGAGGTAGTGCAGCAAGAAGGCGCTCATGTTTCTTGCGCAGCCATGCAGACCAAGTCCACGCTGTGTTTGTGGCATAGAGGTGCTAACCGTTCTTTCTTCCTCTGACATCTCCCCTCAACCTCTTTCAACTGAAATTTGACCAAAGTCTCCCTCATCCGCTGAGTCTTTCATGTCTATGGACAGTTCGTCCTCCATTTCTTCATGTTCTCCTGCACCTTCCTCAACATTTCGCCTGCTACCATGCGCCCTTGTTGATCCCTGTCCCCCATGGTCCCATGCCTGCCGCGTTGGTGATAATGAACGTCTGGACCTTGGTGATGTTGTTGTCTCTTGCGCATATGAATCCTCCTGTAGTTCCTCCCTTTCCTGTTGTCTCACCCCCTGACTCAGAATAGTGTTTAGCGTGTTCTCCAGCATTTAAATGACTGGAATTGTCATGCTGATAATGGCATTGTCAGCGCTAAACATATTCGTTGCCATGTCGAAACTGTGCAGAAGGGTGCATAGGTCCTTGATATGAGACCACTCCATCAGGGTGATCTGCCCCACCTCTGCATCTCGTTGGCCCAGGCTATACGTCATGACATATTGCACAAGGGCTCGACGGTGCTGCCACAGTCGCTGTAATATGTGGAGAGTCGAATTCCAGAATGTCGGCACATCGCACTTCAGGCGATGAACCGGCAGGCCGAAACACTTCTGGAGCGATGCAAGTCGTTCAGCAGCGGTGGGTGAACGGCGGAAGTGAGCACACAGTTTTCGTGCCCTGTTCAGAAGGCCATCTAGGCCGGGATAGTGTGTTAAAAATTGCTGGACAACAAGGCTCAACACGTGAGCCATACAAGGCACGTGTGTCACCTTGCCCAGGCGAAGGGCCGCACCCATGTTTGCAGCATTGTCGCACATGGCCTTACCAGGCTGCAGGTTGAGTGGAGACAACCATTTACCAAACTCAGTCTGCCCACAACTCAGCCGCTGTGTGACTCTTATTTCCAAGACATTTCAAGCTAAAGACCGCCTGATGCCATTGCGCTCTGCTGCCAGCATAGTAATGAGGGGTGCGTGATTCCTTCTGCGCAGTTAGAACGCTGGTGGCCTAACCAGGCAGGCTTGGGGTGGAGGTGGAGACCCAGATGAGGTTAAGGAGGCAGAAGCAGTGGCGGAACTTGGACAGACAGAGGATTGACACACAAGTCGTGGGGACGGCAAGACTTGTGCAGCAGATCCTTCACCATCTATCACCATAGTTACCCAGTGCCCAGTCAGCGACATGTAACGTCCCTGTCCATGCTTACTGGTCCAAGTATCGGTGGTGAAATGCACCCGTTCACACACAGAGTTTCTGAAGGAAGCGGTGATGTTGTGTGCGGCATGCTGGTGTAGCGCAGGCACACCTTTCTTAGAGAAGTAGTGGCGATTGGGCATCTGGTACTGGGACACAGCAACAGACATAAGGTCTCTAAAATCCTGTGTGTCCACCAGGCGGAAAGGCAGCATTTCAGTAGCCAAGAGCTTACAGAGGGATAAAGTCAACCTCTTAGCTTTGTCATGGGTCGCAGGAAATGGCCTTTTATTTGTCCACATCTGAGGGACAGAGATCTGGCTGCTGTGTGTAGACGGTGTTGAGTAGGGTGTCCCTGGAAAAAGGCAGGTTTGTGAGGAAAGTGCAGGCATAGACATGATGTTGCCTTCATCCAACGTTGGTGCTATCAATGTCTGAGAGAGCTGTACACACACACTTGTTTCCCCTTCCAAACCAACTGACGACCTACCAAGCAAACTGTCTGTTGCGGTTACAGTGGTGGAAGTTGTGCATGGAAAACCAGGCTTGCTTAAGTAGTCTTTTACTAGGCATTGCCCCCACTAGCCAGATTCCTACTCCACACTGATGAGGGGCAAATACCCCGAAACGGCTGTCTGTGGATGGATACCATGTTTGGTATAGGTGGTCTCCTTGACTGGAGACTGCCCTTCCCGTGGTTGTTCCTTCCCGGTGAAAGACCTGGCTAGTTTCCTGGAAGCGTTGAGAAACACGTGATGGTGTCTCCGTGGCTTTCTTGTTTTGCATATTTCCCAGGGGGCATTGCTCTAGAATCACTGCGTTGAGAAACACGTGATGGTGTCTCCGCAGTGGATATGTTGATCTCCCTAAGGTCAACAATGCTTGCTTAAGTAGTCTTTTACTAGGCATTGCCCCCACTAGCCAGATTCCTACTCCACACTGATGAGGGGCAAATACCCCGAAACGGCTGTCTGTGGATGGATACCATGTTTGGTATAGGTGGTCTCCTTGACTGGAGACTGCCCTTCCCGTGGTTGTTCCTTCCCGGTGAAAGACCTGGCTAGTTTCCTGGCAGCGTTGAGAAACATGTGATGGTGTCTCCGCGGCTTTCTTATTTGCATACTTCCCAGGGGGCATTGCTCTAGAATCACTGTGTTGAGAAACACGTGATGGTGTCTCCGCAGTGGATATGTTCATCTCCCTAAGGTCAACAATGCTTGCTTAAGTGGAAAACCAGGTGTGACAGCTATCCCCACAGTCCTAGAAGATGAAGAGCGCTCGGATGCACTGGAAAAGGCAGGCGGTGGATGATTCACTCCGCTAGGCCGCATTGCAGCACGATGAGCTTCCCACTGGGACATATGATTTTTATTCATGTGACGATTTATGGAAGAAGTTGTCAAACTGCTGAGGTTTTGCCCTCTACTAACAGAATCACAACAAATTTTACATATCACATGATTTGGGCGATCTTTTGCTATGTCAAAAAAGGACCAGGCTAGGCAAGGCTTAGAGGGCATGCGACCTGCTGATCCACCCCGACTAGTGCTCAGAGGCAGAGTGGTGGCTGAGGATGCAGTTGTAGACATGCTACCAGTACTCCGACTCTGTCCAGGAAGGCACAAGGTAACTTCGTCATCAGTAGGATCCTCCTCCACCGCCTCTGTTGACCTCCTCGAGTGCCTGACTCTGGGTTGACAGTAGGTGGGATCTAGAACTTCCTCATCAAGCGTTGTGTTTGCACTCCCCTCACCCTCAGGCCGAGCCTCTTCCTGACGTGAACCAATATTTAATTTGTCATCCCAATCTGGTATCTGCGTCTCATCGTCATCAGTATGTTCCTCATTGTCTATAACAACAGGTGTTACAGTTTGTGAATAAGGGTCAACATTATGCTCAGAAACTTGGTCCTCACGGCCTGAATCAGAGTAACAAAGGTTCTGGGCATCACTGCAGACCATTTCCTGGTCTGTACTCACTGTAGCTTGGGAGCAGACCTCTGATTCTCAGGCTATAGTGTGACTGAACAGCTCTGCAGACTCAGGTATCTCAGTTCCACCATACTGTGCAGGGCGGATGGAGACTTCAGAGCTGGGAGAAAGCAAGTGTGATTGGGATGACAACTCAGAGGACTGGTGTTTTTTGGATGCAGTAGTTGAGGTGGCGGAGAGGGCACTTGTTGGACCACTTGAGATCCATTCAAGCATTTTCTTTTTTTGGCCATCATCTACCTTTGTTCCAGTTGTTCATGTCCGTAAAAAAAAGAGCACATCGGATTGTCCACGGTAAGTAGTAAACATCTTACTTTTGCTGGAAGATGGTCTATCTTCAGCAGATGTTAATGGAGCTTTGCCACCTTTCCCAAGGACAAACCCTTTTTTTCCTTTTCCAACACGCCTCTTCCCCTTTCCACCAGCATCTGTCATTTTGCCACTCATTTTGATTGCGACCAGATTGTGCACTTAAAATGTGGTAGTAAAAATTGAGAGGTGGTGTAGATTGCAGAGGTGGTCTAGCTTTATTAACAGCAGAATAAACAACAATAACTATCCCTGACAATGCAACTACGGCCCTTAAACTGGCAGCATAGTTTGCTATTAGAATGGCTTAGTAACAATGAGTTTGAGTGTGCAATGCAGAGGTGCTGCAAATAGATTTGCACTAGTAGGACACTAATGGAAGTCCAACAGCCACTTTTAGGATGCCACTAAGTTTACTCAGTGTTTGCTAGTATAATGGCTTAGTAACAATGAGCTTGAGTGTGCAATGCAGAGGTGCTGCAAATAGATTTGCACTGGTAGGACACTAATGGAAGTCCAACAGCCACTTTTAGGATGCCACTAAGTTTCCTCAGTGTTTGCTAGTATAATGGCTTTGTAACAATGAGCTTGAATGTGCAATGCAGAGGTGCGGCAAATAGATTTGCAATAGTGGGACACTAATGGATGTCCAACAGCTACTTTTAGGATGCCACTAAGTTTCCTCAGTGTTAGCTAGTATAATAGCTTAGTAAAAATGAGTTTGAGTGTGCAATGCAGCGGTGCCGTAAATAGCTTTGCATAAGTGGGGCAATAATGAAGTCCAACAGCCACTTTTAGGATGCCACTAAGTTTCCTCAGTGTTTGCTAGTATAATGGGTTAGTAACAATGAGTTTGAGTGTGCAATACAGTGGTGCTGCAAATAGCTTTGCACCAGTGGGACAATAATGAAGTCTAACAGCCACTTTTAGGATGCCACTAAGTTTCCTTAGTGTTTGGTATTCTAATGGCTTTGTAACAATGAGCTTGAGTGTGCAATGCAGAGGTGCTGCAAATAGATTTGCACTAGTGGGACACTAATGGAAGTCCAACAGCCACTTTTAGGATGCCACTAAGTTTCCTCAGTGTTTGCTAGTATAATGGCTTAGTAACAATGAGCTTGAGTGTGCAATGCAGAGGTGCTGAAAATAGATTTGCACTAGTGGGACACTAATGGAAGTCCAACAGACACTTTTAGGATGCCACTAAGTTTCCTCAGTGTTTGCTAGTATAATGGCTTAGTAACAATGAGTTTGAGTGTGCAATGCAGTGGTGCTGCAAATATATTTGCAACAGTGGGACAATAATGAAGTCCAACAGCCACTTTTAGGATGCCACTAAGTTTCCTCAGTGTTTGCTAGTATAATGGCTTAGTAACAATGAGTTTGAGTGTGCAATGCAGTCGGGCTGCAAATATCTTTGCACCAGTGGGACAATAATGAAGTCCAACAGCCACTTTTAGGATGCCACTCAGTTTACTCAGTGTATGCTAGTATAATGGCTTAGTAACAATGAGCTTGAGTGTGCAATGCACAGGTGCTGCAAATAGATTTGCATTAGTAAGACACTAATGGAAGTCCAACAGCCACTTTTAGGATGCCACTAAGTTTCCTCAGTGTTTGGCATTCTAATGGCTTTGTAACAATGAGCTTGAGTTTGCAATGCAGAGGTGCTGCAAATAGATTTGCACTAGTGGGACACTAATGGAAGTCAAACAGCCACGTTTAGGATGCCACTAAGTTTCCTCAGTGTTTGGTATTATAATGGCTTTGTAACAATGAGCTTGAGTGTGCAATGCAGAGGTGCTGCAAATAGATTTGCACCAGTGGGACACTAATGAAGTCCAACAGCCACTTTTAGGATGCCACTAAGTTTCCTCAGTGTTTGCTAGTATAATAGCTTAGTAACAATGAGCTTGAGTGTGCAATGCAGAGGTGCTGCAAATAGCTTTGCACCAGTGGGACAATAATGAAGTCCAACAACCACTTTTAGGAAGCCACTAAGTTTACTCACTGTTTGCTAGTATAATGGCTTAGTAACAATGAGCTTGAGTGTGCAATGCAGAGGTGCTGCAAATAGATTTGCACTAGTAGGACACTAATGGAAGTCCAACAGCCACTTTTATGATGCCACTAAGTTTCCTCAGTGTTTGGTATTCTAATGGCTTTGTAACAATGAGCATGAGTGTGCAATGCAGTGGTGCTGCAAATAGATTTGCACTAGTGGGACACTAATGGAAGTCCAACAGCCACTTTTAGGATGCCACTAAGTTTCCTCAGTGTTTGCTAGTATAATGGCTTAGTAACAATGAGCTTGAGTGTGCAATGCAGAGGTGCCGAAAATAGATTTGCACTAGTGGGACACTAATGGAAGTCCAACAGACACTTTTAGGATGCCACTAAGTTTCCTCAGTGTTTGCTAGTATAATGGCTTAGTAACAATGAGCTTGAGTGTGCAATGCAGAGGTGCTGAAAATAGATTTGCACTAGTGGGACACTAATGGAAGTCCAACAGACACTTTTAGGATGCCACTAAGTTTCCTCAGTGTTTGCTAGTATAATGGCTTAGTAACAATGAGCTGGAATGTGCAATGCAGAGGTGCTACAAATAGATTTGCACTAGTGGGACACTAATGGAAGTCCAACAGCCACTTTTAGGATGCCACTCAGTTTACTCAGTGTTTGCTAGTATAATGGCTTAGTAACAATGAGTTTGAGTGTGCAATGCAGAGGTGCTGCAAATAGATTTGCACTAGTAGGACACTAATGGAAGTCCAACAGCCACTTTTAGGATGCCACTAAGTTTCCTCAGTGTTTGGTATTCTAATGGCTTTGTAACAATGAGCTTGAGTGTGCAATGTAGAGGTGCTGCAAATAGATTTGCACTAGTGGGACACTAATGGAAGTCCAACAGCCACTTTTAGGATGCCACTAAGTTTCCTCAGTGTTTGGTATTCTAATGGCTTTGTAACAATGAGCTTGAGTGTGCAATGCAGTGGTGCCGCAAATAGCTTTGCACCAGTGGGACAATAATGAAGTCCAACAGCCACTTTTAGGATGCCACTAAGTTTCCTCAGTGTTTGCTAGTATAATAGCTTAGTAAAAATGAGTTTGAGTGTGCAATGCAAAGGTGCTGCAAATAGCTTTGCACCAGTGGGTCACTAATGGAAGTCCAACAGACACTTTTAGGATGCCACTAAGTTTCCTCAGTGTTTGCTAGTATAATGGCTTAGTAACAATGAGCTTGAGTGTGCAATGCAGAGGTGCTGAAAATAGATTTGCACTAGTGGGACACTAATGGAAGTCCAACAGACACTTTTAGGATGCCACTAAGTTTCCTCAGTGTTTGCTAGTATAATGGCTTAGTAACAATGAGTTTGAGTGTGCAATGCAGTGGTGCTGCAAATATATTTGCAACAGTGGGACAATAATGAAATCCAACAGCCACTTTTAGGATGCCACTAAGTTTCCTCAGTGTTTGCTAGTATAATAGCTTAGTAACAATGAGCTTGAGTGTGCAATGCAGAGGTGCTGCAAATAGCTTTGCACCAGTGGGACAATAATGAAGTCCAACAACCACTTTTAGGAAGCCACTAAGTTTACTCACTGTTTGCTAGTATAATGGCTTAGTAACAATGAGCTTGAGTGTGCAATGCAGAGGTGCTGCAAATAGATTTGCACTAGTAGGACACTAATGGAAGTCCAACAGCTACTTTTATGATGCCACTAAGTTTCCTCAGTGTTTGGTATTCTAATGGCTTTGTAACAATGAGCATGAGTGTGCAATGCAGTGGTGCTGCAAATAGATTTGCACTAGTGGGACACTAATGGAAGTCCAACAGCCACTTTTAGGATGCCACTAAGTTTCCTCAGTGTTTGCTAGTATAATGGCTTAGTAACAATGAGCTTGAGTGTGCAATGCAGAGGTGCCGAAAATAGATTTGCACTAGTGGGACACTAATGGAAGTCCAACAGACACTTTTAGGATGCCACTAAGTTTCCTCAGTGTTTGCTAGTATAATGGCTTAGTAACAATGAGCTTGAGTGTGCAATGCAGAGGTGCTGAAAATAGATTTGCACTAGTGGGACACTAATGGAAGTCCAACAGACACTTTTAGGATGCCACTAAGTTTCCTCAGTGTTTGCTAGTATAATGACTTAGTAACAATGAGCTGGAATGTGCAATGCAGAGGTGCTACAAATAGATTTGCACTAGTGGGACACTAATGGAAGTCCAACAGCCACTTTTAGGATGCCACTCAGTTTACTCAGTGTTTGCTAGTATAATGGCTTAGTAACAATGAACTTGAGTGTGCAATGCAGAGGTGCTGCAAATAGATTTGCACTAGTAGGACACTAATGGAAGTCCAACAGCCACTTTTATGATGCCACTAAGTTTCCTCAGTGTTTGGTATTCTAATGGCTTTGTAACAATGAGCATGAGTGTGCAATGCAGTGGTGCTGCAAATAGATTTGCACTAGTGGGACACTAATGGAAGTCCAACAGCCACTTTTAGGATGCCACTAAGTTTCCTCAGTGTTTGCTAGTATAATGGCTTAGTAACAATGAGTTTGAGTGTGCAATGCAGAGGTGCTGCAAATAGATTTGCACTAGTAGGACACTAATGGAAGTCCAACAGCCACTTTTAGGATGCCACTAAGTTTCCTCAGTGTTTGGTATTCTAATGGCTTTGTAACAATGAGCTTGAGTGTGCAATGTAGAGGTGCTGCAAATAGATTTGCACTAGTGGGACACTAATGGAAGTCCAACAGCCACTTTTAGGATGCCACTAAGTTTCCTCAGTGTTTGGTATTCTAATGGCTTTGTAACAATGAGCTTGAGTGTGCAATGCAGTGGTGCCGCAAATAGCTTTGCACCAGTGGGACAATAATGAAGTCCAACAGCCACTTTTAGGATGCCACTAAGTTTCCTCAGTGTTTGCTAGTATAATAGCTTAGTAAAAATGAGTTTGAGTGTGCAATGCAAAGGTGCTGCAAATAGCTTTGCACCAGTGGGTCACTAATGGAAGTCCAACAGACACTTTTAGGATGCCACTAAGTTTCCTCAGTGTTTGCTAGTATAATGGCTTAGTAACAATGAGCTTGAGTGTGCAATGCAGAGGTGCTGAAAATAGATTTGCACTAGTGGGACACTAATGGAAGTCCAACAGACACTTTTAGGATGCCACTAAGTTTCCTCAGTGTTTGCTAGTATAATGGCTTAGTAACAATGAGTTTGAGTGTGCAATGCAGTGGTGCTGCAAATATATTTGCAACAGTGGGACAATAATGAAGTCCAACAGCCACTTTTAGGATGCCACTAAGTTTCCTCAGTGTTTGCTAGTATAATGGCTTAGTAACAATGAGTTTGAGTGTGCAATGCAGTCGTGCTGCAAATATCTTTGCACCAGTGGGACAATAATGAAGTCCAACAGCCACTTTTAGGATGCCACTCAGTTTACTCAGTGTTTGCTAGTATAATGGCTTAGTAACAATGAGCTTGAGTGTGCAATGCACAGGTGCTGCAAATAGATTTGCATTAGTAAGACACTAATGGAAGTCCAACAGCCACTTTTAGGATGCCACTAAGTTTCCTCAGTGTTTGGCATTCTAATGGCTTTGTAACAATGAGCTTGAGTTTGCAATGCAGAGGTGCTGCAAATAGATTTGCACTAGTGGGACACTAATGGAAGTCCAACAGCCACGTTTAGGATGCCACTAAGTTTCCTCAGTGTTTGGTATTATAATGGCTTTGTAACAATGAGCTTGAGTGTGCAATGCAGAGGTGCTGCAAATAGATTTGCACCAGTGGGACACTAATGAAGTCCAACAGCCACTTTTAGGATGCCACTAAGTTTCCTCAGTGTTTGCTAGTATAATAGCTTAGTAACAATGAGCTTGAGTGTGCAATGCAGAGGTGCTGCAAATAGCTTTGCACCAGTGGGACAATAATGAAGTCCAACAACCACTTTTAGGAAGCCACTAAGTTTACTCACTGTTTGCTAGTATAATGGCTTAGTAACAATGAGCTTGAGTGTGCAATGCAGAGGTGCTGCAAATAGATTTGCACTAGTAGGACACTAATGGAAGTCCAACAGCCACTTTTATGATGCCACTAAGTTTCCTCAGTGTTTGGTATTCTAATGGCTTTGTAACAATGAGCATGAGTGTGCAATGCAGTGGTGCTGCAAATAGATTTGCACTAGTGGGACACTAATGGAAGTCCAACAGCCACTTTTAGGATGCCACTAAGTTTCCTCAGTGTTTGCTAGTATAATGGCTTAGTAACAATGAGCTTGAGTGTGCAATGCAGAGGTGCTGAAAATAGATTTGCACTAGTGGGACACTAATGGAAGTCCAACAGACACTTTTAGGATGCCACTAAGTTTCCTCAGTGTTTGCTAGTATAATGGCTTAGTAACAATGAGCTTGAGTGTGCAATGCAGAGGTGCTGAAAATAGATTTGCACTAGTGGGACACTAATGGAAGTCCAACAGACACTTTTAGGATGCCACTAAGTTTCCTCAGTGTTTGCTAGTATAATGGCTTAGTAACAATGAGCTGGAATGTGCAATGCAGAGGTGCTACAAATAGATTTGCACTAGTGGGTCACTAATGGAAGTCCAACAGCCACTTTTAGGATGCCACTCAGTTTACTCAGTGTTTGCTAGTATAATGGCTTAGTAACAATGAGTTTGAGTGTGCAATGCAGAGGTGCTGCAAATAGATTTGCACTAGTAGGACACTAATGGAAGTCCAACAGCCACTTTTAGGATGCCACTAAGTTTCCTCAGTGTTTGGTATTCTAATGGCTTTGTAACAATGAGCTTGAGTGTGGAATGTAGAGGTGCTGCAAATAGATTTGCACTAGTGGGACACTAATGGAAGTCCAACAGCCACTTTTAGGATGCCACTAAGTTTCCTCAGTGTTTGGTATTCTAATGGCTTTGTAACAATGAGCTTGAGTGTGCAATGCAGTGGTGCCGCAAATAGCTTTGCACCAGTGGGACAATAATGAAGTCCAACAGCCACTTTTAGGATGCCACTAAGTTTCCTCAGTGTTTGCTAGTATAATAGCTTAGTAAAAATGAGTTTGAGTGTGCAATGCAAAGGTGCTGCAAATAGCTTTGCACCAGTGGGTCACTAATGGAAGTCCAACAGCCACTTTTAGGATGCCACTAAGTTTACTCACTGTTTGCTAGTATAATGGCTTAGTAACAATGAGCTTGAGTGTGCAATGCAGTGGTGCTGCAAATAGCTTGGCATCAGTGGGACACAAATGGAGTACAACAGCCACTTTTAGGATGCCACTAAGTTTCCTCAGTGTTTGCTAGTATAATGGCTTAGTAACAATGAGCTTGAGTGTGCAAAGGGCTGGAGGGTACAGTGGCAGGGTTGTGGGTCTGTGTAGAGGAAAGGAAGCCTCGCTTTATATCCCTCCTAATGGTGAAATGCAGCGAGGAAGTCCCTGACATTAGCTACACAGACGCTCTTATCTGTAACTGTTAAAATCTGTTTCCTCGGACCTGACTGTCACCTATGGCTCTGAGCCTGCTGGTATTAGCCCTTACAAGGGCTAAAAGAAACTTCTATCACTATTCTGTATAGCGCTGTGTGTAGAGTGTACACAGCAGTATCGGAGACAGGAGCTACGCCAGCGGTGACTGACACCCAGACGCAGAAGGCAGATAATGGCGTCCTGGAGGAAAATGTCCGTTTTTTTTTAATGCAGGGACATGTGACATGGACATCCTATCACACATGCCGTTGCTTCTCTGGCTAAAAGTCCACTTAGCTGTGTGTGTGTCTGGGATTGGCTGACATGCTGGCCCGCCCCACTACACGTGCGCGCTTAGGGAAGGAAGACAAGGAAAAAAAAAAAATGTCGATCACCATTATCCCAGCAGTAGTGATCTGAATGCGCTGTTCCCGCACACTATACGCTGAAATTTCATAATAGTGTGAGTCACAGAGTTACTTACACTATTACAGCGGAAAGCCAGCTAGTAATTAGCTTGGTTTTTTGCTGCTAGAACCGTTCTCGAACGTAACTAGAACTATCGAGCTTTAGCAAAAAGCTCGAGTTCTAGTTCGATCTAGAACAACCCCCAAAATCACTCGAACCGCGAACTGGAGAACCACGAACCACGAACCGCGCTCAACTCTAGTCACAGAGTCTCCCGTATTTTGATATCCAGCACAAATAAGGCACACAGCTATACACTGCAGCCCCCAGCTGTGAGTGTTATCTTGGCTGTGTATCAAAATATAAGGTCCCTAATGCATTTTTTTTATTTTTTTATTAAATAATTTAAAAAACCTTGTGAGGTTTCCCCAATTTTGATACCCAGCAAAGAAAAAGGAAACAGCTGGAGACTGCTGTTCTCAGGATGGGGAGGACCATGGTTGTTGTGCCCTCCCCAGTTTAAACATAGCAGTCTGTCCATTAGATGTCACAATTTCGGTAGTTTACCTAGCTCATCCTGATTGTCCTGGTGCAATGGCTAACGGAGTAATATAAATGGTTAATGACAGTTGTGATTTGTCAAAAAATAACAGCTGTCATCAAGAACAATGTTAGTACTGAGGAGAGGTCTTAGGGGTACTTTGCACGCTGCGACATCACTAGCCGATGCTAGCGATGCCGAGCGCGATAGTACCCGCTCCCGTCGCACATGCGATATCTTGTGATAGCTGCCGTAGCAAACATTATCGCTACAGCAGCTTCACACACACTTACCTGCCCTGCGACGTCGCTCTGGTCGGCGACCCACCTCCTACCTGAGGGGGCGGGTCATGCGGCGTCACAGAGACGTCACACGGCAGGCAGCCAATGGAAGCGGAGGGGCGGAGATGAGCGGGACGTAAACATCCCGTCAACTACCTTCCTTCTGCATTGGCGGTGGAGGCAAGTAAGGAGATGTTCTTCGCTCCTGCGGCTTCACACACAGCGATGTGTGCTGCCGCAGGAACGAGGAACAACATCGTATCTCCGATTGGTGCGACATTATGAAAATGTCCAATGCTACACAGATCACCGATTTATGACGCTTTTGCGATTGTTTATCGGCGCATCTAGGCTTCACACGTTGTGACATTGTTACCGGCGCCGGATGTGCGTCACTTTCAATTTGACCCCAACGATATCACATGAGCGATGTCGCAACGTGCAAAGTACCCCTAAGAGTCCCTCCAAATGCTAACTCTGCAAGTCAAAAGAAATAAACACGAAAGACAGAGAGAAATCCTTTATTTAAAAAAAAAACAACACACCCTCTTTATCCAATTTATTACCCCCAAAACACCAGTGCAGGTCCGATACATTCCATGACGATACCAGCTCTGCTACATCTGAGGTCGCAGTGCGTGATCACATACAACCAAGCACTGCGGCATCAGAGACACGGTGACTGAGCCGCAACTGTGCGAGTGGTAACATCAGTGAGTTAACCTGAGGTCACAGCTCAGGTTCCAATGGCACCTCAACTGTGACCTTAGGTGAACTGACCTGTGATGAACTCATTGAACTTAGTAAGCTCAACTCTGGTGAAGTCATTGAATTCAAACCATATAAAAAATGAAGCGGTATCACTGCCTTTTTTTCCAGGAGATGCAGATTTAGTGCAGAAATGTCTTCAACCAAAAACTGAACATGCGCACTTAGTCTAATCTAGTAATACAGCATTCCCATGGTAACCCAGCTGTGAACTCACGTGAACTGACCTGAGGTGAACTCATTGAACTCAGTGACCTCACTTCAGGTGAAGTAATTGAACTCAATGCCAAATTACCAGACTAGGATATGTGCACACATTCAGTATTTGATTGCAGACATTTCTGCACCAAATCTGAAACTCCTGGCAAAAAACACTCGAATACCACATGCATTTTAATGTGATTTCAGTGCATTTTTTTTACAGGAGCTGCAAGTTTGATGCATAAATGTCTGCAATCCAAATTTTAGGCTGGGAAGGGTCCAATAACCATGGGCCTCCCCAGCCTGAGAATACCAGCCAAAAGCTGTCCGCTTTATCTTGGCTGGGTATCAAAATTTGGGGGACCTCTCAACTTTTTTAAAATTATTTCAATATTTAAAAAGAAACTCATGGGGTCTGTCTCATCGGTATTCTGCACCTGTGTTACCCACACTTTTATCATGGCGGCCCAGTTGCATCCTGTGAGTGCATTTGCCATTTTGACCTGAGTTGGCTGGTGGCTTTTTTTCTGGTGAGTTTTTTTTATTTTATTTCTTTGAATTTATATCTTTTTTGGTGAATTATTTTAAACTCATGGGGTCCCTTATATTTTGATACACAGCTAAGATAACGCGCACAGCTGGGGGATGCAGCCTCTAGCTGTCTGCATTATTTGAGCTAGGTATCAAAATTCAGGGGACCGTGTAACATTTTTTACAATTATTTACTTATTTTTATACTCCACTTCTTGATCCAGACAGCTAGTATGAGGGACGGCTAATCACAGACGCCGGCATAGAGGGTGGGTGGGGGAAGCAGGGTTGCAAACAATCACAGATAATGTTACAGAAGGTGGGCGGGGAAAACAGTGCATATTCATGAACTTTAATGATAGGACCCAGAAATATTGTGACAGTCACGAACTGTAAGTATAATTCTCCAGCTTTAAGGACCTCCGTAATACTCTGATGACATTATTCCCACAAACCAAATGTGAGTCAGAAATGCATCCAGGCATCTCCCCAATGCTGATTCCATTCAATTTCAATACTTTTTTTATCCATTGCAGCATTTTTACAGCTCTCCAAGACCTCACTTCCAAGGTTCTCCAGAAAAGTTTTCGAATTTCCCATGGACTTGCATTAAGTTGGTAACCTAGTACGAACAGGGGTATAATGATTGCGGTAGGAGAGATCACAACCACGACCGGGCACGGCAGGGTTAGGGTCCTGGCGCCCGCCTTGCAGAGAAGCAGCCGTCTCCTCTCAGTGAGATTGGACCTGTGCTGTTTAGTGGCATACCGCCAGTAGCAGTAGACCACACTCCTGCTATGGGGCCCGTGAGTCAGGAGGGCCCAGTGCCAACAGCGGCATTAGGCACCACTCACCCATCATCACACAAAGCAATGTTGAGAGAGTGAGCAAAGCGCTCCGCTCCATCCTTCATCATTCTTTCCCTGTGCCTGCTCTCGTTATCTCAGCATAGCGGAGCGCAGTGACGGTACTACTGCACGCCGCTGTGGTGAGACATGCAGGACACTCTGACTGGAGCAGCAGGGGAACGAAGATAGGTAAGTACTTGTTTATTTATTTGTTTGTTTTTTTAATCAGTGAATATACAATGACCAGAGGTCTAGGGGGGTGCATTAAACTGTATGTGGGCTGCATAATACAATATGAAGGACTATGGAGGATACCTTATATATGGACTATGGTGTGCATTATAATACATATAGGACTATAGAGGCTGCATTATAATACATGCAAGACTATGGGGCTGCATTATAATATATGGAGAACTATGGGGTGCACTATAATATATGGAGGACTATGGGGTGCAGTGTGAAATATGAAGGACTATGAGGAACAGTATAATATATATAGAATTATGGAGTGCATTATAATATATGGAGGACTATATGGTGGAATTATAATACATGGAATACTATGGGAGGTGCATTATAATAATTGGAGGACTATGAGGGCTACCTTATACATTGAGGACTAGGGGACGTGCATTATAATACATGGACAACTATGGGGTGCATTCTAATGTATGAAGGGTTATGTGGGACCCATTATACTATGGAAGGCTATGTGGGGGACTTTATAGTATATCATATAGGAAAGCTGGGTGCTGATAGAAAAAGGGATTTCAGATCATGGGAAACCTTGATGGTGAGGGAAAGATCAAGTGTCCTCATCACTATCCCGTACCCTGAGATACAACGTCATTATCCCATAATCCGAGTGTTGGCGTCATTACCCTATACCCCGAGTGTCGATGTACAGAGGGGGGCCCAGGTCCAAAGTTTGCAAAGGGGGACAATCAAACTCTAATTACGCCACTGGGTGTGAATACACAAATAATAGAAATGTTTCGGCACAAAGAATCCAAACCCGAATATTTGATTATTTGCCCATCTCTACCAGAAGGTTCTCAGGTGCCAACTGCATCTCAAAGGACCTTTTGAAACAATTTATTAACCGCACTACTATCTTCAAGTACCTGGCAGCAACACTTTTTCACTAAGCTGTCTGTTTAAAGTGTCTTTAGCAGGTCTTCAATGATAAAGAAGATGATGTAGTTGAAGGAATTATCTAAATAGCTAGTAAGAAAGCACAAGACAAAAATGTATATTGAGCTGTTTTCAATACTGGAGAGAAATAAAGTATAAACTATAAATGACTGTATAATTACCCTAAAGCGGGCTTTACACGCAACAACATTGCTAACGAGATGTCGTAGGAGTCACGGAATTCGTGATGCACATCTGGCCTCGTTAACGACGTCGTTGCGTGTGAAATGCTGGAACGACCTGTTAACGATCCAAATTACTTACCAAATCATTGATCGTTGTCCAGTCATTCCTATCCCGATTATCATTGCTGCTGCAGGATGCAGGTTGTTCGTCGTTCCTGCAGCAGCACACATCGCTATGTGTGACACTGCAGGAACAAGGAATATCACCGTACCGGCGGCCGCCGCAATGAAAAAAGGAAGGGGGTGGGCGGGATGTTCGGCCCGCTCATCTCCGCCCCTCCGATTTTATTGGGCGGCCGCTTAGTGACGTTGCTTTGACGTCGAACGAACCACCCCCTTAGAATGAGGCGGTTCGCTGGCCACAGCAACGTCGCTCGGCAGGTAAGTATAGTGTGACTGTTCCTAGCGATGTGCGCCACGGGCACGATGTCGCTGTATGTAAAGCCCGCTTATGAGTCCAAATCATGAATATTCATCCTGATAAAGTCATGGAAAATATGGGAGCATACGTGGAGGAGCAAGGTGAGCACTTTCACCATGGTATATTGGATTCTGAATGCTACTGACAAATTACAGAATAATAAGAACTTGATACAGACAATGTTTGAAGACTAATTCTTTGAACGGATTTACTGAATAGTCATTATTATTTAAAGATTATTTTTTACTAAATGTTTTCCGGCTTTAACTTTCACACCAGATGTTTTCTAATGGATTTGAAGATGCACTACTTAAAGGATTCACACTAAATGGTAAAATGAAATAATACAATTTACTGAAATGATAATTAAAAATGCATGCAAGAGAACGTAAAAAAAATACAAAATAACAAAAGATGTACAATATATCAAAATATGATATCAACAGCCAACCAGACAACATATCAAAAGATGTAAAATCTCATAATTAGGGATGATCGAATACCTCAATCATTCGGCTTCACGAATATCCGATGAATAGGTCGCCGCTATGCGAATATTCGATGTGCAATGTAAGTCTATGGGAATCCCGAATAGTTCCGAATAGTTGTTATTTGGTTTTCCCATAGACTTACATTGTGCATCGAATATTCGCAAATAGTCGAATAGCGGTGACCTATTCGGAAAATATTCACGAAGCCGAATATTTGAGGTATTCGACCATCCCTACTCATAATACATATATTATAGTAATGCATAAGCATTGAAGCATTGGCTAACATGGTAATAAATGCACAGCGTCAGAGGTATGGTCAATCTCACCGCTCTTTGCTGACACTATGCCTGACTGAATTTCTGCTCGGTGCGCATGATCAGAAGTCCTGGATTTCCAATCATGCATACTATGAATTCGGGTGTATGCGTACTGGATCATACTGGTGTAGTGCGTATGACTGGAATTCCGGGGACGTTCTGATGTGCGCATTGAGCAAAAAACCAGTGGTGGCGGCAGAGATGAGAGCGACTATGTTTCTGATGCGCATTCATTAGCCTGTTAGCACATCCATAGCGGCGTGCTTACATGCTATTGTCTTTATCATGAAAACAAAAGTTTGTAGAGACTAATAGCATCTTTTTTTGAGAAATAAGCTATTCGGAAATAGCTCTTAATAGCCAGGAACAAAGATTGCATTATGCAGCATAATAAAAAGTAGTAAATGCAGAAGCACAGCAATCAAAGTAAAGTACATACTGATAGAGTACAAAAACAATTAGACTCACTACATTATTGCTTTCTTTCGAACAAAGTTCTGAATAGGAGCAAACATCATTTCTAAGTCTATGCTGTCCTGCTATCTCGCAAGACTGCCCTTGCCTAAAATAGCAGCATCTGCAGTTCTTCTTCATCTCACTGGCAGCCTGTCACCAGCCACTGCTACCACCTTGTCAGAGACGGGTAATTGTTGCTAGTAACAGTATATAATTCATAATTCGCATTAGCAGGTTGACACAGCACACTCGGCCTACTTCATCACAACATTCAATCAGCAGGATATTGCACAATTTTAATGGGCCTGTATCTTCTGAAGATGTTGTTTGAAGATAACAAACGCATATCTGCCTGACAAATCATGTGGTGCCGGCAAACTACAAAGCTAAAGCACCTCCGCTTGTCACTACGAATTTACATAGGAAATGATAGCAGATGTCTTAATTGATTTGATGAATATTGTATATTAATGGTAACTTTTCTCTTTTATCATTGCATGCAAACATTGCAGCTTTAGCTTTATGTCACAATACTACCATAATAGTCAGATTTTTTTTATAATAATGTGAATAAAGCAATTTGATCATATGAACCTACATTAATTCATTGTAAAATGTTTCATAGCTATAGTACCTAGACGATGATATATTAATGATGAGCAAAAATAAATAGCAAACTAAGATTTACTAGCCAAATAAACCAATCCTTCTGATTTATAACAACTTGCAATTAAATGTCAAATTAAAGTCCTCATTCCAATTCTGTGATTTCAAGAATATTGCATCTTTACAACATCTGAAATGCTTTCGAGTTCCCCAAGAAGACTGGTCGCCCTCGCAAGAGTGGACAGAATAATGTGGAGAATCTCCATGGGTAATTCTTTCAACACTGCAGCTGGAATTGCTCGGCAGTTCAGCACTAAACAGGGTAAAGATCTGTCTCTTCATTTAGTGTCACAATGTTTAAAAGTATTTGGACTGAAAGCCCATTCTGCAGTGGCCAAACCTCTCAGCAGAAATAATCAAAAAGCTAGATCCACCTTTGGTGAAGAGCATGTCGTGTGGACAGAAGAGAAGTTGGTCCACAGTTCATTTTAGTGATGAATGCAAGTTTATTTTATTTGCGTCTGATGGGAAACATTATGTTTGCTGACAAACTGGGGAAAGACTGAACCCAATGTGTGTTAAGAAGTCAGAGAAAGCTGGTGGAGGAACTGTCATGGTTTGGGGAATGTTTTCTGCAGCAGCAGTTGGACCTCTCATTCAGCTAAATGGCAGAGTGCATACAAGTGTGTATCAGAAACTTCTTCAACAACACGTGCTTCCTTACTTGCATTCATCAGTCAATCAGCCAGCAATTTGTATGCCGCCTGTTACACAGCAAAACAGGTAAAACAGTTATTTGAAACAGAAAACATTGAAACATTGAAATGGCCAGCCCAGAGTCCTGATCTAAGCCCAATAGAAAATCTCTGGAAAATCCTTGTTGACACACTTATGGCCAAGAAACCCAAGAAACCCACAACAGTCAAAGAACTGTGGAAGAGACTGGAAGAAGAGTGGACCAAACTCACACCAGAGCAGTGTGAGAGACTAGTGATGTCCTGTGGCCGCAGATGTGCTGAAGTCATTCAAAGCAAAGACCTGTACATTTCCTACTGATTGGTGACTGTTGTTATTATTGTCTTAAATTTACTTATAATCTTCCTCTGTTCTACAGCCATTGTTGTTCTCTAATTATGATCATTTTTTTATTGGGCAAAATAAAGATTTTATGTTGATAAACTTTGGATCTTTTCTAAAACACTGTTCTAGTGGCATGGTGTACCCCTTACAAAAAAAGTCAAATGTTGATCAATGTATATTACATTATTTTTGAAAAAAAGCAAGTGATCATATGTTGTTCTCTATTTTTGATCTCCAGTGTACTCTTTAACCTCTTAAGGAATGGATGATTTTTCATTTTTGCGCTTTAGTTTTTTCCTCCCCTTATTCCAAGAGTCAGAACTTTTTTATTTTTTAATCAATATTGCCATATGAGATCTTGTTCTTTGTGGGACAAATTATACTTTTGAATGACAAAATCCATTTTATCATATGATGTAGTGGGAAATAGGAAAAAAATTCCAAGTGTGGCAAAATAGCAAAAAAAGTGCAAAATACAGTAAAACTTCTATTGCTGAATCCTACAATATGTAACCAGGGGAAGACACCAACAGAAGAAGGTCCCTGTGCAAAAATATTATTTGGGAGCTTTTCTGTATGTGACAGAGCTGGTTTGGAGATGGAAAGAGTTCCCTTTAACTCTTGGGATTCTCTGCTGCTGCACAGATTGCACCAATGGTATGTCCACCCCTAACATAAAAGAATATGCTTGATTGGAAGTCCAAGTAAAAATGTATCAGAAGTAGATAGAGAAAAGATGCCAGCTAAGTAAGATTTGAGAACATTGCCAGTCTGCCCTTGAGATGAACTTCAAGCATTAAGTATTGACTCTAAGCTAGCACAATTTAATGAGAAAGACTATGGTTAAATTTCGAGAAATCTTATGCAGAGGGAAAAATGTTTCTTAAAAAGTACTTATGTTTTTTATATAACATCTACAGCAGGGGTCTCAAACTTGGCTGGGTATTAGGCCCGCACATAGAAAAAATGTGAATATGGTGGGCCGTAATCTTTGCTGGACATTTTTAGTGATACAATATTTTTTCTTCTATACACCTTTTGATCACTTTTTTAGGTACATTTTTAGCTTGTTTATTATAATTCTTTTTAAATGACATTCATTATATGGGTTATGGTACATTTGTATAGCTTAGGTCGCTACGAATTTGGTGATACCAAACATGCACATTTTTGTTTATTATGGTTTATATATAAAACAGCATTTTTAGTGGTAAAAAAAAGTCATGTTTAATTTTGATTTGTTTTTCATTTTTTTTAACTTATTTTACATTTTATTTATTTACTTTACTCGCTTATATTGCGCCATTAATTCCACAGCGCTTTACAGACATGATAATTATTATCCCCAATGGGACTCACAATCTAAATTCCCTATCAGTATGTCTTTGAAGTGTCGGAGGAAACCGGAGAACGCAGAAGAAACCCATGCAAACACAGAGACAACATACAAACTCCTTGCAGATGTTGTCTTTTGTGTAATATGAATCCAGGACCCAAGCGCTGCCGAACTGCAGTGCTATCCCCTTCTTGTAAGCAATGTCATCTTACAATCAGCACCATATAGTAATTTGGCCAACATCTTATAGTAATGTGCCCTATTATGGTCCCCGCCTTGTAGTAATGTCCCCATCCTTGTCCCTATCTTGCAGTTATGTCCTCATATTGTAGTAATGTGCCCATCCCTCATCTTGTAGTAATGTCCCAATCCTGATCTACTTTTTGTAGTAATGTGCCTCATTCTGGTCTCTATCTTGTTGTAATGTATCCATCCTTGTCCCCTTCTTATAGTAATGTGCCCCATGCTGATCTTACTCTTTTATTAATGCCTCATCTTGGCGCTCTTGTAGTATTGTGCTCATCCTGGTTCCTTTCTTGTAATAATGTTCCCAATCCTCGTCATTTTCTTGCAGTTATATCAACTGTCCCCCATGTAGTATTGTGCCCATACTAGTCCTCATCTTGTAGTAATGTCAGCCATCCTAATTTCTTTCTTGTGGTAATGGGACTCATCTTGGTTTCCTTCTTGTAGTAATGTGCCTCATCCTTGTCCTCATCTTGTAGTATTGCCCCATCCAGGCCCTCATCTTGCAGTAATGCCTCATTGTGGTCCTCTTATAGTAATGGCCTCATCCTTGTCCCCTTCTTGTAGTAATGTGCCTATCTTGGTCCCCTGTCATGCTTTTATAAGTGGCGAGTGCGTTCAGACCAAAAGATGTCTGACACACAACAAAAACACACCTCAACAACACCACAAACAAGGGAGACACCAGGAATACAATAACAGTGGGCCCTGGTACTAGTAATAGGGAAGATGGTACACCTCCTGTCCTTACCTGCCTGCACTCCAAGGCAGACCCTATACAGGTTCCTCACCTGTCGCCGAGCAGGAATACCTGAAGCCATGAAAAATCTCTCCTATAGTTCTAGCTATTTAGTGTCCAGGCAGGGTACACTTGACCCACCGCTGCACTAACACAAGGAGTCAGTCCCGAAACATGTCTGTGTTTGGACGTGAATGAGATGGCGTCGGTAAATTGTCTCCGTTTTTACGTTTTCTAATTTTGTCCTCCTGTGGAATGTTTTTTAACAAGAAAAAATAAAGTCTTGGATGTTTTAGAATTTACATCACTGGATTTCTTTCTGCCTTCACAAATACAGCAAAAGGGTGGATGAAATAAGCAGGGGAAAAATAACCGAAATGGAGAAGATACACTTTCCGGACGAATCCACAGCAGCTCCTTTCACCAAGGTGTCCAGAATACAAATGGTTTTGTATAATTAGCAAAGATTGCTGGGAAACCTAACTATTTAAACACAAAAAGGTGTGGCTACAAAACAGCTGCAGCTGACCTGCACTGCTGGAAAGCTACGAGCAGCAAAACTGACATTAACTGTTTAAGCACCAAGAGAAATTAAACAAGATTTAAATATAGAGTCCCAGATGGAGATGAGAAACTGAATTTGTAAAGCTGTCACTAGTCTTAAAAAACAGGGAGATGACCGTGACATCCCCGTCTTGTAGTAATGTCCCCCATTCTTGTCCCCTTCTTGTAATAATGTGTCCCATCCTAGTCCTCATCTTGTAGTTATGCCCCATTCTGGTCCTCTTGTAATAATGTGCTCATTATCGTGCCCTTCTTGTATTAATTTGCACTATCCTGGTCATCATTTTATAGTAAAGCCCATCCTGGTCCTCATTTTGTAGTAATGTGCCCATCCTTGTCCTCATCTCATATTAATTTCCACTATTCTGGTTTCCTTCTTGTAGCAATGTGCCCATCCTGGTCCCCATCCTGTAGTAATGTTCCCTATTGTGCCATTCTTCACATACACATACAAAATAAAGATTCTTCTCAACTGTCCTCCGTTGCCTTGACATCTTTTCTGCAGAAGTGTCCTGCAGGCACTGTCATGAAGTATAAGGGGGTAATTGGGGACTGGGGCTCCTAGACTGGCCCTCAGGCTAGGGGGCTCTAACTGTTCCTTATCCCAGAGGTACTTCAGATGGTGAAAAGGTCTGGACCACCAACCTAGCCATGCTCCTGGCCAACCCAGGTGTAATACCCCCTCTCACTTCTCAGGGGATGGCCGAGACAGCAGTAGTTAAAACTACACAAATAAATAAAGGGGGAAACCAAAACTCTAACTCACAGCAACCACACACAGAGGTAATACGTGATCAGGAGGAAATAAAGAGCAGGGAGAGAATAAACAGATGCCAAGAGAATGCCCACAACACACCAAACAGCACTCAGTAGATCACTAGTAACTGAATCACATCAGCGCTTGGACAGGTATAGCTTAAAGCTATATTCGGCACAGGAAGTCAGGTTCCACCATCTTAAAAAGGCATGGAGAAGATATGATAGGTTTCTCATAACATGTGATACTAGAGGTAACCAGTGGGCTAGGAGAGATTAACCCCTCCAACCTGATCACTAATGAGCACAACTGGTCGACGCTTGAGCCTGCCTAGGAAACTTAGAAGCCCCAGACAAACCACAGTGTGGAGTGTCAGAATCTGTGGTGTGAACAGTGCAAGATACCGCCATAGCATGTGGCCGGTTTTGAGTCAAATGCTGTGTGACAGCATTGTAGACCCCTTGACATTTTTAGCTTGGTCCATTGAGCTGCAGATGTGAGAGCTTTATTTCAATTAAATGTGCATCCTTGGATGCACATTAAATTTCAATGTATTGCAAGAGCCATGCAGAAACTAGCTTCCTGCATAGCTTTAACAATGCCAGCCACCAGCCAATCAGATGCTGGCAGCTTAAGTTGGCTTACGACATCAGCTACTGGCTTCTGATTGGCTCGCGACTGGCATTGGTATAGGTGTACAAAGAACTTGCCTCTGTGCCATAGTGGCAATAGATTTCAATTGAATATGCGTCCAAGGACCAAAGGATAGGTGAGAAGAACTTTTTTTTATGTGTATGTGAAGAACGGCACAATAGATGAGATTACTACAGGATGGGGACATTGCTACAAGAAGGAGGCCAGAATAGTGGAAATTAATACAAGATGGGGATCAGAATGGGCACATTATTACAAGAAGGGGGAAAGAATCTCAGAGGATTCTACGCTGCCTGCGGACCACATGAAGCTGCCTCAGGGGCCCCATGCAGCCCAATGGGATGCATGTTTTAGATTTGTGATCTAGAACAAATACTGTGGGACGTGACATTCAAAATTGAAACTGGAAACTCTTCTGATGCTCGTTCACACCCCACTCCTGCATCCTTTTTGGGATTTAGAAGTCATATTATTAAACTATAAAGTGAGTGAGGCTCTCCTATCTGTCGATGAGAAGGAAATAGGGAGGCAGACTTGACAGCTGTTATTTAAAATTCTCATTGACAACATATACAAGGATCAGGTATCACTGTGATCTGGTTGGTGAGGCCCCAACAGAAAAATATGACAAGCTCTTGCCCTCGAATTTCTAAGTTATCCAACACTTCCCATGCCTTCATTTTAGGATTGTGGAGGAAATTTAGTGAGCAATATGTGCCAGACTTCTAGGGGCATGGCTTAAAAGAGACGAGGTTACCATGCAACGCCATGTGCCACAATTTTGGCTTAAATTTCAGGTTCAAAGTATGCTATCTAGTAGGTGGCAGAAACTTAACCTAGATCATTTAAACATGTGCCAAAATTATCAAACACCATTAACTACTATGATAAATTTGGTGCTTTTTAAGACTCTCCAATCCATGTGTGCAATGTATAAAAGTTAGTATTGATACGTATGCCCCTGTATGTGTTTACTCCTATGGAGAATGGCAGAGTCAGCTTAGAAGCCTTTATCATCACTTACATACAGTACAGAGAAAAAAGCTACAGGATACATGTGTCTCAGTGACAGCTCTGAAAGTGCAGACCGGAGCTGAACTTTATTAAGAATGAAGTATCTATTTAAAGGTGACAAGAAAGGACAAAGATTCTTAGTGCTTGTGTCTTCTGGTATTTGTGTTCTTTTGAGAAAATAACACTGCCCATGTCTGCTTGGTGTAAAGCAAAGGACACATGAAGAATGACTGCAATGTCTCCCATGTTACCCTTTCCCTTTGTTCTCCTTTCTACTTTATCTGCTTTCATAGCTGTCATGGCAGCTGTCTTTGAGAGTGAAATCATGGATGCTCTGCATAGGCATTCAGAATATTGAAGACTGCATAGTTTATTAGATAAAAAAAATATCAAAACCATTGCCGATTTTATATTTATGCAAACTCCATGATACATCTGCAAAGAAGAGATGAGTCATCCCAGTGACCTGCTTCTGCCAGTGGAACTGCCAGACAATATATGATTTTCTTTTCCTTTGTTGACTAACGATACAGTTCTACTGATACTTAACTACTACACTGAGCTAGAGAAAGACAATACTGTACCAGAAGTAATGAGAACATTGCAATTAGTGGATTATTCATTGTATTATAATATCTCGGCTACACCCGAGAAATGCTAAGAGTGTATTGAATATATTTATATGTTCACATCTAAATTTTCTGTGTCATTCAGAAACTGCGCATGATACTAAAACTAGCCCGGATTTCAAAAACAAGATATTTATTCTCTATCTGCTTCAATAGATCCAGTCTACCACTACACAGTTTTCACATTTTTTTCATGTCTGACAATCTTAAAGCCAAGCACAGCCTACACAAATGTTTATTTAAATCCATTAAATGTCCTACAAGTCTTCATTACAGACCGCAAAAAATAGCAAAATGTTTAACCCACTAAATCAGACAATATAATGGCTAAAAAAATAAAAGTGACAAGGTGAGTAAGGGATAAAGTATATATACTTTGTAGCACGTTGGTGTAGATAGTCAGGTCCTGAGGAAGCCTAGGTGAAACACATTGTCGGGGTGAGGGGACGCAAACTTGTCTATCTACACCAACCTGCTACAAGGTATGTATACACTTTATCCCTTATTCACTCTGGCTGGTAATGACACATATTCTATCTAACCACTGGGTATTTAACTTTGCGTTATATGAGTTATTATTTTTTTGGCCATTGAGTTTTATATTTATACCAATGCAGTGTCTATATGATTATTTCCTGATGTATACCTTGCAAAATATTTGGGAAAAATGTATTACTGAACAAGAGGCACCTGTGCAAGTATTGTCCGTGTCCCCTATTGTATTTGTACTGCCAGCTATGAAGCATGCCTTGCTGTACTTTATTTATTATATATTCTCAGTCTGCATCTACATCCTCCTCCTACCTCTGACTGGCTGTCATTTACTGCTCCCCTAGGTCAGCCAATAGCTTTCTTGACCACTTCACCACCTGGCTACTACATTTCCTTTCCACTGACATCCTCACCATCATCATGGGTGACTTTAACATTCCCATTCTCCATTTACACCTCCCACTCAGCTGTCTTTAAACTTCTAACACTAACTTCCTCCCTGGGCCTCACTCATTTGTCCTCCGTAGCCACCCACGAAGATGGCCACATGCTGGACCTCATCTTCACCTGTCTCTGTTCCCTATCAAACCTCTCAAACTCACCTCTCCCCCTGTTTGACCACAACCTACTTACATTCTCCTCCCTCTCCCCACCTAGCACTCAAACCCTACTCCACAAAATTTCACTCCCTCGCAAAAATCTCAAACACCTTGACTTACATTCACTTTCTGAATCCCTGCTCCCTCTTGCTGTCATTGCCTTATTACACAATGGAGATGCTGCTGTCACTCTATATAACAGCAAAAAAACTACAGCTCTCGATTTGGCCACCCCCTCACACATAACAAAACGCGCACAATCAACAGACAACCCTGACATACCAGCCTGACTAAAGAACTGAGACAGGCCTCCAGGGTTTCTGAAGAGAGGTGGAAGAGATCCCATTCTACAGAGCACTTCAATGCATACAAACAGTCCCTCACCAATTTCAAGTCAATACTCACTTCTGCAAAACAAAACTATGTTTCCTGTGCTACTTCGCACATTAGCAAGTGAGCGAGTAAAACCCCCATTCTACACTGTGTGAATGGTGTTCATCATCACACTACATACACTTCAGGGACTGAACATGCTGGTGCTATCTTTAACTGGCATTTATTATTTCTTCTGCTAGCTTTTTAGCAGGATGCCACTTTTAGGTCACATATCTCTCTTTGCCTGTTGGTCCTTGGCTCCACTTCTTGCATCTACACTAGAGTAAGAGTCTGGCCCCATATATTCAAAACACTGTTTTGTTTTTTTTTATATCTCTGAAATGTAGTTTGGCTACATCCAAGCAAGATAGAGGAGCAGCCGAATAATATCTGCCAGTCCACACCACCAATTAGGGTAAACAAAGGACACAGGCATCCTCCAAACTCACAGGTGCCAAGCGTGGTGCCTATACGTGGACTCCTCTTCCTCATCAGATTTGTGTGCTGCTGTAACAAAAAACCCATCCCTCAACTCTGACCTTAATTTTGAGTGAATTTTCTAAGTCCTATTATTTGAGGTCAAATCTTAGAAGTACAGTGACCTTGATTGCAATGCCCTGTATGGGGGTTGAAGCATATAGGGTACTACATCTCTATATTGCTTAGATTCAGCACCCAAATTTCAAGGTTTTCTGTTTTTACATTTGGTATAGGTACAGAGGGAAGTGAGAACTCAAGACTTAGGATATCTTGGTATTTACATTCATCTACAGACTAATGAAATCCATGTCCTACATGACTATAGCATTTATCATTTCTTTGTAAACAAGTACAATCTTCCGCGTACATTTTATTTCTTAGAAGTTGCTTAATAGAGTTCTGATAAAGAAAGCTTCCTCTATGAATCATAACCCTTGGGAGGACACTTTTGTGAAAGACAAACCTATTACGCATTAACCATGCGAGCAGATAAGATGTTTGCAGTATGGGAAAATTTATCATGCACAATATTTATACTTTACAAGTTTTTATACTTTCTACTTATATATACTATACAGCATGAATTGATAAGGGAATTCTTGTGCTCTAAGGCACCGTAAGGACGTTTAGTATTTTACAAATGTCAAAGCCCTAAATGCTAATTGTAAAAAGGATTATTATTAGGGGAAAAAAAAAATTCCGGTAAATGTGTATGTACACATATGCTAATATTGTAGTCTTCGCAAGAGTGTATTAACCCCTTCACCATCCCGCAATTTTTGCTATTTAGTTTTTTTCTCTTTTTCTTCGAAGAGCCATAACTTTTTTAATTTTATCAATATAGCTATATGACGGCTTGTGTTTTTGTGAAGCGAGTTGCACTTTTGAATGACACCATTCATTGTGATCCTGCATTTAATAGCATGTTAGTATGTCCATGTGCCCGTGCTCATTAGCATAAGATAAAAGATCTTTAGAAATACTTTTCCTTAAGATCTCTTTATCTATACTAGTGTATACAGGGACGGTTAAGCAGGGATTAGCAATATGCACTCAAAACTGCTCATGGTTCTGGGTGCATATTGCACCTGACAGCTTCCCTTTAAGCTTAGTCAAACATGGAGGGAGGTGATATGACAACTCACCCTCCGACTCACTGTACATTTACAGATTTGATTTAAGTTAGGGAAAAACATTTGGTAAAACATATGCTTAACCCAGATTATTGTTAAAATGTTTCTCATTTTGAATTCTTTGTGGTCTCGTGATTGCTTGAACTACATGAACACAATCTAATTAGAGATTTTGACTTATGCAAAAATCTTCTTAGATGAATGAACTATCAAGGTCTAACTAGCAAGGGTTCAGCAGATCCCTACCACCTGGGCTAACCAATATGGCTTTCAGCTAACAGTAGATGAAACAACTCCACAACTGGATTTATTTGGATTTTCAGTCATTGAACATATGTTGTTTACAAATTCTAAGAAACAGTTTCTTCCATTGCCACTAACTGTTACATTTGGAATTACTGTTTTTGAGCCTATGATGTTTGCTTTTTGCCTTTGTAATGTGAATGATTGTATAATCAACATTAATAGAGAGCCAAGGATAGATCAGATTTACATTTAATATAAGGTATAGATTAATGAAACATATTTTCTATATGAATGTTTATTTGTTGTTACTTTTACATTGGCTTTTGCTTTTCACAACAGCAGTTTTCCCTTCAAAGTTGCTAATTTGTAATTGAGGGACATTAAATGTAGTCAGTTTTAACCAATATGGATGAGGTGAAAAAGTTGTCTTCTACCCAACTTGTATACACACAGGGCCACCATCATGGCATTACTGCCCTTACTGGAGTATGGGGCTCGATGAAGAAGGGAACCCAGACCCAGCCAGGGTACTTACTTCTCTTTATTGAGCCCTGGCCGGGCCCTAGTCACAGGCTCAGCCTTTAGTATGGCCACAGCAGAGGTGGCTGACAATGTCACTTCAGCCACTTTATCTGACTGCTTGTTATTACTTGGCTAAGTTGCATGCAATGCCCTTCAGGTGCATCACATGCAAGTAGAACCAGGGGCAGTGAGGCAGAGCAAGGCTCATAATCCCACGGCCCAGCGTGCAGCAGCGTGTGGATGTGATCATTGTGATCATTGTGATCATTAATCAACTTCATCACACTGCTGCGGGCAACGCAAAGCCACAGAGGTAGCAAGGACCCAGCAGCTGGCGTCGAATGATAAGCACTCCATGGAGGAGCTGAACACAGGGGCAGGACAATCGCAGGGGCTAGGGTAGCAGTACACCACTGCGCAACCAGCTCTGTCCTTACCTATTGTACCATCACCCATTCCCTATAGACTGTGAGCCCGCGCGGGCAGGGTCCTCTCTCCTCCTATACCAGTCTGTTATGTACTGTTAATGATTGTTGTATGTATACCCTCTTTCACTGTAAAGCGCCATGGAATGAATGGCGCTATAAAAATAAATAATAATAACAATAATAATAATAATAATAATAGTGGAGGGGCTCGCTGACCCCAGCCTCCTGCTAGATGAGCTTTTAAGAGCACTCATCCAGCCAAAATGCAGTGGATGGAGGATGCTGCATGACGTGGAAGCTGGGGAGGGTAAGTAAAATGATTTTTCTGTTTTTGCGTAAGAGTCAGAATGGAGACATATTCACCAGGATGGGGACATATATACCAGGAAGAGCCCAGGAGAGCGACATATAAACCAGGAAGAGCTCAGGAGAGGGACATATATACCTAGAAGAGCCCAGGTGAGGGACATATATATATATATATATATACCAGGAAGAGCCCAGGAGAGTGACATATAAACCAGGAAGAGCTCAGGAGGGGGACATATATACCTAGAAGAGCCCAGGTGAGGGACATACGGTATATACCAGGAGGAGGACATATAAACCAGGAGGGGCCCAGGAGGGGGACATATATTGTAAATCAGTAGAGGGACATATATCAAGAGGGCCCCCTCATGGTATATATGTCCACATCCTGCTTTATTTGTTCCCTTCCTGGTATATATGTCCTCCTCTTGGGCCAAAGAAGGTTATATATAGATACAAGGAACGGGATAAGTAAACTAGGATGAACATATATACCATGAGGGCCCTAGGAGGGGGATATATATACCAGGAGGGTCTCAGGATGGGGACATATATACCATGATGGGGATACATAAACCAGTATGGGGACAAATAAACCAGGATGGAGCCCAGGAGGGGAAATATGTACCAGGAAGGGTCCAAGATAGTGACATATATGCCAGGATGGGGACATATATCTTATTATGTACGTTTAGCTTTTATTGCTACAAAACATATAAAGCTGGAAAAAACTAAAGTTAACACATGATTGACAAGATAAAATTAATGGATGAAATAGGATGATGGACATAATAATCCTGTACTCATCCCCAATGAAGTATTAGGGCACTGATAATAGAATGCACAATAAGTACATGTATATAAACAAGGCAGTGTCTGAAAAAAAATAGTATAATTCCAAAACACACGCAGTGCCTGGCTGTAGAGCCTCACCTTAAAGGTAATGTGGTAGTAAGTCCATAGAGGATGGAGTCTGGGCGGAGTTTCAAGGGGGCCCACACATTTTGCCAGTATGGAACCCTGAAATTCCTGGTGGCACCCCCGTATACACATACATATCTCTTCACTTTCTGATCTTGCATATAGTCAATTTTATTGTGATTAGTTGTGTGTGAATGTTTAGCCACAAATTGTATTGTATCACTGTAATTAATTAAAGGGAACCCGTCACCAGATATTTCCCGTAAAAACAGGCTCCACAAGCTTTCAGACCTTTATAAAAAGCACTTCTGCAACCCTCTCATAAGAGCCTAGCTGCTCAGCATACATACGAAAATGATTTTTATAATTGTTTGTGTTCTGTATGCTAATGGGGCTGATTATTTGTGTACCTTGCTCAGCGCCTCCTCTGTGTTCACAGTCAGAGTGTCTTCTGATTTTATTGACAGGGATAACGTTTTGTCCCCTATTGCACAGCAGTTGTACAGGCTTTGAGGATGATGCTAACATGCCATCTATTTCAATCAAGGTAGGTGAGATGGCAATCGCATGCACAGACGAACTACAGAGAACAGTCCTGAGAGACCCACTGACTGGCTCAGTGCTTACAATTATAAAAGGCTTCCTCCTATATATACATGGCAGCTGAGCTTTTTGGAACGGTTTGCAGGAGCAATATTAAAGAGGCTATATGTTTAACCCCCTTCACCCCAAGCCTGTTTTCACCTTCCTGACGAGGCCAAGTTTTACAAATCTGCCCAGTGTCATTTTGAGTGGTAGTAACTCTGGAATGCTTCAACTTATCCCAACAATTCTGAGTTTCTTTTTTGGTCACATGCTATACATCATGTTAGTTGTAAATTTTAGTTAATACAATTTGTGTTTATTTATGAAAATATCGAAAAGTTGACAAAAATGTTTACAATTTTGGAATATTGATTTTTTACGCCCCTAAACCAGATAGTTAAATCACACAAAATTGTTAACAAATAACATTTGCCATACATCTATTTTGCATTAGCATAATTTTTGAAACATCATTTCTTTTTGGTTAGGAAGTTAGAAGAGTTAAAAGTTTATAAGCAATATAAAAAAATGATTTTTTTTTTTCAGGGACCACATTAGATTTGAAGTGACTTTGAGGGGCATGTATTCCAGAAAATTCCCAAAGTGATACCATTCTAAAAACTTTACCCCTCAAAATATTCAAAACTACATCCAAGCAGTTTATTAATCCTTTAGGTGCCACAGACGAATTAAATCGATGTAGAAGGAAACAAAAATTAAAATTGTACTTTTTCCCCAAAAATATTGCTTTAGCTACATTTTTTTCATTTTTAGAAGGGTAAAAAGAAAAAATGGCTCATATAATTTGTTGTACAATTTCTCTTGCGTACAGGGATACCTCATATGTGGTGGAACACTGCTGTTTTGGTGCACAGCAGGGGTCAGAAAGTAAGGAGCACTATTTGAATTTTGGGATGCAAAATTGTCTGGAATAGATAGCCATGTCTCGTTTTCAGAGTCCCTAAGGTGCCTAAATAGTGGAAATGTGTCACCCAGGGACATCGATACAGCTTCAGGGATGCTACAGGGTTTTCTTCTGTATATGGCAAACAGATATGTCAGATTTTGTATGTGTCGTGACGCCACTCACGGCTTGCAGTCAGGGATATGGATGACCGCCACTGCAGATTTTATGAGCGTCTGGGGCTGATGGGGTCTGCAGTCGGATGGTGTGGCCTCCCATAAGTGAGGCAGGCTCCAGGGGATCAGGTGTGTAGAATAACGGGTCCAGAATAACTCGGGCAGAGGCCAAAAGTCATTTAACTGGTTTTTACTCACACAGGTGTTATTGTGAGCTGACCCGGGCATTGCTGTGATGAACCAAGTAAGACCAGGAGCTCCTTCAGGCCGCTCTGAGGGTAACAGGTTAGCTTGCCAACCTAGAACTTTTGTGTTCGGATAACACCCTGACCTGAAGTACCACGGGGGTCTATCCAGGGAGTCGCTACTGCCTTTTCTCCACTTTTTGGACCGTTTGACAACAGCATGGACCAGGTGAGATGGCTTCTGGCTCTGTCTCCTTATGGGTCCATGCGTTGCTGCTGAGGCTCGGACTCTGTGTGGTTGGTGAGGTACTTGTAGTTCCCCTCACCGGCATGTTTAAGAGATAGTTAAACTTGAGTCTACTCTAGGGACCTGTTCCCCGTACGTGCCTTGTCACCAGATCACCACTTCTCTCTGACTCCTCGGTGACCGTTCTCCCCCGCCAACTGTCACTGCACTGCGCAGGGTCTGACTAGTGTGAGCGCGCGTATTCCCTAACGACCACCGCTCACCACTATCAGACTGGCTCGCTCCACTCCTTTCCTGACAACCTCTGCACTTTAGCTCCCAGCCCCTCCGCTCCACCCCTTGAAAAGATTTGAAAGCTAGCCCCCTCTGGAGACTACCCAAGGGTCCCCTCTAAAGGTGTGGGAGACCTGGTTGCTATGTGTCTGTGCGCACACACCTCTTCTGGCCCTTAGGATTACCTGGAAGTACTGTCCCAGCATGGGTGCAGTACTCAGTGGCGCCTGACTGGGTCAGGAGCGCCACAGAAACTCCCAACAAGTAACCCTATTTTAGGAACTTCACCATTCAAGGAATTTATCTAGAGGTGTGGTGATCACCTTGAACCCATTGGTGCTGCACACAATTGTATACAGTTGAGTCGTGAAAATGAAAGAATACATTTTTATCACAAAACATTTTTTAACCCCAATTTTTTTAATTTTCACAAAGTTAAAGAGAGAAAATGGACCATAATATGTATTGCATCTAGATCCACTATGAAAATTAGTAAGAGGGACACAAAGTGATCACAAATTTTTAATTTTCAAAAACGGTAATAGGAGAAAATTTACCATACAATTTGTTACCCAATTTCTCCTGAGTTCATCAATACCACATATGTGGTGCAAAGCTCAAAAGGAATGGAGCAAAATATTGGAGTTCAAATTTTTCGGGAATGGTTTGGGGATACCATATCAAATTAGCAGAGCACCTGACATGCCAGAAAAGCAGGTCCCCATGTGTGATCCCACTTTATAAATTAAACCACTCAATTAATTCATGTATGAGTGCAGTGAGCATATTAATACCATAGGTGTGCCACAGAATTTTATACAATTAAGCAGTGAAGGAGGAAAAATTACATTTTTTTCACTAAAATGTTGTTATAGCCCAAGTTTTTATAAAGGCTAATAAGAAAAACAACTATGTAATTTCTGCTTAGTGTGCCAATTCCCTACATAATCAGGGAGTACTTTTGAAGTACAGAGGAAAGCGGAGAAGGAAAGGAGCGCCATATTATAGTGTATTGGTTTGAATAGTTTGCCAGTGCCAAGTCACATTGGCAAAGCCCCTAAGGTGCCATGATTGCAGAAATTCCCCACAAGTGATCCCATTTTCCAAGCTGCATCTCTCAATTAATTGATCTAGGGGTGCAGTGAGCATATTGACACCACAGGTGTGTCGCAAAATTTTATACTATTGGATAGAGAATAAAACATAATTTTAAAACTAAAATTTTTTAGCCCAGATTTCCATTTTCACAAGAAAAAATAGGTTAAAAAAAGGCCCCATAATGTATTATATAAATTTCTCCTGAAAGTGGCAACATGCCACATGTGTCTGTACAGAACTGCTTGAACACATGGCTGGGTTCGGGAGGGATGGTGTGACAATGCCCAATATGTTGTAGTGTCCATGATATTTTACCCACCTTGTGCTTATGAAGACACGCACCCTGTAGGTTAAACTGGCTTTCATCACTTCAATAAACCAAACCAAGTGAATGTTAACTGTGGTTTTAGGCACACTGTAGGAAAGGAGGGGAAATTTAGATTTTGGAGTTTCGATTTTTCTGGATTTATTTTTTGGGGGGGGCCATAATGCTTTTTCAGAGCCTTTCTGCTACCAGTAACATGGAAGCCTCCTATAGTTCCGTCAACAGATGACAGACCTAAGTGGGGACTTTATTTTTTGTGCTTTGAGTTAAATGCTATTGGTAGGAATTTTGGGGTACAAAACATTGTGGATCAGTTCACATATATCATGTGCTCTATACTACACACTTACATTAGGATTTCCATCTACATATACGAAATACATGATTTAGGCAAAACCCCAAATGCTCCCATTCACTAATGAAGCAGCAAAGTTGCTCCAAACTCCATTGCCTTTGCTCAGAGGTGTCCTTTTTAAAGGTACACAAGACTATTGTTGACTGCACTTTTATGCACGTTTAAAACAACGCATGACAAGATGGACCTCACTGGACACAGGCCAGAGGGGAGTTCAAAGTAACTCTCTTTGTCTTACTACAGTGAATGTTCCATTGGGAATATTGTTTGAATCTTGTATTTCAGAGATTTACATGTAAACCCTGATGTAAGCGCTCAGCGTAGAGCACAGGATAATTGTGAGCCAAACCTCAATGTGATGTTTGGAAGGCAAAATTAACAAATAACAACAGTTGAAAAATTGGCTTTATTTATTTTATATGCCATTCACCTTGTGGTATAAATGATAGAGTGGCTTTACTTCTCAGGTCAGTACAACGACGATACCAGATTCATTTAAGATTTTTTTTAGGTTTGGCTGCTATAACACTAAAAAAAATGTTTGTTTTTTGCAAACTAAAGTTTTTGCATAACCATATTTTGAAGCTTATAGTTTTTTTATTTTTCTGCCAACAAAGTCAAGTCAGGGCTTGTTCTTTGCTGGATGAGTTGGGTTTCTATTAGTACTGTGGCGCCCCTGAGGCTTTCATCGCCACAGAGGTACTGCACCTCAGCCAGAGGTGTGGTATCCCATCCTGGGTAAGAAGGGGGTCATCTACCGGTTCACAGACAAAACCTGCACACACCAATTGTTAGGACACACACTGGCTCAGGGTTTAAGGCAGGTACCCCATTAGTGCTGGGAGTAGCGACCAGTATACCTGGTTATGGGGCTTTAAGTCCCATTCACTGTCCTGGAGGGGTGTAGCCTGGCAAGGGGGAGTGTAGGAGGAGTCAGTGGAGCAGTTAGGAAAAAACGGTTAGTTCAAGTTTGAACTAGGCAGTCTGTCAGAGAAGTGACAGTGGAGAGAGTCTGTGACAGGAAGTCTGAGAGAAAGGAGTGAGGAGACTGGGTTTTTGTGGTGAAGACCCTGGGGCGTTGCTAGGTCCAGGTGACACCAAAGAAGAGGAGGAGGAAAAGGGTTCCAGAGTACCACGGATGCTCGGGAGGCCTTCGTGGACTTGTTCCACCAAGAATACCGGGGTGGAGGAATCTGGTCGCAACAACAGGGACGGTCCCCAGGCAAAAGGAAGAAAACATTTCCCTTTAGTAATCCGAAGGCCCGGGAGATTGCTTCAGGCACCTGAGGCCACAACCTGCCACCCATCACCTGCAAGGGAGAGCAATAAAAGGACTGAGCTCAGCCACCCTTAGGACAGGCTCGGTGGTGGAGGTGCAGGACAGTCTAGTGAAGGTCGGCGCTAGTGAGACGGCCAGGGAAGGCACAGTGAGAGGTGCACCGGTACTGACCTTTGACCTGCCCGGGATTGGCGGAGGCCCAGAACAATGAATCCTGGCATAGCACGGGTAACCGGTCAACCCAACAATAAGTAAAACAGCTGAACTGCAAGCCCTGTGTCATCTGCTTTATGCTGCACCTCATCAACATCCACCATAGACTTTACAAACAGTTGCCCCGGGGTACCCACTCCACCTGTGGGTAGCAAGAAACACCTCAGCTGCCATAACACCTGCCCCGGAGGTCCCGTCCAGCAGCCATGACTCCAAAGCTGCAATCCACAGGTGGCATCATGAATCTTATTCAAACTTTATAACCATCTCCGTCCCATACCGCCACATTAATTGACTCCGCCGGGTTCACGGGGTCGGACCCCGCCATCGCTGACTACCCCGGACTAGTCCGTCCCGACACCGAGTCACCCCAGGGCGGGCGAGTCAGTACCATTTTAGGGCACAATATTTTTTGATCGCTTTCTATGCCTCATTTTATGAGGAAGAATCAAGAAGAAACAGCAATTTGGGAATTGTTGTTTTTTATGCTGTCTCATAAAAGTGATAAGAAAGCTTTAATTTTCTGGTCAACACAAATAAAATATTACTATTTATATTTTTTTCTTTCGTCGTTTTTTCGTTCGATATTTGAAATGCGTTGACAGACACTGTGTGCTATTTTTTCATTATCATGTTTTTTCATGGATTTTAACCATCTTTATTAAAGTTTTCTTTTAATTAAGCGGTTGCTGGATTCACTCTTTTTCATGTTACAGCATATGGGCACATAACATGACAGCACGCTGTGCCTTCAGGCAGAGACTGACTGAGCCACAGTGATGAGTCGTGATGTCACTCAGGGTAGTAGAGCTGTCTGACTGCAACCAATCACAGACACCAGGACTGTGGGTGGGCAGGGGAAGCAGTGCATATGCATGAGCTTAATGAGCGGCCTTGGAAGTAGTGTTATAGCCGCGCGGGAGACTAGTAAGAATAACGAGCCTGCTCATATTCCCTATCCATTCTACCATCATTTTAAAGTGCCTGATTCAAGTTCCCAAAGACTTATATGGGGATTGGTGTCCGGGCAGATATCCCAGTTTATTTTCAGGCCTGAACCGTTTTTTGGGGTTTTTTTTAATCCGGTTGGACTTTCTGATAACGGATAACTTCAGGCTTGCCCATCACTACTCTTAATCCAATTTTTTTGTCAGCTGTATGATAAAAAATACAGTTTTGCCTTTATTAATGAATTCCATGTAGAGGTTAAATTGAGTGATTGTATTATAGATCAGGTCATTCCAGATGCGGTAATATCAAATATGTGTACCTTTGTTTTTACATAAATTTGTTTAATGGCGTAATATTTCTTTTTTTTTTTAGATATTTTAGTTATTTTTCACTTTTTTGCTTACTCCTTCTCTATAGAACTTTAACTTTTATTGATCTCATCAATGATACAATGCATTGCAATTTTCATACAATGTGACACTGATAGAATGCCTTTAAGACTATTCTCCTGACCATGGTCTAATAAGCCACCATAGCTGGAATACCCGGAGTTCATTATTTAACCTTGGGTTACCATGAAAACAATAGGCAGCCAGCGATTACATCATGTGGGTGCTGATCGGGTAGGAGAGGGAGCTGCCTCCCGCACCCAGCCACCTAAGTGCTACAATCACTATTGATTGCAGCATTTAGGGGTTAAACAGCTGAGGCGTTTTGAACCCCGGCCCTGGCCATGACAGCCAAAGCCCGGATATCACTTAAGCCATGCTCACAGAGGCGATCGTGCGGGCACACATCATGTGCCCACAAGATCGCTATTATGTACTGGTATGACCATATGTGGGAAGCACCCCTAAAATATCATGTACCAGTACGTTATATGTTGTGAAGGGATTTGTAGATAAATTCAGTCTCGGTGGTAAGCTTTTTTTAATAACTAGAATTTTCTGGTAGTTTGCTGTAATTTTATGCCTAACTTGAAAAAAAAAAGTATATAAATAGATGCAGATCATTTCATATCTGCAAAAACATTGCATAAGCAGTTGCAAATGTTCTTTTATATGGCTAATCCAACACTAGAAAGAGTAACAGCTCTTTCAATTTCTGCAGGAGATAACTGCTGCCATGGGTATCATAATGAAGAAGGTATTTAAGGCAGAACTAACCCTGCTGAGGCCTTAATATTAATAATTACCTAAGGGGTGGTGGGATGAGAGTTGCCTGTGATCAGAGAACTGAGACTTGTGAGAAAGCCATATGTGTAAACAGTGATAAAGGATCATCCTGGGGATCTTAGAATTGCTTTTTATTTATTTGAAGTACATTAGAACCTGGAGAAAAGTTTCATGGATTCCTCAAATTCATATGTCTTTAGAGTAAAGTAATTGGTCCATACAAATAATTTTTCACAAAAAAATAACCATCATTTGCTTTTTTGGCCAAGTATCATTTATGAAAGGTACAATAGTGAATGTATAAGGGGGATTTGTTGAGTTAGGCCTCATTCAGATGTACGTGTTTCACCCATGTGTTCTTTAATTTTCACTGATAGAACATTTAACCAGTCTATGGGGCTGATCCAATGAGTTTTTTTTATGGATTGTGTGTCCATTTCTTATCATTTGCACAGATGCAAAGTACCAATTTAAAGCCGGGTCACAATAGCATATAACATCCGATGATTGTCTCAAGTGATAAAATCATATGATATAGGTTAATGACACTCGAAACTGGGATTTCCGAAACGCATAAGGCGTTTAGGATTCTACCAGCGTCTATACCTACTGACTGTGTGATGTCAGTTCATTCTGTAATCTCACTTTCTTTGGATGTCCCACTACCATTTAGAATCAACAATATCGACGCACAGTCATGATCCCAATACCGGCCATTATTACTACTTTGAACAGGGGTGAGTGTGCCTCTTTCTTCTATAATTGGTTGTTCTATCATATAAGTTAGCAATACAAGCACTGCTATTTCTATTTGTTTTAATCTGGTGTATACATTTCACATTAATTTATATCTAATTTTACTAACATCTTTGTATACATCTATTGTTATTAGAAATATTTAGAATTTTGTCTCCAATTTACCCTCATTTGTCTACAAATATTATTGAACTCATAAGCGGGCTTTACATGCAACAACATCGCTAACGAGATGTCGTTGGGGGTCACGGAATTCATGACGTACATCCAGCCTTGTGAGCAGCGTCATTGAGTGTGAAACACAGGAACGACCGTTAACGATCAAAATTACTTACCTAATCGTTGATCGTTGACCAGTCATTCCTATCCCAATTATCATTGCTGTTGCAGGACGCAGGTAGTTCGTCGTTCCTGCGGAAGCATACATCGCTATGTGTGACACCGCAGGAACGAGGAACATCACCGTACCTGCGGCCGCCCACAATGAGGAAAGAAGGAGGTGGGCGGGATGTTCAGCCCACTCGTCTCTGCCCCTCCGCTTCTATTGGGCGGCCGCTTAGTGACGCCGTTGTGACGCCGAACGAACCGCCCCCTTAGAAAGGAGGCGGTTCGCCGGCCATAGCGATGTCGCTAGGCAGGTAAGTACGTGTGACGGGTCCTAGCGATGTTGTGCGACATGGGCAGAGATTTGCCCGTGACACACAACCGACAGGGGCGGGTGCTTTCACCAGCGACATCGCTAGCGATGTCGCTGTGTGTAAAGCCCGCTATAGTCTTTGGTAATTTACCTATATCCAAAATATTAAGTTTTTGGGTGCACTGAATTTTTGATCAGTGTTTTTTACCAGTATTTTTATCATCACACTACTGTTTGTAAGCAATACATGATTAAATGAGTTATTAGCACAGTGGTATAATTTAATTTTGAATCCATTCATTGACGCAGTGCACAGTTGACAGGTGTGCCCCATATCATCATACCGTCTGCTGCTTTGCATTGTTTTATACCTCGTCCTATACATTATTTAGTTCAGAAGTGCAGGAGTAGTCCCCTAAAATTTCTATTTGCTTTCTACGTTGTGTTGTTTTATCACGTACTATAATTTCTTTATGAAATACATTTAGGTTTGTGGATGTAATGTGAAAAATTGTGGAAAAATTCATGGGGTATGAATACTTTTTCAAGGACTTTTTCAAGGCACTGTAGGTCAATAAGAATAACACATGCCTAGTCTTTCTGACTTGATACAGGTTATAGGGGAGGGTGCTTGCTTCATAATTCATGCTAATGAACAGATTATAAATAACCATTGTGGCAAGAAGTAGAGAATCACTGTATCTGTTAGGCAAACAAAATTGGTGAAGACGACAGTGAACTGTCTTCATCTTCATCTATTTTGTATGGTGCCACTTCTACAATTAAAAACTTTGCATATTGAATATGGGTGTGCAGTGATTCTCTCCACACTGGAGATAAAAATTAGAGAACAACACACAATTTCCTTAATGTTAAGGAAAATTCCTATGTGATTATATCCTAATATGAGTAAATTAGCAGTATCATAAGCTTATTTCATGAATTAAATTTATTCTGAAGCACATAATAAAAACGTAAATGAGATAAATGTTAAAGAACACTGATCAAAATTAGAGAACACTTTCAGATACTTGCAAGTTATTGGTGTCAATCTGGCACCTGGTACTAATTTCATTAATTATCTGAAATATTTTTATGCAGGAAAAAGCCCCCTGCTACACAACAAAATGGTTAAAGCAGTTCTTTGAAAGACAAAACATTGAAACAATGAAATGGCCAGCCCAGAGCCCTGATCTATACCCAAAAGAATCCCTCTGGAAAATCCTTAGTGACAAAATTATGGCCAAGAATCCCACAATAGTCAAAGAACGGTGGAAGAGACTGGAAGAAGAGTGGACCAAAATCACACCAGAGCAGTGTGAGACACTAGTGATGTCCTGTGGCCGCAGATGTGCTAAAGTCATTCAAAGCAAAGGCCTGTACACTTCCTACTGATTGGGGACTGTTGTTACCTTCAGAAAATTTTGTTATAATCTTTCTCTGTGCTTCAGTCATTGCTGTTCTCTAGTTATGATCATCATGTTTTGGGCAAAATAAAGTCTTTATGATAATATTTTTTGGATCTTTTGTAAAACACTGTTCTAGTGGCATGGAAATCTTCAAATGTTGATCAATGTACAGTATATAAAATTATTTCTGAAAAAATCAAGTGATTCTCTAATTTTGATCTCCAGTGTATATTTCTAGGCAGGGACAGTCAATAAGTATATTGATGTCCAGATATTTGGTTCCTGGACAACTCTAAAGGGTACCTTACACGCTGCGATATCGGTACCGATATCGCTAGCGAGTGTACCCGCCCCCATCGGTTGTGCGTCACGGGCACATTGCTGCCCATGGTGCACAACATCGCTAACACCCGTCACATGGACTTACCTTCCCTGCGACGTCGCTCTGCCCGGCGAACCGCCTCCTTTCTAAGGGGGCGGTTCGTGCGGCGTCACAGCAACGTCACACGGCAGCCGTCCAATAGCAGAGGAGGGGCGGAGAAGAGCGGCCGGAACATGCCGCTCACCTCCTTCCTTCCTCATTGCCGGTGGACGCAGGTAAGGAGATGTTCGTCATTCCTGCGGTGTCACACATAGCGATGTGTGCTGTGGCAGGAATGACGAACAACATCGTACCTGCAGCAGCAACGGTATTAAGGAAATGAACGGCATGTCAACGAGCAACGATTTTTGATGTTTTTGCTCTCGTTGATCGTCGCTCATTGGTATCACACGCTGCGATGTTGCTAACGGCGCTGGATGTGCGTCACTAACGACGTGACCCCGATGATATATCGTTAGCGATGTCGCAGCGTGTAAAGCACCCTTTATTCGACCAAACATTTTGAATCAGCAGATAGTGGCCTGAATGCAGATTTCTGCCTATTTGTGGATAACCTCTGAAATACTAAGAAGGAAAAACAAAGGGTCAGGTCATGAAGACAACATGAGCCTGATGAAGAGATCTGAGTAGTCTCGAAAGCTTGCCTTTATTACCATCTTTTCAGTTAGCCATTAAAAGGAATCAACCACTGAGGACTCTCAATTCTTTTAAACAATTTTTTATCTCTACTGGCTAACACGGTACAAAGATATATTTTAAGCAAAGGAAGAAAAAAGGAACGGCACTCACCGGTAATTGCTGTGAAGTGTTCAGATTTATTTCATGGTCAGAGGATACATGCTTCGGCGTTACAGGGAGGGAATGAGGATTGTTAGCACAAAAAGACTACGGCCGTTTCGCCCCTGTAGGTGGGGCTTCAACAGGTCTTACACAAGGTGATGTCATAGCCATGTTGGCTACTGGTATTACTGTGATTGGGAACCCGCATCACGTCATTGGATCTTACAGTACATAAGGTTTGATACTTGGCACACTGTCCTCTGAAACCAGTTCAAGGAGAGTTGATGTAGGAGGGAGAGATTTGCCCAATTCTTCATGATTGCACTGGAGCAGTGGCAATTGGGGTAATATTTTTGGGGAGCGATGTCAACTGTTTAATGTCAGCTGGCATTAAGCCCACATGTTAGTAATGGAGTGGCGTCTATCAGACATTACTAACCCAGCAACCCTCATTAGTAACTCAATAAGTGAAAAGAAAAAAAGACACACACAGGAGAAAAATAGTTTATTTGATTTACCATTCCCCCACACAGTCTGTGGTTCACCAATTTATTATCAAAAATGTTCCTGCAAAGTTCCATTGTAGTCCACAATCCAAGAATGGATGGACTGTAAATAGCAGTAAAGTACAGCTATTCACAAGCATCGAGTAGTGAGACAACTCTTATGAGAGCTGCCGGCTCAACGCTGCACTCAGCAAGACCAGGCGACACTGATGAGCATTGTAGTGACTCCCCAGTGACTAGTGGTGAGTGAGCGTGTTCGGCACTGCTTGGGCACACTCGTTACATGGCCGAGTATCACAGGTGCTGAAGCGCCATGCTAGAGTTTTCACCCTGCATTCTTTGCAGCTGTTAGACGGCCAATATACATGCATGGATTGCCTGCCAAACAGTGTAAAACCATAACCATAGTCGCAGCGACTGGGACCGAGAGTGTGAACGGCAGATTGTGGCCAGCCTTCTGTACCCTATTGTGGGAGCCCCTGAAGAACCCCGGCGGTATTCTGTGCTGGGGGGAAACGCGTCAGGTGAGTGGCTATTGAGCCAATCTTCCTTTGGCTACCAGCAAACCAGCTGGTATAACCTGGCGATTCTGCTCAAGCCTGCGTTAAAGCTAAGTGTTATCATAGCTAGCATAAAACTAACGTCTATTATATTGCAGTTACGTCCCCTGCTGTGAATTGGCTCTTGGTGGGGTGTAATGTTTACTTATTTATCTCCAAACCTTATCTGTATGTGACTCGCCCGCCCCAGGCCTTAGGCGACTCGGTGTCGGGCCGGACTTGTCTTGGGTAGTCAGCGGTGGCGGGGCCCGGCTCCACGACCCTGGTGGAGTCAATTAAAATGGCGGTATTGGGGGAGGTGATGATGGGAGTTGTAGTATATTGAAATTCGTGACGCCACCTGTGGAATTGTGCGGCTTTGAAGCCGCAGCTGCTGGAAGGGACTTCTGGGGCTGATGTGGCAGCTGAAGTGTTTCTGCCTCCCCACAGGTAGAGCGGGTACCCCGGGGCAACCTTTGGAAAAGTCTATGGTGTCTGCTGATGAGGTGCGAGACAAAGCAGACGACACGGGATTTGCAGTCAAGATGTTTACTTACTGTTAGCTTCAACACTGCAGCTGACCGGTTACCCGCGGTATGCCAGGATCCGCTGTCATGAGCCTTCACCGATCCCGAATAGTTTAAGGTTCAGTACCGGTGCATCCCTCAATGTGTCCTTTCTGGCTTTCTCGTTAGCGCCAAACTGCACTAGGCTGTCCTGCGCCTCCACCACAGGGCCTGTCCAAAGGGTGGCTGACCTAGGTCTTCTATTGCTCCCCCTTGCAGGTAATCTGTGGCAGGTTGTGGTCTCGGGCGCCTGAAGCGATCTCCCGGACTGTCGGTTTCGCTAAAAGTAATGTCTTTCTTCTTTCAGTCTAGGGACCGTCCCTGTGTTGCAGCCGGATTCCTCCACCTGGTATTTCTAGTGGAACAGGTCCACGGGACGTTCATACTTCTGTGGCACTCTGGAATCCCTTCTATTGGTGTCACCTGGGCCTAGCAAGACTCCAGGATCTCCACCAGGAACCTCCATCTGCCTTGGTCTTTCTGTCCGCTGTCACTTTCCTGACAGACTACTTCACACTCTTCTCGACTCCCTCTCTCCACTCCTGTCTCCTTCTCTGACTGACTTTCAACTTGAACAGACTGGTTCCTCTCACCACCTCAATGACTCCTCCCACACTCTCCCTGGCTAGGCTCAAGCCCCCCTTGGACCAAGGAATGGGACTTACGGCCCCATGATCAGGTATACTGGCCGCTACTCTCAGCATCAATGGTGTCCTGCCTTAATCCCTGATCCGGTGTGTGACCTACCAATCGGTGAATGCAGGTTTTGTCTGTGAACCGATATATGACCCCCTTCCTATTCAGAATGGGATACCACACCTCTGGCTGAGGTGCAGCACCTCTATGGCGACGAAAGCCTCAGGGGCGCCACATATGCTTTGTATGTTAATGCTTTAATATATGCCTTGCTATATAGGAGTCATGTCACTGCTATGTACACACTGTAGCGTGATGTGACATGCTTTCAGCCTTGCTGCTGTTAGTGCAATGATCACATATGACCACTCACTGTGATTATTTATATCTGACAAATGGACCTAAATAATTGAATGGGGTTTATCTGTCCCTGAATCATAGGTTGTTTATATCATTTTGGATGGAATGTTTACATATGATTAATATACTGTGATGAACTATATGCACTGCAGTTTAAGGCCTTTATAACTTGCATAGCACTAGTGTACTTTATAATTTATATTGGTGGATATTATAGTCTTCCAAGGCATCTGATATATCATAAAGGTTTGGAGCTTATTGCATAAATATCACGTGAGCCTTTTGATAGTTTTGTGGGGCTATACCTTTCTCTATCTTTCTTGATTACATATCAAGACTGTCACTCAAAATAGTTTTTTTGACAGTATGGACATTTTTGATTGATCTGCAGTGAAGTAACTATTTTTTTCACTCCTATACTCCTAGACTAGCTGCACTTTAGCACAGTGCAGGGATAGGATGGCGAGCCAACGGTGAGCGGGGGCACCATTTCATTCACTTAGGGTGCCAACCTCCGCGGCAAGGTAGGGGAATTTATAGGGCATTTGACCAAACCCCGTTCTGCACTGTAGCACTTTATGTCCTTTTATCCATTTGTGTTATATCTGTTATGTGTGGGGAATTCTAATTTTAACCATAATTAATAAAAGTTATTTTTAAGGGTTTCTTACAGTTTCCTGGCTGCTTGCATTACTATGATTGGACAGCCTCATCGTGTCATTGGGTCTTATATGAGACCCAAGGGCATGATGCTTGGCACACTATTCTCTAGAAGCAGTTCAGGGAGAGTTTTTATAGAAGGGAAAGCTTAGATTAGAGCAGGGTTGCACAGTGGCACCCTTTAGTGCTTTTTATCTGGCACTAAAGAATGTTTTTAGTCATGTTTAAACTAATAAATAAATAATGTAAAAAAACGGCATGGAGTCCCTCCAATTTTTGATAACCAGCCAAAGTAAAGCAGACAGATGTGGGCTGGTATTATCAGGCTGGTAAGACCCATAGTTATTTGGCCCCTTCCCAGCCTAAAAATATCAACCCGTAGCTACTGCAGAATTGGCACATTCATTAGATATCAGCCCCCAGTTGTCTGCTTTACCTTGTCTTGATAGCAAAAATGAGGGGGATGCCATATCGTTTTTTTAAATTATTTATTTAGTTTTTAGCAGTGACCTGAATATCAGAGATGCATCCAAGCATCTTACCAATATTTTTACCATTCCATTTTATACTCGAATAAAACCAGTATGAGCGTCCGACCTGCTAGATTAGAGCAAAATGATCAATCAAGTAGCCTATATCAATATATAACCAATGTCTATACCTGATTACACTACACTTCCTCTTACATGAATATACCACATTTCCTCCACTATGGTAATAATAAGTATATATTCATCTGACATACACTAATGCCTATAAGACAGTATGCCTCACTTTTTTTCTTAGATACATTCCGGCTGAACATTGAAGACACTGGAATTGAGGGGAAAGATGAAAAACTCATTAATAACACTTGGGTTGGAAATCCTATAAAGCAACTGGTTTATGTATCGCTGTATCTATTTTTAAACTTTTCTTCATGAATGTTTTCTGGATATGAAAACAATGTGTCAGTGGGTAAAAAATACAGAAGTGGTGCCGTGTTTCTATTATACTTTTCCTCTGATTGTTCCAATCCTGGTTTTGGCTTACAAATTCTGATGTAAAAAAAAACTCACTAAATACTGCATGTGGCCTAAGAAGACAAATAAAGTAAAGAAGCTATACCTACCAATTTATTCCCTTTCTGCTCCATCTCTGCACCTATGCTCTTTTGCCGATTCCATTTGACTACAGCACTGGCTTCAGTGGTCATGGTTGCTGTAATGGTACTGTTTAGATCTGATTGCATGTGCATGATTCTTTTTTCTTTTTATCAGCAGGAGAGAGGTGGTATTACACAAGAAATTCTGTATGGAATTGGTGGGAGGAATCCCACTGGTGGCATAGTTTCATTTATTGAAATATCATCTAAGGCTAGGAAGACCGTATGTATGTCATCTGTGTGACATACGTGTGAAATCTGAGAGAAGCATAGACAAAATAAAAGCATTAACACTGAAATTAATGGTTTGGATGTGTAAAAATGGTGCAAAGAGAGATAAAAGATAGATAGATAGATAGATAGATAGATAGATAGATATAGATACAAACTAAATAAATAATTAAATGAAAAAAAATGGCATGGCATCCCCATAAATTTTGATAATTAGCAAAGGTAAAGCAGACAGCTGTTGGATGATATTATCCATGGTTATTGGGTCCTTCCCAGCCTAAAAATAGCAGCCCGCAGCCATTCCTGAATGGCACAATTCATTAGATGCGCCAATTCTGGCGCTTTGCTTGGCTCTTCTTGATTGCGCTGGTGTAGTGGTGTAAAAGGAAAGTGAAAGACCTCGTCTTTATTACAAGTGGGACTAATCCTGCTACTGTGACAAAAGCTAGCTTGCCCTTGGCAAGGAAACTTATACTTATTCTTCCACAAAGGATCTTTTTCAAATATCACAGATATAATGTATATATTCCCAAGGGTATAGTTACTGTTAGTATTACTGCTTTGTACTACTTTGTTTTATCTATCTAGTGTATTCCTAACATGTACAGATTCAAGATACTTTGATGTAATAATATATAACAATTTTATTATTCAATAACAAGACTACGCTTAATACACAATATAATACTACCCACACAAGTCATATTATGAAAATATATAATTCTTTTTATTGTAAAGACTGTAGGGGAATCAATAAATAGGCATACATAAATACATAGGACCAAGGGAAATGGTGCTGGAGGGGAGAACCCCACGTATCCCAGGCATTCATTCAGGAGAACAAGTCTCTACTGAGTAACGGCAGACATACCCATATTAAATAATACCAGGCAGACATAGCTCAGAAAGAAGATATTAGAAGTGGCCAAAAAGGCCAGATTCGTTAGTAGTTAAAGCCGAGCAACCTACCGGTAGAATATGACGCCGAGGGCCAGGGTAACACGTGGGGACCAACGTCCCAACACGTGTTTCGCTCCGTGTGCTTCGTCGGGGGACGACTAAAAACAGTGCAAGGTGTAAGTGTTATATAGGAGGTCTGACCCCAATGAACAAACGCCCCCTCATTAGATTGATTATGCGAACCGGAATACTGCGAGCCATACCGCATCGGATCCTCAGCAGTGGAAGCCGGGGGGAAGAAAACTTCCTGTGACGTCACAGCACTTCCGGTATTCCGCTGCTAAGGACGCCAGCCGCGGCCGCGTCAGAGAGACAGGACTTCCCTCTGACACGTCATCGGGTAAGTCCGCCTTAACAGAAAGTGACAAACCGACCATTAGTGAACCGGGCAAAAATGCCCATAAATATAAAAAGAGGACGGAGAGTCAGTTGTAAGGACATTCGATGACAAAAGGATTCGCTATATACCATAATGGGATAAATGTAAGTGGAAATATGAGAAAATAGCGGAAGATGCGTTTAAAGAGACAGGACATGAAAAACAGCCACTTACACATATTCACAACCACATACCCCGCAATAGAACATAGTGTATGTGATAATATACATACATGCATATACCAAAAAAAAAAAATATATGTACAGACATAAAACGTCACATATATAATGAATATATATATAGATACATAAAGACATATCCATTACACCATTATAATAAAACATGTATGTATTTGAATCAGTGTCAAAGACAGCTCCATGTCTCAGAATAGCTTGAGGGACGACATCTTCACCATAGATATCCCAAGGCTATAGGGGCTTAAGACATGGTAGGGGTAGGACCAAAGACTAAGGAAAACAAAAAAACACTGTTAAAATTGAGAACCAGAAACCGCGCCAAGGAACAATCATCCTATTAATACAAAAAGTCTAAAAAGTTCACATGTGGTTGTGACAAAATATACGTCGGATTAACCTCTCGGGAACTTCGTATTCGTACGAGAGAACATGTACGTGATATCTTGGCCGCCAAAGAGGTTATCAACCCGGAGACCCTCAAGACGATCCCCCGTCACTTCAGGGAGGTTCACCATTGTGATCCAATCTCCCTGAAGGTTCGTGGGATTGACCGGGTGCATCTTGGTGTCCGGGGTGGAGATCTGAAAAAACGACTTGCACAGGTGGAGTGCCGATGGATTTTCACCCTCGGTACCATGTCCCCATATGGACTTAATGAACGTCTCACTTTTGCTCCTTTTCTGTAGTCCATAGGACTTTTGGGATAGTAATTACCATCATTCATTCCGGTTCCTCTGTAGCCTGGAGCTATGGATACTTATATGTTGGCCCCTGATGGTATTTGCTGCCCCTGGTATATGTGTTCATGAACTTTTTAGACTTTTTGTATTAATAGGATGATTGTTCCTTGGCGCGGTTTCTGGTTCTCAATTTTAACAGTGTTTTTTTGTTTTCCTTAGTCTTTGGTCCTACCCCTACCATGTCTTAAGCCCCTATAGCCTTGGGATATCTATGGTGAAGATGTCGTCCCTCAAGCTATTCTGAGACATGGAGCTGTCTTTGACACTGATTCAAATACATACATGTTTTATTATAATGGTGTAATGGATATGTCTTTATGTATCTATATATATATTCATTATATATGTGACGTTTTATGTCTGTACATATATTTTTTTTTTGGTATATGCATGTATGTATATTATCACATACACTATGTTCTATTGCGGGGTATGTGGTTGTGAATATGTGTAAGTGGCTGTTTTTCATGTCCTGTCTCTTTAAACGCATCTTCCGCTATTTTCTCATATTTCCACTTACATTTATCCCATTATGGTATATAGCGAATCCTTTTGTCATCGAATGTCCTTACAACTGACTCTCCGTCCTCTTTTTATATTTATGGGCATTTTTGCCCGGTTCACTAATGGTCGGTTTGTCACTTTCTGTTAAGGCGGACTTACCCGATGACGTGTCAGAGGGAAGTCCTGTCTCTCTGACGCGGCCGCGGCTGGCGTCCTTAGCAGCGGAATACCGGAAGTGCTGTGACGTCACAGGAAGTTTTCTTCCCCCCGACTTCCGCTGCTGAGGATCCGATGCGGTATGGCTCGCAGTATTCCGGTTCGCATAATCAATCTAATGAGGGGGCGTTTGTTCATTGGGGTCAGACCTCCTATATAACACTTACACCTTGCACTATTTTTAGTCGTCCCCCGACGAAGCACACGGAGCGAAACACGTGTTGGGACGTTGGTCCCCACGTGTTACCCTGGCCCTCGGCGTCATATTCTACCGGTAGGTTGCTCGGCTTTAACTACTAACGAATCTGGCCTTTTTGGCCACTTCTAATATCTTCTTTCTGAGCTATGTCTGCCTGGTATTATTTAATATGGGTATGTCTGCCGTTACTCAGTAGAGACTTGTTCTCCTGAATGAATGCCTGGGATACGTGGGGTTCTCCCCTCCAGCACCATTTCCCTTGGTCCTATGTATTTATGTATGCCTATTTATTGATTCCCCTACAGTCTTTACAATAAAAAGAATTATATATTTTCATAATATGACTTGTGTGGGTATATCTGTTATCTGGCAAACTGAAAGACTCTATTCTCTTGGTTTTATTCTATTGTAGAGTTGTTGCCAATTTATTCATCAAGTGGCCCTCTCTTTGATTTATTACAATATAATACTAGCACATGTAAAAGCATGTACTAAATTATACACACATTCAATACAGGAGACACAAGTAAATAATATCTTTAATTAAACCCACAATTACATATTACCCACTGTCACACAACAGGCATGGTAAACATGTTCAGAACAACTGAGGTCTGATGCGCAGCAAAAAACACCTAAAGAACACCACAGACAAGGGGGAAATACCGAGGACACAATAACAATGGTGGGTCCTGGCACTAGTGAGAGGGTAGTATCATCGCATCCAAGATTTCTCCCGTGCCTCCCCCATACTCTGGAATGCTCTGCCACAACATATTAGACTCTTGCCTACCTTGACAAGCTTCAAAAAGAACCTGAAGACCCACCTCTTCCAGCAAGCCTACAGCCTGCCGTAACCCTCAGTCCGATATAACGCCGAACAACCAGCTCTACCCTAACCTACTGTTTTCTCACCTATTCCTTGTAGACTGTGAGCCCTCGCGGGCAGGGACCTCTATCCTCCTGTATCAGTCTGTGGCTTGTATTGCTTATGATTATTGTACTTGCCCCTATTATGTATACCCCTTTCACATGTAAAGCGCCATGGATTAAATGGCGCTATAATAATAAATAATAATAATAATAGTATGGTGACCTCCTAACTTCACCTGAGCTGCCCCTGCTCTCCTTGCCACTCCCTATACAGTTTCCACAGTTGAACAGCACCCTGGATCCCTAAGAAACCCTATAGAGGCCCTGATTAGTGAGTGGCAGGTGAGATTCACTACACCCACCACTGCACTTAATAGACAAAAGCGTAGGGAGACAAACGGAGAAAAGAACCAAAAGAAGAGAGGATACGACTTCAAGACTATCCACAACATCTTCCATCCTCCAAGATGGCTTTCATATAAATGATTTGTTTAGTCAGCAAAGCTTGCTGGGATACCTAGCTATTTAACCCCTTAATGACCGCGGGCAGTAATCTTACGTCCTAGTGGTCATAGTCTTACTGCCCGTGGTCTGCTGCAAGCAGCTTGCAGTGACCGGCGCACACCTCAACTGATTTTTACAGCTGACATGTGTGCCTGCCAGGCACAAGCGAGTGGAATCGTTATCCGCCTGTGCCTTTTAACCCTTTAAATGGTGCTGTCAAGTAGTGACAGCACCATTACAATCGTGACCAGGGTAAACATTTACTCACTGGCTGATGATACCGGAAGTCACATGACGTGATCACGTGACTTCCGGTGGTTGTCATGGTAGCTCACATGACTCACTTCCTGCCCCACACAGCCGAAAGCTGGCTGAGACAGGAAATGAGCATATCTGGTGTTCACAGCTGTGTAGCTGTAATCAGCAGATATGGCAGAGCGATCAGGCAGCTGATCTATATAGTCCTCTAGGGGACCTAGTAAAATAAAAAAAAGTTTAAAAAGTTTTAAAAAATTAAAAAAAATAAATAAATAAAAGTTCAAATCACCCCCCTTTCACACCATTGAAAATTAAAGGGTTAAAAAAATAAAAAATATATACAAACATTTGGTATTGCCAAGTTCATACATGCCCGATCTATCAAAATATAAAATCAATTAATCTGATTGGTAAATGGCGTAGCATCAAAAAAATTCCAAACACCAAAATTATGTTTTTTGGTCGCCACAAATTTTGCGCTAAATGCAATAACAGGCGACCAAAACGTAGTATCTGCACAAAAATGGAAATATTAAAAACATCAGCTCGAGACACAAAAAATAAACCATCACTGAGCCATAGATCCCAAAAATAGAGAATGCTACAGGTCACGGAATATGGCGCAAAACGTACGCCACTTATTTCGGACAAACTTCTGATTTCTTTTTAACCCCTTAGATAAAAGTAAACCTATTTCTGTTTGGTGTCTATAAACTCAAACCGACCTGAGACATCACATCACATAAGTTGTACCATGTATTGAACACAGTGAAAAAATGTCTCAAAAACTGTAGAGCTGACCTTAACTGCAAGAGAGATGCTGGCAGAAAAACTGGCATTAACTAATTCAGTGCCAAAATAAACTAAAATATATTTAAATTCAGAGCCCTAGAGATAAGGGACTCAAGACCTCAAGCTGCCACTAGTCTCCAAAAACAAGAAGACAATCGTGACACCCACTATGAATAAACACTCACACCAGTTAAAAGCCCACCCAAAACTTAACACTATCTATACTCAGCCATGTTGTTCACATGGTCTTGCTGTCCTTGTGTGTGACCAGCCAGAGAGGAAGAGGGTGCAAAGAGAAAGAGCCCCTCACGGGACATGAGGGCAGCCTAAATAGAGGCCTGTGGCAAAAATTAATCTTCCCTGCCATTGGCTGTAAACTGTGATGTCACTGGGGTGAGTGGAGATAGGTGTTGAAGACTCCTCTCATCTAAAAAGGGAAAGTTAAAACCACATAATCTCATTTGTTTGACCAACCTTCTAGCACAAAAGAGATTATGCATACAGTACAGACCAAAGGTTTGGACACACCTTCTCATTCAAAGAGTTTTCCTTATTTTCATGACTTTGAAAATTGTAGATTCACATTGAAGGCATTAAAACTGTGAATTAACACATGTGGAATGAAAGACTTAACAAAAAAGTGTGAACTGAAAATATGTCATATTCTAGGTTCTTCAAAGTAGCCATGTTTTGCTTTGATTACTGCTTTGCACTCTCTTGGCATTCTTTTGATGAGCTGCAAGAGGTAGTCACCGGAAATGATCTTCCAACAGTCTTGAAGGAGTTCCCAGAGATGCTTAGCACTTGTTGGCCCTTTTGCCTTAACTCTGCGGTCCAGCTCACCCCAAAACATCTCGATTGGGTTCAGGTCTGGTGACTGTAGAGGCCATATATTCTGGCGTAGCACCCCATCACTCTCCTTCTTAGTAAAAAAGGCCTTACACAGTCTGGAGGTGTGCTTGGGGTCATTGTCACGTTGAAAAATAAATGATGGTCCAACTAAACGCAAACAGGATGGAATAGCATGCCGCTGCAAGATGCTGTGGTAGCCATGCTGGTTCAGTATGCCTTCAATTTTGAATAAATCCCCAACAGTGTCACTAGCAAAGGACCCCCACACCATCACACCTCCTCCTCCATGTGGGAAACAGGCATATAGAGTCCATCCATTCACCTTTTCTGTATCGCACAAAGACATGGTAATTGGATCCAAAGATCTCAAATTTGGACTCATCAGACCAAAGCACAGATTTCCACTGGTCTAATGTCCATTCCTTGTGTTCTTTCACCCAAACAAGTCTCTTCTGCTTGTTGCCTGTCCTTAGCAGTGGTTTCCTAGCAACTATTTTACCATGAAGGCCTGCTGCACAAAGTGTCCACTTAACAGTTGTTCTAGAGATGAGTGTGCTACTAGAACTCTGAGTGGCATTGACCTGGTCTCTAATGTGAACTGCTGTTAACCTGCGATTTCTGAGGCTGGTGACACAGATAAACTTATCCTCCGCAGCAGAGGTGACTCTTGGTCTTCCTTTCCTGGGGTGGTTCTCATGTGAGCCAGTTTCTTTGTAGCGTTTGATGGTTTTTACCACTGCACTTGGGAACACTTTCAAAGTTTTCCCAATTTTTCGGACTGACTGACCTTCATTTCTTAAAGCAATGATGGGCACTCGTTTTTCTTTACTTAGCTGCTTTTTTCTTGCCATAATACAAATTCTAACAGTTTGTTCAATAGGACTATCAGCTGTGTATCCACCAGATTTCTGCACAACACAACTGATGGTCCCAACCCCATTGATAAGGCAATATATCCCACTTATTAAGCCTGACAGGGCACACCTGTGAAATAAAAAACATTTCCGGTGACTACCTCTTGAAGCTCATCAAGAGAACGCCAAGAGTGTGCAAAGCAGTAATCAAAGCAAAAGGTGGCTACTTTGGAGAACCTAGAATTTAAGACATATTTTCAGTTGTTTCACACTTTTTTGTTAAGTATTTTATTCGACATGTGTTAATTCATAGTTTTGATGCCTTCAATGGGAATCTACAATTTTCAAAGTCATGAAAATAAAGAAAACTCATTGAATGAGAAGGTGTGTCCAAACTTTTGGTCTGTACTGTATATATATATAAATAATACCATCACATATATTATTAAGTCCCTTATACAGGTTACAATTGGGGTAATGGTTTGTGGGGTTGATGTTAGCTGTTAATTGGCAGCTGGCATCAAGCTAAGGGGTTAGTACTGCAGATGCATATATCTGACAACCCAATTAATAACTCAGGAAGTGTAAAGAGTAGAGATGAGCGAACCGGTCGCGGTTCGGCTTGAGGTCGGTTCGCCGAATGGAGGTCCCGTTCGAGTTCGGTTCGTCGAACGTTCGACGAACCGAACTCGAACTGCATAGGAAACAATGGCAGGCAATCACAAACACATAAAAACACCTAGAAAACACCCTCAAAGGTGTCCAAAAGGTGATAAACAACTCACAACACAACACAAACACATGGGAAAGTGACAAGGACATATACTCATGCGAAAACAAAAGAGCTGGACAAGGAAAAAGAGGAGGACACACAGATATATGAGTATATGCAAGGAAACATCGATGCCATTACTGTGCAACTTGAGCCCTGCTCATTTTAGGCTTCCAATCTGGATAAATTGCCTGAGATTGCCACGTACGCCTTGGGGATCTTGTCGTGTCCTGCAGCCAGCGTTCTCTCGGAACCTGTCTTCAGTGCTGCTGGGGGTCTGCTGGCAGATAAGCACACGCGTCTGTCCACTGAAAATGTGGACATGGCTCTCAGAGGACTTTTCTTCCCCTGGGTCAGCCAGGGGACGGGAAAGGCACGCGTATTTTTGAGAGTGCTTCATGCAAAGCATCTGTTTCATTTTGAAAAGGGGGATCAAGTGATGCCAGTCAAGTGGGGTGTGTGTGGCCCAATTAGTGGAAACGAGGGAGACTGTGGTTGGAGTCCCCTCGCTGTGTTTCTAAAAGAACCAAAATGAACAAATCATGGCTCTCAGAGGACTTGTCTTCCCCTGGGTCAGCCAGGGGACGGGAAAGGCACGCGTATTTTTGAGAGTGCTTCATGCAAAGCATCTTTTTCATTTTCAAAAGGGGGGTCAACTGATGCCAGTCAAGTGGGGTGTGTGTGGCCCAATTAGTGGCAATGAGGGAGACTGTGGTTGGAGTCCCCTCGCTGTGTTTCTAAAAGAACCAAGATGAACAAGTCATGGCTCTGAGAGGACTTTTCTTCCCCTGGGTCAGCCAGGGGACGGGAAAGGCATGCGTATTTTTGAGAGTGCTTCATGCAAAGCATCTGTTTCATTTTGAAAAGGGGGATCAAATGATGCCAGTCAAGTGGGGTGTGTGTGGCCAAATTAGTGGAAACGAGGGAGACTGTGGTTGGAGTCCCCTCGCTGTGTTTCTAAAAGAACCAAAATGAACAAATCATAGCTCTCAGAGGACTTGTCTTCCCCTGGGTCAGCCAGGGGACGGGAAAGGCACGCGTATTTTGGAGAGTGCTTCATGCAAAACATCTTTTTCTTTTTCAAAAGGGGGGTCAACTGATGCCAGTCAAGTGGGGTGTGTGTGACTCAATTAGTGGCAACGAGGGAGACTGTGGTTGGAGTCCCCTCGCTGTGTTTCTAAAAGAACCAAGATGAACAAGTCATGGCTCTCAGATGACTTTTCTTCCCCTGGGTCAGCCAGGGGACGGGAAAGGCACGCGTATTTTTGAGAGTGCTTCATGCAAAGCATCTGTTTCATTTTGAAAAGGGGGGTCAAGTGATGCCAGTCAAGTGGGGTGTGTGTGGCCCAATTAGTGGCAACGAGGGAGACTGTGGTTGGAGTCCCCTCGCTGTGTTTGTAAAAGAACCAAGATGAACAAGTCATGGCTCTCAGAGGACTTTTCTTCCCCTGGGTCAGCCAGGGGACGGGAAAGGCACGCGTATTTTTGAGAGTGCTTCATGCAAAGCATCTTTTTCATCTTGAAAATTGGGTCAACTGATGCCAGTCAAGTGGGGTGTGTGTGGCCCAATTAGTGGCAACGAGGGAGACTGTGGTTGGAGTCCCCTCGCTGTGTTTTACATGATTTTCGAAGGGCATGACATGCCTAAGAGGTTGAGTTTCATCATCTGCAACTTGTTGGCAACAGAAAGGCTACCTTCACACCCTTTTGAGACCGAGGATTTTCGAGACCTTATGCCCATTGCAGTGCCCCAGGAGCCGATGGCCAGTCGTCACTCCTTCTCCAAGAAAGGCGTGCCTGTGCTACCACAGTAGGTCGCACACAACCTCACCGATTCCTTGAGAAACTCTGTGTGTGACAGGGTGCATTTCAACACAGATACTTGGACCAGTAAGCATGGACAGGGGAGTTACATGTTGCTGACTGGGCACTGGTAACTATGGTGAGAGATGGAGAAGGGTTTGCTGTACAAGTCTTGCCGTCCCCACAACTTGTGTGTCAATCCTTCCTCTGTATGTACAAGTTCCTCCACTGCTTCTGCCTCCTCAACCTCGTGTGGGTCCTCCACCTCAGCCCAAACCCTGTGTGGTCAGGCCACCCTTCCTTGTAACTGCGCCCAAGGAATCCCACACACGTTACATGTTGCTGACTGGGCAATGGGTTACTGTGGGGAGAGATGGAGAAGGGTCTGCTGTACAAGTCTTGCCGTCCCCACGAGTTGTGTCAATTCTTCTGTATGTAGAAGTTAATACACTGCTTCTGCCTTTTCAACCTTGTGTGGGTCCTCCACCTTGGCCCAAACCCTGTGTGGTCAGGCCACCCTTCCTTGTAACTGTGCACAAGGAATACCACACACCTCCTTACTATGCTGGCAGCAGAGCTCAAGGCCATCAGGCGGTCAAATGTTTACTTTGAAATGTAGGGGAAATGTGAGACACCGCTGAGGAATTGTGGACGGTTAGCTCTGGAGAGTGAGACCGAGTTTCATCAATGGTTGTCTCCACTCAACCAGCAGTCAGGGAAGGTCGGGTGCGACAATGATGCAAACCAGTCTGCGACCCTTCTTCAGGGCAATGTGACACACGTGCCTTGTATGGCTCACGTGTTGAACCTGGTTGTTCAGCAATTTTTAAAACACTATCCCGGCCTACATGGCCTTCTGCAGAGGGCACTGTGTAACGCCTGCCTGGATCGACACACTCAGATGGGCTGTAAAGGATAGGCTAGAGGCAAGCCACTCACCAAGCTGGACACCCAGAACCCTGAAACCCTTTAACCCCTATACAGTGATTTGGAATTACACAGGGCCCAAGTTGATCAATACCTGTGGAAGGCTGCAGTTCCAGAGAATAGTAGTCATGCAGGGTCAAAAACATTAATTGAGGAAGAGGAACAGAATGGGATGGCCAGGACTTAATCAGAAAACAAGCAGAGGTGAAATGCGGATCGGCCAACGAGGTACATAAACAGCAAGCAGGAAACGTAGTCAGGTAACAAGCACACACACTCATAAAACTGAACTGGGGGTAACAGTAACAAGAGGTTCATAGCTTTGTCTGGCAGTGGTCTGCAGACAGGAGGGGCCTAAAAAAGGGTGTGGTGTCTTCCCATTCTGACCAGAGTACAAATTGATTGAGTGGACTACGTTGGTGACTTAACAGCCGTGTGCGGCAATGATGCAAACCTGTCTGCGGCCCTTCGTCAGGGCAATGTGACACACGGGCCTTGTATGGCTCACGTGTTGAATCTGATTCTCCAGCAATTTTTAAAATACCATCCCGGCCTACATGGCCTTGTGCAGCGGGCACGCTGCTATGTGCTCACTTTCATCCTTCGCACCCAGCTGCTCAACAACTTTCATCGCTCCGGAAGTCTTAGGGTCTGGCAGTTAAACGCCGGAAATGCGATGTTCCGACACGCAAGAATTGGAATCTGCACATGTTGCAGCGTGTGTGGCAGCACCGCAGAGCCCTGCTGAAATACGGTATGACGTATACCCTGGGCTAACTTAATCCAGAGGTGGTGCAGATCATGCTGCTGGAGTGGTGTTAGATTAAGGACCTATGCACCCTTCTACACAGTTTACAAATGTCGACGAAGATGTTTAGCACTGGCAATGCCATTCTCAGCGTGACAATTCTGGTCACCTACATGATGGAGCACACTGTAAGCATTATTCGGAGTCAGGTATTGGTCCAAGAGGAAGGTGAGGAAGTACAGGAGGAGTCATATGCAGAAGAGATAATAAGATCTACAAGGTCCATACGGTAAGCGGCACCTAGGCAGCAGTTATGGTGGGGGATAGGGATTAACAAGGGCGCATAGTATCAGCAAAAATTGTTGAGGAAGGTGCAGGAGCCATGAAGAAATGGAGGACGAACTTGCGATGGGCATGGAAGACTCAGCAGGTGAGTGAGAGCTTGCTCACATTTCGGTTGTGCGAGGTTGGGGGGAGAGGGCAGAGGAAGGAGGCACGATTCTCACCTCTCTGCCACCAACACACCAAGGATTTGGTCCTCCTGGATGCACAAGACACATGAGCGTCTTCTTGCTGCACTACCTACAACATGACCCTCGGATTGTACGAATTCGAAGTAATGCTAACTACTGGGTTGCCACATTGTTAGATCCCCGGTACAAGACAAAATTTGGCGAAATAATTCCTGCCATAGAAAGGGACGCACGTATACAGGAGTATCTTCAGAAGGTGGTACGCAATCTTAGATCTGATTTTCCACTCAACACCAGTGCTGCACAGAGTGAATCTCAACGCTTTGTCATGGATAGGAGGAAATGGTCTTTTACTTGTCCACATCTGAGGGACCGAGGGCTGGCTGCTGTGCTGAGATGGCATTGAGTACGGTGTCCCTGCAGAGTTGCACTTTTGGTCATATACAAAATGAGTTGAAAAAGGACAGATGCTGGTGGAAAGGGGAACAGGTGTGTTGGAAGGGGGAAAAAAGTTTTGGTCTGTGGGTTTGGTGGTTAAGCAAAAGTAACATTTGATGAAGAAACACCATCTGTTACGGTGGGACTGGCAGATTTGGATAAGGTGGTATATACTATGTTACCGCTATATAACGAAAATTAATAAGAAAAGAAAGAGAAAGGTATATATCCCCATCAGCAGTCAGTGTCCACCGTGCTCCCAGATGGAAAAGGAGAGGTTGGCAACTGGAAGGTTAGGTGGAGGATACAGAGCTGTGTGGCTATGAAGCTAATAGTAGCCTGAACCAAGTTAGATGCCACTCGGATCTTGAGACTGGAAGCCCTGTTAGCGTCACAGGGTCCACACGCCCACCCAGCCCAGGAACTCCCTGTTAACATTACAGGGGCCATTGAGTACGCTGACCGTGTGCATTGGGGCCACACCTGTGGACAGCAGGCGCATCAGCAGCAGCAGGCCTGTTAATGCCACTGGGCTGCACAAGCAGGACTTGTAGGACAGGAGCTGGTCTTAACCGTTCTGCATTACCAACTGTGGTGGCGGCCTGCATCGACGCCCTATGCCTGCCTACCTCTGGCTTAAAGCCGCAATGGGTTCAACACATGGAGGTGTGCTCTTTCGGAGCATAATAGAAGACTGCGCACCTCCTTGTTGTCTCCAGCCCTTTTTATAACCTGGGTCCGCCCCAAACCAGGGTGGACCACAATGCACCTCCTGGAGACAAAAGCAGAGTGATACGCCATGAGTGGCATAACTAGCGTCCTATTTGGAACCGCAACTTCAATGATGACCTCATGGCTGTCATGACCCAAACACCTCACCAGTCATCGTCTGACCATCAATAATGAGGTGACAAGTCATAGGGGCGGGCCTCTGCAAGCCATTTGGGAGTGGCCTGGCCACATCGTCAGGACACCTGATGCCCTGTGGTCTAAATGGGCCCCCCACATCAGGGGCAGGGCCAAAGAGTTCATTACCGGACCTAGTTTCTGATGCAGTAAGTGCCTGACCATGGTCAGTTGCATGAAATACAGTCTCTGAAAAAAGACTATCAGCTTTAGCATGGTGTCTAGGCACAACACAGGACTTAGACCCGGCACAGAGTGCAAGTACCTGTGCAAAGAGGCTTTTCGCACTAAGTGTGGGAGCATGTGCTGTAGCCCAAAATGAAGACTTAGTCTCAGGAATGGCACAGTCAGGCTGAGCATACTCACTAGGCGAAACACTGGAGTTAGGCTGCGGCTGGGGTAAATCGGCACACACATGCGCACTAGCCGCCTCTCCACACTTAGACGTGGAGGAGAAAGCAGCCAGCTGGACAACCCGAGGCACAGGCCTAAATGGCAGCTGATGCCTGGGCGCAACTGAAACTGCAGCAGGCTGCTTGCATTTAAGGCGTCACCGTTTGGTAACAACAAATACCATCCAAAAGAACAGGTGTACTTCTTCCCATGGATAATCTGATATGATCCCTTTTTTCATGGACACGACCATCGCTAACAAATGTAGATGAGGCCAAAACAGCAGCTGCTTCAATGGATCTGAAGTGCTCCATAAAGTGGCCTCTCCTCCACCCCAATTTCAAGATCCCAAATACTCCATTGCTCTGTGGTGTCAATCCAATCGCACTTGCTTCCTAACAGCTCTCAAGTTTCCACCAGCCCTGCTGAGTATGGGGTAACAGAGATGGTTGAGTTTGCATAGCTGTTCAGTCGCACTATAGCCTGGGAATCAGAGGTCTGTTCCAAAGCTGCAATGAGTACAGACAAGGAAGTTATTATTATTTTTATTATTATTGATTTATAGAGCACCATTGATTCCATGGTGCTGTACATGAGAAGGGGGTTACGTACAGAATACATATAGAAGTAACTATAGACAGACTGGTACAGAGGGAAGAGGGCCCTGCCCTTGCAGGATTACATTCTAAAGGATTTTTGGGAGGAGACAGTAGGAGTGGTTTAGGTTGAGCGTCAAGTATGTATGGTGGTGGTGTCATTGAAGGTTAGTCATTTCTGAACAGATGAGTTTTCAGATTCAGTTTGAAGCTTGCGGGTGTAGCAGATAATCTGACGTGTTGAGGTAGCGAGTTCCATGAGACAGGGGAAATGATCTGCGCAGATGGCCAGAAGCTTTGTGAGTGGGATCCAGGCCCCGATGAAGAAGGTGCTGAGCCTAATCTACACCCTCATTTCCAAAAAGTAAATCCTCCTGGTGGAGACAATGGGGAACATGATGAGGAGCACAGATACCTGATTGGAATGACAACTTTACTATTCGGTCAGGGCAGGAAGAGGTTGTCTTGGAGGACTCAGGACGAGGGGAATGAAAACACACAGGGTTATTGATGAGGTTGGAGACCACACTTACTGTCAAACCAAAGTCAGCCAGTCGATGAGGTCAGCAGAGGAGGTGGAGGAGGATGCTACTGACGACGAAGTTATGTTGCGTCTTCCTGGCCAGAGACAAAGTACTGGAAGCACGTCAACAACTGAATCCTGGACCACAACTTTGACTCTGAGCAGAAGTCGTGTTGGCTATGCAGGTCGCATGGGCTGTAAGCCTTTCCTAGCCTGTGAATTTTTGGACATCGCAAAGGATCACCCAAGTCATGGAATCTGTAAGATTTGTCAACAATCTGTAAGTAGAAGGCAAAAACTCACACTTTTGAGTACTTCCTCCATGAAGTATCACATGGATATGAATTGACAGCGGGAAGGTGTATTGCTCAGCTTTAGCAACTGTCAACGCAATATGCTTATTTTCCGTTCATTGTATGCATTGTTGCAGACTACACACAAGGGGCTGCTGTTTTTTTGGATCTGCCTTTGGTCACTACTATAGCAATATAAAATTGCTCTTCGGGTGTGGACTTGGAGATGCTGTCTATGAACAGAAGGAAATGCTAAAGGTGTGTGTTACAGCAAGGAGCCACCGCGGAAACAGTTCGTTCAATTGTGAGGGGAGTTGTGTTGTAGTACTTTGATGATGAGCACTGAAACATCAGTGTCGTGAGCAGCATCCTGTGCCACAGACCAACATTCTTACGGTGCTGTTTATACTGTTTACCGTGAGAGGAGCGTAAAGTCTGTATTTCTGGCAACTGGACATCACAGTACCCGGATACGGTAGGCTGTGCCCAGACAATAATGCGGGCACGCAACACTTTGTTTTATTAGCAAAACACATATCTGTTCTGGGTAGGCCGACTATATAGACAATAAGACTTGCTGCCTCTGCACTGTCAAATTTTCACGCACAGTTTAAATCATAGAGGGACAGCAACACATGTTTGCATTGACTGTTGCTTTTCAAGATTTTCATGACTGTGTTGCAGAGCTGTGTGGTTTGCATTCACACTGTTATCATCTGCATTATCTGTGAGGCTTCAGCTAACAAGGGTATTCAGAGGGGGGTAATGTGTTTTGTCTATGTTTAGGTAGATAACTTGGAAGCTCTTGTGATGCGCCACTGGTAAGTCGTGTTCGCACACACACACACACACACGCACAAACACACAATTACTGCTACACAGAGGGATTAGCAGGTAGTAGGCAACAGAATAGATTGTTCAGTTATTTAAATTGTATGCATGGTTCTTATTGTTTGTTTTGGTAAAGTTAAACAATCATTTATCAACCCAACTGCCTAGAGTCCTTTTCCTGTTGCCTGGTTTTGCTGCATACTGGGGAGCCCACCCTGTACACGACTTAAAATGAAGCATAAGTCGCAATGTGAATTTCACTGTGCTACAATGCGGCCTAGCGTTCCTGTGCAACCACCGCCTGCCCCATCAAGTGCATCTGCATGCTCTTCATCCTCTGTGACTGTGGGGACAGCAGTCACACATGGTTTTTCACACTGAACTTCAACTCCTTTACCCGCAACAGGGAGTGTGATTGGCAGGTCATCACTTGTAAGTGGAAGTGGAAACAGAAGGTATTGTTGAGCTGTCAGACATCGAGAGAACCATCATTGGATGCAGGCTACATTATATCCACGCCTGCACCTTCGTCACAGATTGGCTGGACTACCTGCAGTTAATAATTGCATTCCAGAAATGGAAAGGAGTGTAGAATGCACATGTGTTGTACCTTACTTGGCAGCAAAGGAACACTAACTTAGTATTCCAGACAATTTTAGGAAGGCAGAAAAAGAGTCAGCTCTTTGTGCAAATTAAATAGCGTGGCAAAAGTGGACAGATGGGTACAGTGGCCGTGTTCTGTGGGTACCAGGACAGTAAAAGAAGCCTCACTTTCTATCCCTCCTAATGATCAAATGCAGAAAGGAATTCCCTGAGTTTGCTATAAAATTAGCATAGCAAAATGTGCATGAGGGTAGAATGCAGAGGTGCTTGAGATTGCTTGGCACAAGTGGCACAATAAAGGAGTCCTACAGGCATTTTTTGTATGGCACTAAGTTGCAGTATTTTTTGCTATCATTATAGCTTATTAAAAACAGAGCAGGAGGGTGTCATGCAGAGGTGCTGCACATAGCTTGGCACCAGTGGGACAATAATGAAATACAACAGCCAGTTCTTGTATGCCACTAAGTTTACTCAATTTTTGGTATTATAATGTATTAATAACAATGAGTTTGAGTGTGCAATGCAGGCAGACGTGCTGCAAATATCTGTGCACTACTGGGACTATACAGAAGTCCAATAGCCACGTTTAGGATGCCACTAGGTAGACTCAGTGTTTGCTAGTATAATGGCTTAGTTATAATGAGTTTGAGTGTGCAATGCAGGCAGACGTGCTGCAAATATCTTTGCACTAGTGGGACGATACAGAAGTCCAATAGCCACGTTTAGGATGCCACTAAGTTCACTGAGTGTTTGCTAGTATATTGGCTTAGTAACAATGAGTTTGAGTGTGCAATGCAGGCAGACGTGCTGCAAATATCTTTGCACTAGTGGGACGATACAGAAGTCCAATAGCCACGTTTAGGATGCCACTAAGTTCACTGAGTGTTTGCTAGTATAATGGCTTAGTATCAATGAGTTTGAGTGTGCAATGCAGGCAGACGTGCTGCAAATATCTTTGCACTAGTGGGACGATACAGAAGTCCAACAGCCACGTTTAGGATGCCACTAGGTTCACTGAGTGTTTGCTAGTATAATGGCTTAGTAACAATGAGTTTGAGTGTGCAATGCAGGCAGACGTGCTGCAAATATCTTTGCACTAGTGGGACGATACAGAAGTCCAACAGCCACGTTTAGGATGCCACTAGGTTCACTGAGTGTTTGCTAGTATAATGGCTTAGTAACAATGAATTTGAGTGTGCAATGCAGGCAGACGTGCTGCAAATATCTTTGCACTAGTGGGACGATACAGAAGTCCAACAGCCACGTTTAGGATGCCACTAGGTTCACTGAATGTTTGCTAGTATAATGGCTTAGTAACAATGAGTTTGAGTGTGCAATGCAGGCAGACGTGCTGCAAATATCTTTGCACTAGTGGGACGATACAGAAGTCCAACAGCCACGTTTAGGATGCCACTAGGTTCACTGAGTGTTTGCTAGTATAATGGCTTAGTAACTATCAGTTTGAGTGTGCAATGCAGGCAGACGTGCTGCAAATATCTGTGCACTACTGGCACTATACAGAAGTCCAATAGCCACGTTTAGGATGACACTAGGTACACTCAGTGTTTGCTAGTATAATGGCTTAGTTATAATGAGTTGGAGTGTGCAGAGGACAGGAGGGTACAGTGCCAGGGTTGTGGGGCTTTGGGTAGAGGAATGGAAGCCTGCCTTTCTATTCCCTCCTAATGGGGAAATGCAGCGAGGAAATCCCTGACCTTAGCTACACAGACGCTGTCTCTGTTTTCAGGACCTGTCACCTATGGCTCTGACCCTGCCGGTACGAGCCCTTAAAAGGACTGATAGAAAGTGCTCTCCCTAAGCTGTCCAGCGCTGCGTATGGAGCGCATACAGCTGTATCGGCGATAGGACTCAGGACGGAGCTGCGCCAGTGATGTCTGACACCAAGGACGCAGAAGGCAGATAATGGCGTGCTGGAGGAAAATGTCCGGATTTATAATGCAGGGACATGTGACATGGACATCCTATCACACATGCCGTTGCTTCTCTGGCTAAAAGTCCACTTAGCTGTGTGTGTGTCTGGGATTGGCTGACATGCTGGCCCTCCCCACTACACGCGCGCGCTTAGGGAAGGAAGACAAGGAAATAAAAAAAAAATTGTGATTATCCATACAGCAGTGATCTGAATGCGCTGTTCCCGCACACTATACACTGAAATTTCATAATAGTGTGAGTCACAGAGTGACTTACACTATTACAGCGGAAAGCCAGCTGGGAATTAGCTGTTTTTTTGCTGCTAGAACCGTTCTCGAACTTATCTAGAACTATCGAGCTTTTGCAAAAAAGCTCGAGTTCTAGTTCGATCTAGAACAGGCCCCAAAATCACTCGAGCCGCGAACTGGAGAACCACGAACCTAGAACCGCGCTCAACTCTAGTAAAGAGATAAAAACACACAAAAAATATTTCATTTTAAAAAATCACTCTTCGACTCTCTCCCTGGTTAACCAATTCATTTAAAAAAAAAAAAAAGTCAAGTTTTGGTGAGTTTTTGATGTTGGAGAATTTCTGCATAATTTCTGCACCTATTATGTAAGTTAGGTTACTTGAATTTTTATCATTATGATTTTGTGTACATTTTTTATATGCCTTTTTATCGTGTTTTTGACACTGTGTTTTTTTTTTAATCTCTTTTTGATGTGCCATGTTTTAGATAAAGCTGCTTTGTTTTTGTTACTTCCTAGTATTTGGCTTTGACAAAATTTTAGAAGAATACTTAGATGCAGATGAAATGCGTTTTTGATGCATTTTCGCTCTAACAACTGTGCCTTCCTTTTTTACCTGTTGTTTTTTTGCATCTAATGCAGGTCTATGGCAAAAATCTGCACATGAAACTCAGTGCACCCGCCAAAAATTAACATATTGTGGATTTAAAATATGAACCACAGTCAATGTACACAGAGAAAAAAAAGCATAGTGAGAAAGAGATTTCTATAAATATCACCAAAGTAGCTGAAACTGAAAGATGCTGCATTTGATCCAGAAAATCCACAGGTAAAAAACACACCCACATTTTTAGTGCACTTCCATGGCGTATACATATGAAAAATGCATGCTATCTGCACTGAAATATATCAATAATGTTTTGTTAAAACCAAATTCCAGGCAGTATAAAAAATAAAGTAGCTTTATTTAAAACATGACACACAAAACAGCCAACATAAACTATAGTGGAAAAAATGCGATAAAAGCGCATGTAAAAAATGCACGCAAAAACGCAAAGAAAAAAACACAAGTGACCTAATTTACATAATGGGTGCAGACATTCTTGAATATCAAAAACTCACCAGAAGATCATCATGGTAACATAGCCTAAGGCCCGTCACATGTCAGTGATTCTGATTAGTGATGAGCGAGTACTAAAAAGCTCGGGTGCTCGAGGCTCGGGCCGAGCCTCCCAAGATACTCGTGTACTCGGCCCGAGCAACGAGCCCAATGTTATCCTATGGGAGACCCGAGTATTTTTGTGAAATGACCCCCCGGCAGCATGGAGAAACCCTAAAACTGTCACAAAAGTCTCAGAAGAGTGCTCAAATGACATGGCATCAGCATGGGGAAGACCCCTTGAAGCATTTATCACTCAAAAGTCACAGCTGTGAACAATTTTGTCCGAGTTTTACGCCATTTTTACGGACTCACCAGAAAACCTTGCAAAATGACCCCAAAATGAATTTTCATGGCGGAAATGTTAAGGGCACATACCCAATAGTGAGATAGAGCTGGTGTATGTTACTTTTTGAGATTAATACATGAAAGATTTTACATAAACATTGTGTGGCACTCCGATGTCCAAAACGCACGTTTTGTGCTTTTTACTAGCGATGTCGGTCATTTTTTTTTTCATTCTATCTCCCGTCGGTCGGTCTCGCTCTGTCGGTCTCTCTCTGTCTTGTCTGTCCCCCTCTCACAGTCTGTCGGTCATTCTCCCCCCTCTCTCTTACTCACCGTTCGCCGATCACTGCTGCGGCACTGCACGGCATTCACACTGCTCCTGCGGCTTTTCTTCTTTTGAAAAAGCCGGCCGGTCATTAATCAATCTCGTATTCTCTGCTTTCCTGCTTTTCGGCGCCTATGATTGGTTGCAGTGAGACACGCCCCCACTCTGAGTGACAGGTGTCACACTGCACCCAATCACAGCAGCCGGTGTGTGTGTATACTGTGCAGTGAAATAAATAATTAAATAATTAAAAAAAACGGCGTGCGGTCCCCCCCAATTTTAATACCAGCCAGATAAAGCCATACGGCTGAAGGCTGGTATTCTCAGGATGGGGAGCGCCACGTTATGGGGAGCCCCCCACCCTAACAATAACAGCCAACAGCCGCCCAGAATTGCCGCATACATTATATGCGACAGTTCTGGGGCTGTACCCGGCTCTTCCCGATTTACCCTGGTGCGTTGGCAAATCGGGGTAATAAGGAGTTATTGGCAGCCCATAGCTGCCAATAAGTCCTAGATTAATCATGTCAGGCGTCTATGAGACACCCTCCATGATTAATCTGTAAATTACAGTTAAAAAACACACACACACGAAAAATCCTTTATTAGAAATAAAAAACAATAACAAAGTCCCTCATTACCAATTTATTAACCCCGACAAACCCTCCATGTCCGGTGTAATCCACGGTCCTCCAGCGTCGCATCCAGCTCTGCTGCATGCAGGTGACAGGAGCTGCAGAATACACCGCCGCTCCGGTCACCTCCACGCAGCTAATGAGGTGAGTATAGCGATCAGCTGAGCTGTCACTGAGGTTACCTGGATCCAGCGGTGGCCGCGGGTAACCTCAGTGACAGCAGCTGATCGCACTACTCACCGCCGCTCCGGTCAGCTCCATGCACCAACTGAGGAGAGTATAGCGATCAGCTGCTGTCACTGAGGTTAATCGCGGCCACCGCTGGATCCAGCGGTGGCCGCGAGTTACCTGACTGACAGCAGCTGATCGCGCTTCTCACCTCAGTTGCTGTGTGAAGCTGACCGGAGCGGCGGTAAGTAGCGCGATCAGCTGCTGTCACTGAGGTTACCCGCGGCCACCGCTGCATCCACCGCTGGATCCAGGTAACCTCAGTGACAGCTCAGCTGATCGTTATACTCACCTCATTAGCTGCGTGGAGGTGACCGGAGCGGCGGTGTATTCTGCAGCTCCTGTCACCTGCATGCAGCAGAGCTGGACGCGACGCTGGAGGACCGTGGATTACACCGGACATGGAGGGTTTTGTTGTGGGTAATAAATTGGTGATGAGGGACTTTGTTATTGTTTTTTATTTCTAATAAAGGATTTTTCGGGTGTGTGTGTTTATTTACTGTAATTTACAGATTAATCATGGAGGGTGTCTCATAGACGCCTGACATGATTAATCTAGGACTTATTGGCAGCTATGGGCTGCCAATAACTCCTTATTACCCCGATTTGCCAACGCACCAGGGTAAATCGGGAAGAGCCGGGTACAGTCCCAGAACTGTCGCATATAATGTATGCGGCAATTCTGGGCGGCTGCTGACTGTTATTGTTAGGGTGGGGGGCTCCCCATAACGTGGAGCTCCCCATCCTGAGAATACCAGCCTTCAGCCGTATGGCTTTATCTGGCTGGTATTAAAATTGGGGGGACCGCACGCCGGTTTTTTTAATTATTTATTTATTTATTTTACTGCACAGTATAGACACGCCCACCGGCTGCTGTGATTGGGTGCAGTGTGACACCTGTCACTCAGCGTGGGGGCGTGTCTCACTGCAACCAATCATAGGCGCCTGTGGGCGTGGAAAGCAGGGAATATGAGATGGCTGTGTACAGAGCACAGCGCGCCGGCCGGTATAAAGGCTCGGTCACGCTGTGCAGGCCGGCCAATCACTGCAATTCCACAACTAACAGGGCTGTGGCATTGCAGTGGTCTGCCAGCCAATCCCTGCATGAGGGCTGGCTCTCAAAAGAGCGCCAACATGCAGAAATGAAGACCACGAGTAAAGCACGAGTATCACGAAATTACTCGGTACCCGCCGAGTAGCCCGAGTACAGTGATACTCGTGCGAGTACCGAGTAGTAACAAGCATACTCGCTCATCACTAATTCTGATACATATGTTGCAGTTTTTATACGTACTAGGATCACAGACATACGCAGAGCTATTAAAATCATTGGATCTACGCACACATCAGTGATTTCTCACTCACCGTGTCTCCGTGCGGCGTACACGCGTGTCTGTGTGTTCCGCACTGAGACAAGTCCGTTTTTCTCTGGCATCACTGATGTTATCTGGACCACGCAATGGTGTGGTCTGTGTGACATGTACCAGAGAAATCACATATCTGTGAAATAAAATTATTTCTATACTCACCTGTCTCCAGGTGATGCTGTTTTGGTGCTGCTGTCTCCTGTTTCCAAGCTGGCAAATTTTCTCATGCATATTCACTGCACCGTGACCCAGAAGTAATAGCAGAGGAGAGACAGCAGCGGCCAGACACAGCATTGCGGGAGATATCAGCACCACGAACAGCAGCTCCGAGGACAGGTGAGTATAAGTGCCTGATTTCCCTGTGCTATCATGGATCACAAATTATGGATCATGGATAGCACACGGAAAAGACACATGTGCCAAATCACGGCACATGGAGGGCCAAAAGCGTCTTTAACACGTCAGAGACACACGTCTGTGTTTTTAACTGACGTGTGAAAGAGGTCTAATAGAGACAAGACCTACAACATTCATCAGAGAAGACTAATTTATCATGACCATTATTAATGTGGCATATCTGTGTCACACTGTGAGGAGTAAATACAGCAGAGGCAAAAGTCTATTACTGTCTTTGACACTATTTTAAAATCCTAGAAGAGGGTATGGTTGTTTGAATTTTACAATATTTTTTTATTTTATACGGCATATATATGTAAATTGGGGTATAGGGGCTCCTTCATTTTTTTCTTTTTCGACTACACTGCAAAGACATAGGTTTGGGAAGTTTATATGTAAATTTCCCCTTTAACCAATGGGGTGTAACAGACAATTTTCTTTGTGGGACTTTAATTTTTTATTTGTATGACGTTAACAATAGCAGCATCATAAAATGGAAAAAAAAATCTCCTCCAGAGAAGGTCAGAAGAACACAATTTCTGCGTGATCTGATGAGACTTGTTTCACTTGATCATGCTAACAACTCCTCACACCTGTCACCTACTGTCATTACAGTGCAGAGGAAGAGAGCTGCATGGTGCGAGCAGTGCTTATTGACATATTTGTTGTAGTTCCTGAGCGCGGTATGTAACAAATGCTGTACGCAGCAGCTCTCATGCTCTCCCGGTGCTGTAGTGACAGTAAGCCATGGGAGGTAGGAGTTGTCAAAGTGATAAAGTGAAGCAAGTATCATCAGATTACTTTCTCTTGGGGGCATTTGCTTTTTTCCTGCTTCAAACTTTCTTCTTATGATTGGGCAATGTCATACATGGGAAAAAGTAAGTATCTCAGAAAGAATCTGTTAATGGCAAAATACTTGAGGGAGATATTTACATATGAACATATATGTGAAATGCTATGGAAATGGAAAAGAAAACATTATAATCATCTCCTTTTACCCTTTTTTTTATAAAGTTTTAGTTGAAAAAAATATTTTGAAAGGGAGTCTTTAACCTCATTTAGTTCAACTGAGCATCTTAACCCCTTCACTATTATGTAATAGGTCATGTCCCTGTAATTGATGCGAGCTCTCACGCCGAGCCTGCATTTTTCCTTGCACATGGTGGCCGATCTGATTAGTTGAAATGTGCCTCTAACAGTTGTGGGTGGATCTGAAATCCATCCGCAGCTGTTAACCAGCTAAATCAGCTGTAAGTCTCTGACAGCAGGATTTAACATGTGACAGCAGGGAGAACATAAATCTCCACACCCCTTGGCAGCCTGTGACATAATCGTGGGGCGCCGATGGGTTATCATGACAGCCAGGGGTCAACTGATGACCCCTGGGCATATCATGACAAACTTCTTGTGCAAGTGGCATTCATAGGAAGTCAGTATTTCTGCTGTACAGGGCAGTGCTGATGCATAGCACTGTACAGCACAAGCGATCAGATGATTGTAGTTTCATGTCCCATAAGAGAACTAGTAAATACAATAACAAGTGAAAACAAAATATAAAAAAATAAAAAAAACCATAAGTTTAAATCATCCCATTTTGCCCCATTGAAAATTAAATAATAATAATAATAATAATAATAATAAAGGGCATATGTTTGGTATTGCCGAGTTCAGAAATTTAAGAGTTATCAAAATTTGAAATAAACTAATGAATAGAGATGAGCGAACCAGTCCCGGTTCGGCTCGAGGTCGGTTCGCCGAACGGAGGTCCCGTTCGAGTTCGGTTCGTCGAACGTTCGACGAACCAAACTCGAACCAATAGGCTATAATGAGAGGCAATCACAAACACATAAAAATGCATGATAAATGTACACAAACAGTTAATAAACATTGCCATAACACTTACCGGTTCCCGCAATCCCTCCTGCACTCTGTCTCCTGCCGCTATTCCATCCGATGATCGCTGAATCCTCCCGGTGACCGGCACTGCAAGCAGTGATGCAGGACCTATCGTGACATCAAAATAGCCATGTGATCAGTCACGTGGCTATTATCTCATTGGGTACAGACTGGTCCCATGACTATGACGCGTCATGTAGGACCTGCGAGTGCATCTCTCCGGTACACGGTGCACATTTGTGTATCGCCATGTACCGGCGACATGCTCTAGCACACGGTCGACTCCCCATTCCGTTAGGGACCGGCTGACACAGCCGGTCATTAACGGAGATCACCGTTGCCATAGCAACGCAGTTAGCGGTGACGTCACCACTAACTGCGGCGCCGGGAGCACCGTTGCTATGGTAACGCGTCTGTCAGCGTTACCGCTGTTACCGCTAGCAGCACTGATCACTCACGGAGTGAAGGCTGCACGCTGCTTCTCATGCAGCTTTCACGGAGTGAATGCTCCACGGGAAGCAGCGTCTTCCCCATGCAGCAGTGATGTAGCAGAGCTGCATTTGTTGAACGAGAAAGACAGAAGAGCAGGATCGTGGAGGGATGACAGGGGGTAATAAAGATGGAGTCTCTAATGTGTCTGTGTATTTATTTCTATTAAAGTATTTTTTCTCTGTGTGGTGTCTTTTTTTTAACCCTTTATTGGAGATTCTTAATGGCCGGGTCAAACGTGCCTGACATTAAGAATCTCTGGCTTAATACTGGCTAGTAAAACAAAGTCAGTATTAACTCATGATTACCCAACAAGCCACCCGGCTCCAGGGCTGTTGGAAGAGTTGGATACAGCGCCAGATGATGGCGCTTCTATGAGAGCGCCATTTTCTGGGACGGCTGCGGACTGAAATTCGCAGCAGAGGCGCCCAGAAACCTCGGGCTAACCTGTGCTGCGGATTCCAATCCCTAGCTGCCTAGTTGTACCTGGCTGGACACAAAAATGGGGCGAAGCCCACGTCATTTGTTTTTTAATTATTTCATGAAATAAGTGAAATAATTAAAAAAAAAGGGCTTCCCTATATTTTTGGTTCCCAGCCGGGTACAAATAGGCAACTGGGGGTTGGAGGCAGCCCGTGGCTGCCTGCTGTACCTGGCTAGCATACAAAAATATGGCAAAGCCCACGTCATTTTTTTGGTGGGCAAAAAACTTCTGCATACAGTCCTGGATGGAGTATGCTGAGCCTTGTAGCTCTGCAGCTGCTGTCTGCTCTTCTCCATACAGACAGACATATTACAGACACACTCCGTATTAAGAAAAATTTTTTTTCATAAGCATATATGTTTTTGTCCAAAACAAGTTACAAATGACGTTTCGGCCTGAGCCTTCGTCAGATTGGACTTATCTGCATGTAATCATGAAAAATGACAATAATCAGTATCACATAAGAGTGAGAGAACAATAACATAAACTCGAACAATGTAGAGGTACAATTGGGATGCAGCAAAAAAACTGCAACACAGCAAGAAATGAAACACATGATACAAATGTCATAAAACAGTACAAGGACAATATAGTAATGACAAATATGGGGTCAGAGTAGGCTTAGACAGCTCTGGTACGAAAGAGATGTCAATCATAAAGTAACATGTGCAGTAGGTGTAGAGCTACACTATGCATGGCAGAGCTAATGGGTAGACCGACCATAGAAAAAGAACGGAGAAAAAGTGGAGAAAAAGTGGAGAAAAAATGTAGAAAAAGTGGAGAAAAAATGGAGAAAAAGTGGAGAAAAGGTGGAGAAAAAGTGGAGAAAAAATGGAGAAAAAGTGGAGAAAAAGTGGAGAAAAAATGTAGAAAAAGTGGAGAAAAAGTGGAGAAAAGGTGGAGAAGAAGTGGAGAAAAAGTGGAGAAAAAGTGGAGAAAAAGTGGAGAAAAAGTGGAGAAAAGGTGGAGAAAAAATGTAGAAAAAGTGGAGAAAAAGTGGAGAAAAAGTGGAGAAAAAGTGGAGAAAAGGTGGAGAAAAAATGTAGAAAAAGTGGAGAAAAAGTGGAGAAGAAGTGGAGAAAAAGTGGAGAAAAATTGGAGAAAAAGTGGAGAAAAAATGGAGAAAAAGTGGAGAAAAGGTGGAGAAAAGGTGGAGAAAAGGTGGAGAAAAAGTGGAGAAGAAGTGGAAAAAAAGTGGAGAAAAAGTGGAGGAAAAAATGGAGAAGTGGAGAAAAAGTGGAGAAACAGTGGAGAAAAAATGGAGAAAAAATGGAGAAAAAGTGGAGAAAAAGTGGAGAAAAAGTGGAGAAAAAGTGGAGAAAAAATGGAGAAAAAGTGGAGAAGTGGAGAATAAGTGGAGAATAAGTGGAGAAGAAGTGGAGAAGAAGTGTTTGTTCATGCCAGATGGGAGATAAATAATTTTTTTCCGGCGCTGTCATTTACTGTAACGTGATCATCGGTGTACGGTGTATACCTGTGATCACGTGAGCGGGGACCGGAAAAAACGTCCTGAATCATGATCTCCAGGGTCTCAGCTAGCCCTGAAACCCCGGAGATTTTCTGACGCTGGGGGGCGTTATTCACTTATTTTTGCCTGCTGTTTATAAACGGCAGATCAGAATAAGGCTACATTAACACGACCGATCCATTTTTGCGGTCTGCAAAAAACAGTCCGTTTTTTTTCACGGGTGCATCCGTGTGGCATCCGTTTCCGTTCCGTAGATGGTCCGTATGTCATCTGTTTGTCATCCGTGTGCCTTCCGTTTTTTTTGTGTACTGCAAAAAAACTGAAGGAGGGTAAATGCATAAATTTACCCAGGATCCATAGCTTCATCCTACATGAGGCGGTCACATGTTCACTCCAGTGCCATTTTCTACTGCTTTTCACAGCGTAGAGCGCTCTGGTGATTTTCTTGTGCTTGTACACTTCATATCAGTCTTTTCTGTCATTATAATGGCAGAAAGACACATAATGTCCCACTCTCCTGCATTTTGTAATTTTGCACCCTTTGGTGCCTTTCATGTGGCACTAAGGGGTGCTTAGCTTTGTATTTACCCAAAAAAATTAAGAAAAAAAATGACGTAGGGTTCCCCCTAGTTTTGTAGCCAGCTAGGGTAAAGCAGATGGCTGCAGCCTGCAGACCACAGCTGGCAACCTCACCTTGGCTGGTAATCCAAAACTGAGGGCACCCCACGATGTTATTTTAAATTAAATAAATAATTAAAAAAAAAAAACACATAGGGGTCCCCCCTAAATTTGGATCACCAGCCAAGGTAAAGTAGACAGCTGGGGTCTGATATTCTCAGACTAGGGAGGTCCATGGTTATTGGACTCTCCCCAGCCTAAAAATAGCAGGCCGCAGCCACCCCAGAAGTGGCGCATCCATTAGATGCGCCAATCCTGGTGCTTTGCCCCAGCTCATCCCGCGCCCTGGTGTGGTGGCAAACGGGGTAATATATGGGGTTAATACCAGATGTGTAATGTCACCTGGCATCAAGCCCTGGGGTTGGTGAGGTCAGGCGTCTATCAGATACCCGACATCACCAACCCAGTCAGTAATAAAAAAAAATAGACGACAAACACATTTTTTTTTGAAAAAACACTCCCCAATACATTCCCTCTTTAACCAATTTATTAGAAAGAAAAACAAATCCAGGTCTGGTGTAATCCAAGGGTTTGCCATGACGATCCACACTGTCCCAGTCATTGAAGAGCAGAATGTTCCCCATTGGCTGGGAGAGCAATGCAGTGATCTGAGCTAACATCAATGGGTCAGCCCAGGTCACTGCAGGGCATGACAAGTGCTGCTGTCAGCGAGGTACATTACCTGCGCTGATCTCCAGCACACTGACAGCACCTGTCACTGAGTTCAATGACTGCCGCCTTCACAGCCAAATATCGCGAGAGGCCCGTGACATCACCGCTAGTCAGTCTCGGGTCGGAAGCGAGAGAAGGTGATGTGACAAGCGGCGGCCATGGAGGACAGTGACAGCGCTGAGGTCGGGATGGCGGGACTTCATCACCGCAGGTAAGCCGAGCGGGACCATGTGTGTGTGTGTGTGTGTGTTTACGTGTGTACATGCCGCGGGCAGGAGGGGGCGGAGTGAGCTGAGCGGGGAAGTGTGGGCTTCCTGCATGTAACTAGGATAAACATCGGGTTACTAACCAAAGCGCTTTGCTTGGATACCCGATGTTTTCTTGGTTACCAGCTTGTGGCAGGCTGCCAGCGATGGCTCCTGCACACTGTAGCTGTAAAAAGCCCTGCTTTTTGCTGCTAGAACCGTTCTCGAACGTATCTAGAACTATCGAGCTTTAGCAAAAAGCTCGAGTTCTAGTTCGATCTAGAACAGCCCCCAAAATCACTCGAGCCTTGAACTGGAGAACCTCGAACCGCGAACCGCGCTCAACTCTACTAATGAATAAACAGTGTAGAGGAAAAAACAAAAATGCCTCAATTAGGTTTTTTTAAATCTTTTTCTGGTTTCTGCGTCAGCTACAGAAGAAGCAGACGCATATTGTGGAAGCGGAGGAAGGTAGGAAGAATGGTTTCTTGTTTTTTTAACACTTCGATAATTAGACACAGAATAGGGACATTATTACATGAAGGGTCTCAAGATGAAGGAAATTACATCAGGATGGGGGATACTATAACATGAAAGGGAGAAATTAGATCAGGAAGGGGCAACGGATGGCGAATATTATACGAGAATGGAGGACATTATACCAGCAGTGGGCCCAGGATGGGGACCATTGTACCAGGATGGGGGACATTATACCAGGAAAGGGAAACATTATACCAGGAAGGGGCCTAGGATGGCTGAAATTAGTATTGCAATAATCCAGGATTATAGAACGGGGACAGGATGGGGACAATAGTACAGTAAGGGGCCCAGGATGGGAGACATAACAAGATGAGGGACAATATTACATTGGGGGGGGGGGGAGGAACAGGCTTTATAGGATCTGGAATGCTACGAGTGCCCATACACTTGACGAACATGTAGGGCCATTGTCCAAATTTTCCACTGGGGCACATCGGACTTTGGTTAAGTCACTGATTACAAATTACAGTAGCTGAGCATTTTAATATCCACTGATTCCACTTTATTAAGTGATATTGATATTGATATTATTATCAAATAGTAATCATTTAGAGAAAAACACAATTCTTACAGTGTCGTTTTCAAATGGGAAAGTTGTATGTTTTTATTAACAAATAATTATGTGGAGATTCATTGATGCAAATAATAGCTTTGCCTTATGTATGTCAACTGTGGTCTTTAAATTTCCATTGCAAATGTTATTTTCCATTATCTCTGAAAAAAATGTTAATTTAATCTAAGAAAATGTGTACATCTCATGCTTTGGAGAATCAAATATTTTTTTATGAGACCTACCTTCCATGTATTGTGAATCCTGACTAAATCAGCACTGCAAGACCTAGGGTTCGCTCACACTGGTGTATACCTCAGACTAATGCTATGCAATATTTTATCGGATAGCACTCACTCCAATATTATACTATAGGGCAGATTCACCCAGTGCCTTTTTTCTCATGCCAACTTGGTATGAGAAAATAAATTGCTGTATGCTTCAATTGGCAGCTTATTTCGGATGGTGAGCACCCATTCAAGTCAATGGGTATTTGCAAAACATCGCACTACACTCTGATGACAACTGAGTGCAGTCCGATATATAGCTACATAGATAATGGAGAAATGAAGCTCTCCATCTTCTCCTCACCTGTGCTACAATTCTCACATGTGATAGAATTGGAACACAGTGAATAGCACTCCACTCACAATCAGAGCAGAGTTTCAGCTGATTGTCATTTGTGTAATGTATCCAATTCTCTCACATGAGAGAATCATTGCCACTGTGAGTAAACCCTAAAAATGTGTCTTACAGAATTAAAAATAAACATTGAAATATTACATTTTTTTGCTAAACTCTTTTATTTAGCAAGTAAGGTATGCTTTATCTAGTGCTCTCAGCCAGGTTTTTGAAGATGGCACCCGCCATCTATCACTGTGCAGCCCATCATAGATTTCAGAGGGCATGCAGTAGCATGGACTGCGTGAAGAACATCTGCTCAAGACATGTCAAGTCAGAGCAGCGTCCTGTGAAGCATCAGACATTGTGAACTCGCATTCCTCTGTTTAGTCTAATTGACAGTTCTCTGAGTGCCGTGGACTAAACTAGAAGCTAAACATCCATCTCACTCGGCCACATAGTTTTAGTGCAGTGCAATGAGGACGTCTGTTTTTCAGATTTCTTCATGCAGCCCATTCTACTGCATGTCTTCTGACATCTAGGAAAGGCTGCACACTGCTACATGGCAGTTGCCATCTTTAAAATCCTGACAGAGTGCACTAGATAAAGCATACTTTTTTTCACAAAATAAAGGAATTTAGAAAAATATTTAATATTTAAAATTATTTTATTTATTTTATTTTATCACATCTCTCGAAGAACCACTACCTCATAGGGTATTAAATTTTCCCAGTACTTTCCACAAACTTTCCATAAAACAATATAAAGCAGCAGAAAGCCAGCACAATATTGTTTCACAATGTCTTTTAAAGAAGGTGTGCTGGCTCATCAGAAAAGATTGTACAAGTTTTTGCATTTCTTGTCCAATTGTTTTCTGAAGAGGAATAAATGATTTTTAAAAATATGAAATAAAAAAAATACTGACTTAAGGCCTCCTTCACACGTCAGGGATTCTGGTACATATGTGACAGTTTTTATACGTACCAGAATCATGGACATACACAGACCCATTAAAATCAATGGGTCTGCGCACACATCAGTGATTTCTCATTGACATGTTTACATGCGGCGCACACGTGTGTCCGTGTGCTCTGCACAGAGACAAGTCCGTTTTCTTCTGGCATCACTGATGTCACACGGACCACACAATGGTGTGATCTGTGAAACATGTACCAGAAAAACACGTAGATTGAAAATAAAAAGCTTTTTATACTCACCCGTTTCCAGCAATGCTGTCTTCAGCCACTGCTGTCTCTGCTTCCGGGCTGGCTAATTATGCTAATACATATTCACTGCACAGCTGACCCAGTAGTACCTGCAGAGGGGGGACAGCGGGGACCGGACACAGCATTGCAGGAGACTTCAGCACAGGTGAGTATAAGTGCCCGATCTCCGTGTATTATAATGGATAGCAAACGAAGATCACACGTGTGCTAAAATCACGGCACATGGCGGGACATACGCACCTTTATCACACCAGTGAAAAAAATGTGCGTTTTTCACTGACGTGTGAAAGAGGCCTAAAACAGTGACTCTGTACTTCACAAAGTGTGTGCCAAACAACTTTATTTTGCACATTTGTTATACTAGTAAAATTTGATATCCGTATATCCCACACCAAGCCAACCTAGAATTCATTACATTTTTTTTTGGGAAGGAGATTGAATTTTGTGAGATGAAAAAAATGGAGATGACACGCCCACCAGGGCCGCTGGGGGACACTTAGAACCGGGCCACGGTTCTGGTTTTAGGGAGGAGGTCACAGTGACAGGGCTCGTCTCTGTGATCCTCGCGGTGTTTTTTTAAATTGGGAAATGATGAATCGTGACGCCACCTGTGGTCTTCGGTGAGATATGGCTGACATTGCTGGATGGGACCGCTGGGGCAGATGGTGACACAGCTAAGATGGTATAGCTCCCCACAGGTGGACAGCCACATGTAGTTGTTAGCCGATGAAGTGTTTGAACAGTGTAGGGCTGGCGGCGCAGAGAAAGAGTCCAGAGCACATCGGAATGCAGTTATAAGTTCTTTACTCACAGTTGACAGTTCCAGATTATCACGGCCGGTCTAATGCTGCCCTCGGAGTCCCGCGGTGATGGGATCCAGCCAATCACCAGGTATTTCGGAGGCACGAAACTGGTGTCCCTTTCTGTGTCCCTTTCCTGGTCATCTTCTTGCGCTGGCTTCGCCCTCCTACTCGGCGTCTCACCTACAGTGTCCTGAGCCAGTGTCAGCGGACCTTGTCTGGGAGGCTTCGCTACCTAATCCCCTATCCCTTCTCTGTGGTCACCTTTTCAGCGGATTCCCATGTGGGTGTGGCTTCGGCACATGAAGATACCTCAGCCTCCGGTTTGCCAGCTGAGCCTGATTGTTCTCCACTAGTCTAGGGACCAGTTCCCCCTTGCGGCCTAACCCCTCCACACCGGTAAGTCAGCTGTGGGTGAAAGCCCACGGGTGGGTTTCCCTAACCGTGACTCTAGGACCCCTTCTTCCTCTCTTTCTGATCTTCTTCGCTGTACTAGGACAAGCTACTGCGGCTCCAGTCCTCAGGACTTCTCTACATGGTGTCAGGGCCAGGTGGACGGGCAGACCCAGGAGGTGGATCCACTGGGCCGAACTCCTAGATGGTGGTAAGGGGTCCGGTAGCTGGAGCACTATAGGCAGCAGAACAGTCCGTGCACAGGAGTATAACGGAGAAGTCCCTGGGACTACGGAGTCACTGGTGGTAGTCCGGGTGACGCAGCTCAGGTTCGGAAGCCGAGAAGATGTCAGGCGGGGTCCGGAACCTTTGGAGCGAGATGACAGGTCACCGCAGGGATCCGAGATGGTACGGACTGTCAGGATGGCAGATGGACTGCGTTCGGGGTTCGAGGTACCGCAGAACCGGATGGCGATGCAGGATCGGCTCTAGAAGATAGAGAGGTAAGTATCTCACAAAACACAAGGAGACCTGACTCCTAGCTTGGGAAAACACGAAGAACAGGCCCCGCTCCCTTGGACATTAACCCCCTATATACCCTGTGCCTATGTGCATCATTTCCTGTAATTAGACACTGGCCCTTTAAGAAAGGGTCAGTGACCGCGCGCGCGCCCTAATGCGCGTGCGCGCGGCGCGGGTGCCAGAAGCCAGGGAAGGAAGCTGAGAGGAGGACGCAGGGGAGCCGGCCAGGACCTGGGAAGTCGTCGGGCGCCGGGAGCGGAGACCAGGGGGCCTGGGAAGGACGGGCACCGGGGGTTGGAGAGCGGGGAGCAGGGCAGGTGAGCCGGGGAGCGGAGCTGAGAACCCGGGGAGGGTAGCCGAGGACCCGGGGAGCGTGACACATGGCATCCTACTTCATTCTGCACTCCGTTCTAACGTGTTGCACCCACTAACTAACCCCACCTCCAGACTAGCTCTGGGGCTGTGGTCTCCCTGAGGAGCAATCTCGCCCTAACCATGGCCTGAAGTGGTGTAGCAATACTAAGAGTGTGTGTGTGTGTGTGTGTACAATGGTTTGTGTTCTCCTCCTTACCAGGGAATAGGGTATCACACCTCTGGCTGAGCTGCAGTACCTCTGTGGCGACTGGACCCTCATGGATGCCACAGAGACATTAAATTGTACATGTCTGTTTTTGCACACCTATTTTTCTAGTTGAATTTGATAACTATAGTAACAAACCTATACAGTGGCCTACTGTATGTATACCTACCTACCTAGCATTTCTTTTTACTTCTATATCGGCAAGGGTTGAATAATTGGGGTTAAAAAGATTGCCAAAAGGGTTATTCTAATATTATGAAACTGGCATAGTTAGATAGCTTGAAAATAGTGAAATTTGCAAATAAATAGCTTTTTCTATCCCCTGTGTGTCTTCTACTATGAGAACTTTTATTTAGTGTACAGTCATTGCCAAAAGTTTTAAAAAATACAAATTTTGTTTTTTATTAATGTATGCTGCTTCAATGTTTCTAGATCTTTTAGTAAGACATTTCTATGGTTATTGATGTACAATTATAACATTTTATAAGGTTTTAAATAGTGATGAGCGAGTACTAAAAAGCTCGGGTGCTCGAGGCTCGGGCCGAGCATCCCAAGATACTCGTGTACTCGGCCCGAGCACCGAGCCCAATGTTATCCTATGGGAGACCCGAGTATTTATCTGAAATGACCCCCGGCAGCATGTAGAAACCCTAAAAATGTCACAAAAGTCTCAGAAGAGTGCTCAAATGACATGGCAACAGAATGGGGAAGACCCCTTGAAGCATTTATCACTCAAAAGTCACAGCTGTGAACAATTTTGTCCGCGTTTTACGCCATTTTTACGGACTCACCAGAAAACCTTCCAAAATGACACCAAAATGAATTTTCATGGCAGAAATGTTAAAGGCACATACCCAATAGTGAGATAGAGCTGATGTATGTTACTTTTTGAGATTAATACATGAAAGATTTTACGTAAAACATTGTGTGGCACTCCGATGTCCCTGAGAAGAGACGTACATAAAGGCCTCTGAGTCTAATGTGCCCATTTTGAGGAAGTGAGTCTTTGTAGTATTTTCCTTTGCCAGGGCAGTCCAAAATTGTGAGGTTCACCAATGCCCCTGCATACAGACGTGCATGAGGGCCTGTAAACCTGAAGTGCCCATTGTAAGGAAGTGGGTCTATTGTAGTATAACCCTTAGGCAGGGCAGCCAAAAATTGGGAGGCTCCACATTGTCCCTGGATATAGACGTGCATGAGGGCCTGTAAACCTGAAGTGCCCATTGTAAGGAAGTGGGTCTATTGTAGTATAGCCCTTTGGCAGGACAGCCAAAAATTGGGAGGCTCCACGTTGTCCCTGGATAGAGACGTGCATGAGGGCCTGTAAACCTGAAGTGCCCATTGTAAGGAAGTGGGTGTATTGTAATATAGCCCTTTGGCAGGGCAGCCAAAAATTGGGAGGCTCCACGTTGTCCCTGGATAGAGACGTGCATGAGGGCCTGTAAACCTGAAGTGCCCATTGTAAGGAAGTGGGTGTATTGTAGTATAGCCCTTTGGCAGGGCAGCCAAAAATTGGGAGGCTCCACGTTGTCCCTGGATAGAGACGTGCATGAGGGCCTGTAAACCTGAAGTGCCCATTGTAAGGAAGTGGGTGTATTGTAGTATATCCCTTTGGCAGGGCAGCCAAAACTTGGGAGGCTCCACGTTGTCCCTGGATAGAGACGTGCATGAGGGCCTGTAAACCTGAAGTGCCCATTGTAAGGAAGTGGGTGTATTGTAGTATAGCCCTTTGGCAGGGCAGCCAAAAATTGGGAGGCTCCACGTTGTCCCTGGATAGAGACGTGCATGAGGGCCTGTAAACCTGAAGTGCCCATTGTAAGGAAGTGGGTGTATTGTAGTATAGCCCTTTGGCAGGGCAGCCAAAAATTGGGAGGCTCCACGTTGTCCCTGGATAGAGACGTGCATGAGGGCCTGTAAACCTGAAGTGCCCATTGTAAGGAAGTGGGTGTATTGTAGTATAGCCCTTTGGCAGGGCAGCCAAAAATTGGGAGGCTCCACGTTGTCCCTGGATAGAGACGTGCATGAGGGCCTGTAAACCTGAAGTGCCCATTGTAAGGAAATGGGTGTATTGTAGTATAGCCCTTTGGCAGGGCAGCCAAAAATTGGGAGGCTCCACGTTGTCCCTGGATAGAGACGTGCATGAGGGCCTGTAAACCTGAAGTGCCCATTGTAAGGAAGTGGGTGTATTGTAGTATAGCCCTTTGGCAGGGCAGCCAAAAATTGGGAGGCTCCACGTTGTCCCTGGATAGAGACGTGCATGAGGGCCTCAAAACATTGTTCCCATTGCAAAGGAGCGGGTCTCCTGTCGTTGTAATGTCCATTCTGAAAGAATGGGCGAAAAAATTTACCACTGGGGGTATACCTGAAACAAAGGCCTAACTATTGTAACGGTCATCATGGTGGCGCATGAGGAGAAGGAGGAGCAGTCCAGCGATTATCCAAAGTTCAGAAGAGTGTACACATGGGTGAGTGGAGGTACATGGCAAATTCCCGTTTCAAACTTTAAATTCCGCTCTCATTTGCTGGTGGTGTGGTGAAGTCTGGCCCAATCCAACCCTTGTTCATCTTGATCAGAGTCAGCCTGTCAGCATTTTCAGTTGACAGGCGGGTGCGTTTATCTGTAATGATTCCACCTACGGCACTAAAAACACGCTCTGACAAAACGCTAGCGGCAGGGCAGGCCAGGACTTCCAAGGCGTAGAGAGCCAATTCATGCCACGTGTCCACCTTGGATACCCAATAATTGTAAGGCACAGAGGAATGTCGGAGTACAGTTGTTCGATCTGCAAGGTACTCCTTGAGCATCTGGGCAAACTTAGGATTTCTTGTGGCACTACCCCGCACCTCAGGGGCTGTGGTACGTGAGGGGCTGAGAAAACTGTCCCACATCTTAAAGACTGTTCCCCTACCTCTGGCGGATTGGACTTGTGCCTCTCTCGGCTGTACGCCTTGGTTGTCCACTGATTCCTGACCTATGCCGCTAGCTTTTTGTGAGGGGAATGCTTTGCCTACTTCCGTGACTATGGCCTTCCGGAACTGCTGCATTTTGGTTGACCTCTCCGCCTCGGGAATAAGAGACATAAAGTTCTCCTTGTAGCGTGGGTCTAACAGTGTTACCAACCAGTAATGATTGTCGGCCAAGATGTTCTTAACGCGAGGGTCACGAGACAGGCAGCTTACCATAAAGTCAGCCATGTGCGCCAGACTCTTAACAGCCAGTACTTCAGTATCCTGACCAACACGATGACTGAACATGCTGTCCTCCTCCTCCTCCTCCTCATCTACCCTGTCCTCTGGCCAGCCACGCTGAACCGAGGATATGACTGGTGTGCATGTCATATCCTCAATTTGGCCGGAGAGTTGCTCCATGTCTTCATCCTCCTCCTCGTCATAGTCCTCCACTGCACGTTGTGATGAGACGAGGCTGGGCTGTGTGTTATCACCCACACCCACTACTGTTTCTTGCTGCAACTCATCGCGCTCCGCCTGCAATGCACCATGTTTGTTTTTGAGCAGAGACTGTTTTAGAAGGCAGAGAAGCGGTATGGTGACGCTAATAATGACGTCATCACCGCTCACCATCTTGGTGGAGTCCTCAAAGTTTTGGAGGATGGTGCATAGGTCGGACATCCATCTCCACTCCTCAGGTGTTATGTGTGGAGTTTGACCCATTTCCCGATGGCTTAGGTGATGCAGGTACTCAACAACTGCCCTCTTCTGCTCACAGATCCTGACCAACATGTGCAGAGTTGAATTCCAACGCGTGGGGACATCACACACCAGTCTGTGAGCCGGAAGATGCAAACGGCGCTGAAAGCCGGCAAGGCCGGCTGAAGCAGTAGGTGACTTTCGAAAATGTGCAGACAGGCGGCGAACTTTTACCAGCAGATCAGACAGCTCTGGGTATGACTTTAGAAACCGCTGAACCACGAGGTTGAGCACATGTGCCACGCATGGAACATGTGTCAGCTGGCCTCACCTCAAAGCCTCCACCAGGTTCCGGCCATTGTCACACACGACCTTTCCTGGCTTTAGGTTCAGAGGTGTGAGCCAGTGATCTGCCTGCTGTTTCAGAGCTGTCCACACCTCTTCTGCATTGTGGGGTTTGTCACCTATGCAGATTAGCTTCAGCAAAGCCTGTTGTTGCTTCGCCGAGGCAGTGCTGCAGTGCTTCCAGCTTGGGACTGGTGTGGAGGGTAAAGTGGATGAGGATGCGCAGGAGGAGGAGGAGGCTGAAGAGCATGACATTCCGGAGCTGTAGAGTGTGGGTGAAACCCTGACTGAGGTAGGGCCTGCAAACCTTGGTGTGGGAAGGACGTGTTCCGTCCCTCGCTCAGACTGGGTCCCAGCTTCCACAATATTAACCCAGTGTGCCGTCAACGAGATGTAGCGGCCTTGCCCACAAGCACTTGTCCACGTGTCTGTGGTTAGGTGGACTTTGGGTGAAACAGCGTTGTTCAGGGCACGTGTGATGTTTTGTGACACGTGGTTATGCAACGCGGGGACGGCACACCCGGAGAAATAGTGGCGGCTGGGGACCGAGTAACGTGGGACAGCTGCCGCCATCAGGTCGCGGAATGCTTCTGTCTCCACCAGCCTAAAAGGCAACATTTCCAGCGCAAGCAGTCGCGAAATGTTAGCATTTAGAACTGTGGCATGTGGGGCGTTGGCAGTGTATTTGCGCCTGCGTTCAAAGGTTTGCTGAATGGATAACTGAACGCTGCGCTGGGACAAGGACGTGCTTGATGATGGTGTTATTTCTGCATAGGCAACTGCAGGTGCAGGACCGGAGGAGGCTTGTTCGCAGGCAGCATGGACAGGGGATTGGCTCGCATGCACAACAAGCGAAGACGTAGCAGTGACATCAGCAAGCACTGCTCCTCGACTCTGTTGTACTTCCCACAAAGTCGGATGCTTGGCTGACATGTGCCTGATCATGCTGGTGGTGGTCAGGCTGCTAGTTTTGGTACCCCTGCTGATGCTGGCACGGCAGGTGTTGCAAATGGCCTTTTTAGAATCATCTGGAGCCAACTTAAAAAACTGCCAGACTCGGGAAGACCTAACATTTGTACAGGCACCTTGTGTCATGTTGTTGTTCCGGGGAACGGTTGCCTGACTTCTGCCTGGAGCCACCACCCTGCTTCTTACTGCCTGTTGGGATGCTACGCCTCCCTCCCCCTGTGCACTGCTGTCCTCGCTCTGCATATCCTCCTGCCAGGTTGGGTCAGTTACTGGATCATCCACCACGTCGTCTTCCTCTTCCGCACCCTGCTCCTCCTCCTGACTTCCTGACAATTGTGTCTCATCATCGTCCACCCCTTGTTGAGACACGTTGCCAACTTCGTGAGAACGTGGCTGCTCAAATATTTGGGCATCTGTACATACGATCTCCTCATGACCCAGTTCAACATGAGCTGGCGAGAGGCCAGAATGTGCGAATGGAAACGTGAACAGCTCTTCCGAGTGTCCAAGTGTGGGATCAGTAATGTCCGAGGACGTGTACTCAGCCTTGTGGTAGGAAGGAGGATCAGGTTCTGAAATGTGCGGTGCAGTATCACAGCTACTGACACTTGACCGTGTGGAAGACAGAGTGTTTGTGGTGGTGCCAATCTGACTGGAAGCATTATCCGCTATCCAACTAACAACCTGTTGACACTGGTCTTGGTTCAAGAGCGGTGTACTGCTGCGGTCCCCAAGAATTTGGGACAGGACGTGCGAGCGACTAGATGTGGCCCTTTGTTGTGGCGAAATTAGAGCTTGCCCATGACCTCGGCCTCTGCCTGCACCACCATCACGTCCACTTCCTTGTTCCTTGCCAACGCCCTTGCGCATTTTGCAATGCTGTGCTGACGTGTATTCACTAGACTTGTGCGTTATATATTAGTTTGTGAAAAACACACACAAGTGCACCTGTACGCTGCCACCGACAGGCACACACGTGCGGTTTTTAAATACAAGCACGGACGCACTAAGAACCTAACAGGTTTTTAGGAGCGACAATTACTGAGAAGTCTGACACTATCAGACACTGCTGACTGACGTGTATTATTCACTAGACTTGTGCGTTATATATTAGTTTGTGAAAAACACACACAAGTGCACCTGTACGCTGCCACCGACAGGCACACACGTGCGGTTTTTAAATGCAAGCACGGACGCACTAAGAACCTAACAGGTTTTTAGGAGCGACAATTACTGAGAAGTCTGACACTATCAGACACTGCTGACTGACGTGTATTATTCACTAGACTTGTGCGTTATATATTAGTTTGTGAAAAACACACACAAGTGCACCTGTACGCTGCCACCGACAGGCACACACGTGCGGTTTTTAAATGCAAGCACGGACGCACTAAGAACCTAACAGGTTTTTAGGAGCGACAATTACTGAGAAGTCTGACACTATCAGACACTGCTGACTGACGTGTATTATTCACTAGACTTGTGCGTTATATATTAGTTTGTGAAAAACACACACAAGTGCACCTGTACGCTGCCACCGACAGGCACACATGTGCGGTTTTTAAATGCAAGCACGGACGCACTAAGAACCTAACAGGTTTTTAGGAGCGACAATTACTGAGAAGTCTGACACTATCTGGACTGGTTTAGACTGTGTACACCAGCCCCAGATATGATGAAGGCTGGTATACGGTCACCACTAGGAATGGCTATATACCCTGCCTGCCTGCCTGCCTGTATACTGCTACAATAGTCCTGACAAGGACTCTTCTGGTCACTAGCCTGTATTCCGACCTGGCTATACCCTGCCTGTATACAGCAACAATAGTCCTGAGAAGGACTCTGCTACTGTACTCCGACCTCGCTATACCCTGCCTGCCTGTATACAACTATAATAGTCCTAAGAAGGACTTCTGGTCACACTGTTTGCAGCCCTGCTCCGGAACTAACTATAAAGGGCCGCAAACCTTTCCCTGAAGCAGCAACACTCTCCCTGCACTCACTGTCTGGATGGCTGTGAGCAGAGCACAGCGCGCCCGCCGGTATAAAGGCTCGGTCACGCTGTGCAGGCCGGCCAATCACTGCAATTCCACAACTAACAGGGCTGTGGCATTGCAGTGGTGTGCCAGCCAATCCCTGCATGAGGGCTGGCTCTCAAAAGAGCGCCAACATGCTGGGATGAAGACCACGAGTACAGCACGAGTATCGCGAGATTACTCGGTCCCCGCCGAGTAGCCCGAGTACAGTGATACTCGTGCGAGTACCGAGTAGTAACAAGCATACTCGCTCATCACTAGTTTTAAACTTTTATTGATGTTCTTTTTGAGGATTGCCCACAAGTTTTTAATGGGATTAACATCTGGGGAGTTTACTGGCCATACACCCAAAATGTAATTGTTATGCTCACTGAGCCACATGATTATCACTTTTACCTTGATATATGGTGGAAATAGCTTTGTTCATCACCAAATTGATTTTGAATCAATGGGAAAAAATTATCTTGGAGGATGTTTCGTTACTAATCTTTATTCATGACAAAATTATGACTGATCCTATGAATGAAAAAGCAACCCCGCGTATCAATGGTCATAGGATACTTTACTATTGGCATGACATAGAAAACATGGTAGAGCTCACCTCTTCTTTCTCCATATCATTCTTCCAGATTTTCCACAGTTTGAAGAGTGCATCATTAAAAAAATAACTTTTTCCAGTCCTCTGCACTCCAATCTCTGTACTTCCTGCAGAATGTTAGTGTGTCCTTAAAGGGAACCTGTCAGGTGCAATATGCACCCAGAACCACGAGCAGTTCTGGGTGTATATTGCTAATCCCTGCCTAACTGTCCCTGTATATACTAGCACAGATAAAGAGATCTTTAGAAAACGTAATTCAAAAGATTATTTCTTATATGCTAATGAGGCCAGCTATTAGCAAGGGCATTACTTCCATTGGCTGGTCGGCCCACATAGCATGCTAGCACAAACCTGTGGGCTTATGTGGCGCCCTGGACAAGCCAGGTTGTCACAGGTACTGCAACAACACACCCCACACCCCGAGATAGGCACATCAGTCACACACAAAACACACCGGCCGCTGCGGCTGAGGGACCCGGTCTGCCCCTGGCCCCCATACTGCCTCCGTCTTCCCTGCCCGCGTGCCCCGCCGCTGCTGGTCCATCTGGTTTGCACCCCCTCGCAGCGGCAGCCGAAAGAGTGGCAAGCCCAGAGACTGCGGCAGCTGGCGGCAACCCGCCTGGCGCAGGGACGGATGATAGTGACTCCGGGCCGGACACGAAAGCTGTCTCGGAGGAAGAGGGAGTCGCTGGCTTGCACGACATGGAGGCCACCTACATTCCACGGAGCGGAAACAATAGATATCGGGCGGCCCTTCCCCGTCGCGCCTGTTATGCGCTGGAGGGGCTGGTACCCGTGTTTTTCCACCCGGGGCCGGATGAGGAGCAAGAAAGCGAGCAGTGAGTCAGCGGTCCCTCCGTTGCACCATTGTCCCCATTGGGACCACTAGTATCGTTGTTAAATAAATGAACAAATCAACCGAACTGTTACCTGATTATCAACCGTGATTGAACCAGCCGTTGCCGGCAAGTTGTCCCCGTAGGGACCCTTTGCACCGTGCGTAAGGAACTACTTACGGACAGGCCCGAGAACTTGCAGGGCAACCACAAACTTGTGGAATGTAAATAATTGTTGGCTTAATTCCGTTGCCGCCTCCGGAGAGGCAGATTGGAGGAATTCCCGCAGCAGAGTAGGCTGAGGCCCGGCCACCACCTGGACCGGTGGCCATCCTCCGGGGGTCAGGGGTTCCCCATGGACGTGGGTCCCCTGAAGAGACCGTAGGGTGCGAAGTACCGTACCCGTACCCGCTCGAGCAGCCTGGAAATGGACTGGGGTCAAGGGGTGCTGCCCACTTCTTAGGGGCAGCATCAGTGCTAGGTTGTTTCTGCGGGAGAGAGCGGAAGCCGTATGTTGTAATAAAAATGACTACCATTAGTAATGTTTAAGTGCCGTGCCTCCCGTTAAGGGAAGATACATAAAAATGCTTTGTTTTACATGTTTTTCTACCTTTTTTCTACAGTTTTACAAAAATAAAACCGGTGATGGACGGGCAGCCCGCGGACGGTCTGCATTTAACCAAGGGGGAATGTGGCGCCCTGGACAAGCCAGGTCGTCACAGGTACTGCAACAACACACCCCACACCCCGAGATAGGCACATCAGTCACACACAAATCCTTGTTGCCTTCCTCCAGGGGCTGATCTCCACACCAGGTGGGGTGGAGATAGGTGGTTGGCCCCACCGACTGAGGAGTTCACAGTCCTGGAGGCGGGAAAAGGAAGCAGTCGGTTAGGGAGAGTAAAAAGTGGAGGAGTGAAGTGGAAAGTGAGGAGCAAACTGACCGTGTCCGGGTACGTAGCCCGGGCACATACAGCAAGGTTGGCAGACGGTCGTGGAGAAGAGAGGCCGATCGATGCGGAACCGTAGGACCGGGGACGGGCGGTGGCCCGCCGGTACCGAACCGGGGAGCAAAGAGAGGCCAGCACAAACCGGCAGGGCCTACGGACCCCGACCTGGCTTGGAGTCGCCATTAAACCGGTCAAATCCGTTAGCGACGGGAACCTTCGGGGTTTCCTAGCAGCAAAGACCCAATAGAAGGCAACCGTCCAAACCGAGAAGGGAAATACAGCTACCGCCAAGGCTAAAATTCCCAGGGCCAAAGCCTGCAGGCAAAAGGGGCTCCTCCAGCCCATATCTAAGCTGGGGAGCGGGTTACCGGTGGGAAGCCATCGGGACCGAAGATACACAATAGGTGCAGGGAAAGGCAGCCACCACCAACCGTCTGGGAGTGACCACCGCAGCCGGCTGCGGGACCCGTCCATCCAGCCGTTTGTTTTACCGGAGACTTCGTATACGTTATTGGCTGAGTGAGTACCTCCGTGCCGTCCAGCACCGCGCTGCCCCCGCCACCCTGCACCTCGCTAACCCTTCCTCCCCAGTCTCCCTCCCCAGACCCCGGGACCACCAAATCCCCCTACCCAAGGAGGGAAAAGAAACATCTCGGCTGCTCCCTGTCATCGCTCCCGGGATCCCCGTCCAGAGCAGCGGTGGTGCCCCAACCTCACCACAAACCGTGGGTGGCATCACGGACCAACTCCCCCAAACCCAAAACCACCCCTTTCACTCACGGGCGAGGAGCACCGCTCGAGTCCCCGGATCCGGCCCACCGCTCAAGCCACCGAGCAGCCAGCAGCAGGCAGCAACAGCGCCGGGCCCGAGCGTTAGCGAGAGCGCAGCGGCGGCCTCCTCCCCGCCTGCGACACATACTAACTTCCTAATGAATGCGCAGAGACGCCGCACATACGTCTCTCTTGATGGCGGCCAGAGGCGGATGGATGTGCACTTGGCATGATCCGGAGTCCCCAGCACTTCCGGTCATGTGCACTATACTGTACCTCACTGAAGCTGGGAAGCTTACACCCGGCATCAGTTTAGTGCACATGACTGCTGGGTGTATGAGTGCTGACTTCAAACCTATGTAGTGCGCATGACCGAAAGTCCAGGTTCATGTGCACTGACCCAAAATCCAGGACTCTGACCGGATGGCAGTAGGTGAGCTGCTGTGAGAGGTGAGTGCGACCATCCTCTGATGCACATTCATTAGCATGTTATCATGCCCACAGGGGCGTACTAACATCCTGGCCTCATTGGAATGTGATAAAAGATCTTTAGAAATACTTTTTCTAAAGATCCCTTTAACTATGCTCCTAGATACAGGGACGGTTAGGCAGGGATTAGCAATATGTACCCAGAACTGCTCATGGTTCTGGGTGCATATTGCACATGACAGGTTCCCTTTAATGTTTCTCTTGGACAAAAGGGGCTTCTTTGCTGCCCTTCTTGACCTCAGATTAAAAAGTTCAAACAGATGCAATTATTACAGATAATGAGTGTAGAGTGGGAGCTTCTAAAGAAAAAAAATGACAGGTCTGTGAGAGCCAGAATTCTTGCTGGTTCTTAGATGATCAAATACATATTTCATGCAATAAAATGCAAACTAATTATTTAAAAATCATACAATGTGATTTTCTAGATTTTTTTTTTACTGTGTGTCATAGTTGAAATGTACCCATGATGAAAGTTACAGACCTGTCCATTCTTTGAAGGTGGGAAAACTTGACAAGTCAGCAATGTATATAATACTTATTTTCCCCATTGTATCTTTTTCATGGCAATAGGAGGCTTTGCACTATTGCAACTTGCAGCAAATTGATTTGCTGCAAATCAAATTAACCCTTTCACCCCCGGCTGATTTTCCATTTTTCGTTTTCGCTCCCCTTCTTCCAAGAGCCATAACTTTTTAAATTTTCTGTCAATCTTGCCATATGAGGGCTTGTTTTTTGCAAGACGAGTTGTACTTTTAAATTAAATCATACGTTTTACCATATAGTGTACTGGAAAATGGCAACAAAATTCCAAGTGTGGAAAAATTGCAAAAAAAGTGCGATTGCATGATTCTGTTTGGGATATTTTATTCACCGTGTTCACTATATGGTAAAACTGATGTGTCGGTGTCATGCCTCAGGTGGGTACGAGTTCATAGACACCGAACATGTATAGGGGTACTTTTATCTAAGAGGTTAAAAAAAATCAGAAATTTGTCCAAAAAAAGTGGCTCACTTTTTGCACCATTTTCCGCAACCCTAATGCTCTCATTTTTTGGGATCTATGGCTCAGATGCTACTTTTTGATCGCCTGTTATTGCATTTTTTGCAAAGGTTATGGTAACCAAAAAATTTAATTTTGGCATTTGGAATTGTTTGCCGCTACGCTGTTTACTAATCAGATTTGTTATTTTTATATATTGATAGATAAGGTATTTCTGAAATTAGTGATACCAAATGTGTGTATATTAAAAAAAAAATCATTATTTTGCTAGTCCCCCTAAGGGACTATGAGTATCAGCAGTCTGATCGCGCATTCATTTCTGTTGATCAGAGCTACACAGCTGATATCACCAGAAATGCTCATTTCTTGTAACAGGTAGCACTCGCTGGCTGAAACAGGAAGTGAGTGATGTGAGCTACAGGAGTCATCACATGACCCTGTGCTACCATCGCAACCATCGGCTCACAGTAATCACGTCATGGCGCCGCCAGTGGAACCAGGTAAGTGAAAATTTACCGTGACATGCATTTAAATTGCGATTTAAGGGGCTAACAGGCACAGGTGGATTGCGGTAAAAATCAGCAGACTTGTGGGCGGATCACTGCCGGCTGCCCGCAGCCACCACAGGTGATTACACTATCATGGCTTAGGACGTACTAATATGGCCCACGGTCATTAAGGGGTCAATGCAAAAAAAAAAATTAACCCTGTTGAACTCGAATTTGAAAAGATTTGCTCATCTCTCATTATAATGGTTAAAGTAAGGTAATGTATTTCTTGAAATCAAATGTGAATATGTTTTAGAACATAACTGATCCTGGTTGCGAAGAAGCTTTGTGATACATTCGGATTTGTTCATACAGTAGATAGAAAACAATACCAGCTGTCATTTCTGAATACATTTCTAAAAGAGATACCAGATGAAGATATTCACAGAACCACAAGGAGCCCAAGGAGCAGCCTCTTGGCTTACAAACAGAAGTAATATAATGACAGAGTGACACATATAGCCCCCACGTGAGCATGTTGTCAAAAATTGCTGATAACATCCAACCTATATTTTATTAATGCAAGCTGAAAGAAATATTTCCAGGTTTATCTCTCATATCATACAGACATTGAATTTAAAGGGGTTGTCCCATAAACAACACATATTATGTTTCTATAGAATATGAGATATATGTAAGATCACTAAGGGTTTGAATTCTGTGAACCCCACAGGTCATCAATACAGGGGTCCCAAAGTCACTTGTGTGACTGAAGAATATATAAGCATGTGCACTCACTTTTCTATTAACTGTCCATTATTAATTGTATATAGGAATTATAGACGGATAGTGGAGCTGCGGTCACACTGGACTTTCTGCCTCTTGATTTCGGCAGTGTTATGCCCATATACCCATATATATTTTTTAAAAGACTAAACAATAAATAAAAATTGAGCAAGTGTCATATACTAAAAATAAGAGTTCAAGAAGATGTGTTGAGTTCATAAATGCTGGGGAGAACATCGCCTATGTGAGACATTAACAGCTACAAAAGGCTCCTGCAGACAAGGAGCATTTAAGAATCTTTTAATTTAGCAGCAATATAACGTTGGATTTGTTTTGTATCATTTTGATGTTGGTATTACTTTTCTAGACATACACTAAGCCAAAATAACATAAAAGTATTGTTAAAAATGTAGAAATGTCGAGGAACTGAGACAAATAAAAATGGTTTGGAGAAAACGGGGTAAATGCTGCGCTAAAAAACACAAATCAAGGACATATTATGAATTCCTTTTTCTTTATTTTCACAGGTCAACACGTTTCAAAGACATCTCTGTCTTCTTCATCAGGACAAACATAAAAGGAACGTAAAACATAAAAGGAACGTAAAACATAAAAGGAACGTAAAAAATAAAAGGAACGTAAAACGAAAAGGAATGTTTGTCCTGATGAAGAAGACGGAGATGTCTTTGAAACGTGTTGACCTGTGAAAATAAAAAAAAAGGAATTCATCATATGTCCTGGATTTTTGGTTTTCAGCGCAGCATTTAACCCGTTTTCTCTGAACCATTTTTATTTACCGCTTGCATCGGGGCTGCTGCTTATCACCATTCTATCTATATTGTGCTTTCAAGGAGTGGTGCCTGTCACAACTACAGCAGGTGAATACCTGTCCCATTCCCTGCGTTAACCCTATATCGGATGAAACCCTATGTGCGCTTCTTTTCCACAGTTTTTGAGGAACTGAGACACACATCCCTTGAATGCCACAGAACTTTTATTTAAACAGTGATTTAACTTATTTTGCATAATTAATTGTATAATTTGTTATAATGTTTAAATAAAACGAATGTGAATATATAAAACTATGTACTATATCTTATAAGTAGACATTCTAGCCCATTGTTCACTTTTACCTGATGGTCAGTTCTCTATAGCAGAATTTTCAAAAACAAAAGATTTCATGCAGAAGGTAAAGAAGTGCAGAAACAGAAAAACCCTATCTTTGCTGATTAGATATACACACGTGGTCAAAATTGTTGGTACCCCTCGTTTAATGAAAGAAAAACCCACATTGGTCACATAAATAACTTAAATCTGACAAAAGTAATAATAAATAAAAAAAATCTATGAAAATGAACAAATGAAAGTCAAACATTGCTTTTCTGCTTCCTCAGAATTTTTTAAAAAACAAAACTCATGAAATAGGCCTGGACAGAAATGATGTCACCTCATTAACTTAATATTTGGTTGCATAACCTTTTGAGGCAATCACTGCAATCAAACGATTCCTGTAACTGTCAATGAGATTTCTGCACCTCTCGACAGGTATTTTGGCCCACTCCTTAAAGTAGTTGTCCGACATTAGCTTACCAAAAAATTTTGAGTTTATCTGTGCGGTATTGTCATATAAAACACCCCTACAATGTTATTTTTTGTTTTCTAACTTTTGTTCCTCTTGAATTATAACTTTATTCTCTGCAGCTCTTTGTTTACATTCAGCTCCAGCAAACTGACCACTTCCTGTGCTAAACCTCACAGTCAGAGCTGGCACCGCCAAGCCTCAGTGTCCAGCCCCGCCCCCTGCCAGCCCCGCCCTCTGCACACACATTCCCTGCCAGTATTCTGCCCCAGCACCTGACCTGTTATCACTCTAGCAATGGAAATAACAGCCCCACATCGGGCTCTGCACCCCCCACACACATCGGGCTCTGCACCCCACACATACACACACACACATCGGGCTCTGCACCCCACACCACATCAGGCTCTGCAATCCACCGCCCCCCCCCCACAGACACACACGGCACTCTGTACCGACCCCCCCATCGTTCTGCACCGACCCCCCCTCATCATCGTTCTGTACCGAACCCTACCCCCATAGGGAACACATGTAGGCTACATTCACATGACCGTTCCATTTTTGCAATCCGCAAAAAACGGTCCATTTTTTTCATGGATGCATCCGTGTGTCATCCGTGTGTCATCCGTGTGGCTTCTGTTTTTTTTGCAGACCACAAAAAACGGAAGCAGCAAGAAAGATAAATAGATGAGTAGATATAGAGATGAATAGATAGATATAGAGACAGAGAGATAGAGGGATGAATGAATGAATAGAGGGAGGGATAGATAGATAGAGATAGATAAATAGATGAGAAAGACATATATAATGTCCTGCCCCCCTGCATATTCTAAGCTGGCACCCTTTTGTGACATTCATGTGGCACTAAAGGGTGCTTAGCCTTGTATTTAGCCAAAAAATAAAATAAATAATTAAAAAAAAAAAAAAACTACGTGGGGCCCCCTATCTTTTGTAGCCAGCTAGGGTAAAGCAGATGGCTGCAGCCTGCAGACCACAGCTGGCAGCTTCACCTTGGCTGGTAATCCAAAACAGAGGGCACCCCACGCTGTTATTTTAAATTAAATAAATAATTTAAAACAAAAAACATGGGGTCCCGCCCAAATTGGATCACCAGCCAAGGTAAAGCGGACAGCTGTGGTCTGGTATTCTCAGACTAGGGAGGTCCACTGTTATTGGACACTTCCCAGCCTAAAAATAGCAGGCCACAGCAGCCCCAGAAGTGGCACATCCATTAGATGTGCCAATCCTGGCGCTTCGCCCCAATAAATCCCGTGCCCTGGTGCAGTGGCAAACGGGGTAATATATAGGGTTGATGCCAGATGTGTAATATCACCTGGCATCAAGCCCTGGGGTTCGTGATGTCAGGCGTCTATCAGATACCTGACATCACAAACCCAATCAATTGGTAAAAAAAAATAGACAATCAAAAATGTTTTATTTGAAAAAACACTCCCCAAATCATTCCCTCTTTCACCAATTTATTGAAAAGAAAAACAAATCCGGGTCTGGCGTAATCCAATAAGGGGGTCCCACGACGATCCATACCATAGTCACTGTCCCAGTCAATGAAGAACAGAATGCTCCCCATTGGCTGGGAGAGTAATGCAGTGACCTGAGCTAACATCAATAGGTCAGTCCAGGTCACTGCAGGGGATGACGAGTGCTGCTGTCTGGCAATTAGATGAGATCATTACCTGCTGTGACGATCTACTGCAGTGCTGACGCCAGCACTGTCACTGACTTCTATGCCCGCCGCGTTCTCAGCAGTATCGCCCCTGACATCACCGCTAGTGACGTCAGAACGCAGTGGGCATAGAAGGTAGTGACAGCGCTGACGTCAGGAGTGAAGCGAGGATCGTCACAGCAGGTAGTGATCTCATTTAACCTCTGGACAGCAGTGCTCGTCCTCCCCACGGCTGCCCGCACTGCAGGGTGAGAAGTTGCTGACACTGCAGTGGACTCCTGCAGTATCAGCACTCCGGGGCTGGAGTGGGACACAGACCACACAGGCACTCCTGCTATCCTGAGCTGGGGGCCCGGTGCTGGCGGTGACACCGTGGGCGGGGAGAGTACGTGGTGCAGAGAAATGAGTGGGAGAGGGCAGGAAAGGGGGCAGAGACTCCACGCACTGTAGACGCCCAGCAGGGCAGCAACAAGCTGTTCACAGATTTGCATGTCAACATGGTTCTGCCCATGTTGACATGAAATGACCGGAAGCAGCAAAATCGCGGCAAGAGCGGTCACATGACCACTCTGAGCCGGGGGAGAGGGGCTGACAACAAGGCAGGTAAGTGCTCACTATCTACTTACCTGCCCCAATGTAGCCCAATAGGGTAATAATAAAAAAAAGTCAAAATAAGCCGGATAACCCCTTTAAGAGAAATTGCTCCAGTTGTCTCGTGTTTGAAGGTTGCTTTTTCCAGACGGCATGTTTAAGCTCTTTCCAAAGATGCTCAATAGGATTTATGTCAGGGCTCATATAAAGCCACTTCAGAATAGTTCAATGTTTTCCTCTGTGTATTTTGTGTCACTATCCTGTTGCAAGACCCATGAGCTGTGACTGAGACCAAACTTTCTGACACTGGGCAGCACATTTCTCTATAGAATCCCTTGATAGTCTTTAAATTTCATTGCACCCTGCACAGATTCAAGACACCCTGTGTCAGATGCAGCAAAGCAGCTTCAGAACATGTCCAAGCCTCCTCCATGTTTCACAGTAGGGACAGTGTTCTTTTCTTGATATGCTTCATTATTTCATCTGTGAACGTAGAGCTGATGTGGCTTGCCAAAAAGTTCCATTTTCGTCTCATCTGTCCATAGGACATTCTCCAAGAAGCTCTGTGGCTTTTCAACATGTAGTTTGGCAAATATCAGTCTGGCTTTTTTATGATTTTTTTCAACAATGGTGTCCTCCTTGCTCGTCTCCCATGAAGTCCAATTTGGCTCAAATAACGACGAATGGTGCAATCTGACATTTGCGATCGCACCCGCCCCCATTGTTTGTGTACCCGCACAATGCTGTAACCCCCCGTCACACGTACTTACCTTCCAAATGACCTCGCTGTGGGCAGCGAACATCCACTTCCTGAAGGGGGAGGGATGTTCGGCGTCACAGCAACGTCACACAGCGGCTGGCCAATAGAAGCGGAGGGGCGGAGATGATCAGGACGTAAAGATCACGCCCACCTCCTTCCTTCAGCATTGCCGGCGGGACGCAGGTAAGCTGCAGTTCATCATTCCCGGGGTGTCACACAGAGCGATGTGTGCTGCCCCGGGTATGATGAACAACAGGACGTGCGATTTTTAGAAACGGAGCGATGTGTCAGCGATGAACGAGAAGGTGAGAATTTCTGCTCGTTCATAGCTGTCACACGCTACAATATCACTAACGATGCCGGATGTGCGTCACTTACGATGTGACCCCGCCGACATCTTGTTAGATATATCGTAGTGTGTAAAGCCGCTATTGATGTTCTTTGAGCTTGAAGTTCACCTTTAAACTCTTTAGAAGTTTTTCTGGGCTCTTTTGTTACCATTCGTATTTTCCGTCTCTTTGATTTGTCATAAATTTTCCTCCTGTGGCCACATCCAGGAAGGTTGGCTACAGTCCTATGGATTTTAAACTTTTGAATAATATGTACAACTGTAGTCACAGGAATATAAAGCTGCTTAGAGATGGTCTTATAACCTTTACCTTTAACATGCTTGTATATATTTTTCTTTCTAATCTCCTGAGACAACTCTTTCCTTCGCTTTTTTTGGTCCATGTTGAGTGTGGTACACACCATGTCACCAAACAGCACAGTGAGTATCTGTAGCTGTATATACAGGCCAACTTGAGATGCTAATTAGTGGAGTCACCTTGATTTAACATGTCCCTTTTGTCACATTACTTTCAGGCATACCATCAATTCTGTCCAGGCCTATTTCATGAGTTTTATTTTTTTAAAAATTCTGTGGAAGCAGAAAAGCAGCAATGTCTGACTTTCAATTGTTCATTTTAATAGATTTTTATTTATTATTAATTTTGTCAGATTCAAGTTATTTCTGTGACCATTGTGGGTTTTTGTTTTTTTAAACGAGTGGTACCAACAATTTGACCATGTGTGCAATATGTTTAACTGCCTATGTGTTGACGCAGCTGCTTAAAGGGGTTGTCTGGGTAAAACGGTAAAAAAAAATTATCTGGCATTGCAAACCGCAAAATTATAAAATTGTATCCTTGTATTCTCGGTGTGAGCGGACTGTATATATGCAATTTGTATAGTTGTGGTAATGTGCAGACTAGAAGTGAAATGAGAGATAGTCGATGATGAGTCTAGTTGGTATATAGTGCGAGTATGCAAATCACATACAGTCACGTGACTCATTGCTTGATCCAAGAATATCAGGGAAACATGACAGCATGATGTCACGACTCGGCAGTTTGTAGTCAAATAAATTGACTGCAGACTTTGTTGTGAGCCTGGACAATCCTAATATCGAGGGATTGTGATTATTTATAACTTTAAACAATGTAATTAAAAAAAAAAAAGCAAAAAAAAATAGATAAAACATATAACAGATGAAAAAAAATCAAATTGCTTAATTGGCTGTCTGGTGGAATTTCTTGCTCTCCTGTGTTTGCCTCTCAGACTGAGAAGAATTATCTCCATTCAAGAGACTCTGATAAACTTTTGGTTAGAACAGCAAGTCTGTCAAACTCAATACATCTTATTGCTGTTGGATTCCTAGCTTGAGATACTATGTCAGCTGCCAGACTTATATTTTCATTGTTCTAGCATGGTTTATGAAACTGGAGACTAGTAGGAATAACATATTGGAGGAGAGATCTTAATTTTTCAGTAACATTTCAAGTAACTCTGGGAGTAAGAATACAATGTAATGCATACAAGGCATGAATAAAGCAAATAAATGTTTGAATATAATATACCGTATTTTTCGATGCACTTTTCCTCCCAAAAATTTGTGAGGAAAGTGAGGGGTGCATCTTATAATCTGAATCTAGGTTACTGGGGTGGTGGAGAGTGGGTGCAAGAGGCCAGGGAATGCTGTGGCGGCTGCTGCTGGGTCTCCGGCAGACGGTGCCAGGGCGGCTGTGCAGTGCCAGCAGCTGCTGGGCAGGGTTTCCAATGGTGGCTGCTGCTGGGGTGGCTGTGCGGTGTCTGCAGCGGCTGTGCAGGGTCTGCGTGGAGCTGTCCGGGCCCCGTTCCCTACTATGGGTATAGCAGCTTGCTGTCAGGAGCTCACGCTTGGGATTTCAGTGGGCTGCTTTGTTTGGAAAGCCTTATCCCCCTCGTTGCGCTAGTGCCCCCGATCTCTGAGCTTCGTGGGAACAGTCCATAAAGGCCCTTTCCTCCGCAGGTTAATTTCGGTGTTGCTTGAAGCCTCTCCCCGACCTAGGGTCCTGTACCCCGACGTGCTTTCGGCCCCAGACCGGCTATGGACTGCAGCTGCCGACCGTCCTCCTTGACTAAGCCAGGCACCCAGTCCCAATATCCCGCGACCGGGTCTCCAACTCCTCCGGGTCCAGACCACCGTCTGCAACCCAATCTGCTTCTCCCCTGGGAGCTCCAACTCCCAGCTTCCTCAAGCTCCTCACTGCTCAAGGGCTACCACTGAACTGAACTTGACACCTCCCACCTCCCTGCCTGACCCCTAGGTGGGCAGCTCTATTCCAGCTTAGCAGCCCACTGGTGTGCCTGACAGGGTGTGGTGCGAGGTGTGATTGGGATTTTGGATGCTGATGGAGGCAGTGCTGCAAGTTGGGAACCCAGTACCAAGAGGGGTTGAGTCCTGCACTGGGAGATAAAGAGCGTGCAGTACCCTGTGGCGACCTGACTAGTCCAGGGCATCACATTCCCCCTTGGTTAAACGTAGCTCGTCCCCGAGCTACAGAACATCCAGAGGTTTATTTTGTTAACTGGAAAAGAGAAAAGATAACAAGTTTAATCAACAATTAAACTTCTCTCACAGGAGAGGCACATTACTTAAACGTTACATTGTAAAACACGTAGAGTTCATTTTTATTAATAGAACCGTGGAAACGCTACCAGTTGTAGCGGTAGTTGGTGGCTCAGCCTACTCCCCTGCAGTACCTTCCTATGACAGTCCATTCCCAATGTCCCTCTCCCTTCAACCCACCACCCAAACAACCTGAAGGCCGCCACTTCCTACTTGGTTCCGTGACAGGGTTGAAGTCCTGGAGGCATAAAAGACAACTCTTTAACAGTCCTGAGTAACCTGGTAGCCGTTACCCTTTTGTGCCAACCACCACCAAGAGCCTCCTGATGCCGTCTACCAGCACCGCACCGTCCAATGCCCTGATGGCCCTTCTCCTGTAACAAAGCGTGGAAAAGGTTCAACAAGGATGACACAGTCTATTTGCAGCATCAACTTTCCTGTCACCCTCTACCGAGGACCTTGTAACCGGTCCCCGATTGCCTTCTCCTCCCGGAACACTGGAGAACGTTCAACAAGGGTGACAGTCCACACAACAATTTTCAAACTTTTATGAACTTGCAGGTTCCGTCTCCCTAGCATCGGGCATCTCCTGGACACACTCTGGCAAAGTGCCCTGGTAAGCCACCACATCCATGGTATTGGCCGGAATCTCATCATCCGAGGTGGTCTCCTCTTCTACCTCCATTATCTCTAATCCTTGCACCGCCCTTGACAACAGGGAAATTCGGTAGCCGTTTTCCCTAAAGCGTGGCACCAAGGCGGCCTCCGGAGTGCTGGAACCCGAATCCCCTTCCTCCATTTCTTCCGGTTCCGATTCTATGATAACTGGTACAATTTGATCGGGGGTCTACGGTCTGGTAGTCTTCAGCGGGATTTGAGGGAACCGCTGCCGGTGTTGCGGGCAGCGTCTCAGGGGAAGCTGTTCTCGAGGGCGGAGGTGATATGGCGGTGGCGGTGGCCGGGAGCAGACCGGGCTCCGCGGCCGGGTAGGCCGGGTCAACCAGAGCTGGGCTTCTGCTTACCCACTCCACGCGTACGGGCTTCTCTTTCTTGGGCCTGCTGTGGCCGCCCTCCGCATCCCAATCCAGGCAGCTGTCCCGGGAGCAGCATCCTCGGCTGAACAGTCGCACTTCTCCGACATCTTGCCTCTGCGGTGTCCTGGCGTCCCTACTCCACTTCTGCTGCTACATCCCGTCACGCCCACTTGGTTTTCGCCAGCCACTCACTTTCACGCTGGGGACCCCTGGGAACTAACGGTTCCGGTCACACTCTCAGGACGAAGGGCGTGGCTTCATCTTCGCGCGCTTTTGGTCTGGAAGATGGTGTTTTGGCGCCAAAGATGGCGGAAACTGGCGGGAACGGGATTTTGACACCTCAACTTGGACTTTAAAGGGAACCAATCATCAGGATTTTCGTGTATAAGCTGCAGCCAGTGCAGTACTGGCACTATCATGCACAGTGTGTACATACCATCAGGGGGCAGCTCGGGTGTTTAGGCAGTGAAATACAACTTTATAAAGTTTGAAATTTCGTGCACTTTTTGATTGACGTGTGCACCTCTGCAGATAATGTCCGGGCGGGTTATGCAGGAGTTCCCCGCCCCCCCACCAGCCTGTTCCTCCCTCTCTCCTGATGTCCGGGCGGGTTATGCACGTGTTCCCCGCCCCCCCGCGCCGCCTGTTCCTCCCTCCCTTTCTCTGGCTGTATGTAAATATCTAATCTTCAGAAACATGGCGCCGGAGTGGGCCTCTGCGCATAGCGCTTATCTCCGGCGCCATGTTTCTGAAGCCCCCGCATTACACAACTTGGTGTCTGAGAGGGCGGCGCCACAGCGATGTCACACCGGCTAGTGTGTTGGCCCGGTGTCCTGGGGTGGCACGATACAGGAGCAGCAGGTAATCGCGTCCTCCGGTCAGCTGTTCTGTCCTGTTCTAATCGCGCGCGCTCCCGCGGTCACAACGGGCTGTGAAGAAACGAGGGCGCATGCGCCGCCCTCTCAGACACCAAGTTGTGTAATGCGGGGGCTTCAGAAACATGGCGCCGGAGATAAGCGCTATGCGCAGAGGCCCACTCCGGCGCCATGTTTCTGAAGATTAGATATTTACATACAGCCGGAGGGAGGGAGGAACAGGCGGCGCGGGGGGGCGGGGAACACGTGCATAACCCGCTCGGACATCAGGAGAGAGGGAGGAACAGGCTGGTGGGGGGGCGGGGAACTCCTGCATAACCCGCCCGGACATTATCTGCAGTGGTGCACACGTCAATCAAAAAGTGCACGAAATTTCAAACTTTATAAAGTTGTATTTCACTGCCTAAACACCCGAGCTGCCCCCTGATGGTATGTACACACTGTGCCTGATAGTGCCAGTACTGCACTGGCTGCAGCTTATACACGAAAATCCTGATGATTGGTTCCCTTTAAAGGCGCACGTCACCCAGGTTAGTGGGTCCTGTCCGTATCCTGTTTGTGACTCCAAGATTTGTTTCGGATGTGTACCGCCCCAGCAACGGTCGAACCGCTCGGATCCGGGTGTCGCTACTCATGGCTCGAGGGTCTCCGGACTCGGGGGCTCAAGGTCACTCCAAATCGTGATGGGGGTTATTTACAGGGGAATTAGTTAATTTGTGATGCCACCCTTGGTGTGCGGTAATAGGGAGTACCGCCACTGCCGTTGTGAGTACCCGAGGGGATGGAGTGGGGCAGCCAAATGATGTTACCCTCCACGGGTAGGGAAAGGCCCTGGGACCGTGGATGGTGGGATGGATTGCAGGGGGAGTGCAGACTCGCTGGTAGCAGGTATTAATCAGGTACTCACTCAGAAGGAAAGCGGACGCTGACAACAAGGTAAACAAAGTCTCTGGGTGCCGCTGTCCTCTTGGGTGTGGTGCGAGGTGTGATTGGGATTTTGGATGCTGATGGAGGCAGTGCTACAAGTTGGGAACCCAGAATCAAGAGGGGTTGAGTCCTGCACTGGGAGATAAAGAGCGTGCAGTACTCTGTGATGACCTGACTAGTCCAGGGGCATCACAGAAGCTGTCTCAGTAACTGCCTTATTAAAAGCACTGGTAATGTTATGGTATACGTGCTGGTATAAGGCGAGATGGCATATTGGGAAAAATAGTGGCGGCGGGGGTCAGAATACAGAGGGATGGCTGCTGCTATGCTGAAAGCCTAAGTATCTACAAGCTTAAATGGCAAGACTTTCCTTTTGCTTTCCAAGGCCTGGGGTAGGGACAGTTAAATACTGCGCTGGGACAAAGAAACAGATGTGGTGACTGATGATTCTTGTGAATGTGTAATGACAGGTGCGGGTATGAGGCATCTGCTCCTGCATCCTTGACAAGGGACTGGTAAGCACGTAGCAGAGGGGAAGAGGCAGTGGGGTCACCCACAAACACTGATTGTGAATGCAGGTGTTATGTCCACGTAGTCAGATGCCTTGATAGCATGTACCTGAGTATGCTGGTGGTGGTCAGGCTAGTAGTGTTCAGGTTCCTGCTAATCTTGGTATGACACAGATTGCAAATGACTGTTTGTTTAATGTTCGATATTTCATTAAAAAGGCACCTGACTCAGGATAAAGTAACCCTTGGCCTGGGAACTTCTCACGTGTGGGTGTATTGGAAACTGTTGCTTATTCTTGCTTGTTCCGGTGCAACAGATCCCTCACCCTCTGCACTACTGTCCTTGCTCTCCATGGCACTTTTACAGGTTGGGTCAGTGAGTTCTTTGTCCACCACCTCATCTTCCACTTCTGTAATTTAGTCCTCCTGACTTGTTGACCTAACCCCATCACTTGTTGACAACTCTCTGTCTTATCATCATCTACTTCTTGAGACACTAATTGTCATATTCTTGTGACTGCAGCTGCTCAAATATTTGGGCATCACTACACACAAACTCGTCATGTCCCTCTTGAAACATGCAGGGGGTTTAATGCCAAAGTCAATTAATGGAAATGGAAAGAGCTCCTTAGGGTTTCCAAGCGTGGGGGGCACTCGTTTCCTGTCAGTCGCCATGGTGGGATGAAGGAGGATCAGGGTGGGGATTATGTGGTCCCGACTCCTAACAAGTGAGACTGGACCACGTGGAAGATAAGGTGATGCTGGGAAGCATACTAAAAACATTATTTTCCATCTAACCAACAATCTGTTCTCACTGTTCTGGCATCAACAATAGTGTCTTGGGCCCCCCTGCAAAGTGGGACAGGAAGCTAGGTCTCGGGGATGAGAGTGTTTGTTGTGCTCCCACAGTAGGCACAGTTTCATTTGGCTCACAACCTTGGCTTCTGCGTGCACCATCAGCAGCTAGTCCAACTCCCCGACCCTTTTAAAAAAGGTAAATAATATATATGCCTGCAAACTTTCCGATATTAATAGTGAAAAGACATATACTGTAATTATAGAACAACTATTTTGCTATTACCTCTGCCTACATGCCTGCTCTAATCCCAAACTATCCCTCCTTCTGCAGCTATCCAAGTGGCTGCAGGTAGCAGCAGTGTTGCTACAAGAAAGGGCAGTATTTAGCCCTGACAAAAACTTTTGGTTTTAGATTTCAACAACAGTATAAATATAGGACTGTTTTGCTCTAAAACCCCTATATGTCTGTGTCGCGGGCGGGGAGGAGGGTGTCAGCACACTACGCTCACCCCTTCTGCTCGGGTCCGGCGGTTGCTGCTTAGTGGTGGCTCGAGCTGTGGGCCGGATCCCGGGGGTTTCTCGAGCGGCACTCCTCGCCCGTGAGTGAAAGGGGGTAAATTGGGTGTGGGGATTGTTTATTGTCCGTGACGCCACCCACGGTTGTGGTGATTGCACCACCGCTGCTCTGGATGGGGATCCCGGGGATGGTGATGCGGAGCAGCCAGGTGTTGTGTTGCCCCTCCGTGGGTAGGGGTTGGTGATCCCGGGGCCCAGTGATGGCTTGGGAGGTGCAGGGCCTGGTGGGCGCAGGGACGCGGGGGCAGCGCTGTGCCTTGTGGCACTGTGGTACTCACTCAGCCTGAGACGTTGACACAGTTTTTACGGTAAACCAAACGGCTGGTAAGACGGTCCCACGGACGGCTGCACTTGCTCTCCCGGTAGGTGACGGTGATGTCCCTTTTCCTAGCACTTTTGTGTACTTGTTGGTTGCGATGGGTCCCCACCGGTAACCCACTCCCCGGCTTCAAGCTGGACCGGGGGAGCTCTACTCTTTGCCCGCAGGCGCTGGCCCTAAGAAACTGGTGCCTTGGCGGTGGCGGTGTCTCTCTTACACTGGCTGGGCTGTTGCCTTCAATCAGGACTTGGTTGTTGAGGGATCTACGTCCCCTTCACTGACGGATTCGGCAAATTATGGCGACTCCAAGCCTTGCCGGGGTCCGAGAGGCCCCTGCCCTGGTGCTGACTGTCCTTCGGAACACTGCTCCAGACCGCCGGGCACACAGCCTACGGGGTCCTTCCAGGAACTTCCAAACGGTCCCCCTCCAGACAGTCACCGCCGTTGCTGACCTTGCTGACCTGTCCTGCACACAGCTGGACTACCTCAGGCTTTTGCACACTCCTTCTGTTCTGTCACCACTCTTGCTTTTCTCCTTTACCACCTTACTTCCTTCTACTTTCACTTCCTTAACTGTTCTGCCTGGTTTCTCCCGCCTCCAGAGCTGTGAACTCCTCGGTGGGCGGAGCCAACCGCCTGGCCCACCCCCTGGTGTGAATCATCAGTCTCTGGAGGAAGGCAACAAGGATTTTTGGTTAGCTTAGATGTTCCTACCTGGGATGTAGGGTGTGGTGGTGTGTGACCTGTGTCCCCTGGCTTGCCCAGGGCGACATATTCCCCCTTAGCAAAATGCAGACCGTCCGCGGGCTGCCGTCCAACACCGGTTTTATTTTTCTGCAAAAGATAACATGGTAAAATAACATATGTACATTTTTAATAACTCTTCCCTTAACGGGAGGCACTTTTACTTTAACGTTGCATAACGGTTTACGGTTACGGTTTCCGCTCTCTCCCACCCAAGCAACCTGGCCCTGATGCTGCCCCTAAAGCCCAGGCAGCACCCCATGACCCACAGTCCAGCACACGGTACCCGAGCGGGATCTGTCCTTCCCTCCAGAGGGTAGCCACCGGTTCCTTTGGTGGCTGGGCCCCAGCCTGCTCTGCTCAGGGCCCTCCCTCCAACCTGCCTCTCCGGAGGCGGCATTGCGGAAACGGTAACGGCAAACAACATATTTACAAGCCACTTAACGTTTGTGGGTGCCCTGCAAGTTCACGGGCGTGTCCATGGATAGTTCCCATGCAAAAAAAACTTTTTAAACGGTCCCACGGGGACAACGGTGCCGGCTCCAGCCGGTTGCAGATCACAAAGATAATCTGGTTACTGTTCGGTAATCATCATTTTTCATCATCTTTCAAACTTTTAAACAAACAAACTGTGGTGGTCCCAACGGGGACTGGACAACGGTGCTCCGCTGCCCTTTTGCGGCTCAGCAGTCCATTCTCACTCGTGGGGCTCTAGTGCCACCTTCACATGGTGCACCGCTCTGGACCCCAATGGTAGCTCGCTGCAGGCGATCTTCTTCCATATACATGCGGGCATGCACATCCGCTCTACACCCCTCTCGGGCATCGATCTCCCTGCGCAGCTGCTGTTGCCGCCGCTCCCAGCCGGGAGTACTTTCTGTTTGCTCCGGTTCAGCGTGTGCGGGGGACGGACCCAGCCAGAGTCCCTCCGTGTCGGCTACGACCGGCACCTTCAGTAATTAGGGACCCCGCTGTGACATGGCCTCCTCTGCCTCCTGGCAGCTGCATCCCCGCCATGCCTCCGGTGCATCTTTGCTGACGGGCTCAGCCTTTGGCTTCTTCCATAGAAGCGGTTCAGGGTGGTCATGAGCTTCTGCTGCAGGTCGGTCCGCCGGGGCGGATTGGCAGGGTACCGCTACCGGTGGTGGTGGTAGCGGGCCTAGTGGCGGGGCAGCAGCAGCTAACGCGGGTAGCGGGAGAGGCAGCAGGGTGAACGGGTGTAGGCCGGGCCCCTCAGCCGCAGCGGCCGATCCCTCGGGAATACAGGGACGTGGGTCTCTTACCCGTTCCTCCAAATCTTCCTCCACCTCGCATCTCCACATAGCAGCCACCACTTCCACCATGTCGGCCTCCCACTCCTCCAGGAGGAGCTGCATGCGGACCTGCAGACGGCTGCTTAGCTGGGCGGTCCGGACTTCCACCCACGCCGCCATGCCGGGCGCGGGGACCACGGTGTTGTTGGTCGGACTCAGCATCTTTAGCAGCGGCCTCTTCCAGGAACCAATAAATGGCCGCAGGGTCCTGGCGTTCCTGCTTCCACAGCCGCGCTCACATGCGTCCAGCCGCCATCGCGTCCCCCTTAGCTCTTTCCGGCCCCTCCTTTCTCGGGGCGGGGTTTTGGCCTTCGCGCCTCTACTACTCGAGAAGACGCTCGAGCGGGAACTTTTCGCGCCAAAGATGGCGGCTTCTGAAATTTTTCTGCCGGATACCTCCGGCGGTAACAAGGCACACCTCTACCAGACGGCAGAGCGGTAAGATCCTGTTCGTGACGCCAAGTTGTCGCGGGCGGGGAGGAGGGTGTCAGCACACTACGCTCACCCCTTCTGCTCGGGTCCAGCGGTTGCTGCTCAGTGGTGGCTCGAGCTGTGGGCCGGATCCCGGGGGTTTCTCGAGCGGCACTCCTCGCCCGTGAGTGAAAGGGGGTAGGTTGGGTGTGGGGATTGTTTATTGTCCGTGACGCCACCCACGGTTGTGGTGATTGCACCACCGCTGCTCTGGATGGGGATCCCGGGGATGGTGATGCGGAGCAGCCAGGTGTTGTGTTGCCCCTCCGTGGGTAGGGGTTGGTGATCCCGGGGCCCAGTGATGGCTTGGGAGGTGCAGGGCCTGGTGGGCACAGGGACGCGGGGGCAGCGCTGTGCCTTGCGGCACTGTGGTACTCACTCAGCCTGAGACGTTGACATAGTTTTTACGGTAAACCAAACGGCTGGTAAGACGGTCCCACGGACGGCTGCACTTGCTCTCCCGGTAGGTGACGGTGATGTCCCTTTTCCTAGCACTTTTGTGTACTTGTTGGTTGCGATGGGTCCCCACCGGTAACCCGCTCCCCGGCTTCAAGCTGGACCGGGGGAGCTCTACTCTTTGCCCGCAGACGCTGGCCCTAAGAAACTGGTGCCTTGGCGGTGGCGGTGTCTCTCTTACACTGGCTGGGCTGTTGCCTTCAATCGGGACTTGGTTGTTGAGGGATCTATGTCCCCTTCACTGACGGATTCGGCAAATTATGGCGACTCCAAGCCTTGCCGGGGTCCGAGAGGCCCCTGCCCTGGTGCTGACTGTCCTTCGGAACACTGCTCCAGACCGCCGGGCACACAGCCTACGGGGTCCTTCCAGGAACTTCCAAACGGTCCCCCTCCAGACAGTCACCGCCGTTGCTGACCTTGCTGACCTGTCCTGCACACAGCTGGACTACCTCAGGCTTTTGCACACTCCTTCTGTTCTGTCACCACACTTGCTTTTCTCCTTTACCACTTTACTTCCTTCTACTTTCACTTCCTTAACTGTTCTGCCTGGTTTCTCCCGCCTCCAGAGCTGTGAACTCCTCGGTGGGCGGAGCCAACCGCCTGGCCCACCCCGTGGTGTGAATCATCAGTCTCTGGAGGAAGGCAACAAGGATTTTTGGTTAGCTTAGATGTTCCTACCTGGGATGTAGGGTGTGGTGGTGTGTGACCTGTGTCCCCTGGCTTGCCCAGGGCGACACATCTGCTGTTCTCTAATCTCTTTTTCTACAAACAACTCTGGCTGAACTGGTGTGCTGAGAATTGCACCCTTGGGTTTTATATAAGACCTGATGATGCAATGTGGCTGCACAATCACAGTAACGCCAGTAGCCAATATGGAAACAGCAATACCATGATGGTCGGGAATTTGAGCATGACACTTGATTGAGTAGTGAGCATGCCTGAGCACTTCAATGCTTGATCAAGTATGGAAGAGTGGCAAACACACTTGCCCATCACTATTCGTAATCTAAGTACACGCGTTGTGGCTGAAAGACGTTGTCATGTCGGTCTGGACCAAATGGAAAAGTGTGGAAAAGTGAACTACTCCATGAGAAAAAGCATCACATGTAAGTCATTATCTGTGACTATTATCTCTTACATGTGCTGCAGGAGTGGCATCTACCACTTTCGCGATCACTATACAGCGGTAATATCAGTCTTGGCCTTTGTATATAGATTTATTTTCACTAATAGCTCGGTCATTTGCTGAGGTTCCCCTATACCCCCGATTAGGCTATGCCACCATTGTTGTTACCATGGTTACCTGCTTAGGGATCCACTCAGATATTTGGCCCTCCCCACCAAGCTGAACTCCTAGCTACACCTCCGCACACACCTATGCCTATTAAACACAAAAGTTAGAATTCTGAACAGCAACTGTCTTGTTTCTACACAAGGAGTAAATGATTACCAACATGCTTTGTAGAACATGATTTTTAATTATTTCTCTTTGTTATTGTGACAGGCTAGCATCAGATAAAATCTGCATGTCTTTTCCTAGATTGCTTTCCTCTATTTAAATTAAAAAGCGTTCAAAGTATTGTACAGAGACATTAATTGCTGTAGTGCTTAATTTGCTAATTTAAGCAATGCTCGCATTTTAATGGAAACATGAAAAGAACAGAATATGCTAAAATTTTGGAAATGTTTCAGAAGCAGAAGTAGCAATAAAGCAGAAGTGCCTTGCTTTGCTAATTCCAGGATGCTTATAGAGTTAAATTATGCGACTGGTGTTGGATACCCTTTGGATAATCATTTGGCCCTCTACTGTAAAGTACATGATTTTTCTAGCAAATATGCAAGAGTTACAATTTTTTTAATGTTCGTCATGATTGTTTCATGGAATTTCTGTAATTTTAAGGTAAATGTTTAGCAAAACATTGCATGACCAAATATATGAACACACCTGAACAGTAAATTCATCCATCGCATAATCCGTAATTAGAGATCAGCAAGTTGACTCAATGCAAATCGAATTCGAGTTCAATTTTATGAAATTTGCAAAATTGAACAATTTATGATTTGATTTCCGCACACAAATGCCCTCCACCCCTTTGCACATTGAAAAAGCCAGACAATTATTGCATTCCCTGCCAAACATCTGATCACTTGAGCACTTTCGACGTGCCCTCAGATATTGTCCAGTCGGGATACCAGCCTTAAGGGGAGTGGGATGCCAACTCCCCCAATGTAACAGACTGTTTGTAGAAGTAGGTTTCCTAAAAATGTCAGTATGGATGCCGCTGTCCCCATCTATGGAGATCGCAAATCAAAAAAGGTCAGTGGAGCCTCTCTTAGGAGTCTCGACACAGAAAATAGCCAGATATCCCTCCGGGAAAGACCTAGCCAAGGAGTAGCTCTTTTTAAGGAGACCACCATAACCACCATATTAAGTGGCCTATTTAGTCAATATCCAACTCTTTGACGAGTTTAAAGATATGACAAGGGAAATACCAAGGCCAGATATCCATCCACAGACAGCTGTTTTGGGGTATTGCCCCTCATCAGCGTGGAGTAGGATTCTGGCTAGGTGGGAGCAATGCCTAGTAAACCATCAAGACATAACAATCACTGATCTCGGGGAGATTAGCCAGAAAAAACACTGCCGGCAGCCAGCAAAGGCGCTCAACACAGTGAAATCCTAGGTGCATTGCCCCCTGGGAAGTATGCAAATCAAAAAAAGGTCAGTGGAGCCTCTGTTAGGAGTCTCGACACAGAAAATAGCAAGATATCCCTCCGGGAAGGACCCAGCCAAGGAGTGGCTCTTTTTACGGAGACCACCATAACCACCATATTAAGTGGCCCATTTAGTCAATATCTAACTCTTTGACGAGTTTAAAGATATGGCAAGGGAAATACCAAGGCCAGGTATCCATCCCCAGACAGCTATTTCGGGGTAATTCCCCTCATCAGTGTGGAGTAGGATTCTGGCTAGGTGAAAGCAATGCCTAGTAGAAGAGCAAGACAAAACAATCACTGATCTCGCAGAGACCAGCCAGAGAAAACACTGCCGGCAGCCAGCAAAGGTGCTCAACACAGTGAAATCCTAGGTGCATTGCCCCCTGGGAAGTATGCAAATCAAAAAAGGTCCGTGGAGCCTCTGTTAGGAGACTCAACACAGAAAATAGCCAGATATCCCTCCAGGAAGGACCATACTTGCATACTTCCCAGGGGGCAATGCACCTAGGATTTCACTGTGTTAAGCGCCTTTGCTGGCTGCCGGCAGTGTTTTCTCTGGCTGGTCTCCCCGTGATCAGTGATTGTTTTGTCTTGCTCATCTATGGAGATCGTAAGGTCCAAGAAGTTGATGGAGTTATTCACAAAAATACAGCATCTACAGGGGAGGTGGAAGGATGGATATGACCCTTAAGGACTCGAAAGATTATACAGGCAAGCTTTTGGTAACTTCTCATAAGGGATAAGATTGATAGCCCAGTTATAAGGATGATGGGGAGGCAAAATCTCTGCCTCTTTTTCTAAGAACACAACTCTAAAGTCCTTCAAGTATCCTCGCAGACCCTTCAGACTAGGGGAGAAAACCTGTACAAAATTACGGCATTTCTTTTGACAATAGGGACTCCACCTAACGATATCTTACTGACACCAATCAATGACAGGATTGTGAATAAACTGCCATGGATTTCCCAACACCAACTCTGCAGTTAAGTTATCCAATACATAACAGCAGATGGACTCAGAGTTCAGGGTTCCCACTCTAAGTGTGAATTACACCATTATCAGATGGACAAGGTTGTTGAGTAACAGTTTCCTGTCAATGGCAACAATTTGAGTGAATAAAGACTGGTTCTGAATCAATGAAATTGACTGCAGACCCACAGTCAATGAAAGCAAATTCTGGTAAAGACTGATTGTGGAAAAGATGTTCCAAATTGAACAGTACTTTATCTTAGGGGTAAAAAAGATACTTGTAAGACTTTGATAATCAGCCAGACTAGTCATTTTCCAGACGACTTGCATGCTTTAGGACATACTAAGCAGCCCTTGAGGAAATGACAAGTGGGAAAAAAATAGAGGCAGAGTCCAAGATGGTGACATCATTTTTTCACACCTGCCCTTATGCTGGCTGCTCCCACCTCCATAGATTCTGACCTAGGTAAATGTATTGATCTGGAAAAATGACCATGACGCCATGTTGTTCATCACGTCTTTAAAGAATTCTAGGCTCTTTACAAATAACCTTATTTATGGACCCCCCCAAGAAACAAGGTGGAGTATATAGAGGCAGAACATCCTTAAGATTATCTGAGAGGCCTCTGTAGAACTAGAACCAAAGAGCTGCCTCATTTCACAGAACATCAGAGGACCATTGCAGGAACTAGGAACTGTAGTCCTGTAGTCCTTGGCAGTGCAACTCCCCTGTGTCCAGTTGATGATCTTTGCCTCTGCGACATGGAACCTGTCAGTTTCATCATAGATCATCATCACTAATACGTCAAAAATGTGTCAACCAAAGATTGTTTCGAGGCTAGAGGAGACAAAGAAAATGCCCAAGTCTGAGGATACTCTCACAGTAGAAACATGATTATTCTCACCCCCGGGATGTATTACCTGATGACCATGGGTTTCAAGGTACAAATAGCTTTCAGCTCTCTCTGAAAGTCTATTCTGGTCTTTATCCCCTGAAAATTTGTCAGAAATGACCATTTCAGGTTCAGGAGAGTCAAAAGGCAAAAGGATGATCAAACAAAGTCAAAATCAGGCAGCAAAAGATCTATTTCCATAGCACAGTTACAAGAGGCCAACTAGCACAACTGAGCAGAAGACTAAGGGGCACTTCGCACGCTGCGACATCGCTACTGTGATCTCGTCGGGGTCAAATCGAAAGTGACGCACATCCAGCGCCGGTAAAGACGTCGCAACGCGCAAAGCCTAGATGCACCGATAAACGATCGCAAAAGCGTCGTAAATCGGTGATCTGTGTAGCGTCAGACATTTTCATAATGTCGCAACAATAGGAGATACGATGTTGTTCCTCGTTCCTGCGGCATCACATATCGCTGTGTGTGAAGCCGCAGGAGCGAGGAACATGTCCTTACCTGCCTCCACCGGCTATGCGGAAGGAAGGAGGTGGGCGGGATGTTTACGTCCCACTCATCTCCGCCCCTCCACTTCTATTGGCCGCCTGCTGTGTGACGTCGCTGTGAAACCGCGCGACACGTCCCCTTAGGAAGGAGGCGGGTCGCCGGCCATAGCAATGTCGCAGGGCAGGTAAGTGCATGTGTAGCTGCCGTAGCGATAATGTTTGCTACGGCAGCTATCACAAGATTTTGCATGTGTGGTGGCAACAGGTACTATCGCGCTCGGCATCACAAGCGTCGGCTAGTGATGTCGCAGCGTGCAAAGTACCCCTAAGACTGGCAGTGCTCTATGAAAAAACTGCTCAGCTAAAAAATTGAGCAATTACAGGAAACAGGGAACACCTGCAAAAGCCAGCACCTCCCAGAATGAGATTGGACTGAACTGTCACTCAAAAAACTAACAGCTTAGCATGCCCCAGCTCGAGGTTGGTCGACGGAGCTGTCACTCATCCATCCACCAGCCCAGCTTGTCCTGAACTCCTACCAAAGGAAAGGTGACACCTACTATTTCCTCAAACAACAGTTTATGGAGAAATGGAAAGTTTCTAAAAATTGCAGAATTAGGTATACTTAATCGTAAGTGGGGTTTCTCTGTTAACACCTGTTGTGTAACAGTGAAATATGGATTAACCGCTTCATACTCATGCATCTGTAATGGAGAGGCTCGCAGTTTGTGGAACAGGTATAGTAGCATAGCCCAGTCCACCTTAAATAAGGCGCTAGCTGTGATATACAGTTGTCATCTTCATCTATCATAGTTGGCTGTTGTTTAACCACGTACGTTTTGACATACTTGTGGCGCATCCATTCGACCACTTAGCTATCCCTCTGTGACATAATCACTTGGAGCCAATGAATTGTTATGGCAGCTGGGGCTTTCAAAAGGCGCCTTGTCGCTGCAATCTTAATGTTCTTGTGAAACCCAGCCATTGGATGGGCTTTACAGTAACATGTGATTTTTTTTTTTGTATACTGTATAATGCATTATTGAACTATCACAGGTTCACGGTCCCTACAGGAATTTAACAACAAATTGAAAAGTAAAGAGGAAAATTAAAAATATAAAAAAAAAAGAAAATCGCAAAAATTTCAACCACTTCTTTATTTTCCTTACACAGAAAGGAAAAATCCAGCTCACCGATCAGACCTGCTGCAGCATTGATACGTCCTGCGCTCAGAGTGGTGCGGCCACCAATAGCAAATTTAGAAGAAAAATCCAGCGCTGGGTATAAATTTTAAAAGTACATCTTTTTATTTAGAATTCATTAAAATCCAGCAGGTGCAGTGCGTTTCGACGCTCAGGTCTTAATCATGTTCTAAGGTGATATGTTGTTGGTTTCCTTTTGTAAGATCCTCCCATATACCTTAATTAGTGACACCTGAACAAGTGTTCAGGGCAACTCCAGAACTAGTTGTTACGGGGGATCTGACAAACAGAAATAAGTGAATAAAATGTTAAAATACAGGTATACACTATACAAAAAATATATATTATCATTTGTGGATATAACTAAGTATAACATCCCAGTGGGTGAACTGATCCATACTAAACGGAACTGTTCACAGCAATGCGACTATATAATAGAGGAGGATACTGTCTGTAATAGACTTTTAAATAGAGGGCATCCACAATGGACACTTGATAGAGCTAAATAAATAGTTAACAATATTAATAGAAATAAATTGCTATATAAAAATAAACCATCACAAAAATATAAGAAAAATAATAATAATATAGTATTTTCCACCAATTATAGCAATCAATTTACTACGATATCGGCTATTGTCAAAAAGTATCTACCTATATTAAATGAGGATCCAAAGTTAAAGAAACAAATTCAGGGTAATGTGAGATGTGTAGCGAAAAGAGCCCCCACACTAAATAATATATTGTCACCCAGTTTATTTACTAGTGAAATAAGCAATCCAAAACAATCATCTTGGTTAAATTTGAAGGGCTTCTATAAATGTGGGGCCAACCGGTGCAAAGTATGTTCATTTGTTCAGAAAGGGAAAACTTTTAAATCTACTAGCAACCAGAGGGAATATAGTATCAATACCCTAATAAATTGTAATTCTATATTTATAGTATACCTGATAATCTGCAAGATTTGCAAAGTTCAATATGTGGGCTGCACTTCAGGACCACTGAAAATTAGAATCAGAAGACACCTGTCTGACGCCACTAGCCTGACTGCGGTTTCCTCATCTGTCGTGTCCATACATTTTGCGTCTGCACATGGCGGTGATGTTACGGGTTTTGAGTTTGCTGGCATCGAACAGATGCAGAGACTGATCTGGGGTAGAAATAACAGGATGAAAATCTTAAACAGAGAGTCCTTCTGGATCCTCACCCTGGAAACACGACAACCGCAAGGTATGAATTATCGCCAGGATCTTATCTTGCATTATTAGGAGTATATGTTTTGAATCGCTCTGAAAGATGACATCGATTGAGATACTATTTATTCTATAACTCTGGTTGCTTGTAGAAAATAATATTTTCTGCACATTGTAAACTTATTCCTTATCATGGAAATTAATTTCGTTAGCATATATAGATGGGATTGTTTGAGTTTGGGAAATAAAATCATCTGTAAAGAATTTTCCCTTCTGGAATTGTTAGGAATAATTATACCTATGAAAATATTAAGTTATATGGAATGTTTTGCAATGTTTGATATATACAATATTTCAGAAAAAATATATGGAGATTATAAATATTATATAGCTAATATTGGGAATTTTTTTCCTCCCCTACTTTACATAGGATCCTATATTTCTGTATATTTAATGTTGTCAGAATCGCATGTATATGATATTTACTGTCCTTGTATTACATATTTAAACATACCACAAGATTATATCAACGAATGATAATATATATTTTTTGTATAGTGTATACCTGTATTTTAACAACATTTTATTCACTTATTTCTGTTTGTCAGATCCCCCGTAACAACTAGTTCTGGAGTTGCCCTGAACACTTGTTCAGGTGTCACTAATTAGGGTAACTTTTTTCCCTTATTTCTGTTTGGCAGTTCCCTCATAACAACTAGTTCTGGAGTTGCCCTGAACACTTGTTCAGGTGTCACTAATTAAGTGACGGGAGGATCTTACAAAAGGAAACCGACAACATATCACCTTAGAACATGATTAAGACCTGAGCGTCGAAACGCATTGTTCTGCTTCTGTATGGTTCCTTGTGATGGCATTTCACGTGCTGGATTTTAATGAATTCTAAATAAAAAGATGGACTTTTAAAATTTATACGCAGCGCTGGATTTTTCTTCTAACTTCTTTATTTTAATTTTTTTAAAAAATGTAAGAAAATAATAATAAAAAAAATAAATAAATAAAGATACTTGGTACTGCCACGTCGGTTAAAAGTACAATCTATGAAAATACAGTTATTTAAGAAAAGAAAATTGAAATGCCAAAATTTTTGCTTTTTGTTTGCCTGACAACAAAATGCAATAAAAAGGGATCAAAACTACAGTTCGGCACACAAAAGAAACAATCAACAAAAAAAGAAACAAGATAAAAACAAGCCCTTATTCCACAAAATCAACCCTAAAAAAGTTGAGATACAAGCCAATTTGTTTTTTTGACAAAATTCAAAAACATATCAAGCCATTAAAATAGTGAAAAGAAACCTATACATGCCTGGTATGACCAGAATATACTAAGCTGGGGAATCGTGTTGCCAGGTCATTTTTACAGCACAATGAAATCTGCAAAAACAAAACCCAAAAACAATGGTGAAATTTCATTTTTTTCACCATTTCATCTCACTTCGAAGTTTTAATTTAATTTTTCAGTATTTAAGGGTAAAATATATGGCGTCATTCAAAACTACAACTTGGCTCCTTAAAGAAGAGAAGCAAACATGAAAACTGCGTTTTTAGGGGTTAAGATTAAATATCTGCAAAAAAATAAATTAAAATTTCACATCCAACTATTAACGTATGTATTTATTAAATGGGTATACAATTGATTAGCCAGAATAAGCATTTTTTGGACCTTACACTGCCCCTCCAAAATGCACTGAAAAGGGATCAAAATGTTGAATATAGCCCTCATACAGTTCTATTGAAATAAATAAAATTTACATGTCTCAAAAAATTCCAACAAAAACAGTTTTTTGGTTTTTTTTTAGATTTCAAAATTATTTTCATTACTAAACTAAAAAAAACTATTCAATTTTCTTATCGCCATAGTTGTACTAATCTAGAGAATCATATTCTCTGGTCATTTTTAAGCAACAATAAACACTTTGAAAATAAAACTCGAAAAACATTCACAGAATTGCATTTTTTAGCAATTCAAAGCCTGTGAATTTTTTTTCCTGTTTTTCAGTATGTTACATGGGTATGATATAATTGAAACTCGTCCCCCAAAATTCAAGCTCTCATACGGGTATGTCAATCGAAAAATAATAATGTTATGGCTCTTGGAAGAAGGAGAGTTAAAAACAAAAGTCCAAAAATATACAATTGCCTGGTCTCCAATATTTAATGGATTAAGATGTAAGTTACAACCGTGATGTGATTGTCTATGAAGTCCATTAAATTGCTGTGATCAATTAACAGGAACTTATGCTCAAAAAAACATAAAATGCGTCAATATTGTTCATCCATAGCATTCACTTTGATCTACTGTAATTTATTCTTGCATAGTTTGTAGTCAATGGAAAGCAGGTGAGACTTCTGATGAAAAAAATCAATATTCTTAATGTACTCATTTAAAGTGCACACAATATGTTAAAGAAATAAATGTTCATACAGCATATCTCAGGTGTCACCTGTAAGCATTCACATACCTATTTTTTTTCGTGACAGGTGATAATTAAGAAATTTGCAATTCCTGGATTTGTTAGAATCTATGCTTAGGTGTGTATTGAATTTTTTGTAAAAAGAAAAATAAATAAATTACATAATAAGAAATGTACTGATATGTTGGTTAATGCACAAAATAAAGCAAATGGAATAAAAAATATAATTGTTAATTAGTTAGTAATATCATTGCTGGAGCAGTGAGATGTTTTCCTTTCGAAATTGCCACACCCTCAAATAATGGGGCAACGACTCGGCCCATGGCTGCTGAAGAAGGAGCATGTAACCAGACCTCTGCAACAGTATCCTCTACTGAATAACATGTGCACATGTACTGGTTTTAAATGTTTAAATGTCAAGTGGAATGTTTTGGGGGGCCTCTGCCATGTCACATGATAATTTGGTAATACTGTATAACCCACATTAAAACGTAAAGGGCCCAATTCATCAAGACCAGCATTGTTCATACCAACCTTGATGAGGAGGCATGCTGAGGTCAGACGGTCCTGATTCATGAATAGGTATATACTTCCTCATGAATCTGAAGTGTTGAATGAGTGGCTTGGGTTTCATGTGCTACCCCGGAAATGTCTCTCTATTCAGGTACTTTGGGGATGTTTCTGGTGTATGGAAGGCCACAGGTCTTCATGAATAAGATGATGTGGCTTCCTGTCCCCCCATGTCCCCATCCCATACAAGTTCCGACCATTTTGTTGGATCTGTAAGAAACTGCCATGTTGTGCTAAACTTTTCCGAATAGGCAAAGATATTATGTAAGAAGTTTGGAATTAAAGATTTCATGAATGGAGAGCAAAGGTTTCAAACTGGGTATTGATTGTGCTATGGGATGATTTTAAAAATTTTACATATTGGAAATGAGTGAATACACTTGAGTGGAATTAAATTATACTCAAATTTTACAAAAATCCGCAATGGACAAAATGTGACATTTTTGTAATTGGTTTCCAAGCAGATTCAGCAAAATTGCCATTTTTTAACTATAAAGGTCCACCAAAGGTTAAAAAGTAACAAAATTCTTGTACTCCCTTCACTGTTCACCTCTCCGGCCTCTCCACTCCTCAGCGTGATCTTTTGTGGGCCCCAACTTCTGATCACCATCGCTTGTGTTTAAATCCCTAGGTCTTGAGCAGAGAACTAGCACTTCCAGCATGAAGAGTCCCAAGATGGTTTTGCAAATGTACGCATAATGTCAATGTATTGTTGTGACATTTATGCTGGAGAGAAACCCCACAGCATAATAACGAACATTAAATTTGTGGAATAAACTTCTCTGTGAATCAAATGTACTTGGAAAATACACATAAACAGGTAAATTCTAACTTTGCTTGAACCGTTTGTCTCTAGTATATATCTTTGCTATACCAAAAGACTATGTAATTTGTCGAAAAATAGAAAGATAACGTGTCCAATGGGGTAAAAAACTTACATCATATCTTTATTCTGCCATATGCAACATTTTGATCCCAAAGGGTTTGATAAAGACCTTTTGGGGTTCAAACATTGCATATGGCGGAATAAAGATATGATGTACGTTTTTCACCCTATTGGAGACTCTGTCTTTCTATTTTTCCTGATGTTTTTTGCCAAGTGGACATTGTGTCCCATTTTTCTTGTCGACTTATTGTTCTTCTGGATGTCCTAACTAAAGTGCTGCAAGCTTTCTTTCTAGTTTTTTTTTATGTCATTTGTAGGTCAATTTAGTGTTATTAGAAAGTATTTATTAGATATGCCCTAAAAAGGAAACACAAAATAAGGGACCAAACACACACAGATTATTAAAGACCAGGATAAGTATACCATGGGAGTATCATATACATATTAATATAATAAGTTCCTTATAATGGGGAAGGTCAGTAAAATATGGAGGGGCCTTGTGACACCATCATGGCTCAGTAAACAAATATGCAATATTCATTATTCCCTGGAATGTGACAGTAACAGAAATGTCCCATGGGGCTTCAAAGAAAACTAAGTAATCTGTATCTCTGTTGGTCATCAGTGGTAACTAAGAGGTCATCAATATACTATACATGTGGAGTTGTTTATCTATGAAGTGTAGCATAGGGCACATTTCTGGTTTCTCTAAGGGGTACTTTGCACGCTGCGACATCGCAGGCCGATGCTGCGATGCCGAGCGCGATAGTCCCCGCCCCCGTCGCAGCAGCAATTTCCTTGTGATAGCTGCCGTAGCGAACATTATCGCTATGGCAGCTTCACATGGACTCACCTGTCCTGCGACCGTCGCTCTGGCCGGCGACCCGCCTCCTTGTTAAGGGGGCGGGTCGTGCGGCGTCATAGCGACGTCACACGCCAGGCGGCCAATCGGAGCGGAGGGGCGGAGATGAGTGGTATGTAAACATCCCGCCCATCTCCTTCCTTCCGCATATCCTACGGAAGCCGCAGTGACACCGGTAGGAGATGTTCCTCGCTCCTGCGGCTTCACACACAGCGATGTGTGCTGCCGCAGGAGCGAGGAACGACATCGGACTGTCGCGTCAGCGTAATCATGGATTATGCCGACGCTGCACCGATGATACAATTACGACGCTTTTGCGCTCGTTAATCGTATCATCGAGCCTTTACACACTACGATGTCGCATGCGATGCCGGAAGTGCGTCATTTTCAATTTGACCACACCGACATTGCACCTGCGATGTCGTAGTGTGCAAATCCCGCCTAAGGGTGCCAAGGACTTAGATTAGGGTGTATTGAGGACTTATGCAGCTCTTACATAGTTTAAAGCATACCCTATGTAGTAGTAATATAGAAGATGGACTAATATGAATCTGTGTCTATACACTCAAAGAGATAGGTGAAGGCCTTATCTCTGTCGGAAATGTGTTTTGATTGGGCATGTCATAGCATACTTTATGTGTAACCAACAAAAATACAGATTACTGAGGAATTGGATACTTTGAAGCACAACGTGTACTGTTACTGTTACATTTCGAGTGGTGAAATGCTGATATTATTACATATCTATTTAGTTATCTCTGATTATGTCACAATGCCAATTTGTGTTTTGCTGACCTCTGATCTTCATTTATAAGCTATGTCTGATATTTCCAAATTATATTTATCAGTCTTTTTTACTTCTTTGACTCTTACTAAGTGGTTGCCTTTTAGGTCATATCTAGAGAAGAGCAGACCCATGGAAGTTCAGGTTTTACAGGTTCAGTCGGACTTTAGATAAAGTTCGGTTCTGAACCTAAACTTAACCTGAATCCCATTACAAGTCACTGATTGGGCAATTTGGCTCCCCGCCCACATACAGCAGCCATAAACAGAACACTTCCATCGGAGCGCAGGTTTTTTTTACAAAAAAAAAGATTCTGCACACACTGCATCTGATAATGCTGATTTTACCCCCCCCCCCCACCCCCAGTGCGAGACATTTAAACACTGCAAGCGGCTCGCAATGGGCTGAGCAGCAAGTGTACCCAAGCACAGAGATTCTCGTTCTAGAAGTTAGCATACGTAAAACACCCGGACTCAAACAATGATTGATTTTTTGTAAAGTCTATGTTTGGTACTAACACCAAACTGTAAAAAGTTCAGGTTTGGTCATCTCTAGTCATATCTAAAAATATTTTGATTTTAAGAGGTGATTTGTTTATACATTTCTTTGGGGGATATCTCTGTTAAATATTTTCAGTTTTCAGTTGTGATGTACAGTATAGACCAAACGTTTGGACACACCTTCTCATCTCTAGAACAACTATTAAGAGGAGACTTTGTGCAGCAGGCCTTCATGGTAAAATAGCTGCTAGGAAACCATTGCTAAGGACAGACAACAAGCAGAAGAGACTTGTTTGGGCTAAAGAACACAAGGAATGGACATTAGACCAGTGGAAATCTGTGCTTTGGTCTGAGGAGTCCAAATTTGAGATCTTTGGATCCAACCACCATGTCTTTGTAGAAAAGGTGAACGGATGGACTCTACATGCCTGGTTCCCACCGTGAAGCATGGAGGAGGAGGTGTGGTGGTGTGGGGGTGCTTTGCTGGTGACACTGTTGGGGATTTATTCAAAATTGAATGCATACTGAACAAGCATGGCTACCACAGCATCTTGCAGCAGCATGCTATTCCATCCAGTTTGCGTTTATTTGGACCATCATTTATTTTTCAACAGGACAATGACCCCAAACACACCTCCAGGCTGAGTAAGGGCTATTTGACTAAGAAGGAGAGTGATGGGGTGCTACGCCAGATGACCTGGTCTCCACATTCACCGGACCTGAACACAATCGAGATGGTTTGGGGTGAGCTGGACCGCAGAGTAAAGGCAAAAGGGCCAACAAGTGCTAAGCATCTCTGGGAACTCCTTCAAGACTGTTGGAACACCATTTCCGGTGACTACCTCTTGTAGTTCATCAAGAGAATGCCAAGAGTGTGCAAAGTAGTAATGAAAGCAAAAGGTGGCTATTTTGAAGAACCTAGAATATAAGACATATTTTCAGTTGTTTTACACTTTTTTAAGTATTTCATTCCACATGTTTTAATTCATAGTTTTGATGCCTTCAATGTGAATCTACAATTTTTGGAGTCATGAAAATAAAGAAAACTCTTTGAATGAGGAGGTGTGTCCAAACTTTTGGTCTGTACTGTATATGTTATCAGAACATTTTTGTTCAAATTTCTTTAAATTGTTTTGAGTCAGCGAATTGGTAAGAAAATAAAGTTAATGACAGAATATTCTTACTATTCAGTCCACCCTCAAAAGGTCATAAAACAGCAACATTTTACATTACCAAGTCTATGTAAGAATGGAGAATTCAACATTGGTCACCATTGATAACAGTCTATATAAAAAGTAGACATCTAAAAAAAGGTATACATAATAAAACAACTAAAATATTCATGACCAATACAAGCAATACAAGTCATCGACTTACACAGGAGGAGAGAGGTTATTATTCAGAGTAAAACTTAACATAAATGTGCATAGATAAGAGTAAAAACAAACATTGGAAAAGGAGGAACAGAGACTAAAGGGGGCTTTACACGTAGCGACATTGCTAGTGATGTCGCTCGTGAAAGTGCCTGCCCCCGTCGTTTGTGCGTCACGGGCAAATCACTGCTCATGGCACACAAAATCGTTAGGAGCCGTCACACCTACTTACCTGCCTAGCGACATTGCTGTGACCGGCAATCCGCCTCCTTTCTAAGGGGGCGGTTTGTTCGGCGTCACAGCGGCGTCACAAAGTGGCCGCCCAATAAAAGCAGAGGGGCGGAGATGAGCAGGACGTAACATCCCGTCCACCTCCTTCCTTCCTCATTGCCGGCGGCCGCAGGTATAAGGTGAAGTTCGTCGTTTCAGAGGTGTCACAAATAGCGATGTGTGCTGCCTCGGGAACGATGAACAACCTGCGTCATCAACAATCAACGATTTTTTTGAAAATGAATGACGTGTCAATGATGGACGATTTGGTGAGTATTTTCCATCGTTAACGGTCGTTCATGCGTGTCACACGAAATGATGTAGCTAACGATGCCGGATGTGTGTCACGGAATCCGTGACCCCGGCGATATATCTTTAGATACGTTGTGGCATGTAACGGGGCCTTAACACACCAATATTGTTTATCAGCTAATTTGAAAGCAGATATCATAGAGGAAGATTCATGCCTTTTATAGAAATATACTTATGAAAATGTTAAGATGATGCTGACTCAGGCTCATGTTACTTGTGAGTGTACTGCTTCTCCACCACACTATCTAATTATTGTTTTGTGATGTGGTTCTTCAGGGGTGATGAGCAAACATTAGAGTGGGCATCTGAAAAAGCCACAGCATGATCATCCATACAGTCATCTTTTTACGAGAGCCAATGCTTGGTTACTGGGCACACAACACATGCTGCCCCAGAGAAGCCATTAACAATATGATAGCGCCCAACATCTCAGGAATGCACATGCATGTGCTGTACAAGAGGTCAGTGGGCCTATTACCGATATATGGATGACATATGATATATGGATGACTCAGGTATTCTAAGCAAAGCAAGTTTGGATTTAAGCTGAATGAGCTCAATCAGAAATCTATAAAATAAAAAAAAAAATAGCTATTGTCATGCTGTACAATGGCTAGTAAGACGTAGTACAACATATTCCCCCCTAGCTGGTAGTAGTGAAGGAGATACAAAGAAACACTGTAACAGAAAGGCAGCTGAAGTACAGCAGAGTAACTTCAGCAGGCAGTTAACAGGTGAACCACCAGGGGGCAATAGAGTAGTCAAACAGTCAGGGTCTAGCCAGGAAAGTTGAGTCACTGCAAAGGGAGGATCAATATCAAGTCAGAAAACAGAACCGAGTCGGAAGCCGGGAGATCAGGTATGCAGAGGGAAACACAAACAGCAGACAGGAGCGGGAAGTCAGGGACTGGGAAAGGCAGACGAACGGGGAAGGGTATAAGTCAGGACACAGTAGCAGGGAGGCAGGACAGAACAGGAACACTCTGGAGAGCAAGTATACAAGCAGCAAGGCAGAAATATCACTGACATTGAGCCATAGGTAGAGAATATATAGCGTCCTGGGATCCGGAATGAGGCAAGGGAAGTTAACCCCTGACATGACCAGGCCAATGCAGGGTGTAACCAGCAGCAGGCAAAAGCCGAACTGGATTTTGACAGCTTTTATTTAAAGAGTGCCATGAAAATAGCAAATAGCCACCAATGTATAGAAAAAACCACGGACAACTTACAAAAGCTTCATCCCTAATAAGCTCACTAGAGATTGTCAGCTGGCATGAACAGATTGTCACTTGAAGCTGTGAAATATTAACACACTATTGTTGTCTATGAGAAAATGTGTAATTCATGAGCCTTGGCACGGCTTGAGTCAGTTTCTCATCGGTCAGCAACTTTGTAATAAGCTATAGGGAATCCCCACATCCTAAACATTAAACGCAAAAAATATCTTTATAATATTCTAAAAAAAAATATTTTTTTTTGTTATTTTAACCTTCGTTATGTATAATATATAATATTGCCAAAATCCATTTCACTACATAAGAACTAAATTTTGAATGTGATTGTGAGTGATTTATTAACTAATATGAAAATAAATGTATTTACTTCTAGTTAATTTATCATTTTATTGATTAATGAAATAATAGATAATTTAATTAGAAACTACAATATACTGTATGTGTTACCATTTGTTTTAGTATGTTATAAGCAGAACTTAAAAAGCAATGGAAGAAAGTCTATTATAATATAAATTATCTCTATGTTTTTGTAACCTTTCCTTGCACTCCAAGGAATAGAATAGAAGACTAGGGTTCCATGGCAACTTTTAGTTGTCCAAAAGACTTTGGAAAATTGAAGAAAATTTGGCCAATGTAAATCTGTGTGAGTGTACACTTACAAGGAAGTAACTATTAGATATAATTGTCCTTAGATTTCAGTCAGTGTATAATAGTGAATTAAGTTGGTATCAGCCACCTAATCTGAAAAACCGTATCAGCAATCCTATTGGAGAAATCCTATTTTACTTTAATAACTAGTGCCAGAGATGTTTTCTCCATAGGATATTAAATAACATTCATACATGATAATTTAGGCATCAGTGATCATAAACACTGGCAAGCAAAAGGGTAACAATATTTTGAATTTTTGAGTTTCAGGCCCATATCTCACCATTCACTGCAGCTTTGAGAGTTAGACAACCTTCATTTTATAGACAATCATCTTGACTATCTCATACATAAATTTTACTTGCACCTACTAAGCATATCATTAGCTGTACAGATTCAAGTCATGTCAGTGCATTGTTATTATTTTATTCCTTGGTGGTGAATGTTTTTTTCTTCCCGTATACTACAAATTACAACTTGTTCTCATATTCCCTAATATCTCAGTGTGTTATTAGGTTGACTCCCAAGCGAAAAGTCACTGGTTCGAATTGAGTAGCAGCAATGAAGATGATTTCTCATTAAAAAAGAAGCAGCAGCATCCAGGTGATTGATAGTCATCTCTCAGTTAAGAAAGTTGCCAAACTGCATCATGTGAGTGATATGACAGTTTGAAGAATACTAAATTAATTCACTCCACCCATTCAAAAGCCAAGAGATGGCTGTCGAGGCAAAATATCGTAATCAATAAGTCAGCTCATCACAGGGTTTATCAGTTCTGGCACAACAAACACAGCAGTGGAGGTGGCTCATATGCTCTATAATAGTGTTCCAGCAGAACAAGGATCCAAAATAATGTCGAAATTAAAGGAATGGGTCAAGGACAATGAAGTAAAGGTTTGGGATTGGCTCCCTCAGTTCACAAACCTCAACCCAATCAAACACTTGTGGGCAGAGTTGAAGGAGAAGCTGTATACATACTCAAGTGAGTCGACCAGTATACACCAACATTGGGGATGTGTAGACGAGCCCTGGGATCAGATTTCGGTTGATACATGTTTGAATCTGGTAAAGGAGAGAGATTGTAGAAATCGGGTTTCTAAAGCCGCGCCAGTGATCACAACCAGGACATCAGATTATGTGACTTTATTGCAGCATCGGTCTACGCGTTTAATGAGCTCTGCTCACTTCCTCAGGAAAATATAAAAGACAACATCATTTGATGGTGTCTTTTATATGGTCCTGAGGAAGTGAGCAGAGCTCATGAAACGCGTAGACCGATGCTGCAATAAAGTCACATAATCTGATGTCCTGGTTGTGATCACTGGCGCGGCTTTAGAAACCCGATTTCTACAATCTCTCTCTGTTATCAGCCGCTTGGGTTGCCGCGGCCGGGATCCATTGTTACATGCGAATATAGTAGTTGTGACTGTCACAACTACACATGGTGAGTAATATTGCTCCCCCTACCCGTGCCCTGTACCTATAAGGGTAAGACCCTATTGCGCTTAATTTCCAGAGCTCCTGTTTGTATGAATCTGGTAAAGAGCATGCCAAGAAGGATCCAGAAAGCTCAGCTTGCAGCAGGCTTTCAATAGAGGTCACATTAACAGACCCAGGGGTCTTCAGCTGGGACCTGGCTGTCATGAAAACCCATTGGCATCCAACGACCACATCATGCGAAGCAGGGAATGATGTGCACCCAGCCAAGATGTGTTAAATTCAGAGATTAGGCTGTATAATATATTTCCATATCCTTCCCCTGTGCCTTATTTATGTTTTGGTATATCCCATCAGCCATTTAGATAAGGTACCCCTTAGATATCTTGCATGTGTTATATAAATAATACTGCTTTTATGTTACCCTTAATGACCCTTTCAAAATCCAATATCTGTGTACTATCATGCTATTGCTCCTATTGCTTTGATCACCTATTGGAACATATTGTACTTCATTTACTAAGTTACTTATTATACTTTAAGGTCTAAAGTTGGTGTCACACATAACGACAACGACAACGACGTCGCTGCAACGTCACCATATTCTGTGACGTTGCAGCGACCTCAACAGCGACGTCGCTGTGTGTGACACATAACAACGATCAGACCCCTGCTGCAAAATCGTTGCTCGCTCCTGAATGCTCCAGGTCATTTTTTGATCGCTGCTATCCCGCTGCGCCATGCTGATAAGCTGATAATCCTTGTGTTTGACACCGCAGCAGCGACGCTACGCTACGTCTGAAACCACACAACGACCGTCGACGTCGCTATGATCGCTGCTCCGTCGCTGCTTTTTGTAACATGTTTGACAGCTTACTAACGATCATCTATGGTCGCTGCTACGTCACAGAATATGGTGACGTTGCAGCGACGTCATTGTCGTTGTCGTTATGTGTGACCCCAGCTTTACTTGCTATATATTAAGATGTTTGTTTGGTTTAAGCATCTTTTATTACCATTCTCATATAAAGATCCCCAAGTAACTACTTTGTTGTCTTCTTTACTACTGTGGTACATCTGCTCTCATGTAGCTGCAAACCTAACTATCCAGCAATACAGGCACGTTTCTAGTGCCAGACTGTGCACTTACTAAGAGTGCACATAAGCTCTCCTTTACTACTTGACTTGGCTTGCTAAACTAACACATGCACACTAACCCGACATTATTGAGCACAATCCGCGCAGGTGTCCTTACATTATTCTGCCCTCTGAATTTGTGCATTGCGCTGTTCATCTACGTTTGCAGCCGGTGCCACTGTATTGGTGGTGAGTATGATTTCTAAGTGCCTCCTTTATTTATATACAATACACTATGAACCAGCCACACTAATATCACTTATGCTTGCCATTGAGAAAGACACTCGCAGTGGCAATACGCATAGGGCTATATCCTCACCATGTCCACCGACAGCTCATTCCATCTGCTTATTTAACCTTTGGTTACAGCACAGGTTTGCTTTACTCTATGCATATTTATCCCTCCTTGAGACTTTCTGTGCATGACCGTCTTTGATATACATATTTAGTATAATTAGTTTTCTCAACCTTTTCATCACCTTAGTTTGGTGTGTTTTACTTCCCTCGCCAACCTTGTCCGATATTGTCTGCAGCATCGATTTCTTTGTAAGCCACAAGTTTCCTGGTATCTGCATGTATTGTGGGTGTGTTTCATCTTATGACGGTTATGAGTTTATTCATGGATGGAATAATCTTATAGACTTGTGGGTGTCTGTTCTACTTACCTGTTTTTTTGCATTGCGGTTGTTTACAGCATAACCTTCTCTTAGCCTCACGTACAGAGGACATTTTTTTGGACTTGTGGTTGCTATTTTGTGCCCACCTGTTCTTTTGCTGTAACCTTTATCTTATATTTATAAGCTGGTCTAGTGTGAGTTTGTCATTTTTTGGGATCTAATGAGGGTGTAAATTACAAGTACTTGCATTTGCAACATGCTTTTTATGTGTTTTTAACCCTTATATAGTTCAGTATTTTTTGTATTTTTTTGTCATAATAAAATTATTTGTTTGTTTGGTCTATCCCCTGGTATGGCACATTCCTTTTTCTTTATCTATATGGGAAATCATGCCAGTTGCGCAAAAATGTTGTGACATTGAAGATGTTTTTTTGCAGAAAACTAACGTAAATTTCCTCATGAATCGGAACCTTTGTTTATGTTTATAGCAGATCAATTTCCAACAGGTCGGACTAGGACACAGTTGTCTTCTCTACAAAATGTCACCTTTTTTGATATGTTGAATACACAGACATTATACACTGTGTGCAGAATTATTAGGCAAGTTGTATTTTAGCATTTTTTTTTTATTATTGATCAACAACTATGTTCTCAATCAACCCAAAAGACTCAAAAATATCAAAGCTTAATATTTTTGGAAGTTGGAGTGTTTTTTTTTTTAGATTTGGCTATCTTAGGAGGATATCTGTTTTTGCAGGCAGCTATTACTGTGCAGACATTAGGCAACTTAATAAAAACCAAATATATTCCCATCTCACTTGTTTATCTTCACCAGGTAAACCAATATTACTGCACAAAACTTAGAAATAAACATTTCTGACATGCAAAACCAAAACCCCCCAAAACTAGTGACCAATATAGCCACCTTTCTTTATGATGACACTTAACAGCCTACCATCCAGAGATTCTGTCAGTTGCTTGATCTGTTTACGATCAACATTGTGTGCAGCAGCCACCACAGCCTCCCAGACACTTTTACGAGCGGTGTACTGTTTTCCCTCTCTGTAGATCTCACATTTTATGAGGGACCACAGGTTCTCTATGGGGTTCAGATCAGGTGAACAAGAGGACCATGTCATTATTTTTTCATCTTGTAGACATTTACTAGCCAGCCATGCTGTTGAGTAGTTGGATGCATGTGATGGAGCATTGTCCTGGATGAAAATCATGTTTTTTTTTAACGATACCGACTTCTTCCTGTACCGGTGCTTGAAGAAGATGTCTTCCAGAAACTGTGCAGCAGGTCTGGGAGTTGAGCTTCACTCCATCCTCAACCCGAAAAGGTCCCACAAGTTCATCTTTGATGATACCAGCCCATACCAGTACCCCACCTCCACCTTGCTGTTGTCTGAGTCAGAGTGGAGCTCTCTGCCCTTTACTGATCAGCCTCTGGCCCATCCATCTGGCCCATCAAGAGTCACTCTCATTTCATCAGTCCATAAAACTTTGAAAAATCAGTCTTAAGATATTTCTTGGCCCAGTCTTGATGTTTTATCTTATGTTTCTTGTTCAAAGGTGGTAGTTTTTCAGCCTTCCTTACATTGGCCATGTCCTTGAGTATGGCACACCTTGTGCTTTTGATATTCTAGTAACATTGCAGCTCGGAAATATTGCCAAACTGGTGGCAAATGGCATCTTGGCAGCTTCATGCTTGATTTTCCTCAATTCATGGGCAGTTATGTTGCACCTTTGTTGCCAAACAGGCTTCTTGCGACCCTGTTGGCTATTTGCCATGAAACACTTGTTTGTTCGGTGAGCATGCTTCAAAAGTTTGCAATTTCAAGACTCCTGCATGCCTCTGCAAGACATTTCACAAATTTGGACTTTTTGGAGCCCGTCAAATCTCTCTTCTGACCCAAAGGAAAGGAAGTTGCCTAATAATTATGCACCCCTTATATAGGGTGTTGATGTCATTACACCACACCCCTCCTCATTACAGAGATGCACATCACCTGATTTACTTAATTGGTAGTTGGCTATCATGCCTATACAGCTTGGAGTAGGACAACATGTATAAAATTATCATGTGATCAAAATACTCATTTGCCTAATAATTCTGCACACAGTGTATATCACACAGGCATAGATGCATGGCTCAATGTGTATGAGTGCTGATTCTCCATCTTTTTACTGCATATGAATATATTATTTTATACATTTTTAATATAAGTGATTAAAGACACTGGCACTCTACAATAGTTGTAGCATCAGCAAATCCCATTTTTTATTAAACTTGCTTGTGAAGCATTATCTGTTGATGAACATATTATGGAAACTATGATAAAGGGAGTAATAGGATGTCACACTAAAGTGAAAGTGTAAGCAGGGCAAACTCATTATATCATGTACCTTTTTCTTTCACCTCCTATGTACAGTACATATACGATTTATATATATATATATATATATATATATATATATATATAATATATATTATAATATATTTGACATAAAGTAAGTGTTTCCAATGATATAGATAATATAGCTCACATCACCACACAGTTGCCTTTGTGCGCATAATGCTAGATATCAGTTTTCTAAGTTTTATACAGTGAAATAAGCTGTATTTATTGGAAGTATACATTAATTTCTTAACCTCAATATTTACTAACCAAGTTCAGATATGGTCTTTATTCGAATGCCAACTCAATGACATATGGGAAACTTTTTCTACTATCAATGAAAATTGCCTCTTCATAGAAGAAGAGGGGAGGAACTATAGCGCCACCTATTGGAGGTAGCAATCCTAAAATTCAATAATTTTTTATAGGGTCTTGTCACATGTATTAGTGTAATAAGCCAAATCAGAAACTCCATTTACAGAAACTCAATTGGGGTGTTTGCGTCTTATCAGTGAAAAGCAGAACTGAGTTGGCTTGATGAGAGCCTTTGACTTTACATTCCCAGAGAAGCATTGCATGGCTTATAAGTCTCCTTCCACTGACTTTACACTATTTACAATGAGAATTTGTAAGCATTGGTTGCAAATAAGTATAGAACTGTCTTTAATCACTTGTTTAATTACATTGCTTAGTAATACAACAACCTTTCACTGAAGCTTCTACAATAAAGTTTAATTAATGATTGAATCGAGTCTATTTTTGCGAATCAAAATAATTAATACTTAGTGTTAAAACTTAATAGCGCAAGTAATTGGAAACAAGTAATCTTTATTAAGGTGTTGAAAATAGAGAAATGAGTAACTGCTACCTTGTTTGGCAAAAGATGTAACCATATAATGGCAAACAGTAATTTAGCATCTCGGATGGCTTGCTTAAAGTGGACTTGTCACCGTCTAAAGTGAATAGTTTTATTTTCCTTTTTTTACCACTATTACCACTGTCGCCATACAGTCCCAGAGAAATAGACCTTTTTATTGAGTGTTATATTTTATGGCCTTAATCAAGGGTCCATGGCTGACATGGTAATAATGCTGAGCTGACGCACCCCCAGACAATCCTTTGAGCAATACCCCCTTTATAAAAACCGTAAAAATAAAAAAACAAATTACTCAGTAGAGTCACGGAAATAAAATATGATCAAAAACTGATCACTGTGTGACTGATACGGTTTTTTTTCCAAAAATAAGACACTGTATTATATTTTTTTTGCCCCCCAAAAAAGCACTAGGGCTTATTTTTGGAGGAGGTCTTATTTTTGGAGAAACACCATTGGGGGTAAGTTTAAACAGACACCCTACTTCCCAGGAGGCTCATACTTACCAGGCCTGGACATTTGCGTGGCTCCCAGGTCCTCCCTGTGATCTCCAGTGGGTGCTGCACGCCGTCCTCCCCTGTTTCTGGCTGACATACTAACACACAGCAGATCACACACAGCAAATCACACACACACACACTCATCACATCCAGCGTTAAAGAATGCTTACGGCCGCAGGGAATGATGGGAGGAAGTCACGTGTCTCTGCAGGTCCTTGCGCTCCACTGCACTGCCTCTCAGGATTCTGTCGGCGAAAAGAAATCGGTGTCTCTGGATGTGGTGAGTATGTGTGTGTGCGATCCAATGTTTGTGTGATTCGATGTTTGTGTGTGCAATCTGATTATGTGTGCAATCTGATTATGTGTGCAATCTGATAATGTGTGCAATCTGATTGTGTGTGCGATCCGATGTTTGTGTGTATGTGATCTGATGTTTGTGTGGGAGATCTGATTGTGTGTGTGTGAGATTGGATGTGTGTGGGGGTGCGATCACTGCAGGTCTACTGCTCGGTGTCTGGTGAGTGTGATTGCGGGATGTCTGCTTGCTATAATGACGTCTCCTGCAGCAGCTGTAACTTTTTTAGCTGCATGGACACTTCATTATTGAACCGCAACTAGGGCTTATTTTTGAGGGAGGGCTTATATTTAAGCTGTGCTCCGAAAATGCTGAAAATCCCTGCTAGGGCTTATTTTTGGGGAGGTCTTATTTTTGGAAAAACACGGTAGGAAGATATCCTGTGGACTGAAGGGTCAGGCAGTGGGCTCCGGAGACAGCGTGCATGGTGGGACAGTTGAGCAGGGAGGTGAGTTTTTATTATTTTTTTCTGTCATTTTTTTCATATTTCATTTATTATGCTCTGAGGTTTGGACATACCCTACAAGGCTCAATCCCACGACCATATTAAAAAATTGTTCAGAGTTTAATCCAGAAAAGTGAAATGATTTTTTTTTCTCATTTGTCATCTGTCTGCTATACTAATATAAATAATAGGGATCGGCACTCGCAGATTTTCCTTTCCATTCTTCCTTTTTTTATTTTAAATCATAGTGCACAAAACACCCAATAGTGTGACACGTTTCGGTCAAAAGCATAACATGACCTTTCTCAAACCCATCCAGCGATACATGCACCGCAGTATTGGGAGGGCCTGCCTGCCTTTTACAAGTGGACTGTCTGCTATACTGTGACATCCCATTTTATTCTCGCACCCATAGACTTGAATGGGAGAGTCTCATCCAATCTTGTAGGAAAATTGAACATACTGCGATTTTTTTCACATATAGAGTCTGTCAGTGAAAAACATTTGGTCATATATAGAGATGAGCGAACCAGAGGCTCTGTGTTCAGTGTTTGTACAAAACACAGACTTTACAAAAAACAGTTCAGATTCAAAGTCCAGGTGCTTTATGTATGAATACCACTCATGTGAGCATCACTATGCTCGAGTACGCTCAGTGCTCAGTTCATCGAGAGCAGTTTGCAGTGTTTGAACGGCTCTCATGGGGGGTAGAACTGCGTGATCGGATGTAGTGTGCACCAAAAAAAATTGAGAGACCTACCCAAACTGCACCTGCTGAATTGAACTTTAATGGGTCCACTCATCTCTATTCATTCGCCCTACACCTTTGAATAACATTGGTCAAAGTACTGTTAGTTTTTTTTACAGATAGCACTCGAACCGAAACCCCACCACTGATTGGCAGCTTTCTATGTACAATTTACGTGGACACAAAGCTGCCAATTATTGGTGTGGGCTGGAATATAAAGCTCCACATTCAAAATAACTGCTAGTTCTGCAGGAAAAAAACTGTGATTTTATCAAAATGACAGGAAGCAGCTGAGCAAGGGACACATCACTGGAATCAGGGTCTCTTTATTTCCATTATGCTGCTCTCAGATGAGGTAGCAAAAACCTTTTAACAGATTCCCTTTATAACCACATGTACAATAAAACCCAAAAATGTGCCTGGTCAGGAAGTGGGAAAATGCCTGGCCATAAACTGATTAATACGTAAGTCCCAGACAACCATTGGAAACGCATACATTTCTTAAAATGCCCATAGTTTTGTCATTGTGTAGGCATAATTTTTAGTTATTTCACTAGACCTAAATCATGTAAAGGGAGAATAAAACTGTTAAAATGTAGATGTAATTATTTAAAAATATTTTTTGCTCTATTAGGAGGCCGTTTGAGAGTTTATTACAATGTGTTCTACTTTTAAATTCTTATTTTAACTATATTGTAATGTCATAACTCCTTATTATATTACAATTAGTGATGAGCGAGCGCTGCCATGCTCGGGTGCTCATTACTCGTAAAGAGCAGTTGGATGTTCGGTCGAGCTCGACTCGTGGATCGAGTATAGTGGAAGATATTGGGGAACTCATGCATTTTTCTGGTAAAGTGCTCAAGTTCCCCATTTTTTTCTAATATACTTGGGTGCGTAGTCATGCTCATCCGAGCATCCAACTACTCGTTATGAGTCTGTAGCATCTGAGCATGGTAGTGCTTGCTCATCACCGATTACAACATATCTACTCATCATACTATGTCCTGTTACCAGTTTGGGTATATGGTATGCGTTAACAAGAATTATCACAGGATAGCTCTTACAGCTGGTTGCAAGCTGACATTATATGATCACAATGTCTGGGCTGATGAAAAAAAAATAAAAATCTAAATGTTGTTTACAGAAACTGGGGCAAGATGGCAAAAATTCACATTAACATACAGAAAATATATAAAAAATAATGTTATCAGAAAATAAAAAGAGAATAGAAAACACATATGCATCACTTTCTGGTTTTGATTCCAATATATAGGTTATACTCTCATTTTAGTAATGCATCTATTCCAACTGACATCCTAAATCCCCCTGGGAGGAGCTTAGCGGAGCGCACCTGCCAACGACACCTGTGGAAGGACAAGCTAATTATCATACAACTGACACATTTTTCAAACTGGAAAAGATGGTGTCATGGAAACAGTCAACTGTAACTAAATGTCACCAGAATGGTATAGAAATGAAAGCTAAAATGTCTATCATATTAGAGAGATGGAAGGTTAAATTGGATGTGACGCTGACATGTGACTGCCTAGTAAATACTTCTTATGAGCCTCTAAACTGAAAAGAACTAGTGTGGCTATTACAGCTAGAACCTAAGGTAGTTTGCCCCAAACCACAACAAATAAGTCATTTCGTGAATATTCACTATGTTTGGATTCTGCATTAGTGCATTATTTCTTGGGTCAGGGAGTGTAGGCAATGTTGTAGTATGAGTTACGGCACTAGTGTTAGGGTGCACATAACATGCACACAACCGATTTCCTCATCCAAGTGCTATCCATGGTTTTCAGGAGAAAAAAACTGTGGCGAGATATAGAGCAATAGCGTCTTATCGAATATAAATATTATCAAGTAAATGTAATTGAATACCCTCACCTGATGGAGTTGTGACAGTCACAACACCTGTATCAGCAGACCCGGGATATTGCAGTAGTAGAAATAGATAAGAATGAGTTTTGAATGTCGCACTATCACCAAGAAGCGATGTTGATTAATCTCTTTATTCATGTGCAGGTCAAGTCAACGCATTTCCGAGGTCGCAGTCTCCTTCATCAGGAAACTGTTGTCCTGATGAAGGAGGCTGCGACCTCGGAAACGCATTGACTTCAATGTGGGATTTTTTCAGAGTCCTTACCAGGACTACTTACTTTATCATCAGTGGGAGGATACTTTACACAGGCTATGTATTGTATCTGTTGCCCTCAAATAAGTGATGCCTTATAAACAGTTTTCTAATCATTCTATTGGTATTGCATAATTCCATTGAAGCAAACGTACATTTTTAGATATGGCAGGACTGCAATTACAATTTGGACTATAAGAATACAGATTTAGCAGAGACATTAGACTACCAACAAGCAAACCGAATTATGCATCACTTGTCATTTTTTACTCTATTTCTGTAGGGTGGCTAATCTAATATAACTACACATTAGCATACATTCAATGCTATGCTGTACATTAAAGTGAGGAAATCTGCCTAAAGCATCACTCCAGTGGGGGTTTTTTTTCACCAATGGTAAGGTGATTTACATCTACAGTTGAAACCAGACATTTACATACACTATCTAAAAACCAGACATGTACATACACATCTGCATGTTTTTCTCACTATGGTACATGAAATCAGAATAAACCTTTCCTGTTTTAGGTCAATTAGGAACCAAAATTATTTATATTTGCCAAATGCCAGAATAATGAGAGAGAGAATATTTTAAGGCATTTTTATTACTTTCTGCAAAGTCAAAACTTTATATACATTTCATTAGTATTTAGTACCATTGCCCTTAAACAGTATGACTTGGGTGAAATGATTTGAATATCCTTCCACAAGCTTCTCACCATAGTTGGTAGGAATTTGGGGTCATTCCTCCTGACAGAACTGGTGTAACTGAGCCATGTTTGTAGGTCGCCTTGCTCATATCTGCCTTTTCAGCTTTGTTCATAAATTTTCAATAGGGTTCAGTTCAGGGTTTTATGATGGCCACTCCAAAACATTGACTTTGTTACCCTTAAGACAATTTGTAACTAGTTTGGCAGTATGCTTCAGGTCATTGTCCATTTGGAAGACCCATTTCCGCCCAAGCTTTAATTTCCTGACTGATGTCTTGAGATGTTGCTTCAGTATTGCCACATAATCTTCTTTCCTCATGATGCCATCTATTTTGTGAAGTTCACCAGTCTTTTCTGCAGCAAAACAACCCCATAAAATGATGCTGACAGTCCTGTGTTTCACAGTTGGGATGCTGTTCTTAGGCTTCAAAGCTTCTCCCTTTTTGCTACAAGCGTAACAATGGTCATTATAACCAAACAGTTCAATTTTAGTTTCATCAAACCACAGGTCATGTCTCAGAAAAGTAAGGTATTTGCTTCTGTGTGCATTTGCAAACATTATTCTGGCTTTTTTATGTTTCTTTTGGAGTAATGGCTTCTTCCTGGCAGAGTCGCCTTTCCGCTCATGTTGATACAGTACTTGCTTCACTGTGGATAATGGGACAATCTTTCCAGCTCCCACCAGCATTAACACAAGGTCTTTTGCTGGTGTTCTTGGGTTGATATCAACATGTCTGACTAAAGTACATTCACCTCTGGTACACAGAACCCATCTCCTTCCTGAGCGATATGATGGCTGGACATTTTGTTAGTACTTGTGTATAATTGTTTGTATAGATCAACGAGGCACCTTCAGGTATCTGGAAATTTCACCGAAGGATGAACCAGACTAGTGCAAGTCCACAACTCTCTTCCTGAGATCCTGGCTGATTTCTTTTGATTTTACCATGATCCTATACAAAGAAGCAGTGTTTTTCAGGTTTGCATTAAAATATATCCAAAGGCATGTCTCTAATTAACTCAGATATTGCCAATAAACCTATAAGAAGCTTCCAAAGACATGACCTCATCTCATTGGCTGTCCCATATTGTTTAAAGGCATAGTAGTCTTAGGCGGGCTTTGCACATTGTGACATCGGTAACAATGTGTTACCGATACTGCAGCGATAGTCCCGCCCCCGTCGCACGTGCGATGTCTAGTGAAAGCTGCCGTAGCGATTATTATCGCTACGGCAGTTTCACACGCACATACCTGCCGAGCGACGTCCCTCTGGCCGGCGACCCGCCTCCTTCCTTAGGGGGGCGGGTCATGCGGCGTCACAGCGACGTCACATGGCAGGCAGCCAATTGAAGCGGAGGGGCGGAGATTAGCAGGATGTAAACATCCCGCCCACCTCCGTCCTTCTCATTGCAGCCGGCGGCAGGTAAGGTGATGTTCCTCGCTCCTGCGGCTTCATACACAGCGATGTGTGCTGCCGCTGGAGCGAGGAACAACATCGTACCAGTCGCACCATCGGCATTATGGAAATGTCGGAGGCTGCAGCGATGATACGATAACGACGCTTTTGCGCTCGTTTATCGTATCAAAAAGGTTTTACACGTTGCGATAACGACTGCGACGCCGGATGTGCGTCACTTTCGATTTGACCCCATCGACATCGCACGTGCAATGTTGCAACGTGCAAAGCCGCCCTTAGAGTATGAAAACTTTTGACTTTGCAGAAAGTAATACAAATGCCGTAAAACATTCTCTCTTTCTCATTATTCTGGCATTTGGCAAATATAAATAATTTTGGTTCTAAATTTAACGAAAAGAGGAAAGGTTTATTCTAATTTCATTTTAGATAGTGAGAAAAGCATGCATATATGTCTTTTTAGATAGTGTAAACTTCTCGTTTCAACTGTAAGTTCCCTGCCCCCCTGTCTTATGTTTACCCTCTGGAGTCTTCATCTCTTTCCTAGAAATATCAAAAAACTGACAGGCAAATCTAAGAAACAGACAAATGTGAACTGGTGCATACTGAAGGAACTAATCCATACAATTAAAGTGAATACACCTGCACACTGAAATACTATACTAGGTAAACACTTAATATAAGAAATTTGGAACTGCATTACTGTCATAGAAACTAGGTTAAAAATGAGGTACTTGGTACATCATTTGGCCAATTTGTGATAAGCCCAACAGCCAGTGAAAAGACGTAACCTCATTTTGGAGCGTTGCTCCTTTGGGCAGTTTGTGAGCTACTCCAGTGTTTCAAGGAGAGTGCTAGAGGTCACAATCTATGCAAATCAATGAGAGCCTTTTTCTGGACTCATTCTGGATTTCAGAAATTTGCACTTGAGATGTAACTTGTGATCTCCGGACAGTCAGAAGTTACGGTGGGAAGATCTTGCTGCGGGACCAAAGCGGGACCAAAAAGAGATGAAAATGCGGATAGGGGAGTGTAATAAGGGGGGCAGTGCACTTAGGTTTAAAGCACCAATCCTGAAGGGGCTTTAAATCCAATCCAATCCAATCCAATCCTGAAGCTGGAGACGAGCTGTCACTTTCTATTAACAAAAATAGCTAAACATCTTCCCTAAGCTCTCACTTTTAAAGTGCACTATGTGAAATTTCTGTTGTTCACCTTTTACTTTCAGCGTCTTCTATGGGGACATGCGCTTTCACACATCCCTCTCCAAAAGATCACAGCTTAGCAGGTCATCTAACAGTTTCGCTGAGATGTGAATGGCATCATTTTGGAGGAGCAAAAGAACATGCCCCCAGAGAAAACGGTAAAGAAACACCCAGTTGGACATACTGTGCTCTAGATGAAACAAATTTGAGTATCTCTCTAATTGATGAATGCAGCACAAAAGGGAAAACAGCACCAAAATCAAAGGAGCTCAGAGATGGGTTTTTTTTTTAAAAAAAGTTGTTTTTTGAGCAATTGACTAATCTTCCTTAAATCTGCACTGAAAATCAGATTCATTCCACAATGGAATGAGCAGGTTGTAGATTTGAAACACCTAAGATGCTTGTTGCTTCATAAAAGGAACGTTCTGCTGTATGTGGATAGCTTTTTTTAAAACTCAATCCACGTGTATTGTACTGTAAAGTGCTGCAGATTTGCAGCATGAATTCACAATGCAAATCCACCATGACTTAACTTACCCTAACTCATATACGCAGTGCCATGCAAAAGTTTGCACGGCAAAGCTGTGGAAAGATAAGGCGCAATAGGGTCTTACCCGGTATGACAAAGGGTGGTGAATGTCAAGAGAAACACTCACCTGGTGGGGTTGTGACAGTCACAACTCCTTTGAAAGCATGTAGATAACGTGGACGGCAGCGGTCCCGCAGCAAGGAGTAGTTTAAATCAGCAGGAGAAATGCAGGATTAGATTACCGCACCAAACCACAAGAGTCCAGGTGAAGATAGTAAAACTCTTTTCCTTATTTTCACAGGTCTACGCGTTTCAAGGACATATCTGTCCTCTTCCTCAGGACAAATGTGCAGAGAATACTATAGCGAAAAAGAGGCTAAAGGCTCCCATATGTATGTTGAAAAAAACGCCACGTATTCACTAATGACGTCATCGTTCTCCTCGTGGCTGATAAGAATGTGAGGAGGTGGATAAAGTTCTGGATGTTGAAGGCAGAAAAAAAGAAAGAAAGAAAAAACAGAAGAATAGAAAAAGGAGGAAAAAAGAGGAAAAAAGAAGGAGAAAGACAAAGGAGGAAAAAAGAAAATAAGGAAAAGAAAAAAAGGAAAAAAGGGAAGAAAAAGGAGAGAAAAGGAAGCAAAGAAGAAAAAAAAGAAGAAAGTGAGAAAAAAGAAAAAAAGAAGAAAAAAAGAAGAAGTGGTGAAAAAACTGTGAAGCAATAAAATGAAATATAGACAGGGAAATATATGGGGAAAATAATGAAATGTGATAACTGGTGGGGACAAAAATTAAGAATGAAATAAATGAAAAAGGACAATGTTGAAAATGAAAAATAAAAAATAAAAAAATAAAAAGATGGAAAAATGAAAAATAAACCATAAAAAATGAAATAGAGAAATATGCATGGGGCATTTGAATGTATTGATTCCTAGGAGAAAAAAATGGCATTCATGTGAAAAAAGGTGAAGAAATAACCTTAATAAACATGAACATAGAGAATTGGAATTGTAGTGTTTATTTTCATTTGCGTGTATTATTGAGTGTGTAAAAAAAGAAATAAGGGTGAGAAGTGCAGTGAAAAGAGGTGTGTTAAAAAAGACTTCGGGTGGAGTATTAACAGTTGTTTAATAGCGGCTCCGTGGTGCATGTATTCAGCTAGTGAGAAAAGGTATGGAGCAGGAGCGGTGTCAGCCCGCAAGAGAGGTTAAACAAGGTTGACAGCGTGGGAAAAAGTGATGTGCGCCTGCGCCAGGGGTGATCTAAGGTGAATGAACATGTGGAGCAGAAGACAAAGGGAAAACGAATGCAAGGCGCCTGCGCCGAAAGGTAACTACAATTCCAATTCTCTATGTTCATGTTTATTAAGGTTATTTCTTCACCTTTTTCACATGAATGTCATTTTTTTCTATTAGGAATCAATACATTCAAATGCCCCATGCATATTTCTCTATTTCATTTTTTTATGGTTTATTTTTCATTTTTCCATCTTTTTATTTTTTTATTTTTTATTTTTTATTTTTCATTTTCAACATTGTCCCTTTTCATTTATTTCATTCTTAATTTTTGTCCCCACCAGTTATCACACTTCATTATTTTCCCCATATATTTCCCTGTCTATATTTCATTTTATTGCTTCACAGTTTTTTTCACCACTTCTTTTTTTCTTCTTTTTTTCTTTTTTCTCACTTTCTTCTTTTTTTTCTTCTTTGCTTCCTTTTCTCTCCTTTTTCTTCCCTTTTTTCCTTTTTTTTCTTTTCCTTATTTTCTTTTTTCCTCCTTTGTCTTTCTCCTTCTTTTTTCCTCTTTTTTCCTCCTTTTTCTATTCTTCTTTTTTTCTTTCTTTTTTTCTGCCTTCAACATCCAGAACTTTATCCACCTCCTCACATTCTTATCAGCCACGAGGAGAACGATGACGTCATTAGTGAATACGTGGCGTTTTTTTCAACATACATATGGGAGCCTTTAGCCTCTTTTTCGCTATAGTATTCTCTGCACATTTGTCCTGAGGAAGAGGACGGATATGTCCTTGAAACGCGTAGACCTGTGAAAATAAAGAAAAGAGTTTTACTATCTTCACCTGGACTCTTGTGGTTTGGCGCGGTATTCTAATCCTGCATTTCTCCTGCTGATTTAATGCAAAAGTTTGGGCATCCCTGGTTTAAATTACAGTTATTGTGAACAGTTAAGCAAGTTGAAGATGAAATGATCTCTAAAAGGCATAAAGGTTAAGATATCACTTTTCCTTTTAGGAAAAAATATATATTTTCAAAATTACAAAAAGGAAAATGGGCTGATGCAAAAGTTTGGACACCATTGGAGATTTGTGTGCTCAGATAACTTTGACCATATTTTCAGATTTTGATTAGCCTGATAAGTTTATGGCTAGTTCATTATCATCGGTAGAGAAGGCCAGGTGATGGAAATTTCACAGCTTTATGAAAACCCAGCATTGTGGCCTGTTGGGCCAAAAAACAGCAGCCATGTGTTCTTCTAAGCAGCTGCCTAGCACTCTGAAAGTGAAAATGGTTGAGGCCCCCAAAGCAGGAGAAGGCTATAAGAAAACAGCAAAGTATCTTCAAGTTGCTCTTTCCTCAGTTCAAAATGTAATTAAGAAATGCCAATTAACAGGAACAGAAGAGGTCAAGATTAGGTCTGGAAAACCAAGCAAAATTTCTGTTAGAGCTGCTCGTACAATTGCTAGAGAGGCAAATCATAACTCACGCCTGACTGCAAAAGACCGTCAGGAAGATTTAACCAACTCTGGAGTTATGGTGCATTATTCTACTGTTCAGAGACAAAAAGAGTCATCAGAAAAAAAACCTCTCCTGCGTCCTCACCTTAAAATTCAGCCTCAGAAGTATGCAAAGAATATCTAAACAAGCCTGATGCATTATTGAAACAAGTCCTGTGGACCATTGAGTTTAAAATAGAACTTTTTGGCCACAATGATCAAAGGTATGTGTGGAGAAAAAAAGGCACAGAATTTCAGGAAAATAGTATGCCAATTCCAAAGACATATGTGGTTGTAGAGAAGACCGGGTTTAATGCCACGCTTTTCACTAATTCCAGGAGGCAGATAGAGTTAATCCCGGTCTTCTCTACAACCACATATACCGATAAATTTCGGAGCTGCAGTGGATTCACCCTGTGATCACGCCAATATAGGAGTTGTGACTGGCACAACCCCTATAGGTGAGTCTTTCCATTAACCTTTTTTATGCTGGTTATCAGTTGAGACTCTATTGCGCTTTTTTGTCCACAGTTTGCCCTTTCTAAAATTCCAAAGGCATGAGGAACATTTCATGTGGAGAGGGGAGAATGGAATCAATGAAATTTCAACAAATTCTTGATGCAATTTTGACACTTTGTAAAAAAAGCTGAAGCTGAAAAGAGGATGGCTTCACCAAATGGATAATGATCCAAACACACATCAACATCCACAATAGACTACCTCAAAAGCCACAAGCTGAAGGTTTTTCAATGGCCCTCACAGTCCTTTCATCTGAACATCATTGAAAATCTGTGGCTAATCTTCAGAAGAGCAGTGCATGCAAGATGACCCAAGAATCTCATAGGACTGGAAGACTTTTCCAAGGAAGAATAGATGAAAATCCCTCAAACAAGATTTGAAAGAATCTTGGCTGGCTACAAAAAGCATTTATTTGCCAAAGGGGGTGCTACAAGGTAGTAATTATGCAGGGTGCCCACACTTTTTGCATCGGCCCATTTTCCTTTTTTGTTTGTTTTAAAATGTAAAAGATAAAACTAAAATATGTTATTTGTCTAAAATACCAAGGAAATGTGTCATCTTCAACTTTCTGCCTTTTAGAGATCAGTTCATCTTCAACTTCCTTAACTGTTCACAGTAACAGTAATTTTGACCAGGGGTGCACATATATTTGCATGCCACGGTAGTGCTGACCAAAGTGGAAACTTCTAAAGCAAATCTTCTGATGGATTGCTGTAGAAGTTTCTTTCTTTATAATTTGATATAGGGGTCATATATTTTGCATTATAGTAATGTTTCTCAACTATAAAATTGCCATTATAAAGTATCATACTTTAAAATATGAATATCAGTTTGTAGAAAGTAAAAATAGAAGTGATTCCTACAAAAGAATTTTGATGAGAAATCCTCACTGTGCCTTTTTCCCCCATTGCTCTCTGAGTATATTCCACTTCACAGAATAATACCCTTGAATACCACAGATGTATTCTTTTCATTACATTGTGTCTTATAAAGGACAGTTCTCCACAGTTCATTATGCAAAGCACATTTCACAAAAATGGAATCTCCTTGAGCTGCAGACACGAATACAATTCATATCAGTTACACTAGCATACTTGTCAACAATCTTTATGCTCTCCATCCAGATATTAAACACCTTGTAAGTTAAAAGAAAGCCCATGGCCCTTTTTGTTTTGAAAGCTTATGGAAGCACACAGCTCGAAGCAGGAAATAAAATAAAGCTGCCATTTATTGTATAATGGTAAAAGTTTAAAAAAGTAAAAAAAGCTTTAAATTTAACGTCTCAAGATGCTGATTTAATGGACACAAACAGGATCACAACCATTTCCAGGTTTATAACCTAAGCCAGCACATTGTCTAATAAAGATGGCTTAATCATATTTCAAGCTTTCTGTTTCTATTGTATATGATTGAGCTGAGTAGCTGGAAACCCACAAAATCGCTACTGTTACCTATCACTTATGGCGTAAACTATCTTCCAAAGCAAACCTATGAGAATGAAGTGCAAGACCAAGTTAAACAAGAAATAAAATGGTATAATTATTATTGAATCAAATGTAGTTTTTTTCAAAAAACATTATATGCATACAATAGCACCTACCCGCATGCAACCTCAGATCCTAACAAGATCTCCTCTTCCCACAATCGCATACAGGATTTCTCCAGCGCCTCCCTCATATTCTAGAACTCTCTACCCCAGCATATCAGACTCTCAGCTACCATGGAAAGCTTCAACAGGAACCTGAAGACCCACCTCTTCCAACAAGTCTACAACCTACAATAACTCTCAGACCAGTACACCACAGCGCAACCAGCTCTGTCCTCACCTACTGTATCCTCACGCATCCCCTGTACACTGTGAGCCCTCAAAGGCAGGGTTCTCTCTCCTCCTGTACCAGTCTGTGCCTTGTATTGACCATGATTTTTGTACTTGATTTTATGTATACCCTCTTCAATTGTAAAGCGCCATGGAATAAATGGTGCTATAATAAATAATAATAGTAATAATAATAATATCGGAATACAATGCTGACCAGTAAAAAAAATATCTAAAAATGTACAGAACAATATGACGGGTTGTCACGCTCCCCGGGTCCTCGGCTCCCCTCCCCGGGTCCTCTGCTCCGCTCCCCGGGTCCTCAGCCCCACTCCCCGACTCACCTGCCACGCTCCCCGCTCCCCAGCCTCCGGTGCCCGTCCTTCCCAGGTTCCCTGGCCTCCGATCCCGGCGTCTGACGGCTTCCCAGGCCCTGGCCGGCTCCCCTGCGTCCTCCCCTCAGCTTCCTTCCCTGGCTTCTGGCACCCGGGCGGCGCGCATGCGCATTAGGGCGCGCGCGCGGTCACTGACCCTTTCTTAAAGGGCCAGCGTCCATTAACAGGAAATGAAGCTAAACAGGTACAGGGTATATAAGGGTTTATTGTCCAAGGGGGCGGGGCCTGATCTTCGTGTTTTCCAAGCTAGGAGTCAGGTCTCCTTGTGTCTCCTTGCCATACTCACGTATCTCTCTTCTAGAGCTGATCCGGCCTCGGCATCCGGTCCTGCTGAATCCCGAACCCCGCACGCTGTCCGTCTGCCATCTGACAGTCCGTACCATCTCGGATCCCTGCGGTGACCCGTCATCTCGCTCCAAAGGTTCCGGACCCCGCCTGACCTCATCTCGGCTTCCGAACCTGAGCTACGTCACCCGGACTACCATCTGTGACTCCGTGGTCCCAGGGACTTCTCCGTTACACACTTGCACGGACTGTTCTGCTGCCCATAGTGCTTCAGCTACCGGACTCCTTACCACCATCTTAGAGTTCGGACCAGTGGATCCACCTCCTGGGTCTGCCCGACCGCCTGGCCCTGACAGTAAGATCAGGCCATGGATCCCGCTGCAGCACTAGCGGCCTTGCAAGAGGAACTCCAACGCCAGCGTGAAGTCCAGACCCGCATGTTGGACTTTATGACTTCCGTGGACACCCGCCTGTACACGTTACAAGCGGCAGTTACGCCTTCAACATTCCGGGCCTCCACTAGTCAATCCACGGCTCCCGCACCCGTGGCAGCCTCTTCGGATGCTTCCCGACTCCGTTTGGCTTCACCACCTCGTTATGCCGGAGATCCCAAGACCTGCAGGGGCTTCATAAATCAATGCTCCCTTCATTTCACGCAGCTGCCACATTTGTTTGCCTCCGACCAAGCCAAGGTCGCCTTCATCATGTCTCACCTAGAGGGCGAGGCACTGGCGTGGATGAATCCCTTGTGGGAGAAGGAGGACCCCATGACCAAGGACCTTCAAGAGTTCCTGCAGGCCTTTCGCAGCACCTTCGACGAGCCGGGACGCGCCTCTGCGTCTGCTTCATCCCTTCTCCGCCTGCGTCAAGGAACACTGACGGTAGGCCAATATGCCATCCGTTTCCGCACTTTGGCTTCAGAACTCGGGTGGAATAATGAGGCCCTAACAGCCGCCTTCTGGGAAGGACTCTCGAGTCGCATCAAAGACGAGTTGGCGGGTCGTGACGTGCCCTCCACCCTAGATGCCCTGATTGCCCTAGCAACTCGAGTGGACATTCGTTTTCAGGAACGCTCCAAAGAGCTATCTCGTGAGAGACGTCCGGTACGGCATTCCTCTCCTCCACGGAAGTCCTCCGTACCTCAGTCATCAACAGCGGGGATTCCCGTCCACGAGCCCATGCAGATTGACCGAGTACGGCGGTCTGAACAACGTCGAGCAGAGCGGCTCGCCAAGGGTCTCTGCTTTTACTGCGGAGAGGGCACACACCTGCTACGCTCCTGTCCAGAGAGGTCGGGAAACTCCAAAGCCTAGGGTTGGTAGGAGAGGCCACCCTAGGTGCTGGGACTCTCTCAGACCCGGTTATGTGGACCGTGCAAGTGTCAGCGGGAGAGACGCGCTTCACGGCTGAGGCATACCTCGACTCTGGAGCAGCAGGCAATTTCATCCAGCAGGCCACGGTGGACAAGTACCAGTTGCCTGTTACTCTACTCGATAAGCCCCTAGTGATTGCCTCTGTGGATGGGAGACCCCTCGCTGATACCATCTCCTGGGTCACCAGGCCGGTCGAACTGCGTATCGGTGCCCTGCACACCGAGAACATCGCTCTCTACGTCCTTCCACACATGTCCCATCAAATCCTGCTGGGACTTCCCTGGTTGCGGACACACGAACCATCAGTCAGCTGGAGTACTGGCGAAATCACCCGATGGGGCTCCGCCTGTCATGAGAGGTGTCTGAAGTCTATACAACCCATCCGACGACCTCCGGTTCCAGAGAACCTACCGGAACTGCCCTCGGCCTATTGGTCCTTCGCAGACGTTTTTGACAAAAAGGAGTCTGAGGTACTTCCGCCACACCGTCCCTACGATTGCGCCATCGACCTGCTCCCAGGAACAACACCACCTCGAGGACGGATATATCCGTTGTCTCCAGCCGAAACCAGGGCCATGTCTACCTACATCACAGAAAGCCTGGCAAAGGGATTCATCCGGAGATCCTCCTCTCCTGCGGGAGCAGGCTTCTAAGAGGGTGACCTACGCCCATGCATTGACTACCGGGGTTTGAATCAGATCACCATAAAAAACAAGTACCCCCTGCCGCTCATTCCCGAATTGTTCGACCGGCTCAGAGGAGCCCGTGTGTTCACCAAACTGGATCTTCGGGGTGCCTACAACCTAGTTCGTATCCGCTCTGGGGACGAATGGAAGACCGCGTTTAATACTCGCGATGGGCACTATGAATACTGCGTAATGCCCTTCGGTCTGTGTAACGCTCCTGCCGTATTCCAAGAATTGGTGAACGACATTTTCCGGGACCTCCTCTACATCTGTGTAGTAGTTTATCTGGATGACATCCTTGTCTTCTCTCCGGACCTCCAGACCCACAGAGAGAACGTACGGCTGGTTCTACAGAGACTGAGAGAGAATCGTCTCTACGCCAAATATGAGAAGTGTGTCTTTGAGCAGTCTTCTCTCCCTTTCCTGGGATACATCATCTCGGGTACAGGGCTGCAGATGGATCCACAGAAGGTCTCCTCCATTCTCAACTGGCCTCCCCCTTCTGGACTGAAGGCAATCCAACGGTTCCTGGGATTCGCCAACTACTACCGCCAGTTTGTCCCTCACTTCTCTGCCCTGACTGCTCCTCTCTCCGCCTTGACCAAGAAGGAGGCTAATCCAAAGGACTGGTCACCTGCGGCCGACGCCGCGTTTTGCTCTCTGAAGCGAGCATTTGCCTCCTCTCCTGTACTCCACCGACCGGAGTTAAACCGCCAGTTCACCTTGGAGGTGGATGCCTCCTCCTCAGGAGCCGGAGCAGTGCTCATGCAGAAGTCCTCCTCCGGGAAGATGGTGACTTGCGGTTTCTTCTCCAAGAGCTTCTCAGCGCCTGAACGTAATTACACCATCGGTGACCGAGAACTATTGGCGGTCAAACTGGCTCTGGAGGAGTGGCGCTACCTCCTGGAAGGAGCAGTGTACCCCGTGATTATCTACACGGACCACAAGAACCTGGAATACCTTCGGTCCGCTCAGCGACTGAACCCACGGCAAGCCAGGTGGTCCTTATTCTTTGCCAGGTTTGATTTCCAGCTCCATTTCCGACCCGCGGACAAGAATGTACGCGCTGATGCCCTGTCTAGGTCTCTCATGCCCAAGGAGCAGGAGGAAGAGAGTACCCAACCTATCATCTCTCCTAGCAAGATTATTCCGGTAGCTCCTGTCACCCTGGCCCAGATACCGCCCGGGAAGACCTATGTCTCCGAGACCGACAGGCAAAAAGTCTTACACTGGGGTCATGCCTCAAAAACAGCCGGTCATGCAGGTCAGAAGAGAACATGGGGTGCGATTGTACGCCATTACTGGTGGCCATCCCTTCGCACGGACGTCGCTGCTTTTGTCTCTGCCTGCTCCTCTTGTGCCAGGAACAAGACGCCCAAGCACCTGCCATATGGCCGTCTTCTGCCTCTGCCTATACCCTCAGTTCCATGGCAACACATAGCGATGGACTTTATTACGGACTTGCCATTATCCTCCGGGCACACAGTCATATGGGTCGTGGTGGATCGGTTCTCCAAAATGGCTCACTTCGTCCCTATGGCCGGACTGCCCTCTGCTCAGGAACTCGCGGAAGCCTATATACAACACATCTTCCGCTTGCATGGCTTTCCATCCCACATCGTGTCCGACAGGGGAACTCAGTTCACCTCCCGCTTCTGGAGGGCGCTCTGCAAACATCTGGGAGTGACTCTGGACTTTTCTTCTGCTTACCATCCTCAGTCTAATGGCCAAGTGGAGAGGGTCAATCAGATCTTGACCTCCTTCTTACGTCACTATGTCAACGCCCATCACGACGACTGGTCCACGCTTCTGCCTTGGGCTGAATTCTCCCATAACCACCACATCAGTGAGTCGTCCTCCAAGTCTCCCTTCCATGTCGTTTACGGACTTCAGCCCTCCGTCCCGTTGCCTATATCCCCTTCTTCGGATGTCCCTGCTGCTGATACTGTAGCCCGTGACTTCGCTACCATTTGGGACTCTGTCAAGGCGTCCCTTGGGCGCGCTTCCCAGCGGATGAAGAAACACGCCGACAAGAGGCGCCTGGACCCTCCGTGTTTCTCTCCTGGTGACCTGGTCTGGCTTGCTTCCCAGTACATCCGATTGAAGATACCTTCCTACAAGCTGGGTCCTCGCTACATCGGGCCGTTTAAGGTCCTCAGCAAGATCAATGAGGTCTCCTACAAACTGAGGCTTCCGGCCACGATGCGGATTCCCAACTCCTTCCACGTCTCTCTGCTCAAGCCGGTTTTCCTTGGTCCCTTCTCCTCTGCTGCCAGTCCGGCTCCTCCTCCTATTGCCGAGGACGACATCTATGCGGTAAGGGATATTGTGGCCATGAAGACTGTTCGAGGCTGACAGTTCTTCCTGGTGGACTGGGAGGGGTATGGTCCTGAGGATAGGTCCTGGGAGCCCAGGGAGAACGTGGGCACTCCTCTGATCCGTGCCTTCATGTCCCGGTTGCGGGGAGGGGGGCGTGGGGGGGGGGTACTGTCACGCTCCCCGGGTCCTCGGCTCCCCTCCCCGGGTCCTCTGCTCCGCTCCCCGGGTCCTCAGCCCCGCTCCCCGACTCACCTGCCACGCTCCCCGCTCCCCAGCCTCCGGTGCCCATCCTTCCCAGGTTCCCTGGCCTCCGATCCCGGCGTCTGACGGCTTCCCAGGCCCTGGCCGGCTCCCCTGCGTCCTCCCCTCAGCTTCCTTCCCTGGCTTCTGGCACCCGGGCGGCGCGCATGCGCATTAGGGCGCGCGCGCGGTCACTGACCCTTTCTTAAAGGGCCAGCGTCCATTAACAGGAAATGAAGCTAAACAGGTACAGGGTATATAAGGGTTTATTGTCCAAGGGGGCGGGGCCTGATCTTCGTGTTTTCCAAGCTAGGAGTCAGGTCTCCTTGTGTCTCCTTGCCATACTCACGTATCTCTCTCCTAGAGCTGATCCGGCCTCGGCATCCGGTCCTGCTGAATCCCGAACCCCGCACGCTGTCCGTCTGCCATCTGACAGTCCGTACCATCTCGGATCCCTGCGGTGACCCGTCATCTCGCTCCAAAGGTTCCGGACCCCGCCTGACCTCATCTCGGCTTCCGAACCTGAGCTACGTCACCCGGACTACCATCTGTGACTCCGTGGTCCCAGGGACTTCTCCGTTACACACTTGCACGGACTGTTCTGCTGCCCATAGTGCTTCAGCTACCGGACTCCTTACCACCATCTTAGAGTTCGGACCAGTGGATCCACCTCCTGGGTCTGCCCGACCGCCTGGCCCTGACACGGGTATATTAAATGATGATATTGCAGACAGATACTCAGAGTACAGTAAAAATATTAATGACCCAATATAATAATAATTTAGTATAACGAAATGCCAAAAATGCATAAATGGTACTGTATATATTAATAATGATGTGGAGTCCAGATGTGAAATATAGTGATCCATCATGTTAAGTAAAAAGTTAAAGTGTTCAGTGGCACGTGGATTGAACTCACCAGTCAAGGAAAGCGCATGCGATGCACTTTTCGCTTATAGTTCGCAGGGGTGAATAAGAACTAAAGCCATGCTTTTTCTAGGTATATGGGGCCAATCATGAAGAAATATGAATAAAAGTATGACCTGAAGAAGGCGTCCCACCGAAACGCGTTGTGTGTTATACATCTGCCACCTGTCAGTGTGATTAAGCCGGTGCCATAATACCTATTTGGATATATATTTTAACAAGAAGAAATAAAGATTAAGTTTTATTTATCCTTTTAGTCTGAGCTGGATCCTTCCTTCCATTCCCTGCTTCACGAATAAAAAGAGGAGCCATTATGTTTGGGACACAAATCACCATATTGGTTGAAATGCACATGCATTTGGTGTCAAGGTCAGATGCGCGGTCACATGATAAATCACCCAATGCTCATTCAACACGAAAGCTGTGTGCAGTCTTTGATCACATGAATGGTGACGCAACATTGCTCATGATAAAGATCGGAAGTCACATGATCGGGAGGGATTCTAGCTACATTGATATACTATGCATGCAAAACATATGGAAGGTCACATGATAGAAAAAAACAGCAGATTAATCCCCACACAGTGCATCAATGATAAACGCATGTATAAAGCAAATGATTACTAAAAAGAGGATGAAGTACTGGACAATACAATGGAAGACTTGCAATATTCAATCAGCAACATCCATTGCTGCCTGTTTCTGGAAAACATGCATGGAGTCAAAATACTCACTGCATCTGTAGATAAAGACTTATAGGGGAGTAATTTCCAAAATGGGGTCACTTGTGGGGCTTTCTGTTGTTTTTGGCATGTCAGGGCCTCTTCAAATGTGACATGGCATTTTCAATCTATTACAGCCAAAATGGCACTCCTTCCTTTCTGAGCTGTGCCATGCACCCAAACAGTAGGTTTTCATCACATATGGAGTAACAGCCAAAAACAACTAGTTTCAAAAATAGGGTAACTTTTGGGGGGTTTAAACTGTATTGGCACATTAGGGGCTCTCCAAGCGCGACATGACGTTCACTGTTGATTGCAGCCAACCTTGCGTTCCAAAACTAAATACAGCCCCTTCCCTTCTGAGCCCTGCCGTGTGCCAAAACCATAATTTTACACCACATATGGAGGATCTCTGAGCTCATTAGAAATTGCACACCAATTTGTATGGTGCATTTTCTCCTGTTACCCTTGTGAAAATGCAAAATTTGGGTAAAATAATTTTTTTGCGGTAAAAGGACAAATTTAATTTGTTTCCTTCCAAATTGCTTTAGTTTCTATTAAACATCTGAAGGGTTAATAAACTTCTTGCATGTGGTTTTGAGCTGTTTGAGGAGTGCAGTTTTTATAAAGGTGTCACTTTTGGGTATTTTCTGTCACCTCGGCCTCTCAAAGTCACTTCAAATTTGATGTGTTCCCTAAAAAAATAATTTGCAAATTTTGTTGCAAAAATTAGAAATTTCTGATAAACTTTTAACCCTTCTAACCTCTTATAAAAATGTTTAAAAAATAGTGCTGATGTAAAGTAGACATGAGGAAAATATTATTTATTCACTATTTTGTGTGACAGAACTCTGTGATGTAAAATCATGAAAATTAAAACTTTGAAAATTGATAAATTTTCTCCAAACTTCAAATATTTTCACTAATAAATGCAAAAAGTATCACCCTAAATTTATCACTATCATAAGGTACAATATGTCATGAAAGAAACAATCTAAGAATCACTGGATCCATTGAAGCGTTCCAGAGTTGTTACCTCATAAAGTGACACTGGTCAGAATTGAAAAAAATTGGCCTGGTCAAGAAGGTGAAAACAGGCTGGAGGCTGAAGGGGTTAAACCCTGCCTATATCCTATATGCCTGCTATAATCTAAGCTCTCCATCTTAGATCCACTTTCCCTGAACTGAAAAAGAAGGATTAGCTCACCCGTGCTTAAGTCCATAATTTGAAAGGTTTCCAGGCATGGCGGGTGCTCATCCAGCTGGTGCAACTCATCAGAAACAATAGAAGGAATCGGAAGCATGTCCGCTCAGGCAATTGTTTTACAAAAAAAATGTTTTATGTGTTTAGGAATGTGAAGAGACAAACAAATCCATGGAATAGGTTTATTAAAACAGCATCATTTTTTTATTAAAGCAATTTCCTGGGAGGAGTGCTGGATTTCTGTTTCCTTTTGCTTTCCGTGAACTGCTTCTAAAGAAAAGTGTCTGGAGCATCATATCACGGGTCTTATATAATACCCAATGGTGCGATATGGCATACCAATCACTGTAATGCTAGTAGCCAACATGGCTACAGCATTAACGCATATGACAGGCAATCCCCACATGCTGATTGGCTGTCTAACAGTGTGCACAATTACCTGTTTTCTCTCCGTTATGTCATACTACCTATTAGTGCTATCAGGTTTGAACTTTTAAGGTTTTTTATTTCTTCATCATTTTTAAAATTTATTTTTTTTAATTTTGCTAGTCTCCCTAGGGAACTTTATCACTGCACGGTACAATTGCCTGTGCATTTCTGCTGATCAGCACATCATCGCTCTGATCAGCAGAAATGGGCATCTCCTGAGTGTCGGAACTCTGTTGGCTCTCACAGAAAATGAGTCACTTTAGTGTCAGGGGTAATCAACTGAACTTGTGATACCATGACAACACTTTTGTGCCCCGTGATCATGTCGAAGCAGTCTCCGCCACAGCACTTTAAATCGCGATGTCAGTGTTGACAGCTCGATTTGAGGGTTTAACAGGTGCGAGTGGATCTCTGATCGCCCTGCGTCTGTTAGCCACACATGTCTGCTGATCATATCAGCAGACACGTGCAGGAAATATTGCGAGCCTGCATTAACCAGGGGGAGGTGACCAAGGATGTACCAGTATGTCCTTGGTCATTAAGGGATTAAGCTTCTTTGCTTTATCATTAGTGAGTCTAAGAAGCTCATGAGCTGTAGTGTGACTCCACCCCCCTCTGTGATTTGCAGCTTATTTTTATGGAAATGTACACTGAAAGCCAGGTGTGAGTGCGGACAGCTACCAAAGCTCTGCTGCTACATGTTAAAAATAATATTTTTCACTATGTCAGAATGGTTGCAGCCATTAATCTAAGTGATACATCATTAGATTCAGAATCTGTTTGCCTACAGCCTGCTGCTGGCAGAAGAGATAGTAAAAACCTGCTGACAAATTCCCTTTAAGGGCCTTGTTTATAAATAGCTCTTAATGTGTGAGAACAGCTTTGTAATCTTGTTACAAGAGTTGACCTTCTAAAGAATTTTGCATTGGTTACAGGCATCGATACTACATTTTTATAATCATCCACAATTCATGAATTGATCCTAGAAGTCAAACGCAATCTGCTGTCCTGATATAGCTTCATTGCCAATTTCCACCAATTGTTTACTTATTCTTGTAAACTGCCCATTAATGCTTCTGGGATCTGGTGAGTGCCACCATTTTTCATTCTTTCTTGAAGTCATTTTATGTTCTTGTAATTTCATGTCCTAAAGATGTTCATACCTCAAAGAGTGAACATTCTCATAAAAGCTTTCCGCCTCCTCGTCAACATTACCAATCATCATATTGACAGCTCTATTCACAATCTGCCCTAATAACTTCCACTGCTTTGAAGTGTTTACGGTTTTAAAACACTAATTCATAGTACACATACTCACACTCAGTGCATTACTATACCGATTCACATCTATGATCCTACTAATTTATAAGGTCCACAATTAGATGTTACACATTGAATCATTGCAACTTTTGTTTTTTAATTATCCTGCAGATTCTCTTTTCTCAATATGTTGACAGAGTGGACATGATATCTGCTGATAATGTAAAAACATTGTGATAGAAGAAAAGATAAAAAATAACAGTTTAGTAAATCAGTTTAGTTAAAATTGGCTTTCACCACTTTTCACATTTCCCTCCTATTTAAAAGGCTAATTTTTTAAACTTTAATTTTTTGTATTTCATAATCTATACATCCGAGCTGACCACTACAGGTATGTATAGAATCTGCCTGATAGTGCCAGTATAGCACTGGCTTTAGCTTATATATGAAAATCCTGGTGATTGGTTCCCTTTAATGCTTTCCCTGTTTATATTGAACTAGTCCTGCTTTGAAGCCAATGTCCATTTGATCTCACTGTCATCCTGCTATGATGTTCCATCTGATTGTTTATTTTTTCTATCTTCATACTTCCAAAGAACATCCTAGTGATATCATTGGAAAAGATTTATCAATAGGACAAGCCTCGGCCAACTTCCATAACCTTATTTAGCCAGTCTCATTAATGATGTGGTATCTTGGCATCCTTTATACTGCTGCTGAGTCAAACAGTTGTCATGTGGCAGTAGACCTGTTCCAGTGTGCCAGAATTACTTTTGGCATTACGAGTTAGGAATTATGCAATGCATTGCATGTTATATTGTGAGTACACCAAGGACTCATAAATGTACTTTGTACTTTGCTGCCATCTATTGGTCAATGTGTGCGTAGGAAAGTTAGATGTTCATTCTCCTCTCCACAAGCTGCCATAGAAATGGCTGGGAGGAGTCTCCACCTCACTGCTGACACACTTCCTGTAAACTAGGACAAACCAGTCTAGTCTTGTCAAGAAAGAGGGAAGAAACACTTGTACTCCCAAAATCTCTATTCTAGTCCATGCTAAAGGGGACATTCTCCATATCATTGCCTCCATAAAGGAGTGAAGCTTTCCTTAGTCAGGAGATATAGGACTGAACATGTGCTTTTCTGCATACTGTTTTTTATACACGTCTGGTGGGAGCCAATAGTACGTAACTTCTAAACCACGAATTGAGTCTGCCCTACCCCCTGCAATAGAGCCATGAGTAGCTAAAAATAACAAGTGTGTCATCATGAGGAACCAACCCATGAAGGTCCCAACAGATTAGCATTACCTGGATTGTGCATAATATTCCTTCCAACAGCAAGTGAAGAGAAATGTACTCCAGTCACCCAGAGAGACCCCAAACTTGCTTGTTGCAAAAGGAGAAGTCACCTTTCATACTAAAAATGTACAGTGTATCCTATACAGTGAAGTACCAAAACTTTCCCTTTAAGAGAGAGACTGTACCCTGTTTTCTCCTTCTGTAAAGTGGTATGTTTGTAAATTTACCCTTGTGTCTGGCTGATTGAAATCGCACAAACATCATGGGTGCTCCAACTTCTGCACCCAAACTCCACCTTCATAGGCGCCAGGGGTCCTATACCACCTCTCGCTATTGACAATTGACACAAGGGAAGTGTTTAGAGGACCCGAAACCCCCTTCAGCTACTGTTGTATTACCATCTGCTGCCAGTTGAACTTCATGTCTCAGCTGACTCCTCTGCAACATCTAACACCTCCCTCATGGCTCACTGCAATGCCATTAAAGAGAATGCCACAGGAAGATGGTAGGTGAGATCACATGACTACTACTTGCCCACCGGTAAAGTAACAACATAAAAAAATAAATGTATTTAGAAATATTTTCCTTTTGCAAGCGTTAGTAAGTAGCAGAAATGTTGACAAGTAGACGACAGTCCCTTATAGAAAAATAAGACAACCACAAATTCATATACAAATTTACTGAATTATATATGTTGTTTGCATAATGATTTTTGTGGGGGTTTTTTGCTAAACCTTTACCTGTTTTATGTAAAGTGGTTGATTCTAGACTTGAGGAGCACTCTACTTGATAACAGATTTAAGAAGGACAGTTTAGCTAAAAATGAAGTTGTTAAAATCCTTTTTATTTAGCATATAAAACAGAACTACTAATGAGCCCTCCTTAGTCTGAGCTCTATTAGAAGCACAGTGGATTTAGCCTCATTTACGCTTAGGTTTTATATCCAAATTTATACGTCCACTTCATAGCAATGAATCAAACCTCAGATATTAATGGACACAACAAGATTAATATTCCTAATCTCAATTATCTTAAATTCTGAACATAATAAAAGACTTCAGGGAACATCTCAGAAGTGGATGATTAGAAAAAATTCTGTGGAAGAGTCATTAAAAAGGTTAGGAAAATTAAAGTTTGTAACAAATGCAAAAAGCTTTTATGGTTTTGGGCATTCTGAACACTTCTGTACTATGTATGCACAATTAATTTTATTCTTCTAAAATGATAATGTTCCCGGGTAAAATTAATCTCATTAGGATTTAAGAAAACTCTTCATGTCTGGTTCAGGTCTGGTATGAAATGTACATTATCTGCCAGCAGACTAGAAATTGATGAAGAGAACTAAAATGTGTACAGTCTAGTAAACAAACATTAGCAGAAGCAGATGATGAAAAATATTCACATATTGCATAAATGACAGAAAGATACTGAACTGCCTCTATTCCTTCCGCTGTGTGATTGGACTTCTGGGGAAGCCATTTGTTCTATAATAACATATATCTATAGTTTTCACTTTCATATGCCACACTAAAGGGGGCTTTACACGCAATGACATAATTAACCAGATGTCGTTGGGGGTCACGGAATTTGTGATGCACATCCGGCCTCGTTAGCGACGTTGCTGCGTATGAAACCTACGAACGACCACTAACAATCAAAAATACTCACCTAATCGTTGATCTCTGACATGTTCTAATCCCAAATATCGTTGCTGTTGCAGGACGCAGGTTATTCGTCATTCCTGAGGCAGCACACATCGCTACGTGTGACACCCCAGGATTAGAGGAACAACACCGTACCTGCGTCCTCCGGCAACGAGGTGGGTGTCACTTTCTTTCAGCTGTTCTCCGCCCCTCTGCTTCGATTGGACGGCTGCCGTGTGACGTTGCTGTGACGCCGCACGAACCGCCCCCTTAGAAAGGAGGCGGTTCGCCAGCCACAGCGACGTCGCTAGGCAGGTAAGTATGTGTGACGTGTCCTAGCGATGTTGTGCGCCATGGGCAGCGATTTGCCCGTGACACACAACTGACGGGGGCGGGTACTTTCACCAGCGACATCGCTAGCAATGTCGCTGAGTGTAAAGCCCCCTTTAGGCTCCAGTTGATCAAAACAAGTCAACAACCGCCTGTCTCTCAATTAAGAAGGGGCATAAACCAATATAGTGTAACCCCCTATTCATAATTCTATTCGATGTCTAGATCAACATTACTACTTATTAATTTAGTTGCCAATTTTCCTTTTTATGTTTCTGTTATGCATTCCTGAAATTATTTCTAAAGTTAGATTGAATATTAAAAATGAAGCCGAACTTCTATTTGCAGATCCTTAGCACTTATTACATCTCATCCACATTGACTTGTATGGGGTTCGTAGTTTGGGGGTTAAGTTCAGCTCCTAGTTTACTCTCCATTTCACATGCCCTTTTACACTCCAGAAAATCGAATCGGCAAAGAATGGATCATATAACCTACGTCATGGCTAGAGATGAGCAGACCTATGGTAGTTCGGTTTCAGTGGGGACAGCTAGAATTTAGATAAAGTTCTGTTTGGGACCGGACTTGACCTGAACGCCAATGGAAGTCACTAATTGAGCAGTTCAGATCTCTGCCCATACGCAGGCAGACATGAACAGATCACTTTCAGATGTGAGTGATCGGGGTTTTTCCATTTTTTTTTTGTTTGGTATATACTACATCTGTTACCCCGGTGTGAAACGTTCAAGCACTGTAAGCAACTCACACTGGGCTGAGCACCGAGTATACCCGAGCACAGTGATGCTATCGTGAGTGGTTTGCATATGTAATGCACCCAAACTCCAAACCTGAAAGCTATTTTTTTGTTAAGTCTGTATTTGGTACTAACACTGAACACCGAACCTCAGGTTAGCTCATCTCTAGTCGTGACCAGACAGGCTTCCCATAATGCCTTGAAGCAATCACATCACATTGTGTACAACAGTCAATGAAGACGAACTATGACAGCCTGTATAAAATAAGATATGTGGAATAAAGCCACCATTCTGTAGCGAATCTGCATTTTAGAAGACACCAGAGTTCACAGATTGTAAATAGTAATGAGTGGACCCATGGAAGTTTGGGTTCTGGAGGTTCACCCAAACTTTTTATAAAGTTCTGTTCTGGACCAAGACTTGAACTTCATTTGAAGTTATTAATTGGGCAGTTCGGGTCTCCGCCCACATGCAGCCAGCCATAAACAGAACACTTCCTGTGTAGAGAGGGGTTTTTCTAGATTTTTTGTTTGATTCATACTACATCCGATCATTTTGAATTTTCCCCAGTGTGAGCCATTCAAACACTACAAGTGGCTCGCACCGGGCTGCGCATCAAGTATACCAATGCACAACCCTACTCGCTTGAGTGGTTTGCACACGTAAATCACCCGAACTCCAAATCCAACCCTGTTTTTTTTGGGAAAGTCTTTGTTTAGTACAAACTTGGAACATTGGGCTTAAGCTGGGTTCACACATAGCGACAGCGACAACGACGTTGCTGTTACGTCACCATTTTCTGTGACGCAACAGCGCCCTTGTAAGTCTGTTATGATCGCTGCTTAGCTGCCAAACACAGCAGAAGCTGCAGTGATCATAACGACACGCGTCGCTGTGCTACATGTGCAGAGAGCAGGGAGCCGCGCTTAGCACTGGCTCCCTGCACTCCTAGCTACAGTACACATCGGGTTAACTACCCGATGTGTACTGCAGCTACATGTGCAGAGAGCAGGAGCCGGCACTGGCAGCGAGAGCGGCAGACGCTGGCAACGAAGGTAAATATTGGGTAACCAGGGAAAGGTCTTCCCTTGGTTACCCGATGTTTACCGTGGTTACAGCTTACCGCAGCTGCCAGATGCCGGCTCCTGCTCCCTGCTAGCTTCATTTCGTCGCTCTCTCGCTGTCACATACAGCGATGTGTGCGTCACAGCGGGAGAGCGACGACCAAAAAATGAAGCTGGACATTCAGCAACAACCGGCGACCTCACAGCAGGGGCCAGGTCGCTGCTGGATGTCACACACAGCGACAGCGACGGAACATCGCTGCTACATCACGGTGACATAGCAGCGACGTCGTTGTCGTCGTCGCTGTGTGTGACACCACCCTTACTCATGTTTGCTTGGTAGTAGAGATAGCGAGAGAAAGCCATAAAACACTGAATAAACATTACAGATCACAGCACAGCAGTGAAGAACAGTTACCATCCATTTAGCCACCGCCATATAAGTTCAGGTCACTTTGATATACTGAACATTGCATTTACAATAAAAAACTTAAAATTGGTTATTCACAATGCTCGGAGATTACAAAGTGGTATACACATGTTTTGAAAACAATTGCATATTTACAATTTACTGTAAATTTATTAATTGATTTATTAAATTCACTGAAGCTTGCAAATACTTTTTTCACAATATTCACTCATCTCTAACCCTAATAATATACTGTTAATTTAATGGCAGTCACAGATGAGGCAACTTAAACTAAACAGGCCGCACATGAATTTTTGTCAGTGTATCACATCCAAAGAAATATGATCTTTAAATGATTAGGCAATAATCATATTCTTATTTTCACCACATTCAGGCAAGTTAATACAGTGAATAAACTGTGAATATTGGTTATTTAATATCTCAATGAAAATCTGGTAACTTCATTAACAATAATTTTCTTTTACTTTCGGGCATGAAATCTAAAATTCCTTCCATTAATTTGTGTTCTAATTCCTTATTAGCTGGTATATTTTTCATAGCGTACAGAGTTCAGTACAGAGCTAATATGATTCAAGGAAAATGTAACATATACATAGAATTGTGTGCAATACTCATGGATGAAAATTATTCCGTTATTCTTGAATTCTTTCAATCAGTAAGTGCAATTATGATTTATTAGATTGAGGTTTAGTTATTCATGTATTATAAAGATAGGCATGATTTTATTTAGAGAACGAAAGAAGCTACATTTCTAAAATTCGTATTTGTGGGAAGAAATCTCACACATAGGAATATCTTTTAAATATAATATATAACAAAGCTATTTTTTTTATCTGGCATTTAGTAATGAGCAATTATTCAATATGTACTACCCCAATGTCGCGGGCGGAGGGGTTGGAAACGCCGCTCGCCTGAGAATCGCTGGCGCTCGGGTCCGGTGCTTCTGCTCCTCAGTGGCTCGAGCACGGGGCCGGACCCGGGGGCTCGAGCAGCGCCTCCTCGCCCACGAGTGAAAAGGGGAGGTTTGTGGTGGGATGTCGGTCGTGACGCCACCCAGGGGGTTGTGGTGATGGTGGGCACCACCGCTGCTGGTGACGGGAGATCCCGGGAGCGATGACGGAGAGCAGCTAAGGTGTTGACTCCTCCATGGGTAGGGGCTGTTGGTCCCGGGGCCCCGGTTGGGGAGCAGGGAGGAGGTATAGGTGCAGGTGCCGATGCGGGGAGGCAGCGTGGGCACGGGTGCAACGTTGCGGTGCAGCGCGGTGCCGGATGGCACTGCTGTACTCACTCAGACACAGAAGGACAGAGTCTCTGGTAAACCAAACGGCTGGATGGACGGGGCCCGCAACCGGCTGCGGTGTTCTCACTCTCCCCGGATGGGTTGATGGTGGCTGTCGTTTCCTGCATCTGTATGTGTGTTTGACTCCTATGGCTTCCCACGGGAAGTCCGCTCCCCGGCGTGTACGTGTCGGGAGAGCCCATTTTGCCCGCAAGGGCTGGCCCTTGGATCTCTGGCCCTTGGTGGTGGCTCTTATCCGGACGGGTTGGGCTGTTGCCTTCTGACGGGACTTGGTTGGGAATGAACCCCTGAGGTCCAGACCGCAATCAGAGAATTTGACCTTTACGGCGGCTGCTAGCCTAGTCGGGGTCTGAGTACCCTGCCTTGGTGCTTGGCTTCAATCTGCTCCCCAATTCGGTACCGGCGGGCCACCGCCCGACTCCGGCCCTATGGTTCTGCTGACCTCCACCAACTCCTGCAGACGGCCACCACCGTCTGCCGACCTTGCTGATTGTGCCTGGGCTCCAACTCAGACACACACAGTCTCTACTCCTCACACTTCCACTCTCAACTACTCCACTCACTTAACTGACTACTTTTCCCGCCTCCAGGCCTGTGAACTCCTCGGTGGGTGGGGCCAACCGCCTGGCTCCGCCCCACCTGGTGTGGACATCAGACCCTGGAGGGAGGCAACAAGGGTTTTGTTTGACTGATGTACCTAACCAGGGGAGGGTGTGTGTGTGTGTGGTGTTATTTCTTCTTATTTATATATTCTGTGACCTCTGGGGGTCCAATGCGTCACACCAACAATGGCTTTTTCAACAGCATATGTTAGATCTCAGGGCAGAACTCCCTGTCTATCTACTAAAATAATGTATTGAAAGAAATTACATTAAAATGTCTGTGCCTACTGCCACAATTAAGAAGAACTACAGTAATTGATACGTATTGTGGTAATAAACTGACATATTCCATTTCGGACACTGCTGTATGAAAGGCACTAGGCATATTTCAAAACTTCAGAATCTCATAGTAAATATGTGTTATATTGATATATTTTTCCCTTCTCTGTTGAGATAATTTTATTATACTTGAGTGATATATGACAAAATGGTTCCCAATCTGCTTGACAGCATTTTACCATTCTTTACTCTATGTTTAAGCAAATGTAGGGTTTTCAAAATCTTAGCATATTTGTTCTGAATTCATTTAGCACTGTTTTTTGAATTTAAGGAATAGAACATTTGATATTTTTCTCCGTGCATCATGCAAGTATTTACTTTCTTGCTTAGTGTACCCTGGAATCTCCAAAGGGCTCCCTTTCGTCTATTAGCATGGTGTTTCGATGTGACTCTTGTAAAGCAATGGACAAGGACTCATTTGCTGTCCATCACGCAAGGGGTCCCTAGGATACCGAAAACCTGAAGGTTACCGCTAATGGTTCACAAGCCTGAGTCCCATGCCTGGCTGTGTTCTAGACTAGAACTTATCTTATTCCTCTCTCTCACTAGGGAAGGGTAGGGTAGAAGAAATGGAAACACAGATAAAAAGAGACAGGGGAAAGCCAAAACTCTGACATCCTGCAAACACAGAGGAACTAATAATGAGAGACTCAGGAGAAAAGCAAGTGTAAAAAGGTAGCGACAAAAAGACACCAGGAGTTAACTCCACAATCGCACACAATAACAAGTACTACAACCACCAGTTAGCCTGGATCACAACACGTTACCAGACCAGCTAAGATAAACTATAGCTGGCACTAATTGAAGTGTACAGCCAGCATTTATAGGAGGGGATCAGATGTGATAGTCCCCCTACAACATGTGGTCAAAGATGACCCACAGACAGACCAGCAGAGACTAATTTTTGCTAGCTTGTTATGAACTGGCAATCTGTTGGTCGACGCCTGATTAAGCCTCCACTGATTACAGTCCTCAGAGAAGTTATCAGGTGGAAAGTCAGAATCAGTAGTCTGAACAGATCCCAATGCCACCATGACAGTTGGCAAAGTTAATAAAAACCTCTATGTGACATAGGCGAGGTAAAGGAAGATGACCACATATTTCTTGTTAAATGGCATCTATGAAGAAGAATATTTTGCTACTAAAACTGGTAGTATGGTATGTTTGAATAGATCCTAATTCAACAATTAAAAATTATACCTTAATTAAAATTTGAAGAATATAACAATACCTATGTTAATATAAATTGTTTTTACTAGCCCATCTCTGTGCCCCTATTTTTAAAAGTATTTTTTGCAGAATTGGGAATACATTTTTAAATGTATTTCTGTAACTCTTTGCATTCAGAAAAATGTATAAAGAGAGGGGGCGTGCGAGGGCACCACGGTTGAAGTAAATGGGATCCAACCAAAAGCACACACCTATGTAATAGGATCCAGAGCAAAGACAAAGGTGGTTTGTGACGAATGGGATCACCAAACGTTATACAGAAATTACAAAATATCTTTATTAACATAAGACACCAAAAAACATTAAAAACATTTAAAACACTCAAAGACGTGAAGAGACACACAATGGGGCTCGCGTGTCATAAAGCATGATAAATAGTGATAACTCCTAAAAAATGTTCCCTTATTTCAGATATACAGCACCATGGAACATATGTTATGAGCCCCCACAGGAACATAGCTAAACAAGTATGAGCACAGAAAAAGTTGCATGCAATACTACAATAATGAGAATGTGCATGAAAGCAAAATTGCGGTGTAACAACACCCACACTGAGGTGAACACATGCACTGGAAAATAAACACAAAGAATCATATGCTGATACAACTGAAATATCTTACATACCATACCCTTCAGAGATCAAACAGAAAATAGTCCATACGAAATAACCATGATAAGGAAGGAACTTGAACCCCCCAATGCGTGGAGGGGGCCCATTTTCCCTGAGGAAGCTGCCATCAGGTTGGCGACACGCGTTGAATTCTTAAATTATGGCTATTTCTCATTCATGATCCGTAATTGTAAAAGAATATACTGAAGAATATTATTTAGATGTATGTCGTACCCCAACCCACCTAGTATTGCCCTGACAACACCCCCAAAACCAGCACACAACTTCTAGACATATTATTTAGATTGCATTCCTGCTTGAATTCCCAGATCCAATGGCAAAAATGGAATTTTGTCATCTTGATTCTTCATCAGTTTACAGTTGTCCAACCTCCTTGGTTCTTGCTTTCACAATATAGGTGCTCTCCTAATTGACAGTTCAGACCATCAACATCCTTGCATTGCTGACCCAAACTGTGCACTCTCCGATGCAGCATGCAGGATCAGCTTTGTTTCTGCAGCATTGAAAAAGGTCAGTGATACTGAAATTGAAGTGATCATGCAATTTGGCCAGCTTCAGAGCAGCTTTTACAAGCTCTGTTGGAAAGAGCTTGTAAGCACTGCACTCCTTGCCTCAGAAGTTGTCCGACACTGATAGGTTGCAGCAGTGGCAAATAACTTTATTATTGAACAGTTAACAATAACATTAAAAAATCCTCTTTATTGGAGAAAAGAGTGATTTAACAACCACTAAATTGCAAAGTTGTTTTTTTACAAGCATTTTATAATTTAAATAATTTATGATGATGAGAATAACTCTATAAAGGGAACCTGTCAAGTGCAATATGCGGCTAGAACCACGACCAGATCTTGGGGTATATTTCTAATCACGAAAACCAAAGCCGCAGCAAGATTACGATAGGGTATATATACAATATAAGCCTCAAAGAACCAAAAACCCTTGTTAAAAATTAACTTTTAATGGATAAGCTTAAAAAATAGCCCAACATAGAAGACACACATAGATTATGCTGCAAATTTTAATTAATTTATGTGTGTCTTCTATGTTGGGCTATTTTTTAAGCTTATCCATTAAAAGTTAACTTTTAACAAGGTTTTTGGTTCTTTGAGGTTTATGTGGCATATTTCTAATTCCTACCTAACTGTCTCATCATCTAGTAGTATAGATTAAGAGATCTTTAGAAAAAGTATTTCTCAATATCCTTTATTATATGCTAATGGGCGCAGGGACTAGTCACAAGGGTGTTAGTTCCTGCGCTCATTCCGCAGGGGCATGCTAACATACTATTCAATGCTCACTGCCCAGCGTCATCATTGGTGACACGCGTACCTGTCTGTTGTCACCTAATCAGACGTCGGGCTTAGGGTCAGTGCACATGATCAGAAGACACCGCACTTTTGGTCATGCCCACTATGAAGTCAGGTGTACAGTATGTGTCCTGGCTTCAGAGAGGTCTGGTGTGTATGACCGGAAGGGTCAAGACTTCTGATGTGCACTGACCCTAAGCCCGGCGTCTAAGAGGTGGCGACAATGGACACAGGTATGCGCATCACCACCGATGATGCTGGGCAATGGGCATTGAATAGCATGTTCTCACGCTCCTGGGACAGTTAGGCAGGGATTAGCAATATGCATCTAGAACTGCTCGTGAATCTGGTGTATATTGCACCTGACAGGTTCCCTTTAAGGCCTGTTTCACACATCAGTGATTCTGGTACGTTTGTGCTTTTTTTAAAACGTACCAGAATCACTGACATACGCAGACCCATTATAATCAATGGGTCTGCTCACACATCAGTGATTTTTCACTGAACGTGTCTCTGTGCAGCGTTCTTGTGTGGCCGTGATTCTCGACGGAGACAAGTCAGTTTTTTTCTGGCATCACTGATGACCCACGGACCACACTATGGTGTGATTAGTGTGTGATTAGTGAAACACGTACCAGAAAATCACAGACATATTAAATATTAAATATTTTCAACTTACCTTGCCTGCGATTCGCTCTGGAGCCTCTGCTCTCGGCAGCTTCTGCCTGGCTCATGAATATTCATGTGAGCAGGAAAACCCGACCAGGAAGTAGCTGCTGAGAGCGGTGGGCAGACGCTGCTGAGCTGGAGACTTCAGCACCGTGGACAGCAGCAGTGAAGGCAGGTGAGTAATGTCCATATGCAATCACGGATCACGGATCACGGATTGCACATGGACAACCCACGTGTGCCGTGAATCATGGAGCACGGAGGGACATGTGCGTGTTTTACACGTCAGTGAAGAATGTCTGTGTTTTTCACTGACGTGTGAAACGGGCCTAACAGTTATAGAAAACTGTGGCATGGTATAGCAGCTACACAAAGAACAGCACTGGAGGAGACAAGTAAGGCAGAAAGGCCGACAATAAGGTGAAGATTTTGCAGATAACAAAATTTATTTATTGAAGAATCAGGAGCAACAAGCAACATGTTTCTTAGAAATGTAATAAATGTAGATAAAACTGGTGCTATTTGCTTTCCATCAGGGGCTCCATTATTTTTTATGGCAAGATTTTGCATTCTGCTCAGCCCTGTTTTTGCTGACATATATAGTGGAATCCCAATGGAAAAATAAAGGAACCTATTCATTAAGGTCATTATAAAAACATAGCCGTCATGGCTTTATATGAAGAATGCCATAATACTAGTGTGAACAGAGTGTCATCTGCTGTGGGGAATATGAAAGGCTTGTCTCTTTAATGTAGAATTTAAGGATTTATATTCCATTCTCGTAAACATGTAACTTCATAGTTGATTTATCTAGTGTACTCTGTACCATATCAAAGAAAACATAGAACGCTTCTTAGAGACCGTGCACGGTAAAATATCAGACTCCTCAGACACACGCCACATTTAAAAACAAGAGTAAACAGAATCTAAAAGATTATTCTGTCTTGATTTCTTAAAAGCTGGAAGTTTGAGAATGTTTGTACGTACATATAACACACACCGCATCTCCAAGGTGAAATATTGATTCTACTCAATGTTAAAATACAAATTTCCTAAGCGCTCTGGTTTAGCCAGAAAGCAGTTTAAAGGGAATTTTTCACAATGTTTTTGTTATCTCATCTGACAGCAGCATAATGTAGAGTCAGAGACTCTGATTCCTCTGATGTGTCACTTACTTGGCTGCTTAGTATAGTTTTGATAATGTCACAGTTTTATCAGCAGGAGATTATCATTATAGGACCAGCAAACCTGCAGTCAGGTAGTCAATCATATTCAAGAGCTCTGTATAACCCTGACCCCACTACTGACTGGCAGATTGCTGTGTACACTGTGCATAGGCAGAAAGCTGCCAAACAGTTTTGTGGGCATAGCTATACATAACTCAATATTCCAATAACTGGTAGATGGGCAACACGGTGAGTCAGTAGCTAGCATTGCAGTCTGGGGTCCTGGGTTCAAATCCCACCAAGGGCAACATCTGCAAGGAGTTGGTATGTTTTCCTTGTGCTTGGGTGAGTTTCTTCTGGGTTCTCCGGTTTCCTCGCACACTCCAAAGACATACTGAAGGGGATTTTAGACTGTGAGACCCAATGGGGACAGTAATTAGCAAGTCTGTAAAGTGCTTTGGAATTAATAGTGCTATATAAGTGAGAAATATAAATAAAATAAATCTGCAGCAGATAAAACAGTGATTTTATTAAAATGACAGCAAGCAACCCAGTAAGTGATGTATCTGTGACGCCCCAGGGCTGTGGGGTACTCGGTCCCAGGGCGCGCGGTGCGCAGGGGGATCAGTCATGGTCCAAGCCGATGCCCAGTTCCATGGTCCAATAAAAAGGTGTGAAAAATAAAAAGGAAATAAAATAAAAGAGTTCTTTGACTACGCCATTTGCGGTGTGTGGCCAGGTTATTGGGGCCACCGCTGCAGGGTTCTGCTGGGGCTGATGGAGTTGTGCAGCTTAGGTGTTTTGGGCCCTCCGCAAGCAAGGACAGGCTCCAGCAGTGGATGGCAAAGGGGCAATGACATGGGAAAGTCAGTATATGAGCAGAGGCACAAAGGAAACAGTCCACACCAGTATTGCAGTTTCAACTTGCCTTTACTGGTCTGGTACCTGGACCCGCTGGTGCCGGTTCCAGGTGTTCCCGATCCCCTTCTTCTCCATGCCAGCAATGACCTGGGTTAGCTGTCCTCCGTGCACACTTGTTGTTGATTGGCTCCCGTGGCCTAGAGCTGCTTGGGAGTCCCTTCTCTTCAGTCTTGGTCCTATTGCAGGCAGCCTGGACTATTTAAGGGGTTCAGTCCCCGGTCCCCTCTTCGCTGCTGATGCTTCAGACTCTTTGGGTTGGTGAGGGATCATGGAAATCCCATCACCTGGCAGAATTAACAGTTTACTATAAAGTGTCCCGCTGTCGTAGGGTCTGCACCCCGCCTTGTGCTAAGTCCTGTGAGCCTTGGTTCCAGACTTCCACAGGTGCCCCGCAGTTCCTGGAGTATTCCACTTCCACAAGTAACCCCCGGTCCCTGGAGTCCTGGTTCCATACTCCACAGTCCCTCACTCCTATTACAGCACTCCGTTGTTACTTCAGGTCTTTCTGTACTTTCACTCTCAACTCCTCTACACTCCTCGACGTCCTCTCCGACTACTCCTCTCCTTCACTTCTCACTCTCCTCTTCACTACACACTCTCTTCCCTTCTCTTCTGCTTCACTTTCTCCCGCCAACTTTCCAACTGACCACTGGCCCCACCCCTTGCTGGGTCTCTCCCTACAGATTGGGTGGCGACTAACCAATCAGGGCCCATCCCTTTTACCTGTTGCTAGGCAGTCTCCCAGTTTGGTGTTGGGATTGTGTATGTAGCCTGAGGGTGCTGGTGTGTTGACTGGCACGGATATTCCGGGGTTTGGGTTTCCACATTTCAACTTTGTGGCACCTGATACCGCAGGGGTGCTACACATCTCTGGAATCAGGGGCTTTGCCCTCACATCATGATGCTCTCAGTTGGGGTAGCAAAAAGCTTGTGACAGATTTAAAGTCTCCCATGTATTATTATTATTATTATTTATTTTACTTTGTCTAATTCACAGCAGCATATTTCTAAGGGTGCCATTGACATGAATTTCTCACCATATGTCAGTAACAACCCATCCCATCCAAACAGGCTAAGAAATCAGACTGTAGATCCCCATATATTTAGTTATGTGTAATAAGAGAAATCACACAGGGAATACTTCATACAAAAGCCTTTGTTGTGTTGAGAACTTCAAGATGCCTCATGTATGTAGAAACTAGTCACATGTATTGCTCAGATGGGTCCATTCAGGTGGTCCATTCTTCTACACATACACCCTTCAAATCCACAATCTTATATGGGCTCCTTCTGTGAACTTTGAGATTTTACACCTTCCTTAAAGTGAACCTGTCACGAGAATTTTCCCTTATGAGATCCGGCCACCACCAGTGAGCCCTCATATACAACATTCAAGAATGCTGTATACAAGAGCCCAGGTCACTCTGTAGAATGTAAAAAAACACCTTTATAATACTCACCTGGGGTCATTCCGGTCTGATGGGTGTCACTGCCCTCAGTCCGGTGCCTCCTCAATCTTGTGGGATTTTCACATCTTGTTAGAATTGACACATCATTTTAATTCCACACTTCCTGGGCGACTGCAGCCTGCTACTTTTAGGTTGGGGAGGGCCCAATAACCATGGGCCTCTCTAGCCTGGGAATCCGAAACCACAACTGTCTGCTTCATCTTGGCTGGTGATCTAATTTGGGGGTACTCCCCGTTTTTTGTTTTAAATATTTATTTAATTTTAAATACATAATTTAAAGCAACAGCGTGGGGTGGCCTCTATTTTAGATTACCAGCCAAGGTAAAGCTGCCAGCTGCGGTCTGTAGACTGCAGCTGTCTGCTTTACCTTAGCTGGCTACCAATAATAAGGGGGACCCCACATTGTTTTCTTTAACCAACCACCAGGATTTCGCTATATGAACTAGGATGCTGAAAGCAAGCATACAGTACCTTTTGTTGAAAAATTGGATGTTTCGTTGCTGAAATATCTTTAATCCAAGTTACTGAAATGCACTGCACTTTGATTGGCTTGTGCATCAGGGGCGGGCCTTTGTGGGTCAGGTCCTCGGTGTATATTTCTCCTCCTGCGGTGTAATACTGACATCACATATGTTTCACAAAATGTTATACCATTGGGCATTGAAGAAAAAAATAATAAAATTTTCCCAGTTTTAGTCCCAGATTATTCATTTTCACAAGGGGAAATAGGTAAAAATTACCTCATTACCTCATAATTGTCAAACAATTTCTTGTGAACGTGGCAATATCCCATATGTGATTGTATATTACTGCTTGACCTCATGGAGAGACTCGGAAGGGAAGGAGTGCTATTTGACTTTTGGAGAGCAGAGTTTCCAAGAATAGTTTATGGACTCTATATACAGAGCCCCTAAGTGCAATAGGAGCAGAAACCTCCCTCAAGTGACCCCAATTTTAAATTATATCCCTCTGGGAATTCATCTAAGGGTGGAGTGATGATTTTGAATCCATGGGGGTTTTTCCAGAAAGAAGCAGGAATGGATGTTGTAGAGTGAAAATGGAAATATGCCATTGTAGTGCTCAGTTCCTTGCAGTGTCCATACATTGTGCCCACCTAAAGCTTCTGGAGACCTGTACCCCATAATTCATCAGTCTATTCCCACTACAGAAATGCCAAACATGCTAACTGCAGTTTAGGCACACTGAGAGGCTCAGGATGGAGGTGGGCATATGGGTTTGGAAGTGCAGATTTCACTAGATTTCTTTTTGGGGGGAGCCATAGCACAATGTAAGAGCCTTTGAGCTACCAGTGATGTTAAAGCCCTCTATATTTCTGTTACCAGATGGTAAATCTGAGTGGGGACTTGTTTCTAAGAGTTGAATAGAAGGTTTTATTGATGCCACAGAACATTTTGCATCAGTACACATTTATCACGTGCTCTACGCTAAGCACTTGCATCTGGGTTTCCATCTAAATCAAGAAAATACATGATTCAGATGAAACCCCCAACAGACTTTCACTTATGGGGCAGCAGAGATAAGCAGAGATACTGTAGACTGTGTATTGCTTCTGTTCAGTGGTATCCGGCTTTTAAGATGTGCTTAAAAGAGGTGCTCTACTGCACTTTTATGCATGCCTAAAAAGATGGGCACAGCCAGATCATAGGCCAAAGACAGTCCAAAGTGTCTTTATCTGCCTTATTATAGTGAATGTTCCATTGGGTGTTCTGTCTGAATCACGTATTTCAGAGATTTATATGGGAGCCCAGCTATAAGCATTCCATGTAGAGAGCAGGATAAATGTGAGCCGAGCCTTACTGTGATCTTTTGGGGGCAGAATAAATAAATCAACAGCAGGTCAAAAATTGGTTTTCTTAATTTTTTTATGCAATTCACCATGCATGTAGGTGATTACACGGCTTTATTCCTCTAGTTAATGTGATTGCAGTGACACCAGATTTATATATTTTTTTATGTTTGGCAAGCCTCACACAATAAAACATGCCTCTTTTTTATTCTTGCATTCTCTTGTTTTGCGAGCTTTAATTTTTCTATATTTCTGCTGGAAGTCATGTGAGAGTTTGTTTTTTGTGGGATACGTTGACATTTTTATTGGCACCACTTTCAGGCACATAATTTTTTTTGATCGCTCTCTATTCAGATTTTGGGAGCAATTCAGTACAATTACAGCAATACCACATTTATGGTTTTCTTTAATGTTTTGCTACATTTACAAAATATTTTTTTTTTATAGAAAAAAGTATTGTTTATGCATCGCTGTATTCTGAGAGCTATAGCTTTTTAGTTTTTCACTGACGAACCTATGTGGCAGCTTGACTTTTGTGGGACGAGATGTTGTTTTCTGCTATACCATATTTACTTACATTATTTCTTTTGATCACCTTTTTCCCCACTTTTGTTTTGGTGGTATGATGACAGAGCATAGTGTTTTGCCAAGCTTTTTGCCTTTTTTTTATTTGCAGTGTTAATTGTAGGCTCTAAATAGTGTGACAGTTTTATAGATCACATCATTCTGGACTCAGCAATACCAAATATGTGCACTTTAAGCGTTCATTTTTGTTTTTACATAAACATTTGTATTTATTGATGTAATATATTTTGTTTATTTTGTGTTTTTTTAAAAGAATTTTTGTAATGTTTTTACATTATTTTTACATTGTCTTTTTTTATTAATTTTATTGTTCAGATCACTAGTCTCATGCATTGCAACACACATGTATTGCAATACATGAGGCCCGTCAGATTACACTGACAGAATGCATTTGAGAACCTGCCTATGGCAGGATCTAACAGGCCACAACATACCTGTATACCCCGAGGTCATTGTATGATTTCCAGGTGCCATGACAACCATTGGCTCCCCATGATTTCATCACAGGGGGGCTGATAGGGGTGAGATAAGGAGCCCCGTCCCTCTCACATAGTTACATAGTTACTTAGGTTGAAAAAAGACATTTGTCCATCTAGTTCAACCTTCCTCCACCAATTCTACATTTTGTCACTAAGTTATTTATAACCAACAATGTTGTATTTACTGAGGAAATCATCCAGCCCTTTTTTAAAAGCTGTTATAGAATCTGCCATTACTACCTCTTGTGGTAGGGCATTCCACAGTCTGACTGCTCTAACTGTAAAGAACCCTTTCCTATTTAGCTTCTGGAATCACTTTTCTTCCATTCGCAGTGAGTGCCCCCTGGTCCTTAGTATTGTCTTTGAAAGAAATAAGTCATGTGCCAGTCATTTATATTGACCACACATGTATTTATACATATAAATGAGATCTCCTCTGAGACATTTTTTTTCTAAGCTAAACAAGCCAAACTTTCCCAACCTGTCATCATATGGGAGGCCTTCCATTCCTTGTAGTAGTCTAGTTGCCTGCCTTTGAACTGCCTCTAACTTCTGAATTGTTTAAAATGTGGAGCCAAAAACTGGATCCCATATTCCTTTCAAGTGATTTATAGAGGGGTAACAATACGTAGGGATCACGGGATCTAATCTCTCTTTTTATACACCCTAAAATCTTGTTTGCTTTTGCAGCTGCTGCTTGACATTGAGTGCTGCTGCTCAGCTTATTTGTAATGAGAATACCCAAGTCCTGTTCTGTAGTCCTGAGTTTACTTCTGTGCCGCCCCGGTCTCGGATCCGGGGTGGTCGTGGCTAAAGGGGTCTGGACCTGGGCTCGGCAAACACTGTGATCCTTGAAAGGGGATTATTTACAGTGGAGAAGTTCGTGATGCCACCTGCGGGTTGCAGTAATGGGAGTACTGCCGCTGCTGGAAGGAGAACAGGGGCAGATGGTGTGGAGCAGCAAGGTGTCAGTCCCTCAGCAGGTAGGGAAGGCCCCGGCCTCTGGGGTTTTTGGTGGATATTTGGGAGCACAGGTTGCAGGGGGACAAGGGTACTCACTGTGGGTAGTCGTGGTGCTGGATGGGGATTATAAAGTAGACACTCACACCGAAGGTAAACCAAAGTCTTTGTGCCTCACTGTCACTGCGGGGAGCCCATCCAGGTATCCGCTCCCACCGGTGTCACTTGGTAATCCGAAGCCCACCTCCGTACACAATTTAGTTGTCTGTTGTGGCCTCTTGACTTGAAGCTGTCGGGGCCCCGCTCACTATGTCTAGTGTAGCTGTGCTCTTGATGGCTGGCACTTGGTATTTCAGTGGGCTGCTTTACTGGAAAGCCCTATCCTCCGCGGTGTGCTCTTGCCTTCAATCTCTGAGCTCTTAGGGAAGTTCATAAAGATACTCTTCCTCCCAGGTTAATTATCAGGACGTTGAATCGGCTCCTGACCTAGGGTCCTGTACCCCGTCATGCTCGATACCGGTCAGTTCTTTTGGGTTTCTGATGCCGACAGTCCTCCTAGACTATGTTCATCGCACCCTTTCCCAATGTCACTGCCACCGGTTCCCGACTCCTCTAGTTCCAGACAACCGTCTGTGACCCAACCTCGGTCTAGCTCCCCAAGAGCTACTACTCCCCAGCTCCTCACTCTTTGAGGGCTCTCACTCGACTCCTTTATTCAACTGAACTGACTCACTTCCCTCCCACCAGTCTGCCCGACCCCTAGGCGGGTGGCCCTATTCCAGCTAGACCAACCCACTGGTGTGTCTGACAGGTCATGTTGTGAGGTGTTGATTGGGATTTGTGGTGCTGATGGTAGTGACACTGGTTTCTTAGGAACCTGGAACAATGGGGGGTAGGCCCTGCACCCTGGGTGAGAGGATGCAGTTCCCTGTGGCACCCTGATATATTCAGGGGTGCCACACTTCCATTTAATACAACCCTCTAAATACTGAAATTGCTTTCGATTGCGACACCTAGAAGATTATTCAACCAAGGGAAGTGCAGGTCGGCCCTGGCTGCTATTGCAGGAGCTTGGCTGTCAGCTAAGCTGATATTTCAGATTACAGCGATCATAGAGTGGGGACCAGTGAAATGGGTCCCCTCATCTCTAACCATTCCAGTCAGCTGTCAGTGACCACTGAAGGCACAGAGCTGTCACTGTGTGTGTTCACACAGTGACAGTTTAAACCCATGACGGACATAGCTCATCACAATGCAGGAACTGACACCTACTCATGATGTGCTATGTCCGTCATTAGTCATTTAACGGTTAAAATTGAATGTGTAAAAAATAAAGATCTTGTAAAAACAATATGGTGCAACATTTGTAATGAAAACTAATTGCAAAAATGTGGGGGGGGGTTTAGCCCAAAATACATACATTTAAATTAAAACAGAATTGCCCCCAAACTCTTTTAAGTCTGATTCCCCCGAATCAAGTAGTCGATACATGGAGAATAAAGACTGAAAATGGTCTCAGTTCAAAAATTTGGTAAAACAGGCAAGGTGACATTGCTTCATTTAGCGCCTGCAAACCTATAGGGCTACAAAACAAAAAATCTCCGCTGCATTTGAAAAAACAATCTTCGTTTAATCTGTGCCTTGAAAACATTGGGTGAGTTAATGATATTTAATCGTAGGTTGGCATTTTTAAAGATTAACTGTTGGTTTAGTTTTTACTTCATAAATCAATAGCAGGCATGAAAATAAGCAAATTTGTAATAAATCTTATAAGACAGATTTGTCTCTTTCTTTGCAGATATTCATCAGTCATTATCAAAATTCTTAATTCTGAGGTAAAATCTGTGTTCAGTGAAGACTTTCCCATTACTGAGATAGGAGATGGCAGCTGGTGTTGATGAGATTCTATGATGATGGGAGGAGCTATAATCAGAGGGAGGAGCTAGAGGCAGAGCGATAAGCTGGAGGCAGAGGGATAAGCTGGAGGCAGAGGGAGGAGCTAGAGGCAGAGGGAAGAGCTATAGGCAGAGGGAGGAGCTAGAGGCAGAGGGATAAGCTGGAGGCAGAGAGAGGAGCTAGAGGAAGAGAAAGGAGCCAGAGACAGAGGGAGAAGCTAGGGGCAAAGGGAGGAGCTAGAGGCAGAGGGAGGAGCTAGAGGCAGAGGGAGGAGCTAGAGGCAGAGGGAGGAGCGAGAGGCAGAGGGAGAAGCTAGAGGCAGAGAAAGGAGCCAGAGGCAGTGGGATGAGCTAGAGACAGAGGGAGGAGCTAGAGGCAGAGGGAGGAGCTAGAGGCAGAGGGAGAAGCTAGAGGCAGAGAGAGGAGCTAGAGGCAGGGGGAGAAGCTAGAGGCAGAGAGAGGAGCCAGAGGCAGAGGGATAAGCTAGAAGAAGAGGGAGGAGCTAGAGGCAGAGACAGGAGCCAAAGGCAGAGGGAGGAGCTAGAGGCATAAGGAGGAGCTAGTTGCAGAGCTCCACCCCTCCCCTCTCTTCTATCTACATAGAATCTCCATAGAAACTTACCACACGGTCTTTCTCTTCCCCCTGATGAAGCTGGTTGCCACCAAACTAATGTGGAATGAACATTGGGGAATCTGGTCTTTTGGGTTATATCTACGCTGACGCTTGTGCCTGTGGAACTCTTGTTATAACATACTGGTATGTTTGTCAAGGGCACTTTGGCTCCTCAAAACTTAGGATGACTCTTTTGCCTATTGATATGCACAGGCACCTTTGGGACTTTTCCTGATCATCTATGTACTTTAATTTTTTTATATGGGCTAATTGCAATACCCTGTTAATGTGAACTATATGCATTGGTATATTGAATTTTTTGTCAGTTTGATATTTCTATCTGTTTTTCCTTGCACTTTCCTGATCATATGTGTTTTTAATCTGCCACAGTTCTTTAAATAAAATTATTTTTTGAGCATTATTACTCCTTTTCTCCTGTTTCTGTACTTTTGCACTAAGTATGCTTTCCGCCCTTCTTTTTGCACAACTGTGTAAGTGGGGTTAATGCGTTTAATCTATATGGATATTGTGATTTATAGAATCTCACCAGTAACAACTGCCATCTCCTATCTCAGCAATGGGAATGTTTCACTGAATACAGACTTTGGTCGGCGTCACACGGTACGATCTATCGTGCAATCGCACGAACGATCGTACCTGCCCCCGTCGTTTGTGCGTCACGAGCAATTTGTTGCCCGTGGCGCACAAAGTCGTTTACCCCCGTCACACGCACTTACCTCCCGGACGACGTCGCTGTGGGCGGCGAACATCCTCTTCCTGAAGTGGGAGGGACGTTCGGCGTCACAGCAACGTCACACAGCGGCCGGGCAATAGAAGCGGAGGGGAGGAGATGAGCGGGACGTAACATCCCGCCCACCTCCTTCCTTCTGCATTGCCGGCGGGACGCAGGTAAGCTATGTTCATAATTCCCGGGGTGTCACACGGAGCGATGTGTGCTGCCTTGGGAACGATGAACAACCGGAGCACAGAAGGAGGACCGACATTTTGAAAATGAACGATATGTCAACGAGCAATAATAAGGTGCGTATTTTTGCTCCTTCACCGTCGCTCGTAGCTGTCACACCCTACGATATGTCTAACGATGCCGGATGTGAGTCACGGAATCCGTTACCCCGACGACATATCGCCCGATATATCGCAGCATGTGACGCCGGCCTTAATCTGAGAATTGAGAATTTTAATAATGACTGATCAATTCTGGCAGAGAAAGAAGCAGCTTTGTCAAGAAAGCATATATCACAAAATGTCTTATTTTCATGTGTATTATTGATTTAAGAAATAAAAATTAAAACAACAGTTCTCCTTTAATAACCAGTTGTTGATATGATGTTGCTTTCTTTGTCTACTAATAACTAGTTATTTGTAAGATAAAATATAGGACCTATATTAAACATGTACACGGTAAAACCTTTAATAGTATTTCTTCTTGCTCAAATCTAATATTATCTTGCTACCAAAAATTCTTTCTTTTTTTGCTGCAGAAACAATGCACTACACTATGTTGTACATGGGCTTACTCAGTCATCCTTTTAATGAGTTACACTGTTCCTGGCAGTCTAAGGCCAGATGAGATGAAGATATGGAGAAATTGCTTGAAACAGTTTCAATCAGGAGACCCTACGTGAGTCAGTTATCAAACGGATAAACAGAGAACCTGAACTCTTATTTTATTTTAGCTTTGTGTGCGGCTACATCCTGTGAGTTACTGATGCATTTTAATATACTCATTGTTTCTGCACTAACTCGCAGGATTCCAGTAATGTCATTACTTATGCCTGAACCATCCTGCAGCTGGATATGTGACAATGTGTTGACATCCTTTTTCATATATTTCTCTACAATGATTATTTTATAATTGTTCACTTTAGAAATTTCACTGTGGCAGTTTTGAGGTCTACTGAGTGTCTGCAATGTTCCTTTCCCACTGAAAATATTTTTAAAACAAGCAGTCATTTCTACATAGTAAGTATATATATATACAGAAATCATCAACAAAACCTTAACCCCTTCATGACCTTAGATGTGCCCATATCTCATGGTCTGGCATGAGTTCCCAACCTATCACATATTTGTACATCAGGGAAATCATATGGGCACATAGGCTGTGCCCAAACGATCACTACTGGGAACTCGGCATAAGTGATAGCCAAGCTCCAGCTATCACTGCCCACATTGCACTTTGCTCTTTAAAACCCTAAATGACGCAATCAATTGAGATTGCAGCATTTAGGAGGCTGGGAAAGTGAGTGTGCTCAGTTTCCCATCTGATCGGCTCTCCTTTGAAGTAATTCCAGGCTGCCGATGGTTGCCATGGCAATTCAAAGTCAAATATTGACCCCCGGGTTTGCTGACTATGCTGGCCTGTTAGACCATGCCAAGAGCATGGTCTAAAAGGTGTTCTCTCAGTGTCATAATAATTGGTGTAATGTGTTGCAATGCATTTACACCAGCTATCAGATGACGAAATGTTAAAGTCACAGAAAGACTACGTAGAAAGTTATATAAAAAGTTTAAAATATTTTAAAAAGTCCACAAAGAAATTACAAAAAAGTTAAAATATTTATACTAATACATATGTATATTTATTAAAAACAAAAATAAACTAAAAAATACAAATATTTTATATCTCTGAGCCCGAAACAACCTGGTTTATAATATTTTCACACTTGATAACCACTTCAGTGAACAATGGAAAAAAAAATGTGGCAAAAAGCTATGCCTTATTATCATACTGCCCCCAAAAAGTAGAATAAAACGTGATCAAAAAGTTGTATAAATAAAAATGGTATCATTGAAATCATCATCTCGTCCCTCAAAAATTCCATCAGCAAAAAAATAAAAAGTCTACAGCTTTCAGAATAGTGCGAGGGAAAAACAATTCTTTTTTCAATAAGTTGTTTTTAATGTGAAAAAGCAGCAAAAATATAAAAAGAAGATATAAATGTGGAATTGCTATAATCATAATGACCAGAAGAATAACGTTGTTTTATCCATTTTATCACATGGTGAACAGTGTAAAAAAAAATCCCAAAAAACAATTTCTGAATTGCTGTTTTATGCTCATTCAGCCTCACAAGAGTTGGAATAGAAAGCGATCAAAAAATGTTTTGTACCCAAATGATAAGACCAACAGACATTGGCAAACAGGGGAAACCAAAACTCTATCTCACAGCAAGCTCACACAAAGGTAAAAAACAGAGGTAAGTTGGAAAATAGTAGCACAGAGGAAACAACAAGAAATAGAAAGAATTCCACAACAACTCAAAACACCAATATAATACCAGCAGGAATGGGACACAACAGCACACAGAAAAACACAGCAATAGACTATAGTCGGCATGAGCAGATGGATTCCACCATCTTAAAAGGGTGGGAAGTAAATGTGCTAGGTTTCCAACAACATGTAATCCTAGAGGTAACCAATAGGCTAGCAGAGATTAACTCTTGCTACCCTGATCATTAATGAGCACACAACTGGTTGACACCCGAGCCTGCCTGTGTAACTCAGAAACAGCAGAGAAACCAAAGTGTGGAGTGTCATAATCTTTTGTGTGAACAGTATCTGATGCTGCCATGACACTCTTTTGAGCAAAATTCTGTGTGACAGTAGTATGGCTCCCCCCAAAAAGAAATTTTGCACTGCCAAATACAAATGCACCCCTCCTTCCTAATGCACCTAAACCACATTTAGTGTCAAAATGTTTGGCCTTACTGTTGTGAAAAGAGCCTGCTTTATTTACAGGCTGCAGGTTTCCAGATGTACCATCTGGGCACAATTTACTAGGCACAATAAACAGGCACTACAATGGCAAATTTGCAATTTTCACTCAGCGACATCCATTGCTGCTTGTTGTTAGGAAACACCTATGGCGTCAGAATCGTCACTACACCTGTAGATAAATTCCCAGAAGGCTTTAATTTGTAAAATGGGGACACTTGAAAGGGAATTCTGCTCTTGTGGCACTTAGGGGCTGTGTACAGTTAGGTCCAGAAATATTTGGACAATGACACAATTTTCGCGAGTTGGGCTCTGCATGCCACCACATTGGATTTGAAATGAAATCTCTACAACAGAATTCAAGTGCAGATTGTCACGTTTAATTTGAAGGTTTGAACAAAAATATCTGATAGAAATTGTAGGAATTGTACACATTTCTTTACAAACACTCCACATTTTAGGAGGTCAAAAGTAATTGGACAAATAAACCAAACCCAAACAAAATATTTTTATTTTCAATATTTTGTTGCAAATCCTTTGGAGGCAATCACTGCCTTAAGTCTGGAACCCATGGACATCACCAAACGCTGGGTTTCCTCCTTCTTAATGCTTTGCCAGGCCTTTACAGCCGCAGCCTTCAGGTCTTGCTTGTTTGTGGGTCTTTCCGTCTTAAGTTTGGATTTGAGCAAGCGAAATGCATGCTCAATTGGGTTAAGATCTGGTGATTGACTTAGCCATTGCAGAATGTTCCACTTTTTTGCACTCATGAACTCCTGGGTAGCTTTGGCTATATGCTTGGGGTCATTGTCCATCTGTACTATGAAGCGCCGTCTGATCAACTTTGCGGCATTTGGCTGAATCTGGGCTGAAAGTATATCCCGGTACACTTCAAAATTCATCCGGCTACTCTTGTCTGCTGTTATGTCATCAATAAACACAAGTGACCCAGTGCCATTGAAAGCCATGCATGCCCATGCCATCACGTTGCCTCCACCATGTTTTACAGAGGATGTGGTGTGCCTTGGATCATGTGCCGTTCCCTTTCTTCTCCAAACTTTTTTCTTCCCATCATTCTGGTACAGGTTGATCTTTGTCTCATCTGTCCATAGAATACTTTTCCAGAACTGAGCTGGCTTCATGAGGTGTTTTTCAGCAAATTTAACTCTGGCCTGTCTATTTTTGGAATTGATGAATGGTTTGCATCTAGATGTGAACCCTTTGTATTTACTTTCATGGAGTCTTCTCTTTACTGTTGACTTAGAGACAGATACACCTACTTCACTGAGAGTGTTCTGGACTTCAATTGATGTTGTGAACAGGTTCTTCTTCACCAAAGAAAGTATGCGGCGATCATCCACCACTGTTGTCATCCGTGGACGCCCAGGCCTTTTTGAGTTCCCAAGCTCACCAGTCAATTCCTTTTTTCTCAGAATGTACCCGACTGTTGATTTTGCTACTCCAAGCATGTCTGCTATCTCTCTGATGGATTTTTTCTTTTTTTTTCAGCCTCAGGATGTTCTGCTTCACCTCAATTGAGAGTTCCTTAGACCGCATGTTGTCTGGTCACAGCAACAGCTTCCAAATGCAAAACCACACACCTGTAATCAACCCCAGACCTTTTAACTACTTCATTGATTACAGGTTAACGAGGGAGACGCCTTCAGAGTTAATTGCAGCCCTTAGAGTCCCTTGTCCAATTACTTTTGGTCCCTTGAAAAAGAGGAGGCTATGCATTACAGAGCTATGATTCCTAAACCCTTTCTCCGATTTGTATGTGAAAACTCTCATATTGCAGCTGGGAGTGTGCACTTTCAGCCCATATTATATATATAATTGTATTTCTGAACATGTTTTTGTAAACAGCTAAAATAACAAAACTTGTGTCACTGCCCAAATATTTCTGGACCTAATGTATATGGTCTAAAAACCATTTTATTAAAATCTGTGCTACAAGACTCAAATAGTGCTCCTTCCCTTCCAAGCCTCATGGTGTGACTAAGCTGTACTGTACAAACACATGTCGGGTATTGCCACATTTACAAGAAATTCTATAACAAATTTTAGTGCCAATTTAACTAATTTACCTATGTTAAAATGTAAAATCTGGGGCTAAAACTAAATTTTTGTAGTCAAAATTTCATTATTTTCTCTTCACCGCCCAATGGTATAAAATACTGTGACATATTTATAGTGTTAATATAATCAATTCACCCCTAGAGAAATTCATTGAAAGGTGTAGTTTGTAAAATGGGGTCACTTATGGAGGGTTCTGCTGTCCTGGCACCTCAGGGGCTCTGTCAATGTGACATGGCACCCGCAAACCATAAAAGAAAAATTTGCACTATAATATGGCGCTCCTTTCCTTGTGAGCTTTCCACTGTGCCTCAAAAAGAAGTTCCTGATTGCATGTAAAGCATTGCCGACCTCCGGAAAAATTGCACAACAAACATTGTGGTCCTTTTTTTCTATTAGCCTTTTAAAAAAAAAACCTTGGGGCAAAAATAACATATTACTGGTAAAATTGTAATAATTCTTTCTACACCACCGAATAGCATAAAATTCTGTGAGGCACATATGGTTTTAACATGCTTCCTGTACCCCTTCATGAATTAATACACTGCTCTGTGTAGGGGGTGCTTCACACACAGCGAGATCGCTGCTGAGATCGCTGCTGAGTCACGGTTTTTGGGACGCAGCAGTGACCTCATTAGCGATCTCGCTGTGTGTGACACTGAGCAGCGATCTGGCCCCTGCTGTGAGATAGCTGCTCGTTACACACAGCCCTGGTTCGTTTTTTTATTGTTGCTCTCCCGCTGTGACGCACAGATTGCTGTGTGTGACAGCGAGAGAGCGACGAAAAGCGAGCAGAGAGCAGGAGCCGGCATATGGCAGCTGCGGTAAGCTGTAACCAGGGTAAACATCGGGTAACCAAGGTAGTTACCCGATATTTACCTTCGTTACCAGCCTCCGCTGCTCTCACGCTGCCAGTGCTGCCGGATCCTGCTCTCTGCACTTGTAGCTGCAGTACACATCGGGTTAATTAACCAGATGTGTACTGTAGCTAGGAGAGCAGGGAGCCAGCGCTAAGCAGTGTGCGCGGCTCCCTGCTCTCTGCACATGTAGCGACGTTATGATCACTGCTGCATCGCTGTGTTTGACAGCTAAGCAGCGATCATAACAGCGACATACAAGGTCGCTGTTGCGTCACAGAAAATGGTGACGTAACAGCAACGTCATTGTCGCTGTCGCTATGTGAGAACCCAGCCTTAGCACAAGTGATCGGCCAACCACAGGTTCAAGTCCCCTAATGGGATTAGTGATTACAAAAAAAAAAGAAAGAAAAAAATATACAAAAACCACAAAAGTTCAACTCACCCCTCTATTGACCCATTGAAAATAAAACAATAAAAATACAGATATTTGTTATTGCTGCGATCAGAAATATCCAATTTATCAAAATATAAAATCAAGTAATCTGACCGGTAATCAGCGTAAGGCCCCTTTCACATGTCAGTGATTCTGGTACGTTTGTGCTTTTTTTTTAAACATACCAGAATCACTGACATACGCAGACCCATTATAATGAATGGGTCTGCTCACATGTCAGTGATTTTTCACTGCACGTGTCTCCGTGCGGTGTACCCGCGTGTGCGTGTTTGCCGCAAGGAGACATGTCCATTTTTTTCTGGCATCACTGATGTCCCACGGACAACGCAGTGGTGTGGTCCGTGAAACACGTGCCAGAAAAAAACGTGCTTTTAAAATAAAAAACATTTTAACTCACCCGGCGTCCAGCGATGTCCTCTGCAGCCCGTTCTCCCTGCTGCTTCTAAGCCGGCTGATTACTGTCGCGCATATTCATTATGCGCGACACAGCCGACCCGGAAGCAGCTGCTGCAGGGGTCAGCGCTGGCCGGATGCTGCACCGCGGGAGGATTCAGCACCATGGACAGCGGGAGCGGGCGCAGGTGAGTTCATTTCTAAGTGCAATCACGGGCCACGGAGAACGGAGCCCGGATTGCACTTAGACAACCCACGTGTGCCGTGATTCACGGCACACGCAGGGACATGTGCGTGTTTTACACGCCAGTGAAAAACGTCTGTGTTTTTCACTGATGTGTGAAACGGGCCTTACACACAAAAAAATATCAAAATGCCATAATTACATTTTTTGGCCACTGTAACACTGTATCAAAAGTAAAATACAATGTATCTACCCCAAAATGGGATTATTAAAATGCTAGCTCAAGGTGCAAAAAATGAAAATGCAATGAGTCTCAAAAAACTGCAATGAAAGAGAAAAAAAAAATTCTTAGAAATTTCTGAATTTTTTCACCACTTGAAGAAAACTATACATGTTTAGTAGCTATGTGATCATACTGAACTGGAGAATCATATTGCCAAGTCAGTTTTACCATATAATGAACATGATATATAAAGAAATGCAAAAAGGGTTCTGGAATGGCACTTATTTTGCAATTTTAGCTGAATTTGAATTATTTTTTTCCAGTTTTCCTGTACACTATATCGTAAAATGAATAATGCCATTCAAAACTACAACTCCTGCAAAAATCAACTCTCATATCATATGGCTATACCGGTGGAAAAATGAAAAAGTTATGGGTGTTGGAAGAAGGGGAGGAAAAGACAGAATATTGCCAAGAGGTGAAGGGGTTAAACTAGTGAACAACCTCTTTAAATGTGGTAAAGACAATGTTTGATTGATAGGGGTCAAGGGACATTATTTTTTTTATAAAAGTCTCATAGGTTGAATGTCTACCAGACACTTCCAGATATTCTGTGGATTTAAACCCCCAAGCACTCCATGAGAAATCCCCATCCATTAATGCGCTAAAGTAATAATTTAGTTTGTAAATAACAAGTAATAAAGAAATAATAGTAATTTCAGTGAAGAGATAACAGAAACATAATAAGATATCATTATTGCAGCACAATGGCGCAGTGGATAACTTTAGTACCAGGGATTAGATACTAAACATGAACAACATCTGCATGGAGTTCATATATTCTCTATTTGTTTGAGTGCATTGCTTTACTTCTAGCAAATACAATTGGCTTCCTGTGAATTTGGCCTTTGTGTATAGGCATGTCTTGGATTGAGAAATTTGATTGTGAGCCCATTAGGGAAAAGTACTGATTCAAGCAACAATGTCTGCACTGAAGAATATGTTGCTGCTGTATTAATAATATGATAATATTTTAATAAACAAATATTTGAAAACATTGCAAAACTGACAAAAGTTGTGATCAGATATTTAATATACCGTATTTTTCAGATTCAAATGGTTCAGAGACTGTTGAACAAAAGGCGCGTAGGTTCTTACCAGAGTTAAAAAGCAAGAAAATGAATTAGGTACACTCCCCTGTAGGGGTTGTGAAAAGTTACAACTCCTATATATCACTTAAGCCTGGTTTACACGCTTCAATAGATCTTTCAATCCGTCGTCGGGGTCAAGTTGTAAGTGACGCACATCCGGCATCGTTCGTGACGTATTTGCGTGTGAAACCTACGTGCAATCAAGATTGAACGAAAATACGGTGATCGCATACACGTCGTTTATTCCTCATACATTGGACGTTTTGTTGTATGAACCTAGTCAATTGAAACGTGTGACATCCCTCATACGATTTTGATGTCTGAGGCTATGTGCGCAGGTGTGCGCTCTGCACCGCAGCTTAAAAAAGGTCCGCTTCAGAGCGCAGCTGAAAAGCTGCGTTCTGAAGCGCCTCACAATGTCTGTCATTCACTAATCTCTGTCAGTCGGTCACTATCTCTGTCCCTCTCTCTCTGTCCATGTCAGTCTATCCCTCTTACCCCCTCTCTCATATACTCACCGATCCCCGATCTCCGGCCCGGCTCTGCACGGCATTCACACTGGTCCGGCGGCTTTTACTGTTTTGAAAAAGCCGGCCGCCCATTAAACAATCTCGTATTCCCTGCTTTCCCCGCCCACCGGCGCCTATGATTGGTTACAGTGAGACACGCCCCCACGCTGAGTGACAGGTGTCACACTGCACCCAATCACAGCAGCCGGTGGGTGTGTCTATACTGTGCAGTGAAATAAATAATTAAGTAATTAAAAAAAACGGCGTGTGGTCCCCCCCAATTTTAAAACCAGCCAGATAAAGCCATACGGCTGAAGGCTGGTATTCTCAGGATGGGGAGCTCCACGTTATGGGGAGCCCCTCAGCCTAACAATATCAGCCAACAGCCGCCCAGAATTGCCGCATACATTAGATGCGACAGTTCTGGGACTGTACCCGGCTCTTCCCGATTTGCCCTGGTGCGTTGGCAAATCGGGGTAATAAGGAGTTATTGGCAGCCCATAGCTGCCAATAAGTCCTAGATTAAATATTGTCAGGCGTCTATGAGACACCTTCCATGATTAATCTGTAAATTACAGAAAATAAACACACACACCCGAAAAAATCCTTTATTATAAATAAAAAACACAAACATATACCCTGGTTCACCACTTTAATCAGCCCCAAAAAGCCCTCCTTGTTCGGCGTAATCCAGGATGATGCAGCGTCGCTTCCAGCGCTGCTGCATGGAGGTGACCGGAGCTGCAGCACACACAGCCGCTCCGGTCACCTCCACACAGCAAATGAAGACAGCCGTGCGATCAGCTGAGCTGTCACTGAGGTTACCCGCTGTCACTGGATCCAGCGGTGGATGCAGCGGTGACCGCGGGTAACCTCAGTGCGCAGATGAAATCTCAGCTGTCATTGAGTCGATAGTTCAATCTGCGTACGCGCCGACTCCGGGCTCCATTTCTTTGAAGCCAGCATCGCTGAGAGTTTCTGGAAGTTGCCTTCCTCACAGAGCCTGCAGCGAGGATCTGGGACACCTGACGCACTGCCCGCAGCATCACCCTACTCCACCACTGCCCCTGCCTTCTGTGACCCCACTCCACCACCGCTGCCACACCCCACAGTAAGACACCACCGGATTATAAGACAAATCGCATTTTTTTTTACCTTTTTTTTTAAATTTGGGGTACGTCTTATAATCCGGTGTGTCTCATAAACTGAAAAATATGGGGCAAATTCTCCTCTATTCATGTGACTATTGTAATGAGGTCACAGAGCAGTATTATGTCATACCATATCCCGTAACTAGTGATGAGCGAGTCCCTGTTATCTGGTTTTCAAAATCCATTCCGGTCTGGATTCTGGTACCCATATAAGTGGTTAAAAATGGTGGTAGAAAGGTTAAGGGTATAGGCGCAGGCGCGCTGTACTGACTGAGGCTCCTTCGCTGCTTCACTGCTTCCAGGGCACCCATTCACTTCTGGGGCCACGTATTAGACTTTATTGCATATGCACTGCTTTCCCTGTCCACCAGTGTCTGTGATTGGTTGCAGTCAGACATGCCCTCAACCTGTGTGACAGCGTGTCTGAGGCTTCCAATCACACACACAGTCTACGGATGTGTCATACATTAAAAATAAATAAATAGTTAAATAAATTGTAGTAAGGTCACCCCATATTATGATACCTAGCTAGCACACATAAAGCTTAAGGGTACAGGCTGCAGCCTCCAGCCATGAGCTTATCTTGGCTGTGTACGAAAATAAGAGGAACCACATGTGGCTATGTTTTTTTAAGTATTTAAATAAATAAGTATTTTGATACTCAGCCAAGATTTTCTCAGGCTTCTCAGGTTGGGGAGACCAATGCTTATTGGGCCATCCGCCCAGCCTAAAAATAGCAGCTTGCAGCTGCCCAAAATTGTTGCATCCATTAGATGCGACAATCCCAGCGCCTTACCTGGCTCTTCTTGATTTCTCTGGTGTGGTAGGAATCGAGGTAATATAAGAAGTTAGTTGCAGCCCACAGCTGCCACTAATCCCTAGATTAGTAATGGAGAGGGTCTTTGAGATGTAAGTTAAAGTAAATAAACACAGACACCAAAAAATCTTTATTCAAAATAAAATACAAAAAAACCCCTCTTTCACCACTTTATTAACCCAAAACAACCCTACAGGTTTATTTCTTGAGTTGCCGGATCCGGATCAACACCGGGAATCCCCCACTCATCACTACTCATAATATGATAATGTGCCTTACCTATAATATATGGGGAGATAAGGTATGCACACCAGTGACTATGGAAGGGGAATACATGGAATAGCAGAAACTGCTGTGTGAATACTGACATGAAAAACTCAATAGCTATTTGTAAGAATGAAATGTGAAAAATGGAATCTGCATTACTGCCATGAATATATGAATAAAGAGAAATTTAGCTACTGAATTGATCAATGCAGAAGAGCCCCAACACTACGCCAAAGTATTTCTCTACGTTGGGGTCCCTAGCTTGTGTGTGTCCTCTCATGCAGTTAAAAAACTTACCGTGTATGGGACGCTGAGACCCAGGCTATATATGCGTATAATGTGGATTGGCAATAGGTGTGTATGGGGAGGGTTCACAAACGAAAAACTACTAACATTAAGGAATAACGTTTGGAACTCCATTCTATGTCTGAACTGGGTGCAAAAAACCTAAAAAACATCACTATGGGGAGATAAGGTATGCACACCAGTGACTATGGAAGGGGAATACATGGAATAGCAGAAACTGCTGTGTGAATACTGACATGAAAAACTCAATAGCTATTTGTAAGAATGAAATGTGAAAAATGGAATCTGCATTACTGCCATGAATATATGAATAAAGAGAAATTTAGCTACTGAATTGATCAATGCAGAAGAGCCCCAACACTACGCCAAAGTATTTCTCTACGTTGGGGTCCCTAGCTTGTGTGTGTCCTCTCATGCAGTTAAAAAACTTACCGTGTATGGGACGCTGAGACCCAGGCTATATATGCGTATAATGTGGATTGGCAATAGGTGTGTATGGGGAGGGTTCACAAACGAAAAACTACTAACATTAAGGAATAACGTTTGGAACTCCATTCTATGTCTGAACTGGGTGCAAAAAACCTAAAAAACATCACTATGGGGAGATAAGGTATGCACACCAGTGACTATGGAAGGGGAATACATGGAATAGCAGAAACTGCTGTGTGAATACTGACATGAAAAACTCAATAGCTATTTGTAAGAATGAAATGTGAAAAATGGAATCTGCATTACTGCCATGAATATATGAATAAAGAGAAATTTAGCTACTGAATTGATCAATGCAGAAGAGCCCCAACACTACGCCAAAGTATTTCTCTACGTTGGGGTCCCTAGCTTGTGTGTGTCCTCTCATGCAGTTAAAAAACTTACCGTGTATGGGACGCTGAGACCCAGGCTATATATGCGTATAATGTGGATTGGCAATAGGTGTGTATGGGGAGGGTTCACAAACGAAAAACTACTAACATAAAGGAATAACGTTTGGAACTCCATTCTATGTCTGAACTGGGTGCAAAAAACCTAAAAACATCACTATGGGGAGATAAGGTATGCACACCAGTGACTATGGAAGGGGAATACATGGAATAGCAGAAACTGCTGTGTGAATACTGACATGAAAAACTCAATAGCTATTTGTAAGAATGAAATGTGAAAAATGGAATCTGCATTACTGCCATGAATATATGAATAAAGAGAAATTTAGCTACTGAATTGATCAATGCAGAAGAGCCCCAACACTACGCCAAAGTATTTCTCTACGTTGGGGTCCCTAGCTTGTGTGTGTCCTCTCATGCAGTTAAAAAACTTACCGTGTATGGGACGCTGAGACCCAGGCTATATATGCGTATAATGTGGATTGGCAATAGGTGTGTATGGGGAGGGTTCACAAACGAAAAACTACTAACATTAAGGAATAACGTTTGGAACTCCATTCTATGTCTGAACTGGGTGCAAAAAACCTAAAAAACATCACTATGGGGAGATAAGGTATGCACACCAGTGACTATGGAAGGGGAATACATGGAATAGCAGAAACTGCTGTGTGAATACTGACATGAAAAACTCAATAGCTATTTGTAAGAATGAAATGTGAAAAATGGAATCTGCATTACTGCCATGAATATATGAATAAAGAGAAATTTAGCTACTGAATTGATCAATGCAGAAGAGCCCCAACACTACGCCAAAGTATTTCTCTACGTTGGGGTCCCTAGCTTGTGTGTGTCCTCTCATGCAGTTAAAAAACTTACCGTGTATGGGACGCTGAGACCCAGGCTATATATGCGTATAATGTGGATTGGCAATAGGTGTGTATGGGGAGGGTTCACAAACGAAAAACTACTAACATTAAGGAATAACGTTTGGAACTCCATTCTATGTCTGAACTGGGTGCAAAAAACGTCCCATACACGGTAAGTTTTTTAACTGCATGAGAGGACACACACAAGCTAGGGACCCCAACGTAGAGAAATACTTTGGCGTAGTGTTGGGGCTCTTCTGCATTGATCAATTCAGTAGCTAAATTTCTCTTTATTCATATATTCATGGCAGTAATGCAGATTCCATTTTTCACATTTCATTCTTACAAATAGCTATTGAGTTTTTCATGTCAGTATTCACACAGCAGTTTCTGCTATTCCATGTATTCCCCTTCCATAGTCACTGGTGTGCATACCTTATCTCCCCATAGTGATGTTTTTTAGGTTTTTTGCACCCAGTTCAGACATAGAATGGAGTTCCAAACGTTATTCCTTAATGTTACCTATAATATAGGCAGCATCTGCTGTATGGGATCTGATAAATTTATGTATGGGATTGCACACTATATGTTAAAATTTCACTATCTTGTAGTTAGGGCCCAACTTTGGTAGAAAGTCAGTCATTAGGCTTTATTTGTTGCATTTATGAACACTTTTAACACTAACTTATATATAGTGTCAATCAGGGTCTGCCCACTCTTTTATTAAATACAATTGGTAAAAGGTACTATTTCATACCAGAACCCCACTGCAGAAAGTTCTGCCATCAGGATACCAATCAGTATAATTTTTCAATGTTTACAGCATTTCAGAATGTACATCCAAATGATAAATATAGAAATAATATCAATACTGATACAAAGTAGAAACAGAGAAGAATTTTGTCATAATGCTGAATGCTCATGTGTTATCATGATTCAGTTCATGATTTCAGAAATGTTGTGATCCCTAATATCCCTAAATGCATGAGGATTATAAATTGTTATGTTTAATGACCAACAACCCAGCAGGAAGTGAACATTTCTTTAATATGCGCCTTTTAGAACACTGTGATGGTACTGTAAAAAAAGTGATATACTGGCTGGAAGAATAAGTAATTGCTCATTAAGGCATCTTTCTGACTATCAATGACACTGTCTTGACATCTGCTTCCGTACTTTCCTGCTCACCAGCTCTGTATGTGTTCATTTGCAGGAAAAACATAGCAGTCGGATGAGGCCAGAATTTAGATAGTATATGGTACAGACTAGAAAAGCAGGCAAGGCATTTTAATTGAGCTCACTAAGAAAAACTGTGTTTTCTTTTCATTTACAGATTTACAGTTGGTCATACGAGGTCAGGATAGCAGATGGTGACCCATTCTGATGGCAAACCTTTCCGATATAGCTCTTTTCCAAGAATGCAGATAGTTTTTAAACTATCTGATATTGACGGTAAAAAACAAATTCAGTGTTAAATTATATAAACTAAACAGAGACTGGATTTATGTGCACATGGATAACCATTATGGAGGACTGTACTGGTCAGATGTCTTTTATTGTCAAGCATATCACAAAAGACTAAAAAAGTAAACAGTTGAAAAGGAAGTTGAAAGGGTAAAAAAGTACATTTCTATAAATGTATTTATACCGCCCCCGTGCCTGCGGCCTAGGTCGAGGGGTCTCCGGATCCGGGGGGTCCGTGCGGACACTCGAATTAAAAGAAGAGAAGAGGGGGGAAATGTACAGGGGATTAGAAAGTTTGTGACACCACCCACGGTGTGTTGTAATGGAAGAGACCACCGCAGCTGTTGGGGGAGCCCGGTGGCGATGGTGTGGCAGCAGAATGTTTAACACCTCCGTGGGTAGGGGGTTTGTGCCCCGGGGCCCGTTGGGGAGATGATGATTGGCGTGCCGTTGGGCAGAGGAAAAGGGACTTTTCAGTGTACTCACTCAGTCCAGGAATAATGACACCGACAGCTTGTAAACCAGAATTCTGAGCACCACTGCAGCTTGGAGGGAGCATGCTGGAATCCGTGCCTTTGGTGTTGCTGTTAGCCTGTGGCCCTTTCCTGTGGCACCTTTTCACTAATTGGACCCTTGAGCTTGAAACGGTTCGGGTCCCGCTCACCCGTATGGCTAACAGAGTGAACTTGCTCTCAGGGTTCACGCGTAGGATTTATTTGGATTGTATTTGGGAAAGTCCTATCCCATCATTGTGCTAGTACCCCGATTTTGGAGCAGGTTGGGGATGAATCTTGAAGTCTTCAACCCTGTCGGGTAAATTACCGGGACGCGTGAAGCTACTTCCCGGCCTAGGGTCCACGTACCCCGTTGTGCCCTGGCCCTTGCCCAGTGATGGCTCAAGGCCACCGGCTGCCCTCCTCGGCAGACCGTGCCCCTTGATGCGATCCCCTGCGACCAGGGTTCCAGCTCCTACCAGGCCCAGACCAATGTCTGCCACCTAGTAAGCTTCAGAAGCCCAGCTCCCAACCTGTGACCTCTCCTCTTGAGAGTCACCACACAACTCTCTTTCATTTTTCCTCTTTCCCCTGCCAACCCCCATATGGGCGGCCCTATTCCCTTCAGGCCCCCCAATGGTATGTCTGGTGGGTTCAGTGTCAAGTGTTTCTAGGATTTTTACTGGCTAAGCTGTTAGCAACACCAAAGGACCGGGATCCGTAACCAAGGAGGAGTGGATACTGTGCAGAAGGGCAGGTTGCACAATATCCTGTGACGACCTAATAGGCCAGGGCATCACATTTTCACACTTCTTATTTTCTCCCTTCATAACAATAAAATGTGGTCAAACTAGTAGAAGCAATCCTCACTATAAGTCATCATGTCCTCATTGGTGAGGCTGTGAATACCAGATCATTAGCTGTTTTTAGAATGAACGAAGTTGGATGGGAGGCTTCCTGGGCAAACAAATGCAACACAACTTTCTTCACTTTATTATACATGTAAAGGTACGCATTGCACTCTGACCAATGTTTTTCAATGAAGCAAAGGAGATCTGCTATTTTTTCCCATGTCGATTTGGCATGAGAAAAAAAATCACAGCATGCTGCGATTGGCAGCGTGTCTCTCACGGCCCGCACCCATTCAACTCAAGTCAGTGCCCACTGAAATATCATCTGGTGTCGCGGTGGGCCAGTCCAACGCTGCCTACAATGCACCATAAAGAGCTTCAACATAACCAGCAACATATTCTAATCCATAAACATACAAACCAGTTTAAAAAAAATATAAATTATTCTTGATTTTTTTTCATATCAGAATATAATCTTTTTTGATATACAAAAATATACAAAAGTAAATCAGACAATAACCATAATAGACCCCACAAAATAATACACAAAATCCCCCTAAAAACATCACAGGATGCCCAACCAAAAACACTTGATCATGTAGTACAATTAAGCTACAATGGAAACCACGAGATATAAGTAGTATAAGGCTATTACAAATCTACTCTCCCATCACATAATATTTATTTATCATGCAGAGATGATGAAACAGGAAAATAGTCTGCAACCTGGGCAAAAACCACCAAGCGCAATTCACTTCTTTGTCAGAAGCACCTCTTTGGCTTGTGGAGTATGTTTTGTTATTGTAACATTTAATTTTTGTATATTTATGTGTATCAAAAAAATTTATATTCTAAAATAGAACATTAAAAGGAACCTGTTGTGTGCCCAAACACTATTAACCTGCAGATATGGGGTTGTTCTGCAGCTGAATAGTGTTATAGTATTGTCCAGCTGTCTTACTGAAAGTAATTGGTAGAAGATATTCCTCCTGCAAGCTGCTGGCTTTCAGTCATAGATTCATGAGTGGCAGCTGTAAGCACACCCTGGCAGTTTGATATACCGCTGACTATGCATTGCATCTGTACAGATTAAGCTGTCAGTCAAATTGTCAGGCATGCTTTATGTCACTGCTCACACTATAGTAAGTGGTGTTGTAAGTGGTTACTGTAGCTGCGCTGGCATGCCTTTGAAGGCCAGTGGCTCCAGGGTGGAAAAATTTGTTTTCTCCCGGTAGCCCCACTTTCGGTAAGGTGGCCAGACAAGCATTGTAATGCCATTTACCTGAAGATTAACTCTATATCTGCAGTTTAATAGCGTTCCCTTCTCGTGTGATATATGACTTTTTAAACTGACTGACAAGATTGTCAAAGAGGTTGTCAAAGCTTGGCACAGAAGACTGGATTCCCTGTTAATGCTGGTGAGCAGAAGGTCACATGACCACATACGTATGATTTGTATACCTGTGTTCACAAGCCGAATAGACGTGCTTGTCCTGTCTCAATTCTCTTGTATTGAGAGAAGCTGAATGTATGTAGTTGGCACATGTCTACAAGTATGCAAATCAAAAGATATCCAAAAAAACATGGAGTCAAAATCCATAATATTAGAATGCAAGTAAATTTTATTTAGACAGAAATTGGACACAGCAATTAAATAACCAGTAATAATACAAACGGGGAGATTATGGTGCAGAATAAATGGATAGCACATACCCCAAATGACATAGTAAGGAAATGGTATAGTGTTTATGCATGGATCATATGATGTATATACTAAATAGATATCTATGTAAGTATTGCACTGTGCCTAATATACCATATATTATAATGTAAGATTCGCACCAATATTCAGTGCCGAAAAAAAACGGTATATACTGTATGTTTGGGATATATCTATATGAATATTGTACTAAGCCAAATGCACCATATACTATACTAAAAGGTTAGCAGCTATATTAGGTATACAAAATAACAGTATATATGTGATGTGCAAAATTTTCAAAGAAATCTATAAATATAACTTGCATAAATCCATATGTCTTTTTCATTAAAATAATGTGCCTTAAGCCTGCTTTACACGCTGCAATATATCTTACAATGTGTCGGTGGGGTCACGTCGTAAGTGACGCACATCCAGCATTGTAAGGTACATTGCAGTGTGTGACAGGTACGTGCGATAGCGATTGAACGGTAAAACGCTCATCGCACGCACATCGTTCATTTCTCTAGAATTGAACATCAGGTTGTTCATCATACCCGGGGTAGCACACATCGCAGTGTGTGACACCCCGGGAACGATGAACATATCTTACCTGCGTCCTGCGGCTCCCGGCCAGCAATGCGGAAGGAAGGAAGTGGGCGGGATGTTTACGTCCCGCTCAGCTCTGCCCCTCCGCTTCTATTGGCCGGCTGCCGCGTGACGTTGCAGTGACTCCAAACGACCCTCCCGCTCCAGGAAGTAGACGTTCGCTGCCCACAGCGAGGTCATATGGACGGGTAAGTACGTATGACGGGGGTTAATCGTTTGTGCGTAAAGTTCAACAAATTGAACATGCTGCACATATGATGGGGGCGTTTACGATCGCATACGATATCGTGTGCTTAATTGTAAGGTGTGAAGCAGGCTTTAAAAATAAATACAGCACCAATGTGAATATAAGGCACAGCAATGTGAATGAATAAAGAGCACAGTCCTGTGTAATTGAGGTAATTCTTTGTATAAAGTGTCCAAAAGTACAAGGACACAATCAAGGAGTGCAACCAACAGTATATGCCTTGGCCACTATGGGGCCAGTACAAACATGTGTAATAACGCTACAAATAGGGCCATGAAAGATCCAGCTTATCCACATTGTCTTGATCTTGGGGAGTAAAATCTACTGACCCCGACACGTGTTTTGCGTTAGGCAAATCACATACATGCAGTCACATGACCACCCACCTGCCTCTACTATACCATGCTCTTGATTCAGTAGTCTACAGACACATAATTCAGGACTTTTCTAGATGCTATTTTTAAACAATCATTCAGATACACTCATATAAGCAAGCTTAATTAAAGAAGATATGCAGTTAATTTAAGAAAATGTACATGATGTTGTCTAGAGAAGCCTTTCTGTCATATACCTCTGGAGGTACTTACCTAGCCAACGAATATTATGGTCAAAGTAAGCATGTCTAAGATCTCAAAAGAATACCAGCCCATTCACTCAGATGTCATGCTCCTGTTAGAACACTCAAACTGAAGTCTATATTGTATGTCTTATTTTCACACAATCCTGTAATAAGAATATTTTGTATTACCTTTTGAACAACAGCAAAGAAGGAAAAAAAAAGTGTATGTGAATGTTTGTAAAAGAAATTGTATTCGAGAAAAAAAAAATAGACAACCATTATAGCTACTAATGATGAGCGAGCACTAAAATGATCAGGTGCTCAGTGCTTGTATCAAGCAAATGGGATTGCGCTGGTGCTCATCTCGAGTATCAAGTATAATGGAAGTCAATGGGAAACTCAAGCATTTTTCTGGAAGACCCTCCCAGGACATCTGATGGGCATGAAAATCACTGAAATGGATGGAAACAGCTCTCACATGGAATGGGAACAGCATGGGGAAGATGCCTGGATCCATCTTTGACTCCCAGGTCGCTGCCGGGAACAAATTTGTCAGAGTATTAAGCCATTTTTACAGACTGAGAAAAAAATATCCAAAACCTAGGAAAAAATAGATTTTACAGGAAAAAATGTTAGGAAATATTTCTTCCTGTATAATGAGTTGTACAGTATATATGGCAAATTAAAATAGAGAAAGAAAAATAAATAAAAAAGACTCCTCCAACGCTTATACTATCTATACATGTTTTTGATACATGTTTATACTTTCTCATTGCTTTTAATGAGGTAAGACAATACATACTCAAGAACAAATAAAGAATCAGAGAGGAAATAAACAGAAAATGAGAATATTTCCACAATCCACCAAATGACACAGTAGATCACCAGAACAAGATCAGTACAAGGATTGGTATTACAAATGAAGCTATAACCAAAGTGGAGGAACAGGATCCACCATATTTTAAGGGATAGAGGTGGATGTAGTAGGTCTCCTGTAACCTGTGACCCTAGCAGTAATCCAAAGGCTTATTAAACAAATTAGACAAATTAACTACCATTAGACTGATCACTATTAAGCACACAACTGGTCAACACCAGAATCTCACTGTGCAACTCAAAAATCTGGAGGACTACAAACTGCATAAGGAAGTGGTCACTGACTGCTGTCTGCAGGGCGTCAGGCTTGGGCTGACACCTTCCTTTTACCTCCCTTAAGACTGGGACAGGAATTGAGTGGTTAATTAAGAACAGTTCAATACCCATTTCATTTAGTGGGGGTGCCTGGCTCAGGCTTTTCCCACAGTGCTTATACAGGCCAGTGGCTGTGTCTTCCCCTCCCCTTGTATGGTATATGGAACCTGGCTGGATTCCCCCACCCTTACTTTTCCTGATGGTACCTTCCTGGAGTTTATGAGGCTTGGATCAAGGGGGATCGGCCTCTTTTTCCAGCATCGGCTGACAAGCGTCCCTCCCTCCCTCCCTTAAATGGTATTTTCCTTTCTGGTGTATGATATGGTCTTAAATTCAATCAATGTTAATGAGACCGAGTGCGAACTTGGCCTCTGGGAGTCCAGAGGGCCACACCGTGTTGGAGTTAAAAAGATGGTGAAACAATCGTTTCAAGTATTCTGAGAAGTTGAAGTTTTAAAGGAGACGTTTTTATAAAGAGAAGTGAAAGGAAATATAATAAATAAAGCTGTGGCCGACCCCGTCCACTAAAGAGATCGTGTGGTGTGTGTGCCTTTTTGCGTCGATTGGAAATAAGGGAGGGATTAATAAGTTAGGAGGTTTGGTGGTGGTCATGACAGCAGTCTAGGGAAACCATAGTGTGACCTGTAAGACTCTGCAGTTTAATCAGCTCAACTCCATGTGACAGTCACCATATTTTGTTAGAACTGTTGCTTCTTGGTCGATGTAAAGGTTCCTGATGAGGCTGATAAGGTGGTTTGCCACACCCATATCCTTCATAGCATGCCAAAGTTTTTGGTGATCAACACAGTCAAACGCTTTGCTGTAATCAGTGAAGTAAATATAATAAAAACATAAAAAATAAAGCTCCTTGATATATTCTTTGGCCTTTTCTATTATCCATCTAATAGCAATTGCATCTCTGGTTCCTCTGTCTTTTCTAAATCCTGCTTGATCCTCTGGCAGCTCTTTGACAAAGTAAGGCTGTAACCATCTTTGTAGGATCTTCAATGGTACTTTGTTGGCATGAGGTATGAGCGCAATAATCTGATAGTTTCCACAGTCGGGAGCATCTCCTTTTTTGGAATAAACACTGATCTTTTCCATTCCTTGGGTAATTTATCAGTTGCTCATAACTGTTGACATAGGTTTGTGATGACATTAACTGCTGCTTCAGATGACATTTTTATTTCTATTGGAATATTATCACATTGGGTTGCTTTTTGTTCTTTGACACAAACTTTATCGCAGCAACAACTTCATCTTTTCAGATATTCGGTTCGCTATCATTTCCAGTCTCATTTATTCGCATATCACCGAGTTGTTCTGCTAGAGGTGCTTTAAGTATTCTTTTCATCTTTCCTTGATCTATTCTTGCTCAGTTAACTTGTTCTTGTTGGCGTCTTTCCCATTCTTGGTTGAAACTTTCTTCGTATTTCTTTGATCTTTTGTTATGCTCTCCTGGTCTTGCTCTTCAGACGTTCATTTTCTATTTGAGGTAGTCCTCCAAAAATTATGTATTAGGGCATTAGACACACCCTTGAAAAATTAAGAGCGAAGGTCACACCATGATCCTGTTCATATGTTGAAGGAGGACAATAAAGACACTTGAAGAAGAAAACAAGCACTGTATACCCTTGTTTGGGAGGGAAGGGGTGTATGGCAATACACCCCAATACAAGATACATTACAATTGCCTTTAGTTTCAGCTGGTGTCATTCGGTGGGGTTGAGAAATCTAGGCTAATCCCTGGTTTGATCATTTTGATAAGATTTAGTCTATCAGCATTTTCAGTTGACAGACGGATGCACCTATCAGTTATTATGGCCTCCTGCAGAACTAAAAACTTGCTCATACAAAATGCTAGCGGCAGGGCAGGCCAGCACCTCCAAGGTGTAGAGACAGTTCATGCCATGTGTCCAACTTGGATACCTAAAAGTTGTACGGCACATAGGAATTATGAAGGACAATGGTACGGTCGGCTATATACTCCTTCACATCTTCATAAACATTTTTGTCCTTGTCAGAGTCACCCTCGCATCAGGGCCTGGGCACTGGGATTGTCTAATGAAACTATCCCAGACCTTTCAGTGTTCCCCTACCTCTATTAGTCCTTCTGTATGTCACTTTCCTCTCTTACCCTTGGCTGTCCAAAGAATTCTGACCTCCAGCATTGTCACATGGGAATTTTTTGACCAATTCTTCAAATATAGCCTTTTGGTATTGTACCTTTTAGTAGATCTCTCTGCCACAGAAAGAAGAAATGGAAATTTATCCTTGTAGCATGGGTCCAGAAGGTTGTACAACCAGTAATTGGTGCTGGCCAAAATATGTATAATGCGAGACTCATGGTAAAGGCAGAGGAATATAAAGTCTGCCATGTATTCTAGACTCCCAACAGGCAAGACTTCCCTGTCCTCACCAGAAGGACGACTCACCATCTCCTCCTTTTCCCTTTTTGCCTCATGCTCTCTTTAAGCCCTCCACACTGATTAGACAGGAAGCTGATGTTGGTACTTGCTGTAGCACAGGCAACCTGATCCTACTGCCACTCCTCCTCAGCCTCTTCCTCTTCCTCACTATCACACAGTCTTTGCTGAGAAGTTGAGATGAGGCTGGGCTAGGTGTTATCACCCGGTGTACTTTCTTCCTCCATCTCCTCCTGGTTCGCACGCACGGCTTCCTCTTTAAGTGTGAACAGTGAGGGTTTCACTAGACACAGAAGTGGGATGGTTATGCTGCTTATAGCATCATCACCGCTCACCGTTTTGGTTGAATTTTTATATTATTGGTTCAGTTCTTCTCATTTCCTCTGTGCGAAGGCTGACCAGAATACCAACTGACATGTTGTAGCTGTTATTCAAGTGCTGCCTTCTGCTGCTCACAAAACCTTGGTAACATATGTATTGTTGGGTTCCGGTCAGTGGACAGGTCACATTCAAGTCGATGAGCTGGCACTTGCAAGCAATGCTGCTACACTTTCAGATCAATGAAAGCTGTAGGTGTATTATTGGAATGGTCGTACACAATGGCGTGCCTTGAGAAATAGCTCAGGCATATCTGGGTAGGTTTTAAGAAAGTGCTGAACCACTAAGTTGAGCACAAGAGCAGGGCATGTTATGTGTGGCAGCGTTGCATGCTTCAGAGTCGCCACAAGGTTACGGCCACAATCACAACTGACCATGCCTGGTTGGTGGTTCACCAGCGAGAGCCACAGATCTGTTTGGTCTTTTAGATCTTTCAGCAACTCTGTTGCGGTGTGCTGTTTGTCACCTAAAGATATCAGTTTCAGCAGAGCTTAATGCCGCTTCAAGAAGGCAGTGCTGCAGTGCTTCCAGCTTGCGACTAATGGAGATGACAACTCAGACATGGATGAGGAAGAGGGGGTGCATCCACTTGTGTAAGAGGTGGGGGATTCCTGGATGGAACTAGGGCCTGCAACTCTAGGTGTCAGTAGCACGTGTGCTATCCCAGGGTTTGACTCAGTTACAGCGTCTACAAGGTTCATTCAGTGTGCCATTTTGGAAATATTGCATCCCTGGCAACAAGCACTTGTGGTTAAGTGGAAATTACCAGAAACTGCATTGGTCAGGGCATGGGTGATGGCATACCGGGAGAAATAGTGGCAGCTGGGGACCGAATACAAGCCTAAATGGCAACAGTTCAGGAGCAAGCAGTCTGTAAATGTTGCCTATGGATTAGTGGCTTGAGTTTGAAGTACTAGGGTTAGAGACACTTGAGTGCTATGCTGTGACAAGGAAGTGAACATGGTTGCTAATGGTGGTTGCCAATGTGCAATAACAGGTGCAGGGAAGGAGGCATCCATGCCTGTGTCCTGGACAAAGGATTACTTAGCATATAGCAAATAAGTAGACATAGTGGTGTCACCCGCAGACACTGATTGTGGATCCAGGCATTTGGTCCAGGTTGTCAGGTGCTTGGATGACAGGTGCCTCAGAATGTTAGTGACGATCAGGCTGGTAGTGGTCTGACCCCTGCTGAGCTTGGTACGGCGCAGGTTGCAAATAACCGTTTTCTTGTCTTTTGCATGTTTGGTAAAAAAGAGTCAGACTGGAGAGCAACTAACCCTGTATCTGGCCGTGTGTAGGTGTTATGGGGAACAATTTACAGCCTTTTCCCTCTGGTCACACTACTACCTCTTGCTGCATATCCCTCCTCCTCTACACTACTGTGTCCGCTATGCATGCCACCTTGCCAGATTGGGTTGGTTTATTTATCATCCACCACCCCATCTTCCACTGCCTCACTCAGCTCCTGCTCCTGACTCATTGACTTAACATGTTTTGTTGGCAACTATGTCTCATCATCCATCTCTTGAGACAGTAATTGCTGTTCCCAACTATCAGCTTTTTCTAACATGGCTGCTCAAATATTTAGGCATCACCGCACACAATCTCCTCGTGTCCCCCTTGAAACATGCTCAATAAGAGGCCAGAAGAACCCATAAATGGAATGGTAAAGAGCTCCTTGGAGTGTCAAAGTGTGGAGTCACTTGTCTCCTGGCACTCCCCATGGTGGAAGGGATCAGGGGGAGGATTATGTGTTCCAGACTCTTGTCTAGTGAGACTGGACTGTGTTGAAGACATAGTGGTGCTAGAAAACTGACAAGAAACATTATCTGCCATCCAAGTCACAACCTGCTCGCACTGTTCTAGCTTGAACAGTGATGTCCCATGACTCCCTGCAAAATAGAACAGAAAACTAGGTCATGATGATCCATGATGATGCATGTGTTTAGTCTGCTCTTGCAGCACGCCCAGTTTTCCCTGGTGCATTCCTACGGCCTCTGCATGCACAACTATCAATGACAAAAAAAGGACAGCTGTACTCTGAAGTGCCGTCGGGCTTTTTGTGTAGATTATGGGCTCATGCCTTCTGACTGTTCACCCCTCCCACATTAGCCACAGGTGATTTTATTCTCTAGTTGCTGGTTCCTAATTTCCCAAACCCATGAAGGTTTTTAAACCTAGAGAGAGACTTCACTTCATAGTAGGCAGATATAGAAATGCCCATTTTCTAATGCTAAATATCTCAATTTTTCCTACGTTTCCTTTAGCAGTAATGTATGTCTATATTTTTACATTCATGATTTGCATGCAACACTATCAGTATAACGTCCATTCCCCATCAATTACCTCATGTGTTGCACATATTCAATTATGTACGCAGCTAAGAGTGCTATTATTAGACAATTAATTCTAGTTAAAAAGACCCTGAAAGGACTTTAGGTTGAACGTGGCAGCACCAAAGCTTTAAAAGGCAATAATCCCAGATTGGATGACTTTCTTGCACTATCCCTACTCCAGCAGCTAATTCCACACTAGTTGCATTTAATAGTGGTATTATTATAGAATATGATCTATTTGAATTAACCCTGATAAGGACTGTTGGTTGTACGTGCAGCACCAAGGCCTGTAAAGTAATGAACCCTTCCTAAATGAATCTAATACAATATCCATACTCCAGCAGCTAAAATTAAACTAATTTCAGCTAAGAGCTGTATTATTATAGAATAGAATCTATTTAATTTGCCCTGAAAAAGATTGTTTTTTGTATGTGGTAGCACCAAGGACTGTAATACAATGAACCCTGCCTAAATGCCTCTAATACACTATCCCTGCTCTAGCAGCTAACCCTACACTAATTGCAGCTAAGAGCATTATTACTATAGAATAATATCTACTTGAAGTAGCCCTGAAAAGGACTGTTGTTTGTACGTGGCAGCACGAAGGACTGTAATGCAAATAACCCTGTCTAAATGCCTCTAATACACTGTTCAAACTCTAGCAGCTAACCCTACACTATTTAAAGCTAAAAGCGGTATTATTGTAGAATAGAATCTGTTTGAATTAGTTCTGTAAAGTACTGGCAGTTTAATTTTGCAAGAGCAGGTACAGTAAGGCTATAACTGTCCCTTCTCCAGCAGAAACTATACCTACACTATTTCCCGATATAGTTCGTCGTTCATGACCCAATGATGCTATGTGGCCTGAAAATCACAGTAATGCCAGTAGCCAAAGCCAATATGATTACGACATTACCATGGTACGTAGGCAATCCCCACATGTTTAGCGGCTGACAATAAGCCGCAAAACATGCGGGGCAGGCAATCGACCATGACACCCGAGTACCAGTATTCTCAATCAAGTACCATTTGTCTCAAGCACAAGGATGCTTGACCGAGTACTGAGCATTGCCAAGCACGCTCGCCCATCACTAATAGCTACCAATCAAGTTGCTTTATATAAAAACAACTTATAATTATGAAAACACTGCTCAGAACATGTTCTCCTCCATGGCACCCCTACTAAATTCTCTCAGGTGGTGTAACTATATTTCAATTTTTTTTTATGTCCCTCCAAAAAACATATAATGTCATATAATTGTTTGTACCAACTGGGGCTTTATGAAGGTAACCCATTAGAGGTACACAGATAGGAATATAATTTGATGATGGTGTTATCAAAGATTTTGCAAGCAAGAAATGCTGTAACAAATTAATAATTAATAATGTATGGACAAAACTGGGGAGTATTATTATTGTTGCCGATTGTGAAGTAATAGTGTCTTCAATCTGGCCCTCATTCAGTAATATTGTCACCCAATTGGTCCCATACAGTAATAATGTCCCCAAATTGGCCCCTTCCAGTATTTATATCCTAAACTTGTTACTATAAGCTAATAATATTTGCTCCTCATTCGGGTACTGATATAGTAATTATGTCACCCATCCTGTAGTAATGTCCGCAAATCCTGGCCCCTATCCTTAAAAAATGTCCCCCAATCCTATATTAATGTCCCTCATCCTGGCCCCTATCCTATAATAAAGTCTCATCCTTTCCCATCTGTTTCCACTCCCACGATGTACAGATACCTCTTCCTCTTCCATAGTTAGCATTGTGTGTGGCGGCAAATGGCATTGGTGACCTGTGCCACTCGTGATGTGCATGCTGACGTCAGCTGCTAGTCTGTGATTGGCTGCGTGTGTGTTTATCTATTGAGATATGGCTTTCTGCATTGTAACACATTTCAACTGAAAAAAGGCACTGGTGTTGACAAGTCCTCCAACTCTAAGGGCGGCTTTGCACACTTCGACATCGCAGGTGCGATGTCGGTGGGGTCAAATCGAAAGTGACGCACATCCGGCGTCACTTGCGATGTCGTAGTGTGTAAATCCTAGATGATACGATGAACGAGCGCAAAAGCGTCGTTATCGTATCATCGGTGCAGGCTCCGACATTTCCATAATGCCGGTGCCGCGACAGGTACGATGTAGTTCCTCGTTCCTGCAGCAGCACACATTGCTGTGTGTGAAGCCGCAGGAGTGAGGAACATCTCCCTACCTGCTGCCGGCGGCTATACGGATGGAAGGAGGTGGGCGGGATGTTTACATCCTGCTCATCTCCGCCCCTCCGCCGCTATTGGCCACCTGCCGTGTGACGTCGCTATGACGACCTGCCCCCTTAGGAAGGAGGCGGGTTGCCGGCCAGAGCGACGGTCGCAGGGTAGGTGAGTGCATGTGAAGCTGGCGTAGCGATAATTTTCGCTACGCCAGCTATCACAAGATATCGTACCTGCGGCGGGGGAGGTGACTATCGCATGCGACATTGCAGCATCAGCTTGCGATGTCGCAACGTGCAAAGCCCGCCTTAGGGTTAGTCGTGGTCGCACCCTCTGCGATCATTATGCACCTCTAGATTATTATTAGTAAAAGGAGGAGAAAAAACATTTTAGGTCATTATACGGTATACATATATTGTAAAGGCAGTTTTTTTGCTCTTTAAGAACAGCCAGCATTCCATGTGTAGAGATTTCATGTTTTGTAGTGACAGGCGTATTCAAGCATTAAGCAAGAGTATTATGTTACAGAAATTAATATGCGCTGCTGGTCAGCCATTCCTCACAGCTATACAAGTACTGGAAATCAATAGCTTATATTCTTTGTGATGTAACTAAAGTAAAATAATATTAAGTGAGTATTAGATACTTGGAATTTGAATAATTCGCACATAAACATATTCTGCAATCTTTCCTTCTGCAATCATTCGAAATTTCATTAACTTTATATGAAAACCAATTATAAAATCAAATTTTCATAACAACTAAACACCCTATAAAAATGGGAGTGCAGCAATATAGTTAACAGTAATCCTACCCTAATACCGTTACAATGTACTTCCCTAATGTCAATATAAATGTATTAATGGAATAAAAATATTAGTGGTATTTCTAATCAAAACACAAAATATGCCGGCAAATTGATTTTTTTTAATGAGTGAACCAAGTCAGAAAATATTCCCAGGAAGACCATAGTTTATAATTAAGCTTGCCAACAAAGCCCAACAAGACTGGGGAATATTTGTGAAATATGATCAAATAGTAGGAAATAGAAAAGTGAGTAAATGTTGGAAGGCAAGGCTGATTCACCTGATTAAACAAACACTTTCCTCTAAAATGGTTAGTAGAACTTTGTCTGAATACAAACATTTTATGGCTGCTGTTCTGGTTCTCCTGCATTTGGATTTCATTTATACACAGTATTGGAATAACAAAATCAATCTATGATTTCTGCGGTGATGAGTTTAACCCTGGAGCAGTTCTCAATTGCCACTTGTTTCAATTTGGAAACATTCTTGTAATTTGATATATTTCTTTCTTTTGGAACAAAATGAAGAAAATAATACACTGGAGAAATTGAGGCATAAACATGGAAAACAAGATTCAAACAATAAAGCTTTTTTTAGATGTGGCAAAAGCTGTGTAATTCCGGCATTGTATGTTAAAAAGCTAACAAAACTATCCTATTCATGTCAGGACTCCTAAAACTACAACCAATTAGTGGCTGATTTTATCAGGTTCTTGATGATCGGAGATTGACCTCATAGCCTGTCAATGTGGCTGCTTTGAAAAGACACCTGTTGCAGATAGCAACTAAACCACCAGGTGACCCTTAAGTACAACCAAACAGGATATACCAGCAGATACCATAGGAGGAGCAGAACCCAGGGGAGAGTAACAAAACAGGCCAAGGTCGATGCACAGAGAGGTAGCGTCTGGACAAAAGGGGGAACCAAGACAGAGTCAGAGCAAGCCGAGGTCGGTAAACCAAGGGAGTCACTCAGAGGGTAGGGAAGAGAATGGACAACAGAAATCGGAAAGAAAGGAGAAGGAGGGTCTATGGAGGAAGTTGGGCAATACACCGGGATGACAAGGAGGTGAGACGTAGAGGGTCACCTCACAGGGAGGTCAGGGAAAGCAGACACGGGTAGAGAAAGGCAGTCAGGAAGGCTGGAGGGAGGGGAGTGGTAGCGGGACAGGATCAGGGAAGACATGAGCAGAGCACTAGCCGAGCACTAACCCAAGCCAGAAATATCACCGACAGCGTGGCAGCAGGGTCGGCTCTGCTATTAAGTGGAGGAAGGTCCAAATTGAGGTTAGAAGGACCCCTCCCCCATGGTCAGGGTAAGGCTGAAAACCCAGAGAGGATCACACAGGGTAAGCCAGCTCTGCAGAGAGCTGACTAGCAGAGCAAGGTGATAAACCAGCTCTGCAGGACAACGGGCCTGCAGAGCATGGTCATGACAGCTGCACTGGAGAGCGGAGTGGAATTTAACGATAAATATAGCTTCCATTATTCTTCTATGACCATGACTCACTACTTGAAGATTTAAAGAGATTAGCTACTACTTTTTTATTGGTGGCCTATCCTTAGGAAAGCTCATCAATATCTGATTGGTGGGGTTGCAAAGTTTTACTGACGGCAAAAGTTGTCAGATGCTGCCAGGACACTGCAGTGCTTTCAAAACTGTAGTGATTCCAGCCAGGTACTGCGGATCGATTCATTTAAATAGGGTGTGGATCTGCAGTATCCAGCTGCATCCACTATAGAAACAGTTGTTGTGTTCTGACAGTATGCAAGAGCTTCTGACCACCACCAGCACCAATAACAGCATATTGACAGGGTACCAGATGTTGCATACCCTCTTATCAGACATTAGTGACCTATCCTAAAGATCTGCCATAAGTAAAAAAGTAGTGGCTAAGCCTTTTAACATGTGTGTGGAGAACCCTATGATTTATTCTCTTGCACCATTTTCTAGTGGGGTCATTTTTGAAAAACCAAGAGTTAGAGAAATTGGGCATACCCTTTAACAACTTCTGCTGACATACCAAGCGCTTTAACCTACTTCCTATTGACCCTATGTTTTGGTAATGGTCAAAATATTTTTAGATAAAGACAAGAGACAATAGTACGTTTGGATACTGATCTGTACTTAGTGATTACTAGTGTATTATAAGGCTCCATTTTTTGCATGTTGAATTGTCTTACATCAATATTTTAATGGATTGCTATAGGTTAAACAAAATTTATTTGGAATAATGTTGAATAATGTGGTTTGTTGTCCTTTTTTAAATTCTTATCCTGGTCACAAGAACTAAATAAGTAGACTATGCTACAGCTTCAATAAGAATATATTATCTACTCTCCAAATATTGCTGACCAAGGCACTTAATCAGTTAGTATTTGGGTATATCAATGTACTCAGGAATTAATAATGAACAAGAAAAAAAAATCAACTGTTAGATCTAGAAGAAGGGTAATGAGGTCAATAGAATACTTTATAACAGGGAGTAGACAGAAAATTTGAGTGCATTAAATACTGGCAACCATATGGAAGTCTTCTGTACATATGGAAGAAACAGTGGCATATGCTTTGCTTTTATATTATCAAGGTCTGCAATGGCAACAATAGTGTAACTTTTGCTAAAAGATCCTAGTAGCTTGACAAAAATTTAATTAAAGTACAGGTATACATTAAAAGTGACTTAATAAATAGCTAGTAGGTCAGAAATCAAGTATGTGATTGATGTACAGTTACACTTAGGTCCAGAAATATTTGGACGACACAAGTTTTGGTGCAGACTTTCATCTTTAAATTGAGTCTTTAATTTGGAATAAGAGTTTAGGAATTACAGCTCTTTAATATGTTGCTACATTTTTTTCAAATCATCAAAAGAAATTGAACAAATATCTCAAAAGCTTTTTAGTGAGCTGCATGGGCTATTCCTTCAATCATCATGAACTAAGCAGGCAAAAGGTTTGGAGCTGATTCCAGGTGTGGATTTGGAAGCTGTTGCTATGAACCAACAACATGCAGTCAAATAGCTCTCAAAAGAATAGGAACAAACCATCATTGGCTGAAACAAAGAAGAAATCCATCAGAGAGATAGCAGAAATTATTGGAGTGGTCAAATCAACAGTTTCATACATTCTGCAAAATAGAGTGTACTGGTGAGTGCTTCATGTCATCCGCTTTATATTCTAGTAAATTTTGCATTCCAAAAATCAAATGGAGCGCCTTCTCTTCAAAGCACTGCCATGCACCCAAATATTAGTCTTCCATCACATATGGACGTACGCAGGAGAAATTGCACAATAAATGGGTTCATTTGCTGCTATTAGCCTTGTGAAAATAAAAAATTTGGGGCTAAAACAATATTTTTGTGAGAAAAATTGGATTTTTTATTTTCACAGCTCAACATTATAAAATTCTGTGAAGCACCTGGGAGTTCAAGGTGCTCACGACACCTCTATATAAACTCCTTGAGGGGTGTAGTTTCTAAAATTGGGTCACTTGTGGGGAGGTTTCTACTGTTTGGGCAAATCAGGGGTTTTGCAAACCTGACATGGTGTCTGCTATCTATTCCAGCTAATTTTGCATTCCAAAAGTAAAATTTCCTCTCCTTCTCTTCCCAGCCCTGCTGTTCTCATAAGTAGTAGTTTTCTACCAAACATGGGGTGTCAACATATTCAGGAGAAATTACACAGCAAATTGTATACTCTTTTTTTCTCCAGTTACCTTGTGAAAATGCTAAATATAAGGCTAAAGCTATGTTTTTGTGGGGGAAAAGTAAAATGTTCCTTTTTTCTTTTGACATTGCTTTAATTCCTGTGAAGCACCTGAGGAGTTAATAAAAAAATGTGGTTTTGAGCATTGTGATTTGTGCAGTTTTTAAATAGTGTCACTTTTGGGTATTTTCTGTCACATAGGCCCCTCAAAGTCAGTTAAAATGGGAGGTGGTCCCTAAAAAAACTGATTTTGTACTTTTTGTTGGAAAAGGAGAAATTGCTGATAAACATTTTAACAAAAAAATTTTTTAAAAAATAGTGCTGATATAAAGTAGACAAGTGATAAATGTTATTTATTAAAAATTTTGTGTGATATAACCATCTGGATTAAGGGCATAAAAATGTTAAACTTGAAAATTGTGAAAAACATTTTTGCCACGTTTTTTATATTTTCATAACTAAACACAATTGCAGCTGAAGATTCTGCAGGGCTGGTGGAGGTGAGTATGTGTTTTTTTATTTTAAAATAATGACACATGTTTCTCCGGCGCGTGTCACACGGGACCACATCCACACTACATCCGTGTGGTACGGGTGTGGGCCATGCGACACCCGTGATGCCGGAGAAAAACGGACATGTCGGCATGAGAAACATACGGACACATGTAAGTACGGAATGGACACACGTTCCGTTCCAAAATACTTCCGTGTGTCCAAACCATTAGGAATATATAGGTCCACGTGTGTGCATGTCTCTGGTATGTGAGAAAACTGTCAAACACGTACCGGAGGCATGAACGTGTGACAGAGGCCTAAGGTGTTAATTAAACCTGAAAGTTTACACTTCAATTGCATCTCAGTTGCTTCTTTTTAAATAAAAAATAGTGGCACTCAGAGCCCAAATCCAGAAGACTGGGTCACTGTCCAAATATTTTTCGACCTAACTGAATGTGCAAACAGATGGCTATCTTGACAGATATATTTAAATATGCAACATATTCATCTTATAATAATATCTTATATATAGTAGATAAATAAATATAATAATGCCACTAATTATATGTAGGATTATTAGTGGGCCACCCCCGTGTTAGCAGCCGAGCTGCTTGGATCCAGGTTCTCAGTGGTTCGAGGGTCTCCGGACCCGGGTGTCATGCGGCCACTCAAATGAAGGGGGGTAATTTACAAGGGATTTTATAGAGTTTGTGACGCTACCCGTCGTATTTGGTAATTAGGAGTACCACCGCTGCAGTTGGGAGTACCCAGGGATGATGGAATGGGGCAGCCAGGTCTTGTGACCCTCCACAGGTAGGGGGAATACTTCGGGGCTCGGTGATCGAAGGGGAGTGCCGTTGGATGCAAGGGGGTTACTGTGGTACTCACTTAGTCCATTAAGCTGACACCGACAACTGGTCAAACAAGTCTCTGGACACCGCTGCCGCTAAGGGGATCTTAGTTCAGGTCCCGTCCCCATTGGTGCTGCCTGGTGATCTGTGACCTGACTCCTGGCACTAAGTTTACTTCTTTGGTGGTCCCAGTAGTGTGAAAATTGCCGGGTCCCGCTCCCCACTATGGCTAAGTGTGGGAGCTTGCTCTCAGGGCTCATTTTTCAGGATTTTCTGGACTGTTTTGAATTGGAAAGTCCAATCCCCCTCATTGTGCTAATGCCCCAATTTTAGAGGGGGTGGGAAAGGATCTTGAAGACTCTGTTCTCCTTGGGTACATTATCGGGTTACCTGAAGCTACTCCCCGTCCTAGGGTCCACGTACCCCATCGTGCCTTGGTCGCAGCCCGGTGATGGTGCAAGGCCGCCGGCTGTCCTCCTCGACAGATTCGTGCTCCTTGCCCCGATCCCCTACAACCAGGGGTCCAGCTCCTCTAGGCCCAGACCACCGTCTGCTACCTAGACAGTTTCCCAGGAGCCAAACTCCTGGCCTCCTCTCACTCTCACTTCTCAGATCCAACTCTCTCTTCTTGACACTCCTGACCTCCCCTCTCCAACCCTCTCAGGTGGGCGACTCTATTCCACTTAAGCCGTCCACTGGTGTGTTTGGTGAGTGTGGTGCAGGGTGTATCTAGGATTTGATTAGCTGATGTAGGCAACACCATGAAGTTAAGGACCCTAAACCAAGAAAGAGGTGGATACTGCATGGGAGGGCAGATTGTGCAATACCCTGTGTCGACCCGATAGTCCAGGGGTGTCACATTAGTAATACTTAAACTGAAATCAACTGGCATTATATCAGTATGCCAGCATTTTTCAGATTTGCTAAACTTTGACATTCTGACAAGCTAAAACTAAAATATAGCATACACAGATCTGCCACAAAAGACATCCAATTCAATTATTATTATTATTATTATTATTTTTTATTATAGCGCCATTAATTCCATGGCACTTTACATGTGAAAGGGGCATACATAATAGGGATAAGTACAATAATCATAAACAATACAAAACACACTGGTACAGGAGGAGAGAGGACCCTGCCCGCAAGGGCTCACAGTTAGGGATGGGCGAACCCGAACTGTAAAGTTCAGGGTCCGTACCAAACACAAGGTGTTCGTGTACACTAGCCCGATCACGAGCTTTCCTGGGAACCTCGTGTTACAGATCGGGTCCAGTTCGGGTCCAGGGGCTGTAAAAAAACTGATTTTGTACTTTTTGTTGGAAAAGGAGAAATTGCTGATAAACATTTTAACAAAAAAAATTTTTAAAAAATAGTGCTGATATAAAGTAGACAAGTGATAAATGTTATTTATTAAAAATTTTGTGTGATATAACCATCTGGATTAAGGGCATAAAAATGTTAAACTTGAAAATTGTGAAAAACATTTTTGCCACGTTTTTTATATTTTCATAACTAAACACAATTGCAGCTGAAGATTCTGCAGGGCTGGTGGAAGTGAGTATGTGTTTTTTTATTTTAAAATAATGACACATGTTTCTCCGGCGCGTGTCACACGGGACCACATCCACACTACATCCGTGTGGTACGGGTGTGGGCCATGCGACACCCGTGATGCCGGAGAAAAACGGACATGTCGGCATGAGAAACATACGGACACATGTAAGTACGGAATGGACACATGTTCCGTTCCAAAATACTTCCGTGTGTCCAAACCATTAGGAATATATAGGTCCACGTGTGTGCATGTCTCTGGTATGTGAGAAAACTGTCAAACACGTACCGGAGGCATGAACGTGTGACAGAGGCCTAAGGTGTTAATTAAACCTGAAAGTTTACACTTCAATTGCATCTCAGTTGCTTCTTTTTAAATAAAAAATAGTGGCACTCAGAGCCCAAATCCAGAAGACTGGGTCACTGTCCAAATATTTTTCGACCTAACTGAATGTGCAAACAGATGGCTATCTTGACAGATATATTTAAATATGCAACATATTCATCTTATAATAATATCTTATATATAGTAGATAAATAAATATAATAATGCCACTAATTATATGTAGGATTATTAGTGGGCCACCCCCGTGTTAGCAGCCGAGCTGCTTGGATCCAGGTTCTCAGTGGTTCGAGGGTCTCCGGACCCGGGTGTCATGCGGCCACTCAAATGAAGGGGGGTAATTTACAAGGGATTTTATAGAGTTTGTGACGCTACCCGTCGTATTTGGTAATTAGGAGTACCACCGCTGCAGTTGGGAGTACCCAGGGATGATGGAATGGGGCAGCCAGGTCTTGTGACCCTCCACAGGTAGGGGGAATACCTCGGGGCTCGGTGATCGAAGGGGAGTGCCGTTGGATGCAAGGGGGTTACTGTGGTACTCACTTAGTCCATTAAGCTGACACCGACAACTGGTCAAACAAGTCTCTGGACACCGCTGCCGCTAAGGGGATCTTAGTTCAGGTCCCGTCCCCATTGGTGCTGCCTGGTGATCTGTGACCTGACTCCTGGCACTAAGTTTACTTCTTTGGTGGTCCCAGTAGTGTGAAACTTGCCGGGTCCCGCTCCCCACTATGGCTAAGTATGGGAGCTTGCTCTCAGGGCTCATTTTTCAGGATTTTCTGGACTGTTTTGAATTGGAAAGTCCAATCCCCCTCATTGTGCTAATGCCCCAATTTTAGAGGGGGTGGGAAAGGATCTTGAAGACTCTGTTCTCCTTGGGTACATTATCGGGTTACCTGAAGCTACTCCCCGTCCTAGGGTCCACGTACCCCATCGTGCCTTGGTCGCAGCCCGGTGATGGTGCAAGGCCGCCGGCTGTCCTCCTCGACAGATTCGTGCTCCTTGCCCCGATCCCCTACAACCAGGGGTCCAGCTCCTCTAGGCCCAGACCACCATCTGCTACCTAGACAGTTTCCCAGGAGCCAAACTCCTGGCCTCCTCTCACTCTCACTTCTCAGATCCAACTCTCTCTTCTTGACACTCCTGACCTCCCCTCTCCAACCCTCTCAGGTGGGCGACTCTATTCCACTTAAGCCGTCCACTGGTGTGTTTGGTGAGTGTGGTGCAGGGTGTATCTAGGATTTGATTAGCTGATGTAGGCAACACCATGAAGTTAAGGACCCTAAACCAAGAAAGAGGTGGATACTGCATGGGAGGGCAGATTGTGCAATACCCTGTGTCGACCCGATAGTCCAGGGGTGTCACATTAGTAATACTTAAACTGAAATCAACTGGCATTATATCAGTATGCCAGCATTTTTCAGATTTGCTAAACTTTGACATTCTGACAAGCTAAAACTAAAATATAGCATACACAGATCTGCCACAAAAGACATCCAATTCAATTATTATTATTATTATTATTATTATTATTATTATTTTTTATTATAGCGCCATTAATTCCATGGTACTTTACATGTGAAAGGGGCATACATAATAGGGATAAGTACAATAATCATAAACAATACAAAACACACTGGTACAGGAGGAGAGAGGACCCTGCCCGCAAGGGCTCACAGTTAGGGATGGGCGAACCCGAACTGTAAAGTTCAGGGTCCGTACCAAACACAAGGTGTTCGTGTACACTAGCCCGATCACGAGCTTTCCTGGGAACCTCGTGTTACAGATCGGGTCCAGTTCGGGTCCAGGGGCTGTAAAAAAACTGATTTTGTACTTTTTGTTGGAAAAGGAGAAATTGCTGATAAACATTTTAACAAAAAAAATTTTTAAAAAATAGTGCTGATATAAAGTAGACAAGTGATAAATGTTATTTATTAAAAATTTTGTGTGATATAACCATCTGGATTAAGGGCATAAAAATGTTAAACTTGAAAATTGTGAAAAACATTTTTGCCACGTTTTTTATATTTTCATAACTAAACACAATTGCAGCTGAAGATTCTGCAGGGCTGGTGGAAGTGAGTATGTGTTTTTTTATTTTAAAATAATGACACATGTTTCTCCGGCGCGTGTCACACGGGACCACATCCACACTACATCCGTGTGGTACGGGTGTGGGCCATGCGACACCCGTGATGCCGGAGAAAAACGGACATGTCGGCATGAGAAACATACGGACACATGTAAGTACGGAATGGACACACGTTCCGTTCCAAAATACTTCCGTGTGTCCAAACCATTAGGAATATATAGGTCCACGTGTGTGCATGTCTCTGGTATGTGAGAAAACTGTCAAACACGTACCGGAGGCATGAACGTGTGACAGAGGCCTAAGGTGTTAATTAAACCTGAAAGTTTACACTTCAATTGCATCTCAGTTGCTTCTTTTTAAATAAAAAATAGTGGCACTCAGAGCCCAAATCCAGAAGACTGGGTCACTGTCCAAATATTTTTCGACCTAACTGAATGTGCAAACAGATGGCTATCTTGACAGATATATTTAAATATGCAACATATTCATCTTATAATAATATCTTATATATAGTAGATAAATAAATATAATAATGCCACTAATTATATGTAGGATTATTAGTGGGCCACCCCCGTGTTAGCAGCCGAGCTGCTTGGATCCAGGTTCTCAGTGGTTCGAGGGTCTCCGGACCCGGGTGTCATGCGGCCACTCAAATGAAGGGGGGTAATTTACAAGGGATTTTATAGAGTTTGTGACGCTACCCGTCGTATTTGGTAATTAGGAGTACCACCGCTGCAGTTGGGAGTACCCAGGGATGATGGAATGGGGCAGCCAGGTCTTGTGACCCTCCACAGGTAGGGGGAATACCTCGGGGCTCGGTGATCGAAGGGGAGTGCCGTTGGATGCAAGGGGGTTACTGTGGTACTCACTTAGTCCATTAAGCTGACACCGACAACTGGTCAAACAAGTCTCTGGACACCGCTGCCGCTAAGGGGATCTTAGTTCAGGTCCCGTCCCCATTGGTGCTGCCTGGTGATCTGTGACCTGACTCCTGGCACTAAGTTTACTTCTTTGGTGGTCCCAGTAGTGTGAAACTTGCCGGGTCCCGCTCCCCACTATGGCTAAGTGTGGGAGCTTGCTCTCAGGGCTCATTTTTCAGGATTTTCTGGACTGTTTTGAATTGGAAAGTCCAATCCCCCTCATTGTGCTAATGCCCCAATTTTAGAGGGGGTGGGAAAGGATCTTGAAGACTCTGTTCTCCTTGGGTACATTATCGGGTTACCTGAAGCTACTCCCCGTCCTAGGGTCCACGTACCCCAACGTGCCTTGGTCGCAGCCCGGTGATGGTGCAAGGCCGCCGGCTGTCCTCCTCGACAGATTCGTGCTCCTTGCCCCGATCCCCTACAACCAGGGGTCCAGCTCCTCTAGGCCCAGACCACCGTCTGCTACCTAGACAGTTTCCCAGGAGCCAAACTCCTGGCCTCCTCTCACTCTCACTTCTCAGATCCAACTCTCTCTTCTTGACACTCCTTACCTCCCCTCTCCAACCCTCTCAGGTGGGCGACTCTATTCCACTTAAGCCGTCCACTGGTGTGTTTGGTGAGTGTGGTGCAGGGTGTATCTAGGATTTGATTAGCTGATGTAGGCAACACCATGAAGTTAAGGACCCTAAACCAAGAAAGAGGTGGATACTGCATGGGAGGGCAGATTGTGCAATACCCTGTGTCGACCCGATAGTCCAGGGGTGTCACATTAGTAATACTTAAACTGAAATCAACTGGCATTATATCAGTATGCCAGCATTTTTCAGATTTGCTAAACTTTGACATTCTGACAAGCTAAAACTAAAATATAGCATACACAGATCTGCCACAAAAGATATCCAATTCAATTATTATTATTATTATTATTATTATTTTTTATTATAGCGCCATTAGTTCCATGGCACTTTACATGTGAAAGGGGCATACATAATAGGGATAAGTACAATAATCATAAACAATACAAAACACACTGGTACAGGAGGAGAGAGGACCCTGCCCGCAAGGGCTCACAGTTAGGGATGGGCGAACCCGAACTGTAAAGTTCAGGGTCCGTACCAAACACAAGGTGTTCGTGTACACTAGCCCGATCACGAGCTTTCCTGGGAACCTCGTGTTACAGATCGGGTCCAGTTCGGGTCCAGGGGCTGTAAAAAAAAAGCACATTATTAAAAAACATTATGATCATACTTACAGGTCCCGCGATGCATCCTGCAGACCTGCTATCTCCCGGACGCTGCATCCGAGTCCGATCATTACTGTGCCCCCCCGGTAACCACTGCTGATGATAGGTCCTTCCGTGACATTATAGCCATGTGACCAGTCACGTGTGAATGTTATATTATCTCATTGGCTAAAGACTGGTCACATGAAAGATGTCATCAAAGGTCCTGGCGTCGCATCATGGCGCACAATCTCTCGACAGTAGCGGGTCAGCTGCATTTATTTCCATGCAGCTGAGGGGCTGCTGTCGGGAGAGTGGGGTGATGCAATGAGCGATGCAAGTGCAATCACCCCCTCACTGTCAGCCTGCTTCATCGCTCTAGGCAGAGTGATGTAGCAGAGCTGACATGGGTCTCTTTGCTTCTCACTCTGTATAGACGCTGCCTGTGCACAGTGATGAAGCAAAGTTGACTTTGCTGTCCCAGTGGATTACGTTGGACTAAGGATTTTTTTAAATAAAGATGGAGTCTCTACATTTTTTTTCGTTTTATTTCTAATAAAAAAAATTTCTCTGTGTTGTGTTTTTTTTTTACTGTTTACTAGAATTTCATGGTAGCCATGTCTAATATGGCATGACACAATGAATTTCGGGCTTACGGTACTACCATCTGAGAATACAAAGCTGGTATTAACCCCTTTATTACCCAGCATGCCACCGCCATCAGGGCCACTGGATAAGTCGGGTAACGTGCCTGGAAATGGCGCTAAGAAACAATGTGCTATTTCCAGGGGCGGCTGCGGGCTGCGAAGAATCCCAGCCCCCAGCTGCCTCGCTTTACCTCACTGTCGATCAAAATACGGCGGGAGCCCAGGCACTTTTTTTAAATTATTTTTTTAAATAATAAAAAATAAATGGGCTTCTCTTTATTTTGATTGTCAGCCATGGTAAATCAGGCAGTGGGGGGTGACAGCCCCTAGCTGTTTGCTTTATCTGTGCTGGGAATTAAAAATACCGTGGAGCGCTGTCATTTCTTTTAATGATTTATTTATTTTTACAGTACTGTGATGTCAGGCAATCACAGACCCAACATAGAGAATGTGTGGACTCCCGCTGCATTTTTTATTGCTAGCTAAGGGTAATCCAAGCAGCTACTGGCTGCTAACCCCAACTGCTTGGTGCTACCGTCACTGGCAATGGAAAATCTATGGAAGCCCTTTTTTTTAAAGTTTTTGCCAAAAATGACATGGGCTTAGCCATATTTTTGTATGCTAGCCAGGTACAGCAGGCAGGTACGGGCTTACCCAAACCCCCAGCTGCCTATTTGTACTCGGCTTGGAACCAAAAATTTAGGGAAGCCCTATTTTTAATTATTTCATGAATTTCATGAAATAATTAAAAAAAAAAATCAACGTGGGCTTTGCCCAATTTTTGTTTCCAGCCAGGTGCAACTAGCCACCTGAGGATAGGAATCCACAGCGCAGGTTGGCCCAAGCTTTCAGGGCTTTCCCCACTGCGAACCGTTTTCATAGAAGCGCCATCTCCTGGCGCTGCGTCCAACTCTCTCAGCGGCCCTGGTGCCGGGTGGCACGCTGGGTAATAAGAGGTTAATACCAGCTTTGTTTTACCAGCTAGTATTAAGCGAGAGATTTTTAATGTCAGACCAAGTTTGACCCGGCCATTAAGAATCTCCAATAAAGGGTTAAAAAAAGACACCACACAGAGAAAAAATACTTTATTAGAAATAAATACACAGACACACTTAGGGACTCCATCTTTATTACTCCATCTCTCCCCTCCACGATCCTGGTCTTCCTTCTTCTTCAACCCATGCTGCTCTGCTATATAACAAAGCACAGGGGAGGAAGAAAACTTCTACTCCCCATGCTGTCTAATTACTCAATGAGTGAGCAAAGGCTGCGGGTTAGTAAGCGGTAACGTCACCGCTGCCACCGTTGCCATAGTAACCTAACGAGTGGGTTACTATAGCAATGGTGATCTCCAATCACCTAATTCCCGGCGCCGCTATTCACCGGCTGTGGCATTAGTGTGTGGCAGGCAATCCCTGCATCTGGGCTGACTCTGTAAAGAGCGCCAACATGCAGGGAGGGGGAGCTGACTATGTGCTCAAGCATCTTGCCAGTACACGGCGGTCGCCAAGTATACCGAGAGTACTGAGATGCTCGGGCGAGCACAGAGTATCGGCGAGCATCGAGACACTGACACTGCAGGACCTTGCATGACGTCATAGTCTGTAGCCAATGAGATAATATAACATTCACACGTGACTGGTCACATGGCTATGATGTCACGGAAGGTCCTATCGTCAGCAGTGGTTACCGGGTGGCACAGCAATGATTGGACTCAGCAGCAAAAGCGTCGGAAGACAGTGTCTGCAGGACGCGTCGCAGGACCTGTAAGTATAATGACAATGTTTATTATTACCTATATTCTTTTTTTTACAGCGCCCCCCACCCCTTCACATAACTGTAACAAGTTCAGTGTTTGGACACTAGTTCGCGTTATTTCAAAACCCAAATTCGAACTTTACAAAACGTTCGGGCGAGTCTCCCGAACACCAAACATCGGGTCGTTCGCCCATCACTACTCACAGTCTACAAGAGATGGGTGAGGATACAGTAGGTGAGGGTAGAGATGGTCGTGCGGAGCTATAGCGAACTGAGGGTTATTGTAGGTTGTAGGTTTGTTGGAAGAGGTGGATCTTCAGGTTCCTTTTGAAGCTTTCCAAGGTAGGCGAGAGTCTGATATGCTGGGGTAGAGCATTTCAGAGTATGGGGATGCACGGAAGAAATCTTGTATGCGATTGTGGGAGGAAGAGATAAAAGGGGAGTAGAAAAGGAGATGTTTTGAAGATCGGAGGTTACATGCAGGTAAGAACCGTGAGACTAGGTCACTTATAAAAGGCACAACTACATTGAAACACGTCCGATGTTTGATCCTGAACCAGTGGCGTACCATCAATAGAAGCAGACCACATGGCTGCTACGGGGCCCGTGACGTAACGGAGCCCGGATGGCTGCCTGCAGTGTGTGTACTTTTACTTTCCTCATGCCCAGTACGAGCGGGCTGCCTAGGGCGTCACCACCAGCAGCTGATTAAGGGGCAGCCCACACTGTTTGTATAGTTGCAGGCGCCAACACAGAGATGCAGACTCAACAACACTGCACACAGCGCGGCCTCTGCTGTAGAGGGGGAAGTGGCCAGGCAGTGTCTTCTACTAGTCAGAGAGCTGTGAGAGCTGCCAGGAGGAGAATAGCCAATCAGGAGAGGGGGCAGAGCTTGTTCAGTACAGCCGTGGGAAAATGAAAATATGGAAATCTAAACAGAGCAGGAGAAGGCGCAGAGACCTGACAAGGAGAAACAACAGAGCAGGAGAAAGAGCAGAGATCTGACAAGGAGAAAACAGAGATGAATAAGCGGAGAAAACAAAGAGTAAGCAAACAAGAAGCTGAGAGCAGAAGCCAGTACCGGCGCCTCCTCTTTTGGCCATCTTTGTCCTATTTCTTCTGAAGCCTGGGTGCATGACGCATCCTACGTCATCCACACAAGCCGGCATTGAGGTCTTGTGCAGGCGCACTACAATACTTTGATGTGCGCAGGACCTCAATGTCAGCTAGTGTGGATGACATAGGACGTGTCATGCACCCCGGCTACAGCAGAAGGAGGACAAAGATGGCCGAAAGAGGAGGCGCCGGTATCGGAGAACGGGGACACCCATCTGACCAGTCTGCCCCGCATCGCCCCCTTAGGTGAGTATCATATAGTGATTTATACATTCTACACAGCGGCCTGGGCTCTTATATACAGGTGGTTAGAATGCTATATATTAGAGCCCACTGGTGGTGGCTGCAGCTTATAGTCACCAAATCTGGTGACAGTTCCCTTTAAATGATTTTACTATGTGTGTTTACTGTCTTTTTGGATTTAATAAAGATTGTTATATTTTTATCTAGCATTTCCATTTTCTGGTGTGGGCATCCATTATGTGTGAGCTTTTTTCTTCTTCTGTTTTGGTCATATTGTGATCATGCAGGATGCTGCACTCTGTTTTATTGATTTAGTCCGGGTGTGCACCACTTTTTTATAAATATGTTATTTCTGTACTGTGACATCACTGTGTGTATTATCCCTGTACTATGGCATTACTGTGTGTATTATCCCTGTACTGTGACATCACTGTGTGTTGCCCCTGTACTGTGACATCACTATGTGTATTACCCCTGTACTGTTACATCACTGTGCTTTTTATCCCTGTACTGTGACATCACTGTGTATTACAACTGTACTGTGACATCACTGTGTATTATCCCTGTACTGTGACATTACTGTGTGTATTATCCCTGTACTGTGACATCACTGTGTTTATTATTCCTGTACTATGACATCACTGTGTGTATTATCCCTGTACCGTGACATCACTATGTTTATTATCCCTGTACTGTGACATCACTGTGTTGATTATCCCTGTACTGTGATATCACTGTGTGTATTATCCCTGTACTGTGACATCACTGTGTATATTATCCCTGTACTGTGACATCACTGTGTATTATCCCTGTACTGTGACATCACTGTGTATATTATCCCTGTACTGTGACATCTCTGTGTGTATTATCCCTGTACTGTGACATCACTGTGTTGATTATCCCTGTACTGTGATATCACTGTGTGTATTATCCCTGTACTGTGACATCACTGTGTATATTATCCCTGTACTGTGACATCTCTGTGTATTATCCCTGTACTGTGACATCACTGTGTGTATTATCCCTGTACTGTGACATCACTGTGTATATTATCCCTGTACTGTGACATCTCTGTGTGTATTATCCCTGTACTGTGACATCACTGTGTTGATTATCCCTGTACTGTGACATCACTGTGTGTATTATCCCTGTACTGTGACATCACTGTGTATATTATCCCTGTACTGTGACATCTCTGTGTATTATCCCTGTACTGTGACATCACTGTGTGTATTATCCCTGTACTGGGGGGGATTTGCGCTGTGAACCCACTGGTCTTGGTGCAGTGGACTTTGCTCAGTAACAGGATGATGGTTATATTCAGACTCTATGTGGTGATAATATTTGGTCATGGTGTGGCTGAATTATTTTCCAATGTATAATAGTGTTATTGGTTTTGATATGGTGGGTGCTGCTCAGTATCAATATGTAGTTTGTGTTATTTGGTAATTGTATGATTAGTCTGTTGCTGCTTTACAAAAAAGAAATGTAGATATTTATAGATTTGTATGATTTAAGTATTTTTCCACTGGCAGTAAATGTATCAGTAATGACTGTGAGACACTTTGGTAGGACTATTTTTTAGTACTGCTTACTCTGGAGATCTTTGGTTTCTTGGCTGCAGCTGATTCCACTGTTTGCAGGTGCTGTGGTGCTCAGCAATCGTCAGGCACTGCGGTGCTCAGTGAGCGTCAGGCGCTGCGGTGCTCAGCAATCGTCAGGTGCTGCGGTGCTCAGCAAGCGTCAGGCGCTGTGGTGCTCAGTGAGCGTCAGGCGCTGCGGTGCTCAGCAATCGTCAGGTGCTGCAGTGCTCAGCAAGTGTCAGGTACTGCGGTGCTCAGTGAGCGTCAGGTGCTGCGGTGATCAGCAATCATCAGGCACTGCGGTGCTCAGTGAGCGTCAGGCGCTGCGGTGCTCAGGAATCGTCAGGTGCTGCGGTGCTCAGCAAGCGTCAGGCACTGTGGTGCTCAGTGAGCATCAGGCGCTGCGGTGCTCAGCAATCGTCAGGTGCTGCGGTGCTCAGCAAGCGTCAGGCGCTGCGGTGCTCAGTGAGCGTCAGGTGCTGCGGTGATCAGCAATCGTCAGGCACTGCGGTGCTCAGTGAGCGTCAGGTGCTGCGGTGATCAGCAATCGTCAGGCACTGCGGTGCTCAGTGAGAGTCAGGCGCTGCGGTGCTCAGCAATCGTCAGGTGCTGCGGTGCTCAGCAAGCGTCAGGCGCTATGGTGCTCAGTGAGCGTCAGGCGCTGCGGTGCTCAGCAATCGTCAGGTGCTGCGGTGCTCAGCAAGCGTCAGGCGCTGCGGTGCTCAGTGAGCGTCAGGTGCTGCAGTGCTTTACGAGCATCAGGCATCGCATACAGTCACAAAATAGGTGCACAGGTGCACAGCACTGCCTAAACTGGTCCTCTGCAGACGGAGCCACTCCCAGTAATAGTCTACTTACTGGACTTGTAGATGTGTAGAATAAAGATTAATTCATAATATGCCCCCTCAATAACTTGTATGCCCCCCCACTGACCCCTAGTAACTTGTATGTTCCCCCAAGTAACTTGTATGTTCCCCCCAGCAACGTACAGTATATGCTGTTTATTGTTAATATTTTATTTTATTTATTTTTTTTAATAGGGGGGCACATTCAGAATTTTGCCATGTTTTCTATGTACGCCCCTGTCCTGAACTATTCACAAAAATGAATATAACCTAAAAGCAAAAAAATCTCATTTTGAAGGGGCTTTTTAAACAAAGGTTTTATAGAAGTTGAAAAGCCATAAAGTCCCTGTAGTGCGGCCAACCTGCCGCATATTTCTTATAGTTCATGTTCACGACGTATGATGTTCAGCACATTAAGTTTATAGTATAGCCATATAGTGACATTCTGTAATTTTAGGACAGTACAAGAAAAGACTGAAGCCATTTACCATGCTGATTGCTCCTCTGGCTAGTGGAAAGCTTCGAGAAGATACTGCTCTTGGAGTGAAGGCAGTAATCAATGACCTGAATTACTGAAACAAGGTCACTGGACATTTCAGAACTAAAAGCATAAAATACAGGTCACATGAAATAAAATGTGCTGTGCTATGGAATATATTCCATACACATTAAACCAGAGTGAGATTAGTCATCACCTACATCAGAAAATAATACTTTATACTTCGCTGGAATAATATAATAATGGAGGTGAGAAACTTGGTTTATTTTTGGAAACATTTCTGACACTTGATGTCTTTAGTTTGTCATAAAAATTTACTTGAACTACAGATCTATAAATGCAATTAATATTAAGAGATTTGAAACAAGCTTTAATTATTCACAAGGTAATTGCAAAAACTGGATACATGGGTGTAACTATTGTAGCTTTCCAATAATTTTGTCAGATATTCCATATTCGTTTGCATTTTGAAATATCTCATCAGACACACAAGTCAATCTTATCTTGTCACTCTGAACTTAATCCATTGAGACTTAAGCTATTTTTTCAGTTATATAAATGTATCTGTAACATTGGACATTTCGGGGACAAAGTAGAGCCTTCCGACAGGTTGACTGGGAACAATGATGTGCATCCAGTTATCTTTAGCCTATCCTTACATTGAAATAGCTATTTTAATATTTTTTTAGATATTTTACATATTACTTATACATATTTATACATGATTTTATGAAAAATATTGTTCTTTTTGTTGTTCTTTATATTGAATACCAGCTAGTTACCGATCATTAAAATCTCTTTGGATCTCCATTTTCCCTTGCTTTAAAACTGGGGTTGGGACAAGAGTTTTCTTTAGCGTATGTGCCCACGATCAGGACTCGCTGTGTTCAGAACGCATCGAGTCCTGACCGGGGGGGCCGCACGTCTCCTCCGCAGGAGAATGCAGCTGTCAGTACCCACGATCAGGGTTCCGTGCGCTTGTGTTTTCCCTATGGAGGACGCATGTGACTGCACCAAATAATTGACATGCTGCTGTCTGGAAAGACGCTCTGCAGGTCAGTGTTTGCTGCGGAATAAAGAAGCATAGTGGGCACGGGATTTCTAGGGATCCCATCCACTATGCTTGTACTGTACAATGCAGCAGTTTGGACATAGCTGACGTAAGCTGCCTCCAAACCGCTGCAACCACTGATCATGGGCACGCACCCTTATTGCTTTAATATGCATAATTTATAAAAATATAGTTTTTACACAAAAGATTAGGAAAAATGGGATTAAAAAAAGTTGGAATTATACAGATTTTTTAATAATTCCTAATCCAACTAGTGCTTTTGTGGCCAAACCAATGCCAATGTGAGAAAACCTTCAAGAAAATCTAATACTAAGTTAGAACAGTGACGGAGGGAAGCACTTTTTATTACTGCTCGAGATGTTTGAATCTTTTGAAATTTGAATTTGCCAGATTTGATATATCAATCCACAAAAATGTATTTTCAACTAATCGATTAACTGCAAATTGAAAAGCTGCAAACACTTTTCAAGCTTTTTAACAGAAACTCCACCTCAGAATAATATTGTAATCGAGATGGATGGCAACCAGCTACCAAACAATGGTCCATTTGATATCATAGTGCACTTACAGAATTTTCAAGTTTTTTAATTAAATTAAATATAGTACAGAAATTATTCCTCTTAGTTCTTTAAGATTAAGGCAGACTGTGCTGTGCTGCAGAACAAGAAAGCCGCGGAGACACCATCACATGTTTCTCAACGCTGAGAGGAAACTAGCCAGGTCTTTCACCGGGAAGGAACAACCATGGGAAGGGCAGTCTCCAGTCAAGGAAACCACCTATGCCAAAACATGGTATCCATCCATAAGCAGCTGTTTCGGGGTATTTGCCCCTCATCAGTGTGGAGTAGGAAACTGGCTAGTGGGAGCAATGCCTATTAGAAGACTAGATAGGTAAGGATGGTTGACCTTAGGGAGATCAACATCCAGCACCACGGAGACACCATCACGTGTTTCTCAACGCAGTGATTTTAGAGCAATGCCCGAAAGTCTCTGATTGGTCACAGTCAGATGCGCCCCACCCTGTATGACAGCGGTCTGACTGCAACCAATCAGAGGTGCTGTGTGTGTCTATATTGGTGTAAAAATACATAAATAAATAAAACAAATTGGCATAGAGTCCTATCATGTTATTATATCCAGCCCTAATAAAGTATATGGCTACAGGCTGCAGCTCTCAGCCATGTACAGTGAAACAGTAAATTCAAAATAGCTCATTTTTTTTCTCATTTATGTACACTTTGCACCCCATCTTGACAGAAATGTAAATATTTTTGCAAATTTATTAAACAAGAAAAACTGGAATATCACATGATCATAAGTATTCAGTCCCTTTGCTCAGACACTCATATTTGAGTCACATGCTGTCCATTTCCTTGTGATCCTTCTTGAGATGGTTCTATTCCTTCCTTGGAGTCCAGCTGTGTTTAATTAAACTGATTGGACTTGATTTGGAAAGGCACACACCTGTCTATATAAGACCTCACAGCTCACAGTGCATGTCAGACCAAATGAGAATCATGAGGACTATGAATCTGCCCAAGGAGCTCAGAAACAAAATTGCGACAAGGCACAGATCTGGCCAAGGTTACAAAAGAATTTCTGCGGTACACAAGAATCCTAAGAGCACAGTGGCCTCCATAATCCTTAAATGGAAGAAGGTTGGGACCACCGAACTCTTCCTAGACCTGGCCGTCCAGCTAAACTGAGCAATCTTGGGAGAAGAGCCTTGGTGAGAGAGGTAAAGAAGAACCCCAAGGTCACTGTGGCTGAGCTCCAGAGATAGAGTAGGGAGGTGGGACCATGTGGGTCCAACCATAATCTAAACCTTTGTCAACAGATGTTAGCCCCCGGGGGTGGAGGTGATCATGATGAGACTCAGATGCCTGAGTCACACACATAGTGTACTGTGTTGTCAGTGCAAGAAGAGGAGGAGGGAGACTGTCAGTGCAAGAAGTGTGGACAGCAGAGAGCAATGAGGTTGTAGAACAAACCCCTCCAACTACAGCCCTCATTCACCATTTATTTATTTTTAAAAAGGTTACGCTGTAATCCATACCGATATACTCCAATATTCCCCAAAAGCAAACCTGAAACACATAAAAAGAGAAAATTATAAAAGAAATAAAGAGTAGGAAAAAGATGCTTCCCCACTGTAAAAGGATGCATGGATGCTGGAGTATAGAAACAAGCTTGTACACTATCTTAAGAGTGGTATTCCTCAAGGCAGCAATGAGACACATAGTGTGCATCGCAGTTCTAGATTTCAAACCCCAGGAACGTTGAGTCAACATCGCAGAAACATTAGCAGCAACAGTTTAAGTAGCAGAAGCAATTTCTGTGAATTGTGGCACACATGTTTTAGACCATCACATGCATCATCAGAACTGAATACAAGTCTGACATATAGTGAATGACTGAAGAGGATGGTGCCTGAGTATCTAAAGCTAAATATCAATGCTATCGGGGAGTTGGACCATTTTGCATTTTGGTCTTCAAAAATGGAAGAGTGGCCTGAGCTCGCCCATCATGCCTTGGAGGTTTTGTCATGTAGCCAGGCAGCCAGCTTTCTCTAAGAACTTTTGTTTAGCGCTGCTGGTGGTGTCCTGATGAATAAGTGCATATGGCTGTCCCCTGAAAGTGTAGACTGCCTAACTTTCGTGAAGATGAACAAGTCTGGATCTCCAATGGCTTTTCAACCCCGGTAGCAGACTGTGCAGACTAGGCAATGGTATACGTTTCAGTGTGCTGTATTAATCTCGTATTTTTGCCATCTGTGAAACCTTTGTCATAGCTTATGTAGCTGTTGTTGCCACTGCTGCTGTTAGTTGCAATGCCTGGGTGAACCAACAATGAAACGGTGTGTTCACCGCTGTTACTTTTACAATTTGTCCTTTTTATGATAGTTTTTTTCTGAAAATCAGTTGCAATAATTTTTTTGCCGAAAATGGCTATAAATAAAAAAAAAATATTTGAGCACTGTTTAGGTTATGATCAGACCAGCATGAGAAAATGGTTATGCAGATGACATTGCATTGGCACATGTGACAAGAACCAGAAATGATCTGGAGTTAGATACATGGATCAGTGTAGTTTATCACAGAAGATGGGGTTAGATGTGTGGCCCTGCTCCATACACTTCAATGGGAGCAGTGGTGTAATGTGTGACTCCATAACAACTACTTCTATGGGATCGGTGGTGTAATATGACTCCTACGCAAGCAGTAATGCAATGTGTGAAAGTTGTATTATGGAAGATGGATTAAATACATGGCTGGGGGTTAGGACCTGGACAGCTGGTCACGCGCAGTCACAGCTGGATCTCCTTTTTTGTGTGTTGCCAGTAGTGGAAGGCATCTGAGGGCATGAGGCCTACACCTCAAACTGATGCACATCTTATCGATCAGTGTTCAAGGAAGAAATGCTGGGCCCGGCCCTGTCCCAGGCCCTGTCCCATGCATCTATAGTGCACCATTATACTATTTGTTCTTTGGGTCATATAATGCCGCTTTAGTGGTTTCTGCCTCTAATGTTTTGAAATATGGAGACTCCTATTTGGGTCTGCATGTTTTGTGTTGCCTGTAGGTGCAGGGGTCTCAGTGGACCAGGCCTACACCTGTCACTCATCTACAAAGTGATAAATGCTGACACAGACCCCGTCTCATGCATGGTCCATGCCTCTCTGCTGCACCACAACACTGTAGATATTTTGGGGCAATTGATGCTACTTTCATGGTGTCTGCCCCAAATTTTTGGAAATAGACACAGAATTATCAATTATTTATCCCAATTGATATATATTTTTTGGAGGCTTGCACAAGTATAAAAATGTTTTGATCTCTGATTAGATACTGGGGCAGAATCACAGAATAACTAAGCAGAATGTATATGCTGCAATGCCTATTTGCAGCTGGAGAAAGAAGCTGTGGAAAGATTAGGCGCAAATAGGGTCTTACCCGGTAAACAGGTGGGGGTGAATGTTAACAAAAACACTCACCTGGTCAGGTTGTGCCAGTCACAACCCCTTATTGAGCATGGATATAATGTGGAAGGCAGCGGTCCCACAGCGATGAGCCAATATTAAAAGTAGGAGGAAAACAGGTTTAAATTCCGCACCAAACCACAGGAGTCCAGAAGATGTTGTAAATCCCTTTTTATTTTCTCAGGTCTACGAGTTTCAGGGACATATCTGTCCCCTTCCTCAGGACAATGTACAGAGAATACTATAGCTAAAGAGGGGCCGCAGGCTCCTGTACAATGTACAGCTGGATGTAGGACCAGAGATTTAGCTATCAGAATGTAGATGCTGAAATTGCAATCACTGGCAGGACCAAAAAGTTTGCAATCTCTATTTAGATGATGAAATAGACATTTTTGCCTGGAACACAGATGTGTCCCTATTTAGATGCAGAAATAGAAAGCTTGAGCTGGGCTACAGATTTTGCACTATTTAGATGCAGAAATAGCACTTTGCAGCTGGAACACAGATGTGGCCCTATTTAGCTAAATAGCAGCAAGTTTGAGCTGGAGCACACAATTAGCAATCATTAGATGATGAAAAGCTGAGTTGTGGCACACAACAATGTTCCCTACACCACACTGCACTTCCATATTCTACACTATCACTCTCTTATCTATCTCAACTACCTATGATTAAACTCACCTAAAAATCTGCCGCTCTCCTAACCTCTCCCCACCCCCTCCACTCATCAAACATGTCCCCATGCTCATTATACAGCACTACTACAGTAGCCAAAGTAATATTTAAGTTTTAAAAAAGCTGTAAATATGTACTGATACAAGCTGAACATAGCCGACTTTTGGGGCAAATTTCCAAATGTGTGATCCCGAACCGGTCCCTCCAAAGATTGCATAATGATTTTGAAATGTTTCGATCTTTACCAATCAAGATTGCTCATCTGTACTCATGTACTCAAGTCCCAAATAATAGGAGAAGCTCTACCTAGTGGTTTGCAGAGAACTGTACAATATGAGTATTACATGAGTGTTATATATTAGTAGCAGTTAATCCAGCTCACCGTTATCGTCATGCACTGTTCATAGCCCGGGCAGAGGCCCCGCCATGGCCTGATTATAGAATAGGTAAAATAGGATGGTCCAGTTCAAATGAACAATATCTTCTTTATTGCTTGGAAAATTCATGCACACGGGACATCAAACATTCACAAGGAAGCCGCTATAGTAGTGTATGTGTGGCACCCCTGAGGCTTTAGTCACCACAGAGTATTACATTTCATTTAAGGTGCAATGCTTATCCCGAGTGATGAAGGAGTTATCCATTGGTGTCTTTTCAGTTACACAACATCCAGCCAGTAAGTCAACCAGTTACCCAACTCAGGAAGCCAGAAAGCCTGGGAAATTCCTGGTTGTTGGGACAACCACTAGTGAGTCATCAGGAAGGTAGGGGCTGCACTGAGGGAGTAAGGAACACACAGACATTTTCACTTTAGAATAGTCTGAGACTCTGAACAACACGGTCACAAGAGAGAGTGCTTGAGAGCTTCTCCTGCTAGACTGGGCAGACTGGAAAAGGGCTAGAGGCAACTGGTGGAGTTAGTGAGACAGAGGAGAACATGGTAGCTGTAGGTCAAGCCTAACCGTTTCCACAGTGCCACCGCAGACAGGATGCAGAGCCCTGGGGTGGGACATATTCCACATTGGACCACCAGAATCTGCAGAGAATGGGGATTTCAAGTTCCATCGCCCACCACCCATTTTCCCGGAGCACAGTGACACATCGGGTCTGGGGTCAAGATCACGGTCGGGCCCCATGGTAAATCCACGCCACCTGCACACGGGACGGGACACTTTATAAGAACACCATGGTCCCCAAATAACTTCAAGCCACGGGGATCCACAAGTAAGCGCAGAGGAGGAAGGTCTCACACTCCACAGACACCAGTGATTGCTTCTGATTTACCTGGGACCAGCTGGAGCCCAATGCGGCAGATAGTGGCACCACCGGGGCATCTTACGAATGAACTTTTAACCGCAGCCCAGGTGTCGTCCTTGTCATATTGCCGGTGCCTCTGCCCCGCGCTTCGGTGCCACCAGCTGTCCCCACCGCCCTCATCTCTCTGGGGCCCACTCTATCTGTAGGGAGCAGAACCATCTCATCTGCGGCATCACCATCTGCCCCAGAGGACATCACCTACAGTGGTGGCTAATTCCTGGCCGCATACCACAGGTGGCATAGTCACTTCCAACATCCACCTCCTACCCTCCTTCATTGTGGACACCTCGGGGCACAAAACTGGGCAGACCACCACGACTACATGACCAGCATCGGCCCGGTGACGAGTAACAGGTATGAGACCGACGCCCCTGCCCCCTGGGTGCCACATATGCATCAATGCGTTTCTGGTGTGCATCCACCCTTGATCATGATTAATTGTGATAATTGATTATTGTTTGATGTCCCGTGTACATGAATTTTACAAGCAATAAAGGAGAAATTGTTCATTTGAGCTGGACCATCCAATTTACTTATTACATATTTTTGTCATGCAGGACAGCATTTTCATATAACTCGATATTACTGAATAACAAAAGTAGCAAACTGCCCACATATGCTACAACTTCCATATCTTGATCCAGTGTCAGATTGAACTGCCAAGGGCTCATCAGTAACACTGACTCTGGGGGCCACTGTTCATCTACATGCAAATATTACATAGCCTCATTCACGCATTTATCTGTGCTTCTATTTAATAACGCACTGGGTAGTTTCTTGAGTGAATGATGAGATGCTAATTTTTTCTGTGCAAAATGAATGGTTCCAAATACTGTTCACATTGAAGGGGGGGTGTTTAAGTAGCTCACTGCAGCACAGCGGCCCCCCGGGGGATTTCCCTTTTCCCAGTCCGAGCCTGCCTTGAGCCTTAGTAGAGGTCTTAAGGCTACTTTGCACGCTGCGATATCGGTACTGATATCGCTAGCGTGGGTACCCGCCCCCATCTGTTGTGCGACACGGGCAAATCGCTGCCCGTGCCGCACAACATCGCCCAGACCCGTCACACGTACTTACCTGTCCAGCGACGTCGCTGTGACCGGCGAACCGCCTCCTGTCTAAGGGGGCGGTTCGTTCAGCATCACCGCGACGTCACAGCTGCGTCACTGAACCGCCACCCAATAGAAGCGGAGGGGCGGAGATGAGAGGGACGTAACATCCCGCCCACCTCCTTCCTTCCGCATAGCGACCGGGAGGCAGGTAAGGAGAGCTTCCTCGTTCCTGCGGTGTCACATGGAGCAATGTGTGCTGCTGCAGGAACGAGGAACAACTTCGTTACTGCTGCAGTAACGATATTTGAGAATGTCACCGATGAGCGATTTTGCACGTTTTTGCGACAATGCAAAATCGCTCATAGGTGTCACACGCAATGGCATCGCTAATGCGGCCGGATGTGCGTCACCAATTCCGTGACCCCAACGACTTCGCATTAGCGATGTTGTAGCGTTTAAAGCCCCCTTTAGGCTGTGTTTACATCAGCCGACCAGGGGCATTAAATGACTACCATTGTTTGCCAATCGTCTCTCTTTTAATAGCCTGTTAGACAGCCGACAACCATCAGATGTACATAGAACTATCACTAATAGATTGCTCTAAGGAAAAATGGCTCCTGTTAGCAATGTGCTATCAAGAACGATGATCTTATACTAAAACAAAAGATAATTTTATCCAATGAATGAGCTTTTTTTCTCAATTGTCCAGTGATCAACAATTATTGAAAAAGGAGCATCCCTATCACTATAATCAGCCAGTGTAAATCCGACCTTAATGTCCATGCATCTTATACAGTGGCCGCTTGAAAGCTAATTCACCTACAGCTATCTGTTATAATTCTTCCTCCCACCTTTAAGCAGGGCCTTTGGTACACTTAATTTAACACTGAGTGTGTATCTAAATAATTTTGTCCTTTCAGTAATGGCAATATCACTGGTAGAAAAGGAAAATCAAATGTAATTTCAGTTACAGTCAGCAAATCCATAGCTCAGGATTCTGTACCGCATCCAACATTGATGTTCAAAGTTATAAGTGAGATACTGTATTATCAGGAAACAAATAGACAAAGGAAGTGAATTCAATGCTTTCGGCAAGTTCATTTGTTTTATTTCACTGTATCAATAGAAATTGGCACAGTCATTCAGAGGAAACAATATATAATTAAAGAAAATGCTTATCCATGATCTAAATTGACCGCCTTGCATTCTGTAAAACTCAACAAATAAAGCTTGTTTGCCTTCAGCTGCTTTACAAAAGGACAATGGTAGTGAACAAAGAAGGGACAATAAATAAAATGATAAATGATTGTCTTACTCTTAACCAACAGACAGTTTCTGTACAACATAAATGCTTTCATAAAGTGCACATCTAATGTTATTAATATTTCATCTTGTATTCACTAGGATTTTGCTGTTGAAAATATGTCTAACTGTATTTCACTAAGACACTTATCTCTTTAAGAGGTTGTCCCACATGCAAAGCATACCTGTCATTGTAGATAAGAATAAGCTGTCACGTGTATATAAGGAATAACACTATCTTTTGTTATTAAATAACCTTTATTATGCATTTTTCAGCATTTTTTTTTTGTCGACTCAATCTCTAATGTTGTGTTTTCTCTGTGCTAGTGAGTGGACACTAGCTGTTGTGATGTCTTCTACTCAGAGTACACAGATATATGAGGAACTCCTGCTCTCTTGTTCACACGTTCAGTAGCATCAGCAGCATGATTGGAAAAAGAACAGCGTTATTGAGCAGTGTAGCTGTGATTCCAACCCTGAGGTGAGATAAAAACACTGGAAAACTGGAAAACAGCAACATGGGTTTGTGCTCTAAGGAAAAATGGCTCCCATTTTTCTCAGTAGAAAATATCCTGTCAGCAATGTATAATGTGCTATCAAGAACGACGATCTTATACTAAAGCAAAAAGATAATTTTATCCAATGAATGAGCTTTTTTCTCAATTGTCCAGTGATCAACCAATTATTGTGAAAGGAGCATCCCTATCACTATAATAAGCCAGTGTAAATGCAACCTTAGTGTCCATGCATCTTTTACAGTGGCCACTTGAAAGCTAATTCGCCAACAGCTATCTGTTATAATTCTCCCTTCTCACCACACCCTTTAAGCAGGGCCTTTGGTATACTTAATTTAACACTGAGTGTGTATCTAGACTGATTTTTCAAAGGATTTATGGACTGATGAAATGAGAGTGACTCTTGATGGGCCAGATGGATGGGCCAGAGGCTGGATCAGTAAAGGGCAGAGTGATTTACTCCAACTCAGACGCCAGCAAGGGGAAAGTGGGGTACTGGTATGGGCTGGTATCATCAAAAAAGAACTTGTGGGACCTCTTTGGGTTGAGGATGGAGTGAAGCTCAACTCCCAGACCTACTGCCAGTTTCTGGAAGACAACTTCTTCAAGCAGTGGTACAGGAAGAAGTCGGTATCGTTCAAGAAAAACATGATTTTCATACAGGACAATGCTCCATCACATGCATCCAACTACTCCACAGAGTGGCTGGCCAGTAAAGGTCTAAAAGATGAAAAAATAATGACATGGCCCCCTTGTTCACCTGATCTGAACCCCATAGAGAACCTGTGGTCAATCATAAAATGTGAGATCTACAGGGAGGGAAAACAGTACACCTCTCGGAACAGTGACTGGGAGGCTGTGGTGGCTGCTGCACACAATGTTGATCATAAACAGATCAAGCAACTGACAGAATCTATGGATGATAAGTTGTTGAGTGTCATCATAAAGAAAGGTGGCTATATTGGTCACTCATTTTTGGGGGGTTTTGTTTTTGCATGTGATCCAGACTCTTGGCTATTGAGAGTGGATCGTGTGGAAGACATGGTGGTGCTGGTAAACATACTGGAAGTATTATCTGCCATCCATCAGCCGACCTGTATGCACTGTTCTGGCTTCAAGACTTGGACAGGAAGCTAGGTTTCATGGATGAGCATGTTGGTTATTTGCCCGCAGCAACCACAGTTTCACCTGGCCTTTTTGTTCACCATCAACAGCATGTCTGCTTCCCCATACCTCTCGTCTTGTACATTTTAAATTAGGTAGATATGATATGACTGCAAAGGTTTTGTTATTAATACGGACAAAAAAATATGTAGCCCTAAAAAGGACTGTTTTTTTTTAGGTTGCTGCAGCAGTGTATGTATAGAAGGAACATAAGGCAATAAACCCTGCCTTTATTTCTCTAATCCAAAATTATCCCTCCTCCACAGCTATCCCTATACTAAATACAGGTAACAATGGTTTTACTAAAGAAAGCACACTATTTAGCCCTGAAAAGTATAGTATAGAGAGACAATAAGACTATAAAACCTGCCTATATGCATCTAATCCAAAACTAGCCATCCTCATCTAGCTGTCCCTACACTGAATGCAAATAAGAGTGGTTTGCTAAAGAAAAGACAGTATGTGGCCCTGGAAAGGCCTATATGTCTATAAATCAAAACTATTCCTCATCCAGCAGTTCTCCTTAAAACTGAATGCAGGTAAGAGTGGTTTTACTGAAGAAATAATGGTATGTATCCCTTAAAATGACTCTTGTTTTTAACTTCTAGCAAAATAATAAGTATATAGAGATTGTAATGCAATAAACCCTGCCTATATGCCTCTAATCAAAACTATTTCTCCTCCACATTGCCTATATGCCTCTACTCCAAAACTATCTCTCTTGCACATGCTATCCCTACACGGAATTCAGTTAATGGTGGTTTTACTAAGGAAAGAACAGTATATACTCCTGAAAAAGACGTTTGTTTTAATGGTGTAGCAGCGCTATACAATTGCTGCAATACTAATTCAATAGTGCCTATATTCCTGCTCTAAAGTAAGTTGTTCCTCCTACATCAACTTTCCCTTTACTATATCCAGAGGGCAGTGGGATGAGGATCGTGTCACCAGATCTCATATAAGACCCAATGACAAAATGCAGCTAATCACAAATAATGCCAGTAACCAACATGGCTATGGCACTACTAAGTATGGTACGCCATCCCCGCATGTGGATTGGCTGTCTAATAGTTACAAAACAGGTAGGAGAGGGACGCAAGCTTGATGCTCGAACACCCATGATACTTGATGAGTAATGCGCATACCCGAGCACCCCGATGCTTGATTGAGTATCGAGCAGTGGCCAACACACTCGCGCATCACTAGATATGATGAATGTTTCAATCAAGAGTCGGTATGTTGAAAGACGCCAATGGGAACAAACTAACTGAGCCAGAACAGATGAAGGAAAGATGGAAAAAATACGCAGAGCACCTTTACATGAATGTATTAGTGATATGGGAAGAGACTGAGATTGGAAATTATAGCAAACCAAACATCTTGAAAGATGAAGTCGTTGCTACGATAAAGTTTCTGTGAAAAAACAAAGCACCTGGATGTAACAAAGACTGAGGAACAAAAAATGTAATTGCTAACATTAGATGGATCATAGAAAAGGCCAAACAATATAACAAAGAGCTCTATTTTTGCTTTGTTGATTACAGCAAAGCCTTTGATTGCATTGATCACCAGAATCTTTGGAATACCATGAAGGATATGGATGTACCAAACCATCAGATTAGCCTCCTTAGCAACCTTTACATCGATCAAAAAGCAATAATCTCAATCGAAAATGTTGACATGGCATGGTTCAAAATAGACAGAGGTGTCAGACAAGTCTTCATCCTGTCACCGTTTCTCTTTAATTTATATGCAGAAGCTATGTTGAGGAAGGCTGGCCTTGCCAAAAAAGAAAAAGGAATCAAAATTTAGACATATCATCTACAATCTTAAATACACAGATGAAACAACATTGTCAGCAACAATCTTAAATGGAAAATTCGAACATGGGACTCCTACTCAATACAAAGAAGACAAAGATATTGACTACCAACAAGTATGACAGGACACATTTTAGTGGGATGGCAATGAACAGGAAGTTGTAAAGGTCTTTATCCTTTTCTGAGCAATGATCACTCAAGATGCAATGATGACACCAGAAGTCAACAGGACAACAGCTATAGACAAATCAACAATGAAATCACTGGACAAGATCTTTAAATCTAGGAACATTTAACCAGTGATCAAAACATGGCTAATACATAGTCTAGTGCAGAGGTATCAAACACGTGGCCCGTGAGTCGCATGCGGCCACTCAGACTGCTTCTTGTGACCACAGGCACATGGACCTGGTAACAATTGCAGCTGGTGGAGGGGCCGCAGCGGTCAAAGCTTTATTTCAGATTAATGTTTTGCCGGCACTACGCAGCGTCAAGTACTCTCTGCATAACTCAAAGGCAGCCACCAGCCAATCAGATGCAAGCAACTGACGCGTATGACCTCAGTTGCTTGCCTCTGATTGACCCAGCGGCTGCTATTGGAATTACTGTGCAGAGACAACTTGACCGGCAAAAGGTTCATCTGACAGCTGCAATTGTTTCTGGTTCTACATGCCTGCAGGCCGCATGAAGAAAGAAAGAGGATGTCGAGGGAACAGAGAACAGGTGAGAAGAAAGTTTTGCTGTGTGTGTGCGTGTGTTGTCTGCTGAGGCTGCACAGGTCAGAGTGTGTGTGTGTGTGTGTGTGTGTGTAGAATGGCATAAAAGGGACCAGGATGGGACATGGCTACAAGATGAGGACCAGTAAAGGGAACATTACTACAAGAGGAGAACCTGCATGGGCACACCACAGAATGTGCAGAAGGATGGACACATTACTACAGGATGGGCACATTACTATAGGATGTGCACGAGGATGCACACAGCACACATTACCACAGGATGATGACCAAAATGGGCACATTACTAGAGGATGGGGACCAGGATTGGCACATTACTACAGGATGGGGATAAGGATAAGATCATTTCTACAGGATGGGCACAAGGATGGACACATTACTAGAGGATGGGCACAAGGATGGACACATTACTGCAGGATGAGGACCAGGATGGGCACATTACTACAGGATGAGGACATTTCTACAGTATGGGCACAAGGATAGACACATTACTACATGATGGGCACATTACTACAGGATGGGTACAAGGATGGACACATTACCGCAGGATGAGGACCAGGATGGGCACATTATTACAGGATGGGGATCAGGATGGGCACATTACTACAGGATGGGGACATTAATTCAGGATGAGTTCACAAAAAAACAATAAATCTGGAATAGTCTCAAACCAATTTAACAAAAATCCTATACATATCATTATAAAAACATTCTTTATTGAAATACACTTAAAATCGCCCGGGTAAATAGATAAGTACCAAAAATTAAAGGGGACACAATGTTAGGTGAGGGGTATACCTTGTAAGGTTGAGGCAGTAGGGTAAGGAGCCAATTGATATTAAGATTACCGCTGCCCTATTAATTTCCTTTTGCTACCCCTGCCTACCAACGGAGGGTATGACACCCTAACTTAGCTGGGCGCCCCCGTTCCTCATCGGCTCACCCTCACTCACCCTTGGATCACCCTACCAAAATTAATAATTGAAAAACACCAAACACACACACAATGGTGAAGAATAATAAAATATTCTGGGATGGAGTTATTATGTCTTCTATACTGAACTATTTGCTAATGTCTATATATAATAATAATAGCAATAATAAACTTGTCACCTTATAAGATGCAATTGAAGTCCCAGTCCACTGATTCCTATTTAACCCCTTAAGATTCCGATATGTGTCACACTCACTATGTGATATTACACAGCATTAAAGTGACCATGTTGTAATATCTTCCAACAGCTTTTAATAAATGCTCTACACCACATCCAGAGGCAAAGTGACTGGGTCCGTACTAAAAGTGACACACAACACATTAGCTCATAATAACCCCCCAATTCAAATCCAGAATAATTAAACAGCATAAAGCCAGATATACATATTAGTCGTAATACACCATAAATATGAAAAAGAATCACTTCCCTTGAAATAGATGCTACAAGCATGGCTTCGACGCGTTTCCCCACCCTTTCTCAGATCATCAGGAGGCCCAGGGGACAAAAAGAAAAGAGGAAGACTCAGGTGCTATTCTGGTAGTGGCCACCGCCATTACATAGCAGATATATGGACTTAACAATGGCACTAGAGGAACAGCCATCCTTGAGCTAAATCAGGCTCCATTCTACAAATCTATCTGCGCATGCTCCATACAATAGAGTGCACTTACCAATCAGTGCTCTGCTATATCATGTCACAGGCTGGAACATCTCCCCTGACTGCAGCTGCCATCCGAGAATGGGCAGGGAAACGCGTCGAGGCCATGCTTGTAGTATCTACATTACTACAAGATGGGGACAAGGATGGGCACATTATTACAGGATGGGTACCAGGATGTGGCACATTACTACAGAATGGGGACAAGGATCTACACAATACTACAGGATTGGGACAAGGATGGGCACATTACTACAAGATGGGGACAAGTATGGGACACATTACTACAAGATGGGGACAAGGATGGGGGACATTACTACAAGTTATGGCAAGGATAAGCACATTACTACATGATAAGGACCAGGATGAGCACATTACTACAGGATGGGGACAAGGATGGGCACATTAATACAGGATGGGGACAAGGATGGGCACATTACTACAGGATGAGGACCAGGATGGTGCACATTACTACAGGATGAGAACCAGGATGGGGACATTACTAAAGGATGGGAACAAGGATGGGTTGCATTACTTCAAGAAGGGGACAAGGATGTGGCACTTTACTACAGGATAGAAATAAGGGTAAGCACATTACTACAATGGGACAAGGATGGTGCACATTGTTACAAGAAGGGAACAGGATGGGGGAAATTACTGAAAGATGAAGACCAGGATGGGAACATTACTACAAGATGTTGCCCAAAATTATTATATGGTGCTAATTGTAAAACTATACTACTTACAAAAAGGGATAACGTAAAAAAAAATAAATCAAAAAATCAAAATAAAGCATGATTTTTTTTTTTACTAGCAAAAATGTTTATATATATTTATATATATTTTATATATATACAAAAAAGTGCACATTTGGAATACTAAACAAATGAAAAATGCTCAAAAACAGTGATCCAAAGGTGTGTAGAAAAAAATATGGTACCAATAAAAATGTCACTTTGTCCTGAAAAGAATGCAGTCCCCCAAATTATTTTTTTTATATGTGTGGCCCTTATACTCAGCCGAGTTTGAGACCCTTGGATTAGTACGTGGAAACATATGGATGTTAAAACATGGATGATAAAGAAAAAAGACAGAAGAAAAATTAACTCCTTTGAAATGGGGATTCTGAAGAAGGATGTTATAAGAAAAGAGGAACAAACAAATCAATTTTGGAACAAATCAAGTCAAACATGTCACTCCAAGCAAGGATCACCAAGCTATGGCTTGCCTACTTTGAACACATCATACAAAGTGAATAAGCACTGGAAAAGGACATCATGATCGGAACAATAGAAGGAACAAGGTGATGAGGAAGACCAGCAACTCAAAAGCTTAATACTATCAAAAATGTTGGAGAAGATCCTAGAGGACCTATGTAGGCATGCACAAGATCGATATTTCTATAGAGTATACATCCTCCAAGTCGCCTTTGTGGATGAAGGCAATTAATTAAAGTAATAAACATCATTTAAATGCTTAACCATCCATCCATCTATCCATCTTTCCATTCATCTAGCCCAGCAGCAGATTTTTTTTTTAGGACAGGTAAGAAGCATGGGCGTAACTACAATAGATACAAGGGTTGCAATGCACCTGGACCATGGAACCTAAGGGGGGCCAAAAGTCCTTTACTTGTCTAAATAAAAAGACCAATGCTATTACAGACTTTCAAAAATTGGGGGCACATTGGAGATTTTGTATTTGGGGTCCATGAGTTTCAAGTTAAGCCACTGGTAAGAAGTTAGTTGTACTCTGTACTCCTAAGTAAAAGCAGACAAAATACTTGAAAGTAAATGTCTTTAGGACGCTTATGTAGGCTGATCAACTAACACATGCTACAGTTCACAAATCATGACAATACATTATCAGCTTCTGTACTATTGTCTGTGTCTTATTCTTCCTAAAATGTTTCCTAGAAGAAGGTTTTCATGAACCATATTTATTCCCACATGCATACAAATAGAACAAGGCTGAAAATAAACATCTTTTGCTTCTTTTGTGTAGCAATAACTTGTTGAATTACTGTTACTGAGATATGCTCCCAGTTGAGCAATAAGCCTTAATGCCATACTCCAAATATGGAGAAGATAAATAATTGGCAATTATCAAGGACACATATTGTTGTGTATATGTGAAAAGAGCACATTTCTCTGTAGCTGTAAGAGCCTAGTAGGTACCTGGAGATGCTCCAAAGTAATACACCCTACACCTGTGCATCAATATGTGCTAATCTGTCTGTGCAGCTGTATTTATTCTACAACAAAGAAAATAGGCTTCCTATTCAACATCTGTTTGAAGAGACTAGCTCTGTTTTTAAGCAATACACTTTAAAGAATATATTTTATATGTAAATGTATCAGCTGTTTATCAAATAATTTTCTCCCAAATAGCCTCCAGCAATTATTTTTTAAGAGCATACTGTAGTATGACCTGCTGCTACTTAGTAACTCTCTACACTTAAAGGGAACCTGTCACCAGTTTTTTGCCCTATAAGCTGCGGCCACCACCAGTGGGCTCTTATATACAGCATTCTAACATGCTGTATATAAGAGCACAGACCGCTATGTAGAACATAAAAATCACTTTATAATATTCACCTAAACTGGTCGCTGTGGTGGATGTGGCTAAAATGAGCGTCTTTATCCTCCGGTGCCGACACCTTCTCTTTCAGCCATCTTCTTCCTCCATCTTCTGAAGCCGCGATGCATCACGCATCCTACGTCATACACACTCGCCGGCATTCAGGTCCTGAGTAGGCGCATTTTGATCTGCCCTTAGCAGGGCAGATCCAAGTATTGTAGTGTGCATGCATGGGACCAACAAGTGTGTATGACGTAGCTGCATCATGCACACAGTCTTCAGAAGGAGGATGAAGACGGCAGAAAGAGGAGGTGCAGGCACCGGAGGATGAAGACGCCCATTTGAGCCACATCCACCGCAGTGACTGGTTTAGGTGAATATTATAAAGTGTTTTTTATGTTCTACACAGTGGTTTGGGCTCTTATATACATATCTATATATATAATTGCCTTATTCTGTCTGTCTGTCTGTCTGTCTGTCTGTCTATCTGTCTGTCTGTCATGCTCCGAAATTGTGTCCTTACGGTGACACAAAGCTGATTGGCCGCTGGGCTCGACATGGCCCCGCCCCCCCACACGGATTGGCCTCTCGCCCCGGCTCTCTGCAGGCCCCGCCCCCATCACGCAATGCACGCTCGCTCTGGCCCAACTGACACGGAGCCTCGATTCCCAGGTGAGTACACACACTCATCAGATCACACTCACTCTCACACTCACTCTCACACACACCTCACACATCACAACATCCTGGGATATCGCTTGCTTCTACACCGGCTCCGTCAGGATCCCAGCAGCCCCAGACATAACCTTGCGATGCTGGGATCTTCACGGAGGCCATGAAAGCTGGTAACCATTATACACCTCGGGTAACTAAGGTCCCTTAGTTACCCGATGTGTATCATAGTTACCAGTGTACACCGGCTCACACTCACTCTCACACACACCTCACACACACATCACATCGCATCCACACATCAAGGTCCTGCAGCGGCGGAAAATACAGACACATAACAGCACACACATAACAGCACACACATACACACACACAAATCAGATCACACTCACTCACACACACACATACACACACACACACACAAATCAGATCACACTCACTCACACACATCACATCGCATCCACATACTCACAACATCCTGGGATATCGCTTGCTTCTCGGCCTCGATACTGTGCTGTTGTGATCTTCCAGGACCTGCCGGAGGATCACATGGCCAGAAGCATGTGATATCCCCGGATGTTGTGAGTATAAGCGCGTATGTGCGATATCGTCAGTGTCTGTGTGTGTGAGTGGATGCGATCGGGTGTGTGTGAGTGGATGTGATCGGGTGTGTGTGAGTGGATGCGATCGGGTGTGTGTAAGTGGATGCGATCGGGTGTGTGTGAGTGGATGCGATCGGGTGTGTGTGAGTGGATGCGATCGGGTGTGTGTGAGTGGATGCGATCGGGTGTGTGAGTGTCGGCAGAGGAGCACGGCGTGCTGGAGGAGGCTGGGAGCAGAGAGGCTGATCATGGGGAAGGCTGGGAGGAGAGAGGCTGATGCTGGGGGAGGCTGGGAGGGGGAGGCTGGGACGAGGGAGGCTGATGCTGGTGGAAGCTGATGCTTGGGGAGGCTGATGCTGGGGGAGGCTGGAAGGAGAGAGGCTAATGCTGGTGGAGGCTGATGCTTGGGGAGGCTGATGCTGGGGGAGACTGGGAGGGGAAGGCTGATGCTGAGGGAGGCTGGGAGGAAGGAGGCTGGGAAAAGAGAGGCTGATCCTGGGGAAGGCTGGGAACGGGAGGCTGATGCTGAGGGAGGCTGGAAGGAGAGAGGCTGATGCTGGGGGAGGCTGGAAGGAGAGAGGCTGATGCTGGTGGAGGCTGATGCTTGGGGAGGCTGATGCTGGGGGAGACTGGGAGCGGAAGGCTGATGATGAGGGAGGCTGGGAGAGGGAGGCTGGGAGGAAGGAGGCTGGGAGGAGAGAGGCTGATCCTGGGGAAGGCTGGGAAGGGGAGGCTGATGCTGGGAGAGGCTGGAAGGAGAGAGGCTGGAAGGAGAGAGGCTGATGCTGGTGGAGGCTGATGCATGGGGAGGCTGATGCTGGGGGAGACTGGGAGCAGAAGGCTGATGCTGAGGGAGGCTTGGAGGAAGGAGGCTGGGAGGAAGGAGGCTGGGAGGAGAGAGGCTGATCCTGGTGAAGGCTGGGAACGGGAGGCTGATGCTGAGGGAAGCTGGAAGGAGAGAGGCTGATGCTGGGGGAGGCTGGAAGGAGAGAGGCTGAGGCTGGGAGGAGAGAGGCTGATGCTGGGGAAGGCTGATGCTGAGGGAGGCTGGGAGGGGAAAGCTGATGCTGGGGAAGGCTGGGAGGACGGAGGCTGGGAGGAGAGAGGCTGATCCTGGGGAAGGCTGGGAGAGGGAGGCTGATGCTGGAGGAGGCTGGAAGGAGAGAGGCTGATGCTGGCGGAGGCTGATGCTGGGGAGGCTGGGAGAGGGAGGCTGATGCTGACGGAGGCTGGGAGAGGTAGGCTGAGAGAAGAGAGGCTGATGCACACACACACACACACACACACACACACACACGTGCGCGCACTGCACAACACACCACACACACACACACTGGGAACCACAAACAACTGCCCTACACAGACACCCACACACACAGACAACGCTGCACACACACAACACCCAACACACAAACACCGCGGCACACACAAATATACGCACATACCGCTCAACACACACATTGCACAAAACATACCTCCCCCCAAAACACACCACACACATACAAACCGCGCAACACACACACAACGCTACAGACACACAGCGCTCCACAAACAACGCAACACACGCAACACACATACAACACCGCTCTCACCCCCCGTCACACCCAGACAACACCCAGAACATGTACAGCGCCTACACAAACACTTGGTAACTACAGACAACAACATCTCTCTATATATATATAACAAAAATCATACATGAACTACACAATACGTAAATTCTAGAATACCCGATGCGTAGAATCGGGCCACCTTCTAGTATATATATATATATATATAAATATATATATATATATATATATATAACACATGAAATAGATCACTTTGTAATGACGCTATATAATATATGCGTTTCCCTTTTTGTATTGAATTACTGAAATAAATTAACTTTTTGATGATATTCTAATTTATTGAGATGCATTTGTACATGTATTCTTTTTATATACAGCATTATTTTCAAGCACTGCCTTAACTCTCTTGGTCATGATGTTCCATAGATTTTAACAGGAGCCCCTGGACTTCTCTTCCACACTACCATGACGACATCAAGAGATAGTGGATGTTAGTGACTTTGTGCTATTCCACCTTCCATTTGGGGATGTCCCACAAATGCTCAATGGGGTTTTGGTACAAAGATATGATTGGCCAGTCCACTATCTTTACCCTCAGCTTCTTTAGCAAGACAGTGGTCTTCTTGGCGGTGTGTTTGGGGACGTTATCTTTTTGGTATAGTACCCTGCAGCCCTGGTTCCAAAGGGAGGGGATCATGTTTTGCTTCAGCATGTCACAGTACATGTTGGCATGTTTTCCTCAATGATTTGTAGCTCTCCACAGCAGCAGCATTCATGCAACATAAAATCATGAAACTCTCACCACCATGCTTGAATGTAGGCTCATTTAATTAAAGTAGATGAAAAAAAAATCCAGTCAAACGTTCAGGGATTACAACCATTTTTCTACAAAGCCTCCTCATTTTAAGAGATCAAAAGTAGTTGTACAAACTTCTTACCATAAATTTTTTTTTATTTTTTAATACTTTTTGCCAGGATTTTTACTTCAGTTGTTGTTTCTTTATTGCCTTGTTTTTCCTTAAGCAAGTGAACTACATGCTCAGTGGGATTGAGATATGGTGATTGATTTGGCGATTGCAGAATATACCACTTTTTTGCTTTTGCGGTTTGTTTTAGGTCATTGCCTATCTGTACTGCGAAGCACCGTCCAATCAACCTTGCTGCATTTTGCTGAATTTGAGCGGAAAGTATAGCCCTATACACTTCAGAGTCTGTATATTGATTATATTACTAGATAATAGTGATGGCCGAACCTGCAGATGCCAGGGATCAGTGGGTCCAACCGAATTTAAAAAATAAACCTCGGTTCGGGCCCAGAAATGTTCCCAGATATCTGGCTGAAAGCCAGAATATCATGTGCATTAAAATGGTGGTGGAAGAGAAAATGGGAGTAGAGCAGGCACGTTATACTTACCACTTTCACAGCAGTAACAATACTTCCTGGGCCGATCATCAACCTCATGCATGTCCACTGCTTTCCCCACCCAATGGCAGTCTCGACATCTGTGATTGGTTGCAGTCAGACCGCGCCCCTACCCTGTGTGAAAGCATGTCTGACTTCTTACAATTAACATGAAAATAAATAAAACAATTGGCTTAGCATCCCCCCATAATATGATGCCCAGAACAGATAAAGCATGCTGCTATAGGCTGCAGCCCCCAGCCATGTGTTTATCTTGGCTGTGTATCAAAATAATAGGGCCCACATGTGGCTTTTTAATTATTTAAATTAATAATTTTAAACAATGTGCGGTCCCCCAAATTTTGATACCCAGCCATGATACAGCCGACAGTTGAGGGCTGGTATTCTCAGGCTGGAGAGAACCATGGTTATTGAGCTCCTCCAGCTTAACAATAGCAGCCTGTAGCCTCCCAGAATTGTTGCATCTATTAGATGTGACAATCCTGGAACTTTACCTAGCTCATCCTGTTTGCCCAGGTTTGTGGAATTTGGAATTACAAGTAAATAAGGGATTGATAACAGCTCAGAGCTGCCACTAAGCCCTAGACTAGTAATGGGGGGTGTCTGCCCACCACCCAGCAGATACCTCACTGCTTACCGAACAGCTTTCCATAGCTGCTCCAGGGGTCCGTGTCACTGTCCTCTGCTGCTGGGTTCTGTAACTTAAAAAATCGATTCCCCCAAATACATCTATTTTCCATCACTTACATATGCACATACCAATGATAGATTTATGCAAAACATTTTAATAACAATAACGCGGCCTACAAGGACGAACATCTTTCCTTTTGGGCAAGCTGCCCCGCAAAAAACGCAAAAGAAAAACGCAAAAAATAAATCACAACCAAACTGTCTCTAAAGAATTTTTTTCCAAGTTCACAGGGAACAAGTCCCATCCCTGGGCATCTTCTTTAACGTTGCAACTGTCAAACCATTGCAGTCCAGCTCACCGCCTTCCCTCTCCTTAGAGCCTATCAGTTTTTGCAGTCACTCGGTAAACAAACTTAACTGGAAAACATGAACAAAAGTGTCCCAGCCACCCGCTCAGCACTCGATCCACCTACTCCACATGCATCAGAAGTCCCTGTGCTATTAGGGGCCATCAGTTTTACGTCCGTGGGACTCACCATTTCTGCCAGCCAGTCCTGGAGTCCGCCCGGGTGCTGCTCCAACTTTTGGTCCAGGAGCACTTCCCTCGCCCCACGTCCACTCCCACAAGAGCGCTGGCCTAGCCATCTGGCCTCCTGCATGAGCTCCGGTCTAGGCCTCCTCTCCATCTCTGCACGGTGCGGTCTTTCCTTTAGGCTGCACCCAGGTTTTTCCTTTTTGTCCTGCCTGCCTCATTCTGTACTGAGTCTGCGGGTATAATTTCCTGTTAGGGCTCACCCTCCTGGGTTGACCAACAGTCACTGTATCTCCACAGAGTGGGCCGCATCTTCGCGCCATTGTGCCATTGCTCTGCTCATGCTGGGCTTGCTGCTCTTCCCTGGCGACTGTCGCCATCTTGACTCCTCTTAGCCGCAAACGGACAGGGAGGGATACTTCGTCTTCTCACAACCATGCGGGCAGAGCCAATGCACAAGAGTCCATCCTGCTGACTATGACAAGATGTAGGGGGCACAGAGCAGGCAGTGGTAGTTGTGGCTGCAGGGGTCAACAGGCTGCAGCGCAGCCACTCATTAACCCCATGCCTCACCATCGCCACATCACTCACAGGAGAACTCCGCAACAGTCCAGACGACACTGCATTCTTGCTCTCAGTCAATAAAGGCGTGGCATGATTTCTTCTTCTAAACAAAGTACTTTTATTGTTCTTCAATTCCTGGATAATTTCAGTCTGCATCACACCGCCACCATTGCATGTCCCATTAAGGTTCCTTCTATACTTCATACTGGCATTGAAATTTAACGGATGGCCGTTCTTCTGGCACCTGGGTTCCATAAGACACCTCTAAGCCCTTCATCCCATTGTTTAACGTCACTCTAGCACAGACCGGATCATAAAGTCTTTTGTGCCCACCCATCCCACCCACAGCGACTGCTTGCGCACATGAAGGACCATATATGACGGCACCTTCCCGTCCGTGCTCAGGCCAGGAACCAGACATACCCTTCCCCTGATGGATGAAGACCCTTCGTCTTATGGAGGGAATCTTCGGGTGTTCTGAGCCAGGAAGAATCGGACGCCAAACCCCCGACTGACCGGACTGTACTCCGCTTCTGGGGACGTGGTTAACCAATCCTTTTCGTTCAGGATCCTGCATGTCCGTGATTGTAGGGGTTGACCCTTAGGACCAGACTTTACAAAGGGGCTTCTGTATACCACTGCTACTGGGGGACTCTCCTGCTATCTACTTACTATCTCACCCTTTCATATATCTTACTTTCCTCCTTTTTCTTAACTCTTTCCCTGCTTACCCAGGTGCCAGGATAGCTATGCTGCCACACTGCCACCTGTTGGCCATTTATACAATACACATAGATATCACATTAGACACAAATGACCAGTGTTCCAGCTACTTCTGCAGGGGTCGGCATAGCCCTGATTACCCTACATTTGCAATGAGTTTGTGTCTTGATTTTCCCATGTCTATAGGTATTTGTGGAATTCATTACTCCTTTCCCAGTCCTTTCCAGGGGTGGGGGAGAAGGGGTGTTAGACCAAGTTAATTCAGGAGTCAGGGTTACGCTGGCAGTTCATATTTTTTCCACCATCTGGCATACCTCTGGAATAAGGGACAGTTTAGAGTCCCTAGTCTGAGGGCCAGTCTAAGTGCCCCTACAGCTAGTTACCGTATCATTCCCCATGATAATAGGGTCTTTTTACACAAAAAGAAAGATGTACAAAGTTACCCGCAGACATATAATCCAGAGTACATAATACATACTGTATAACACTCTAGATAAACTTAAATGAATGGAGAGAACAGGGACAACTACTGCAAAGAGTAATAAAAAGGGAAGCATGTGAACAGAGGCAGAATCACTATTTAGAAAAAAAATAAATAATCCATTGCATAAAATACCATCACATATCGATGAAGCTGAATCATCCTTGGGAAACACAGTGGTATGATATGAACCACTGTAGACAATGAGGTAATATATCGGGCTAACAGCATATAGAGAGAGCTTAGAACAAGAAAACAAAATCATAAAAAACCTTATATACTCTATTTCTTTTTACCTTTTCTACACTTCCTAATATCTGTGTTGTCCGCTCTGAGTCATACAAATATATAACATATACAACATACAAAGTCATAGTTTTTGCTCCACAGGTGAATCTGAAATATCTTCCTATACAGCAGATTTCCTGAATCAAGATAAAACTCTTGCAACAATTTCACCAGAATTTCATTTGGTTGAACTATAGGGGAACCATTCACACATTCAGACTTTTACACTGTTTTTAAATTAATCAATTTTGAATTTCAAATTTTGTATACATTGCAATAAATAAAGAAAAAATCTGTGAGAGTAGATAGTTTTGAACATATTTAGCTAATTCCACCCAGAAAAGTCAGCAGATCAGCCCCATTAACTTATTCAACAGTGTGGTTACTTTCCGTTTTGGTGTTTTCCCTTTTTTCCTCCCCTTCTTGATCCACATAGCAATGTAGCATTGTGAGTGTTTTTTGTGGGGCCAATTGTAATTTTCAAAGGCACCATCAGTTTTACAATGTTATGAACTGGAAATTGTGAGAAAAAAAATCTAAATGCAGGAAAATAAAAAGAAATAATTCTGTAGGAAGTGGTCACGCCCCCACTCCTGTTTTATGTTATTTGTCTGTGTTGTGAAGATAATATGTTTTAGGTACCAATTATGCTGTTAATGTATTTGATAAAATGACCACTGCTGCTAGTGAAGTGTGAGTCCCTGATGCAGCAAAGCCAGGGCCGTGTAGTAGCCGGCACCATTTAGTAGTCAGGCAATAGCAGCAGTGTATTAGATGTTAGATAAGATAATGGAGGAGTGACAGATGGCCAGTGGGTTGGCTAGAGAGACGGGCCCGATACAGGAAATCTTGCAGAAGGGTTCAAGGAGTAAAGATGTGGCACAGTGTCAGGAGCCAGTCAGGGAACCCTGAGGTAAACTCTTAAAGGTCCAGAGCCTATAGCTCACCCCTGCGGGCTCAGGGAGTTCAGAAGTGGACAGTGGTGAGAAGAAGAGAGGGGGAATGGAGGCACAGGTGCTCGTCAGCTTGTAGACTAGTTCCAAGATAGTGGAGATAGGTCAAGTGAGAGTACCCCAAAGAAACAGTAACCGCAGAACTATCAGGAATGAGGCCATGTCTGTTACAGAGTGGAAAGAAAAAACTGTTCAGCTTTCGATTTGCCAAGAGTATTCCAGTGTCACGTGTTTGTCTACTGCATCTATGATGGGGACCGGCTGTGGAGTGATGGACACCAACGTGAAGAAAGCAGTAAGTGTCACACACCCTGCCCAAAGTCAAACACACATACTGTCTGTGACAAAAGAGTGTTAAGCTCTAACGTTGCGGTCTCTGTACCATCCTTAAATTCCACAATTGTTTTTTGAGTTTCGTTTTTACTTTGTTCATTGCATGGCAAAAATGATGATAGGATTCTCCAGGTCAAAAGAATTACAGCAATCCCAAACGTGTAATATTTATAAATGGTAAAAAAATTCTGAATTCTTAAAAAAATAATTTGCTTGCGTCACCATATTCTGAGACGTATAATATTTTGATTTTTTTTGGTTGATGGAGCTGTGAGAGGTAGATATGATCAAACTATTTGAAATTAGAATGGGCTGGGTTTACCAAATTTTTCCCAAAAAAAGTGCAATACTGCAAAGCCTGTAATTGCCCTTAAAATAGTTGTATATTGCTCAGAGAATTAGTAGGACTGTATTAAACTACTTTTGAGCTGTTTAAGAGTAGCCTTTTAGTCACTTAAAGATAATCTGTCACCAGGTTTTTGCCACCAATCTGAGTGCAGCATAATGTCGGGGCAGAGATCCTGATTCCAGTGGTGTGTCATTTATTTAGTAGAGATGAACTAGGTATACACCTGTCTCTCATCCACCTTTTCATTTTAAATTAATTTGAAAGCTATAAGTGCTAGCCAAGACCCTGTCTGGTGCATGACCCATGCCTGACTGCTGCACTACGACACTATGGGTACTCTGCGGAAATTGATGCCACTTTCATGGTGTCTGGCCATAATTTGTGGAAATGGGCACAGAGTTATCAATTTGTAGTTTTCTCCAGTGATATATATATATGTGTGTTGGAGGCATACACAAGTATCCAAATCTTTTTGTCTATGCTGAGATAATGTGGCAGGAGCACAGAGTTATTAATCAGTATTTATATGCTGAAATGTCTATTTGTAGCAAGCTGCTCAGAATTTAGATGCTGAAATTTCAATTGCCGGTAGGACTGCAGAAGTAGCAATCTCTTTTTAGATAATGAAATGGCCATTTGTGGCTGGACCACACAATTACCACTATTTATACATTGAAATGTAAGTTTTTGCTTGAACCACAGATTTTGCAATCAATTTTTAGATTAGGAAATAGCAATTTTTAGCTAGACCATACAGTTACCATAGTTTAGATGATTGAATGGTAATTTTTGGCTGGACCACACAGTTACCATTGTTTAGATGATTGAATAGCAATTTTTGGCTGAACCACATATTTTTGTACTATTTAGATGCTGAAATACCATTTTGGAGCTGGAGAACATATTTTTCACTATTTAGAGGCTGAAATAGCAATTTGGAGCTGAAGAAAGATTTTGCACTATTTAGAGGCAAAAATAAAAATTTGTGGAAGAACCAATCAATTAGCAATCACTAGGTGATGAAATGCCGATTTGTGGCACACAACGTTCCTATACTGCATGTTCTTGCACTTGACCGTTCTACACTATCACCCTCCTAGCTCAACTACCTAACATTAAGCCCACTAGCTAATCTAATGTCTAGCAGCAGTGAGGCAACACTATCCCTATGCTGTAAGGATCATAAAATAGCGCCAACGCCGTATGTCTGTATTTTAAATGCCGAGGGACATTTGATTTAGGTAGCCAATGACACAAGCCCTTGTGTCTGAACTTTGTGGATGTTTTCTGCGCCCTGATTGGCTGCCGGAACATCCACACATAAAGCTAAGAAAAAAGAACAATAGTCCGCTGTTCTTCTGACCTCTCCCTATCGCCTTCCCTCATAAAACATGTCCCCACACTCTTCATACAGCACCACTATCCTAGCCAAAGGGATTATAAAGTAGAAGAAAAGCATTAGAGTAAGCACGAGCAATTACCGAACAAAACTGTTTGTTTTTTTTTTAGAAAAATGTTCATGAATCCGATTTTGACCCGAATCAGCTAATGCTTGTGCCGAATTTGAGATTGGAAAACCTGTTTCAAACAAGTTTATTAATCTCTACTGTTTGGTGTATTTTTGATAAAGTCACCATTTAATCAGCAGTAGATTATCATTACAGGACTACTTGGCCTGCTGCCAGATAGTTCAGCATATTCATGAGCTCTGTATAACTGCTTGAGTTGTAGCAGAGAAAACATTGATTTTATCAAAATGATGACAGACAGCCCAGCAAGTGACACATCGCTGGAATCAGGGTCTCTTTAGCCCTCTGTTGCCCCATTGAAAATAAAACAATAATAAAAAAATAGACATATTTAATATCACCACATTCAGAAATGCCTGATCTATCAAAATTTAAAATCAATTAATCTGATTGGTATACGGCGCAGTGAGAAATAAATCCCAAACACCAAATTTAAGATTTTGTGGTCGCCACAACATTGCATTAAAATGCAACAACAGGCGATCAAAACATCATATCTAAGCAAGCATAGTATAGTTAAAAATGCCAGCTCAAGATGCAAAAAATTAGCCACTGAGCCCCAGATCCCTAAAAATGAGAATGCCACGGGACTCAAGAAATGGTGACAAACATGAAATTGTTTTTTATTTACAAATTTCTGGGGGTTTTTTCACTACTTCGAAAAAAATAAAACTATACATGTTTGGTATCTATGAACTTGTACTGACCTGGGGGATTATAATGCCAGCTCAGTTTTTCAAAATACTGAACATGGTAAATTGCACTTTTTTTTGCAATTTTACAGGACTTGATTTTTTTCCCATTTTCCAGTACAATATGGGGCAGAATGAATGGTGTTCAAAAGTACAACTTGTCCTGTAAATGCCAGTCCTCGTATCGCTATACTGATGGAAAAAAGTTATGGCTCTTGGAAGAAAGGGAGGAAAAAGTAAAATGAAAAAAGGAAAATGGGTTAAAGATTTGTCATTCAACGAAAATTCTATATTACCAATGAAATAATGAAATCTTAATTCTCTGCATAAAAACTGGTGAAATGTTGCACTATTTAAAGCAGGAAAGTGAGGCAGAAAAGAAGGAAAAAACGGAAAAAGTTTTACTGATAAAATTGTACTTGCTGTGATTTCTACTATAGATTTGCAGGGACTGGCAACTAGGGTGGGTATTTTTCCTTCTTGTATCAAATCAGTTTACTATTGTGATCCATCATATATTTGTTCTGTTGGGCCTTAGATTGCTCACATCTTCTATATCCGGAACAGCAATTTATGTTGTCTCTTACGTGCAGCAAAGAATAATGGGAATGCATATATAATTTAAAATGATGATTCCTTGTCTTCACTTCAACAGTGAACCCTTGGAAATGCTTTCTTGTTGATAGGATCCCAAACAAAAGCTTTTATTGCACAAGACAATACAAACTTGTCATAGTCCATTTATGTATGACGATTCAGGGACAAATTAGTACTGGGTAAGATGGTTGGCATGCAACCGACTCTAAAGCGGGCTTTACACGCTACGAGATCGCTACAGCGATCTCGTTGGGGTCACGGATTTTGTGACGCACATCCGGCCGCTGTAGCGATCTCGTTGTGTGTGACTCCTAGGAGCGATTTTGGATCGTTGCAAAAACGTCCAAAATCGCTCCTTGTTGACATGGGGGTCCATTCTCAAATATCGCTGCTGGCGCGTGGGCGAAGTTGATCCTCGTCCCTGCGGCAGCACACATCGCTACGTGTGACGCCGCAGGAACGAGAAATCTCTCCTTACCTGCCACACGCAAGAAATGAGGAAGGAAGGAGGTGGGCAGGATGTTCGTCCCGTTCATCTCCGCCCCTCCGCTATGATTGGCCGGCCGCTTAGTGACGTCGCGATGACGTCGCTGTGATGCCGAACGTCCCTCCCCCTTGAGAGAGGGATTGTTCTGCAGTCACAGCGACGCCGCCAACTAGGTAAGTGCGTGTGACGCTGCCGTAGCGATAATGTTCGCTGCGGCAGCGATCACCAAATTTCGGCATAACGATAGGGGCGGGTGCTATCACGCTCGACATCGCTAGCATTGGCTAGCGATGTCGCAGCGTGTAAAGCCCGCTTAAGACAGTAGAGTAGAACTTGCGAGAACCAGTTTTATTATTTTTATGCAGAGGAAGAAAATAACAGTAAAAAATAAATCTAAGGCTAATCCATTAACTTGATTCTATGGATTCTAGATCCATAGAATCAAGTTAAAGGATTAGTCTAGGATTTATTTTTTTACTGTTATTTCCTTGCTCTGCATAAAAATAATAAAGCTGGTCTCATCTAACTGATCTCATCTAACCTGAATTATTTTCATTTTCGTATATATAAAGTATTTTAGGAAGCCATATAGCTTTACTCATGGAAAACTAATATGTTATAAAAAAAGATGAACAAACTGTAAAGATACTGGAAAAAACATTGCATGTATTGAGCATATTCCATACAATATATGACTTTTTTGCAGTATGTCATGGGCAGAAATATCATTGGTGCAACCTTGCAGCCGCACCGGAGCCCATTTCTACCTCCAAAGCAGGTGGCATTGTGCATTTTAATGAGTTCTTGGGCTGTAAAGGTCTGATATATTGTTCTAGCACAGCGGCCCTTTGCAATCTGTCTCCACCATTGCAGTATGCTATTATCATGGCCACACACATGTTATTATCACACTCATCTTATTTTCTGGTCCTACTCTCCTATATAATCTGTGTTGTTGTTTGGAAAAACATGATACATTTAGAATGTTAAGCACAACACTTCTATCTCGATTCCTCCAATTTATCGAGTCCCTCTGGGGTCAAGGATACAAACAGAGCATCCTGTCTGTTTCTGTCTCCTGAGGGGTAAATTGATTCAATCTTTTCTAGAGATGAAGAAAGCTTTAAGAATTCTATTCCTTATTGATTCTGTAGCATTTTTACCAGGCCGTGTAAATCAGTTGATTAAGGTTTGCCACGGTTTATAGAGTGGGAATGTGTTCTTATTAACAACGTTCTTCTAGTATTTAGAGCTGACTTCAATATGCATATACTCAGGAGTTATCTAAGCATCATGTGGTTTTTCTTCATCACTCAGCCTAATGCTAACTCCTATTTACTAAAAAATAACCACCTCCAGGGAACACGAAACTCAGCAGACCTTCAGAAAATGTCAGACGTTAATTGCAAAATGCCAATAGTAATATATTTTACTCCCTCAAAAGTAGCTTTACATTTTTGGGAACTTTAATTTTTAATTAAGGATCAAAATACCTTTAATTTGTGGTAAAATATTGACTTTATGAATTCCCTAGGTTTTTGGATGTGGAACTGTTGGCAATAATTCTTGATTTTTTCTCACATTTTAATAAACTACATAAGGCATGATAGTTTGGGTTAGTTTTTCCCAAATTAGACATGTAATATGAAGGAAGATACAAATATTTATGCTTTTACAATTTATTCACTATCCACTATTTACTTAATGCCCCCTTCACATGTCAGTGATTCTGGTACATAGGTTACTGTTTTTATACGTACCAGAATCACAGAGATATGCAGACCCATTAAAATCAATGGGTCTGCGCACACATCAGTGGTTTCTCACTGACCGTGTGTTGTGCACGGAGACATATCCGTTTTTCTTCGCCATCATTGATGTCTCTTGAACCACTCAGTGCTGTGATCCATGTTATATGTACCAGAGAAAACAGGTATCTTTGAAATAAAATGTTTTTTATACTCACCTGTCTTCAGCGTTGCTGTCTTTGGCCGCTGCTGTCTCCTGCTTCCAGGCCGACTAATTATGCTCATGAATATTCATTGCATCGCCGACCCAGAAGTAACAAAGCTGGAGACAGTATCACGGGAGACATCAGCACCACGGACAGCAGCGGCATGGAAAGGTGAGCTTAGAAGTCCCTGATCTCCGTGTGTTATCATAGATCACGGATAGCATGTGGTGAACACACATGTGCCAAAATCACGATGCACGTAGGACCAAATGCATCTTTAACACGTCAGTGAAAAACATGTGTGTTTTTCACTGATGTGTGAAGGGGCCTTACACTGATTTCTTGCCTAATAATAAACAAACCCATTTACCGCAGACCCTTAAAACCTTAGACAACAGACCATTAGCCTATGTGCACACATTTTTTGTTGCAAAATCTTGTGTGCTGGCATAAGAAGTGCTGTGTAAAATATGCGCACTTTTGTCATATCTTTACATTAGTTTTCGGAGGCGTTTAGACTGCTGAAAGAATTGACATATGGCAGATTAGAAGAAAAATACGTTGATGATTCAACTCTGCAGGTAAAAAATATTCAGGATGTCCATAAGATTTCAGAAATCTCATTCACTTTCTAGAACTGTAAAACACAGTTTTATTCCAGGTTAAAAATGGGCTGAAAAAAGCAGGAAAAATGCAACGTGTGACTAAAGATGAGTGAACCTGAGGTTTGAGTTTCGAACTGAACACCAACTTAAAAAGTCAAGATTCGAGTTGGGGGTTCGGATCCTTTACCTGCAAACTTTACTTGTGCGAGCAACACAGTGCTCAGGTACCTTTGGTGCTCAACCCTGTGTTAGCCACTTGCAGTGTTTGAATGGCTCACACTGGGGGTAACATCAGCATGACCACATGTAGTGTGCAACCCAAAAAATTGTTTGAAAAAGCCTTCCCACCCTCCACCGGAAGTGATCTGCTTATGGCTGGGTATATGTGGGCGAAGACTCAAACTGCCAATTAGTTACTTGCTATTTGGGTTCTGTTTGGGTCAAGCTCGAGCCAGTGGAAACTCGGCTCCTAACCGAAGCTTCACGGAACTGCTCATCTCTATGTGTGAACAATTTCGTCGCATGAGAAAATAAAGTATATAAAAACTATATAATAAATCAAATTTAAATAAATTGATCAATAAATACATTTTTAGTACAAATGGATTTATGTTTAGATGATTATTGAAAGAACACTATAGGATATCGGGGTTTCATTATGCACAATAGCTAAGCCAATCTGAGATACTTTTGTGGCCACAAACAGAATATTAACTATCACATAGTCCTTCTATGACCGAAGTCCACTTTACACTTAGTAAAAACCTTGGAGCATAGCAGTTTGCCATCTTAACCCCTTAACGACCGCAGGCAGTAAAATTACATCCCAGCGGTCATAGTGTTAATCCCACCCGGCTGCTATGGGCAGCTGTGGCGATCCGCGCACATGTCAGCTGATTTGTACAGCTGACATGTGTGCCTAGGAGGCACGAGTAGATCCAAGATATGCACGTACCTGTTAACCCCTTAAATGGCACTGTCGAAATGTGACAGCACCATTATAATCACGGCAGCGGTTAACGTTTACTCACTGCCGGCTACCGAAAGTCATGTAACGTGATCACGTGGATACGATGGTTGTCATGGTAGCACAGGGTCATGTGATGACTCCTGTAGCCCACATGACTCACTTCCTGTTTCACACGGCCAAGAGCTGTGTAAGGTAGGAGATGAGCATATCTGGTGTTCATAGCTGTGTAGCTGTGATCAGCAGATATGGAAGAGCGATCAGACTGCTGATCCTTATAGTCCCCTAGGGAAACTAGTAAAATAAAAAAAAAAGTTAAAAAAATTAAAAAAATAAAAAAACCTAAAAGTTCAAATCACCCCCCTTTCGCCCCATTGAAAACTAAAGAGTTAAAAAAATAAAAATATACACATACTTGCTATTTCCACATTCAGAAATGCCCGATCTATCAAAATCTAAAGTCAATTTATCTGAACGGTACACAGTGCAGCGCCAAAAAAATCCAAGTGCCAAAATTACATTTTTTGGTTGCGGCAAATTTTGCACAAAATACAATAACAGTCGATCAAAACGCAGTATTTGCGCTAAAAAGGTACCATTAAACACATCAGCCTAACATGCAAAAAATAAGCTATCACTCAGCTATATATCCAGAAGAAATGAGAACACTACGTGTTGCGGAAAATGGCGCAAAACCTGAGCCCCTTTTTTTGGACAAACGTCTGATTTTTTGTAACCTCTCGAAAGAAGAATGAAAAAAACCCAGAAAGCACAGCATCGGCCAGTCATGAAGAGGTTAAAGCATTATCAATGAGAGTGGAAGCGACAATTTTCTAGACAATTTATTTATCCCCAAAATGCCCTCTTCTCTTTTCGCTCCAGCAGATAGAAAATATATGTACAAAGCCTAAAGAGGAAGCAACTATTGACAAGATGAAATATTACCTGAGGGCAGAGACTGGTGTGAACAGATGGTATGTAAATACTACAAAGTGTTCTATAGCAATACCAAAGCTGATAATAATAGAGAATATTTTAATACAAAAAAATATTATTATTATTTTGCACTTTCTAAAGAATTGTTTTTCTGAGATTCCATTTAGTCAGTAATTACATGAATGGCAGTACATATTTTACCATTTCCCCTGACATAGGTTCATAAGTAATTTCAGATAGTGTCAGCAAAATGTTAAATCATTCTCTTACTGGCCATTAGAAAGAAAGCACGTCCTCAAACCGTCAATTTATTCCAATAAAAAGTGGACTCCAGTGTCTTAATATGCAAAATTTCACATAATCATTTTATGCATAAACCACTTTACAGAGAACACTTTGCTATATTTAACAACTAAATAGTGATGAAATTAGAAGAGAAATAGACTTTGGCCTCAGTTTACTGGAAGATTGTGCTGTTATAGGTGTTAAGTCTAATGGCGCATTTTTTGTGTTCATGCAATGCACTAGTGTAATCCAAGGCTCTAGGGTTAAGGAATCTACAAACATTGGATGTCTGCTGCCTGATCCAGCTAGTCTCAGCGAGACAGCATCCATGCCTATGGGCACTATCAGACACCACAGCTGAATGCTGTAGGGGGAAATATTGGCGAAAGAAACTATTTTTAGTGAAAAGGTTTTGTATAATTCATGATGAGAAGATTTCATGTCCTCTAATCATATGCTCTGCTCTCTGTTACCTTAATCTAAACACTGAATATTAGTGCACTCAAGCTTTTTTTAGATCAAGTAATGCCATATGGTAATATAATGTAATTCTATGTATTTTATAAGATAACACATTAGTAATACAAAATAATAATTAATAACATTATTATTTATATATATATATATATATAAAATTATTTCTTCTTCTTCTTCTTAGTAGTAGTAGTAGTAGTAGTAGTAGTAGTAGTAGTAGTATTTTAGAGCAATCATTCCATGGTGCTGTATACATGAAGAGTGTTCGCGTAGATAATACATATATAAGTTACTATGAATAGATTCAAATTACAGACTGGTAAAGAGGGCATTTGGACCCTGCCCTCATTGGCTTAAAATTTACAGAGTGAAGGGAAAGCAAACAGTAGTTGAGTGTTGCAGCAGCTCCAGTGGTAAAGAGGTGTCAGTGGGTTTATGGCAGGCAGTGGGCTTTTCTGAAGAGATGAGTTTCAGTTTTAATTTGAAGGTTTCAATTGTGAAAGACATTCAGTTGTGCTGAGGCACTGAGTTCCAGAGAATGTGGCATAGGCTGGAGTCACAATAGCGTATGGCATCCGATGCAAGATCATCAGATGTGATATGCTAATGACCCCCGACTCAGGTTCTGCTGAGCCGAGTGTCATGCAACTGTGACTCTATCTTGTGATCAGATCACAGCTGGGAGGAGAGGAGAGAGTGATCTATCCATCTCCTCCCATTGTCAGCCTGTGTGTATATCGCACTGCACTTGCATAACATCCGAATGCAGTCCGATGTTTCTCTCGCACCCATAGACTTGTATGGGTGCGAGGGATCCGAGACTCACAGACATTCGTAGCTTGCTGCGTTTTTCTCTTCAGTCCGATTAGGGCTGAGGAAAAACTCACAGATCTGAGCTGCATCATTGTCTTAAATGGGACCGAGTGCAGTGCAGGATTTTTTCGCATTGCACTCGTGCGAGTCATATGCCAGTGTGACTCTACCCTTACTCAGCTAAATCTTGAGGATTCTTGTGTGAGGAACATACATGGGTGAACGAGAGAAGCAGATATTGTGAGGACCAGAGATTACATATGGAAAGGTATCAAGACATTAATTTGAAGATGTATGTAGGACAAGATTATGAACGGCCTTTTAAATCATTAGTAATTTAACCTCTTCCTGACATTGGACGTATCAGGACCTCCTATATTGTGTTAGTTTCCAGCAAATGGATGTACCAGTACATCCAGGCGAATTGTGTGGGCACAGGAGAGCTGTGTCACCACAATCACCACCGGGAGCTTGGCTTACATGACAGTTGAGAACCAGCTCTCCATGTCACATGTAACCGTTTAGCCCTGTAAATTTGGTGATCAATCGCATTTAGAGGGCTAGGAGATGTAGTGCCCTCCCTCTCCCACCCGATTGGGACGCCTGTGGTGAAAAAAATAAACTGAAGCTTTCAAAAACCTTCAAAGTTCAGTGATGCAAAAAAACCCCTTTTTTTTTTTGTTTTATTTTGCATTTTTAGTGTGATAATAGCCAGACCTTAAAATAAGCAACATAAATCTGGTAACGCTGAAATCTCATTGACTTGAAGAATAAAGCCACCTTATCGCTTATACTTATACCGCAAGGTAAGTGACATAAAAAAAAAAAAAATTCAACTTTTCAACTTCGGTTCACTTGATTATTTTGGCTCACAAATATCGCAGTCAGGCTCAGCTCACATTAATTTTGTACTCTACGCTGAGCGTTTACCAGTGTAAGACAAAAACCAAAATTCCCAATGGAAAATTCACTTTAATGAGGTAGAAGAAGTCACTTTAAACTCCTGTCTGGACTGTGGTCTGGCGGTGTTCATCTTTTAACATGTCTTTTTAGTATGCACAACAGTATTGTCAACAACAGTTTTGTGTACCTTTGAAAAGAAGGACACCTCTGAACAGAGGTGAAACCGAGTCCAGAGTAACTGTGCTGCCTTATTGTAGTGAATGGATACAACACTATAAAGATAAATGTGAACAGATCCAAAATATTCTGCAGACCCAAATTGCCGCCAATAGCATTCAACTGAACCCGCAACAATACAAGTCCCCACCCAAATCTGTCATCTGTGAACGGAAATATGAGGAGTTTCTACATTACTGGCAGCACAAAGGCCCTGGAAAAATGCTATGGCTCCCTGCCAAAAGAAATTCAGCAAAATCTGCATTGCCAAATTTAATGAGCCCTCCCTTCTGAGCACCACAATGTGTCTAAACCACAGTTAATGTCCACATGTTTGGCATTATTGTAGTGAGGAAATACCACCTACTGTACAGGGTATGTGTCTCCAGGAGCACGAGCTAGGCACAATCTATGGGCACTAGAACATACTGGGAAACACAAGGGCTTATTGGCAAGTTTTACTTCTGTAACATTAGAAAGTGCTTTTGTTTTTCTGGCACTTAAGGGTTCTGCAAATGGAATCTGCCAACTATTATAGGAAAATCTGTGCTCCAAAAGTGAAATTGCATTTTTTTCGTTCTGAGCCCTGCAGTGTGGTCAAACAGTATTGTACAGTCTCATATGGGGTATTGCCACATTCAGGAGAAATTGTATAACACATTAAGAGGCCTTTTTCACCTACTCCACTTGTGAAAATTGAAAATCTAGGGCTAAAAAAACATTTTAGTGGTAAAAAGTGTAATTATTTTTTCTTCACCGCCCAATAGTATAAAATGTTGTGACACAACTGTTGTGTAAATAAGTTCACTGCCCCAGTAGATAAATTAATTAAAGAGTGCAGTTTGCAAAATGGGGTCACTTGTGGGGGATTTCTGGCGCTCTGGCACCATCTCAGGGACTTTGCGGATGTGACATGACAAATGTATGAAATACTGAAGTCGAAAGTCGCTAACTTTCATCTCTGAGCTTTGCACTGGATCTCAAAAGTAGTTTGTATTGGAACACTCAGGAGAAATTGTGCAGCAAACTGCGCAGTTCATTTTCTTCTATTACCCTTTCTTAAAATTAAAACTTTGGCGTCAAAGCAACATTTTAGTGAACACAATGGTATTTAATTATTTTTAATGCCCAAAGAAATACAGTTCCGTGAATCACCTGAGGGTTAAAATTACTCACCATACCCGTAGATGTGTTCCATGAAAGGTGTAGTTTCCAAAATGGGTTCATTTGTGGGGGGTTTCTCCTGTTTTGACATGTCAGGAGATCTTAAAATGTAACATAGCATCCACAGTCTATTAAAGCCAAAAATGGTGCTCCTTCCAAACACTGCTCTGTGCACAAACAGTAGTTTTACACCACACATGGGGTATGGCTGTGCTCAAAAGATATTGCACAACAAATTGTATAATCCATTTTCTCTTGTTACTCTAGTGAAAAGGAAAGATTTGCGGTTGCATCAACATTTTGAGGTAAAAAGGTATTTTTTTTCATTCTCACATCTCAAGGTTATAAAATTCTGTGAAGCACCTGGGGGTTCAAGGTGCTCACCACACTAGATAAATTCATTGAGTGGTGCAGTTTCCAAAATGCATCAGTTTTGTTTTTTTTTTTACTATTTAGACACAACAGGGGCTCTGTAAACATGAACTGGCATCCGCTAACTGTTAGAGATGAGAGAACTTGTTTGAAAAAGGTTCGTCAATCTCAAAATCAGCATAGGCCTTGGCTCATTTGGGTTGGGATAGGATTCACGAACATTTTTCTCAAAAATTGGCAAAGTTTAGCTTTTCTCAGTAACTGTTTGTGTGTGTACACTATTGCAGAAACCTTCTACTTCCGATCCCATCACAGCCATGTCAAGTATTAGCATGGCTGTGATTGTCCAGGGAAATCACTGTGAAAAAAGGAAGCAAAATAGTAAAAGAAGGACATACTTACTAGTCTCTAATGACTGTAACACTACTTACGGGTCCACTCATTAACCCTCATACATATTCACTGCTTTTCCCACCTATTGGCAGTCCCAGCATCTGTGATTTTTTGCAGTCAGACCATGGCCCACCCTGTCTGACAGTGTCTGTCATTGGTTGGAATCACACACTGTCTGCGTACAATAGTGTAAAAATAAATAAACATATTGGTCTACGGTCCCCCCATATTATGAAATCAAGAGCAGATAAAGCTTACGACTACAGGCTGCAGTCCTCGGACTTGTGCTTATCTTGGCTGTGTATCAAAATAAAAGCGACCCTATGTGGCTTTTCTAAAAATTATTTAAATAAATAATAAAAAAAATGGTGTATAGTACCCCCAAAGTTGATACCAAGCTATGATAAAGCACACAGCTGGGAGCTGGTATTCTCAGGCTGAGGAAGACCATGGTTATTCGGCGCCCCAGCATAAACAAATCAACCCACATCCACCCAGAATTGTTGCATCCACTAGATGCAACAATTCCGCACTTTACCCAGCTCTTCCTGATTGCCCTCGTGCGGTGTCAATTCAGGTAATATAAGGGGTTAATGACAGCTCACAACTGTCATTAAGCCCTACATTAGTAATGGGAGGCATCTATGAGACTCCTCATTACTAATACTGTAAGTGAAAAAAATAAATACATACATTGAAATAATCCTTTATTTGAAATAAAATACAAACAACTCACACCCTCTTTGTCTCATTTATTAATTCCAAACACTCAGTTCTGATGTAATTCACATGAGGTCCCCCGACATTCCTGGTTCTGCTACATAATGAAGTGGTGTTTTCATTTTTTGTCATTACGCTGTTTATTCATTGGATTTTTTTTTTTCACAGATTGGACATTTCCCATTGTAGCAATACCAAATGTGTATATTTTTATTATTTTTTTAATTGTTTGATCTTCAATGGGGCAAAAGGCAGATAATTTGAACTTTTATGCTTTTATTTTTCATATTTATAAAATCTTTTTTTTCTCTTTTTATTGTGTTTACTAGTCCCCTTAGAGGACTTGAAGATACAATTGACCAATCGCTTGTGCTGTACATAACAGGGTATCAGCACTACTCTGTACAACAAACATGATAACTTGCTATGAATGCCAGCTCGTAGCCACCATTCACAGGCAGTTGGTCATGACAGACACCCAGACTGTCATGGCAACACATCAACGCCCCGCGATTACGTCACAGAGCCAACAATTGGAACTGAGAATGACGCACTCACAACCAACATGTGTTAAATTCCACTGTCAGAGATTGACAGCGGGATTTAACTGGTTAACATCCACCGGTGGCTGTTAGAGGCATATGACAGTTGACCATTTCATCCGATATTTGCAAGGAAAGATGTGGGTTCGGCGTGTAAGCCCACAAAAAAGGTAGGGAGATAGTATGTCATGGATCGTTAAGGGGTTAATGGCTGCCACTGTCCAAGACAGTACTATGAAGACCTCTGTTGAAATATTCAAGACATACCCCCAATTCTCCACTGCATTGGGATATTCAAATGCCAATGATGTTATTAGTACTGGTCTATCCATGGGTAGTGAAGAGATAGACAAGTTTAGACTTTTTTTATAGTATTCTTTATTATGCTGTTTGTGACCCAGGTGATGACTCTCTGGAAAAAGTATCAGGAGGTGGAGGAATGGAGGAAGAATGCTTTATAAGGAAGGCATCAAATACGCCAGGTATATTGAAATTTGTGGTTTGTCTGGCAGGTCGTTTTAAATTACAAGTATCAAAAGACCTTTAGAAAAGCTCCGTTAGTGAGGTCTAAATATACAAAAAAAACTCGGAAGAGACCTTTCAGACGAAAATAAAAAAAATATCTTTCAGTGAATATTAAAACAGCACTTTTTAAAGCTAACTTCTTTGCTGATATATGATGCCTGGAAGATAAAGACTCAAAGCCTGAAGAAAGATTCTGATGCCATTCCCCGTTCAGATTTCTGTCAGGTGCCCTGTTGTCATGGAGACCTTGTGTGGATTTAAATAACTAAAGCCGTCTTGCCCGTAACTACAAGAGATCATATTTCAGCACGCTAAGATATCGCAAATATATTTATTTTAGCTTGGCATTTCAACACCACCTACTCAAACTTGTGGCAACCTAAAAGTCTTTTCTTCAGTTATGTGTTCGATTTATTATTATGATCCATTATTCTGGTAGTCTCCTATCTTCAACTTTGAATGGGTTAAAAAATAATAGATAATCCATGTGTCATGCCCAGCATGACCACGCATGGCGTTACACACATCAATTTCATCTTTGACTTCTAACCTGCCCAACATGACAGTTTGGGGTCTTGTGAAGAATGGAAAAATCAAAGGCCTAAAAAAGAAGACAAAAAATAAAAGACAGAAAATATAACACAAAGGAGCTGATACGAAGATCAGCAACAGGAGAGATATGGGGAGTACTAACTTCTTCCTGAGAGATTGAATTATCACTGAACAAGCTAGAAAGTATTTTATCTAAAATTGTATACTATCTATAAATTGTATTATATTATTATAGAGATGTTCGAATAGTCAAATATTTGCGTTTGGACTCTTCATGCCGAATAATTTCTATTATTCATGTATTCGTATCGAATAACGAACCTAATGCAAGTCAATTAGAAACTCAAATAATTTTCTGAAGGACCGTTGAAGAAAGATGGAAAAGTGCTGAAACCTAATGGGAACAGCATGTGGAAGATGCCTGGATGTATTTATGATTTGCAATTCGATTCTGGGAATAATGTCGTGAGAGGGGGTTAAAGCAGGAGAATTATACTTACCAAGTTTCCCCGTGGCTAGCACACTGCTTCAGGGTTCGATCATTAAAGTCATGATTATGTACTGCTTTCCCCGCCCACCCTCTGTAACAGTGTGTGCGATTAGTTGCAATCCTGCTTCCCCCGCCCGCCCTCTATGACAGTGTCAGTGATTTCAGTCACAATAGCTGTCTGGGTCCTGAAGTATAGTGTAAAAATAAAGAAATAAATAATCTGAAAAAATGTCATAGGTTCCCCCATATTTTGATACCCAGTGCATATACATTAGACAGATGGAGGCTCCAGCCCTCAGCTGTGTGCACTATCTTGGCCATGTATAAAAATACAAGGGACCCATGTGATTTTTTAAAATTATTTAAATAAATTATTTTTAAAAAAAATGTTGTGAAGTTCCCTACCAATTTTGATACCCAGCCAAGATAAAGTGGACACCTGGGGGCTGGTATTCTCAGGCTGGGGAGGCCCATGGTTATTAGGCCCTCTACAGCCTAAAAACAGCAGCAAGCAGCTCCCCAGAATATATGCAACCAATCACAGACACTGTTACAGAGGGTGGTAAGCAGTGCATAGTCATAAGGATTAATGAGTGGGTGTGCCGACACGGAAGCAGTGTTCCAGCCGCAGGGAAACTCAGTAAGTATAGTTCTCCTGCTTTAATGATCACATGTATTTTTTTTTTCACTGCGCCTTCCATATACAATAATGCCAGTATCAAAGATGGCTACAGCATTTACTGTGATTAATGTGTTTAGTGACTGAAAATCAGGGGCCAAACATGTGGAGAGAAGACTCGAACTATGTGGGGAGATAGCTCAAAACTTATGAAGAAAATACCAAAATGTTTATCAAGTAACGGATATTGCGAATACCATACTATTCATGCGAGTAACAAATAGTGCCAACTATATTTGCTCATCACTAATTATAACATAATGAAACCTAACACTATGAAAAAAAAATGGTGTTTGATAATTGATGTTATTTGTTCTTTGCCTTATTCAGCTAGGCATTAAATATTTTTCCTTTTTCTCCATTCTCTGGAGACATTAAAGGAACTTATTAACAACAAGAACAACAAATGTATGATATTTTTATTAATTTTCAAGGTTATCTGTGTGCTTGAATAAACATCTATTAGTATTCTGTAATGGAAATGGGATTTACAATTAATAAGGAGAACATTAGTAAAATGTCACCCATAAGTTGAATGGAAATGTTAACGTGTTTGAATGTAGAAGCAAAATGAAGTCATTTTAATTTTAAAAAAAGTAATTTTTTCATCTAGCTCTAAATCAAAGAGTTGGAAAATGAGAAAGGAAGTTTAATGTTAGCCATGGTTTGCATAACTATTTGCATTTAAATATCTTTGATTGGACTCTGCCCCCTACTTGGATGATGATGTTCAGTAAATAGAGCATGGAATTCTTCATGATTATAATAAAACAAAGAACTGGTTCTGGCAATACTATTCTAATTTTCTAGGAAGTCGAGCTCCAGCTGAGATTTCAAATGTACTTTTGTGTATATTTTATTTAAATGAGTAAATCACTACTGTGTATATTTCAAATATTTTCAAATTGTGATTCAATTCATGCAAATCACCCAAAAATTTCTACTGTTTTCTTAAACATTGCAGAATATTGTGTCAGTGACAGGATGACATGACCTCAGTCACAACTACATGGGCTTCCGTAAGTTAACTTGCACCTATCATTTAGCATGGTATACCACAGCCAATTAGAAGGAACTGTCATAGTCTATATAAAAGTCTAAGGAGGGAATGCAGCAGCAATTTTAAGGTGATTTTTAGATAGAGTACATCAGAGCTTACAACTCAGCAAAAGAAACATGGAGAAGAAGCACTAAAGCATTGGGAAAATACTGCAGACAATAATATGTTAAAGGGAACCTGTCACCACTTTTTTGGAGTATAAGCTGCGGCCACCACCACCGGGCCCTTATATACAGCATTCTAATATGCGGTATATAAGAGCCCAGGCTGCTGTGAGAACATAAAAAACACTTTATAATACTTAACTAACGGTCGTGCGGTGGGCCATATTAGCGTCTTCATTCTCCGATGCCGGCGCCACCTCTTTCGGCCATCTTCGTCCTCCTTCTTCTGTAGCCGTGGTGCATGACGCATCCCAACATCATCCACACTCTCCGGCATCCAGGTCCTGAGCAGGCGCACTTTGATCTGCCCTGAGCAGGGCAGATCAAAGTATTGTAATGTGCCTGCGCAGGATCGGCGAGGGTGTATGACGTAGAAGCGTCATGCACACAGGCTTCAGAAAAAGGACAAAGATGGCCGAGAGAGGCGGCGCCGACACCGGAGAACGGAGACGCCCATATGGCCCACTGCACGACCATTAAGCAAGTATTATAAAGTGTTTATGTTCTCATAGCGGCCTGGGCTCTTAGATACAGCATGTTAGAATGCTGTATATAAGAGCCCTGTGGTGGTGGCCGCAGTTTATACGCCAAAAAAGTGGTGACAGGTTCCCTTTAAATAAAAGCAGCAGCTAAAGTAGATAAGTAATGGTCTATGAAAAATATAGATATTAAAATCATATAAGGAAAGAGATGTAGCAGAGGTGAGAGCAGTACCATAAGCAGTAAGATTGATTAGACATATCAATGTCTCCTGTCTGTCTTACTGCATGTGAATTACAATTACACATTTTTTTCTTCATTCTTAACACACTAAAAAGCACAGACTAGACAACAGAAAAGGTTTTATGAAAATAAAAAATCTGAGATCACTGTCAGTGTGCTTTCTTGTCACAAGCAAATGTACTGAATGTTTGCACTTCATGAGCAACCGTTTTGTTTGTGAAGGGGTATTAACTTTTTTAAAAATACAATTATTTTTTTTTACAAATCTAGACCTTAACTGAAACAAAGTGCATGTGTTGCAAACGTTTTAATTTTGCACAGCTGTTTTCTAGTTTTATATCTGTACACAAAAGCAGTGCCCTGTAGCAGGTGCAGACATTTTTGACATGTGCCTACTGGGCATATCAGGGCTGTTCTTTCATGCTAAATGTACTTGGCACACAAATCATCAGAACCTACTGCTGGCAGCTACTTTTGCAAATTGATGACTAATGACATCATATATACAGTATATGCTTAATGAAAGATGCTGCAGGTAACAAGCAGGATCTGGTCACAAGCAATGTCAGGAATGGGTTCAGGTGAGGTAAGGGATAGCATAGGGCACTCTAGCATGAGGGACAGCCCAGGGACACCTGGGTCACACGGCCCGCACCCGTACCACACGGATGTAGTGTGGATGCAGGCCCGTGTGACACATATTGTAAAAACACATACTCACCTCCACCATACCTGCAGTCTCTGCCACGGCTGTCCCCTGCATCTGTCCCCCAGTGAATTTCAACAACGCTTTTCCTTCACTGGGGGCCGGAAGCAGTGTCAGCGGGGCATGGCTTTGGCCGGACGCTGTCATTCAGCACCACAGACAGCGCCGGATGATGCAGGTAAGGCGGGGCTTTCCGTTCTCCGTGTGTTATTACGTATAACACACGGAGAACACGTACGTGCCATAAACACGGCTCACGGGGTCAAAACCACCTCTTTAACACGTACGTGACAAAAACGTTACGTTTTGTCATGTAAGTGTGGCAGAGGCCTTATATAGAAGCAGGATGAGCCGCACCTTAGATCATGTGAGCCTTTTTTGACAATTGAAATCTTCTGCAATGTGTAACATGACGTCAGCCATTTTGCATGATTCAGACAAAGCAAATAAATTGTTAACATTTGCTGGGTTCAGCAAATTCCCAAAAATTCAACACAAATTTAATTTACATACAACTTATTTGCTCATCTATAATTTTCTTATATATTTTTTACATTTCCATATAAGCTTTGAATTCTCCAAATACTCATAAATAGAAAAATGGTTTGTAAAATGTGCTATATTAATACATTTCCATGGAAAGCCTGAATAATTGAGCCTCAATTTACATAGGAGTATCAGAAGAGAGCTACTTAATCAGGAGTTCGCTGCTATACAGACAGCTATGATTAGACATGGGAGAGAAGGGACCACTTCACTTGGAAATCTGAATGTGATTTGTATAATTTTAACTTTACCTACTGGGCAAATTGCCACTTAAACTAAAAAGCATCAGTCACCCTTTAATACTAGAAAACACCTTGGAAAAACTGGATCTATGCTTCAAGGTCAATTGTTGTTGCCGTAGTAAATTTTCAGTTGCTATTTCCTAACTCGTTATCAATATACATGTAATGACGTATTTTTTTGGTTAGCAGCAGCGTTCCAATTCTCTTTTAAACAACTTAAAAGCTATTCAGCTAAGACTAGGTTCACATTTCCATTGTTTTGCATCAGTCACAATCCACTGCTCTGATAAACAACGCAATCCGTTTGGCGGATTCCGTTGTTTCCCATAGACTTATATGAGCGGAGGATTGTGACTGATGCTCTTGCGTTGCATCCTCCGCCTGACTGATCAGTCATGGAATGACTGACCGTCGGGCGGCCGGAACACAGAGTGTAAATTTTTTGAGCAGCGGAATCCTTAGGATTTCTCTCGGCGGCCGAACGATCAGCTGATTGCCCGGCAGCCGCCTTATGTGAGCGATCAGCTGATCACCCAGCGGCCGGCTGCTCTGAGCAATCAGTTGATCACCCGGCAGCCGCCTTCTGTGAGCAATCAGTTGATCACCCGGCGGCCAGCTTCTGTGAGCGATCATCATCACCCGGTGGCCGGCTAATGAGAGTGATCAGCTGATTGTTCATGATATAGAAGGGTTAATAGTTTCTATATTTCTTCATTAAAGATATTTTATTGTTATTAGTAAGTATATCTGGTGGTAGTTCATAGTCATTATGGAGCCTTCGGAATAAGAGACATGCTCAAGGATTATTTTGTCTCTAAATGTTCTTCTTATCTTCTTCTTATCTCATATGCATGACTCTACATTTTTGCTTTGCTAAAACTTAAAGGTCATATGAGCAACTTGTAAAGTCCAGCTTAGAAGCCTTATTTGCAATATCACATTGATCTGTAAATGGTATAAATAAAGTGTACTTTGGTTAAATAAACAGAAAATTGATCATGCCCACATGGATGCTGGTCTTTTTCTCCGAGCGCTCGATCTTGATTAGGTCTGAAGAGGCCTAATTGAGAAGACCTCACTGGTGATCCCATAAGCTGACTTGTGACAAAACAGAACAGCTACAACAGTTTTTGGTGCCCAACGTGGAGCCGTGGCCAACCAGCCTATTCGGAAGAAGTTTTGGGGACTCTTGAGACAGTGAAATTTCAGCTGCAGCAAGGTGAGAAGCTTTATTCTTACACTTCATTTCACTCTCTCTGATTTCCCGAATATTCTGGGTAAGGCTGTACACACGGTTCAAGAACTCTGGCATCACCAGTGAGTATTGTTTTTTTTCATGCATGTCTGAATGAGAGTTGAAATATAGAGTAATAAGATAATCTGTTGTCCGTCCATTAACTGATTGCATAGATTGCATAGCACGGAATTTGGGACAGTCTCTGTATAATTACATTTGCTGTGTTGCTGTGTTTTGTGTTTTGCTTTGGTCATCTTTGCATCTTTGATGGGCAATACACTGGTCTAGGGATATGTGTTCATAAGTGGTTTCATATTAATGCCTAGATAAAGTAGGCAGGCAATAGGTTGTTGTATATTGATGAGAAGCCTCTGAATAACAAAGTGACAAGTAATTGAGATAAGAGACTTGGTGAAATAATATGTATGTATAAGTCTAATGGTTATAGGTCATACTGTGGACTGTGAAAAGATGTTCCGGTTGTGAAATGTCACAGGGCATAGCCATATAGAGTATTTGAGTGGATACCTGACATATGTATGTTTTCCCATCAGTGTCAAGAGCGGTTTAGATAATTTTATTTGCATGTGAGGTTAACTGATCCTTGGAAGGTGTATTGTTACATATGCTTCTGGAATCAATGAATGAGTAGGACAAGTGGTCCTGGGATCTGTCCTTATAGTGAGATATTGTGTGTTTCTTCCCCTCAAAATGGGGATGAAGGTTTTATAGTAAAATAGAATATTAGTGCTGTGAAGGTATATAAGTAGTCTCAATTTTCTGCAGGGATTGTGTAGTATACCAGTGGGTATTAGGATTGTGTTTTGGGAAGCTGAATCCGGACGAGATAACACTCTTGCTAAACAAACTGTGCGCTGGCTGACATTCTTTTGGGAGGGGTCAAGTGAACAGCTGCGCGATTTTCTGCCCTCTGTGAGAAGTCAGCTCTGTTAATTGTTTTGGTTTAACTCTTACGTTCGTTGTTGGAATACTTTGTAAAGGACCAGCATGAAGTACCCAACTGCACATCAGGTTTGAAGAAGTGGGTTAGAGAGCATTGTAGCCTTCCCACTTACATGGAGGTGGTCTAGCAGGTGAGAGGACTATCACACCTGGTCCTTCCTGCTTTAGTCATCTGGTCTATTGGGTGAGAGAGGTTTTTAACCCTTCCCAATACGCCCTACAAGTGTAGCAGGTGAGAGTGAATGCTGATTGAGCCTTCTTGCTACCACTTGAGAGCCCATTCTGACTTGCCAGGAGACGTGTGGCCTGTTAACAAGGTTCAGGGACACTGAGAGGGCATTTGCAGAAAGGTGGGCTGTGTGGGAATAAGTTGAAGCCATGGGCAACTTGTTCAGTGTGCAGTGTGGGGCTCCAGCAGGATCCAAAACAGCCAAACAGATAGTGCAAGAAAGGAAAGTCAAGGAAGCAGTGAAAAATATCAGACCAATACTCAGAAAGGCAGACATGCCAGAGTGTGGGTATTTGTATGTTGAGAAATGGCACAGATTCAGGGAAGAGGTGCAGCATTGTGGATGTAAAGAAATAACAGTGGGATGTATTATTATATTATTGTTATGTAAAGTGTATTATAAATGTTTTAATGCACCAAGAGCAAAAACTGTGACTGCTACCGCCCCCCCTTCACATGATCAGAAACCCAGACCAGATGAATGGACTTGTAAACATTGTAGTCAGAAAAACCCAGACTGGAGAAGTACTTGTGCTACGTGTAATGTTACTCGCCCTAAGCAGATTGCACTAACTCCTGTTCGAACCAGATCACATGTGATGACAGAGGACGCTGACACTGAGACAGAGGTAGTGAAGGAATTGAGTTTTGGGGAGGAAGCTGGACATTACTCTGACGGTGAGGAAAGAAAACAGTTATCTGACCCTGAAGACCAACCTTTCCCTCTTTCCCTGACTGACGTAATACAGCAGGAAGGGGAGAGTATAGAGACGTACTTTTGGAGGTTACAGCTGAAGTGGGCAGACGTGGGGTACAAAGTCAGAACCTCCCTTAATGACAAAATACTGATGAGTATATTTGTTAACGGTATGAATAAGTTTTTACGAGAAGCAGTACAGACAGCCAGACCTGAGTGGAGAAACATGGACCCAACAGACCTTCTGCAAGTAGCTAAGGGGGTTGAACTGACAAAATGCAAGCGACCAGTTATGTATGCTAGAGCACAAGGAAAACAGTGGAAGCAGAAAGGGAGGGCACCAGGTGACCGAGCGACCGTACAGTGCTGGAATTATGGACAGAATGGACATTACGCCAGACAGTGCAAAAACCCCAAATAGGAGAGGGAGCAGACTGACTCTCCCCCTTCCTTCCCTCCTCCTTTGCCTCTGGCCTAGGAAACTGGTGACCACGAAGGGACTGGAGGGATTGGTGTTTGAAATTCCCTTGATAAAACAGTATCCCTTAAGCCCAGCCAAATCAATGGCCCTGACCAGAGAATATGTGCAAGCAGGGGCTCTAGTACAAAGGTCCTCCCCCTGTAACACTCCCTTGTATCCAATCAAGAAAAAAGGGCCCAAAGGTTCCCCTGACACGTACAGAATGGTGCATGATCTGAGAGCTGTCAATGCTGTCACTGAGAGTGTAACACCAATTGTTCCAAACCCACATACCTTACTGTCACAAATCCCAGGGACCTCCAAATGTTTTACAGTAATTGATTTGGCAAATGCCTTTTTCTCTGTGCCTCTACCCCCTGACTGTCAGTATCTTTTTGCCTTCACACATGAGGGGAAACAGTACATGTGGACAGTCCTCCCGCAAGGAGGAATGAATTCACCTACCATTTATTCTACAGCTATGGCAGGAATTCTGGAGCGGTGGCAACCGCCTCATCCACAGGTTACGCTATTGCAGTACGTGGATGACCTTTTGCTCTGCTGTCCAGACCAGACGTCCTGCAGAGAAGCCACAATTTCTTTGCTGTGTTTTCTGGCAGAGAATGGTTGCAAAGTTTCACGTGAAAAATTACAGTACTGTAAGCAAAAGGTAACATTTTTGGGTCACTGTATCTCTGAAGGTACGAGACACCTGACTGAGGAGAGAAAACAAGCAGTCCAAAATCTCTCCTTACCCAGGTCCCACCGGCAACTGCGCACCTTTTTGGGCTTAGTGTCATACTGCAGGCCTTGGATAAGGTCTGCCTCGCAAATGATGCAACCCCTCTATGATTGTCTGGCATCTGACCCCTTTGACCTCACTCAGGAAGCTATTGATTCCTTTCATTCCCTTAAACTACTCATTGTATCTGCCCCGGCCCTGGGTATTCCAAATTACGATCAACCATTTTTCTTGTTTTGCACAGAACAGGGAGGGCATGCGACAGCCGTCCTCACACAGCAACATGGTGACAAACAAAGACCAATAGCTTACTACTCAGCGCGATTGGACCCAGTTGTCAGAGGGTCTCCCACGTGTGTCCATGCTGTAGCGGCTGCTGCAGTACTGCTAGGGAAAGCTTGCTAGATCACATTGACATTTCCCTTAGCAATTTACTCCCCGCATGACATTCATGCTATACTTGTGCAAGTCCAACCGAAACACCTGTCTATGGCCAGACAGCTCAGACTTGAATGTGCCCTTCTGATTCCTGAGTATGTCACCCTCAAGAGGTGTAATGTTCTGAATCCAGCCACCCTTTTGCCAGTAGATTCAGAAAAGGGGGAATTGGTGACAATGGTAGCAAGTGAGGATGAATACTTTGACATGACGCACGAGCATGGCTGCATAGAGCTGATGAGTCAGGAGACAGCAGGTTTTCCACATGTCTATGATACACCTATTACTAATGCAGATTTTGAGTTTTTTGTAGATGGCTCCAGATACCACCTGGATGGGAGATTCTACACTGGATATGCTGTAGTATCCTCGCATGAGGTAATCCGAGCTGAACCACTCCCGCCGCACATGTCCGCGCAGGAGGCGGAGCTTACAGCGCTCATTGAGGCGTGTAGAGAGGGATCAGGTAGGAAAATTAATGTTTATTCAGACTCAAATTATGGATTTGGGATCTGTCATGATTTTGGCCCTATCTGGAGAAGTAGAGCTTTTCTTACGTCAGCTGGTAAGCCTATTAAAAAAATGCAGAATTGGTAAACCGGTTAATGGAGGCACTAATGTTACCAGTCCAGGTTGGCATCATTAAGGTGAAAGCACACACAAAAGGTGACTCACTGGAGGTAGCGGGCAATAGAAGGGCGGATGCAGCTGCGAAAGCAGCGGCAAAGAGGCCTAGGGATCAGAGGATAGTGGCAGGGAGCCAGCAAGTCCCAGCCACAGTGAGTCTGGATGTCCTGAAATCCCTCCAGCATCAGGCTGCCCAAACAGAGAAGGAACACTGGGGAAAATGGGAGCTGGGCTGAACTCGAATGGAGTATGGGAAAGTAAGGATAGGTTGTGTTTACCAAGGTCCCTGTTCCCTATGATGGCACAAGCAACACATGGCCCCACTCACGCCTCAAAAAGTCACATGTGTAACCAGGTGAATGCCTTCTGGATCGCTCCTGGCTTCAGTTACGTAGCCTCCAAACACGTACAATCCTGCATTATCTGCGCACAACACAACCCAGGTAAAACAGTAAAAGTCCCTAAGAAAGCAACACCCAGACCGCTCTACCGTGTCAACGACTGCAAATAGACTACATACAACTACCCAAGGTAGGAGTGTATGAATACGTCCTGGTATGTGTAGATCTCTTCTCAGGATGGGTTGAGGCCTATCCAGTAAAATGTGCAAATGATAAAACAACTGCAGAAAAACTGATGGAGGAACTAGTCTGTCGGTATGGCATCCCAGAAGCCATAGAAAGTGACAGGGGTACACACTTCACTGGAGAAATAATGAGGGACATTATGCAGGCCCTGGGAATAGAGCAGGCGTCCATACCCCTTATCATCCACAGAGCAGTGGAAAAGTAGAGAGATTAAACGGGACACTTAAACTAAAAATTCAAAAGGCCATGGCAGAGACAGGAAAGAATTGGGTAGAGTGCTTATCCCTGGCACTCTTTTCAGTCAGACACACTCCATATAGAAAGACAGGCTTGTCTCCTTTTGAAGTCCTGTTTGGTAGTGCCCCAAAAACAGGTCTCTACTTTCCACAAGTGTTACAGATGCAACATGGCACTATGACAGCCTACGTCCAGGCCTTACAGGAAAGACTTAATGTGGTGCATAAACATGTCTTTTCATCCATTCCAGATCCCAATGCAAGTGCAGATGTGCATCAGCTGAATCCAGGTGATTGGGTGGTCGTGCGCAGACACGTGAGAAAGAGCCTAGATCCACGCTTTGATGGCCCATTCCAAGTCCAGCTGACCACATCCACCTCAGTGAAACTTGAGGGAAAGCCCACCTGGATCCACGCCAGTCACTGTAAAGAGGTCACTCCACCGGCAGAATGACAGTCTTGCTAATTATCCTGCTAGGTGTAGCAGGGTTGCTGCGCCAAACAAAGACACTGAGCGAACTTTTAAATACGGACTGGGATAATAAACTCATTCGCCACCATATATCTCTTACTGAGGACATGGAAGGAGAAAAGCCAAAAGACTGTTGGATCTGCACACACAGTCCTATTTCTTCAAAGACTATGCCATATTTAGCCTTACCTCTGGAACCACAGGAGGTGTTGATATCAGACTGTATACACAATGAAACCTGGACTCTATCGATATTCTGGTGAAAAGATGTATTTGCCACCTTGACTATAGCTGGAAAGGTCACTAATCCCTGGTTCCAGCTAAATATCACACAGCCTAGGCGACAGTCGTGGTGGATGGAATACAATCCGGACATTGAGGGTGTAGTTACCAAAGTAAAGACTAAGATCCCTCATTCAGGCCCCATTACCTACGATGGATTATGGTTCAGTCTTCAATATAATGATGTTGCTATCTGTGGAAAGGACGATGATTGTTTCCGTGTGTTTGTGTCTATGTGTGTATCTACATACATGGTCACCAGTTTTTGTCTGTTCTCCTATTATATGTATATATGTATATATATGGATGACTCCAGCGAAGACTCCTGGTGAGGAAATACATTTTCTTTTATGAATCCAGCTAATTGGTTTAAGGGCCTGGCAGGTTGGGTTTCTGGCATTATACAGTCCTGTATGCAAATATTGTTATTCTGTCTATTGCTTTATATAGCTGTAAAAGCATTGATATATGCGTTAGCTAAACTACTGAATAATGTATGTTCTAAGAGTTTCAGTATTGAACCCTCTGTAGTTTACTACGGACCCCAAATGGCCTCTACTGACGGGGAGTAGGTGTCCACACTGAGGGTGGATGGGTGAAGTGGTAGGAAGACCCCTCATGGGTACTAGGCCCATGAGCCAGCAGCTCCTGTTTGGACGCCTACTGACCCTGTAGTGAAGGTTATACCATTTACAAAAGGGGGAAATTGATATAGAAGGGTTAATAGTTTCTATATTTCTTCATTAAAGATATTTTATTGTTATTAGTAAGTATATCTGGTGGTAGTTCATAGTCATTATGGAGCCTTCGGAATAAGAGACATGCTCAAGGATTATTTTGTCTCTAAATGTTCTTCTTATCTTCTTCTTATCTCATATGCATGACTCTACATTTTTGCTTTGCTAAAACTTAAAGGTCATATGAGCAACTTGTAAAGTCCAGCTTAGAAGCCTTATTTGCAATATCACATTGATCTGTAAATGGTATAAATAAAGTGTACTTTGGTTAAATAAACAGAAAATTGATCATGCCCACATGGATGCTGGTCTTTTTCTCCGAGCGCTCGATCTTGATTAGGTCTGAAGAGGCCTAATTGAGAAGACCTCACTGGTGATCCCATAAGCTGACTTGTGACAAAACAGAACAGCTACAACATTCACAATAGCCGGCCGCCGGAAGATCATCTGTTCGCTCTCAAAAGCTGGCGGCCGGCTATTGTGAACGATCAGCTGATTGCTCTCTCTCTCACGTTTTACAATGGAATCCGACAATTAATTCATATTCTTGTCATCCGTTGTACAACGCATCAGTCACAAGCGTCAAGCAACGCATGTGAGTGATGCAAAACAACTGAAATGTGAACCTAGCCTTAGGTGGCTCACACAGTGTTTTCTGTGTGAACTAGTAGCTGCTTTCTCAATGTAAGTGAAAGCAATATCTGGTCTACGCACTAGACATTGCGTAATCTGGCCAGTATAAACTGTTGTCACAGGGTTTAGAAGTGGATTAGAACATTACTAGAAACTGGAAAACTTACTATTGCTAAGTATTTCAACACAACCACACTATGCAACTGCTTTAATAATGCATATCTACAGTGGGCTTGATATTAGTTTTCCTGACGTCCATACTTTATATTTGAACTTTTACTTAATCCAGCGTAGGTGTTAATTCAGTAACAAATTCTAAATAAGTTCAACATTTATTTTCTATAAGGCACGTTTTGGCAAGATCAAATCTTGCTAGAAAGTCCCTATTTTGAATAGTCTGCTGTCAGTGGTGATGAGGGAGAAACATCAGTACTAGACCCATTTGACAGTATACTTAATGACTGGTCTGTTGCTGTTAAGCTTTCAGCTGCTAGTATAGAAGGCATTACGGAAGAGTGGGTGTTTGTCTATGACTTTCACCTTGTTTTTCTGTAATAATGCAGCCTATTAATCACATCTTCTTTACAGGTTATCATGGTGGTTGCTCTGTGCCTTGAATATGTGCTTCTCAACAGAAAATGACTGTATCTTGTGGTCCAGAGCTCATCTCCTCCAAGCCAGCTCTTTATGAATTATACTCCAACCCTTTATCATGTATTATTCTGCTTCTGGTCACTGTACTGCCTTTTCACATTCTAATGCAGGTGTCTCAAACTCAGTGGGGGGAATGGGCTGCATATAGAAAAAAAAATTCAGGGGGCCGCATTTTCTGCAGGACAAAGTAGCATTTTTAATGAATCCATGTTTTTTTTTCTATACACCTTTGGATCTCTATTCATTCATTTTTTGCTTGATTATAACAAACCTGCACTTTTTTGTATATATATATGTAATATAATTTTTAATTGCAAAAAAGTCATGCTTTATTTTGAATATTTTTTTTTACATTTTACCCCCTTCTAATATTGTTTTACAATTAGGAGCATCATACAGTCATCTTAGCCAACATCTTGTAGTAATGCCCTCCTTGTGTCCTGTAAACTGTAGGACACAAGGATGTGCATATTAATGTCTCCCGTACTGTAGCAATGTCCCCACCCTTGTGCCCTGTAGTAATGTCCCCCATTCTTGTCCTCTGTAGCAACGTCCCCATCCTGTCCCCTGTAGTAATGTGCCCTATAGTAATGTGCCTCTTCCTTGTACCCTGAGTAATGTGCCCTTTTTTTTGCCCTGTAGTAATGTGCCCATCCTTGTACCCTGTAGTATTGTGCCCATTCTTGTAGTATTCTGCCCACCCTTGTAGTATTGTGTCTATATTTGTGCCTTGTAGTACTGTGCCCATACTTGTAGCATTGTGCCCATCCTTGTAGCATTGTGCTCATTCTTGTAGTATTGTGCTCATTCTTGGTAGTATTGTGCTCATCCTTGTAGTATTGTGCCCATCCTTGAGATGTGGCTGAGTATGCAGTGCTTGTCATGATTGCATCACTACAAATCTGTGCTTGAAGCAGGAATGTAAACTCCTCATCTTCCTCCTTCTCCACCTCCTCTGCTGATCTACTCAGCTGCGTCTGGGTTCACACCAAGTGGGATCTAGGACGTCATTGTTATCCTCTGTGTAATCCAACGCCATGCGCTGAGAGTTACTCTCCTCCTCTTCCTGCCCTGACAGCACAGTACAGTAATTGAGTGCCTCTGGTAATAAGTCTCACAAGATCAGCCTGGAAGTTAACACCTGTGGACAAGGATCTGGATTCTGCTCTTACCCTACTTCTTCCAGCCCCAGATGTAACTGACAAAGATTTTCTGCATTGGTTCAGATTCTTTCCTCCTTTTGAGTCTGTGAATCTTTGGAGCAGGCCTCTGGTGCCCATGGAATAGAATGTGTGAATAGCTCTGCAGACTCACCTATCTGTGGTTTCCCATAATCACTTGGGCAGTTGGAGAGTGGGGATGTGGGTGTAAACAAGGGTAATTGGGGTTCCACCTCTGAGATCTGTACTGTGTGTGATGTTGAGATGTAGAAAGAGGAGAATAGACCACTTGATGCAGCACTTGCAATCCAATGTAGCACATGCTCTTTCTGGAGCAATCCAGATTAGAAGAAGACCAGCATCTGTAGATAGTATATTAAAAGCTTTATTCTTCCAAAAGTAAAAACATATACACAGTGCAGTCTACGCCCTTTTAACAAAAAAATGTTCTTAATCACGGTTTCTATGTTTTAACTTTTGGAAGAATAAAGCAAAGGTTTTAATATACTATCTGTGGATGCTGGTCTTCTTCTAATGTAGATTGCTTCTGTTCAGGAACCGGCCTGATATTTTTCCGTGCACCGCACCTTCTGAGATATCCTATCTACTCTGGTGAGCTGAATTGGTCTCTTGTTTCTATGCTTTTTCTGGCCCACATCTAGAAGTCATACCACTCTGTAGCTGCCAAAGAAAGGGAATCGAGTACAGTGCCTACAAGTAGTATTCAAACCCCTGCAGATTTAGCAGGTTTGATAAGATGCAAATAAGTTTGAGCCTGCAAACTTCAAACAAGAACAGGATTTATTAACAGATGCATACATCTTACAAACCAACAAGTTATGTTGCTCAGTTAAATTTTAATAAATTTTCAACATAAAAGTGTGGGTCAATTATTATTCAACCCCTAGGTTTAATATTTTGTGGAATAACCCTTGTTTGCTATTACAGCTAATAATCGTCTTTTATAAGACCTGATCAGGCCGGCACAGGTCTCTGGAGTTATCTTGGCCCACTCCTCCATGCAGATCTTCTCCAAGTTATCTAGGTTCTTTGGGTGTCTCATGTGGACTTTAATCTTGAGCTCCTTCCACAAGTTTTCAATTGGGTTAAGGTCAGGAGACTGACTAGGCCACTGCAACACCTTGATTTTTTCCCTCTTGAACCAGGCCTTGGTTTAGTTGGCAGTGTGCTTTGGGTCGTTGTCTTGTTGGAAGATGAAATGACGACCCATCTTAAGATCCTTGATGGAGGAGCGGAGGTTCTTGGCCAAAATCTCCAGGTAGGCCGTGCTATCCATCTTCCCATGGATGCGGACCAGATGGCCAGGCCCCTTGGCTGAGAAATAGCCCCACAGCATGATGCTGCCACCACCATACTTGACTGTAGGGATGGTATTCTTGGGGTCGTATGCAGTGCCATCCAGTCTCCAAACGTCACGTGTGTGGTTGGCACCAAAGATCTCGATCTTGGTCTCATCAGACCAGAGAACCTTGAACCAGTCTGTCTCAGAGTCCTCCAAGTGATCATGAGAAAACTGTAGACGAGCCTTGACATGACGCTTTGAAAGTAAAGGTACCTTACGGGCTCGTCTGGAACGGAGACCATTGCGGTGGAGTACGTTACTTATGGTATTGACTGAAACCAATGTCCCCACTGCCATGAGATCTTCCCGGAGCTCCTTCCTTGTTGTCCTTCTAGAAAAAGCTGGAAAAAGAGATAATTAATCCAAACATGTGAAGCTTATTTTTCTTTGTGCCTGAAATACTTCTTAATACTTTAGGGGAACCAAACAGAATTCTGGTGGTTTGAGGGGTTGAATAATAAATGACCCTCTGAATAAACTTTTCACCATTTAAAAAAAAAAAAAAAACAACTAAAGAAATAACATTCTTTTTTGCTGCAGTGCATTTCACACTTCCAGGCTGATCTACAGTCCAAATGTCATAATGCCAAGTTAATTCCGAATGTGTAAACCTGCTAAATCTGCAGGGGGTTGAATACTACTTGTAGGCACTGTAGCCCCTCCAGTAAAGAAAGCTGTCAGTTGTCCTTGGATAGGACGAGCCGGTGATTGTTTAGTAGAGCATTCAGTAACAGTAGCATCGACACCACGTACACCTCGAACACCACATCTTTTCCCCCTTCCACCATGACCTTTGAATTTCCCATTCATGTTTGGTATACCCTTCCCCTCTTTTAACCAGCTCTTTCAGAACCCTAGGTCCACATCTTTCAGTCACTTGTCACAAAATTAACAATCAATATTTGTTTGCGGAGATAGTGTGGCAGGACCACAGAATTATCAAGCATTATATGCTGAAATGTCTATTTGTGGCAAGCTGCAGGACCATAGATTTAGCTATCAAAATTTAAATGTATAATTTTCAATTGCTGGTAGGTCCACAGATTTACAAATCAGTATATAGATGCTGAAATGTTTATTTGTGCCACAAGCACAGAGTTCTGAATTTGTATTTATCTGCAGTGATATATATGCTGCAGCAGCACCCTCCTCAATCTGTAGCATCCCCAAAATGGTGCAGATGCCACTTGTTGGCTTCTTATATGCAGGTGGATATGTGACTTAAGGCCACTTTACACGCTGTAATATCGCTATCGAGCGTACCCGCCCCCCGTCGGTTGTGCGTCAAGGGCAAATCGCTGCCCGTGGCACACAACATCGCTAACACCCGTCACACATACTTACCTGCCTAGCGACGTCGCTGTGACCGGCGAACAGCTTCCTTTCTAAGGGGGCAGTTCGTTCAGCGCCACAGCGACGTCACTAAGCGGCCGCCCAATAGAAGCGGAGGGGCGGAGATGAGTGGGACGAACATCCCGCCCACCTCTTTCCTTCCTCATTGCGGGCGGCCGCAGGTACGAGGTTGTTCCTCGTTCCTGCGGTGTCACATGTAGCGATGTGTGCTGCCGCTGGAACAACGAACAACCTGCGTCCTGCAACAGCAACGATAATCAGGAATGAAACGACGCGTCAACGATCAACGATTTGGTAAGTAATTTGATCGTTATCGGTCGTTCCTGCGTTTCACACGCAACAACGACGCTAACAAGGCCGAATGTGCGTCACAAATTCCGTGACCCCACCGACATCTCGTTAGCGATGTTGTTGCGTGTAAAGTGGCCTTTAGTTAGCCAATGACACAAGCTCTTGGGTCTGAAAGTTGTGGATGACTTCTGCACTCTGATTGGCTGCCGAAACATCCACACAATAGGTTAAGAAAAAAATCCAAAAATACAGTCAGCACCACAGAAAAGCTTTAGTGCAAATGCAAACAGTTACTGAACAAAGGACAAGTTTTACCAATTTTGAGATGTGTTCGGGAATCCAAACCCGAATGGGTAAAGCTCATGCCGAATTTAAGGTTTGTTAACCATTTTCGTGCATGTTCGCTCATCTCTCCCAAAGAGTAATGAGTTATTTATGCTGCATGGTGAAAAGTGCAAAAAAATGTGTTGTTGGTTATGTGTACAGCATATTTTATTTTTAGACTGAATTGACAAAAGTCTCATCTGAAAACATACTTGTGTTTGAACTGTGTGGATTCCTGTAGTTCATCCTGAAATATTACAGTCAAAGGTATGAAATTAGTAGAAATATTCATTATACTTAAGAGATCTTATATATAATATGTTATATAATTAGCTACAGTTCACTTTATCTTCAAGAATATTCTAGTGCTAGTGAATTTTAAAATGGCTATTTATAAAGAATTATCCTTTTCTTCTTCACTATAGAGTGGTAGACTAGAAACATTACTGTATTTTGCAATTTAAAAAATTCCATGCAAAATCAAACAATTTGGGGTAGGGGATCACCTGGGTCTGCACCGGGCAGCTCCTACATGGCAGGAATTTATGCACTCATGTCTTCCCTTTGGGGTACTTGTTTGCTCTTTTAGGCCTGCGACACACATCTGTGCCCCCGGTACATGTTTCGTATGTTTTTGCATGTACCGGCGGCACGGAAACACGTAGACTAATGTTACCCTATGGTAGAAGGCACACACACGTAAAACCACACGGAACGTGTGTCCGTGTGGTTAGTACGTGTGTGCGTTTTTCCAGACGGGCAACATGTCCGTTTTTGGCCGTTAACAAGCAGGCACGGACCCGCTATAGACAATGGGTCCGTGCCTGCACGGACGGCACACGTAGCATGTCCGTGTGCAGCACGTACCGTCCATGTGCGTTTTTAATCCAAACATCAGCAACACTTGTTTTCAATCTATCAGGTCAATTGTCAAAAGTCCTGATGTTTCAATTGGTGATGCACAAGGCCAAGGATGTTGTCAAAGGAGCTTATGGTTATATGGCAGTATGTTTGAAATTTTGCCGGAAATTTGCGCATTTCACCATAAAGAATGTTAAAATGTTCATGCGTTTTCCTTAGCTTGACAAGTGGGTGGATCCATATCTTTTTTCCAACAGGTGGTTCATAATCAATCATATGTCGCCTAACACCAAATCTCCTAGATATCAACCATAGCAATTACATTGTTGCTTCATTTGATAGAGACATTTTGGAGTCTGTATAATGAGTGCAAGAGCCCAGAAACAATGAATTTAAACGATGTTTAACCTAATAAACAGATGAGGGACGGAAATTGACCAATTAAGCCCACCAGAATCGCATGATGAAGCATTAACAACGTAATTTGGGTATGAAAGCGGATCTCAAAAAACGGAAATCACACAGACAACACACGTACGTTTTTAATGCCAACACGGACGTTACACACGTACACACGGCGAGCCATCACACAGATGTCATACATACCGGAGAAATGCCCATAAAAAACAGAACATGGACCCGAAAAACGGAACGTGAGACACGTACGTTTTTTATGCGTAAGTGTGTTTTTAGCCTTAGGGCTATTTACGTGAATGCATGCAACATTTATGTGTTTTACTAGGGAACCATTAACCCTGTCTATTTAACTCCCTGTTGGGTGCTATGCACTATTTGTTCTATGCTGATTAGACAGGAGGTTCTCAATGCATCGCATTTTTTGCCACAAAAATTTTTGTTGTATTCTATGAATCTATAAATCGTTGCATGTAGTGCACATTTATTCCCCAGAATCTACTTTGCAAATCGCTGCAAGTTAACACTACTGAGTTGCTTGATGTCTGTTCAGACCTGTGTGATATTTTGTGTTTGATGTTTTTTAAAGGCTTTTAATCTATTTTGTTCACGGTTGCTTTTGGCAACTTGGGTGTTGTTTGTTACATTTTATACAGCCATTTCAATAAAGATGTAAAATATTTACTTCAAAACTTCATGTCTGGTGATCCCTCGTTTTTTGGCACTTCTGTTCTCTTTGGTTTATTAAAAACAAAGAATTTATTACATTTTAAGCACGCTGTTTAAAGAACAATTTTAGTTACAATCGGGATGACTCAGTAAGACTGGCATTCCGCATACCAATTGTAATGAAGGGCTTGCTGGAATACAATGCACCAAAATTGTTCAAAATTGCACACCAACTAATGAATTTGGTGCATTTTCTCGTCAGTGTCTGGAGTAGCATTTCATGTGTAAGAAACGTCAACACTGTCTTTATTTGACATCTTGACATAGGGGCGGCACGGTGGCTCAGTGGTTAGCACTGCAGTCTTGCAGCGCTGGGGTCTTGGGTTCAAATCCCACCAAGAACACCATCTGCAAGGACTTTGTATGTTCTCCCTGTGTTTGCTTGGGTTTCCTCCGGGTTCTCTTCTCCCTGTGTTTGCTTGGGTTTCCTCCGGGTTCTCTTCTCCCTGTGTTTGCTTGGGTTTCCTCCAGCTTCTCTGGTTTCTTCCCACATTAAAAAGACATACAGATAGGGACTTTAGACTGTGAGCCCTAATGTGGACAGTGTTCCTGATGTATGTAAAGAGCTGTGGAATATGTTAGCGCTATATAAAAGATTTGATTTGATAGCCAAGTACTGTCCTGTTCCAGCTCTGCCCATTTTGGACAATTCTATCTTGTTAGAAAATTTTGGAACTTTTCAAAGTATTTTAGTTTTCTGGCAAAAATACTGATAAATTGACAAAACCTAGATTTTGTGTGTCCCTTTAACCAATGGTTTATTAGTGAATTAATTGCATAGGACTGAGCTGCAATAGTGGATGTAACAGATGTATTTGGAAAAAAGTGGAGACCCTATTCTGTTATCTCATGCACAGCCCTAAAGCATAAGGAAACTTTTTTTAATTATTCCTCAGACATTGAGAAGTAATGATTTTTTGAAATATACAGTACATTATTTTATTTGGCTTCCACATCTCTCAAATCCTATACTGCAGTACCCTTCAATACCCAGTTAATGCCCCTTAATGAGCTGCTTCCAACTGCTACTCAAAAACATTTATACCCTATACTCAAACAGTCTATGTATCGGACTACCCCTGTCAGTCTCTCTTCTCCCCTCCCCAATACTCAGACAGGGGAATATTCATACACAGAGTGAATGGATCTTTTCTGAGCAGCATTTGAAAGCAATTTATAAAGGAGCATTAATTGGGCAATGAAATAGCACTGCACCATGGTGTTTTGGTGGGAAGGAAGCAAAATAAGGTAATAAAGTATATTCTAAAAATAAATGCATAACTTTTCAATGTTTGGTGAATAATTAAAATGTAATTACTCTTTAATGGAAAAATTTACATTTTATTTTCTTCAATAACTGCACACATTAACCGATTGTCTATCACACTCTGCTTTTCTCTTATATATAGTGTACTTATTTGTATGCAGTTCAGTCTCCTGTTTTCTTACCTAATAGACTCAATCTTAATTCCCAGCTTTCAGCCTATATGTTAACCCTCCATGCTCTGGTATCATTCGCATGTTACATTAGAATAGCATCACATGAATAGCTAGAGCCAGTATAATCTCTACCTGCAGTGGTAACATTGTGAATATCCTTCCCTCTATACTGTATTGAGCAAACTACTGGATAATAAATATATGGCCATGGAGGCTGAACTGTGATATATTCTGTTATAACTGTGTGACAAGGCCATTAAGTGATCATCATTATTTTTGTGGAGAACTTATGTGGTTCAGTCTATACAGTTGCATCACAGAGGCGGTTCTATTGACTGAGGTGGTGACCCTCTTTGGATTACATTAGCCTCCGTCAGGTTGCATAATTTTGCCAAAATTTCTCGACCCCTTATCTCGGAAGGGGGTGGAGATATTTTATTAAAATTTGGCCAATATATTCTGGACCGAAACTGCTGAGATGTCACGAAATTTCAGCCCTCTACGGCTTTTCTAAAAAAAAATTATTGCAATTTTAAAACGGAATAGTTACATTTGTACCTATTCAGCCGGATGAAGGTTAAGGCATTTATTTCTGAAGGGGTCACCACGTGATCACATGACGTTACGGAAGAGACGTGTATCATGAGTTTTCATGTGTAATGGAGCAGCTACATAAAGTAAGACTAGCTGAATTATTTATAGTGGATAACTAGAGAGACAGGATGGATTTTAAAAACAAAAAAGTGCTGTTTTCTTTTCTTTTCACACTGTTAGGCCAGTAGTGTAGCTACCAGAGGAGGGGGAGATAGGCAGTCGCCCCGGGCCCCTGACATAAAAAGGCCAACCTGGAGCTACCATTACCCAGGGCTGAATTAAGCGCCAATAAGCTGAATTTGATATTCGAGAGTGCTGCAGAGGGAGAAGAACACTAATCAACTCCTGCCCTGATGGAAGAAAATACTATGTAGTGGAACAGGACCTGAGATGTTGTCATGCCCATGTTTCCTGAGTGTGAGGGGTCGCAGAGTTTTGATGGTTGGAAGCAGCAGGAGGTAAATAAGAAGCAGGAGGAGATGGGGGCACATGTGACAGGTAATGACGAAACAAGGGGACGTGGGGGGCAGACTATGACAGGGTGTTTGGTGATATGAAGGTGAAGGTTGTGTGTGGGTGCAAACTGTGTAAGATAAAGGGGTACAGGCTGTCTGAGCCCCCAGACCCCTATTGTAAAAAGGCCAACCTGGAGAGACCATTTCCCAGGCCTGAATCAATAGCCACTAGTATGAATTTGATATTTGTGAGTGCTGCAGAAGCAGAAGAACACTAATCAACCATGTGAGATGGAGGGGTACAGGCTGTTTGAGATTTGAGACTACAAGGTGTGTGAGATGTGGGGTTTCAAGGTGTGTGAGATATTGTAGATGGGAGTCAACACAAATTGAGGTCTCACATTAATTGCAAATCTCCTTTTGTCAGCTATGCTATAATTTTTCCATCACTGGATTTACATAGTAGATACCACTCAAAAGCTCAGGCTACGTATTCAAAAGCATATATCAATAATGAATTTGTCCTCGGGGGACCTTTCAAAAAGTAAGACTCTCACATTGATTGTCTCCCATTTCCTCAGGCACCATCAAGGCAAAACTTCGGGCCTGCAGGTGGTCGGCAAGGAAAAATTGAAGACAAGCATCAAAAGTTATGATTATCAGAAGCACTTACTTTGGTTAAAATCCAGATGGATCTGTATTTTTAGCTCTGTGTCCCCATCGGGGCTTAATGAACAACTTCTTTTCAAAAGATTTCTAGGCTGAGGGACTAACATGGTATAAGTATAGTCTTACACGTTAATATGTGTTTTATGATCAATGTTTTTACTATTTTTTTCTATTAGGTTCACCTAGTCTAATGACTTTATATAAAGTCTTACCAAGAGATCTTTTTACCCCTTTTGAATAGTTGAGTCCACCTCCCCGGACAGGATATGAAATTGGGATTAGGGAACTTGATGAAACTTTGATGGATGATTCTTCTGGTCTTTCAATCCGATTCAACCTGAATCTTTTAAACTTACTTTCCTAATATCGTATTGACTGGTCAATATTGCCTCTGGTTTACAAGGCTATATCGTTGTTGCTGGACTTGGCTCCTACTACTCTGCAGATATTTGGTTATTCTGATTTTGACACTAGGCCTGGATGTGGAAGGAGCTACTGAACTCTTTGTTATTTTAAGCAGTGTAGGCTGCAGTCCTGGTGTTTGACGGCAGCTATAAAGTTGGGCCTTATCTTTTGTTGTTTCCCCTGTCTGTTGTATCTTCTCTTCATGTTATTTTAGTTCAGCAGTGGGGCTAGTGATCCTCACCTGCCAGCTCACTATCCAGGTTTACCGCAGGTCTTCCTAGGGTTTCAGGTATTGTGGTCAGCGACAGGTGCGGAACCTGTATAGGGCTTGCTAGGAGCGCAAGGTGCAGCTGTCGGTGAGTGCAGGATGTGTCCCATCATCCCCCTCCCTACCGCCAGGGCCCACAATTGTTAAAGTATCCCCAGTGTACCCCTTGTTTGTTGTGGTGAACCCCTTTTTGTTGTTTGTCTCGCTGTGCACCGGACCTTCCCCATGTCTGTGCATGACAATACTATTGTGTCTATATTGTGCCATGGACAGTCTGAGCATCTATTTTATTTCATGGGTGCCCGAATAGTGACCATTTAAATAAGCGCTACTTTGCTTGAAAACTGTTGTAAGGCATTAACATCCGTTCATACTTGGTGCCGTTACTTAATACATATATGCAAATACCGTAATAGCTCACAGCAGACGTGATGTTGTATTTGCGCATGCACATCTATTTAACTTCACTGTAATGCGTTTTGATTCACTATGTTTTTACTGTTTTGATCTATTTCCTAGTTAAGGTTGTGTAGCTGTGCTTGCGCACTTGCTGTTTTTGACTGACGTAACCCCCTTTTGAATAGCTATCTGCTTACCCTTGCGGATCCTTGTGTATACAGTTCCACTTTGCCATGTTTCACTGCTCTGCTCTTCTTCCTGGTTACAAATGTATGCCTGCGCCTGCACACCTGCCATTTCCGGATGCCATGGGGTTCACACAAACCAGTACACACCAGTTACACATCAGGCATTAGTATGTCTGTGTATGTATTTGTGCTTTGGTTTTAGATGTAGCAAGCTCCTGTATTCTCCTAATGAAACGGTCATAGCGATACGTGTTGGTTCAGGTTATTGCTTCCACCGTGACCTATGTTTAGTCACTTCAGGATGGGTCTTCCTATGCATACCTCCATGTTACCATGTGTGTTACCATTAGCTTACGTAAATCTCTATATGTAAGGTTTCTTTGGACAACATTAAAATAATTCTTTTGTGCGCTTTTGGTGCACATGCGCTTTTTTGTGCTTTCTATTATAACCTTGATTTCTGTATTCTGTTTATTTGTATGCAGCTATCACTTTGTATATGAGCAGAAATTATTCATTTCCTGACATTTGATTTATATGGTATATTTATTGACGGTTAGCCTTGCATTTTCTCTGATTATGGGTTTGGGCACTATTTTTTGTGTGGTTTGTTGGTTTATTTTAGTGCTTTTTATATGCACACTAATAAAATGTGTTATTTTTTTTTATAAGATATGGGTTGAGTGCTTTTCTTATGCTGAATGCTTTTTTGTTCGTATTACATGTTGTATTGTTCTGCATGGAGCACCCTCTAATTACAATTTATATTTGACTCTTGGGCTGTGCGCCCCTTTGCTCCATTTATCAGCTGAATCTGGAGTAAGGCACATGTCTGTGTGACCGCCCACTCACACTAGAAATACTGGGAAAATGTGATAGTGTGCGCAACACATAAAGTACAATTTAGCAGTCTGCAGTCACATAAAGTCTATATCTTGCTGCTCACCTCAACTAGGGGTATATGGCCGGAAAATAATATCTGACAGAGCGCACTGTGACTCCGTCTGCATTATTACTGTGAATGGGTCCATGAGTACATTCTCCTTAATCCTGTTTTTCTTCATACATAAGCCCCAATAGAGCCACTAAACGTAGACTCAAACATTATCTGAAAATATGTAATAGATATAGGAATACCGCGCTACCTGAGCAAATGGCTGGGTGCAAAACCATATAACAGCAAAGATTAAGTAAGATGACATCTGGAAATAAATAAATAAATGTTCTCATGAGAATCACATGCAAAAAAATGAAAATTAAAATTTATAGGCTATAAATTACTATATGCAAGCTGCTAGTCTGGCTAATTTGGTCAATGTAGCTTCATCAAGATATACAGTTGGAAATACACAGACCTAGGATGATGTATTCAAATGTAATATAATTAAAATAGTTAAAACATGCCCATAATGGGCACAACCTGTATTAAAAAGAAGTGAAGCAGTCCTTATTGGATGATGTCTGGAGGTTACAAAATGTCAGCCAATTCGGCGTTGCGCGATGTGAACGACCGGGGATGATGTCCGGGAGTTGCGGTGAAGATCAAGGATCCTGTGATTGATCTCTTGGTGTGCGCTGTTGGGGCTGATGACGCTCCAGCATGTGCAAGGGATTCTCAGCCAATTTTGTCTAAATCTACACAACTTTACACAACTTCATTTAAACAGTTGTTTATTTCCATCCGTCTTACTATTAGCAGTTAGTCTTTGTTGTTATATGGTTTTCCACCTAGCCTTTTTCTCTGGTGTCGCGGTATTCCTATATTTATTACATAGCCCTTCCCTGCTGATAGGCCATCACACAGGGCCTATTTTGTAAATACTTGCAGTCTCCACAGTACGTTCAGGCATTATTGTCCGGTGCCCCTCTGCTTCTGGCTCCAGTATCCTAATTTTCCAGCATTATCTTTAAATAAGAAACACAGAAAACAAAGGGAGCTTTAAGGTGCATCAAAGATTACTTGATTTAAATATAAAGACATAGTAAAAGGATAAAAAAGCGAAGGCTGGGGATCAAACACAATGGTCCCGTGAATCACTAGATAGAAAACAACAGGAAATGGAAAATCAAGAGAATCTAAAGTGCCTATGTGCTGACTACAAAATTATGCCAATAATATTACAAGTAATAGGAGCATACTCATGGGTAAATGTGCCGCCTCGGCGCAGACCGGAGTGCTCGGATCCGGGGTGGTCGTGACTCGAGGGGTCCGGACCCGGGCTTAGCTAATGCTCAGATCCTTTAAAAGGGGATATTTTCAGGGGAGAAGTTCGTGACATCACCTGCGGGTTGCTTTAAGGGGTGTACTGCCGCTGCTGATTGGAGTACCGGGGCAAATGGTGTGGGGCAGCAAGGTGTAAGTCCCTCCGCAGGTAGGGAAGGCCCCGGCCTCTGGGATTTTTGGTGGTATTATTGGGAGAGCTGGATGCAGGGGAACAGAGTACTCACTGTCGGTAGTCGTGGTGCTGGATGGAGATATAAAGCAGACACTCACACCATAGATAAACCAGAATCTCTGTGCATCAGAGTCACTTCATGGGGAGCCCGTCCAGGTGTCCGCTCCCACCGGTGTCATTTGTTAGCCCGGACCTTTACCTCCATGCACAATTTTTAGTGTCCGTTGTGGCCTCTTGGCGTAAAGCTGTTGGGGTACCGCTACCCATGTGTATGGCAGCTGTGCTCTTGATGGCTGGCACTTGGGATTTCAGTTGGGTTGTTTTTCTGGAAAACCCTATTCCCTGTGTTGTGCTGATGCCTTCAATCTCTGAGGTCTTGGGGAAAGTTCATAAAGAGACTATCCTCCACAGGTTACTTATCAAGGCGCCTGAAGCTTTTCCCTGATCTAGGGTCCTGCACCCCGCCATGCTCGGTACCTGTCAGTTCTTTTGGGGTTCTGATACCGACAGTCCTCCTAGACTATGTCTGTCGCACCCTCTCCAATGTCACTGCCACTGCTCCCCGACTCCTGTGGTCCCTGACCACTGTCTGCGACGTAGCTTGCTCTCACTCCCCGGGAGCTACAACTCCCAGCTCCTTACTCTTTGAGGGCTACTTTAAAAACTCCTCTCACCTCGAGAGCTGACTGTAATCTCACTTCCTCCCTCCCACCAGTCTGCCTGACCCCTAGGTAGGTGGCCCTATTCCAGCTTAGCCAATCCCACTGGTGTGTCTGACAGGTTTGATGTGAAGTGTGATTGGGATTTCTGATGCTGATGGTGCGACACTGGCGATTGGGAAACTGGAACCATGGGAGGTAGGCCCTGCACCCTGGGTAAGTATTGCAGTACCCTGTGGCACCCTGATATATTCAGGGGCGCCACATAAGGATATCTCAAAGGCAATAAGGCATTAACACATTGCTGAGAACAAATCTACAGACAATGAGATTGAAGTAAAGTGCAAATATGCATAAAGTGCAGTCCAATAAAATGACTAGTGTCAGTACCACATATTAGACATTTAGGCCATAAAGAGAAAAAGCTTACCCAAGTATAAATGTGATTCAGGGGAGCAAGGACCGAGTGAGGGGAACCTCCGACGGCCGTTTTGCGGTATTGAAACCACTTCCTCCAGGAGGAATGACACTAGTCATTTTATTGGACTGCACTTTATGCATATTTTCACTTTATGGTGTGACATAAAAGTCGCAAATATGATAATCTGTTTAGGGGCCTACTCAGATGTTCCACCCCCCCCCCCCGTGCAAAATCCCTGGGGGCAAGCCTATGTGTTAAGCATTTAGGAAGTAAATGAACAATAAAATAATTTACTGTAAAGTTGTACATTGTCTTGAAGATAATAATTCCTTGCAAGAATCGATGCTGAAAACAGAACGATCCCTTAGCTTATGCACATGCTGTTTGCTGTTTGTAGTGCAGCTCCACTGAATTTTGTCTTAACATAGAAATAGAGGTGCTTAACCTAACTGCTACAAAGTTCACAATCCAGTCCAGTCAATAAACAATGGATTTTTTTTTCTAAAATAGTAGCTTTCAGTTGAATATCAGAGCAAGTCTCAAATAAAAATGGTTATATATAGTGTTAATTGGGATTTGAACTATCTTGAAAGCTCCACTAGCTCTACATTCTTTGATGGTATCCTAAGGATTTATTTTGAAGGTCCTCATCAGTGGTGTCAGCAAAAGATTTCCCTTTGTAGGAACACATTGATAGCAGCCTGTAGAACAGAAACATCCATCACTTTTTATCAGCAAGCAAAGAGTTGAGATGATGAGTAAGAGAAATTTGATTGTTCGACATGTGCGTTTCACAGCCAATGAGTTAACATATATTTTAAAAAGGATTTACATTTTAATGGCCTTGGCAAGAAAAATCCCACAAAGGTTGCACGCTAGGCCCTACTATTTGCTTTTGTGACTTTAACTGCTACATTTAAAACTGGTTAAATCATTATCTGTTCAGGAATTTTGGATTATATGTTGACTGAACGAGAAATGACCAGAATTGAAGATGAATTTTAGAGCAGACCAAATAAAATAATAATGAAACCGTAAACTACTGTCCAGTTTATACAATTACACATTTCTTTGATTAGATTTTACGGAATCCATCTTGAGCATAGCAGAGAAAATGATATGTTAGTTCTCTGTGGGAGAATTTATTATTACGGATTATTTGACTAAATTACAACATTTAATGTACAATTTGGAAACAAATAGACTAAAGGATTATAGTAGTCTTCTCATTTTACCATCAAAGCTGATTTTATTAGTGGACAAATGCTAAAGCAGTTTAAAACGTGATGCACAGTCAGACTTTATACAAAGTCGCTTCATGTGTTTTGTATGTGTGGAGCCATAGAGTGCCCACGTGCTACTGTGTAGTCTCAATGTAATGGAAATGTCCAGCCATCATACCGCTCAGGAAGGAAACAGGTTCTGTGTACCAGAGATGAACGTGTCAGACATGTGCATATCAACCCAAGAACAAAAGCAAAACACCTTGTGAAGATTGTGGCGGAAGCTGGTAAGATTGTGTCATTATCCATAGTGAAACAAGTACTGTATCAACATGAATTCAAAGGCCACTCTGCCAGGGAGAAGCCATTACATCACTCAATGGAACATGCTACAATTTTTGTCTGTGTTGTTTTGTATGAATTTGATTCATACAGAGATACAGTAGAGACTGTATTGATTTTTATGGGTGCTATATTATGACATGTTACGAACTGGGCCAGGAGGTCACTCGGACGTTCCTCCGCTCGGTTGGAACCCTGTCAATCTGTGCCGAAACCGCACCTTGCAGCCTCACCCTGATGCCTTTAATACGTCGAGGCCACGCGAGATGACCTTGTCACTTCTGCCAACAAGCGACGTTCTGTGCCCTCAAGGTGTACGTAAGGTCCGCTTGGCACAATACACAATGCAGCACTGACAGTTCCTGTTACAGCGGGCATAGGGAGGCATGGAGAGCAGAACCGAGTTGGCTGCGTAACCTCCGGCGCGGCATCCAGCTTTCCCACAACCCCGACAGGCCTACAGGAACTTTCCATTAGCCCCAGTGGAAAAGAATTCTGCCCGTCCGGTACAGTGAGGTAGACTGCCACCAGTTTCTCATTGGATATAGACCTTGTCTGTTAGTAGTACTATATCGAGCCAGAAACGAGCCCAGGTAGCATGTAAAACTAAGCCGAGCTCACAGACATGGGATTCGGAATTGAGATAGAAGAAACAGCCCAAGATTAAATTATATACATTTAATCACCATAAGGGCACACTAGATAATACACTATATACAAGATGTTATTTACAGAATATATATATGTCAGAAGTACAGCTACAGATAAGATGTGGTTACAAACAGATATACAGATCAATTAGTTACCTTGTTCCTTATGGATATGAATGGTAGTTGGCTGGTACAGTGGGGGCGCTGTGGAGCAGCAAGTTTTCTGAGACTTCTCACATGTGTATTGCATGATGCCACCCAGAAAAAAATGCCCACAAGATTTCCACTCTGAGGTTATGAATCTGGCCACATTCCACCTTTGACCTCAGACTGGGCTGGCCTTCTACTTATCCAGGGAAATATAGATTTCAGTTTTCCCTCACAACTCTGCACCTGAGCATGCCACACGGAAGATATGAATATTATATTTTCCACCAGGATCTTATCTATCCATAGATAGGAAATATAATATGTCTGTGGGCTACCTTTGGGGAGTTAATAATTAATGAGGACTTTGCACATCTTACAATTTAGTAGAAATATGTGGGACATGCATCATTCTGTCAGGAATCTGAAAATATGCCTGCCTAATTTGTTGAGGCGACACACTCCCCAATATTGTAACTATTTCAATGGCTGCATTCCGACTAGCAGAGTCTAGACCTAATCCTTGGAGGCTCAATCATAAACTTGCAGTTCTCTGCCTCCATTCTAAATTGGACAATTCACTTTGCAGGGGAGTGCCTGCTTTCTTGAACTTAATGGAATTTTTACACCTTCACCATTTTCTGATTTCTGGCAGAGCTGCAGGAGGTTAGGTGTGTGTACAGTGACAGCTGACTGACATTTGTCATATTCTCATAATATGCCTCAGAATAATCGTCACAATGACTGTACTTGAATCTTGTAGTACTAATAGTGCAATTGTAACAGCATAGTTAACCTGAGGTCACAGCTCGGGTACCGTGGGAACTGCCAGCTGTGATGTCAGGTGAACTTGATGTAACTGCTCACAGCTGTAACTCCACCAGTGTGTCTCAGAAGCTGCAGTAAGTGATCATATTTTGTAATGTGACTGCATACTGCGACCTTAGAAAGTAGCAGAGCCGGGATTGTCATGGGACCTCGTGTGGATTACGTCAGTCCTGCAGGGAGTTTGGGGGGGTTAATAAATTAGAGAAAGAGATTTTTCATATTACAGGGTTAGTAAGAGGGGTGTCTAATAGACTCCTCCCCCAATACTAACCTCCGGCTTGATGGTAGCTGTGATTTTTCTTTTACAATTCACAACTGTTATTAACCCCTGAGATTACACCAATTGCACTGCAGCAGGGCAATCAAGATGAGCCGGGTAAAGTGCCAGAATTTTTGCATCTAATGGATGCAACAATTCTGGGACAGCTGCGAGCTGCTATTTTTAGGCCGGGGTGCCCAAAAACCATGGGCTTCCCCATTTTAAAGTACAAGCTATCAGCTGTCTGCTTTTTCTTGGCTGGGTGGCAAAATTGGGGGACCAATAATTAAATTAAATAATTAAAAAATAGCCGCATGGGGTGCCTCTTATTTTGATATACATCAAAAATGAAGCACACAGCTGGAGGCTGCAGCCTGTAGCCATCTGCTTTATCTGCATTGGGTATCAATATATGGGGGATCCCAAGTCATTTTTTAAAATTATTATTAATTTTTCCACTCCACAACCAATCACTAACGCTGTTATGCTAGCAGTCTTACTGCAACAGATCACAACACAGACACAGTCACAGAGGATGGACAGGGGAAGCAGTGAATATACATGAAAGCTAATGAGCGGACCCGGAAGTAGTGTGAAAGCTGTGTAGGAGACTCAGTAAGTAAATTTCTCCTGCTTTGCAGCCCCCTAGCCCTTACTAGCAACATTTTACAACACATAGATTTATATGGGGTTTGGAGTTTGGGCTCATGTTCTGGTTCAAATCCAGTCCAAAACCGAATTTTTTTTTTAAGTCCGATTGGACTCAACAAACCCAAACATCTGTTGGTTCGCCCATCTCTAGTTATGAGTCACAGCTGTCATGTCCTCTCCTTGCTCCTCTTCTCCACAAAAAAGTTGGTGAAGAGCAGGCAAATCTCAAATATGGCTGCTCAAGGTTACTGTACATCAATTGTAAAGAAGTAGGAGTAAGTAAAGTTGTGGTTATTACTAGTATAGGTCCACAAACCTAGTGGCCTTCATCAGGTCTCTGACAGCCATGACAACTCACCTGCTTCCAACAAAAATGTTTTCAGTAAGGCACCGAGGTTACAGAGAGTCTTTTTTCTCTATCAAGCCAATAGGATGTTGTGGTTGTCTAACGGTTAAATGTATGAGCCACTGTTATGGAAGAAATAAAATATTGCTGTATTACTCCAAATTCATCGTCCTTGATGATTTTTAAGGACTCCTCCTTTCCAAACACATTAAATTTAAAGTGGGTGATAGAATTTAATAAACATTAACTAAATGGTGATCCTGAAGCAAGCTGAATGTAACATCGACCCTAGTAAAGGACATGCATATATAAACCTTTGAGGCAGATAAATAGTAATGTGGTTGAAAGCTTTCCTTGAAAGCAAATCAATAGGGTTTGTTTGGTACTGGATTACGTTTTTTCTTCTGTGTTTACTGTGAATTTATAAGTCTGATTTTGATTCTTTCATTAGCCTTAAAACTTCTTTAAACATGTTATAATAATTGCAAAGAATATTATTTCCGAAATTTCTCACTTATACAGAATGTGGTGCAGTTCCATAGAATTTAGTTTCCTTCACATTGAAAAAGTTAAGACTAGTTATGGGAGAACCCAGACTGTAAAAGTCAGATTCAAAAGTATCCAAACACTAGACCTGGGCCCGGAGTTCTCAGGGAACTCCAAGTAGTGATCCATGTCCAGCAACTTGGGTAAAAAAAAAAAAAAAAAAAGGGAAAAATAAAGAAAAGAAGAATAAAACAGACGTGCTATACTTACCGGTCTCTGGCGCAGCTGTTTCTGCTTCCAGGGCCATTCAGTTTACTTCCGAGGCCACTCATTTACCCTCATAAATATTCACTGTGCCCTTTGCCCTCCAGCAGTCCTGCCGTCTCTGATTGGTTACAGTCAGTTGCACCCCCAGCCTGTGTGACAGCATGTCTGACTGCTTGCAATCACAGGATCTGTCTCCGAGTCTATATCGTGGTACAAAAAATAAATAAATAAATTTTAATAGGGTCCATTATGTCATGATACCCAGCACAGATAAAGCATATGGTTGCAGGTTGCGGCCCCTAGCCATGCACGTTTTCTTGGTTGTATATCAAAACAAGAGGAACCATATGCGTCCCCCTTAATTGTGCAGTCCCCCTTAATTATACCAGCCAAAATAAAGCCCAACAACTGGGGGCTACTATTCTCAGGCTGGGAAGACCCATACTTTTTGGGCTCCCCAGCCTAAAAATAGCAGCCTGCAACCCCCAGGATTGTTGCATCCATTATATACAACAATCCCAAAACTTTACCTGGCTCATCCTGATTGCCCTGGTGCTGTGTCAGTCAGAGAAATCAGGGATTAATGACAGTTTACAGCAGCAACTAAGGGTGGCTTTACACGCTACGATATCGCTAAAGCGATCTTGTTGGGGTCACAGAATTTGTGACTCACATCCGGCCGCTTTAGTGATGTCGTTGTGTGTGACACAGATGAGCGATCTTGAATTGTCGCAAAAACGTTCAAAATCGCTCATCAATGACATCACCCCCTATTCTCAATTATCGTTGCTGCTGCAGTAACGATGTTGTTTGTCATTCCTGCGGCAGCACACATCGCTATGTGTGACGCCGCTGGAACGACAAACATCTCCTTACCTGCGTCCACCGGAAAAGGAGGAAGGAAGGAGGTGGGCGGCATGTTCCGGCTGATCATCGCATCTCCTCCTTTTCTATTGAGCGGCGGTTCAGTGACACTGCTGTGACGTTGCTGTGACTCTGAACGAACCGCTCCCTTAAAAAGGAGGCGGTTCGCCGGTCACATTCGCGACGTCATAGAGCAGGTATGTGCATGTGACGCTGCGGTAGCGATAATGTTCGCTATGGCAGCGATCACCACATATCGGCAGTGGGACGGGGGTGGGTACAATCGCGCTCGACATCGCTAGCAAATGCTAGCGATGTCGCAGCATGTAAAGCACCCCTTAGCCCTAGAATAGTAATGGGAGGTGTCTATGACACCTCCTCCATTACAAATCTGTAAGTGAAAAGAAATAAACACAAACATCAAAAAATCATTTATTTGAAATAAAATACAAAAACCCCACCCTCTTTCACCCCTTTATTATCCCCAAGAGAACCAGGTCTGGCATAATCCACATGAAGTCCAACAATGATTCCAGCTTTGCTACATCTGAAGTGGCACTGCAAGGTCTTAGAACGTGACCACTGTGGGCTTCAGGCAGACACTAAGCTCTTCGATGAGCAGTGACGTCAATAAGGCCATTTGCGGTCACAGGTGGAGGTTTCCACGGTCCTCCACCTGTGAGCACAGGTAACCTGACCTCAGGTGACCTCATTTAACTAAGTGACTTCACCTCCTCAGTTTTGATGCATTTTTGCGAGGATATATAGGTTGGATGCTGTAATACGGTGCAAAAATTTCAGCACTAAATCTGCAGTTCTGGGCAAAAAATTTAACAAAAATTTTTTGGTCTGGTTTTGGGCCAGGAGGTACAAAACGACATCAAAACCGTTTTTGTGCATTTTTTTGCCAAGAAATGCAGATTTGGTGCAGAAATGTTTACACCATAATCCTGCACCAAATATAAAACACCTGGCAAAAAAAAAAAAAATTGCATCACTATTGCATCAAAATCGCATGGTCTTTCAATGTGTTGTTTTTTTGTCAGGAGTAGATTGGGTGCAGAAATATGGTGTAGAAATTTCAGCACCAAATCTGCATCTCTTGGCAAGAAAAATGCATAGTTTTCTGCCAGGAGATGCAGGTTTGTGACCATACCAGAGGTAAGGTCACTCAGTTCAAAGAGGTCATCTGAGGTCAGGTTACCTGCACTCAGAAGTGGATGACCCTGGGAACCTCCAGCTGTGACCACAAATAGCCTGAGTGACGTCGCGTAGCTCATTCTCTACCTAAAGCTCACAGCGGGTGGTTATGTTCTATACCCGCTCTCTGTCACTTCAGATGTTGCAGAGCTGTAATCGTCATGGGCCCTTATGGTGATTACATCGGAGCTGGGTGTTTTGGGGGTTAATAAATTGGTGAAAAAGGGTGTTTTTTCATATTTTATGTCAAATAAAGGATTTTTTTGGTGTTTGTGTTTATTTTTTTTACACTTACAGATTAGTAATGTTGGGATCTCATAGATGCGTCCCATTACTTATCTAGGGTTTAGTGGTAGCTGTGAGCTGTTTTTAAATCTAGGTCTTAGTGGTAGCTGTGAGCTGTTATTAACTCCTTACTTCCCAAATTGACACCGCACCAGGGCAATCAGAATGAGCCAGGAAATGTGCCAGAAATGTTGCATCTAATGGACGCGACAATACTGAGCAGCTGCTTAATTTTAGGCTGGGGGGGATAACCATGGGCCTCCCCAGTCTGAGAATACCAGCTCCCGACTATCAGGCTTTATCATGGCTGGGTATCAAAATTAAGGGGACCACATGCTGGTCCTCTCATTTTGATACACAGCCAAAATAAGCACATGGCTGGAGGCTGCAGCCTGTAGCCGTATGCTTTATCTGTGCTGGATATCATAATATGAATGGACCCTATGGCAATTTTTTTATTTATTTTTATACCACGATATAGACCTGCAGACAGCGCCTGTTATTGCAAGCACTCAGACACGCTGTCACACAGGCTGGGGGCACGTCTGACTGCAACAAATCCGAGACTGCAGGACTGCCGGAGGGCGGGTGAAGCAGTGAATATGTATGAAGATAAATAAGCAGACCCACAAGTAGAATAAATGGCCCCAGAAGCAGGTACAGCCACTCTGGAGACCGGTAAGTATAATGCGCTTGTTCCAATTCCCATCCCTTCTACCTCCATTTGTAAATGCCAGATTCTGGTCCCCCTTAAACTCATACGGGGACTGGTGTTATCCTGCCAGGTATGTGGGATCAATTCCAGGCCGGAACAGTTTTTTTTTTTAAACCCTTTTAGACCTGCTGATCCTGAACATCTGTGAGTCCGCCCATCACTTGGCAAGACAGTTAACACTTGGCAATGGAACATGTTAAAGTGATAAAATAACTAGCACATTCACTATAACTAGCTCTGTTTTTCTATGTTTTCAGCGTGTGCAAAAAACCCTCAAAGGAATCACAGAAATGTGAACTTCTCCAGGTTAGGGTATGCTCACATGAGGGTGTAAATTGGATGAATACAATATGAGAAAATCTCTCATTGCACTCGGACCAAAGTTAGTTAATGAGGCAGAGCAGTAGGTCAGCTTTTTTCTGAGCGAAAAGTCGCAACATGCTACAATTTGCTGCCAAAATCGTCCGAGAGTCGCCAATACAAGTCAATGGGCGTGAAAAAAACAGGCGCCACACAGATGGCACACAGAGGATCCTAGTGATGTCTGTTTTTATGGATACATTACTATCATGTATCGAAGAACACTGTAAATGGTCCTGTAATTGACTGTAAATGACTAATAGCTGCTGAGCAAAAATTGGATTGCACACTGACAGCACTACTCTCCTGGATGAGAATGGGACAGTTTTTTCATATGTTCTTGTGAGTCCAGCCTTTTAGAAGAAAAGGAAGCTAACTATCAGTCAAGGTTAAACACTGAAAAGTGACCATAATAGCTGAAAGTCACATTAAAATGGAACTCACATGGAAACTATTTAAGGGGTCTTCTAATATCGATTCTTAAACTAAATATTTAAAAAAAAAATTACTCACTGTATATAGTGATGATAGCTTCATCACTAAATACAGTAATATATACAATATTCATCAAAACACAGATACTGGCTACTGGCTTTCTAAAAAAACCCAAGAACTGTACTAATTGAGTATAGAATCAACGCAAATGATCTGAATGATTATTATTAGTAATTATATCAAAAATGTTTAGTTCCCCCATGTGTGTATTTATATATATATATATATATATATATATATATATATATATATATACAGTCATATGAAAAAGTTTAGGCACCCCTATTAATGTTAACCTTTTTTCTTTATAACAATTTGGGTTTTTGCAACAGCTATTTCAGTTTCATATATCTAATAACTCATGGACTGAGTAATATTTCTGGATTGAAATGAGGTTTAGTGTACTAACAGAAAATGTGCAATCTGCATTTCAACAAAATTTGACCGATGCAAAAGTATGGGCACCTCAACATAAAAGTGACATTAATATTTTGTAGATCCTCCTTTTGCAAAAATAACAGCCTCTAGTCTCTTCTTGTAGCTTTTAATGATTTCCTGGATCCTGGATGAAGGTATATTTGACCATTCCTGTTTACAAAACAATTCCAGTTCAGTTAAGTTTGATGGTCGCCGAGCATGGACAGCACGCTTCAAATCATCCCACAGATGTTCAATGATATTCAGGTCTGGGGACTGGGATGGCCATTCCAGAACATTGTAATTGTTCCTCTGCATGAATGCCTGAGTAGATTTGGAGCGGTGTTTTGGATCATTGAGTCTTGCTTAAATATCCATCCCCTGCGTAACTTCAACTTCGTCACTGATTCTTGCACATTATTGTCAAGAATCTGCTGATACTGAGTTGAATCCATGCGACCCTCAACTTTAACAAGATTCCCGGTGCCGGCATTGGCCACACAGCCCCAAAGCATGATGGAACCTCCACCAAATTTTACTGTGGGTAGCAAGTGCTTTTCTTGGAATGCTGTGTTTTTTTGCCTCCTTGCATAACGCCTTTTTGTATGACCAAACAACTCAATCTTTGTTTCATCAGTTCACAGGACCTTCTTCCAAAATGTAACTGGCTTGTCCAAATGTGCTTTTTCATACCTTAGGCGACTCTGTTTGTGGCGTGCTTGCAGAAACGGCTTCTTTCGCATCACTCTCCCATACAGCTTCTCCTTGTGCAACGTGCGCTGTTTTGTTGACCGATGCACATTGACACCATCTGCAGCAAGATGAAGCTGCAGGTCTTTGGAGGTGGTCTGTGGATTGTCCTTGACTGTTCTCATCATTCTCCTCTGCCTTTCTTATATTTTTCTTGGCCTGCCACTTCTGGGCTTAACAAGAACTGTACCTGTGTTCTTCCATTTCCTTACTATGTTCCTCACAGTGGAAACTGACAGTTTAAATCTCTGTGACAACTTTTTGTATAATTCCCCTGAATAACTATGTTGAATAATCTTTGTTTTCAGATCATTTGAGAGTTGTTTTGAGGAGCCCATGATGCCACACTTCATAGGAGATTCAAATAGGAGAACAACTTGCAAGTGGCCACCTTAAATACCTTTTCTCATGATTGGATACACCTGCCTATGAAGTTCAAAGCTCAATGAGGTTACAAAACCAATTTAGTGCTTTGGTAAGTCAGTAAAAAGTAGTTAGGAGTGTTCAAATCAAGAAATTGATAAGGGTGCCCATACTTTTGCACCGGTCAAATTTTGTTTAAATGCGGATTGCACATTTTCTGTTAGTACAATAAACCTCATTTCAATCCAGAAATATTACTCAGTCCATCAGTTATTAGATATATGAAACTGAAATAGCTCTTGCAAAAACCCAAATTGTTATAAAGAAAAAAGGTTAACATTAATAGGGGCGCCCAAACTTTTTCATATGACTGTATTGTAACGTTGCACCCTGCAACCTGGGGGTTCCACTCGTTTGCAGCGGTGTGAGGTAGCTTCGGCAACATATGTACACAGTCTCTTTATAAAAATTCCGGCAGTTTATTTAAAAACACTCTCAGCATAAACTGCTCTTAAACATAAACAATCCACGTACCGTGGGCATCCAGTCCATTATGAGTCCATAGTGAAAGTTTAGCAACTTTCCCCACTCTTTGGCTCCTGCCAGCGTACACCTCTAGCCGAGGTTCCTTCCAGCACCCAGGGCCCTCTGCAGACCCCTGTCTGTCTCTCCTCCAGGAGAGATTCGGCCCTACAGCCCTGGCCTGGCTGCACTCACCTCAGTCTCAACTCAGACTCAATTTCAGAGCCCTGTGTTCAGCCTCCACACAGGCTGATACATCCAGAGCTCCCTGCTCTGCTCTCACTCGTCTCCAGCACACACACTGGAAGTCTAGAGCCAGTCTCTCTCTAGACTGCCCTAGAGCCACTCCACCCAGGTTCAGAGACAGGATTGCTTTAACCCCTGGAGCCACACCCACAGGTGGTAAGGAGTGTGTAATCAGCATCACACATCCTTCCATGGCTCTGCATGTAATGCAATCCTGAGGAACCACAGGTCCCAGACAACTTCACATTGCAGAGCACCCACGCTTCTGCAAAACATACCGGCCCTTTGTAATACAGCCGGTTGATACCTCACATACCCTCCCCCTCTGTTCAAATCCGTAGGGGAGAACACTTGCCAACGACCTGGGGCCGTGAGACAGGGTATCCCCGCTGCCATGCCCCACCAGTCGAGAGGGCCGTCCAGGTGCCCAAGAGCATTAGTCCCTGAGACATCGCCCGACACTGTCAACCTAGGGTTAAAGGACGTCCCATTTCCGGACCGTTCTCTCCCTGACCCCCTCCCAGGGTCACCGTAGTAGAGAGACACGTCCCCAGTCAAACCTACAGTCTTGTCCGGACCTAGGCTTACTCGTGTACCCCCAAGGCTACTGTCGGGATCTCTAAGCTCATAGCGGCCACTATCTACAGTACATCGTAGGTTACCTCTCTGTCGGTGATTCCTTTTATCGCGTGTCTTAACTACTGGACCGACAAGCCATCTTCCACTTCTTTCCCCTGAACAACGGGTGGAAGACAGCTGCTGTCCCCCACACAGTTGGCGAAACTGCTCCTCAATTTTCAGGTTTTCTTGCCTCAACCGCTCCATGTCACGTACATTGTGTACCCGATATTCAAGAAGGCTTCAAATGTTCCCAAGACTCTCTACAGTCCCGACAAAGACGAACTGACCCATACCAGCTTCCCTGGGTATCTTGCTCTCGTTAGCAGCAGGGATTCTTAATCTCACTAATCCCGACTTATTCACTATGTCTTGCATGACTCATCCGGTTTTTCCAATGACTCTCCCCACCAGAGCCCAGGGTACTTGGACGATATCTTCCGCCAGACTCTGCGCTTTCCTTTTATACTCTAGCTGTCTAGTGGCTTCCTCGTTTTGCAGTTGGACCTGCCACTTCATACGAACACATCTGAAGTGTATGTCCTTTAGAATAGCCACCCGCTGCCCAGTAATTTCACTGGTGGACAATATCACTAACTGTTCAGCCTCTGGGGTACAGTAGACCTCACACGCTTCCACAGCTCTCTTAAAGTCGTCATGCATGCACTCGGTGGCACACGCTTCTCTTAAGTCCTCAGGTATATCCACCATGCACTTGACTACAGAAGTCTCATTCATCCCTGCCGCTTCCACATGCTTGTCCAGTTTAGCTTCCAGAGTCAGCTCTCTTTGGGCCTCCCCTGCTTCAACAAGTTTGGTCAGGATCCACGCTCGCTGCTCCATCTGCTCCAAGGCTACCTGGGACTTGGACTGGTACTCTGCCAAGTGACTTCGGAGCTCAGCCACTTCTTTCTCCAGCTCCCTTACTCGACTCTCAGTAGCCTGGCTAAGAAGTGTTTCGTGTTTCAGATGGCCGTTGCTCATCCTCTTGAATGAGTCTTCACCTGCGGACCTCTCTGGTCTACGACACACTATTTCCGAGGCTTCTTCCATCTCTACACCTCCGGCCTTTCCATGGGGTGCAACTTTGTCATAGTCACCCCTCTCTTGGGTCTCAGCTGTTTCACCTTCAGCCACCTCACAGATAGGTGGCTCGTCAGCTTGCTCCGAAGCGGGAGAGAATTCAGCTTTCAACTCTGGGGTCGGCTCCTTCTCGATGGCTTCATCGCACGGACCACTGTTGTCCCGATTTCTCTGGCAGCACGTCACCGTTTGCCAGTGTACCTGCTTCAGCTTCAGAACCTTTGGGTTTCTTACTTTTCTTACCCACGACCTTCTCTATATCCTCCATCTTGGTTTTGCCAAGCAGGTCAGGCAGGCTCTCAGTCCTGGATGAGACCTCTGGTCCAGACTTCACCTCCTCAGAGGCTCTCTTCACTTCAGCGCCAGCTGTTTCTTGGGTTTTCACTGCATTACCTTCAACTTCCTCTGGGGTCTCTACAGTGTCACCCTCAGCCTGGGTGTCACACCCTTCAACATGGCACTCTGTTCATTTTAGAGATTTGGGGCTGAATTCGCTGTCATCCACCCCAGCACCAGGTAGTTCACCAGTCTGCTCACCATGACTGTTGGGGATTATTCCTCCCCCCTCACTCGCCAGGATTCCATTTCCTATACCACTCTCGCTTGACAGACTATCAGCTTCACCCGGGGAAATCATAGGGACCACCCCCATTATGTCCTTGGTTGGCTCCTTTTCTGCGTTTTCACCCTGCTGATTTCTGTCGTTACAATGTGTCAGTTCCGTCTCCGATTCCTCTTTCTTTTGTAGGATATCACCGTTTGACTCTACCGTAGCAGTTGTTACTAGCACCATGTCTTCAGTAACCAGGCATGTCATTTTCTCTGCACCCTCAAACGGCATACACTGTGCCCCCTCTTGGCGCTTATTACGTCTTCGGCATCGAGAGGATGTTTTACCCTTCTCGCCCATCTGTACCTCACTGTACTTGTTTGTCCCCTTTTTAAAGTCAGTGTCTTTACTGGAGTCATCATCACTCCCCCTGGTGTCCTGGACTAACATGTCCCCGCTTAACCAGGTGTCAGTCTCCTCCCCTGAAACTACTTGGGTTTTAGTGGTCAGACTGTCACTTCCTTTTGGAGACGTCACGTCACTAACTTGGGGAGACCCTCTATGTCCCTTGGTCATCCCTAACTCTGGACAGTCCTTATTTGGAGGTGCCATCTCCTCTTTGCACCTCAATATACCACAGGGGATCGGTATAACCTCATACGGTAAACAGGCTGTCTTAGGCGGGGCGGACTCATTCCTATGCAATCGGTCCCGGCCTCTGTCTTCCATAAGTCTTTAAACAACTCAAAGACCTGTCCTATGATAACTGGATAGATCAAATCCCGAACCACACCCACGTCTGGGCGCCCCATACGGTCGGGCGTCTGAATCATCACTCTGGCCAGAGGATATTCTTTAGTGGTCCCATGCACACAGCTTCCTTCTATTGTCCTACCATCCATATAATGGAGATTGGGCATGGGTCTCACTGAGGTCAGCCGGCTCCCCGGGTCTAACAGACCAAACACACGTAGCCCATTCAAGTCCACGGAGCACTTCTGTGGCCTCACATCGGATGGATAGCCTATACCGCAGGTAGGACATAGGTAAGGCGAACCCCATTGCCCCTTGCTATAGTCCACCTGTTCGGCTTGAGAATGCTCCACCCCCTTGTGGGTCATCAGGTCTTTCTGAGGCGCCGCCCCCTGTTGGGTACCCACCCCCTTCCAGGACTCCGCCCCCTTTTGGGTAACCATTCCCTTTCGGTACTCTGCCCCCTTTTGGGTAACAACCCCCTTCTGGGACTCTGCCTCCTTTTGGGTAACTTTTCCCTTCTGGGACTCCGCCCTCTTTTGCAGTTTCCATGCAATGTCCTTAGCCCCCAGTTCATACCGTTTTCCCTTGTCTCCCTGGGCACCCAGTGTCCATACTGGCCCCCGAAGGGAACGCTCAAACTGGTCCATGGCTGCGACATCGCTACACAATGACAGATCCTGCTGTCCCGGACCAGGAACTGGTACAGCTCCTCCACAACGTCCGCAGGGACTATTCCCTCTTTTTGGCTTTCAGCTCCCACTGCTGTCACTGGACCTCCTGGCACATGCTGTTGGTGCTGCTGGCTCTGCAGCAGCTGGTTCAGGAGCCCCTCCATGCTGCAACGAGAAGAGGAACAGGAGGGGTGCTCCAATGGGTAATACCCGGTGGTCAAAGACAGGAAGGGGGGGTTAGAGAACCACTAACCTTTTCAGGTTGTACCGCCCGTACAACCAGGATCTCCAACCTGTGGTCACTCACCAAGCAGGGCCTTGCAATTCCGGCTGGCCTGGAACCTCCAGTCACTGGTCTCTCGCCACTGCAGCACAGAACCCCGCAGACCAGCTGATTCACCACCAGCAGCTGGAGCATGCTGTCCCTGTTCGTGGACCCGCCGATCCACCGCCAGCTGCTTGAGTGCGCAGACAAAATTTTCGTGGACCCGCCAATCCACAGCAATACTTCCTAGGCCGTTGCCCTGAGCAACCAGGCTGTGTTGTCCCTAGCAACCAGACCGCATGCCCGCATTCTCCACCATATGTAACGTTGCACCCCGCAACCTGGGGGTTCCACTCGTTTGCAGCAGTGTGAGGTAGCTTCAGCAACATATGTACACAGTCTCTTTATAAAAATTCCGGCAGTTTATTTAAAAACACTCTCAGCATAAACTGCTCTTAAACATAAACAATCCACGTACCGTGGGCATCCAGTCCATTATGAGTCCATAGTGGAAGTTTAGCAACTTTCCCCACTCTTTGACTCCTGCCAGTGTACACCTCTAGCCGAGGTTCCTTCCAGCACCCAGGGCCCTCTGCAGACCCCTGTCTGTCTCTCCTCCAGGAGAGATTCGGCCCTACAGCCCTGGCCTGGCTGCACTCACCTCAGTCTAAACTCAGACTCAATTTCAGAACCCTGTGTTCAGCCTCCACACAGGCTGATACATCCAGAGCTCCCTGCTCTGCTCTCACTCGTCTCCAGCACACACACTGGAAGTCTAGAGCCAGTCTCTCTCTAGACTGCCCTAGACCCACTCCACCCAGGTTCAGAGACAGGATTGCTTTAACCCCTGGAGCCACACCCACAGGTAGTAAGGAGTGTGTAATCAGCATCACACACCCTTCCATGGCTCTGCATGTAATGCAATCCTGAGGAACCACAGGTCCCAGCCAACTTCGCATTGCAGAGCACCCACGCTTCTGCAAAACATACCGGCCCTTTGTAATACAGCCGGTTGATACCTCACAATATATATATATATATATATATATATATATATATATATATGTGTGTGTGTAATGTAGGTATACATATAGAACGGCCTTCAGCGTGGTCTCGGTGGATGAACATTCTGTAGGAAGATCGATCTGGTGTAAGCCTTGATAGGTCCACCAGAGTCTTCCCCACCATTATCTTGATACTATCCAGTCATCGGGTTTCTGGTCTTATTCTTCACCTTGTTCCTTTTTTTCTTCCAACCATGATGTCCTTCTGCAGTGATTGCTCTCTTTGTATGATGTATCCAAAGTAGACAAGTTTTAGCTTGATGATCCTTACTTCGAGTGACATGTCTGGCTTGATTTGTTCCAAAATTGATTTGTTTTTTCTTTTTGCCATCCATGGTATTAATAACATCCTTCTTCAGCACACTTCAAAGGCGACAATTCTTCTACTGTCTTGTTTCTTTATTGTCCAGAGTTTGCATTTATATGTTACTAAAGAAAAGACCAGACTCTTTATAACCCGTGTCTTCATCACCAGTGAAATGTTCCTCAATTTGAAGACCTTGTCCAATGACTTTATTGTTGATTTGCCCATAAATTCTCCTATTGACCTTCGGTGTCGTCACTGCATCTTGAATCCTCATAGGTTGAAGTCCTTTACAAATTCCAGTACATCGCTGTCCACCTCAAATGTGTCCTAGTCGTACCTTGCAGTAGTCAATATCTGTGCCTTCCTCTTCATTCCATCTAGGCTTGTTGTTATCAGCGTTGTTGCGTATTTGATTGTTAATGATTTGTCGAACAATTTTGAATGCTTCTTCCTTTTCAGCAAGTTCAGCCTTCCTGGAAATAGCTTCTGCACATAAATTGAAGGGAAATGGGGACAGAATGCAGCTTTGTCTGTTGCCTAGCTTTACTTTGAACCATGTCTTGTCACCATATTTTGTTAGAACTGTTGTTTCTTGGTCGATGTAAAGGTTCCTGATGAGGCTGATAAGGTGGTTTGGTACACCCATATCCTTCATAGTATTCCAAGGTTTCTGGTGATCAACACAGTCAAAGGCTTTGCTGTAGACAATGAAGTAAAAATCGAGCTCCTTGTTATATTCTTTAACCTTTTTCATTAACCATTCAATGTTAGCAATTATAACTCTTCTTCCTCTGCCTTTTCTGAATCCTGTTTGTTCCTCTGGCAGCTCTGTCAAAGTAAAGCCCACTTTACACGTTGCAATTAGTTGTACAATCGCATTTGCGATGTGACACGCCCAGGTTGCATACGGGATCTATGAGATTTCACGTTGGTCGTTCATTTGCTGTCACACGAGCGTTAGTAGTCTATGTTAAATTGGTCAATTTTGTGTGCGATCCTTTAGATCATGTGTTCCGTGACGTATGCATTGGGCACCTTTTTTTTTTTTTTTTATTTATTGACTTGCCAAGCGTGTGTAATGTGTAGGGATGCGTTTTTACTATGTCATCTGCCATTCAGCTCTGCTACATGGCCGCTAACAGCAGACACAGACAGCCATGTAGCAGAGCTGAATGGCAGATGACAGCAGACACAGACAGAGCCGCACTGTCAGAATGAACTCGGGTGAACTTCACCCGACTTCACGGTCATGCTGCGGCTCTGTCTGTGTCGCGCCCTGATTAGCGGTCACCTGTGAAGGACTCACCGGTGACCGATAATCTCCTAAGTTACTGAAGTTAGCAGCCCTCTCTCATACTCACCAATCCCCGATCTCCGGCGCTGCACGGCATTCACACTGCTCCGGCGGCTTTTACTGTTTTGAAAAAGCCGGCCGCCCATTAAACAATTTCGTATTCCCTGCTTTCCCCGCCCACCGGCGCCTATGATTGGTTACAGTGAGACACGCCCCCACTCTGAGTGACAGGTGTCACACTGCACCCAATCACAGCAGCCGGTGGGCGTGTCTATACTGTGTATTGAAATAAATAATTAAATAATTAAAAAAAAACGGCGTGAGGTCCCCCCCAATTTTAAAACCAGCCAGATAAAGCCATACGGCTGAAGGCTGGTATTCTCAGGATGGGGAGCTCCACGTTATGGGGAGCCCCCCAGCCTAACAATATCAGCCAACAGCCGCCCAGAATTGCCGCATACATTAGATGCGACAGTTCTGGGACTGTACCCGGCTCTTCCCGATTTGCCCTGGTGCGTTGGCAAATCGGGGTAATAAGGAGTTATTGGCAGCCCATAGCTGCCAATAAGTCCTAGATTAATCATGTCAGGCGTCTATGAGACACCTTCCATGATTAATCTGTAAGTGACAGTAAAAAAACACACACACATGAAAAAATCCTTTATTAGAAATAAAAAACACAAACAGATTCCCTCATTACCAATTTATTAACCCCCGACAAACCCTCCATGTCCGGCGTACTCCACAGTCCTCCAGCGTCGCGTCCAGCTCTGCTGCATGGAGGTGACAGGAGCAGCAGAAGACACCGCCGCTCCGATCACCTCCACGCAGGTAATGAAGACAGCCGCGCGATCAGCTGATCTGTCACTGAGGTTACCCGCGGCCACCGCTGGATCCAGTGACAGCGGGTAACCTCAGTGACAGATCAGCTGATCGCGCGGCTGTCTTCATTACCTGCGTGGAGGTGACCGGAGCGGCGGTGTCTTCTGCTGCTCCTGTCACCTCCATGCAGCAGAGCTGGACGCGACGCTGGAGGACTGTGGAGTACGCCGGACATGGAGGGTTTGTCGGGGGTTAATAAATTGGTAATGAGGGAATGTGTTTGTGTTTTTTATTTCTAATAAAGGATTTTTTCATGTGTGTGTGTTTTTTTACTGTCACTTACAGATTAATCATGGAGGGTGTCTCATAGACGCCTGACATGATTAATCTAGGACTTATTGGCAGCTATGGGCTGCCAATAACTCCTTATTACCCCGATTTGCTAATGCACCAGGGCAAATCGGGAAGAGCCGGGTACAGTCCCAGAACTGTCGCATATAATGTATGCGGCAATTCTGGGCGGCTGTTGGCTGATATTGTTAGGCTGGGGGGCTCCCCATAACGTGGAGCTCCCCATCCTGAGAATACCAGCCTTCAGCCGTATGGCTTTATCTGGCTGGTTTTAAAATTGGGGGGGACCGCACGCCGTTTTTTTTAATTATTTAATTATTTATTTCAATACACAGTATAGACACGCCCACCGGCTGCTGTGATTGGGTGCAGTGTGACAGCTGTCACTCAGCGTGGGGGCGTGTCTCACTGTAACCAATCATAGGCGCCGGTGGGCGGGGAAAGCAGGGAATACGAAATTGTTTAATGGGCGGCCGGCTTTTTCAAAACAGTAAAAGCCGCCGGAGCAGTGTGAACGCCGTGCAGCGCCGGGGATCGGGGATCGGTGAGTATATGAGAGAGGGGGATAGACTGACATGGACAGAGAGTGAGGGACAGAGATAGTGACGAACTGACAGAGATTAGTGAATGACAGACATTGTGAGGCGCTTCAGAACGCAGCTTTTCATCTGCGCTCTGAAGCGGACCTTTTTTAAGCTGCGGTGCAGAGCACACACCTGCGCACATAGCATCAGACACCGAAATCGTATGAGGGATGTCACACGTTACAATTGACTAGGTTCGTGCAACAAAACGCTCAATTCTAGAGAATGATACGATGTGTTTGCGATCAACGGTTTTGCGTTCAATCCTGATCGCAAGTAGATGTCACACGCAGATACCTCACAAACGATGCCGGATGTGCGTCACTTACAACTTGACCCCAACGACGGATTGTGAGATATATTGAAGCGTGTATAGCGGGCTTAAGGCTGTTGCCATGTTTGTAGGCTCTTCAGTAGTATTTTTCTGGCATGAAGTATGAGCGCAATAGTCCAATAGTTTCCATAATTGGTAGCATATCCCTTCTTTGGAACAGGAATAAACACTGATCCCACCTATAAATCACCTGAAATGATTGAAACATAGTATTGTGTGCACATGTTAAAAATCCGTCTCTCTTTTTTTTTTTTTATAAGTTTCAATTGAATGCCACTGATGTTTGAGAAAATAACTTTTTGAGCAATGGAAATTCTTACAACACAAATTACAGTGCCTACAAGTAGTATTCAACCCCCTGCAGATTTAGCAGGTTTACACATTCGGAATTAACTTGGCATTGTGACATTTGGACTGTAGATCAGCCTGGAAGTGTGAAATGCACAGCAGCAAAAAAGAATGTTATTTCTTTTTTTATTTTTTTTTTAAATTGTGAAAAGTTTATTCAGAGGGTCATTTATTATTCAACCCCTCAAACCACCAGAATTCTGTTTGGTTCCCCTAAAGTATTAAGAAGTATTTCAGGCACAAAGAACAATGAGCTTCACATGTTTGGATTAATTATCTCTTTTTCCAGCCTTTTCTGACTAATTAAGACCCTCCCCAAACTTGTGAACAGCACTCATACTTGGTCAACATGGGAAAGACAAAGGAGCCTTCTAAGGCCATCAGAGACAAGATCGTGGAGGGTCACAAGGCTGGCAAGGGGTACAAAACCCTTTCCAAGGAGTTGGGCCTACCTGTCTCCACTGTTGGGAGCATCATCCGGAAGTGGAAGGCTTATGGAACTACTGTTAGCTTTCCACGGCCTGGACAGCCTTTGAAAGTTTCCACCCGTGCCAAGGCCAGGCTTGTCCGAAGTGTCAAGGCTAACCCAAGGACAACAAGGAAGGAGCTCCGGGAAGATCTCATGGCAGTGGGAACATTGGTTTCAGTCAATACCATAAGTAACATACTCCACCGCAATGGTCTCCGTTCCAGACGAGCCCATAAGGTACCTTTACTTTCAAAGCGTCATGTCAAGGCTCATCTACAGTTTGCTCATGATCACTTGGAGGACTCTGAGACAGACTGGTTCAAGGTTCTCTGGTCTGATAAGACCAAGATCGAGATCTTTGGTGCCAACCACACACGTGACGTTTGGAGACTGGATGGCACTGCATACGACCCCAAGAATACCATCCCTACAGTCAAGCATGGTGGTGGCAGCATCATGCTGTGGGGCTGTTTCTCAGCCAAGGGGCCTGGCCATCTGGTCCGCATCCATGGGAAGATGGATAGCACGGCCTACCTGGAGATTTTGGCCAAGAACCTCCGCTCCTCCATCAATGATCTTAAGATGGGTCATCATTTCATCTTCCAACAAGATAACGACCCAAAGCACACAGCCAAGAAAACGAAGGCCTGGTTCAAGAGGGAAAAAATCAAGGTGTTGCAGTGGCCTAGTCAGTCTCCTGACCTTAACCCAATTGAAAACTTGTGGAAGGAGCTCAAGATTAAAGTCCACATGAGACACCCAAAGAACCTAGATATCTTGGAGAAGATCTGCATGGAGGAGTGGGCCAAGATAACTCCAGAGACCTGTGCCGGCCTGATCAAGTCTTATAAAAGACGATTATTAGCTGTAATTGCAAACAAGGGTTATTCCACAAAATATTAAACCTAGGGGTTGAATAATAATTGACCCACACTTTTATGTTGAAAATTTATTAAAATTTAACTGAGCAACATAACTTGTTGGTTTGTAAGATTTATGCATCTGTTAATAAATCCTGCTCTTGTTTGAAGTTTGCAGGCTCTAACTTATTTGCATCTTACCAAACCTGCTAAATCTGCAGGGGGTTGAATACTACTTGTAGGCACTGTATGTTCTCTGAAAAATTCTTACAAAAAAAAATGCATATCTATTTCCAAAGATATTTAAATTGCAATACAAATCAAAATGTTGTTCGTATTGGGTGAAATCTATTGCTAAAAATTCAAAAGCAACTGTATGTAGTAAAGCCAAATGCATTATATTCCTTAACAACAAATGTTCCCTTAAGGTCAGATAACTGGCAAGATGTTAAATTGGCCAAAGAATATAAATATAAAGCAAGATCTGGTGAAATGTCATTAACAATCAGGCTGTAGTCCATTTGTAGGAAAAAGACTCATATTCCCACTCATCATTACTCCCAGAAGATGATTGAATTGAGGCATGGCACTGTCAAGGCCCCTGTGAGGTTCTTCTAATGCATGCAAAGCACACAGTATATATCATAATGAAGAATAAGCAGACTGTAAAAATCTGTGTGAGAGAAGGGCGAGAGCCAGAAAGACACACAGGGGAAGGCAACAAAACCCATGAAGTAGGAATTCATTGCTCGGCACACACAAGGGGCTCCAGAGTGAAAGGGGTCACAGCACATGACCTAATAAATGAAACAGTGAGACCTTGCAATAAAATATATGTGCTAAAAGGTGGCAAAATAATCATTTATTTTAACCCTTTGGGTGGTCAGAAAAAGAATCATTAAAGTAATTGCAGTTTTTAATACATGCTAAAGAAAAATATGAATATAACTAGAAGGTGGCCCGATTCTAACGCATCGGGTATTCTAGAATTTATTGTGTAGTTAATGTATGATTGTTGTTATATATATATATATATATATATATATACATATATATATATATAGATGTTGTTGTGTGTATTTGCCAAGTGTTTGTGTAGGGTGCTGTAAATGTTCTGGGTGTTGTCTGGGTGTGGGGGTGTGTGTGAGCGGTGTTGTTTGTGTGTTGCTTTGTGTGTTGCGTTGTTTGTGGAGTGCTGTGTGTCTGCAGTGTTGTGTGTGTGTGGTACTGTGTGAGTTGCGCGGTTTGTGTGAGTGTGTGTGGGGTGCATGTGTGTGTTTTGGGGGGAGGTATGTTTGTGCAGTGTGTGTGTTGGAGGAGTAGTCCTGGGGAGAGAGGAGTATAATAGGAGGAGTAGTCCTGGGGAGAGAGGAGTATAATAGGAGGAGTACTCCTGGAAGTGAGGAGTATAATAGGAGGAGTAGTCCTGGGGGGAGAGGAGGATAATAGGAGGAGTAGTCCTGGGGGGAGAGGAGGATAATAGGAGGAGTAGTCCTCGGGAGAGAGGAGTATAATAGGAGGAATAGTCCTGGAGGTAAGGCGTATAATAGGAGTAGTAGTCCTGGGGGGAGAGGAGTATAATAGGAGGAGTAGTCCTGAAGGTGAGGAGTATAATAGGAGCAGTAGTCCTGGGGGGAGAGGAGGATAATAGGAGGAGTAGTTCTGTGGAGAGAGGAGTATAATAGGAGGAGTAGTCCTGGGGGGAGAGGAGGATAATAGGAGGAGTAGTCCTCGGGAGAGAGGAGTATAATAGGAGGAATAGTCCTGGAGGTAAGGCGTATAATAGGAGTAGTAGTCCTGGGGGGAGAGGAGTATAATAGGAGGAGTAGTCCTGAAGGTGAGGAGTATAATAGGAGCAGTAGTCCTGGGGGGAGAGGAGGATAATAGGAGGAGTAGTTCTGTGGAGAGAGGAGTATAATAGGAGGAGTAGTCCTGGGGGGAGAGGAGGATAATAGGAGGAGTAGTCCTCGGGAGAGAGGAGTATAATAGGAGGAATAGTCCTGGAGGTAAGGCGTATAATAGGAGTAGTAGTCCTGGGGGGAGAGGAGTATAATAGGAGGAGTAGTCCTGGGGGGAGAGGAGTATAATAGGAGGAGTAGTCCTGAAGGTGAGGAGTATAATAGGAGCAGTAGTCCTGGGGGGAGAGGAGGATAATAGGAGGAGTAGTTCTGTGGAGAGAGGAGTATAATAGGAGGAGTAGTCCTGGGGAGAGAGAAGTATAATAGGAGGAGTGGTACTGGAGGTGAGGAGTCTAATAGGAGGAGTAGTCCTGGAGGTGAGGAGAATAATAGGAGGAGTAGTCCTGGAGGTGAGGAGTATAATAGGAGGAGTAGTCCTGGGGGGAGAGGAGAATAATAAGAGGAGTAGTCCTGAGGAGAGAGGAGTATAATAGGAGGAGTAGTCCTGGGGTGAGAGGAGTATAATAGGAGGAGTAGTCCTGTGGGGAGAGGAGTCTAATAGGAGGAGTAGTCCTGGAGGTGAGGAGTATAATACGAGGAGTAGTCCTGGAGGTGAGGAGTATAATAGGAGGAGTAGTCCTGGGGGTGAGGAGTATAATAGTAGGAGTTGTCCTGGGGGGTGAGGAGTATAATAGGAGGAGTAGTTCTGGGGGGAGAGGAGTATAATAGAAGAAGTAGTCCTGGGGGGAGAGGAGGATAATAGAAGTCATGGAGAGAGAGGAGGATAATAGGAGGAGTAAGTAATGGGAAACCCAACCACTCAAATAAGGCAGAAAATGAAAATTTGGATGCAAGTGTATTTATTTACAACCGACAAAATACATGCAGAATGGGAAACCCTGACACAAAGCAACAAACCAACGTTTCGGTTTATCAGACCTTTCTCAAGGTAGTTGCCTGTGGAGGTAAAGGCATGCAGTGAGTATATACAAGTGTGGAAAACAGCAATATATACAAATATACAGTTATATACAGGATATGTACATACTTATACTAGAGATGCAGGGACATATGGGTCACAGGGACAGCCGTCAGGATAGAGAATAAGTGGAGGGCATCACATGCAGCAGTATGCGGTATCTGACATGTAAAGGTAATAGTAATATACATGAGAGGAGGCACCACAGTACAATATACAGTTAGGTCCAGAAATATTTGGACAGTGACACAAGTTTTGTTATTTTAGCTGTTTACAAAAACATGTTCAGAAATACAATTATATATATAATATGGGCTGAAAGTGCACACTCCCAGCTGCAATATGAGAGTTTTCACATCCAAATCGGAGAAAGGGTTTAGGAATCATAGCTCTGTAATGCATAGCCTCCTCTTTTTCAAGGGACCAAAAGTAATTTGACAAGGGACTCTAAGGGCTGCAATTAACTCTGAAGGCATCTCCCTCGTTAACCTGTAATCAATGAAGTAGTTAAAAGGTCTGGGGTTGATTACAGGTGTGTGGTTTTGCATTTGGAAGCTGTTGCTGTGACCAGACAACATGCGGTCTAAGGAACTCTCAATTGAGGTGAAGCAGAACATCCTGAGGCTGAAAAAAAAGAAAAAATCCATCAGAGAGATAGCAGACATGCTTGGAGTAGCAAAATCAACAGTTGGGTACATTCTGAGAAAAAAGGAATTGACTGGTGAGCTTGGGAACTCAAAAAGGCCTGGGCGTCCACGGATGACAACAGTGGTGGATGATCGCCGCATACTCTCTTTGGTGAAGAAGAACCCGTTCACAACATCAACTGAAGTCCAGAACACTCTCAGTGAAGTAGGTGTATCTGTCTCTAAGTCAACAGTAAAGAGAAGACTCCATGAAAGTAAATACAAAGGGTTCACATCTAGATGCAAACCATTCATCAATTCCAAAAATAGACAGGCCAGAGTTAAATTTGCTGAAAAACACCTCACGAAGCCAGCTCAGTTCTGGAAAAGTATTCTATGGACAGATGAGACAAAGATCAACCTGTACCAGAATGATGGGAAGAAAAAAGTTTGGAGATGAAAGGGAACGGCACATGAGCCAAGGCACACCACATCCTCTGTAAAACATGGTGGAGGCAATGTGATGGCATGGGCATGCATGGCTTTCAATGGCACTGGGTCACTTGTGTTTATTGATGACTTAACAGCAGAAAAGAGTAGCCGGATGAATTCTGAAGTGTACCGGGATATACTTTCAGCCCAGATTTAGCCAAATGCCGCAAAGTTGATTGGATGGCGCTTCATAGTACAGATGGACAATGACCCCAAGCATACAGCCAAAGCTACCCAGGAGTTCATGAGTGCAAAAAAGTGGAACATTCTGCAATGGCCAAGTCAATCACCAGATCTTAACCCAATTGAGTATGCATTTCACTTGCTCAAATCCAGACTTAAGACGGAAAGACCCACAAACAAGCAAGACCTGAAGGCTGCCGATGTAAAGGCCTGGCAAAGCATTAAGAAGGAGGAAACCCAGCGTTTGGTGATGTCCATGGGTTCCAGACTTAAGGCAGTGATTGCCTCCAAAGGATTCGCAACAAAATATTGAAAATAAAAATATTTTGTTTGGGTTTTTATTTGTCCAATTACTTTTGACCTCCTAAAATGTGGAGTGTTTGTAAAGAAATGTGTACAATTCCTACAATTTCTATCAGATATTTTTGTTCAAACCTTCAAATTAAACGTTACAATCTGCACTTGAATTCTGTTGTAGAGGTTTCATTTCAAATCCAATGTGGTGGCATGCAGAGCCCAACTCGCAAAAATTGTGTCACTGTCCAAATATTTCTGGACCTAACTGTAAGAGGGTCAAAGCACTGTAAGCTAAATGATGACACAGATGGCAACATAATCATTACAATCAGGAAAAAAGGGGAGTATCATAATCCTCATTCACGAGTGACAAAAAGGTACATCTGTTGTATACATCTATGTATGACCATTTTACATGGGTAGTTTACATGGGTAGTTTCAAATGATGTACAACAGGTCATTACTGACATTTAAAAAGGTAACTTCCACCTGAAAAACAATATGTCCCCTGACGAACGCAAGGCTCTTATTTCACTAAAACAAAATGAAAGCATCATAATTAAACCAGCTGACAAGGGTGGGGCCATAGTCGTACTCGACAAAAAGTACTACATTAATGAAATCAATGAGCAACTTAGTGACACTAACACATATTGCCCTCTACCACAAGACCCCACTTTTTTTATTTTTTCATCCGCTATACATACAAAAGTCAAGACCTATCAGCAAAATTCCATTATTGACAGTACACTCGCGGATTTTCTCATCAACAACCACCCCATCACCCCAGTCTTCTATACATTACCCAAAATACACAAGAACCTATCACTTCCTCCTGTTGCTTCCACCGACTCCATTCTTTCACCTTTGTCCATCACTTTGGAAAAAATATTGTCACCCTACATCCCCAAAATTCAGTCTCATTTGAAGGACACCGGACATTTTCTGTCCATTCTCAAATCCATCCCTCAATCCCTCATATTCCTGATAACAGCCTTTTGGTCACTCTTGATGTATCATGCTTGTACACAAGCATTGATCATTCAGAGGGCCTTAGGGCTGTTGATACTTTTCTAGATTGCAATACCGATTTTCCAGACACTAAGAGGAAATTTTGCCTTGACCTTCTCGAGGAGGTCCTCACAAAAAACTTTTTTCTTTTTGGGGATCAATTTTTCTTGCAGCGTAGGGGGACCGCGATGGGCTCTAACGTCACGCCCCCCTACGCAAACATTTTCATGGACTACTTTGAGAACCGTTTTGTATATACCCATCCTCAATTTGACCACTCAGTTATGATTTGGAAGAGGTTTTTTGACGATATTTTTTTCATATGGACTAACGACATAATATCCCTCGAATCCTTTGTCTCAGATCTCAATTCGGCCATGGACAATATCTCTTTCACCCTCCATCATGATAGTGGCTCCATTCATTTCCTGGACACGACTGTTATAATCAACACTGATCGCTCTCTATCCACTGATCTCTATGTCAAACCTACGGATAGAAATAGTCTCCTACTCTATTCAAGTTGCCATCCTAAACATATAAAAAATTCCCTACCACACTCACAACACTGCTGAGTTGACAGAATCTTTTCGGATCCCATACTGAAAGACTTGCGACACACAGAGATGAACCAAAAATTCCACAATCGGGGATATCCTCCCTATGTGAAACCTTCTTCACAAACTACACGGATGTCTGGCTCTCAAAAAATTCCCTTTGTGAACACTTTCCATCCCTTCTCCCCATTAATCAAAACTGACATCTTGAAACACTGGCCCCTCCTACACCAGGCCTATCCCACCATTCCTGAATTTCAAAACAAGCCATTATTCTGTTTCAAAACGCCCCCCCCCCAATTTGAGGGACTCTTTAGTCCAGGCAGATATTGGCCCATCCAAAACACCGATTAGGCAAATTTACCTATCCACCAGCCGCAAAGGGACATTCCCTTGCCTCCGCTGCCTACAGTGTTCCCACATCACTAAAGGTGATCACTTTACTCACCCACGTACCGGCAAGAGGTATCCAATTCGGGGATACTTTACATGTGACTCTAATTATGTCATATATCTCATCAAGTGCCCGTGCGGTCTCGGATATGTTGGAGAGACCACCCAGCATATCCGAGACCGCACCAGCAAGCACAAATCGACAATTCGATGCAAGCAAACGGTTTTGCCTATCCCTGAACATTTCATCTCTACTGGCCATTCCATTTGACAACTGAGGTTCCAGGTGCTTGAACAGGTCGGGCCCCCCAGACAAGGAGGCAATCGCATCAAACTACTACGCAAGAGGGAGTCCTTTTGGATCCACACCCTCCAAACCTTGGAACCCCATGGCCTCAACCGGGAATATGAGGTTCATGTTTAATTCCCTGACTGTTTCTGACCATACGTTATACCATTTATTGTGATATGTTCGCGGTATACCAACTTACGTGCTTCTGCATGATCTATTACGAGTTGCAATATTATAATATTATAATTTTTGTCCCTAATTCACTACTATGTACTGATATTGATGCCTGTTCTTGTTCCCTCTTTCTCCTTTAGGTATCCTAATGTCCCTTCTCTTTATATCACGGTCCACTCTAATCTCCCTCTGCACTTCTGGGCCCCCTGACAGGTAATTGTGCTTCATCACCGACACTCTTGTGTCCTCTCAGCGCCATAATTTTACTATGTGCATCCACTACCATCCATGTTGACACAGATCCTAATCTCTGACATGCCCACACTATGTGATGCATACACATACATAACTCACACTCTTTTTCCCTTACCCAGTGCATATGTCCCCCGACCATGTGCCCCTTATACATATATTACTGACACCGTTAGTTCCATATTAGGTCCATCATTCAGGCTTCCAGCTTCTCTTAGCGCTCACACTACACTGCTTATACTATACTCACAACTTGTCACTCACACACATTCATTACTGATACACTCATGTCCCCTGCTTGCCCAGCGATTCTACTCCCAGCCCCTTCTGACGTTTATTTTGTATCACTAACTCCATGCCCACACCCCATTACATGACTGACACACCCATGTCCCTATCAGACCCAGCGCTTGTGGTGCTAGTGTCGCGGGCGGGGAGGAGGGTGTCAGCACACTACGCTCACCCCTGCTGCTCGGGTCCGGCGGTTGCTGCTCAGTGGTGGCTCGAGCTGTGGGCCGGATCCCGGGGGTTTCTCGAGCGGCACTCCTCGCCCGTGAGTGAAAGGGGGTTGTTGGGTGTGGGGATTGTTTATTGTCCGTGACGCCACCCACGGTTGTGGTGATTTCACCACCGCTGCTCAATATGGGGATCCCGGGGATGGTGATGCGGAGCAGCCAGGTGTTGTGTTGCCCCTCCGTGGGTAGGGGTTGGTGATCCCGGGGCCCAGTGATGGTGTGGAAGGTGCAGGGCTTGGTGGGCGCAGGGACGCGGGGGCAGCGCTGTGCCTTGCGGCACTGTGGTACTCACTCAGCCTGAGACGTTGACACAGTTTTACGGTAAACCACACGGCTGGAAAGATGGTTCCCACGGACGGCTGCACTTGCTCTCCCAGTAGGTGACGGTGATGTCCCTTTTCAACTTTCTGGTGGTCCCTACGGGGACTGCTGCAGCGGGCATCCGCTGCCCTACTGGGTATTTTCGTCCTCCTCACCCGGCTCGGGGTGGAAGCACACGGGCACCAGCCCCTCCAGTGCGTAGCAAGCACGGCGTGGAAGGGCCACCCGATACCCGTTGCCCCCGGTTCGGGGAACATAAGTGGCCTCCATGCCAGGCAGGGCAACGACCCCCTCCTCTTCTTCTGACACAGGCTCAGTGTCAGGCCCGGAGTCGCTATCTTCTGCCCCTGCCGCAGTCACAGAGGGGTGCACATCCGACGGGCTAGGTGCGGTGCAGCGCGCGAGCGAGTAGGACGGAGGTAACACAGGAGCCAGGGGCAGACCGGGTCCCTCAGCCGCAGCGACCGGTCCCTCGGGGACACAGGGGCGTGGGTCATTCTCCAGCTCCTCCATCACGGCCTCCACTCCATACACTCGCGCCACAGCAACTAGGGCCTCCACCTCCGCGGCCCACTGCTCCATCAGCCCGCCAATCTGACTCTGGTAGTGACGGCAGATCCCCGCCGCCCGGGCCCTCAACCATGCCGCTGTTCCAAACACCCGCTCGGTAGTCTCTGCAGAACTAGGTGGGGCGGACATCTCGGCAGTCATGCTTTCCAGGAACCCAGTATGTCTGCAGAGTCCTGGCGTCCCTGCTTTTATAGCTGCAGCTACATGAGGCCAGCCGCCATCGCGTCCCCCTTAGCTCTTTCCGGCCACTCCTCTCTCGGGGCAGGGTTTTGGCCTTCGCACCTCTGCTACTCGAGAAGACGCTCGAGCGGGAACTTTTCGCGCCAAAGATGGCGGCTTCTGAAATTTTTCAGCCGGATACCTCCGGCGGTAACAAGGCGCACCTCTACCAAACGGCAGAGCGGTAAGATCCTGTTCGTGACGCCAAGTGGTCGCGGGCGGTGAGGAGGGTGTCAGCACACTACGCTCACCCCTGCTGCTCGGGTCCGGCGGTTTCTGCTCAGTGGTGGCTCGAGCTGTGGGCCGGATCCCGGGGGTTTCTCGAGCGGCACTCCTCGCCCGTGAGTGAAAGGGGGTTGTTGGGTGTGGGGATTGTTTATTGTCCATGACGCCACCCACGGTTGTGGTGATTTCACCACCGCTGCTCAATATGGGGATCCCGGGGATGGTGATGCGGAGCAGCCAGGTGTTGTGTTGCCCCTCCGTGGGTAGGGGTTGGTGATCCCGGGGCCCAGTGATGGTGTGGAAGGTGCAGGGCTTGGTGGGCGCAGGGACGCGGGGGCAGCGCTGTGCCTTGCGGCACTGTGGTACTCACTCAGCCTGAGACGTTGACACAGTTTTACGGTAAACCACACGGCTGGAAAGACGGTTCCCACGGACGGCTGCACTTGCTCTCCCAGTAGGTGACGGTGGTGTCCCTTTTCCTTGCACCTTTGTTTCTGTGTTGGTAACGATGGGTTCCCACCGGTAACCCGCTCCCCGGTTTCAAGCTGGACCGGAGGAGCTCTACTCTTTGCCCGCAGGTGCTGGCCCTGAGAAACTGGTGCCTTGGCGGTGGCGGTGTTTCTGCTACAATGGTTGGGCTGTTGCCTTCAATCGGGACTTGGTTGTTGGGGGATCTACGTCCCCTTCACTGACGGATTTGGCAAATTATGGCAACTCCTAGCCTTGCCGGGGTCCGAGAGGCCCCTGCCCTGGTGCTGACTGTCCTTTGGTACACTGCTCCAGACCGCCGGGCCACTACCCGTCCGCGGTCCTTCCAGGAACTTCCAGACGGTCCACCTTCAGACAGTCACCGCCGTTGCTGACCTTGCTGACCCTGTCCTGCACACAGCTGGACTTCTTCAGGCTTTCTTTCTGTCACCTTTCTTCCACTTCTCCTACTCCTCCTTTACCACTTCCACTTCTACTTCACTTTCACTTAGCTGTTTTCTCAAGCTCTTCCCTGAGCTGACTGCACTCAAGACCTGCCTGGGCTAAACTGCCTGGTTTCTCCCGCCTCCAGAGCTGTGAACTCCTCGGTGGGCGGAGCCAACCGCCTGGCCCACCCCCTGGTGTGAACATCAGCCCCTGGAGGAAGGCAGCAAGGATTTTAGTTTAGCTTTGGTGTTCCTAACTGGGATGTAGGGTGTGGTGGTGTGATGACCTGTGACCCCTGGCTTGCCCAGGGCGTCACACTAGCTCCACCCAGCGCTTACCCTGCATTGCTGACGTCTGGCCACATCCCCCTACATGATTGACACACCTACTTCCCTATCAGACCCTGCTTCCTTGTTCCCAGCCTCTCCTAGCGTTCACCCGACACCACTGATGTCAAACACATGCGCAGTGGACACTTTCCCCTCACGCATTGCACCCGGCCAAGCCGGAAATGATGCTCTGCACAGCGTTCCCTTTATAATGGTGATACCCTGCCCTGAACGCTCACGCTGCCACTACCACTGCCACTGCTGTTCCAGCACCACATGGTCCCTTCTGAGCAGGTAACTTATGCAAACCACCCTCTGTGGACCTCTCACTATCCCGATCCATTACTCTCTAATGTTTATTACTTCCTTTCCAGGCATTCTTTCCTCTCCTCTTGTGCCTCTGTGTTTATTCACCCCATCACCATCATCTTGGTATGTAGTCCTGCTGCCTTCATTGCTACTATTCCTACCCATGTAAACTACCCATGTAAAATGGTTATGCAGAGATGTATACAACAGATGTACCTTTTTGTCACTCGTGAATGAGGATTATGATACTCCCTTTTTTCCTGATTGTAATGATTATGTTGCCATCTGTGTCATCATTTAGCTTACAGTGCTTTGACCCTCTTATATTGTACTGTGGTGCCTCCTCTCATGTATATTACTATTACCTTTACATGTCAGATACCGCATACTGCTGAATGTGATGCCCTCCAATTATTCTCTACCCTGACGGTTGTCCCTGTGACCCGTATGTCCCTGCATCTCTAGTATAAGTATGTACATATCCTGTATATAACTGTATATTTGTATATATTGCTGTTTTCCACACTTGTATATACTCCCTGCATGTCTTTACCTCCACAGGCAACTACCTTGAGAAAGGTCTGATAAACCGAAACGTTGGTTTGTTGCTTTGTGTCAGGGTTCCCATTCTGCATGTATTTTGTCGGTTGTAAATAAATACACTTGCATCCAAATTTCATTTTCTGCCTTATTTGAGTGCTTGGGTTTCCCATTACTTGTGACTATTATATTACCCTGCAGCACCTATATTTGTAGCAGTCGCAGCCAGACTTTTTCTATATTATAATAGGAGGAGTAGTCCTAGGGGGAGGTGTCTAATAGGTGGAGTAGTCCTGGGGGGAGGGGTCTAATAAATAGAGTAATCCTGGGGGGAAGGTGTATAGTTGCCCAATGGGTGCGGGGGGTGTGGCCGAGCAGGCAAAGTGTGCAGGGGTCATGGCCGAGCGGGCAAAGTGTGCGGGGGGCGTGGTCGAGCGGGAACAGCGTGCAGGGGGCATGGCTGAGCGGGCACTGCATGCGGGGGGTGTGGTCGAGCGGGCACAACATGCGGAAGGCGTGGCCGAGCGGGCACAGCGTGCGAAGGGCATGGCCGAGCGGGCACAGCGTGCGGGGGGCGTGGCCGAGCGGGCACAGCATGCGGGGGCGTGGCCGGGCCGAGCGGCCAATGCGTGTGGGGGGCGTGGCCAGGCCGAGCCGAGCAGCCAATGTAACGGTTGTCACTGAAATGACGTACTTTTGGAGCAAGACAGACAGACAGAATAAGGCAATTATATACTGTATATATATTATATTAAAATGTTTTTATTGCAATGTAAAACAATATAAGACAAAACCAATATATTCTTTTTAGAAAGAAATTGTTTTTGGAACACACACTTTCTTTTATTGTCTTTTATTAAAATTGGTGCAACTGTATGTGTAATGACCCAGAAGAAGCCATTACGAATTTTCCGCATTCATAAGAGTATTATTCATAAAATAACGTATGGTTTAACATATTGCCTGGTGTTATTCTGTAAAGTGTATCCAACATAGAAAAGAAAAATATCTTAGCTCACCATAGAGGAAGAGGGCATATTAAAGGGTGCGGTGCACGGAAAGATTCAGGCCAGGTCCTGAGCGGTACCGTCCAAGTTAGAAAAAAGCCAGGATCCACCAATAACCATCATAAAAACCTTTGCTTTATTTATTCCATAAATTGAAAACATAGACTCTGTCCGGTCTATGTGTTTCGAGCAGAAGTCCTCTTAATCATGACCATTCTGTAAAAATGTATTGTACGTTGTTGCTCTGTAATACCACTGGAGATCAGCAGGTGGTGGTGTGTGTTGGCAAGGGATCGTATTGGATGATGTTTGACCAATATCCTCTATTGCCTATGGTAACCAGGGGGAGATGACAGTTTGTAGTTGTGACAATCTGAGCTGGAGGTGATGAGCAGAATACAAGGGCGGCTAATGTCAAGTACCAAAGGTGTAACCCATGTTTGTGTTACGCAGTAAAGCATTTAAACTGTTCATACCAAGGTACAGTCTGCCTTATTCCTACCTATCTTATACAGATGTATCCAGGGAATGGGTTTGGAACATCAGGAACTAGGAAGGAGCACTGTGACACCTCAAACTGCACAACACCACAGAAAAGTCACAAAACTGCTCGACACCTACGTCTGGGCCTAATAGTGCCTCCTGCATCTACTACCCAAGTGTGACGTATGCTATGTATGTGAATTTGTTTATTCTAGAAATAATTGTACTTATTGTATTTATAATTTAGTTATTTAAGTAATTTTCTCTTTTTAAGAGTAGAAACATCTAACAAGTCTATTCATTTATTTTCCTCTTTACAGCATATTTGTTTCAGATAACATTTCAGAATAAACTATCATTGTGTGTGACCTGAGGAATAACAAGATTTCTCACAATGATATGACATTTATCTAGCTTTTTTATTTGTCTGTAGCTTGTGTAGAGAAGTAAAAGCTGCATTGAAGACATTATACAACAGTACTAGACATTGTGGATGTGAATCCAGCATAGAACTAACATAATTGCATATGTTGCATTGTGACCTGACTGTGTCTGTCTCTTACAGTGCTGCGTGCTCACTCTTCCCCTCTTCAATATGCTCTGTAACCTGGCACTTCACTATATAGGCAGTCAAGCTTAAGGCTACTTTACACACTGCGATATCGGTCCCGATCTCTAGTGTGGGTACTCGCCCCCATCTGTTGCGCGACACGGGCAAATCGCTGCCCGTGCCGCACAACATCGCCCAGACCCGTCACACATACTTACCTGTGCGGCGACGTCGCTGTAACCGCGGTCCGTGCGGCGTCACAGCGTCGTCACTGAGCGGCCGCCCAATAGCAGCGGAGGGGCGGAGATGAGCGGGACGTAACATCCCGCCCACCTCCTTCCTTCCTCATAGCGACCGGGAGGCAGGTAAGGAGAGCTTCCTCGTTCCTGCGGCATCACACATAGCGATGTGTGCTGCCGCAGGAGCGACGAACTACATCGTTACTGCTGCAGTAACGATAATCGAGAATGGACCCCCATTTCACCGATGAGTGATTTTGCACGTTTTTGCAACGATGAAGATATATTACAAAGCTTCTTATATTCACTTGTATTGATTTATGAATAAAATATTCAAATTACAGTAAATATATAAGTACATAGATTTATTGCATTTGGTTTATTTTACACAATTTCTGCTAAAGCATATTTATATTTAATAAACATGTATTTTGGATCATGTGCACAGGATATGGTATTTTATTATTATTGATTTTACTTGAGGACTTTGCCAATGTCCAAACTGTCACAGCAGTGATGTCAGCCCAGTCCTCCAGAGGAAAATTGGAAGTGCAGACAAGTGAAGAGTAGAGAAAGAGGTTATGTAAAGATAAAGAGCAGCATTTCTATGTAGAGTGGTAAATGGAATTGTAAGATTTTTAGCCATCATGACTGGGTGATATTTTGTTTTTATGAATTAGTTTTTAAAGGGCCTTTACATTTTTTTCCTCTTTCAGAATGCAGTGCTAGATTAGAGAAACCGGGTATATGTCGCGCTGTCACCAGAAAAATCAATAAAAGTAAGTTGATTTTTCTTGATTTTCCTGATGAAGGAGACTGAGCTCTCTGAAACGCGTTGACCTGAATAAAAGAACTTTAAAATAATCAACATCTGGACTTTCTGGTGAGAGTGCGGCATACACCCAGTTTCTCTACTCTAGAACTGAATTCTACACAACCGGAGCTGCGGCAGCCACCATCTCTAAAGCGCACTTAGGGATTGCTACCCTAACAGATATACAGTAGTATAGTCAACTTGATTTCTCCAATTCTTTTGCCTGGTAAGACCCTATCTGTGCTTTTAACCATAGCTTTGCATCTTTTTCCCCTTTCACATAGCCATATTAAGGGTATTTTTGTATGATGAGCTGTAGTTTGAATATTTTGAATGTTCATTTTACCATATAATTTACTAAAAATGGAAATAATTAAAAAACTAGTGATAAATGAAAAGAAGACGCAATTCTGCTGCTGTTGTTGGGATTTCCGGCATTCAGTGTTTGGTAAAAGTAACAAGGCAGCGTGATTCTACAGATCGGTGCAATTGCAGCAATACCAAACTGATAATAAAATGGGGTGACGTAGGGGAAAAAGGCACAATTCCGCGATTGTATTTTGGGTTTTACTGTATTCAGTGTTTGGTATGAGTAGGTCTAAAGGGGGCTTTACACGCTGCGACATCGCTAGCGATGTAACTAGCGATCGCACCCGCCCCCATCGTTTGTGCGTCACGGGCAAATCGCTGCCCGTGGCGCACAATATCGCTAGTACCCGTCACACGTACTTACCTGCCTAACAATGTCGCTGTGGCTGGCGAACTGCCTCTTTTCTAAGGGGTGGTTTGTGCGGCGTCACAGCGACATCACACTTCAGGCGTCCATTTGAAATTGGGGGGTGTAGAGCAGCCGCAGGAAAGCCACGCCCACCTCATTGCCGGAGGACGCAGGTACGGTGTTGCTCATCGTTCCTGAGGTGTCACACGTAGAGATGTGTGCTGCCTCAGGAACGAAGAACAACCTGCGTCCAGCACCAGCAACGATATTTGGGATTTGAACGATGTGTCAACGATCAACGATTAGGTCAGTATTTTTGATCGTTAGCGGTCGCACGTACGTGTCACATGCAACAACGTCGCTAATGAGGCCGGATGTGCGTCACGAATTCCGTGACCCCAACGACATCTCATTAGAGATGCCATTGCGTGTAAAGCCCCCTTAAGTTCACATGTCCAGTAATTGAATAGAATGAACCAAAAGTTTGGACACACCTTCTCATTCAAAGAGTTTTCTTTATTTTCATGATTCTAAAAATTGTATATTCACATTGAAGGCATCAAAACTATGAATTAAAACATCAGGAATGAAATACTTAATAAAGTGTGAAACAACTGAAAATATGTCATATTCTAGGTTCTTCAAAGTAGCCACCTTTTGCTTTGATTACTGCTTTGCACACTCTTGGCATTCTCTTGATGAGCTTCAAGAAGTAGTCACCGGAAATGGTTTTCCAACAGTCTTGAAGGAGTTCCCAGAAATGCTTAGCACTTGTTGGCCCTTTTGCCTTCAATCTGCGGTCCAGCTCACCCCAAACCATCTCGATTGGGTTCAGGTCTGGTGCTTGTGGAGGCCAGGTCATCTGGCGTTGCACCCCATCACTCTCCTTGTTAGTCAAATAGCCCTGAGGTGTGTTTGGGGTCATTGTCATGTTGAAAAATAAATGATGGCCCAACTAAACGCAAACCGGATGGAATAGCATGCTGCTGCAAGATGCTGTGGTAGCCATGCTGGTTTAGTATGCCTTCAATTTTGAATAAATCCCCAACAGTGTCACCAGCAAAACACCCCCACACCATCACACCTCCTCCTCCATGCTTCATGGTGGGAACCAGTCATGCAGAGTGCATCTGTTCACCTTTTCTACAAAGACACAGTGGTTGGATTCAAAGATCTCAAATTTGGACTCACCAGACCAAAGCACAGATTTCCACTGGTCTAATTCCTTGTGTTCTTTAGCCCAGACAAGTCTATTCTGCTTGTTACCTGTTCTTAGCAGTAGTTTCCTAGCAGCTATTTTACCATGAAGGCCTGCTGCACAAAGTCTCCTCTTAATAGTTATTCTAGAGATGAAAATGTGTGTCCAAAGCTTTGGTCTGTACTGTATATGTATTCAAAAACCCACCATGCATATGTGTCTGGGCACAAAAAACACAGAACAATCCCCATGCAAAGCTTGAGTGAAAGAAAGCCAGATTACTTCCCTGTTAATGATGGCCTCAACATGTTTTCCTTCCCAAAGTTCATCAGGAGACCAGGGACAGATAAGAAAAGTGCAGGGTAGACGTCCTGTCACTACTGCCAAGTATGAATTGCACCTGCTGCCAAGCGTAGATCACACCTTAATGATGGCAGGCTAGCTATATATAGGAAGGAGAAGTGTAGCACAGTTGAATACACCTTAATTACGACCTGCCCCTTACTCCCGGGGAGTTCATATATTTATGCTCAACCCACCAATTGCTAGGGCACAACAAGGAGAGAGTGGGAGAGGGTGTAACTGCCCCACTTCCCATACAATACCTATTGTCCCTATGCCCACCAGCGCTATAAACCAGCGGTTACGATAAGCGCAAGTAAGGGTGAATACCAAGTCATGATACAGCTCTAAAAATTCCCATAAAACAAAAAATATATTTTTTTATATTTTTCCTTATTTTTTATTTTTTATTTTTTTTTAAGCTATATCGCGCCTTAGTATACACTTGATCAAATTAGTGAAAATTAGGAAGAATAGCAGGGGACAAGGTCTTAGTAGATCTTTCCCTGAGGTGCCTATCCACCCTGATAGCAAGGGCCATGGTGGTTTCCAAAGACTCCTGAGCAGAATATTGAGGCAGATAGTCCCTAAGCCAGCCTGACAGACCCTGACAGAAATGACACCTTACCAGAGGATCATTCCATTGGATGTCAGTAGCCCATAGATGGAACTCCAAGCAGTACTCACATGACCGGCACGGCAGTAATCACATGACCGGCACGAAGAACCAGGAAGTGGAGGAACAGAAGCACGGAGGGAGACAGGAGGGAGATCAGAGCTGCAGGAGGTAAGGAAAGAGTGTTTTATTTTACTATGGTCAGCAGCCTGGGGGCGATATCTAACACAGGGGGACTTGTGCGATCTATATAGGGGCCATGGGCAGCACTATGGGGGTGATACCTAACACAGGGGGACTTGTGCGATCTATAGGGGCCATGGGCAGCACTATGGGGGCGATATCTAACACAGGGGGACTTGTGCGATCTATAGGGGCCATGGGCAGCACTATGGGGGCGATATCTAACACAGGGGAACTTGTGCGATCTATATAGGGGCCATGGGCAGCACTATGGGGGCAATACCTAACACAGGGGGACTTGTGCGATCTATAGGGGCCATGGGCAGCACTATGGGGGCGATATCTAACACAGGGGGACTTGTGCGATCTATAGGGGCCATGGGCAGCACAGGGGAACATGTGCCATCACAAGGGGGCTATATTCAATATAAGGGCCATATCCAGATTAAGGGGGGCTAATTTTAGGATGGGGGGCTATGAGGGACATATACCCTATATGATTTGTTAGAGGGACACTGGCATTATAAGATGGACCCCATTTAACATTAAAAAAAAAATTCTCTTCTCCTTCTCCAAATTTGGGGGTGCGTCTTATATTCAGGTGCGTCTTATAAAGCGAAAAATACGGTATTCTCTTTTCTGTGATTGACTTGTGATGTTGTCATAGAGCCAGAGAAGGGAGGAGATAGATAAAAAACCAGCAGGTGGGAAGGTGTATGTAAATTATCGGCACTGCCATGATGCACGAGTGTCCTTATACTTGGTGTTAACAATCATCCTGTGCTGATAGAGTTCCTTTAACTAAATAAAAAAAATAGAAGTGGCAATATTTGGAATATGCAAAAATAAATTTCCTGAATAAAGAACTGAGAGTTCAATCCAATTAATGTCATGTAACATTCACACATTTCCCTTTTACATTTTATTTACTGGTGCATAACTTTGGCTTTTGATTGGGTTGAATGTCATAGTATGGCTTAGTTCATAGTATAGGGTGGGCTGAAGGGATTGTCAAAAGATAGTTACAGGTTATGACAGATTACACTATAAAACTGAATAGTTAATACAAATACAATTACAGTGACAAGCTTGAAACAGCCCTTCTAAATAAGTAAGGAAGTGGTTACACATACGTTTGTAGTGTAATGTGGTTGCATTTATATTTAGCAGTTAGTGGGTTGTTAAACACAATCCAGCAATTGGAAATTAGCCAGTCTAAATAAAAAAATACACAACAGCTATAAAAAAGTACAAACTAAGCACTGAGAATTAACATGTTAGCCAATTAGATTACTATTGATTCTTAACTAAAGACTTGAGTCAGCTCTAAGAAAAACTATCTTTTTATTCCTCTCAGTTGGGATTATAATCTCTGTTCTTTCAGGAACATCAAGAATAAGAATAAAAGCCATAGAAAGTAATGACTGTATTTTATTGCTGTTCCATTAACTTGAAGTTCAGGCTTCCAGTATTGCCTGAAGGAGATCATTGTATCTTTCTCTGAATAGTTTTCAAATAGGTGAGGATAGCAGTGTGAGATAATAACACACTCACATATAATGGGGTCAATCAGCATTATCAGTTCATAGAATGGCTCCCAATACCTAGCTTAATGTCTCTTTACCGCTTTGCTGCAAGCACTGTACTGCTCGGACACCATTGAAGAGTAAGAAAATACAAAATGGTAAGATTTTGCCTGACATCAAGGTCATCTAAACCCTTAAAACATGCAGAGCTCATTATAAACTCTTATAATGAGAGTCTGTGCCTTTATTCAGTTAGTGCTCCCATGTGGCTAAATATCTTATAGATTGGCTTTGTCTACAAAACGTATTCTTCTCCAAGGGAGTTAAACCTCAATACCCTTTCATCACAAATTAATACTAGGTTAATGCATCATGGTTAGCTGATTTATCCGAAAATCTATCACAGTGCCAGACATTTAGTCATTTCTAAATTGCTTCTGGGGCCTGCTTTATGTTGCTTTTTTCATATGTATATAATTTGCTTTACAGTTAACCAATAATGACGAGAATCAATTATTTTTCTAGCTTGCATGTAGAGATAGCAGAGATTTCATGGCTGATAAAGTGAGCTGAAAATACACTCATTGGAATCGTAATTTCATATTATGTCTTGAAGTTAGTTGTACTGGTAAGAAGAGCATGGGACTCAATCTTAAAAGGGGTTTCCTGACCATAATAACTGCTGTGCATATGTTCTGTTTCGTAATATGCATGTCATAAAGGGATCACTCAGGACCCACTGGATTTTTCAGAATTTAGAGTTGTTTTTTTGCTTTGGTGGGCTTAGTGTGACCGTGTAATCGGGAAAAATGTGTGGTTGGCCATCATTTCTCTTAAAGGTGATTATGAAATCAAGTATTTTTAATACAAAATTAAATTCACTGTTTATTTAGTTTGTATTTAATTCTAGTTTTACTGAAGCACTGGGGGCTGCCATCTTGGATTTGGTGTTTGTAATGACAGTTACTCACCTCCTTTATGGCAGCCCCCAGGGCCTAGAGAACAGTGGTTCGGAATCCGATCCCATTTAGTAACATTAGAGAAAGCATCTGCTGTGACCTGGACGCGCCCCCTAGGCTGTCCAGATCACAGCAGAGGGAGGAGATCAGCGCCATCATTGTGGAGCTTACAGCACACAAAGATGTGGAGCACACAGCTACCCCCTCCGTACTCTACCGCGACCACCCACCTCCCCCCGCACTATACCATGACCCCCCTCCCCCGCTGCACTCTGCCGCAACCCCCTCACCTGCCGCACTCTGCCGCGACCCCCCTACCCCACCGCACTCTGCCACGACCACCCCCTCCCCCGCACTTTGCCGCGACCACCTCGCTCCCCCGCACAGGGTAATAACAGGAGCAGTGTCACGCTGTACTCTAAGATGTACAATAGCAGTACAGCGCAGTAATGTGGGACTGAGAGGATTCCTAAAACTATCTGAGAAGGTAGTTAGCTGGTAAACCACTAGGGGGCGTAAAAGTGGAGGAAACGTATGAGCAGGGAATTCCCTAGCAGAGGTAATACTAGTCAAGCTCACCAGATGGCAGTAGAATCGTCATAAAGCCGTGTCTTAACATGAGGTCTTGTAAGTACACAAGGGCAAAGTCTAAACATAGTCAGAGGGAAGCAAATAGTTAGTAGCTGGGAAATCAGAGCCTAGAAGCGAGGGGGAGTGGGAAGACAAGACAGAATAAAGGTAAACAGATAAGGAACAAACAGGGAGACAGCGGGAGAGACACTGATGGAAACAGACAACAGAGGACGTTAACAGGTCAGGTGAACACGGAGGTCAGGAGGGGGCAGGGCAGACAACAGGTCACTCAAGAGCAGAACACAGCAGAGCCAGAAGTATCACTGGCGAAGTCCAAGAGAAACAGTGCCCTAATAAAGCAGCCTGACCTCCAGAACGAGGCAGAAAGGATTAACCCCTAATGTGACTTGCATCAGAAGTGAAACTAAAACAAAGGCTCAGCTCCAGCTGAGCCAGGAGTCAATCATGACAAGCAGCCAGGTGTTGTGACCCTCCACGGGTAGGGGGAATGCCCCGGGACTTGGTGTAGGGATAAGGCCATGGGATACAGGGGTTACTCTTGTACTCACTCAGTCCATTAAGCAGACACTGACAACCGGGTATACCAAGTCTCTGGAAACCGCTGCCGCTGAGGGGAGCTAGTTCGGGTCCCATCCCCAATGGTGCTGCCTGGTGATCCGTGACCTGCGTCCTGGCACTAACTTTACTTCTCTGGTAATCCCGGTAGTGTGGAACCTGCTGGGTCCTGCTCCCCACTATGGCCAAGTGTAGGAGCTTGCTCTCAGGGCTCACGCTTGGGATTTTCTGGACTGTTTTGGATGGAAAGTCCTATCCCCCTTGTTGCGCTAGTGCGCCAATATTGGAGTGGTTGGGAACGAATCTTGAAGGCTCCGTTCTCCATGGGTAAATTATCGGGTTGCATGCAGCTACTCCCCGACCTAGGGTCCACGTACCTCGTCGTGCCTCGGTCCCGGATTGGAGATGGTGCAAGGCCGCAGGCTGTCCTGCTCGACAGTTCCGAGCCCCTTGCCATGATCCCCTGCGACTGGGGGTCTGACTCCTCTAGGCCCAGACCACCATCTGCCACATAGACAATTTCCTTATGGGAGTCATCACTCCCGACCTCCTCAGAGCTCTTCACAGCTCGAGGGTTACTCTCTCACCCTCTCACCTTCTATTCTCAGACTCACTGACTACACTCCTCACCTCCCTTCCCTGACCCCCCCAGGTGGGCGACCCTATTACACTCAAGCTGTCCACTGGTATGTCTGGTGGTTTTGGTGCAGGGTAAATCTAGGATTTGATTTGCTGTTGTAGGCAACACCATTTGGTTAGGGACCCATAACCAAGAGGGAGGTGGATGCTGCACGGGAGGGAATGTTGTGCAATACCCTGTGATGACCTGATAGTCCAGGGGCGTCACACTTACATCAAAGGTCATGAAGGGGTTACCAGCCTATTTACATATAAGAAAATGTGGATTTCTCTGAATAAGACATCAGATTACAGATATCAAGGTATCATTTTATACAATGTCTGATGACCTACATGCCTTGTATACGGCTTGAGATGGTGGATCCTATTGACAGATTCCCTTTAAGAAGTCTTCTCCTGTGGTTTTAACTGCCAATGGAATTTTCACCCTTTTGACTATTTTATATGTAGCCACACTGCCTCTATGTAACTCTAAAAATTGCCTGGAGCCTGATGGGCATTTAAAAATCAATATATTTGCGGCATTTGAGAGAATTTGTCGTTTATGAAACCCTATTAATGTCAATAAATTTGTACATACACGTACGCTACAATATCATTTTGCGGACTCAACTGACTTGGATTTGGAGTCTGCCCTTGTAAGACCACATACAACTCCCATAATTAAAAAAATAGGCACTGTCCAAGAGCAGTGGTTTATCATATAATAAGTTTCCATAGAATCAAACAAGGAGCACACTGACCTGGATTCACTCTAATATACTAAAAAACTGTGTTATTATTAGAGATGAGCCACTCCCCTAGTGTTCGAGTTTGGTTCGGTTCGTTGAACGGCGGGTGTGTTTGTTGAATGTTCGACGAACACCTTTGAACCCCACTGAAAACAATATCAGGCAAACACAAACACAGAAACACATTATACATATATAAATACAGTTAATAATAAACATTGCCATTATACTTACAGTTCCCGCAATGCATCCTGCAGCTTCTCCTTACAATCATCCCTGTGTCCTCCCGGTAACCAGCTGATGATAGGACCTTTCCGTGATGTCATACCATGTGACCAGTCACGTGTGTATTATCTCATTGGCTACAGACTGGTCACATAGCTATGACGTCATGCTAGGTCCTGTCAGTGCATGTCGCCAGTATGCAGTGCTCGCCCGAGCATCTCCGTACTCAGTATACTCGGCAAGTACCGGTGAGATACTCAGTCACATGCTTGGCTCCTCATTCATGCATTTTGGCGCTCTTAACAGAGTCAGCCCACATGCAGCGACTGGAATGCCACAGTCGGTGAATAGCGGCGCTGGGAATCAGGTGATCGGAGATCACCGTTGCTATAGTAACCCTCCTGTCAGGTTACTATTACAACGGTGGCAGCGGTGACGTCACCGCTTACCAACCTGCAGCCTCTGCTCACTCACTGAGTGATTAGACTGCACGGGGGAGCTGGAGCTCTTCCTCCCATGCAGTGCTGTCTGATGTAGCAGAGCTGCATGGGTTGAAGGAGAAAGAAGACAGAAGACCAGGATCGTGGAGGAGTGAGAGGGAGTAATAAACCTGGAGTCTCTAAGTGTGTCTGTGTATTTATTTCTATTAAACTATTTTTTTTCTGTGTGGTGTCTTTTTTTTAACCCTTTATTGAAGATTCTTAATGGCCGGGTCAAACTTGCCTGACATTAAGAATCTCTAGCTTAATACTAGCTAGTAAAACAAAGTTAGTATTAACCCCTTATTACCCAGCGAGCCACTCAGCATCAGGGCCGCTGGAAGACTTGGATACAGCACCAGAAGATAGCGCTTCTTTGAAACCACCATTTTCTGGGGCGGCTGCGGACTGCAATTCTCAGCGGAGGGGCCCAGTCAGCTTGTGCCAACCTGTGCTGCAGATTCCAATCCCCAGCTGCCTAGTTGTACCTGGCTAGACACAAAAATGGAGCGAAGCCCATGTCATTTTTTTTTTAATTATTTCATGAAATTCATGAAATAATTAAAAAAAGGGCTTGCCTATATTTTTAGTTCCCAGTCAGGTACAAATAGGAGGCTGGGGATTGGGGGCAGCCACCCCCATCTGCCTGGAGTTACCTTGGCTGACAATCAAAATACAGGTAAGCCCATTAATTTTTTTTATTTAAAAAAAATAGTTAAAAAAAAAATGCGTGGGCTCCTGCCGTATTTTGATCACCAGTCAGGTAAAGCCAGGCAGCTGGGGGCTGGGATTCTTGGCAGCCCACAGCCACCCCTGGAAATGACGCATTGTTTCTTAGCGCCATTTCCAGGCATTTTATCAGGCTCGTCCAGCGGCCGTTATGGCGGTGGCTCGCTGTGTAATAAAAGGGTTAATACCAGCTTTGTATTCTCAGATGGTACTAAGCCCGAAATTCATGGTGTCATGCCAAAATAGACATGGCAACCATGAATTTCATGTAAAGATAAAAAAAACAACACACAGTAAAATATTTTTATTAGAAATAAAACACAACACAATTAGTGACTCCATCTTTATTGAACTAAAGAACCCCCCTACTCTGCTGTAGTCCTGGGTCGAGGGTCCCATGATGTCCAATTCGGATCCAATATCATCTGCTCGCTTTGCTGAAAGGCAAAGCAATCAGATGATGTGTCAGATGTTCAAGGACCTGAATCACATGACACATCAGCTGATTGTATAAAAGCCGTTTCTACAATCAGCTGATGCATCATCAGAAAAAAAAAAACTACACACTTCTGTGCAGACTCCCATCCGATTGCTGCAGGACCCGGCGGTAATCAGCTGATGCAGTCACCTGACAGCATCAGCTGATAGTTTAAGCCGGCAGGGCAGTAAAAAGCCGGCCTCACCACTGGACTTATACGATCAGCTGATTCCGGCAGGTCCTGCAGCCATCGGACGTGTCCCAGGAGTCTGCAGACAGGTGAATATGATATTTTTTTTCTACTGTTCACTTTTGATTTTGCAGCTGCTTCCACCTCCTGTCTCGACATGGCACCGGACGGGAGGTGGAAGCAGGGGTGGCGGTATCGGGAGGATCCACTCTTTTGTGTTTACCAACACAAGGAATCCTCTTCCTGTACACGTGACTGTACTACCCACTAGTGATGAGCGAGCATGCTTGTAACTACTCGGTACTCGCACGAGTATCGCTGTACTCGGGCTGCTCGGCGGGGACCGAGTAATCTCGCGATACTCGTGCTGTACTCGTGGTCTTCATTTCTGCATGTTGGCGCTCTTTTGAGAGCCAGCCCTCATGCAGGGATTGGCTGGCAGACCACTGCAATGCCACAGCCCTGTTAGTTGTGGAATTGCAGTGATTGGCCGGCCTGCACAGCGTGACCGAGCCTTTATACCGGCCGGCGCGCTGTGCTCTGCTCACAGCTATCCAGACAGTCAGTGCAGGGAGAGTGTCGCTGATTCAGGGAAAGCTTTGCGGCCCTTTATAGCTTTTTCAGTTGCAGGGCTGCAAACAGTGTGACCAAAAGTCCTTCTCAGGACTATTCTAGTTGTATACAGGCAGGCAGGGTATAGCCAGGTCGGAGTACAGTAGCAGAGTCCTTCTCAGGACTATTGTTGCTATATACAGGCAGGGTATAGCCAGGTCGGAATACAGGCTAGTGACCAGAAGAGTCCTTGTCAGGACTATTGTAGCAGTATACAGGCAGGCAGGCAGGCAGGCAGGGTATATAGCAATTCCTAGTGGTGACCGTATACCAGCCTTCATCATATCTGGGGCTGGTGTACACAGTGTAAAACAGTCCAGATAGTGTCAGACTTCTCAGTAATTGTCGCTCCTAAAAACCAGTTAGGTTCTTATTGCGTCCGTGCTTGCATTTAAAAACAGCACGTGTGTGTCTGTCGGTGGCAGCGTACAGGTGCGCGTTTTGCACAAACAATTATATAACGCACAAGTCTAGTGTATAATACACGTCAGTCAGCAGTGTCTGATAGTGTCAGACTTCTCAGTAATTGTCGCTCCTAAAAACCAGTTAGGTTCTTATTGCGTCCGTGCTTGCATTTAAAAACAGCACGTGTGTGTCTGTCGGTGGCAGCGTACAGGTGCGCGTTTTGCAAAAACAATTATATAACGCACAAGTCTAGTGTATAATACACGTCAGTCAGCAGTGTCTGATAGTGTCAGACTTCTCAGTAATTGTCGCTCCTAAAAACCAGTTAGGTTCTTATTGCGTCCGTGCTTGCATTTAAAAACAGCACGTGTGTGTCTGTCGGTGGCAGCGTACAGGTGCGTGTTTTGCACAAACTATTATATAACGCACAAGTCTAGTGTATAATACACGTCAGTCAGCAGTGTCTGATAGTGTCAGACTTCTCAGTAATTGTCGCTCCTAAAAACCAGTTAGGTTCTTATTGCGTCCGTGCTTGCATTTAAAAACAGCACGTGTGTGTCTGTCGGTGGCAGCGTACAGGTGCGCGTTTTGCACAAACAATTATATAACGCACAAGTCTAGTGTATAATACACGTCAGTCAGCAGTGTCTGATAGTGTCAGACTTCTCAATAATTGTCGCTCCTAAAAACCAGTTAGGTTCTTATTGCGTCCGTGCTTGCATTTAAAAACAGCACGTGTGTGTCTCTCGGTGGCAGCGTACAGGTGCGCGTTTTGCACAAACAATTATATAACGCACAAGTCTAGTGTATAATACACGTCAGTCAGCAGTGTCTGATAGTGTCAGACTTCTCAGTAATTGTCGCTCCTAAAAACCAGTTAGGTTCTTATTGCGTCCGTGCTTGCATTTAAAAACAGCACGTGTGTGTCTGTCGGTGGCAGCGTACAGGTGCGCGTTTTGCACAAACATTTATATAACGCACAAGTCTAGTGTATAATACACGTCAGTCAGCAGTGTCTGATAGTGTCAGACTTCTCAGTAATTGTCGCTCCTAAAAACCAGTTAGGTTCTTATTGCGTCCGTGCTTGCATTTAAAAACAGCACGTGTGTGTCTGTCGGTGGCAGCGTACAGGTGCGCGTTTTGCACAAACAATTATATAACGCACAAGTCTAGTGTATAATACACGTCAGTCAGCAGTGTCTGATAGTGTCAGACTTCTCAGTAATTGTCGCTCCTAAAAACCAGTTAGGTTCTTATTGCGTCCGTGCTTGCATTTAAAAACAGCACGTGTGTGTCTGTCGGTGGCAGCGTACAGGTGCGCGTTTTGCACAAACTATTATATAACGCACAAGTCTAGTGTATAATACACGTCAGTCAGCAGTGTCTGATAGTGTCAGACTTCTCAGTAATTGTCGCTCCTAAAAACCAGTTAGGTTCTTATTGCGTCCGTGCTTGCATTTAAAAACAGCATGTGTGTGGCAGTCGGTGGCAGCGTCAGGCTCCATATTGTCCCTGGATAGAGACGTGCATGATGGCCTGTAAACATGAAGTGCCCATTGTAAGGAAGTGGGTCTATTGTAGTATAGCCCTTAGGCAGGGCAGCCAAAAATTGGGAGTCTCCACATTGTCCCTGGATAGAGATGTGCATGAGGGCCTCAAAACATTGTTCCCATTGCAAAGGAGCGGGTCTCCTGTCGTTGTAATGCCCATTCAGAAAGAATGGGCGAAAAAATTTACCACTGGGGGTATACCTGAAACAACGGCTTAACTATTGTAACGGTCACCATGATGGCGCATGAGGAGAAGGAGGAGCAGTCCAGCGATTAGCCAAAGTCCAGAAGTGTGTTACCATGGGTGAGTGGAGGTACATGGCAAATTCCCGTTACAAACTTTAAATTCCGCTGTAATTTGCTGTTGGTGTGTGTGGTGAAGTCTGGCCAAATCCAACCCTTGTTCATCTTGATCAGAGTCAGCCTGTCAGCATTTACAGTTGACAGGCGGGTGCGTTTATCTGTAATGATTCCACCTGCGGTACTAAAAACACGCTCTGACAAAACGCTAGCGGCAGGGCAGGCCAGGACTTCCAAGGCGTAGAGAGCCAATTCATGCCACGTGTCCAGCTTGGATACACATTAATTGTAAGGCACAGAGGAATGTCGGAGTACAGTTGTTTGATCTGCAAGGTACTCCTTGAGCATCTGGCCAAACTTAGGATTTCTTGTGTCACTACCCCTCACCTCAGGGGCTGTGGTATGTGAGGGGCTGAGAAAACTGTCCCACATCTTAAAGACTGTTCCCCTACCTCTGGCGGATTGGACTTGTGCCCCTCTCGGCTGTACGCCTTGGTTGTCCAGTGATTCCTGACCTATGCCGCTAGCGTTTTGTGAGGGGAATGCTTTGCCTACTTCCGTGACTATGGCCTTCTGGAACTGCTGCATTTTGCCTGACCTCTCCGCCTCGGGAATAAGAGACATAAAGTTCTCCTTTTAGCGTGGGTCTAACAGTGTTACCAACCAGTAATGATTGTCGGCCAAGATGTTCTTAACGCGAGGGTCACGAGACAGGCAGCTTACCATAAAGTCAGCCATGTGTGCCAGACTCTTAACAGCCATCACTTCAGTATCCTGACCAACACGATGACTGAACATGCTGTCCTCCTCCTCCTCCTCCTCATCATCTACCCTGTCCTCTGGCCAGCCACGCTGAACCGAGGATATGACTGCATGTCATATCCTCAATTTGGCCAGAGAGTTGCTCCATGTCTTCATCCTCCTCCTCGTCATAGTCCTCCACTGCACGTTGTGATGAGACGAGGCTGGGTTGTGTGTTATCATCACCCACACCCACTACTGTTTCTTGCTCAAACTCATCGCGCTCCGCCTGCAATGCATCATGGTTGTTTTTTGAGCAGAGACCATTTTAGAAGGCAGAGAAGCGGTATGGTGACGCTAATAATGTCGTCATCGCCGCTCACCATCTTGGTGGAGTCCTCAAAGTTTTGGCGGATGGTGCATAGGTCGGACATCCATCTCCACTCCTCAGGTGTTATGTGTGGAGTTTGACCCATTTCCCGACGGCTTAGGTGATGCAGGTACTCAACAACTGCCCTCTTCTGCTCACATATCCTGACCAACTTGTGCAGAGTTGAATTCCAACGCGTGGGGACATCACACACCAGTCTGTGTGCCGGAAGATGCAAACGGCGTCTTAAGCCGGCAAGGCCGGCTGAAGCAGTAGGTGACTTTCGAAAATGTGCAGACAGGCGGCGAACTTTTACCAGCAGATCAGACAGCTCTGAGTATGACTTTAGAAACCGCTGAACCACGAGGTTGAGCACATGGGCCACACATGGAACATGTGTCAGCTGGCCTCGCCTCAAAGCCGCCACCAGGTTCCGGCCATTGTCACACACGACCTTTCCTGGCTTTAGGTTCAGAGTTGTGAGCCAGTGATCTGCCTGCTGTTTCAGAGCTGTCCACACTATTTCTGCATTGTGGGGTTTGTCACCTATGCAGATTAGCTTCAGCACTGCCTGTTGCCGCTTCGCCGAGGCAGTGCTGCAGTGCTTCTGTGTCGCCCTGGACAAGCCAGGGGCCACAGAGCACAACACTTAAACACCCCACACTCCCTGCAGGCATATCATAGTCAAAACACAAAATCCTTGTTGCCTTCCCCAGGGGCTGTTGTCCACACCAGGGTGTGGAGCCAGGCGGTTGGTCTCCACCCACCGAGGAGGAGGGAAAACACAGGCAGTGAGAGTTAAGTTAAGGAAGTGGAAGGAGGAAAGTAGTAGAGAGGAGAAAAGTGACAGCAAAGAGCCTGAAGTTGGTCCGGGTGTGTGGCCCGGACAGGACAGCAAGGTTGGCAGGATGTGGTGACCGTCTGCAGTGGAGGCCGATTGGAGTCTGCCGTAAGGACCGTGGACGGGTGGTGACCCGGCCGTACCGGACCGGTATACAAAGAGAAGCCAGCACCATTGGCAGAGGACTTTCGGATCCCGGCAAGGCTTGGTGTCGCCGTGAATTTGCCAAATCCGTTAGTGAAGGGAACCTCAGGGTTTCCAAACAGCCAAGTCCAGATAGAAGGCAACCGTACAACCGTGAAGGGGAGACACCGCCACCGCTAAGGGCAACCGTCTCCCAGGGCCAGCGCCTGTGGGCAAAAGGGGCTCCTCCGGCCCATATCCAGGTCGGGGAGCGGGTTACCGTTGGGAAACCATCACTACCAACACTTAACTTAGGTGCAGGGAGAGACAGTCATCACTAACCTGCAGGGAGGAACAACCGCAGCCGTCCGAGTGACCCGTCCATCCAGCCACTTGTTTTACCGTGAACTGTGTCATCATCATTGGGCTGAGTGAGTACCTCCATGCCGTGCGGCACAGCGCTGCCCCTGCGACCCTGCACCTCATCAGGCCCCGCAACCCGCCTGTCATCCATCTCTACCCCATCACCAGGCCCCGGGACAACCAACCCCCCTACCCACGGAGGGGAGAAATAACAACAAAGCTGCTCCCTGTCACAGGCTCCCGGGATCCCCGTCCAGAGCAGCGGTGGTGTCCACACAATCACCACAACCGTGGGTGGCGTCACGGACAATATCCCCAAAACCCAAACCACCCCTTTTCACTCACGGGCGAGTAGCGCCGCTCGAGTCCCCGGGATCCGGCCATCGCTCGAGCCAACGAGCAGCAGCAGCCGTAGAGCAGCGTCAGCCGGACCCGAGCAGTGGGAGAGCGCACCGTCCCCTCCTCCGCCCGCGACACTTCCAGCTTGGGACTGGTGTGGAGGGTAAAGTGGATCAGGATGCGCAGGAGGAGGAGGAGGCTGAGGAGCATGACATTCCGGAGCTGTAGAGTGTGTGTGAAACCCTGACTGAGGTAGGGCCTGCAAAACTTGGTGTGTGAAGGACGTGTTCCGTCCCTCGCTCAGACTGGGTCCCAGCTTGCACAATATTAACCCAGTGTGACGTCAACGAGATGTAGCGGCCTTGCCCACATGCACTTGTCCACGTGTCTGTGGTTAGGTGGACTTTGGCTGAAACAGCGTTGTTCAAGGCACGTGTGATGTTTTGTGACACGTGGTTATGCAATGCGGGGACGGCACACCGGGAGAAATAGTGGCGGCTGTGGACCGAGTAACGTGGGACAGCTGCCACCATCATGTCGTGGAATGCTTCTGTCTCAACCAGCCTAAAAGGCAACATTTCCAGCGCAAGCAGTCGCGAAATGTTAGCATTTAGAACTGTGGCATGTGGGGTGTTGGCAGTGTATTTGCGCCTGCGTTCAAAGGTTTGCTGAATGGATAACTGAACGCTGCGCTGGGACAAGGACGTGCTTGATGATGGTGTTCTTTCTGCGTAGGCAACTGCAGGTGCAGGAGTGGAGGAGGCTTGTTCGCAGGCAGCATGGACAGGGGATTGGCTCGCATGCACAACCAGCGAAGACGTAGCAGTGACATCAGCAAGCACTGCTCCTCGACTCTGTTGTACTTCCCACAAAGTCGGGTGCTTGGCTGACATGTGCCTGATCATGCTGGTGGTGGTCAGGCTGCTAGTTTTGGTACCCCTGCTGATGCTGGCATGGCAGGTGTTGCAAATGGCCTTTTTAGAATCATCTGGAGCCAACTTAAAAAACTGCCAGTGTCAGAGTTCCGGGTTTTCCAGTTTTCTTTTGAAAGAGCTTGCCCTTTGTTAACATGGAGTTTTCTGTTCTGTTGCCCTACTTCCTGTCCATCTGTTTAAAAGCCGCCCCTAAAGCTTAGTCCAGTGCCTGAGTATACTGCTTCCTGTGTGCTCCTGCCCTGCTGCTTTTGGTTCCTGATTGTTATTCGGATCCTCTTGGAAAACAACCGACACCGACTCTGGACTTCATCTGGTATCATCTAGCTGTGCCCGGACTCCGTTTGCTGTCTTTGGTCGGCACTTCTGCCCGGTTCCTTCCGTTTAATACCACTCTGGACTCACATCACGTACGGACATTTTTGGACTTACCTATTGCCCTTTTGTGTCCCGGCTGCTGCGCATTTAGGGCTTCTGGGGTGATTGCCAGACAGTCCCTGTATAGGGGTTCGCTCTTGGTGGTCTCCCTGGGGGAGTCCGGTGCGTGGTCCCGGGAATTCCCTTTCGCTCCGTCCCTGGAAGGTATTTCCTGTATTTATGTTCTACTGTGTTTTTGTTCCGTTTATGTACATATTTGCTGGTTGCATATTATAAACGTCTTGCACCAAGAACTCGTCTCTGGTTGTCATTGCCCTAACGCAATCGAAATCCTCAATACATACAATAGTATTACAGCCAGACTCGGGAAGACCTAACATTTGTACAGGCACCTTGTGTCGTGTTGTTCCGGGGAACAGTTGCCTGACGTCTGCCTGGGGCCACCACTCTGCTTCTTACTGCCTGTTGGGATGCTACGCCTCCCTCCCCCTGTGCACTGCTGTCCTCGCTCTGCATATCCTCCTGCCAGGTTGGGTCAGTTACTGGATCATCCACCACGTCGTCTTCCTCTTCCGCACCCTGCTCCTCCTCCTGACTTCCTGACAATTGTGTCTCATCATCGTCCACCCCTTGTTGAGACACGTTGCCAACTTCGTGAGAACGTGGCTGCTCAAATATTTGGGCATCTGTACATACAATCTCGTCATGGCCCACTTCAACAGGAGCTGGCGAGAGGCCAGAATTTGTGAATGGAAACGTGAACGAACAGCTCTTCCGAGTGTCCAAGTGTGGGATCAGTAATGTCCGTGGACGTGTTCTCGGCCTGGTGGTAGGAAGGAGGATCAGGTTCTGAAATGTGCGGTGCAGTATCACGGCTAGAGTTGAGCGCGGTTCGTGGTTCGTGGTTCTCCAGTTCTAGGCTCGAGTGATTTTGGGGCATGTTCTAGATCGAACTAGAACTCGAGCTTTTTGCAAAAGCTCGATAGTTCTAGAAACGTTCGAGAACGGTTCTAGCAGCCAAAAAACAGCTAAATCATAGCTTGGTTTCTGCTGTAATAGTGTAAGTCACTCTGTGAATCAAACTATTATCACATTTCAGTGTATAGTGTGCGTGAACAGCGCCTTCAGATCACTGCTGTTTCTATAATGGCGATCGCCATTTTTTTTTTTTTTTCTTGTCTTCCTTCCCTAAGCGCGCGCGTCTTGTGGGGCGGGCCAGCATGTCAGCCAATCACAGACACACACACAGCTAAGTGGACTTTGAGCCAGAGAAGCAACGGCATGTGTGATAGGATCTGCATGTCACATGTCCCTGCATTATAAAACCGGACATTTTCTTCACGGACGCCATTATCTGCCTTCTGCGTCTTTGGTGTCAGACATCACTGTCGCAGCTCCGTCATCCTGAGTCCTATAGCCGATACAGCTGTATGCGCTGCATACACAGCGTTAGACAGCATAGGGAGAGCACTTTATAGCAGTCCTTTTAAGGGCTCAAACCGGCAGGGTCAGAGTTAAGGTGACAGGTCCTGAAAACAGCGCCAGCGTCTGTGCAGCCAAGGTCAGGGATTTCCTCCCTGCATTTCACCATTAGGAGGGAATAGAAAGGCAGATGATGGGCAAAAAAGGAAAATGCTTGAATGGATCTCAAGTGGTCCAACAAGTGCCCTCTCAGCCACTTCAAGTACCGCATCCAAAAAACACCAGTCCTCTGAGTTGTCATCCCAATCACACTTGATTTCTCCTAGCTCTGAAGTCTCCATCAGCCCTGCACAGTATGGTGGAACTGAGATGGCTGAGTCTGCAGAGCTGTTCAGTCACACTATAGCCTGGGAATCAGAGGTCTGCTCCCAAGCTACAGTGAGTACAGAACAGGAAATGGTCTGCAGTGATGCCCAGAACCTTTGTGACTCTGATTCAGGCCGTGAGGACCAAGTTTCTGAGCATAATGTTGACCCTTTGTCACAAACTGTAACACCTGTGGTTATAGACAATGAGGAACATACTGATGAAGATGAGACGCAGATACCCGATTGGGATGACAACTTAAATATTCGGTCAGGGCAAGAAGAGGCTCGGTCTGAGGGGGAGGGGAGTGCAAACACAACAATTGATGATGACGTTCTAGATCCCACCTACTGTCAACCCCCAGTCAGGCACTCGAGGAGGTCAACAGAGGCGGTGGAGGAGGATGCAACCGACGACGAAGTTACCTTGCGCCTTCCTGGATAGAGTCGGAGCACTGGTAGCACGTCTACAACTGCATCCTCAGCCACCACTCTGCCTCTGAGCATTATTCGGGGTGGATCAACAGGTCGCATGGCCTCTAAGCCTTGCCTAGCCTGGTCCTTTTTTGACATAGAAAAAGATCGCCCAAATTATGTGATCTGTAAAATTTGTCATGGTTCTCTTAGTAGAGGTCAAAACCTCAGCAGTTTGACAACTTCTTCCATGAATCGTCACATGAATAAATATCATATGGCCCGGTGGGAAGCTCACCGTGCTGCAATGCGGCCTAGCGGAGCGAACCATCCACCGCCTGCCCCTTCCAGTGCATCCGCGCGCTCGTCATCTTCTAGGACTGTGGGGGCAGCTGTCACACCTGTTTTTCCACCCACAACTTCCACCACTGTAACCGCAAGTCAGTTTGCTTGGTAGGTCGTCAGTTGGTTTGGAAGGGGAAACAAGTGAGTGTGTACAGCTCTCTCAGACATCGATAGCACCAACGTTGGATGAAGGCAACATCATGTCTCCGCCTGCACTTTCCTCACAAACCTGCATTTTTCCATGGACACCCTACTCAACACCGTCTACACACAGCAGCCAGATCTCTGTCCCTCAGATGTGGTCAAATAAAAGGCCACTTCCTGCGACCCATGACAAAGCGAAGAGGTTGACTCTATCCGTCTGTAAGCTGTTGGCTACCGAAATGCTGCCTTTCCGCCTAGTGGACACACAGGATTTTAGAGACCTTATGTCTGTCGCTGTGATCCAGTACAAGATGCCCAATCACCACTGCTTCTCCAAGAACAGCATGACCGCGCTACACCAGCATGTCGCACACAACATCACCACTTCCTTGAGAAACTCTGTGTGCGACACGGTGCATTTCAACACAGATACTTGGACCAGTAAGCATAGACAGGGTCATTACATGTCACTGACTGGGCACTGGCAAACTATGGTGAGAGATGGAGAAGGGTCTGCTGTCCAAGTCTTGCCGTCCCCACGAGTTGTTTCAATCCTTCTTCTGTATGTAGAAGTTAATACACTGCTTCTGCCTCTTCAACCTCGTGTGGGTCCTCCACCTTGGCGCAAACCCTGTGTGGTCAGGCCACCCTTCCTTGTAACTGCGCACAAGCACTACCACACACCTCCTTACTATGCTGGCAGCAGAGCTCAAAGCCATCAGGCGGTCAAAGTTTTACTTTGAAATGTATGGGAAATGTGAGTCACACCACTGAGAAGTTGTGGACGGTTAGCTCTGGATACCCAGTTTCATCAATGGTTGTCTCCACTCAACCAGCAGCCAGGGAAGGCCGGGTGCGACAATGATGCAAACATGGTTGCGGCCCTTCGCTGTGACAATGTGACACACATGGCTTGTGTGGTTCACGTGTTGAACCTGGTTGTCCAGCAATTTTTAAAGCACTATCCTGGACCACATGGCCTTCTGCAGAGAGCACGGTGTAACGCCTTCCTTGATCCACACACTCAGATGGGCTGTTAATGATAGGCTAGAGGGAAGCCACTCACCAAGCAGGACCCCTAGAACCCTGAAACCCTTTAACCCCTATACAGGGATTAGGAATTGCACAGGGCCCAAGGTGATTAATACCTGTGCAAGGCTGCAGTTCCAGAGAATAGTAGTCAGGCAGGGTCAAAACATTAATTGAGGAACAGGAACAGAATGGGACGGCCAGGACTTAATCAGAAAACAAGCAGAGGTGAAATGCGGATCGGCCCACAAGGTACATAAACAGCAAGCAGGAAAAGTAGTCAGGTAACAAGCACACAAAATCATAAAACTGAACTGGGGGTAAAAGTAACCAGAGGTCATAGCTATGTCTGGCAGTGGTCTGCAGACAGGATGGGCATAAAAAAGGGTGTGGTGTCTTCCCATTGGTTGTAGCTAAATGATGGTATTTCATCTGTGAGATACCCACCAGCTACATTCAGCCAGAGATTCTGCATCTGTCAAGGTAATGCAGCCCAGTGGGTGAGCATAACCTGCGTCCACCTGCGCCGCTGGCATCGACTCCTCTCCCATCATCAGCACTATTCATGAAAGGAACACGTTGTCACCTGGCGACCGGAGTACTAATTGACGGAGCGGACTCCGTTGGTGACTTAACAGCCGTGTGCGGCAATGATGCAAACCTGGCTGCTGGCCATCCTCAGGGCAATGTGACACACGTGCCTTGTATGGCTCACGTGTTGAACCGAATTCTCCAGCAATTTTTAAAACACCATCCCGGCCTACATGGCCTTGTGCAGCGGGCACGCTCGCTATGTGCTCACTTACATCGTGCGCACACAGCAGCTCAACAACTTTCATCACTCCGGAAGTCTTAGGGTCTGGCAGTTAAACGCCGGAAATGCGATGTTCCGACACGCAGGAATTGGAATCTGCACATGTTGGAGCGTGTGTGGCAGCACCGCAGAGCCCTGCTGAAATACGGTATGACATATAGCCTGGGATAACTTGATCAAGAGGTGGTGCAGATCACGCTGCTGTAGTGGTGTCAGATCAAGGACCTATGCACCCTGCTACACAGTTCACAAATGTCGACGAAGATGTTTAGCATTGGCAATGTCATTCTCAGCGTGACAATTCTGGTCATCTACATGATGGAGCACACTGTAATTATTATTCGGAGTCAGGTGTTGGGACAAGAGGAAGGGGAGGAAGTACAGGAGGAGTCATATGCGGAAGGGATAACAAGATCTACGAGGTCCAGATGGTCAGCGGCACCTATGCGGCATTCATGGTGAGGGAGAGGGATTAACAAGGGCGCATAGTATCAGCAAAAAGTGTTGATGAAAGTGCAGGAGCCCATGAAGAAATGGAGGACGAACTGGCGATGGGCATGGAAGACTCAGCAGATGAGTGAGAGCTTGCTCACATTTCGGTTGTGCGAGGTTGTGGGGAGAGGGCAGAGGAAGGATGCATGATTCTCACCTCTCTGCCACCAACACACCAAGGACTTGGTCCTCCTGGATGCACAAGACACATGAGCGCCTTCTTGCTGCACTACCTACATGACCCTCGGATTGTATGAATTCGAAGTAATCCTGAATACTGGGTTGCCACACTGTTAGATCCCCGGTACAAGACAAAATTTGGCAAACTAATTCCGGCCATAGAAATGGACGCACGTATACAGGAGTATCTGCAGAATGTGGTATGCAATCTTAGATCTACTTTTCCACTAAACACCAGTGCTGCACAGAGTGAATCTCAACGCTTTGTCATGGATAGGAGGAAATGGTCTTTTACTTGTCCACATCGGAGGGACCGAGGGATGGCTGCTGTGCTGAGATGGCGTTGAGTACGGTGTCCCTGCAGAGTTGCACTTTTGGTCATATACCAAAATGAGTTGAAAAAGGACAGATGCTGGTGGAAAGGGGAACAGGTGTGTTGGAAAGGGGAAAAAAGTTTGGGTCCGTGGATTTGGTGGTTAAGCAACTGTAACATTTGCTGAAGAAACACCATCTGTTACAGTGGGACTGGCAGATTTGGATAAAGTGGTATATACTATGTTACCGCTATATAACGAAAATTAATAAGAAAAGAAAGAGAAAGGTATATATCCCCATCAGCAGTCAGTGTCCACCGTGCTCCCAGTTGGAAAAGGAGAGGTTGGCAACTGGAAGGTTTGGTGGAGGATACAGAGCTGTGTGGCTATGAAACTAATAGTAGCCTGAACCGAGTTAGACGCCATTCGGATCTGGAGACTGTGAGCCCTGTTAGTAACACAGGGTCCACATGCCCACACAGCCCAGGAACTCCCTGTTAACAACACAGGGGCAATTGAGTACGCTGACCGTGTGCGTAGGAGCACACCTGTGGACAGCAGGCGCATCAGCAGCAGCAGGCCTGTTAATGCCACTGGGCTGCACAAGCAGGACTGGTAGGACAGGAGCTGGTCTTAACCGTTCTGCGTTACCAACTGTGATGGTGGCCTGCATCGACACCCTATCCCTGCCTACCTCTGGCCTAAAGCCGCAATGGGTTCAACACATGGAGGTGTGCTCTTTCATAGCATAATAGAAGACTGCGCACCTCCTTGTTGGCTCCAGGCCCTTTTATAACCTGGGTCCGCCCCAAACCAGGGTGAACCACAATGCACCTCCTGGAGACAAAAGTAGAGTGACACGTCATGAGTGGCATAACTAGCGTCCTATTTGGAACCGCAACTTCAATGATGACCTCATGGCTGCCATGACCCAAACACCTCACCAGTCATCGTCTGACCATCAATAATGCGGTGACAAGTCATAGGGGTGGGCCTCTGCAAGCCATTTGGGAGGACACCTGATGCCCTGTGGTCTATATGGGACCCCCACATCAGGGGCAGGGCCAAAGAGTTCATTACCGGACCTAGTCTCTGATGCAGGAAGTGCCTGAGCATGCTCAGTAGCATGAAATACAGTCTCTGAAAAAAGACTATCAGCTTTAGCATGGTGTCTAGGCACAAAACAGGACTTAGACCCGGCACGGAATGCAAGCACCTGTGCAAAGAGGCTTTTCACACTTAGTGTGGGAGCATGCGCTGTATCCCGAAATGAAGACTTAGCGTCAGGAATAACACAGTCAGGCTGAGCATACTCACTAGGCGAAACACTGTAATTAGGCTGCAGCTGGGGTAAATCGGCACACGCATGCGCACTAGCTGCCTCTCCACACTTAGACGTGGAGGGGAAATTGCTCTTGGAGATGCTGTCTATGAACAGAAGGAAAAGCTAAAGGAAGCCTGACTTTCAATCCCTCCGAATTATGAAATGCAGCAATGAATTCCATGAGTTTGCTATAACATTAGCGTAGCAAAATGTGCATGAGGGTGTCATGTAGAGGTGCTATAAATAGCTTGTCACCAGTGGGGCACTAATGGAATACAACAACCAGTTCTATGATGCCACTAAATGGCAGTATTTTTTGCTATCATTATAGCTTATTAAAAACAGAGCAGGAGGGTGTCCTGCACAGGTGCTAGAAATAGGTTGGCACCAGTGGGACAATAATGAAATACAACAGCCAGTTCTATGATGCCACTAAATGGCAGTATTTTTTGCTATCATTATAGCTTATTAAAAACAGAGCAGGAGGGTGTCCTGCACAGGTGCTAGAAATAGCTTGGCACCAGTGGGACAATAATGAAATACAACAGCCAGTTCTATGATGCCACTAAATGGCAGTATTTTTTGCTATCATTATAGCTTATTAAAAACAGAGCAGGAGGGTGTCATGTAGAGGTGCTATAAATAGCTTGTCACCAGTGGGGCACTAATGGAATACAACAGCCAGTTCTATGATGCCACTAAATGGCAGTATTTTTTGCTATCATTATAGCTTATTAAAAACAGAGCAGGAGGGTGTCATGTAGAGGTGCTATAAATAGCTTGTCACCAGTGGGGCACTAATGGAATACAACAGCCAGTTCTATGATGCCACTAAATGGCAGTATTTTTTGCTATCATTATAGCTTATTAAAAACAGAGCAGGAGGGTGTCATGCAGAGGTGCTGCACATAGATTTGCAGTAGTGTGAATAGACAAAAGTACAATAGCCACGTTTAGGATGCCACTAGGTACACTGAGTGTTTGCTAGTATAATGGCTTAGTTTAAAAAAGTTGGAGTGTGCAATGCAGGCAGACGTGCTGCAAATATCTTTACAATAGTGTGAATAGACAAAAGTACAATAGCCACGTTTAGGATGCCACTAGGTACACTGAGTGTTTGCTAGTGTAATGGCTTAGTTTAAAAAAGTTGGAGTGTGCAATGCAGGCAGACGTGCTGCAAATATCTTTACAATTGTGTGAATAGACAAAAGTACAATAGCCACGTTTAGGATGCCACTAGGTACACTGAGTGTTTGCTAGTATAATGGCTTAGTTTAAAAAAGTTGAGTGTGCAATGCAGGCAGACGTGCTGCAAATATCTTTACAATAGTGTGAATAGACAAAAGTACAATAGCCACGTTTAGGATGCCACTAGGTACACTGAGTGTTTGCTAGTGTAATGGCTTAGTTTAAAAAAGTTGGAGTGTGCAATGCAGGCAGACGTGCTGCAAATATCTTTACAATTGTGTGAATAGACAAAAGTACAATAGCCACGTTTAGGATGCCACTAGGTACACTGAGTGTTTGCTAGTATAATGGCTTAGTTTAAAAAAGTTGGAGTGTGCAATGCAGGCAGACGTGCTGCAAATATCTTTACAATAGTGTGAATAGACAAAAGTACAATAGCCACGTTTAGGATGCCACTAGGTACACTGAGTGTTTGCTAGTGTAATGGCTTAGTTTAAAAAAGTTGGAGTGTGCAATGCAGGCAGACGTGCTGCAAATATCTTTACAATTGTGTGAATAGACAAAAGTACAATAGCCACGTTTAGGATGCCACTAGGTACACTGAGTGTTTGCTAGTATAATGGCTTAGTTTAAAAAAGTTGGAGTGTGCAATGCAGGCAGACGTGCTGCAAATATCTTTACAATAGTGTGAATAGACAAAAGTACAATAGCTACGTTTAGGATGCCACTAGGTACACTGAGTGTTTGCTAGTGTAATGGCTTAGTTTAAAAAAGTTGGAGTGTGCAATGCAGGCAGACGTGCTGCAAATATCTTTACAATTGTGTGAATAGACAAAGTACAATAGCCACGTTTAGGATGCCACTAGGTACACTGAGTGTTTGCTAGTATAATGGCTTAGTTTAAAAAAGTTGGAGTGTGCAATGCAGGCAGACGTGCTGCAAATATCTTTACAATTGTGTGAATAGACAAAAGTACAATAGTCACGTTTAGGATGCCACTAGGTACACTGACTGTTTGCTAGTATAATGGCTTAGTTAAAAAGAGTTGGAGTGTGCAATGCAGGCAGACGTGCTCTGCAAATGTCTTTGCACTAGTGGGACTATAGCAAAGTCCAATAGCCACGTTTAGGATGCCACTAGGTACACTGACTGTTTGCTAGTATAATGGCTTAGTTAAAAAGAGTTGGAGTGTGCAATGCAGGCAGACGTGCTGCAAATATCTTTACAATAGTGTGAATAGACAAAAGTCCAATAGCCACGTTTAGGATGCCACTAGGTACACTGACTGTTTGCTAGTATAATGGCTTAGTTAAAAAGAGTTGGAGTGTGCAATGCAGGCAGACGTGCTCTGCAAATGTCTTTGCACTAGTGGGACTATAGCAAAGTCCAATAGCCACGTTTAGGATGCCACTAGGTACACTGACTGTTTGCTAGTATAATGGCTTAGTTATAATGAGTTGGAGTGTGCAATGCAGGTAGAGGTGCTGCAAATGTCTTTGCACTAGTGGGACTATAGCAAAGTCCAATAGCCACGTTTAGGATGCCACTAGGTACACTGACTGTTTGCTAGTATAATGGCTTAGTTAAAAAAAGTTGGAGTGTGCAATGCAGGCAGACGTGCTGCAAATATCTTTCCACTAGTGTGACTACACAAAAGTACAATAGCCACGTTTAGGATGCCACTAGGTACACTGACTGTTTGCTAGTATAATGGCTTAGTTAAAAAGAGTTGGAGTGTGCAATGCAGGCAGACGTGCTCTGCAAATGTCTTTGCACTAGTGGGACTATAGCAAAGTCCAATAGCCACGTTTAGGATGCTACTAGGTACACTGACTGTTTGCTAGTATAATGGCTTAGTTAAAAAAAGTTGGAGTGTGCAATGCAGGCAGACGTGCTGCAAATATCTTTCCACTAGTGTGCCTACACAAAAGTACAATAGCCACGTTTAGGATGCCACTAGGTACACTGACTGTTTGCTAGTATAATGGCTTAGTTAAAAAGAGTTGGAGTGTGCAATGCAGGCAGACGTGCTCTGCAAATGTCTTTGCACTAGTGGGACTATAGCAAAGTCCAATAGCCACGTTTAGGATGCCACTAGGTACACTGACTGTTTGCTAGTATAATGGCTTAGTTATAATGAGTTGGAGTGGGCAGAGGACAGGAGGGTACAGTGCCAGGATTGTGGGTATGGGTAGAGGAATGGAAGCCTGCCTTTCTATTCCCTCCTAATGGTGAAATGCAGCGACGAAATCCCTGACCTTGGCTACACAGACGCTGTCTCTTTTTTCAGGACCTGTCACCTATGGCTCTCTGACCCTGCCGGTTTGAGCCCTTAAAAGGACTGCTAGAAAGTGCTCTCCCTAAGCTGTCTAACGCTGTGTATGGAGCGCATACAGCTGTATCGGCGATAGGACTCAGGAGGACGGAGCTGCGACAGTGATGTCTGACACCAAAGACGCAGAAGAGATAATGGCGTCCTGGAGGAAAATGTCCGGTTTTATAATGCAGGGACATGTGACATGGACATCCTATCACACATGCCGTTGCTTCTCTGGCTAAAAGTCCACTTAGCTGTGTGTGTGTCTGGGATTGGCTGACATGCTGGCCCGCCCCACTACACGCGCGCTTAGGGAAGGAAGACAAGGAAAAAAAAAAAAATGGCGATCGCCATTATAGAAACAGCAGTGATCTGAAGGCGCTGTTCACGCACACTATACACTGAAATGTCATAATAGTGTGATTCACAGAGTGACTTACACTATTACAGCAGAAACCAAGCTAGGATTTAGCTGGTTTTTTGCTGCTAGAACCGTTCTCGAACGTTTCTAGAACTATCGAGCTTTTGCAAAAAGCTCGAGTTCTAGTTCGATCTAGAAGCCCCAAAATCACTCGAGCCTAGAACTGGAGAACCTCGAACCACGAACCGCGCTCAACTCTACTGATGAGTGATGGAGGCGTACCGCCATGGATCTTCTACTTCATGAAGAGCTGTGCTTTTACTTATGCCAGAAATTACTCCAGTCAGGGACTGGTATGAGATTATCAGCATAACAAACAGACTGATTTTTTTAACTAGATCTAGACCAGTAATCCAACAAATAGCATCATTTATTACTCCATTCAGAGAACATATTCAACTCTATTAGTCCCTTCATGTCATTCTAAACATTGTTTTAAGGCCCCATTCACACGCCAGTGAAAAACACGCGTTTTTCACTGACATGATAAAGGTGTCCCTCCGTGTGCCGTGATTTTGGCACATGTGTGTTCTCCATGTGCTATCAGTGATAATACACAGAAATCAGGCACTTATATGGACCTGTATATTCTCCTGCTGTCCATGGTGCTAATGTCTCCAGCTCTCCTGTCTTTGGCCGCTGCTGTCTCTCACCATTGCTGCTATTTCCAGGTCGACTGTGCAGTGTATATGAATGAGAATAATTAGTCGGCCTGGAAGCCGGAGAGAGCAGCGGCTGAAGACAGCATCACTGAAGATGGGTGAGTTTAAAAAGCTTTTTATTTCAAATGTACGTGTTTTTGTGGTATGTATTTCATGAATCACACCATTGTGTGGTCCATGGGACATCATTGATGGCAGAGAAAAACGGACATGTCCCCATGCGGAACACACGAACATGCATGTGCTCCACACGGAAACACGGCAGTGAGAAATCACTGATGTGTGCGCAGACCCATGGCTCTGCCTGTGTCCATGATGCTGGTATAACTAAAAAACGCAACATACGTACCAGAATCACTGACGCGTGAAGGAGGCCTAAAACATATTCTTGTTGATGAACAAATTAACCAAATGAAACAATGCATCAGATTTAATATTTACACACTAAGCTGGAGAATGTAGTAGATTACATTGCACAAAAAACTGATATTAGAGAAATGTTAAGTGAAAAAATATAAACACTATACTAGTCTTAAAGTTTTAAGTTAATTTATATTTGTAACTGTGATACCTCATCAGACAGCACAGTCTGGCTACCTACTAAAGGCTTTTATAAATGTCTTCACGCCATTTGCATTTGTTGCAAATATGTAGAAAATACTAAAACACTTTTATCAACCATCAGTAATCAAACTTAGCCTATCAATATCTACAGAGATTTCAGTACTATATATTTAATATATTTGATCATTTTTACTTCCTGCAGAAAGCAATATGTAGGTTGTACTATGAAACTACTTAAAATACACATCAGAAGAGATCTCTCAAATGTCGCAAATAAATTGATCTTTAAATGCTCAACAGCCTCCAAACATTTTTAAGAGAAACATGGAGTCATTATGGCCACTTGTAAAATAGTGGTCATCAAACGGGTTTAAATAACCATTAGAAGGTGGAGACCACAGGAAAAAAATACTTAATTGTGATCTATATTCTACAAATAAGATCATCTTTAGGCATGAACACCAGACAGGATAAAATTATTCATTATGAATAGTTATAAAGTATTTATTATTTAGTTTATCATATAATTAAAGGGGTTGTCCAGGCATGGGGTTCAATTCTGCAGCCACTGAATGTGTATGTATTTATTTGGTGCCAATGCTAGGAGCAGGCAGACATATCACCGCAAGTATGCGATTTCCAAACATACGGTCACGTGCCGACTAGTCAAGCATGGCCTCTAGCAATACAAATGAATAAAGTGAGGCTGGTCACCTCTAATTGGAATTGCCCTTTCCAAGCGTCAGCACCAGAGAATCCTGACAGCACACAATGTGCGCCCTGTGAGATTGGCTGCAGACTTGAGCCTCAAGACTGGACAACTCCTTTTATTATCATATCTTTTTTTTCTTTTCAAGATAATTTTTTGGGTTAATTTTGTTTTTATTTACCCATGATTGGTTTGGGATCACATGTTCAAACAAGATAAGACTTAATTCACTTTTTTATATAGTGCAGTGAAGACTTTATCTAAAACTCAATTGCTTGTCATTTTCTGGTGATGGAAGCTGTGCTGTTTTTTACTATTTCAAATAAAGATATGTTTTTATGAGAAGACTATGCCATATTTCCTTATTACTATGATACTTTACCTTGAGGCACACTGCAAGTCTCAGTGTTTCAGGTCTCCTGGTAGGTAAGTTGACTTTCCTATACATCTTTAGATAAACCATACTCTTCTTTTACAAAAACAAGTTGTCTTCATGAGACAACCTCAATAAAAATCATAGTTTTATCATTTATGTTATACTCAACAAACTCCGCAGACACCGACAACATACCTTTAAAAGTGCCAATCATGCAGTTATATAACCAACAATTGAAATTCACAGAAAAGATACATTCAAAAAAGTAGACTGCAACTTTATAAAATACAACAATTAGTAGTAACACTTTTTTGACTTTGAATATCAGAACAAATAACAAAACAACAATATTAAAAACACTTAAAAATAAACATATTGGACCTTTTCCATTAGGACTTGCGTTGTTTACTCCGGTCTTGATGAAGGAGTGTCGGATTTATTAACAGGCGAATGTATCTTAATGAATTAGAAGCTTATTGAAGGCATACGCCTAAACACCAACCTTATGTTAGTCTCAAACTGGAGTACAATTTGTGACATTTGGTATACTAGAGCTCTTCATAAATTAGAAGAGTGGACTTTGCCATGCCACTACCTAGAGCTTAGTTTGTCAGAGCTGCTTGAAGCTGTTGTTTAAACCTTAAAAGTCACAACATTTTGGGGCAACCTCACATTGACTTTTCAAAGTGTTTTACGCCTGGTTTATCACATCTATTTTGATGACGTGGTCATTGTTTATATTATCTAAAACCCGTGTTAACAGTATCAGATAGAAGCCCCGTAGATGGAAAAAAGTTAATAAAACAATGTAGATACTTTACTAAATAGTTCAAAGCTGTCAATTGTTAGGGCTTGTTAACCATAGCTAGATCATGCCAGCATAATATACTACCAGCTAAAAATGCAAGATATTAACTAAAAAATGAAAGTATCACACTGGAACGCTCACTGCTTTTGTTGTTGAGGCGGTGTGCTGCAGTGGACTTCCTAGACCACAGAGGTGATCCAGGCTTACGCTTTAGTGGGTGGGGTGTAACTAAGTGCCCGTCGCAAGGCAGATGCCAAGTACTAACCCAAGGCAGTGACCGGCACTGTGGAAGCTGACCACAAGGAGAAGAGAATGACTCAGGTACAGACAGGGGTGTAGACATGTACAGGAAGGATGGACTGAGAAAAACAGGCAAGATGGACTGAGGTACAGGCAGGATGAACTGAGGCAGACAGGCAGTTAGGTACAGACAGGTATGGTGGACATGGCAGGGACAGATAGGCAGGGCCGGATTAAGGTTGGTGGGGGCCCCTGGGCAGAAAATCTGGTGGGGGCCCCATAACGTTAACATTTTTAGCCATAACAGTAAAGCGCGAACTGTAGCATTTAGATATAAATCCAATGAGCATGTGTCTTATCCTGTTCTACCACATTCAGATTTCCAGTACTACAATACAGACACAGTCCAGGATCACTCACAGCCGTCACTTATACACAGAAAGATCGAGGATCGCGCTGTTCCCTGCCGCCATCGGTGGCCCCTTGACACGATCACGGGAAGTCGATGGTTGCTATGGTAGCGGCGGGCCATGTAATGACTCCTGTTGCTATCATGACATTTTCTGTCACAGTCGATAGAGCGCCGACTCACACAGGAATGCTGTATTTCTGCTAATCAGAGCTGTACAGCTCTGATCAACAGGGATGCACAAGCGATCAGACTGCTGATCCTTATAGGTCTCAAGGGGACAAGTAAAATAAATACAAAATGTAAATAAATAAAAAGTTCAAATCATGCCTCATTCGCCCCACTGAAAATAAAACAGTTAAAAAAATATACACATATTTGATATCTCAGAGTTCAGAAATGCCCGATCAATAAAAATATAAAATCAATTAATCAGATCGGTAAATGGTGTAGCGAGAAAAAAATCCAAATGCCAAAATTATGTTTTTGGGTAGCCACAAAATTTTTAAAAAGATACAATAACGGGCGATCAAAAAGTAGCAACTTCATAAAAATTGTATAATTGAAAACACCAGCTCAAGATGCAAAAATATTAGGAGTCACTGGGCCTCACATCCCAAAAAATTAGAACACTACGGGTTTCAAAAAATGGCACCAAAAGCACAATTTTTTTTTTTAACAAACTTCTGAATTTTTTTAACCCCTTAGATAAAAGTAAGAGTATACCTGTTTGGTATTTATGAACTCGGCATCATACTGACATGGTAGTTTTACAATCTAGTGAACATGGTGAATAAAATAACCCAAAAACAATCGTGCAATTGCACTTTTTTTGCAATTTTATCGCACTTGGATTTTTTTCCCTGTTTCCTAGTACAATATATGGGAAAACTGATGATTTCACTCAAAAGTACAATTTGTCACACAAAAAATAAGCCCTTATATGGCAAGATTGACGGAAAAATAAAAAAAGTTACGGCTCTCAGAAGGGGAGAAAAAAACAAAAAAAAAAAACGGAAAATCGGGGTGAAGGAGTTAAATTTTGAGTACTATAATACTATGACAAAATTTTATGAAGTCAATATGAATAACAAAACTGATAGCTGTCAGTGAATGGCACTCAGCAATACGTCTGGCACATGTACACGGAAAGAACACATTAAACTCCGGGGGGGGCATCATTTTACTGCAAGGGGTGTATGTAATTATACTCCAGGAGGCGGTTATATCACAATAAGGTAGTGTATGAATATACTCAAAAAGGGGATAATGATTATAGTCAAAGGGATGGGGGACATTATTCTATGATTATACTCCACTCTAGGGAGGGGGCGTGATTTTATGATTATACTCCATTAGTGAGGTGTTTTACTCTATTATATTCCAGGGGAAGGGGGGGCATTATTTTATGATTGCTCTCCAGGTGAGGGTAGTGTTATCCTATGATTATACTCCAGTGGGGGAGGGGGCATTATTATAAGATTATAATCTACGTGGGGGGCATTATTATATGATTGCTCTCCAGGTGAGGGGAGTGTTATCCTATGATTATACTCCAGTGGGGGAGGGGGCATTATTATATGATTACAATCTAGTGGGGGAGGGGGCATTATTATATGATTATAATCTAGGGAAGGGGCATTTTTATATGATTATAATCTAGTGGGGGAGGGGGCATTATATGATTATAATCTAGGGAAGGGGCTTACATTCTGATTATATGAAAAGGGAATAGTGTAATTAAGGAGGTGTAGGTAGGTTTAAACAATGATGGGTGTCAGGGACTATACTGCAATGTAGCTCCTATGTAGGTCATTCATACACACTTCACCTCTTGCAGTAAAATAACCCCCCCCCCCCAAACTCCAGGAACAAAATATACACCACTTGCAATAAAATGTCCCTGTCTCCACCTTTCATGTACAGCTATATACAGTTATTCCCCCTTACTGATTGCTCTGTTTTGGAGTTACTTGGAGAGCACTGTAGCCCCCTCTACACCCCCCTCCCCTGCCCTGCTGAGTGACCTTACTCTCACAGCTGACATCGTCCTCCTATCACAGCCTGCATCTCTCATGGACGGTGCAGGCTCTAGCCGCATCCACAGCAGCAGAATGGCCGGTGACACATCAGAGACGATGAATTTCCCGCCCCCACAATCCTCTCGGGCAGATAACAGCCGCGGCAGAGAGGAAACTGAAAATCAAAATGACATCTGTCTCCCTGCACCGCCCCCCTCTGGAGCCTGGCGGACAGCACACTGTGCAACTGCACTACTCACATATAGATAAAGCCAGCTATGATCATGAGGGCCACCAACACAGGGAGCCGAAGACAGCTGGTGGTGGGGGCCCCCTTGGAGGCTCTTGTGGTGGGGGCCCCTGGGCGGCAGCCCCGCCTGCCCTGCCTATAATCCGGCCCTGCAGATAGGTATAGGAAGACAGGCAGAGGTACAGGTGACAGGACAGAAGCATGGGACTTTTCAACCAGCTAGCAGACTGAAAAACTAACTAAGTAGGAACATTGCAGGCACCTCCCCTAAAGGGAGGGTGCCATAGTCTGAGAGGCATTTCTGGGAAATGACACGCTGGCCTTTTAAGATTAGGGCAGGTGTGAGCATGCCTCAATCACACTCCTGGGCGACCTGAGCTGCATACACAGACCCTAGTAGGGGGAGGAACCAGGAGCACAAGTAGACAGCAGGAGCACATGTAGACGGCCATAGGCCAGCGGGGGAGGACTCAACCCTGTCAGCACTATACACATGAAACAAATCATGCTAGTAGAAGTCTCTATAAGTATTGCTGTATCAATCGACTTCTTCAGGGGTTTAGTTTTTGCATACCTTCTATCTAGGAAATTTGGGTAGCGTTTATGTTAACATGATCTTTGATCAATAGTTCAATCATATTGGAACCATTCCATGTACCAGGAGGTCTTGCAGCGCTTGCATAACTAAGGAACAAATCCAGGTTTATGGGAAAAGTATTGGCAGCATATTTATATAGTCATTTGCTATATTCTGCTGGCTTCAACACTAGGGACATGATAGAGCTGACAGCCTGCTGATGAGTGAAGTAAGTGAACACAGATGTTCTGCTGCTGAAATTATGTTAATAGTTTAATTTCACTTGGAGGCATTTCAAGTATGATGAAGACCTGACCAGTTGATGCTTTCTCTTGTTTGAACTAAGGAAACATCTTTTTTTTCCAGAGTGCTTAAAACCAAGTTTCCATTATATTCTTCAGCATATTTTATAATGAATTACTAGGCATATCTTAAGAATTCACAGTACTCAAAAGCATAACAGAAATAACAGAAAAGAAGAATATGTTTAATGAAAATATCTCATGAATTGTTGTACACTTTCAAGAAATAGAAAATAAAAAGGAAAGAAAATCCTGAGGTTAAATATTAATATAATGTTGATTTTCCTCATCCATATTAAAACAACTTCTAAATCATTTCCTACTAGGATCTGAGCATTGTTTGTAGGGTTACTTATGTTCCTAAACCAGAGACTATAGGGTGCTTTACACTTTGTGACATCGCTAACGATATATCGTTGGGGTCAAGTCGTGAGTGACGCACATCCGGCGCCGTTAGCGACATCGCAGTGTGTGACACCAAGGAGCGACGATCAACGATCGCAAAAACGTCAAAAATCGTTGATCGTTGACATGTCACTCCTTTTCATAATATTGTTGGTGGTGCATGCCTCTGGTTGTTCGTCGTTCCTGCGGCGTCACACATCGCTATGTGTGACGCCGCAGGAACGACGAACATCTCCTTACCTGCGTCCACCGGCAATGAGGAAGGAAGGAGGTGGGCGGTATGTTCCTCTGCTATTGGGCGGCCGCTTATTGACACCACTGTGATGTCGCTATGATGCCGAACGCACCTCCCCCTTGAAGGAGGGATTGTTCGGCGGTCACCGCAACGTCGCTGAAAAGGTATGTGCGGATGATGCTGCCGTAACAATAATGTTCGCTATGGCAGCAATCAAAAAATGTCGCACGAACAACGGGGGCGGGTGGTATCGCGCATGACATCACTAGCTATTGCTAGCGATGTTGCAACGTGTAAAGCACCCATAAGGAAAGGTCTGTGTAGCATATGAACACTTCTATTGAAACTGCCTTCCCAGTTGCTTTTCCAAGGCCTCACCTGAAAGTTCAAGAAACACTGTTTTAGGCCCGTTTCACACGTCAGTGAAAAACACAGACGTTCTTCACTGACGTGTAAAACACGCACATGTCCCTCCATGTTCCATAATTCATGGCACACGTGGGCTGTCCATGTGCAATCCGTGATCCGTGATCCGTGATTGCATATGGACATTACTCACCTGCCTTCACTGCTGCTGTCCATGGTGCTGAAGTCTCCAGCTCTGCAGCGTCCACCCACCGCTCTCAGCACCTACTTCCTGGTCGGGTTTTCCTGCTCTCATGAATATTCATGAGCCAGGCAGAAGCTGCCGAGAGCAGAGGCTGCACAGCAAATCGCAGGCAAGGTAAGTTGAAAATATTTAATATTTAATATGTCCATGATTTTCTGGTACGTGTTTCACTGATCACACACGGATCACACCATAGTGTGGTCCGTGGGTCATCAGTGATGCCAGAAAAAAAACTGACTTGTCTCCGTGCCGAATCACGGCCACGCGTGCATGCTGCACGGAGACACGTTCAGTGAAAAATCACTGATGTGTGAGCAGACCCATTGATTATAATGGGTCTGCGTATGTCAGTGATTCTGGTATGTTTTAAAAAAAGCACAAACGTGCCAGAATCACTGATGTGTGAAACAGGCCTTATAGTTAGATATAGTGCCATATAGTTTAAGAGAATTACTGTCATATGGTGTCAATATAATATCATCATACATGTCCATAAATTAGAAACAGCCTTTTGGTGTCCATGTGACAGTGACAACTGTCATAATAGCCATTTAAGGCTCCTTTCACATGTGTGTAGAACAGATTGCATGGGATGCCTGATCGCATAGTATGTGACAGGGGTCCTCAGTTTGCATCTCAGTTTTGGCGTGACTTTTGCAGCCTCTTGCAGATTGAGTTAAGCATCTCTTCGGCCTATCATCCCCAGACCAATGGGTTGGTGGAACGTATGAACCAGACATTAATTACGTACCTTCGTCATTTTGATTCCACACACCATAATGATTAGTCTTCCCTCCTTCCTTGGGCAGAGTTTGCCCTTAACAATTCGGTAGCTGAGGCTACGGGTCAAACCCCTTTTGTCCTTAACAATGAACAACATCCCCGGGTCCCTATGCCTTTTCCTGCCACTACTCCCACTCCTCTGGTTTCTGATTGGGCGACTAACGCCAGAGATGTATGTGATCATGCCCAAGCGGCTATTCAAGCGGCCAAGGACCATATAAGACCGAGGGCTGATCGTCTCCGTCGCCCGGCACCAGTGTATTCCCCAGGTGACTTTGTTTGGCTCTCCGCCAGGAACATCAAATTCAGAACGGTGTCAGCCAAGTTTGCTCCACGTTACCTGGGTCCCTATGAGGTTCTCCGGCAAATAAATCCGGCAGTGTACCAGTTGAGGTTACCGTCCCATCTCCGAATCCATGACAAGTTTCATGTCTCCCTATTGAAATCTGTTATTTTCCCTCATGCTAGGGATGAATCTTCTCCATCTTCTGAGTCGTTCCGAACCGACGACCCTGTATGGGCTATTGTTGGCGTTAAATGGGTACGAGGTCGCAGGTTTTTCTTAGTTGATTGGGAGGGTTATGGTCCGGAACAACGATCTTGGGAGCCGGAGGAGGCTATTAATGCTCCTGACCTCATAGCTGCTTACCTGCGCCGCCAGGGGGGGGCTCTAGAGGAGGGGGAACTGTTACGGTCCCTGGGTCTGTTGCTGCATGTTCGCTTTCTTCCCCTTCTGCTTCTCGTTTGCATCGTTCCAGTCATTTGGGAACTTCTTAGCTTCCTGAGTCTAAGTCCCAATTTTGAGCTACTGAGCATGCTCACGGACTTGGTCATTTCTGAGGCTAAGTGTGTACTCTGTTCTGAGCATGTCTGCGATGTGGCATTACATGATTGGCCGTGGGTGATGTCACAGATGATGCGGGGATCGCATGGTCCTCGGCATGTGACGTGGCATTACATGATTGGCCGAGGGTGACGTCACTTCTGTCGTTGCTTGTTACTATTGGCCCAGGGTCGTTCCTGTTAATTATCCTCCATCTTGTGGGCGGAGCCAAGTTTATAAAGGGCCCTGGAGCCTGCCTCTCGGCGCTCAGTCATTACATGTGCTTGTGTGGGAGAAGACGCTCCATGCGAGTCTGCATAATATCCCAGCTAGCAATCTCTATAGTAGTACCGGGTTAGGCAGGGACGTATTACCGAATCGGGCGTCGTTATACCCGCTTCCCATGCTTTAGGGGAGTCGGGCTAGGTAGGAGCTTCTTCCTCTTCGCTCCTGTGTACTCTCTGCGGATAGCATAGAGAGTTCCCTGGCTCCTTATAGTGCGGTTAGCACACGGAGCTTGGACAGGGACTTTCACTTGAGCCATTTCAGAGAAAGTTATTGCTCTCTGTTATCAATTGTCATACAATTAGGTCCAGAAATATTTGGACAGTGACACAATTTTCGCGAGTTGGGCTCTGCATGCCACCACATTGGATTTGAAATGAAACCTCTACAACAGAATTTAAGTGCAGATTGTAACATTTAATTTGAAGGTTTGAACAAAAATATCTGATAGAAATTGTAGGAATTGTACACATTTCTTTACAAACACTCCACATGTTAGGAGGTCAAAAGTAATTGGACAAATAAACCAAACCCAAACAAAATATTTTTATTTTCAATATTTTGTTGCGAATCCTTTGGAGGCAATCACTGCCTTAAGTCTGGAACCCATTGACATCACCAAACGCTGGGTTTCCTCCTTCTTAATGCTTTGCCAGGCCTTTACAGCCGCAGCCTTCAGGTCTTGCTTGTTTGTGGGTCTTTCCGTCTTAAGTCTGGATTTGAGCAAGTGAAATGCATGCTCAATTGGGTTAAGATCTGGTGATTGACTTGGCCATTGCAGAATGTTCCACTTTTTTGCACTCATGAACTCCTGGGTAGCTTTGGCTGTATGCTTGGGGTCATTGTCCATCTGTACTATGAAGCGCCGTCTGATCAACTTTGCGGCATTTGGCTGAATCTGGGCTGAAAGTATATCCCGGTACACTTCAGAATTCATCCGGCTACTCTTGTCTGCTGTTATGTCATCAATAAACACAAGTGACCCAGTGCCATTGAAAGCCATGCATGCCCATGCCATCACGTTGCCTCCACCATGTTTTACAGAGGATGTGGTGTGCCTTGGATCATGTGCCGTTCCCTTTCTTCTCCAAACTTTTTTCTTCCCATCATTCTGGTACAGGTTGATCTTTGTCTCATCTGTCCATAGAATACTTTTCCAGAACTGAGCTGGCTTCATGAGGTGTTTTTCAGCAAATTTAACTCTGGCCTGTTTATTTTTGGAATTGATGAATGGTTTACATCTAGATGTGAACCCTTTGTATTTACTTTCATGGAGTCTTCTCTTTACTGTTGACTTAGAGACAGATACACCTACTTCACTGAGAGTGTTCTGGACTTCAGTTGATGTTGTGAACGGGTTCTTCTTCACCAAAGAAAGTATGCGGCGATCATCCACCACTGTTGTCATCCGTGGACGCCCAGGCCTTTTTGAGTTCCCAAGCTCACCAGTCAATTCCTTTTTTCTCAGAATGTACCCGAATGTTGATTTTGCTGCTCCAAGCATGTCTGCTATCTCTCTGAGGGATTTTTTCTTTTTTTTCAGCCTCAGGATGTTCTGCTTCACCTCAATTGAGAGTTCCTTAGACCGCATGTTGTCTGGTCACAGCAACAGCTTCCAAATGCAAAACCACACACCTGTAATCAACCCCAGACCTTTTAACTACTTCATTGATTACAGGTTAACGAGGGAGACGCCTTCAGAGTTAATTGCAGCCCTTAGAGTCCCTTGTCCAATTACTTTTGGTCCCTTTAAAAAGAGGAGGCTATGCATTACAGAGCTATGATTCCTAAACCCTTTCTCCGATTTGGATGTGAAAACTCTCATATTGCAGCTGGGAGTGTGCACTTTCAGCCCATATTATATATATATAATTGTATTTCTGAACATGTTTTTGTAAACCGCTAAAATAACAAAACTTGTGTCACTGTCCAAATATTTCTGGACCTAACTGTATTACACTTTCTCTATGAGCATAATAGAGGTTAGTTCTTAGGTTTGCCTGTGATCATTAACATGAGACCTGTGCATTCTCTCCTTACCTAGGAGCATTGTTTATGCTTTGTTAATTTACTAGCTTACTTCTGTGAAGTAACAGAGGTATTTCCTATTTGTATGGGGTAGTCGCCCTAACTTATTAATTTGCCAACACATATTAGTTTATGCTAATACGGTACTCGCTGTGAGTTAAACAGGGTGTGTCGTACTAGTCCTTGTGTTGCTGTGAAGTAACAGGAACAAGTACTACTTCTGTAGTACAGACACCTTTTTCTGCTGTCACTAGCAGCAGTTGCATGGTGGGCCCTGACTGCCTGTTACTCGTAATTAGTTATAATACCAGGCAGCCCCGTAACAATCTCATCTGCGCACGCGCCACCTCCTGGCACCATTTTCCTTAAGTCCGCTGCTGGGAGACTAATGGTCTGGAGGCACAGTGTGCGCAGATAAGATCTTGAACCGAGAGCTCCATCTGCGCTGCACCGACTCCGGGCGCTATTATTTAAAGCCATTGCATCTGGGTCACCCTGTTCCGCACCACCCTGCTCCACCCTGCACCGCCTCACCACCCTGCTCCACACAGACACTACAGCCCACACAGCCAGCTGCATGCACAGCCAGATAGCCACCCACATAGTCAGACAACCTCTGCACAGCCACTTGCACAGACAGTCTGCATCACAGCCAGCACAGCGCCCATTCTCCACCTCCCAGTAAGCTACGTTCGGATTGGAAGATGCAAATTTTTGGGAGGAAAAGTGCGTGTTATAATCCGAATAATACGGCATCTAAATGCTCCCCTGGATGAGGTATTCAGCTCTGTAGAAGCTTAACATAATAAAAAAAATGTATTACAAAGTGCCATACAACTTGCTCTGATATAAAAAAAAATTGCACAGCTGTAAGTTCTCTTAATGCAGTCATAAACATACTGACAGTTATCTAATTTGTCAGTTGGACCTTTGTACAAGCAACCTCTGCCATTATTGTCACTATTATTTCCATAGAAGATACTTATGTTCTGGAAACATGATGGACCTGTTTGGATTTTTTGTTTGTAGATGGTAGATTTTTTCCATAGAATATATGTGATAATTGGGTGATACATACCTATCTTGTCAATGTCAATGATTAAAAATCTACAGTGAGCATAATATAGTACCTGCACCAGCGTGGTGATGGTGTAGTGTTTTGCATAGTATAATACTATAATACTTTTTGATTGCTGTCGTGTCTTCACAATGGTATCTAGAGCACATAAATTATGTTTATCACTAAAGAAAGATGAAACTGAAGGAGATTCATGGAAGTAAGCTCCACTTGACAATTGCTTGGCATTGGGATCTCATACTTGGAAACGGAGCAGTACTATCAATGTGAAAACAACATTTTCACCAGCTATGCATGAGTCACATGGCGTAAATAGTCTGAGTCCATCTGTAATGACTGTACAGCACAAAACATCTAGCCCATCTTTGAATACCCTTTAACCACACAAATGATTTTTTTTATCTTGAAAATGTCCTACAACACTGCTTGTCTATTTCCTTTGTAGAAGGACTTTGAACCTTTCACAACAATGGAACTACAGTATATACAGAACGTAATAAGAGTACCATTGCTAGAAAATAGAAATACTGTAATAAAGAAGCAGAATTCTATACTATAAAATATGAAAACTTTCAGATGTGGGTATACAAACAGTGGTGGATTATTAAAGTGCTAAGACACATCCAGAGCAGGAATGAATGTGTCTCATGGATTCATGTCTTTTTACATCAATTAAGAAATGTGCTTCTCAGAGCATCTGGGGGCAACACAACTCTGGACCAGATCTCAATCAGAGGACAACAAAACTTTCACACTGAACTGCAGTAATATTTATGGCCACAACAGTTTGCCCCCCTGCCATAGTGATAGTTCTGCTTCATGTCACTTGTTTTATTTACTGCCCCATTCTATGTCCTGTTGTGTATAAATATGTGACTTTTCAGATTTTGTGTTATATTGAGCCTGATGAAGAGACCTGCGTAGTCTCGAAAGCTTGCAATTATTACCATCTTTTCAGTTATACATTAAAAGGTATCAACCACTGAGGACTTTAGTTCTTTTAAACAATTTATCTCTACTGGCTAACACGGTACAAAGATATATTTTACCTGTGCTAAGCATGTAATGCAATTTATGCTAAAAAGTTTAACATTTATTATATGTTTTACTTGCATTCTGCACTTTTTGATGGATGCAAGATTTCAACTTCTATTGCAAACAAATAAGATCTTTTGTTCTAAACCTCCCCCTTTAAATCAGAATGTACAAGCACTAGCAGAAAACAGCTCTTCTTATAGCAGACCTACTGTAGCTTGTCTAGGACATGTTATACATGGTTTGATATGACAGGTATGCAACATTTGGGTCTACAAAATTTTTTCAAATCCAATGACTATTTCTTATGTTTGCTTAAGCCCTAATTTCAAATAAACTTTTTTTTTTATTTTTAACCAAGTAGGAATTTTGCACAAATTTACTTGCAAGAAAAGCCTTTGTTGTAGACAAAAATGACCACAAAAGGAATTAAGAGGAATCTGGCAGCAGGCTTTTCCTATGTAATCTGAGGACAGCATGATGTAATGGTTAAAGCACTGAGTGGGATGTGTAACTTTATTAGACTGTGTGCTGTTGTTTGCACACAATGAATGTTTTATCACCAGGAAATGATTAATACCAGGACTACAGTGCATGTTAGCCCTGGTCTGACCATGACTCTTCCTCTGATAAGTAGCTCAGTCAGTATATAATGTACACAAATACAGTCATGGCAGAAAATGTTGGCAACCTTGAAATTGTTCCAGAATATGAATTATTTCTCCCAGAAAATTATTGTAATTACACGCTTAGTCATTCACATGTTTACTTCCTTTGTGTGGACTGGAGCAATGCAAAAAAAATAGCGTAAAAAGGAAAATTATACATAATTTCACACAAAATTAAAAAAATTGGCTAAAATTGTTGGCATCTTTCCAAAACTATGGGTAAACAACTTTAATTCAAACTCACCTGTGGCAAGTAAGAGGTGTGGGCAATATTAAAATCACACCTGAAACCAGATAAAAAAGGGAGAATTTGACTCAGTTTTTACATTGTGACCCTGTGTGTGCCACATTAAACATGGAGAACAGAAAAAGGAGAAGAGATCAGTCTGAGGACTTGAGAATAGTGATGAGCAAACCCGTGGATATTTGGGTTCGCCAATCCAATATGGGAAAAAAAAATTCGGTTCACTGAGAGAACTTGTCCACAAACTTGACCCTGAACAACAACACCATAGAAGTCAATGGGGACTAAATGTTTGGGGCTTCAAGATGGCCATAGTAAGTGTTAGGGGGCTGTGGTACAAATTAAATGGTAGTAAGAGATGGATAGCTACACATACCATGTTTCCCGGTGTTTCCAAGAGGATCAAGCTTCAGTCAGGCTTTGTTCTGGGCCCACTAATTAAGGTTCATCAATATTCACTGCTTCCTCCGCCCACCCTTTGTGCTAGTCTCTGTGATTGATTGCAGACTGTGTCCGCATTTGTGATTGGTTTCAGGCCTCTAACCTGTAATAATGTCCCATATCCATGTCCAAATTTTTGAAATAATGTCCATTTTACAGTAAAAATAGCCACCATCTTGTAGCTAGATGCTGATCCTCTTCTTATAGCATTGTTCCCCATCTAAGTCTCCTTCTTGTAGCAATGTCCCCCATTAGACACCATCTAGTAGCAATGTATTCCATCCTGGTCCCCTTCTTGTAGCATTGTTACACATCCTGGTCTTCTTCTTGTAGCAATGTCCCCCATCTGGACCCTATCTTGTAGTAATGTTCCTCATCTTGATCCCCTTTGTGTAAGAATGTCATTTAAGAATGTCACTCATTATTCACATACACATTAAAAATAATAATATTCACCTGACCTCATTTCCTCCATAACTGGGGTGGCGCATGGCAGTGATATTGCGACTGGTACACTGACGTCAGCTGCCTGTCTTTGATTGGCCGATAGCTGGTATAGGTATTATTGCAGTGCAGAGTGTTGGGGACCAATGCTGGTATCAGGGGCCCCCTGAATCCTTGGATGCAGTCATCTCAGGTGCTCAGGTGCCCGAGCGCTGCACAATGGAGCTTCAGGTGCCACATCAGGCCGATGGGCTGCATGTTTGAGACTCCTGATTTACATATTTACATTGCATTGTTCTGCATGCACAGCACCAAGGACCAGTCAAAGTAATGCATAATCAAGAGCTTATCTTTGCTAAAATTTGTATGTCATTTTGTCTGAACCCCTATGAATTTGGACATGTAGGCCCTTTCATATAAACAGGCAGCCAGGCTTTCTTGAGATTAAATCTATATCTCTGGTCATATAGTTATACTCATTCATGTATCCCACAAGGATGGAATATTCATTCCTATATTATAAATGTCGCAAAATGAACTCTCAGCATTTGCACAAATTGAAGCTATTGCTGTATAATATTCCTAAACAACCATGCCTACACGAAAAGAAATCTTTTTATAGATAATGACATCCAGACAGATTAGGCACACGGAAGTCTTGTGACTGAGAAGTAGCTTGTTACAGTTTCACATCGGTGATGAGGACTACAGAATAGCTTATGGGAACAGCAATACTCCTGATGAGGCATTTGTCATTCTTGTTTGCACCATTACTGATGTCAGTGTATCTGGTGAGAGGCTATAGATCCTGTTAACGGTGAGAACCATTCTTTCTCTTAACATTTGCAGCACAGGGACTTGTAAAATGATTGCAATGACATCTGCTTTCGGATTCCTCTGATCATCTGAAACTGATTAAAACACTGCAATAAAATTTCACAATGCAATCAATAACTTCAGAAACTGTATCTGGAGAGGATGTTATGGGATGCGACTCTACAAATTGCATCTTATTTGTGATAACCTTTAGAATTATATCTGAATACATGGAAATAATACCATTTTAATATAATATTGGATGTACCGGTAATTAGTTTGCACACATCTTTTCTGATTTAAGTAAGCTAAGATGGATTTAAAGCAACAGATGAATATATCATTATATTTATCAGATATAATATCTACTTAACAACAATTACATTCATTTCTTAGATTAAACAGACTTTTCCACTTACTGAATATGTGTCCAATCATATCCTTGTTAATTAACAAGACATTGCAAAGATCCCGTAACAAAATAGTGAAGGTCCAGCTACCGTCACCAGCACCAAATACAATGTCTTGGCTGTATATAGCTTATATAAGACTTCAGAGTGACAAAAGGCCTAAGAAATATGACATACTGACATTGCCGACATATTCTGTCTATGCGCCATCAATCTGTTAAGTGAGGAAACCCCATTAAGGCTAATCCATAGCGATAATTGATTTTTCTTTTCTAAATTGTAGTGATGATAAATCTAAACAATAATAATCCGCATTATTCATACCTTTAAAAAGCAAAGCACCTAAGAAAAAAAGGCTGAATGAACATTGCTCCAGATGCGTTGCAGGGTGATCCGTTAATCAAAATGTCGAAACATGCATACAGCCGCCACTAAAAGTACAAGGAGCAATGACTATAATACTGGAGGCTCCCAAGACGAAATAAATTCATTTTCTCCCATGAGCTGCATTTTCTTTAAGGTGGCAAGGCAGCATTGTAATGCTATTTTTCTGCAAATTAACCCCATAGCTACACATAAATATTTTGTTTTCAGAGGTGAGAGACACCCTTTAAAAATCCCTAAAATAGCATTATTTTGAATTGTAGGGGTATAATACTTTATTATATCAGAGAAGACATCTTCTTCAAACCGAGCTTAGTCACAAACAGTTTATTAAGCTGTTTATGGGCACAATAAAATCTTGGCATTCCTTCAGTGCTTGGAAAACATTTTGGCAATGCATCTTTTGGCATATAAAGTTGCATGAAAATTCTTGTATTAGATGTTTGTCTTACAATCTTAGTTTATCACCCATTGTGTCTGCTTAGCTACCGATAGGCGATCTGCCATCAACCGAAATGTGCTAATTTGTTTGTTAAATAAGCACCAATACCTATATATACAGTTGAAACCAGAAGTTTACATACACTATCTAAAAAGATGCACATGCATGTTTTTCTCGCTATCTAACATGAAATTAGAATAAACCTTTCCCGTTTTATATCAATTAAAATTAACAAAATTGTTTATATTTGCCAAATGCCAGAATAATGCGTGAGAGAGAATGTTTTAAGGCATTTTTATTATTTTCTGCAAAAACAAAAGTTTACATACACTCCATTAGTATTTGGTACCATTGCCCTTAAACTGTATGACTTGGGTCAAATGTTTTGGATATCCTTCCACAAGCTTCTCTCAATAGTTGGTAGGAATTTGGGCCCATTCCTTGGGACTCCAAAACAATGACTTTGTCATCCGTAACAACTTTGTAGCCAGTTTGGCAGTATGCTTCGGGTCATTGTCCATTTGTAAGACCCATTTCCACCCAAGCTTTACGTTCCTGGCTGATGTCTTGAGATGTTGCTTCAGTATTGCCACATAACCTTACTTCCTCATGATGCCATCTATTTTGTGAAGTGCTCCAGTCCCTCGTGCAGCAAAACAACCCCACAACATGATGCTGCCACCACTGTGTTTCACAATTGGGATGGTGTTCTTAATCTTCAAAGCTTCTCCCTTTTTCTTCCAAACATAACAATGGTCCTTAAGGCCAAAAAGTTCAATTTTCATTTTGTCAGACCACAGGACATGTCTCTAAAAATTAAGGTTTTTGTTCCTCTGTGCATTTGCAAACATTAATCTGGCTTTGTTAGGTGTATTTTGAAGTAATGTCTTCTTCCTGGCAGAGTGGCCTTTCAGCCCATGTTGATACATAACACGTTTCACTGTGGATGATGACACAATCTTACCAGCTTCCACCAGCATCTTTACAAAGTCTTTTGCTTTTGTTCTTGGGTTGATATGCAGATGTATGATCAAAGCACGTTCATCTCTGGTACACAGAACCCGTCTCATTCCTGAGCGCTATGATGGCTGGACATTCCCATCTTGTTTGTACTTGCGTATAATTGCTTGTATAGATGAACAAGGCACCTTCAGGTATCTGGAAATTGCACCCAAGGATGAACCAGACTTTTGCAAGTCCACAATTCTCTTCCTGAGATCTTGGCTGATTTCATTTAACTTTACCATAATGCTACACAAAGATGCAGTGTGTTTCAGGTGTGCATTAAAATACATCCACAGGTGTGTCTCTAATTAACTCAGATGTTGTCAATAAACCTATTAGAAGCTTCCAAAGACATGACACCATTATATAGGATGTCCCATACTGTTTAGAGGCATTGTACTCTTATGCGGGAGTCACACGGTACGATCAATCGTGTGATCGCACAAGCGATCGTACCCGCCCAAATCGCTGCCCTTGTCGCACAAAGTCGTTAAACCGCCGTCACACGTACTTACCTGTTGAGTAGAGATGAGCGAACCGGTCCCGGTTCGGCTCGAGGCGGTTCGCCGAACGGGGGGTCTGGCTCGAGTTCGGCTCGTCGAACGTTCGACGAACCGAACTCGAGCCCATAGGAAACAATGGCAGGCAATCACAAACACAGTAAAACACCTAGAAAACACCCTCAAAGGTGTCCAAAAGGTGACAAACAACTCACAACACAACACAAACACATGGAAAAGTGACAAGGACATGTACTCATGCGAAAACAAAACAGCTGGACAAGGAAAAAGAGGAGGACACACAGATATAGGCATGGCACGCCCTTCTAAAGTCATGTAAAACACCGCAAGGTGACTCCAAGCGGAGTCTCCCTTTTTTCCAAAAATTGGGCCACACAGACACCCACCCCATCAGTGGCAGCACTTGGGCCCTAGTTGCAAACAGGATGTTTTGATTTGCATCAAGCACATTCAAAAATACGCTATTCTTAGCCGTCCACAGGATGACACCGGGGTAGGTAGCAAAGTCTTTCCTGATCCCAGCTCTGTTCATCTTGGCTTCTTTTAAAAACACAGCAAGCAAGGGTTACTCCAAGCGGAGTCTCCCTTTTTTCCAAAAATTGGGCCACACAGACACCCACCCCATCAGTGGCAGCACTTGGGCCCTAGTTGCAAACAGGATGTTTTGATTTGCATCAAGCACATTCAAAAATACGCTATTCTTAGCCGTCCCCAGGATGACACCGGGGTAGGTAGCAAAGTCTTTCCTGATCCCAGCTCTGTTCATCTTGGCTTCTTTTAAAAACAATGTAAGCAAGGGTTACTCCAAGCGGAGTCTCCCTTTTTTCCAAAAATTGGGCCACACAGACACCCACCCCATCAGTGGCAGCACTTGGGCCCTAGTTGCAAACAGGATGTTTTGATTTGCATCAAGCACATTCAAAAATACGCTATTCTTAGCCGTCCCCAGGATGACACCGGGGTAGGTAGCAAAGTCTTTCCTGATCCCAGCTCTGTTCATCTTGGCTTCTTTTAAAAACACAGCAAGCAAGGGTTACTCCAAGCGGAGTCTCCCTTTTTTCCAAAAATTGGGCCACACAGACACCCACCCCATCAGTGGCAGCACTTGGGCCCTAGTTGCAAACAGGATGTTTTGATTTGCATCAAGCACATTCAAAAATACGCTATTCTTAGCCGTCCCCAGGATGACACCGGGGTAGGTAGCAAAGTCTTTCCTGATCCCAGCTCTGTTCATCTTGGCTTCTTTTAAAAACACAGCAAGCAAGGGTTACTCCAAGCGGAGTCTCCCTTTTTTCCAAAAATTGGGCCACACAGACACCCACCCCATCAGTGGCAGCACTTGGGCCCTAGTTGCAAACAGGATGTTTTGATTTGCATCAAGCACATTCAAAAATACGCTATTCTTAGCCGTCCCCAGGATGACACCGGGGTAGGTAGCAAAGTCTTTGCTGACCCATGACTTGTTCATCTTGGCTTCTTTTAAAAACAATGTAAGCAAGGGTTACTCCAAGCGGAGTCTCCCTTTTTTCCAAAAATTGGGCCACACAGACACCCACCCCATCAGTGGCAGCACTTGGGCCCTAGTTGCAAACAGGATGTTTTGATTTGCATCAAGCACATTCAAAAATACGCTATTCTTAGCCGTCCACAGGATGACACCGGGGTAGGTAGCAAAGTCTTTCCTGATCCCAGCTCTGTTCATCTTGGCTTCTTTTAAAAACACAGCAAGCAAGGGTTACTCCAAGCGGAGTCTCCCTTTTTTCCAAAAATTGGGCCACACAGACACCCACCACATCAGTGGCAGCACTTGGGCCCTAGTTGCAAACAGGATGTTTTGATTTGCATCAAGCACATTCAAAAATACGCTATTCTTAGCCGTCCCCAGGATGACACCGGGGTAGGTAGCAAAGTCTTTCCTGATCCCAGCTCTGTTCATCTTGGCTTCTTTTAAAAACAATGTAAGCAAGGGTTACTCCAAGCGGAGTCTCCCTTTTTTCCAAAAATTGGGCCACACAGACACCCACCCCATCAGTGGCAGCAATTGGGCCCTAGTTGCAAACAGGATGTTTTGATTTGCATCAAGCACATTCAAAAATACGCTATTCTTAGCCGTCCCCAGGATGACACCGGGGTAGGTAGCAAAGTCTTTCCTGATCCCAGCTCTGTTCATCTTGGCTTCTTTTAAAAACACAGCAAGCAAGGGTTACTCCAAGCGGAGTCTCCCTTTTTTCCAAAAATTGGGCCACACAGACACCCACCCCATCAGTGGCAGCACTTGGGCCCTAGTTGCAAACAGGATGTTTTGATTTGCATCAAGCACATTCAAAAATACGCTATTCTTAGCCGTCCCCAGGATGACACCGGGGTAGGTAGCAAAGTCTTTCCTGATCCCAGCTCTGTTCATCTTGGCTTCTTTTAAAAACACAGCAAGCAAGGGTTACTCCAAGCGGAGTCTCCCTTTTTTCCAAAAATTGGGCCACACAGACACCCACCCCATCAGTGGCAGCACTTGGGCCCTAGTTGCAAACAGGATGTTTTGATTTGCATCAAGCACATTCAAAAATACGCTATTCTTAGCCGTCCCCAGGATGACACCGGGGTAGGTAGCAAAGTCTTTCCTGATCCCAGCTCTGTTCATCTTGGCTTCTTTTAAAAACACAGCAAGCAAGGGTTACTCCAAGCGGAGTCTCCCTTTTTTCCAAAAATTGGGCCCACACACACCCACCCCTTCAGTGGCAGCAGTTGTGCCCCAGTTGTACACTTCACAGCTAGATTTGCATCAAGCACATTCAAAAATACGCCATTCTTATCCGTCCCCAGGATGACACCGGGGTAGGTAGCAAAGTCTTTCCTGATCCCAGCTCTGTTCATCTTGGCTTCTTTTAAAAACACAGCAAGCAAGGGTTACTCCAAGCGGAGTCTCCCTTTTTTCCAAAAATTGGGCCACACAGACACCCACCCCATCAGTGGCAGCACTTGGGCCCTAGTTGCAAACAGGATGTTTTGATTTGCATCAAGCACATTCAAAAATACGCTATTCTTAGCCGTCCCCAGGATGACACCGGGGTAGGTAGCAAAGTCTTTCCTGATCCCAGCTCTGTTCATCTTGGCTTCTTTTAAAAACAATGTAAGCAAGGGTTACTCCAAGCGGAGTCTCCCTTTTTTCCAAAAATTGGGCCACACAGACACCCACCCCATCAGTGGCAGCACTTGGGCCCTAGTTGCAAACAGGATGTTTTGATTTGCATCAAGCACATTCAAAAATACGCTATTCTTAGCCGTCCCCAGGATGACACCGGGGTAGGTAGCAAAGTCTTTCCTGATCCCAGCTCTGTTCATCTTGGCTTCTTTTAAAAACACAGCAAGCAAGGGTTACTCCAAGCGGAGTCTCCCTTTTTTCCAAAAATTGGGCCACACAGACACCCACCCCATCAGTGGCAGCACTTGGGCCCTAGTTGCAAACAGGATGTTTTGATTTGCATCAAGCACATTCAAAAATACGCTATTCTTAGCCGTCCCCAGGATGACACCGGGGTAGGTAGCAAAGTCTTTCCTGATCCCAGCTCTGTTCATCTTGGCTTCTTTTAAAAACACAGCAAGCAAGGGTTACTCCAAGCGGAGTCTCCCTTTTTTCCAAAAATTGGGCCCACACACACCCACCCCTTCAGTGGCAGCAGTTGTGCCCCAGTTGTACACTTCACAGCTAGATTTGCATCAAGCACATTCAAAAATACGCCATTCTTATCCGTCCCCAGGATGACACCGGGGTAGGTAGCAAAGTCTTTCCTGATCCCAGCTCTGTTCATCTTGGCTTCTTTTAAAAACACAGCAAGCAAGGGTTACTCCAAGCGGAGTCTCCCTTTTTTCCAAAAATTGGGCCACACAGACACCCACCCCATCAGTGGCAGCACTTGGGCCCTAGTTGCAAACAGGATGTTTTGATTTGCATCAAGCACATTCCAAATCCACAAGCATTTACTCTCCCCAGGATGACACAGGGGTAGTAAATTCCTTCTGGATCCATGACTTGTTCATTTTGATGAACGTCAGTCTGTCCACATTGTCACTGGACAGACGCGTGCGCTTATCTGTCAGCACACACCCAGCAGCACTGAATACACGTTCAGAGACAACGCTGGCAGCTGGACACGACAAAATCTCCAAGGCGTAAGTTGCGAGCTCTGGCCATTTTTGTAGGTTTGAAGCCCAAAAGGAGCAAGGCTCCAGTTGCACAGTCATGGCATCGATGTTCATTTGGAGATACTCCTGTATCATCCTCTCCAGCCGTTGACTATGTGTCAGACTTGTTGTCTCTGGTGGCCTTGCAAAAGAGGGTCTAAAAAAATTATGAAAAGATTCCATAAAATTGCTGTTACCGGCACCAGAAAAGGTCCTACTGGTACGGGTAGACTGTTGAAGATGACGAGACCGTCCCATGTTTGTCAAGTTACAACTGGGAGATTCACTCCCTGCACCTGCACGGTTGTTTGGTGGAAAAGCCGAGCTAAGATCTAGTAACAGCTTCTGCTGATACTCCTGCATACGTGCGTCCCTTTCTATGGCTGGAATTATGTCACAAAATTTGGACTTGTACCGGGGATCTAATAGTGTGGCAATCCAGTAGTCATCATCACTTCTAATTTTGACAATACGACTGTCATGTTGGAGGTAGTGCAACAAAAAGGCACTCATGTGTCTTGCGCAGCCATGCGGACCAAGTCCATGCTGTGTTTGTGGCATAGAGGTGCTACCCGTTCTTTCTTCCTCTGACATCTGACCCCAACCTCTTTCAACTGAAATTTGACCAAGGTCTCCCTCATCCGCTGAGTCTTCCATGTCCATGGACAGTTCGTCCTCCATTTCTTCATGTTCTCCTGCACCTTGCTCAACATTTCGCCTGCTACTATGCGCCCTTGTCGATCCCTGTCCCCCATGGTCCCATGCCTGCTGCGTTGGTGATGATGAACGTCTGGACCTTCGTGATGTTGTTGTCCCTTGCGCATATGAATCCTCCTGTAGTTCCTCCCCTTCATGTTGTCCCACCCCCTGACTCCGAATAGTGTTTAGCGTGTGCTCCAGCATGTAAATGACTGGAATCGTCATGCTGATAATGGCATTGTCAGAGCTAAACATATTCGTCGCCATGTCGAAACTGTGCAGAAGGGTGCATAGGTCCTTGATCTGAGACCACTCCATCAGGGTGATCTGCCCCACCTCTGCATCTCGTTGGCCCAGGCTATACGTCATGACGTATTGCACCAGGGCTCTGCGGTGCTGCCACAGTCGCTGTAACATGTGGAGAGTTGAATTCCAGCGTGTCGCCACATCGCATTTCAGGCGATGAACCGGCAGGCCGAAAGACTTCTGGAGCGATGCAAGTCGCTCTGCTGCGGCGCTTGAACGGCGGAAGTGAGCTGACAGTTTTCGTGCCCTGTTCAGAAGGCCATCTAGGCCGGGATAGTGTGTTAAAAATTGCTGCACGACAAGGTTCAACACGTGAGCCATACAAGGTACGTGTGTCACCTTGCCCAGGCGAAGTGCCGCACCCAGGTTTGCAGCATTGTCGCACACGGCCTTACCAGGCTGCAGTTTGAGTGGAGACAACCATTTATTAAACTCGGACCGCAAAGCTGACCACAACTCCTCAGCTGTGTGACTCTTATTACCAAGACATGTCAAGCTAAAGACCGCCTGATGCCGTTGCGCTCTGCTGCCAGCATAGTAATGAGGGGTGCGTGATTCCTTCTGCGCAGTGAGAACGCTGGTGGCCTGACCAGGCAGGCTTGGGGCGGAGGTGGAGGACCCAGATGAGGTGGAGGATGCAGAAGCAGTGGCGGAACTTGGACAGACAGAGGATTGACACACAAGTCGTGGGGACGGCAAGACTTGTGCAGCAGACCCTTCACCATCTATCACCATAGTTACCCAGTGCCCAGTCAGCGACATGTAACGTCCCTGTCCATGCTTACTGGTCCAAGTATCGGTGGTGAAATGCACCCGTTCACACACAGAGTTTCTCAAGGAAGCGGTGATGTTGTGTGCGACATGCTGGTGTAGCGCGGGCACACCTTTCTTAGAGAAGTAGTGGCGACTAGGCATCTGGTACTGGGGCACAGCGACAGACATAAGGTCTCTAAAATCCTGTGTGTCCACTAGGCGGAAAGGCAGCATTTCGGTAGCCAACAGCTTACAGAGGGATAGAGTCAACCTCTTAGCTTTGTCATGGGTCGGAGGAAGTGGCCTTTTATTTGACCACATCTGAGGGACAGAGATCTGGCTGCTGTGTGTAGACGGTGTTGAGTAGGGTGTCCCTTGAAAAATGCAGGTTTGTGAGGAAAGTGCAGGCGGAGACATGATGTTGCCTTCATCCAACGTTGGTGCTATCGATGTCTGAGAGAGCTGTACACACTCACTTGTTTCCCCTTCCAAACCAACTGACGACCTTACAAGCAAACTGCCTGTTGCGGTTACAGTGGTGGAAGTTTTGCGTGGAAAAACAGGTGTGGCAGCTGTCCCCACAGTCCTAGAAGATGAAGAGCGCGCGGATGCAGTGGAAGGGGCGGGCGGTGGATGGTTCGCTCCACTAGGCCGCATTGCAGCACGGTGAGCTTCCCACCGGGACTTATGATATTTAGTCATGTGACGATTCATGGAAGAAGTTGTCAAACTGCTGAGGTTTTGACCTCTACTAACAGAATCATGACAAATGTTACATATCACATGAGTTGGGCGATCTTTTTCGATGTGAAAAAAGGACCAGGCTAGGCAAGGCTTAGAGGCCATGCGACCTGTTGATCCACCCCGAATAATGCTCATAGGCAGAGTGGTGGCTGAGGATGCAGTTGTAGACGTGCTACCAGTGCTCCGACTCTGTCCAGGAAGGCGCAAGGTAACTTCGTCGTCGGTTGCATCCTCCTCCACCGCCTCTGTTGACCTCCTCGAGTGCCTGACTGGGGGTTGACAGTAGGTGGGATCTAGAACGTCATCATCAATTGTTGTGTTTGCACTCCCCTCCCCCTCAGACCGAGCCTCTTCTTGCCCTGACGGAATATTTAAGTTGTCATCCCAATCGGGTATCTGCGTCTCATCTTCATCAGTATGTTCCTCATTGTCTATAACCACAGGTGTTACAGTTTGTGACAAAGGGTCAACATTATGCTCAGAAACTTGGTCCACACGGCCTGAATCTGAGTCACAAAGGTTCTGGGCATCACTGCAGACCATTTCCTGTTCTGTACTCACTGTAGCTTGGGAGCAGACCTCTGATTCCCAGGCTATAGTGTGACTGAACAGCTCTGCAGACTCAGCCATCTCAGTTCCACCATACTGTGCAGGGCTGATGGAGACTTCAGAGCTGGGAGAAAGCAAGTTTGATTGGGATGACAACTCAGAGGACTGGTGTTTTTTGGATGCGGTACTTGAAGTGGCAGAGAGGGCACTTGTTGGACCACTTGAGATCCATTCAAGCATTTTCCTTTTTTGCCCATCATCTACCTTTGTTCCTGTTGTTCGTGTCCGTAACAAAGGGAGCACATCGGATTGTCCACGGTAAGTAGTAGACATCTTACTTTTGCTGGTAGATGGTCTATCTTCAGCAGATGATAATGGAGCTTTGCCACCTTCCCCACGGACAAAACCTTTTTTGCCTTTTCCACCACGCCTCTTCCCCTTTCCACCAGCATCTGTCATTTTGCCACTCATGTTGATTGCGACAAGATTGTGGACTGAAAATGTGGTAGTAAAAATTGAGAGGTGGTGAAGATTGCAGTGGTGGTCTAGCTTTATTAACAGCAGAATAATAAAGAATAAATATCCCTGACAATGCAACTTAGTTATAATTAGTTGGAGTGTGCAACGCAGGCAGACGTGCTGCAAATGTCTTTGCACTAGTGGGACTATAGCAAAGTCCAATAGCCACGTATAGGATGCCACTAGGTACACTGAGTGTTTGCTAGTATAATGGCTTGGTTAGAATGAGTTGTAGTGTGCAACGCAGGCAGACGCGCTCTGCAAATGTCTTTGCACTAGTGGGACTATAGCAAAGTCCAATAGCCACGTATAGGATGCCACTAGGTACACTGAGTGTTTGCTAGTATAATGGCTTGGTTAGAATGAGTTGTAGTGTGCAACGCAGGCAGACGCGCTCTGCAAATGTCTTTGCACTAGTGGGACTATAGCAAAGTCCAATAGCCACGTATAGGATGCCACTAGGTACACTGAGTGTTTGCTAGTATAATGGCTTGGTTAGAATGAGTTGTAGTGTGCAACGCAGGCAGACGCGCTCTGCAAATGTCTTTGCACTAGTGGGACTATAGCAAAGTCCAATAGCCACGTATAGGATGCCACTAGGTACACTGAGTGTTTGCTAGTATAATGGCTTGGTTAGAATGAGTTGTAGTGTGCAACGCAGGCAGACGCGCTCTGCAAATGTCTTTGCACTAGTGGGACTATAGCAAAGTCCAATAGCCAGGTATAGGATGCCACTAGGTACACTGAGTGTTTGCTAGTATAATGGCTTGGTTAGAATGAGTTGTAGTGTGCAACGCAGGCAGACGCGCTCTGCAAATGTCTTTGCACTAGTGGGACTATAGCAAAGTCCAATAGCCACGTATAGGATGCCACTAGGTACACTGAGTGTTTGCTAGTATAATGGCTTGGTTAGAATGAGTTGTAGTGTGCAACGCAGGCAGACGCGCTCTGCAAATGTCTTTGCACTAGTGGGACTATAGCAAAGTCCAATAGCCACGTATAGGATGCCACTAGGTACACTGAGTGTTTGCTAGTATAATGGCTTGGTTAGAATGAGTTGTAGTGTGCAACGCAGGCAGACGCGCTCTGCAAATGTCTTTGCACTAGTGGGACTATAGCAAAGTCCAATAGCCACGTATAGGATGCCACTAGGTACACTGAGTGTTTGCTAGTATAATGGCTTGGTTAGAATGAGTTGTAGTGTGCAACGCAGGCAGACGCGCTCTGCAAATGTCTTTGCACTAGTGGGACTATAGCAAAGTCCAATAGCCACGTATAGGATGCCACTAGGTACACTGAGTGTTTGCTAGTATAATGGCTTGGTTAGAATGAGTTGTAGTGTGCAACGCAGGCAGACGCGCTCTGCAAATGTCTTTGCACTAGTGGGACTATAGCAAAGTCCAATAGCCACGTATAGGATGCCACTAGGTACACTGAGTGTTTGCTAGTATAATGGCTTGGTTAGAATGAGTTGTAGTGTGCAACGCAGGCAGACGCGCTCTGCAAATGTCTTTGCACTAGTGGGACTATAGCAAAGTCCAATAGCCACGTATAGGATGCCACTAGGTACACTGAGTGTTTGCTAGTATAATGGCTTGGTTAGAATGAGTTGTAGTGTGCAACGCAGGCAGACGCGCTCTGCAAATGTCTTTGCACTAGTGGGACTATAGCAAAGTCCAATAGCCACGTATAGGATGCCACTAGGTACACTGAGTGTTTGCTAGTATAATGGCTTGGTTAGAATGAGTTGTAGTGTGCAACGCAGGCAGACGCGCTCTGCAAATGTCTTTGCACTAGTGGGACTATAGCAAAGTCCAATAGCCACGTATAGGATGCCACTAGGTACACTGAGTGTTTGCTAGTATAATGGCTTGGTTAGAATGAGTTGTAGTGTGCAACGCAGGCAGACGCGCTCTGCAAATGTCTTTGCACTAGTGGGACTATAGCAAAGTCCAATAGCCACGTATAGGATGCCACTAGGTACACTGAGTGTTTGCTAGTATAATGGCTTGGTTAGAATGAGTTGTAGTGTGCAACGCAGGCAGACGCGCTCTGCAAATGTCTTTGCACTAGTGGGACTATAGCAAAGTCCAATAGCCAGGTATAGGATGCCACTAGGTACACTGAGTGTTTGCTAGTATAATGGCTTGGTTAGAATGAGTTGTAGTGTGCAACGCAGGCAGACGCGCTCTGCAAATGTCTTTGCACTAGTGGGACTATAGCAAAGTCCAATAGCCACGTATAGGATGCCACTAGGTACACTGAGTGTTTGCTAGTATAATGGCTTGGTTAGAATGAGTTGTAGTGTGCAACGCAGGCAGACGCGCTCTGCAAATGTCTTTGCACTAGTGGGACTATAGCAAAGTCCAATAGCCACGTATAGGATGCCACTAGGTACACTGAGTGTTTGCTAGTATAATGGCTTGGTTAGAATGAGTTGTAGTGTGCAACGCAGGCAGACGCGCTCTGCAAATGTCTTTGCACTAGTGGGACTATAGCAAAGTCCAATAGCCACGTATAGGATGCCACTAGGTACACTGAGTGTTTGCTAGTATAATGGCTTGGTTAGAATGAGTTGTAGTGTGCAACGCAGGCAGACGCGCTCTGCAAATGTCTTTGCACTAGTGGGACTATAGCAAAGTCCAATAGCCAGGTATAGGATGCCACTAGGTACACTGAGTGTTTGCTAGTATAATGGCTTGGTTAGAATGAGTTGTAGTGTGCAACGCAGGCAGACGCGCTCTGCAAATGTCTTTGCACTAGTGGGACTATAGCAAAGTCCAATAGCCACGTATAGGATGCCACTAGGTACACTGAGTGTTTGCTAGTATAATGGCTTGGTTAGAATGAGTTGTAGTGTGCAACGCAGGCAGACGCGCTCTGCAAATGTCTTTGCACTAGTGGGACTATAGCAAAGTCCAATAGCCACGTATAGGATGCCACTAGGTACACTGAGTGTTTGCTAGTATAATGGCTTGGTTAGAATGAGTTGTAGTGTGCAACGCAGGCAGACGCGCTCTGCAAATGTCTTTGCACTAGTGGGACTATAGCAAAGTCCAATAGCCACGTATAGGATGCCACTAGGTACACTGAGTGTTTGCTAGTATAATGGCTTGGTTAGAATGAGTTGTAGTGTGCAACGCAGGCAGACGCGCTCTGCAAATGTCTTTGCACTAGTGGGACTATAGCAAAGTCCAATAGCCAGGTATAGGATGCCACTAGGTACACTGAGTGTTTGCTAGTATAATGGCTTGGTTAGAATGAGTTGTAGTGTGCAACGCAGGCAGACGCGCTCTGCAAATGTCTTTGCACTAGTGGGACTATAGCAAAGTCCAATAGCCACGTATAGGATGCCACTAGGTACACTGAGTGTTTGCTAGTATAATGGCTTGGTTAGAATGAGTTGTAGTGTGCAACGCAGGCAGACGCGCTCTGCAAATGTCTTTGCACTAGTGGGACTATAGCAAAGTCCAATAGCCACGTATAGGATGCCACTAGGTACACTGAGTGTTTGCTAGTATAATGGCTTGGTTAGAATGAGTTGTAGTGTGCAACGCAGGCAGACGCGCTCTGCAAATGTCTTTGCACTAGTGGGACTATAGCAAAGTCCAATAGCCAGGTATAGGATGCCACTAGGTACACTGAGTGTTTGCTAGTATAATGGCTTGGTTAGAATGAGTTGTAGTGTGCAACGCAGGCAGACGCGCTCTGCAAATGTCTTTGCACTAGTGGGACTATAGCAAAGTCCAATAGCCACGTATAGGATGCCACTAGGTACACTGAGTGTTTGCTAGTATAATGGCTTGGTTAGAATGAGTTGTAGTGTGCAACGCAGGCAGACGCGCTCTGCAAATGTCTTTGCACTAGTGGGACTATAGCAAAGTCCAATAGCCACGTATAGGATGCCACTAGGTACACTGAGTGTTTGCTAGTATAATGGCTTGGTTAGAATGAGTTGTAGTGTGCAACGCAGGCAGACGCGCTCTGCAAATGTCTTTGCACTAGTGGGACTATAGCAAAGTCCAATAGCCACGTATAGGATGCCACTAGGTACACTGAGTGTTTGCTAGTATAATGGCTTGGTTAGAATGAGTTGTAGTGTGCAATGCAGGCAGACGCGCTCTGCAAATGTCTTTGCACTAGTGGGACTATAGCAAAGTCCAATAGCCACGTATAGGATGCCACTAGGTACACTGAGTGTTTGCTAGTATAATGGCTTAGTTATCAGTTGGAGTGTGCAGAGGACAAGAGGGTACAGTGGCAGGATTGTGGTGCTCTGGGTAGAGGAATGGAAGACTGCCTTTCTATTCCCTCCTAATGGTGAAATGCAGGTAGGAAATCCCTGACCTGGGCTACACAGACGCTGTTGCTGTTTGCAGGACCTGTCACCTATGGCTCTCTGACCCTGCCGGTTGGAGCCCTTAAAAGGACTGCTAGAATGTGCTCTCCCTAAGCTGTCTAACGCTGTGTATGCAGCGCATACAGCTGTATCGGCTATAGGACTCAGGAAGACGGAGCTGCGACAGTGATGTCTGACACCAAAGACGCAGAAGGCAGATAATGGCGTCCGTGAAGAAAATGTCCGGTTTTATAATGCAGGGACATGTGACATGCAGATCCTATCACACATGCCGTTGCTTCTCTGGCTCAAAGTCCACTTAGCTGTGTGTGTGTCTGGGATTGGCTGACATGCTGGCCCGCCCCACAAGACGCGCGCGCTTAGGGAAGGAAGACAAGAAAAAAAAAAAAAAAAAAAATGGCGATCGCCATTATAGAAACAGCAGTGATCTGAAGGCGCTGTTCACGCACACTATACACTGAAATGTGATAATAGTTTGATTCACAGAGTGACTTACACTATTACAGCAGAAACCAAGCTATGATTTAGCTGTTTTTTGGCTGCTAGAACCGTTCTCGAACGTTTCTAGAACTACCGAGCTTTTGCAAAAAGCTCGAGTTCTAGTTCGATCTAGAACATGCCCCAAAATCACTCGAGCCGCGAACTGGAGAACCACGAACCACGAACCGCGCTCAACTCTACTGTTGAGCGACCTCGCTGTGGGTGGGGAACATCCGCTTCCTGAAGGGGGAGGGACGTTCGGCGTCACAGCGACGTCACACAGCCGCCGGCCAATAGAAGCGGAGGGGCGGAGATGAGCGGGACGTAAACATCCCGCCCACCTCCTTCCTTCTGCATAGCCGGCAGGTGCCGCGGGACGCAGGTAATTATTCCTGGGGTGTCACACGGAGCGATGTGTGCTGCTCCGGGTACGATGAACAACCGGTGCAAAGAAAAATAAACGATTTTTTAAAAATAAGCGACATGTGTACACGACTCACGATTTGTAACCGATTTACGAACGTTCAGCATCAATTGGAGGTGTCACACAAAACGACGATGCAAACGATGCCGGATGTGCGTCAGGAAAACCGTAACCCCGACGACATATCGCACGATAGATCGTCTCGTGTGACGCCCACATTAGTGTATGTAAAGTTTTGACTTTGCAGAAATTAAGAAAAATGCCTTAAAACATTCTCTCACTCTCATTATTCTAGCATTTGGCAAATATGCATCATTTTTGTAATCCTAATTGACATAAAATGGCAAAGGTTTATTCTGATTTTATGTCAGATAGTGAGAAAAAAAATGCGTCTTTTTAGATAGTGTATGTAAACTTCTGGTTTAAACTGCATATATCAGCCAAAAGTGTTGGCACCTCTGAAATTGTTTCAGAAAATGGAATAATGTGTATATATATATATATATATATATATATATATATATATATATACAGAATATCACAAAGGTGAGCATATCCTTCGCCTGTTTTGTAAATGGACCTCTTCATGAGGCAGCACTGAAAATATAGCCCTTTGATACAATGTATAGAAGTGAGTGACTAGCTTGTATAACAGTGTAGATTTGAAATGCTATGTAAATACCTCAACACAGCCATTAATGGTAATAAAACAGCTGGCAATAAAAGTGAGTACACCTCTAAGTGAAAATAGCCAACTTATTTGATGAGATAATGGGATTTTAATTCAGCGCGTCCAATATGTTGTTTTATTATTTCCTTCATCAGAGATGCAAAGAGTCCATTTGTACAACTGTCCACCTTCTCTGTTTGATATACCACTAGAGATACCAGGCATACCGAGGTAAGAAGAAGCTGCTTACACTGCTGTCTACCCTGTCTTTCTGATCTAATAGTGGATATAGCAGGGGTGTTGAAGGTACAAAGAGGCAATTAACATTACAGCCCACTACATCTGTTTGATCTAATACTGAAGATATCAGAGGTGCTGAGGAAAGAACAGGCTGCTCACACTGCTATTCACCATGTCTTTCTGATCCAACACTGGAGATACCAGGAGTGCTTTGGTAAGAAGAAGCTGCTCACACTGCTGTCCATCCTGCCTTTCTGATCTAACACTGGATATGCCAGGGGTACTAAGGAAAGAAAATATAGCTCACACTGTCTTCCTGATATAATACTGGAGATACTAGAAAGGCTAAGATAAAAAGAGACAGCTTACACTACAGTTGATCTTGTTTTTCTAATCTAATACTAGAGATATCAGGGGTGCTGAGGTAAGAAAAAGCTTCTGGAGATGATCTATACAAAGTACTATCAAACTATATCCAGGTAAAAGCAGCAGAGCTTTCTATTGCACATGCTCACAAGGACATATCCTATTAATATCCAAGGACTTTTTTTAATCAGTGAAAGAAGATGGCAGTCACTTTATTATACTATAATGATTAGCCCCCTGGGAAAAAGGAATGTGAATTGCTAATTAGGTATTTTGCAATATATTTGTAATGAATTTATCTTGCTTTCTATTTTTTATGTTTCTGGAGAACCCATTTAAGGCGGTGTTGCTTACTTCATGCAGAATGTAAATAGGAATTCATATATTCTGAGGTACTAATGCTGCACATCATGAGAATGTGACTTAATAATGGGCCTGTTGGTGTCTGAAGCAAACTAATGAAATTGCATGTTTCGGAGCCTGGGAAATGTAAACTTAAAATGCAGAAAATATATGCAATTTACTATAATCAGGTGCGAAATTTAATTTTGTCTGTCGACATGAGTCACAAAACATCCACAGTCGCTATTGCAAATCTTTAACAATCCTAAACATAGTAAATTTTAAAATGAAGTCTAGTACTTAATTCATTGGTTTTTGTGCAATAAGTGAGGAAATCTTGAAAACCCATCACCTGTGCAATACTGCGGAAAACCTGAAAACATGATCTGATGGTGGGTCTTGAGGACTGGAGTTGAAAAACACTGCTTAAGGCCTCTTTCACACGTCAGTGATTCTGGTACGTACTGCTAGTTTTTATACGTACCAGAATCATGGACATATGCAGACCCATTATAATCAATGCCTCTGAACACACATCAGTGATTTTTCACTGAACGTGCCTCCGTGCAGCGTACACATGTGTCCGTGATTGCCGCACGGTGACATGTCCGTTTTTTTCTGGCATCACTGATATCCCACAGACCAAACTATGGTGTGATCTGTGAAACACGTACCAGAAAAACACGTGCATTGAAAATAAAAAACATTTTTAGCTCACCTTCTCCAGCGCTGCTTGTCTCTGGCCTCTTTTACCTGCTGAATCAGAGGACAGGAAACACAGAAGAGACGAAGAGTTCAGCACCACGGACGGCAGGAACGGGGACAGGTGAGTTTATCTCCATGTGCAAGCACAGATAATGGATCACATATCATGGATGCACATGGACAACCCACGTGTGCCGTTAATCACGGAACACGGAGGGACATATGCATTTTTTACTCATCAGTATCAGTAGGAAACAGGCCTAAGGGATCCAGACAGAAAGCGTTCAATTCTTCTGTAGCACCACCAGAGGGAAAATATTCCCCATTCATCAAATTAATGGACTGGTGAGGTAAAATGTGGAAAATGGAAGTGCTAGTCTCTGTACAATGAGTGGCTCTTTGACAACACTCTCCACTCTGTGAAATAAATGTGGATCCTTAATAAGATCTGTTTTATAAGCTCATATTTGCCTCTAAAGTTGTGTGAAAAAGGTATTTTCTAAGGCTACATTCACACATACTTGTTCCATGTCCTAGTGCTGTCTGTTTTTTTCTTACACACTACACTGATTCATGAGATAAGTTCACATGAGTGTATAAAAAAATTTTCATCCATAAAAAACAGACAACTTTTCCTTTACTGTCATCTGTATGCAATCCATAAATCCATATGGTATCCATTTTGTACATCAGCAGTTATAATGTGGTGCCCCTGATGCATCAGGTGCCACAGGGTATTGCACCCAGTAACAGGTGCAGTGCTAATCCCGGGTTCTTGAAAGACCAGTGCCGGTAAATACCATTCAAACACACACATCCATGCCCTTTTTCCCAGACTGGGTAACAGGCTAGACACAGATCTGATTGAGGGCCACCTATTGGTCGGGACTTATCCAATCCGCTAGTCAGAAAACTGGGAGGGAGAGGGACTAGTCAGGGCAGTTGGCAGAGACAGACATCTTGAAGGGAATCAGGAGTTGACGTTGAGTCAGGGAGGGTGTGAGGAGACTCAAGTCCAGTCAGAAGTCGACGGTCAGACAAAAAGTAAAAAGTAGCTTGTTGGGATTAAGGCGTACGGTCGCCAGGGAGAGTACGGTGTGAGTACTCACGGGACCGAGCACCGGTGGGGTGCAGAGCCCTAGTTCAGGAAGACGCTTCAAGCTGACCTGATAAATCTTCCCGGTGAGGGAATTATCAAGGTTCCTCAGCCAACGTTAGAGTCTGGGGCACAGTAGCAAGGAGGGAATCTGGGAACTGGGACTGAGGTCCAACCCAAGAGAGGTTCAAGCTGCCTGCCATATGGGCCAGGACTGTGAAAACAGGAGGGGACCCCAGAACGCTTCAGGCCACGGGGACCCACCAACTGCAGACGGGTGCATGGCGGTAAAGCTCACCAGGTCACCACACCGGCACTGGGATTAAGAGAATACCGGATTACCTGAGGCCCAGATTGGTAGAGACCAGCACCAGTCGAGTTGCTGCTTCACAGAACCAGTGAGTAAAGAACAAGTTAAACTGCAGCCCCTGTCTTGTCTGAATTCTTCCTGCACCTCTGCACCACCAACTTTCACCATACTACGATCACCATCATTCTCCCCTGGGGCTTAGCTCTACTTGCAGAGGGCCATAACATCCAAGCTGCTCAATTCCACCAGTCCCAGCAGTGAGAGACTTTGCAGCGGCGGCTTTACCCATATAGCCGCATACCGCAAGTGGCATCACGAAAAACATTTTATTATTTTTATTATTCTCTTTTATTTTCCCCTTTTTTAAGCGACCCCCAGGGTCACGGAACAGGGCACCAGCCATTCCCGTGACAAGTCCCCATGATTCAAGGCCCGGAACCGAGAACCCCATTAGCTCTGGGTGCGTCAATTACACTGGTCAACATCTGTAAAATAAAATTCTGCTGATTTAAGTATTTTTGGTGAGTTGGTGCTGATTCCAGATATGAATTAAAAAAAAATATATGCAATAAATCAAATTTTTTCACAAATGAGAAAAGTTAGATTAAAGGTTTTAAAGTCAAATATCAGTGGTAATAAGAAATTCTGAAGAAGTGATAGCACATAATATATTTGTTTCATGCAATAAATGAGTCTATCGTCTAACCAAGAGAGTAAATTTTAATTGTTCTCTGGATATTATTCTTTGCGCCATTTTCCATGGCCACTGTTGTTCAGTTCCTTCTCTCTATTTTCTAGTGAAAGTGGCTAGGATTGTAGGAGCTTGCATGTTCCTTAAGGCCCCTTTATACACTGAGACTTTCTAGCGATCCCACCAGCGATCTCGACCTGGCCGGGATCGCTGGAAAGTCTCTAGCGAGTCGCAAGTGAGCTGTCAAACAGGCAGATCTGGCCAACGACGCAGCAGCGATACGGACCTGCAGAACGACCTCGCTGGAAGGGAACGCTAGCACGCCTATGGGCTGGGTCGCTAACAATGTCGATGTACCGGTGTCAAACACACCTATACATGCTGCGCAGCGGGAAACAAGGGACCAAAGAATGGTCCTGAATGACTTGTAGCGATCAGCAACCTCACAGCGGGGGCCAGGTCGCTGATGCGTATCACACACTGCAATATCGCTGGAGAGGTCGCTATTACGTCACAAAACCGGGGACGTTACAGCAATATCGCTAGCGATGTTGCAGTGTGTAAAGGGGCCTTTACCCATTACATTATCTACCTACTCAGCCACTTCTAATCATTGCTAATGAGGTCTGTGGAACAGTTTCTGGCATGAACATGAACGCAGGAGAAGTTCTACAGGAACTCCAGGATATTACCATTGACCTACTGACTAAAGAGTTAGGCTGGAATCACACAATCATATGCCATCCGATGTGAGAGCATTGGATGCGATATGCTAATGACCCTTGGTTCAAGTATGGGTACACTGCAGGCAACATACAAACTTGCATTTTATTGTTGAAACAATCTCCTGTGACCTTTGGAGAATCGGCCATGCCACAGATTCCTCGATTGATCCATACTGTACTGCAAGTGAAACTGGATGTCACATACCAAGCCTCAGGCATCAAACTGTGTCTACACAAACCATCAGAAGGCATTTGAATGACATTCGGTTATGTCCAGCTGCAAGTGTTCCATTACCTTAACGCCACTGCCCTAAAAGATATCATGAGGCATCAACAAAGGCTGAACTGAAGGTGTAGCATTTTCAGCTTTTAGTCCCACTACTGTCTTGCTCACAATAATAGCTGGAGATCGGTTTGTAAACCACATGAAAAAGCCATGAAAAGGTCATCACTTTGTTCATAGTCCCAGCATTATTGTGTAGGATGGCATTTTATATGGTGTGACCCTTCTATCCTTTATTCCAGGTACACTAACAGCTCAACATTACATGGATTTTGTTGTGGAACCAGTCGTACAAATATTTCTACAAGGTGTCTCAAAAGCTATTTTTTCAACACAACAACATCAGGCCATATGTTGCTTGTACTAATATGAGCAGACTGTGTGGTCTGGACATACTACCAGAGTCAGTACCATCTCCGGACTTGATTATCATTGAGCACATCAGCGGATCCTAATGATTTGCATATCCAACCTCATTGATGGCATGACAAGACGTATAACTGCGTGTATTTCATTTTGTGGTGCTCATACTTGATTATGAATAAATCAAGATGCTGTGAAAATGTTTCATCATTTGCATATCATTAACATGTTTATAGATCCCGTGATTTTCATAAATTATGACTTTTCCTTCTTGGTGTTCCAAGTGTACATTACAATTAATAACATCATTTTTTTAAATCCAACATATAGATGTAATGAGAAATGCTGCAAGACTGATATACTGCAGTGCAGTATATATTGGAGGACCCTACAAGAAAGATTAAAATTAGATGCCTTCAGATCAGTGACATCACCACTACACTCATACCTACCTGTCATTTCTATGAGTACATTTTCTTATTCATTTGCTAACATAGCAACACCTGTAGAGACTGTTACTGGACATGTGAACTTAGCCTTAGGCGGGCTTTGCACACTACGACATCGCAGGTGCGATGTCGGTGGGTCAAATTGAAAATGCCGTACTTCCGGCATCGCATGCGACATCGTAGTGTGTAAAGGCTCGATGATATGATTAACAAGCGCAAAAGCGTCGTAATCGTATCATCGGTCCAGCATTGGCGTAATCCATGATTACGCTGCCGCGACGGTCCAATGTTGTTCCTCGTTCCTGCGGCAGCACACATCGCTGTGTGTGAAGCCGCAGGAGCGAGGAACATCTCCTACCGGCGTCACTGCGGCTTCCGTAGGATATGCTGAAGGAAGGAGGTGGGCGGGATGTTTACATCCCGCTCATCTCCGCCCCTCCGCTCCTATTGGCCGCCTGCCGTGTGACATCGCAGTGACGCCATACGACTCGCCCCCTTAATAAGGAGGCGGGTCGCCGGCCAGAGCGACGGTCGCAGGACAGGTGAGTCCATGTGAAGCTGCCGTAGCGATAATGTTCGCTACGGCAGTTATCACAAGGATATCGCAGCTGCGACAGGGGCGGGGACTATCGTGCTCGGCATCGCAGCATCGGCCTGCGATGTCGCAGCGTGCAAAATGCCCCTTAGTCTGCTTCTCTCAGCCAAGCAAATGCTGGCATTTTTTTCATGAGTGGTAACTGACCAGATAGCGCCTAACAACTATTTTTATTGCTCATCTCAAATTTTAGTTGCAGAAATGGAAAAATTGCACGTTTTCTCATCAGACTTATCCATTAGAAATTTAGTGTTTCAGATAAAGACTAGGGATTAGAAAACCCGAACTGTAAAGAACACAGTCTTTTACCTGTATATCGGTTCCTGTTCAGGTTTGTCATCCGAATAAAGCTTGTTGAAAGCTTTTAGAGCAGCCAATCAGCAACTTTTTCCTGTGTGGGCACTTCTTGCCCCATCACAGCTATGTCAAATATTGTCATGGCTGTGATTGGCCAGAGGAATCACTGTAAAAAAAAATAAAAAAGACATAGGCACCCAATCTATTTTTATAGCCAGCAGGGGTAAAACAACAGCTACAGGCTGCTTTCACCATCTGTGAGTTGTACCTTGGCTGGAAGAATACAGGGGATCCTACAGAGTTGGGTTTTTTTGTTTGTTTTTTTAATATTTAAATAAATAATTTTAAAAAAAGCGTAGGGTCCCTCATAATTTTTTTATATCTAGCCACAGTAAAGCAGACAGGAGGAGGCAGGTATTATAAGGGTGATAGGTGCTATTCATATTGGCCCCCCAGATTAAAAATACCAGCCCACAGTTGCCCAGAATTGGTACATCCCTTTAGATGTGCCAGTCCTGACACTTTACCCGGCTCATCCCAATTGACCTGGCGTGGTGACAATTGGGATACTATAGCTGATTAATAACAGCTGTGATTTGTCAAAAAATTACAGCTGCCATCAAGCCCTGGATTAGTAATGGGAGGCATCTATGAGGCACCCCCATTACTAATCCTATAAGTGAAAATTAATAAAAAACAAACAGAGAAAAAATCCTTTATTTGAAAAAAATACACACACGCCTAACCCGGACATACCCACTGCCCTCAGTGACAGTGCTGCTGGACAGTCAGATTGTGGGCCATGGCCATGTCCAGCAGTCCAACAATCTGACAGCACTTTTACTAAGGGCAGCAGGGGAGCCTGGGTGTTAACTGAGTGACATCACTTTCTCACTGCCAGGTCCCCTGTCAGCTGTCAGTGTTTCCTGTAGCCTGTGGAGAGCAGACATGTTTTCTCTCCCTGCAGGCTCTGGATGTAGTAGAGCTAGGATTGTCATGGGACATCCAGGGATTGACAGCAGCTGTCATTTTTTTTTTCTTTTACACTCGCATTAAGGAAACTGACTAAAATCAATCACAGACATAGACACATGGTGAGGGGTCTGTACAGCAGTCTGCAACCAATGACAGACAGTGGTACAGAGGGTGGGTGGGGGAAGCAGTGAATATTGATGAACCTTAATTAGCAGGCCTGGAGGAATGTCAGACTGCAGTGTGATCTTACGGGAAACATGGTATTATAACTATCCTGCTCTTACTACCATTTAACTTCCATTTGTAGCCCCCCTAGGACTTACTACTGCCATTTTATAGGTCAGAATTTCTCGTCCCCATTGACTTGCATAGGGTTCGTTGTCCAATATCAAATTCAAGGTCAAGATCAGCTGCTGAACCTGATTTTTTTTTAGTCGATGTTTGTTTGCTTAAATTGAATATCCACAGGTTTTCTCATCAATACTAAATACTAGTAAGGCTATTTATTTTAAATGGTTAGAAATGTTAACGTGTTTCTTTTTGTCTAAGATACTGATTATCTATCTTTAGGATATCGAAATTATAGGGGGTCTGACAATAGGCACACTCACCAATGAACTGATAACTGATGCCTTGGCCACCATAAGTTTGTAGTGTATAAAGCCAAAACACCATAGCTCCATAAATTGTGGGGTGCCATTCTTAGGTACTGCAACTGAGCTCTTGTTCACTTCAACTTCTATCCTAAGAAAGGGTAAGTTGGACAACTATTGTAAACCCCTGAACAACCAATGACAGACCTAGCTCGTCATGAGCTGGTGTTAGTTCACGCTATGTGTTTATATCATGGCTTTAAATTGTCACATTGATAAAACATACAGTGACAACTTCATGCCGATAGCAGTCATTGAGATATGACTGGCGAGGCCAGAGATACAGAAACCCATTTTAGAAGTCCCCACTCTCTAATCGCTGTAATTGGTCAGTCAATCTGACTGACCGATCACAGCATGTGATCTATAGGTGGTGATGAAATATCAGCACTTACCGCACGATCATCACAAGAGCTCGGCTTAGCTGACAGACCACCAACAACGGACACCTCCAAACAGTAGACACAGAGTCCTAGAGTAACTTTGCTACCTCATTATTGAATGGATCCCACAACGGTGTAGTCTGAATCAGGTATTTTTTAGATTTATATAGAAACCCTGATTTAAGAGCTCAGTGTAGAGCACAGGATGAATGTGTCCCAAAATGCCACCAATAAAAGCTTCCACTCAACCCACAAGAAACAAGTCCCCACTCAGTTTTGTCATTTGATAAAACATATAGGGGCTTTTTGCATTACTGGTAACACAAAGGTACTGTAAAAGCACTATGGCCCCTCACCCCAGAAAATAAATTTAGTGAAATCTGCACTCCCAAATCCAAATGCCCTCTCCGTTTTTAGTCCCACAGTGTGCCTAAACTGCAGTTAGCATCCATATGTTTGGAGTTTCTATAGTGAGGAGAGCCAGCTTAATTTACGCGGTGCAAGTTTCCAGAGAGGCCGTACTGGGCACAGCCTTAAAAGGGAGGCCGACATGACTGGGTTAGGTCGGGAATAAGAGAGGGGGTTTTTAAGTGACGGGGGTTAGGCAGGGGTTAAAGATACTTAGATGGGGCAGAAATAGAGGAAGTTTGAATTGTGCATTATGGGCGTAGTTAGTGGGGGCGGGAACAATTAATGGGTTTATAAGGGGTGGTCAGTTAGTGGGGTCATCCATTTTGGCACAGAAAACGGTACAATCTACATGTCCTTGTGTGCCAGCTTAACTGCCCCAGAAAATGGAGTCTGTGGATGCCATTCTTCAACAGCTTAGAACCGCTGCCGGCCTGATGGGATCAGACTGGCTCCAGGCTTCAGTGAACAGCCTGCTGCAAGGGGCCGGGGATGCTCCAGCTCAACCATCCCCCGAACCACGCTGGTCGCGGAGGACCAGGCCTCCGGCGCGCCTAAGCCCAGAAGCTATCCCTCGGGTCCGGCGCCGAATAAGGAGCACCTCAGGGGACCCTTCAGGTCAGGGTGCCGCCAGGCCCGCCGCCTCGCGCCGGTACCGTCCTGGGAGGAATCCTGCTTCACGGCGGGGCCTGCAGCAGAGGGAGGTGTCGGCCTCCCTCCCATCTAGGACAACACAGGAGGAGACAAGAACGGCGTCGGCAGGGGCTCAGGAGCCTGCATCGCCCGCCCAGCGCAGAGGAGAGGGAGCACGGAGATCACAGGCCGGGGTCTCTCAGCGTGGGTCACGGAGCAGGCAGCAGTCGGCAGCCCCTCCTCCCTCCATGGAAGAGAACAGATCATGCCCCCCTGCAAGGGATTGGTCCTCAGCGTTGTCTGTCTCCAGCCAGCAGACGCAGCCACGCCCCCCGATGATGACAACTTCCGGCCAGCCGGGGCTGGCCCTCCCACAGCCAGTGTCAACATCCTGCCAACAGATGCTGGGCTTTCCTGTTCAGGCGATCCCTCCCGGCCAGCAGGTGCTGGGCCTGCCACCTTATGTATTACCTCCCGGCCAGCAGGTGCTGGGCCTGCAATCACATGGATCACCTCCCGGCCAGCAGGTGCTGGGCCTGCAATCACATGGATCACCTCCCGGCCAGCAGGTGCTGGGCCTGCAATCACATGGATCACCTCCCGGCCAGCAGGCGCTGGGCATGCAACCCCACGGATTTCCTCCCGGCCAGCAGGTGCAGGGCCTGCCATTACTAGATATGCCACCCGGCCAGCAGGAGCTGGCAAGACTACATGACCACGTCGAAAGCGATTCGCTCGCATCGAGCCTCCTCCCTCAAGGCCGTGGGGGCTCTGCTAGAGTCGAATCAGATGATGCAGGAAGGCGTCAGGAACCAGGATCTTCGGCTGCTGGACTCACAGCACCCAGGCAGCCAGGTGAGAACCCTTCTAATTTTTCTCTTAACCACATATTACCCTCCCCTTTACTTAGTGGTGCTGTGGGGCCATCAGGGGGGGGCAGTCAGGGGTAGATATGTTAGCACAGGGGTTGCGCACGCTAGCGGTTATTTTAGGTTCGGTGGGAGTCCAAGGGGGGATATCACCGGCGGTGGCATGGACGGGTAGCTCGACCGTAGGTGCAGTATCGGCTGGGGGGCTTGGCGTGTTGTCTGGTGCAGTGGCCAATCCTTTACCGGAAGTCGGGGTTCCAGCAGGGAGTGCGATTGGTGTCGGAGCACATAGTCAACCCCCTTCGGTTAGTCAGGGAGAAAAGGAAAACGACGACGTGGTACGGCTAGATGATTCAGCAAAGGGGGAGGTGTACGTCTGCTTTGTGGGGCCGTTGGGGGCCCACCTTATACAAGAAGTGCGGGAAAAGATATGGCGTAATGAGTACGTAGATATTTTTTCCCTTTTGGCATTAGAACGTTTTAATTTAGACCGGGCTAGGAAGGATGAAGGAAAGAAAGAGGACGAAGAAAAGAGGAGGTACCGTTTAATTCCGCGGACTTTTTCTAACTGGCTGCAGGCATTCGCCATACTAGCCAGCGTGATAGGGGAAAAAGCATCGGATAATTGTTCCGGACTTTTTTGCTACATGGATGCTATTGGCGAAGCCTACAGGGTGTACGGGGGTCAGGGATGGCTTAGGTATGACGAACAATTTCGTCAACGCAAGGCGGTACATCCCAACATTCGTTGGGATCATAAAGATATCAGCCTTTGGATGAAGGTTTCTGCACCCAATAGGTCTGGTTTCGGTGGTCAGTCCTTTCCAGGGAGCGGAGGCGGCCCTGTCCAGGCTGGGCACACAGTTGCACAGCAGAAAGGATTGTGCTTCCTATTTAATGAGGGGGCATGCAAGTTCGGGGGCAAGTGTAAATTCAAACACGAATGCTCTGTGTGCAATGGGAGTCATAGCGCATCCAAATGCTTCCGAGGAGGAAAGCAAAAAGGGGGAGATAATGCCGAAAAAAGGAGTGACACCGGTGCGGCTGGCAGAGATGCAGCATTTTCTAAATAGATACCCTGATCGGGCGGCGGCGTTCTTGTTGGAAGACGGTTTTAAGCATGGTTTCAGGATTCCGTTTGTTGATAGGGAGTTTAGTTTTTGTACAAAAAATTTAAAATCGGCGTTAAGATTTCCGGAAATTGTATCTGAGAAATTAATGAAAGAGGTTGCTTTAGGTCGCATGGATGGGCCTTTCTCTGTGGCTCCCCTAAGGAACCTAAGGGTTTCACCGCTGGGCGTGGTTCCAAAAAAGGAGCAGAACAAATTTCGGCTTATCCATCACCTGTCATTTCCCAGTGGAGCATCTGTGAATGACGGGATTGATCCGGACCTGTGTTCAGTTATTTACACGTCGTTTGACTCGGCTATCGAATGGGTGAGAACATTTGGAAAAGGAGCTTTGTTGGCAAAAACGGATGTTGAAGCGGCGTTCCGATTATTGCCGGTTCACCCAGATTGTCTGCATTTATTAGGGTGTTTTTGGAACGGAGGTTTTTTCATTGACCGTTGTCTGCCAATGGGCTGTTCTCTGTCTTGTGCCTATTTTGAGGCTTTTAGTACATTCGTGGAGTGGGTTGTAAAGGAGGTCTCGGGTGTGAAATCTTTTATACATTATCTAGATGATTTCTTGTGTATAGGCCCGGCTGATTCTTTCGAATGCTCCCTGCTACTGCATACCATGGAAACGGTAGCTCGGAGGTTTGGCATTCCATTGGCAGCAGATAAGACGGAAGGGCCAACTATGGTATTGAGCTTTTTAGGCATTGTCATTGATACAGTAGCTATGGAGTGTCGACTACCAGAGCAAAAAGTGGCAGAACTTTTGGTGGAGGTGAAGAGAGCCAGGCAGCTACGAAAGATAACGTTGAGAGAACTTCAGTCGCTACTTGGGAAGTTAAATTTCGCCTGCCGCATCATGCCCATGGGCAGGGCCTTTTGCCGAAGGCTGGCAATGGCAACAGGTGGGGTAAAAGCTCCTCATCATTTCATTAGGTTGAAAAAGGAACTTAGGGAGGACTTGCAGGTGTGGGCTGATTTTCTGAAAGTTTACAATGGAAAGACGTTGTGGATGGACCCTGTGGAAAAACTGAGTGTGGCAGGCCTATTCATAAGCACGGTGGGGGCTGAGGGTTTTGGAGCATACTGTCATGGCAGTTGGATTTATGGCAAGTGGCCAATGGAGTGGAGGTCCGCGGGTTTGTTGAAAAATGCGACATTGATCGAACTGTTCCCCCTGGTAGTGGCGTTGACACTTTGGGGTGACAGGTTCAGGAATAAAAAACTGAAGTTCTGTGGCAGCAATGAAAAAGTGGTGTCAGCAATTAATTCATTGTCAGTGGCGTCCCCCCCGGTAGTTAAGGTGTTGCAAAAACTGGTTCTTTTGTGTTTGTCTTTAAATTCTTGGTTGGTGGCGGAATTTGAAGCGGGGGCACATAATCTCATCGCTGATTCAATTTCTTGTTCACAGACGGCGCTTTTTCAGAGATTGGCACCTGCAGCAGAAGCCAAAGGTCTGACTTGTCCAATGGAGTTGTGGGTTCTGCCATTCGAGCGGCAAGGAAGCTGATTTCCGGATCATTATCAGGTGGTACCTGGTCAGCCTACTCACAGGCTTGGAAGGTTTGGGAGGATTGGAAGTTATCTGTAGGGGGTGACATGGAGGACGATGGTCGGTTATTAATGCTAGTAGGCCATTATTGGGAAGCTGGTTGGTCGGTTCCAAAAGTTAATTGTTTTTTAGCTGGTTTAGCCTTTGGCTTCAAGGTCAGGGGCCTTAAGGATGTAACAAAATCCTTTTTAGTCGTGCAAGCGCTAAAAGGATGGAGGAGAGGTTGGAAAGTGGAAGATAAGAGAAGACCAATTTCTTACGACTTGCTGTTGAGTTTGGGGAGGCAAGTGGATAGGGTTTGTACTTCTATTTGGGAGAAGCGTCTCTTTAAGTTAGCTTTTTCCTTGGCATTCTTTGCAGCTTTGCGGTTAGGGGAGCTGGTGGGCACCTCCAGATTTAAAAGGGATGGTCTATCGAGGGATAGTGTCGATCTTTATGAGGACAGGATTGAAATATTAATCCGTTCTTCTAAAACTGATCAGTTACGAAAAGGTTGCAGAGTGGTAGTGTTTGGAGTCCCCGGATCGGCGATGTGTCCGGTCCGTTGTTTAAGGGAATTCGGTCCAGTAGCTGGTGGGGCTAACATTCCGTTGTTGGTACATGCGGATGGTTCCTCATTGTCTCGATTTCAATTTATATCTATTTTCAAACGCTGTTTGGAGCGGGGTGGTTTCTCATCAGCGGATTTTGGCAGCCATTCATTCAGAATAGGGGCAGCCACTGAAGCAGCCAGGAGAGGGCTCAGTGATGAAGTGGTAAAAAGGATTGGAAGGTGGGAATCTGGAAGATTCAAGTCATATGTGCGAATTGACAGGTTGTGAAATGTGAAAATGTTTTACTTTAAGTTTCAGTGTCCGGTTTCTTCTTAGTTTTTTTCTTTTGTTATTCCCTCAGGTGCTGGCCCTCTCCTAGTGTGGATCATGGGGCATTCTTTTGTCTTCTGGGCGGCATTGCGGGCTGCAGTTCGTCCGAGCGGTAGGCAATTACATTTCTCTAGGGAGGAGGCTATACTTCGCTGGATTGGTAAACGGGGCATGGCATGGAAACAGTTCCTACCTGAATTTAATTTTTTTGCGAGGCTGGATCGGGCCCCTGATGTGCTAGTGTTGCATATCGGGGGCAACGATCTGGGAAAAAGGCCTTTTCGGGAGCTGATAAAAGATATTAAATTTGATCTCTTGCGGTTATGGGCAATGTACCCAAAGGTAACAACAGTGTGGTCGGATATTGTCCCAAGGAAGGTCTGGCGAGATGCAAGGTCCGTAGATAGGATAAATAAGGCGCGCGTTAAGGTAAATAGAGCCGTGGGTCACTTTATGGCCAGAAACGGGGCAGTGGCGGTCCGTCATCCGGATTTGGAGTCGGGGAATGGCGAATTTTGGAGACGGGACGGAGTCCACCTAAATGCAGTGGGTTTGGACATAAAACATTTATGCTGGTGGCGAAGGGGAGGAGGGTCCTCGAAGTTGGAATTTGGGGTTTGTGGCGGAACGGTGGGGGGGAACCCGTCAGGTTCTGGACCCCTCATGTGCACTCTTTATATGCCGGCGGGTAGAGGAATCCCGTGGTAGGCCTGGTGGGCCGCGGGTTGGGGACATGTGTTCAGATGAGGCCAGGTTGTTGGTTAACTGGTGCCTACGAGCCGGTGCTTGAGCGGCTGGAGGTAAAACATCAGTCTGGCTACAGTTTGGGTAGAATACCCGTCGGCAGGTTTTTGGGGCTTCGAGGACCACCCTCCGGTTCTGTTGAGTGGATTTCTGTTATTTATGTTGTTTTTGTTATAATAAAAGGCTGCTGTGGCCAATAAAATCCATATTGGTGTGCAGTCTGTTTATTTTAGATAAGGTAATGGTGGGGGGTTTATGTAAAGTCTTCAAGAATGACTCGACCATACCCGTTGTCAAGAAGCTCAAGCTGAGCACAATGTACTGGGCACTACAATTGCAGATTTACATTTTCACCCTGAAGAATCTATTGCTGCTTGTTTCTGAAAAACCCCCATGGAGTCAAAATGATTACTACACACATCCATGAATTCCCTAAGGCGTGTAATTTCCAAACTGGAGTCACTTGAAGGAGATTTTTACCCTTCTGTCACTTTGGGACTTTGTTTATGAAGTTCGCAAACTATTCTAGAAAACTCTGGGCTTTTGGACTCTGGAAGCGGTCCTTCCTAATCAACGTGTCCAAGTGGTATTTTACAGTCACATGTCACATGTTAGTCACATGTCACATTCACAAGAAATTGTGTAATAATTATGCAGTCATTTTTATCTATTTTTCATTGTGAAAATGTGAAATCTGGGGCGAAAACTATACTTTAGTGGTAAAAATGTAATTATATTTTCTTTATTGCCCAATGGTATAACATTTTGTGAAACATACTGTATGTGGTATTAATATGTTCACTGCACTGCTAGATGATTTCATTAACAGTTTTAATTTGTAAAATATGGTCACTTGCAGGGGTTTTCTGCTGTGCATGTACCTCAGGGGCTTTGCCAATGTGACATGGCGGCACCCACAAACCATTCCAGCAAAATCTGCACTCTGATATGGCACTCCTTCCCTTCTGAGTTTTACATACTCAGAAGAAATTGCTTAACTAAATTTTGTGTTCCATTTTTTCTCATTACCCTTGAAAAAAAAAAAAAAAAATGTTACTTCAGCATCATTTTTATGGCCCAATATTATAAAATTCTGTGAAGCACCAATGGGTTCAAGATGCTTACCATACCCCTAAATAAATTCCTTGATTCCTTGGGTGGTATAGTTTTCAAAATTGTGTCACATTTGGAGGGGTTTCTGATGTTTTGGAACCTTAGCGGATCTCCAAATTTTACATAGCATCCTCAATTTACTGTATTTCTGGCAAGTTTGCACTTCAGAAATCAAATAGCACTCCTTCCCTTCCAAGTCCTGCCATGTGCCCAAACAGGAGTTTCTGACCACATATCAGGTATTAGTGTACTCAGGAAAAATTGTACAATAAATTATGTGGTCCATTTCTCGTTACCCTTGTAAAAATGAAAATAATGTAGGCTAAAACAACATTTTGGTTGGAAAAAAAATAATTTTTTAATTTTTATGATTCAATATTTTAAAATTCTGAAAAGCACCTGCAGGTTCAAGGTGCTCACACCTCTAGATACATTTCTCAAGGGGTGTAATTTCCATAATGGGATTACTTGATGGGCACTATTTAGGCAGATCAGGGGATTGGCAAAATTGACAGTGTCCATTATCTATTCCAGACGCATTTGCACTCTAAAGGTACTGTCACACATAACGAGATCGCTAGCGAGATCGCAGCTGAGTCACCGTTTTGGGGACGCAGTTGCGATCCCGTTAGCGATCTCGTTATGTGTGACACTTACCAGCGATCAGGCCCCTGCTGTGAGATCTCTGGTTGTTGCAGAATGGTCCAGGCCATTTTCTTCAAAGGCGATATCCTGCTGTGCAGGACACATCGCTGTGTTTGACACTGTGTAACAGGATCACAGTGGCTGCTGAGATCGTTATACAGGTCGCAACTGCGATCTGTATTGTTCTGCATCGCTGGTAAGATCTCACTGTGTGACATCTCACCTGCGACCTCCCAGCGACTTACCTGCGATCCCTATCAGGTCGCATCGTTTTCGGGATCGCAGGTAAGTCGTTATGTGTGAAGGTACCTTAAAAGTCAAATGACGCTCTTTTACTTCCGAGCCCTGCTGTGTCAATTTTCTCCTATTACCCTTGTGAAAATGCAAAATTTGGGACTACATAGTTAAATATTCACATTTTTACATAGCATTAAAAAAGACTTAGGTCCTTCAAGTTCAGCTTTTCTTCACCAATTTGATTTTTTTTGTCACTAAATTATCTATAATCCACAATGTTAATTGTACTGAGTAATCATCCAGCCTTTTCTAAAAGCTGTTATACTGTAGTATCTGCCATTATTACGCATTGCAGGTAGGTCATTCAACAGCCTGACTGCTCTAACTGTGAAGAACCCTTTCCTATTTAGCTGCTGGAATTGCCTTTTTCACACTCATAATGAGTGCTCCTGGTCCCTAGTAATGTCTATGGTAGGGATACTGTAAGTCATGTACCATTCCTTTATATTGACTTCACATGTATTTATACATATAAATGAGATCTCCTCTGAGACGTCTTTTTTCTAAGCTGAACAAACCCAATTTTTCCACCCTCACATCATATGGGAGGCCTCCATTCCTTATAATAATCTAGTGGCCACCTTTCAACTGACTCTAACTTCTGAATATCCTTTTTAAAATGTGCATCCCAAAACAGGATCCCATATTTTACAGCATTACAAAATGATAGGGGCACTCTAAATCCAAGGAAAAAATGTTATGCTTCATTCCATCGACTTCATAAAATAACAGCTCTGGTAGTTACCGTCATGCAGAGGAGGGGGAACAATAAGGTGCAAGTGCAAGAGGCTGGACAATGGTCATTTTTGCACACAGGCTCTTCAACAGGTCCACTATTGTTTTTTAAATCCTGTGAATCTTTGTCCAGCGCTGGGATTAACAAGTGCAGCACCCTCATCTATATGTGAAGTCCTACAAAGGGATCAACTGGTTTCTGGTTAGTGACACAGGATATGAACCAGGTCTTTTTCATAAATGGATCTCTTATTTTGGATGTGGCCTTACAAGTTATTTATAGCGGGGTAACAATACATTTGGATCGCATGATTTTCTCTGTCATTATGCACACTGAAATTTTGTTTGCTTTTGCAGCTGCTGCCTGACATGGAGTGCTGCTGCTCAGCTTATTTGTAACCAGAATACCCAAGTCCAGTTCTGTAGTTCCGAGATCTATTTCAATTTAATATATATGTAATATATATAGGTATACTAATAGATCACAGACTGAACATGAGTCAACAGTGTGACACAGCAGCAAAAAAGGCAAACACCATTCTAGGATGTATTAACAGAAGCATATAGTCTAGATCACGTGAAGTCATTATCTCCTCTTTGGTCAGACCTCATCTGGAATATTGTGTCCAGTTCTGGGCACCACATTTTAAAAAAGACATCAACAAACTGGAGCAAGTTCAGAGAAGAGTGACCAGAATGGTGACTGGTCTGCAAACCATGTCCTATGAGGAATGGTTACAGGATTTAGGATTGTTTAGCTTGCAAAAGAGAAGACTGAAAGGAGACTTAATAGCCGTCTACAAATGTAGATGGATCAGTTTTATTCTCATTTTCACAAGGAAAGACTAGAAGCAATGGGATGAAACTGATGGGGAGGAGACACAGATTAGATATTAGAAAAAACTTTTTGACAGTGAGAGTGATCAATGAGTGGAACAGGCTGCCACGAGAGGTTGTGAGTTCTCCTTCAATGGAAGTCTTTAAAAAGAGGTTGGACGGACATCTGTCTGGGATGATTTAGTGAATCCTGCTTTGAGCAGGGGGTTGGACTAGATGACCCAGGAGGTCCATTCCAACTCTAATATTCTATGATTCTATGATATATGCAACAATACTTCATCCAAGGTGCATTACACAACATTTATCAACATTATCTCCCATTTACCAAGTGATTGCCCATTCTGACTTCTTATACAGATTGTTTTGTAATATTGTACTATCAAGGTCAGTGTTTAATATCTTACATAGTATGGTGTCGTCCCCAAATATTGATATTTTACTTTCAATCTCATCCACACGGTATTTAATTAAGAGATTAAAAACAATCAGTACGAGTATTACCACAGATCCCTGCCATACCCCGCCTCTGGCTATATACCATTTAGAGAATGTACAGTGAAAAGCAAAAGCGTAACAATGTTTTTAACTTTTTGACTTGTTGGATCCATATCTCACCATCCACAACAGCTTTGAGTATGAGACAACTTTCATTTTCTAGGGAATCATCTTGGCTGTCTCATACATAAATTTGACTTGCAACTATTTAGAATATCATTAGTCATGTAGATTCTTGGCATGTCACTGCATTTTTACTGTTTTCCTCCTGAAAATCTAAATTTTAATTTTTATTATATTGTTAATATCTTGTAAATCCACCTTTGGCTTTCAACACTGTCTGAATCCTTCCGGGATGTTCTTGACCGGATTCAAGCATGTCTCGACTGAAATCTGATCCCAGATATCTTCTACATAGTTCCATTCCAGACCTGTGTAATTTGCAATACACGGTACTTCCATAGACATCTGTTATCTCACTATTATGAAGGGATGGGAGTCACCTCTGTTAACGTCAAGCCAAGAAAGATAGACCTTTTGATAAGCTGACTTGTCTCCCAATATTTTGCCTGGATATCCACCTCTTGACTTTTGAATGGATGGTTGAACATAATTTTGTAATCTTTCAACTGGTATGGCTATCATTTGATACAGTTTGGCACTTTTCTTGGTAGAGACACCACTATCAATAAGCTGGATGATGCTTTTTCTCTTTTCCTGAGTAATCTTCTTTATGACTGCCCCTTCGTTTGGGATTGAACCAAGTGACACACTGAGATTTTAGGGAATTTGAGAACAGATTGTAATTAACAATGCAGTGGTATGACAAGGATCTGTATAACAAACCATGTGCTAAATAGTTGCAAGTCTAATTTATGTATAAGATACCCAAGATGATTGGCTATAAAATGGTTGAAGTCTCACACTCATAGATGTAGTGAGTAGTAATATATGGAGCCTAAAAGTCACAAGTTAAAAACATTGTTACCCTTTTACTTGTCACTCTACCATTTATGATGATTCTTTGTTTCCTGTCTTTTAGCCAATTCATTACCCACCTGCTTATAGTTTCCCCTAGTTCTTGATTCTGGAGCTTAACTACAAGGTAGTTTTGGGGTACATCAAATGCCTTTGCAAAGTCCTGAAAAATTATATCAGTTGTATTACCAATATTCAGATTTGCACTTACCTCCTCATAGAAACCCAACGTGTTTGTTAAACACAACTTATCTTTGAATCCATGCTGGTTGTCAGTTATTATATTGTTCTCTGCAATATATTTCTACATGTTATCTCTTTAATACCCTCAATAACTTTGCACACCACTGATGTCAAACTTACTGGATGATAGTTTCTTGGACCCACCTTCTTATCTTTCTTTAATATTGGTACCACATCAGCAATCCTCCAATCCTTTGGCACCAACCCTTTTACAACCCCTGGCAAAAATTATGGAATCACCTGGCTCTGAGGATGTTCATTCAGTTGTTTACTTTTGTTTAAAAAAACAGATCATAGACATGGCACAAAACTAAAGTCATTTCAAATGTTAACTTTCTGACTTTAACACTAAAAAAATTATGAAAACATAATGTGCTAGCCAGTAACGTTTACTTTTCAAGACCAAACAGAAGGAAAATTATGGAATCACTCAATTATAAGGTAAAAAATATGGAATCATGAAAACCAAACAAACAAAAAAATAACACTTCAATACATCACTAGTATTTTGTTGCACCACCTCTGGCTTTTATAACAGCTTGCAGTCTCTGAGGCATGGACTGAATGAGTGACAAACAGTACTCTTCGTCAATCTGGCTCCAACTTTCTCTGATTGCTGTTGCCAGATCAGCTTTGCAAGTTGGAGCCTTGTCATGGACCATTTTCTTCAACTTTTACCAAAGATTTTCAATTGGATTGAGATTCGGACTATTTGCAGGCCATGTCATTGACCTTATATGTCTTCTTTCAAGGAATGTTTTTACAGTTTTTGCTCTATGACAGGATGCATTATCATCTTGATAAATGATTTCATCATCCCCAAACATCCTTTCAATTGATTGGATAAGAAAAGTGTCCAACATTGCAATGTAAACTTGGACATTTATTTAAGATGTAATGACAGCCATCTCCCCAGTGCCTTTACCTGACATGCAGTCCCATATCATCAATGACTATGGAAATTTACATGTTCTCTTCAGGCAGTCATCTTTTTATTGTTTAGCTTTCCTATATGTAAATCCCATTTCCTTTAGGCGGTTTCTTACAGTTCGGTCACAGACATTTACTCCAGTTTCCTCCCATTTGTTCCTCATTTGTTTTGTTGTGCATTTTCTGTTTTGGAAACATATTGCTTTAAGTTTTCTGTATTGACGCTTTGATATCTTCCTTGGTCTACCAGTATGTTTGCCTTTAACAACCTTCCCATGTTGTTTGCATTTCATCCAGATTTTAGACACAGCTGACTGTGAACAATTAACATCTTTTGCAACATTGTGTGATGATTGACCCTCTTTCAAGAGTTTGATAATCCTATTCTTTGTTTCAATTGATATCTCTCATGTTGGAGCCATGATTCATGTCGGTCTACTTGGTGCAACAGCTCTCCAAGGTGTAATCACTCCTTTTTAGATGCAGACTAACCAGCAGATCTTATTTAATGCAGGTGTTAGTTTTGGGAATGAAAATTTACAGGGTGATTGCATAATTTTTTCCTCATAATTGATTGATTCCATAATTTTTCCCCCTGTTTGGTCTTGAAAAATAACTGTTACTGGCTAGCACATTATGTTTTCATGATTTCTTTTTAGTGTTTCTTAAAGCCAGAAAGATGTCTGTAATCTGCTTTTTTTATACAAAAGTAAACAGCTGAATGAGCATCCTCAGAGCCAGGTGATGACATATAATGATTTGTAAATTACTTAGCTCAATTCCCTCAATATCCATGGATGAAGGCTAACTGGCCAGGGGTATTTGTCAATGTTTCATTTGCTCAGACAACTTCTTGTGTCAACTTAGTTATATCAGGTAGCAAACTTTGCATTTTTTCCTTGTTGAATAATCCCTGGAGCAGTTAGTTAATTGGTAAACACGGATGGAAAGTACCTGCTTAATGTCTCGGCCTTTACTTTTTCCTCAATAATTATCTTAGTATTATCTTTTAAGGGCAGAAAACATCCATTTTTTTCTTTTTGGCATTGAGGTATTTATAACATCTTTAGGGATTTATTTTAGTATTGTTGGACATTTGTTTTTTAATAGGTACCTTTGCTAGCTAGTTTTCTCTTTTTTTTCCATTGTTTATTAAGATCTTTATACTCCTGAAATGCTATTTTTGTATTCTCGGCCTTCAAAATTTTGAATGTTCTGTGTTTTGATTTATTATACTTTATACTGTCTTATTTATCTCTAGTGGTTTCTTTTTATTCCTGGATATTTTATTATCAGAGGGGTCATGTTTTCTGCAGGATTTTAGTAATACAGTATATCTTTAAACATGGCCTATTTATGTTCAGTATCCCCAGTTACCATGCCATGGCCCCAGTCTACTCTATTAAGCTCTTCCCAGAATTGTTGAAATCAGCTTTCCTTGCATCTTACAGTAGACATTTCATACTATTATCACAATTCTTACTACTATTCACCTCCTTACTTTGTCCCAGTCACCCTAAATATTATTGAGCCATACTGTCTCGCTGTTACGAATCGGCGCCGCAAGCAGCCTGCTGCAGTTCTTGTCGCACCCAGGCACCGGCTGCCATTTTTTTCCGTGCCTCGGGTCAACCAGCTGGCTGCTTCCTTCTCCACGTCTAAGTGTGGGGAGGCGGCTAGTGCACATGCACGCACCAATTTACCCCAGCCAGAGCCTAAGTCCAGTATTTCGCCTACTGAGAATGCTCAGCCTGATAAATCCATTTCTGAGGCCAAGTCCTTGGTTCAGGCTACTGAGCATGCTCCTACACGAGAAGCCTCTTTGCACAGGTACTTGGACATCATGCCATGTCTAAGTCCTTTGTTGTGCCTACTGAGCATGCTAAGACATAGTCTGTTTTCTGAGACTGTTGTTCAGGCTACTGAGCATGCTCAGGCACTTAGTGCATCAGAGGCTAGGTCCGGTAAGGACCTCACTGGGCATGTTCGTGAAGTGGTAGGCTCTGATAGGCCGACACACATCAGGTGTCCTGATGATGTGGCCACTCCGGACTGGCTCGCGGAGGCCCACCCCTATGACACAGCACCTCACCATTGGTTGCCAGACGATGACTGGTGAGGTGTTTTGGGCGTGGCAGCCATGAGGTCATCAGTAATGTGGCGGTTCCAGATAGGCCGCTGGTGATGTCGCTGATGACATGGCACTCCGCTATTATCCCCTGGAGGTGCCATTGTGGTCCACCCTGGGTTTGGGGCAGACCCAGGTTATAAAAGGGGCTGGAGACAACATGGAGGTTTGCAGTCTTCTCATATGTTTGTTGTGAGCACCCCTCCATTCATAGGGCCCATTGCGGCATAAGCCTTTGTTTGGAAGCGGTAGGTAGGGTTAGGCGTCCGGTACTTGTCACGCCAAGACACCTGTGGCTCAGCACATTAGGGACAGGCACCAGGCTTCCACCTTCTACCGTCCAGTCCTGCTTGTGCAGCCCAGTGGAGTTAACTGAGCTGCGGCTGCTTCGCCTCCTGTCCAGCTGTGCTTCCTATGCACACGGACAGCATATCCCAGGTCTCCTGTGGCGTTAACAAGGAGTTCCTGGGCTAGGTGTGTGTACCCTGTTCCCCTCGTATCAGCTTCCCAGTCAACGCTACTGGTGTGACCACCTGGCCTGACGTGTCCTTCACACACATGGCCAGTCGAGAGGTGACCAGAAACACTAATCGGAGGACCGCTCGGCCCGACGTGTCCTACACACGTTGCTGACAAGGCTCTTTCGCGGCAGTCTTTCGGGTAACGCTACCTGGTCACCACCTGGCCTGACGTGTTGCCTGCACACGTGGTCGGTGTAGCGCCAGGTGCACCAAAACGCTAGCTGGGTTGTCATCCGGTCTGACGTGTCCCTACACACGTGACCAGTTCCCAGGTTTCCTGGGTTATCTCAGAGTCATCCAGCTCTGTATTCTCTGCCTAACCTTTGGGTTGCCAGCAGCTCCTTTTCCATCTGGGAGCACGGTGGTCCCCGACTGGCAATTGGGAATACACTACCTTATCCTGATCTGCCAGTCCCACCGTAACACTCGCTCTCTCTGTCTACTCTAACTATTCCCTTATTTGCTAAATTACCATCCCTCCTTCAGATCCTAGTTTAAAAGCTCCTCCACCCTTTTGACCATTTTTTTCCTCCAACACCGCTGCACCCTGCTCATTGAGGTAGAGTTTGTCCCCACCATAGAACCTGTAGCTAACAGAGAAGTCGGCTCTGTTCTCCATCAACCCAAAGCTTTTCTTCCTGCACCAATTGCTTATCCACTTATTTATCTCACTAGGCTCTCAATGTCCTTTTAGTGACACTTGTAGCACTGACAGTACTTCTAAAAACACTGACTTGGATGTCTTGGACTTCAGCTTTTCACCTAGTTCCTCATTTTTAAGGATCTTCTACCTCCCTCTAACTTTGTCATTGGTACTAATGTGTATCATAACCACTGGGTTTTTCCCAGCTTCAGCCATCCATTTGTGTGTTCAGTCTACATTATGAAGAACCTAAGCACCTGGCAAACAAAACACTGTTCTCTTTGGCAGATGGCTCTGTCTGTCCTTCTATTTATAAAGTCACCTACCACCATCTCTCTTGTCTTTGTGGCACTCCTATCACCATCCTTCTTACAGAAGTCATTTTCCTGGTTGCTAGGAGCAACATCCTTCTGTGGTGATCCTAGTCCTGGGCCTGCATTCCTGATATTAGCTATACAGCAATATTTACTAGATTCTGCCAGATCAAGACTGGGCTGCCTGACATTTTACCTCTTACCCCTTCTTCTAACTGTTATCCAGATGCCAATATCTGGCTCCTGATCTTCCCCATCTCCAGTCTCCTCCATATCATTTGCCCAGCCAAAAAATGCTTAGTGAGCTCTAAACTTGTTTCCAGATTTGCGATGCCGCAGAGTGTTGCAAGCTGCATATTTAGATCTATTACCATGACCTTGGCTTCCAAATATGTAACACGCTGACATTGAGCCCAAATATATTCACCTTCAAACCATTGTTAAAGGCATGAATACATCCGCCAAGATGCACACCTGGTAGCATTGTCCATATACTAAATGGGTTAAACTTCACAGATAAAAAGAAATGGAAAACTAGTAAAGAAAGCACCAAATTATGCTCTAGTCTTAAGCCCACTTTACACGCTGCAATGTATCTTACAATGTATCAGCGGGGTCACGTCGTAAGTGACGCACATCCGGCACTGTAAGTTACATTGCAGTGTGTAACTGCTACGTGTGATTGCGATTGAACGATAAAACGTTCATCGCACGCACGTCGTACATTCCTCATGAATTGTACGTCAGGTTGTTCATCATACCCGGGGTAGCACACATCGCAGTGTGTGACACCCCAGGAAAGATGAACAGATCTTACCTACGTCGTGCGGCTCCCGGCCGGTAATGCGGAAGGAAGGAGGTGGGTGGGATGTTTACGTCCCACTCAGCTCCGCCCCTCCGCTTCAATTGGCCGGCTGCCGCGTGACGTCAATGTGACGCCGAACGTCCCTCCCACTCCAGGACAATATCGTATGCGAAATTGCAACGTGTAAAGCAGGTTTTAAACTATGATATTGTGTTTCACTATATTGTGTTTCACTATGCACTTATGGAGTAGGAGACGAAAATATGCTCTTTTTGCCAAAGGCAGCAGGAGCTTGAATGCTTATTTTCAATGAATGGAGACCTAGTTTACTGTAATAATGTGAACTTTTTGCTAGATGCAATGGGACATGAGTACAAACCTCGAGAACTGAGGCCTTTTATAGATTCTTCAAAAATTAGTTTATAAACGGTACTTCTGCATAATAGCAACAGAAATCCATCTGTTTCTCTTGCATATGCAGAAATTATGAAAGAAACATATGAAAATATGCACCTTCTGTTTCAAAACTACATGTGGAATATTTGTGGTAATCTGAAGCTATTAGCCTTGGTTCTTAGGTTACACCTTGTCTATACAAACTTTTGTTATTTTCTCTGCGAATGGGGCATCAAAGACTGCAAAAATTTTTTACAAAAAACAGTGGCCACTGTTTGTTTGACTCCCGGAAGAAAGAATGTCCTGCATCATACTTTGGAAGCTCCAGAAAAAGTTTCACTTGCTCCACTAAAAGTTGGGATAATGGATCATGATAGAAAGGGTTTTGCATACTTCAGAAACAAGTTTCCATAAATCGGCAAGGGAAGAATTTTCGTGGGGACACAAAAAGATAAACTATTAAAGACATTGATTTTGACACAAAATTAGAGAAGACTGATGCACCGGTGTGGGAGTCATTCAAAAATGTAGTTGTAAATTTCCTTGGCAATCATAAGGCATCAAACTATAGAGATCTCGAGACTGATTTATTACAACTTTACAAAGAATTATAAAGCAATATGTCTCTTAAGATACATTTCCTGGATTGCTATTTAGATTTTTTTTTTTTCCCCAATAGCCTTGAAGATGTCAGTGACGAGCACAGAAAACGGTTTCAGCTGGACATTGTGCTAATTAAAGACCATAAAGGGAAATGGAGCCCAAAAATCTATGCAGACTACTGGTGGGCACTAAAAAGGAACATGCATGCAGCTAAATATTGAAAAATTGTTTTTGTTTTTTTTTTTTAAATAATTAAAAAAACTTAAATTTGTAGTAAATAATTTTTGTTAAAAATAAAAATGTTAAAAAATGTAAACGCATCTTAAGCAAAACACCTGAAAGATAGAAACATTTTGAAAGCAGATTTGGAATCAGGGGACACATTGCCATAGAAAAACAGACTATTTAATGCATTTAACACAAAAAAGGAAAATTTTGTAGGCCAATGTTATCTGCACTTAATCACACTGCATAAGTCTTATTTCACATAAAAGGCTAACAGAAAACTAAAATATTCTGCTCAACTGGTGTCTCTTCCTACTTATGAAGGAATTGACCTATTGCTTATTGCTAAAAATTCCTATTATCCCTTTTACGATATAGGACGCAACGGAGCGTCCTAAATTATGAATGGGCGATCACCAGCTGCTGCTGCAGTGAGCCGGCAGTGATCCCTGCACATGTCTACTGATTTGAACAGCAGACATGTGCGTCTCTCGCAGGTGGATCTGCGATGTGACAGCGTGATTTAAATCGTCGCAGCGGGAAAAGTACCTTTCCTCACCACTATTGGAGGCCCCATGATGTGATCACGGGGAGCCGATGGTTGTCATGGTAGCGATGGGTCATGTGATGACTCCTGTTGCTATCATAACGCAGTTCCTGTTACAGTCGGCTGAGCAGCAGCTATAACAAGAACACATATGCAGAAATTATGAAAGAAACATATGAAAATATGCACCTTCTGTTTCAAAACTACATGTGGAATATTTGTGGTAATCTGAAGCTATTAGCCTTGGTTCTTAGGTTACACCTTGTCTATACAAACTTTTGTTATTTTCTCTGCGAATGGGGCATCAAAGACTGCAAAAATTTTTTACAAAAAACAGTGGCCACTGTTTGTTTGACTCCCGGAAGAAAGAATGTCCTGCATCATACTTTGGAAGCTCCAGAAAAAGTTTCACTTGCTCCACTAAAAGTTGGGATAATGGATCATGATAGAAAGGGTTTTGCATACTTCAGAAACAAGTTTCCATAAATCGGCAAGGGAAGAATTTTCGTGGGGACACAAAAAGATAAACTATTAAAGACATTGATTTTGACACAAAATTAGAGAAGACTGATGCACCGGTGTGGGAGTCATTCAAAAATGTAGTTGTAAATTTCCTTGGCAATCATAAGGCATCAAACTATAGAGATCTCGAGACTGATTTATTACAACTTTACAAAGAATTATAAAGCAATATGTCTCTTAAGATACATTTCCTGGATTGCTATTTAGATTTTTTTTTTTTCCCCAATAGCCTTGAAGATGTCAGTGACGAGCACAGAAAACGGTTTCAGCTGGACATTGTGCTAATTAAAGACCATAAAGGGAAATGGAGCCCAAAAATCTATGCAGACTACTGGTGGGCACTAAAAAGGAACATGCATGCAGCTAAATATTGAAAAATTGTTTTTGTTTTTTTTTTTTAAATAATTAAAAAAACTTAAATTTGTAGTAAATAATTTTTGTTAAAAATAAAAATGTTAAAAAATGTAAACGCATCTTAAGCAAAACACCTGAAAGATAGAAACATTTTGAAAGCAGATTTGGAATCAGGGGACACATTGCCATAGAAAAACAGACTATTTAATGCATTTAACACAAAAAAGGAAAATTTTGTAGGCCAATGTTATCTGCACTTAATCACACTGCATAAGTCTTATTTCACATAAAAGGCTAACAGAAAACTAAAATATTCTGCTCAACTGGTGTCTCTTCCTACTTATGAAGGAATTGACCTATTGCTTATTGCTAAAAATTCCTATTATCCCTTTTACGATATAGGACGCAACGGAGCGTCCTAAATTATGAATGGGCGATCACCAGCTGCTGCTGCAGTGAGCCGGCAGTGATCCCTGCACATGTCTACTGATTTGAACAGCAGACATGTGCGTCTCTCGCAGGTGGATCTGCGATGTGACAGCGTGATTTAAATCGTCGCAGCGGGAAAAGTACCTTTCCTCACCACTATTGGAGGCCCCATGATGTGATCACGGGGAGCCGATGGTTGTCATGGTAGCGATGGGTCATGTGATGACTCCTGTTGCTATCATAACGCAGTTCCTGTTACAGTCGGCTGAGCAGCAGCTATAACAAGAACACAGCATTTCTGCTGATCAGAGCTGTGCTGCTCTGATCAGTAGAAATGAATGAGTGATCAGACTGCTCATCCTTATAGTCCCCTAGAGGGACTAGTAAAATAAAAAAAGGAAAAAAAAAGTTTTAAAAAAATGTAAAAAAATAAAAAAACCTAAAAGTTCAAAAAATATACACATATTTGGTATCAGCATGTTCAGAAATGCCCAATCTATTACACTATAAAATCAATTAATCTGATTGGTAAACAGCATAGCAGCAAAAAAATTACAAACTCCAAAATTACGTTTTTTGGTTATCACAAATTTTGCGCAAAATGCAATAACAGACGAGCAAAAAGTAGCATCTGTGCAGAAATTATACCATTAAAAATGTCAGCTCAAGATGCAAAAAATAAGCCATCACTGAGCCCCATATCCTAAATAAAAGCGCTTACATATTCCGCAGCGCTTTACATACATCAGGCACACTCACAATCTAAATTCCCTATCTGTATGTCTTTGGAGTGTGGGAGGAAACCGGAGTACCCGGAGGAAACCCACGCAAACACGGGGAGAACATACAAACTCCTTGCAGATGTTGTCCTGGGTGGGATTCGAACCCAGGACTCATGCGCTGCAAGGCTGCAGTGCTAACCACTGAGCCACCATCTAATATCCTAAAAATGAGAACGCTACAGGTCACGGAAAATGGCGCAAAAAGTGTGCCACTTTCTTTTGGACAAACTTCTTAATTTTTTTAACCCCTTAGATAAAAGTAAACCTATACATGTTTGTTGTCTATGAACTCATACCGACCTGAGACATCACACCAACACATCAGTTTTACCATATAACCATATAGTGAATAAAATACCTCCTAAACAATCCTGAAATAGCACTTTTTTTGCAATTTTTCCGCACTCGGAATTTTTTGGCTGTTTTCCAGTACGCTATATTGTAAAACTTATAGTTTCATTTAAAACTACAACTTGTCTTGCAAAAAACAAGACTTCATCTGGAAAGATTAATGGAAAAATAAAAAAGTTGTGGCTCTCGGAAGAAGGGGAACAAAAACAAAACGGAAAATCACCCGTGGTTGAAGGGTTTTAAGAGGTTGTCCACCACTGGCTAACCCATTTTTACTTGCTAAAATGCCACAAATTAAAGAAAAAAAGACACGTTATCACTTCCTTGACCACAAGCAATGTCAGCAGTCGACGCGTTTCTGTGATCAAGTCCCCTTTCTCAGGACCAAGAAAATCAACAAAGATAATCAACAATGCGTCGACCTATGAAATAAAAAATATTAATATTACATAAACAATTTTTTCATTGGCGGTAATGCGGAATGACCTCAGGGAAACACAGTATCAACAACTCTGGAATGACACCAGTCTCGGAGATGAGTTTGTGTTTTTTTTATTATACTAGGCCACTTTAGCAGTTAAGAAGGAGTATTCCAGGAGTGGACAACAATTTTCAACAAATTTAGTTTATACTCAGATGCTAGATAATTTCAGAAAAATAGAATAAAGCTACAATGAAAATGCCAAAATTTATCTCATCAATTCTATAAACTGATTTTAGCATACAGTACATTATAGAGAGCGAATGATTGTACTTTGTGATGAGTACAGGATATGGCCTAAGAGAAGAACATTCAAGCGTTTTCCGTTTGCAGCTCACTGCAGATAAAAGGTATATAATATGCTGTACAGCATTATTCAGTGTGTCAGTGCTTATAGCGAGTTTCAATTTGAAATCTCAAGAGATATAGTCAGACATTTTCCCTCTCAAATTCAATGAACAACACATTATTTTATGACATTTTTCAATGTCTTCGCGGTAGAGGCAGAAATTATATAGAGTTATTGTTATTATGTGACATCAAGCAACAAATTGGAAGTGAAGATGACTTTAGAAATGTAGCAGAATTAAAGCAGCATCAGTATTGTACTTATGTAAAAAAACTAAATTGCATTTCTTGAGGTCAGATTATGAAACTGAGATAAAGGGATAGAGATGGGAAATTTACAGAGGAAATTCTTACATATGCAATTCAGTGACTGTCACATATTAACTGTCCTTGTCGTTTTTGTCTTAATCACAGAATAAAAAAAGTTGCAGGGTTGATCCTGAGCCAGATAGCTAATGGCAAGTAAGTGTTAGTGATTCCCTCCTTGATTTTGTGTTTAAAACTGTATTCAAATAAGCAATATAAAAACAAAGAAAAATGGATGAATTTTTATATAGTTTGACAACAGGGAAGACTATTATCCTTATGGAGACCTGACAAACCAGTCTGGCTCTCAGTAAGGGGACTTATAGCTGCAATGGCCCTCTGAGAATTATTCAAATTGTCCCTTCAGTGAGGAAGGAGACAAACTCTAGCCAGATCAGATACCCACACTTTGCTCGGACGAGGGGCAATCACCCCGAAACACTGTGTTTGCAAATTGGAATTCTGATCTGGCATTAAATCCTAAAGGCCCTGTTACACGCACCGACGTATCTAACGATATATCGCTGGGGTCACGGATTCCGTGATGCCCATCCGGCATCGTTAGCGACGTCGTTGTGTGTAACAGCTCTGAGCGAGTGTTAGCGATCAAAAATACTCACCTTATCATTGATCGTTGACACATCGTTCATTTTCATAAAATTGTTGCTGTTGCAGGATGCTGGTTGTTTGTCGTTCCTGCGGCTGCACGCATCGCTACATGTGACACCGCAGGAACAAGGAACAACCTCATACCTGCGGCCGCCCACAATGAGGAAGGAAGGAGGTGGGCGGGATGTTACGCCCGCTCATCTCCGCCCCTCCGCTTCTATTGGGCGGCCGCTTAGTGGCACCGCTGTGACGCCGCACAAACCGCCCTTTTAGAAAGGCGGCGGTTCGCCGGCCACAGTGACATCGCTAGGCAGGTATGTCCTGTGTGACCGGTCCTAACGATGTTGTGCGCCAGGGGCAGCGATTTGCCCGTGACGCACAACCGAAGGGGGCAGGTGCTTTCACCAGCGACATCGCTAGCAATGTCGCTGCGTGTAAAGCCCCCCTAAGTTTTATGAAAAGGCTTGTTTAAAAAGTCACTTTTGACTTTTAGGATTGCTACTTGGAATAGGTGGCACTAGAGTTTGTCTCCTTCCTCACTGGAGAGACAATTTATATAGTTTGTTTCATTTTTGTCTGCATGTTTTCTCTTTTTCAATGACTTATTGTCGATGAATGGTTAGGACTGACAAAAGCAGTGTTTGATGTATTTTTATGTGCATAGACTGACAACATATGCAGAAAATCAGACGTGAATTGACATTAAGGTGTTCAATCCAATAGCTAACCACGCTACACTTTGACGTCACCCACACACAAGCATTTTTTACCAAAATTTTACTAGCTAGGCCATATTCTCCTAAATTTATCAATAATGGGGTTGGCTGATTTTGTGATACAAGTCTGCAGTCACCTTATGTGACTGCAGACCTTTTGATTCTCACAGCTCGCAGTGTGCATGCGGTTAGGATTCTTCAATGCCAAAAGAAAACAGGCCCATGTGATCACATGCCAACTAGACATGCATGGCCTCAATTAATACAAGTGAATTGAGTGATGTTGAATACTTCTAGTCGGAATGTGATCGGATGTATGCAAATCGCGTAGTGGCAGTCAAATGACTGCTGCTGCCACCACTGGAGAATCCTGACAATACTCACACTACTGTGAGGACTCACAAGTCTGCAGTCACATGGAATGATTTTACGCTTTAAGAACAGAGAATGCTTTAACACTTTTGGAATTTTGGTAACAGGTTGCAAATAACATGCGACCTAGGTTCTATAGACCTTAATGCAGGTATAAGTAAGTGCTCGGTTCTTTTGTTACTAACTTTTGTTAATAGTTAAGAACAGTCTGAAATACATTTTAATTGACAATTCAGATCCATCTCCTTCATTTCTCCACTTCTTCAATAACTCTCCATTGGAATAGTTTCACATAGTTCGGGTTCAGACTGGAATACCTGGTCTTACTGTTGTGTCCTATCATCACCTAATTGCCTCATATTTAGTATAGCAATATATACGTAGTTGTAAGCTCAGGTCAAATTCCCTCTCATATACCTAGCACAGTTACCTTATAAAGAAACTGTTTTTAATCTTTAAGTGTGTTATTTTAAATACATCAATATAGTACAACACTGTTCAACAACAAAGCCAATTATGCAAACTACTAGTCATCCGCCATGACCAACTACTCAATAAAGTAATTTTAACTTATTCTGTCCAATGAGGTTACTATACCATATGCAATACTATACTATATACTATACTATCTATATATATAATTGCCTTAGTCTGTCTGTCTGTCTTGCTCCAAAATGACGTCATTACAGTGACAACCGTCGCCACACCGCGCGTGCTAAAGAACCTGCGACCAACGGCTCAGCTAACTGAACAGCCCGAACTACGGGCTGACAGGACGACGTCCGGCACTTTTCTCCGCACCCACATGGAGCCCTGACTCCCCGGTGAGTGCTGCACCCCCAGAAGCCCATACCGGCAGCCCAGCCGACACATACCCACCGCTTGCCTCCACCTCCCGCACACATTACCCCCCCAGCTCCACCCCCCCCCACACTCCGCCCTTTGCATGTATACACTGAACACACACAAATAGTCACCTGTCCCCAGCCATGCAGTCCCCAGCACTGACGTCCTCAATGCTATGGCCCCGCTTGGCTCCACCCCCTGCACACATTACCCCGCTCGGCTCTGCCCCTCACAATCTGCCCTCCGCATGTATACACTAGACACACACATACACACACACACACACACACACACGAATAGTCACCTGTCCCCAGCCATGCAGTCCCCAGCACTGATGTCCTCAGCGCCATGGTCCCGCTCTGCCCCCCTGAACTCCGACCCCCGCACACATTACCCCACAGGATGGGCACATGTCAGGATGGTGGCTGCACCACGATGGGGGCACATACCAGCATTGGGCCACATCACAGCATCAGCCCACATAGGATGGGGGCCATACAAGGATGGAGACTATACTAGGATGGGACACAGACCAGGATGCTGCATATAATTGCCTTAATCTGTCTGTCTGTCTTGCTCCAAAATGATGTCATTACAGTGACAACCATCACCACACCACGCTATAGAGCCTGCGACAAATGGCTCAGCTAACTGAACAGCCTGAACTACAGCGTAATAGGACGATGCCCAACACCTTTCCCCACACCCACACGGAGCCCCGACTCCCAGGTGACTGCTGCACCTCCGGGAGCCCACTCCAGGAACCCAGCCGACACATACCCTTGCATTGCTGGGATCCCTGGGAGGAACAAACAAAAAGGGCAAACTCTACACTGTGTTGGCATATATCTACCTGAACCAGTTTTTGGCCATGGACAACTGTATGTTGCATTTTCAAGAGTGACAATGAGATCCAACGTCAAAGTGCAAATTGTTGACACTCCTTTACAAGGAAAGTTACAGATAGTGAAAAGGTCTTCACACAAAATGTGGTGTACAAAAATATTTTTACTTAACTTTACACTGTTCATGGCCTTCTTTCATTACAAGCCATGGACATCATTAAACATTAGACTCATCTATTAAAACTGTTCCTTCTGTTGTTTGTCATTTTAAAACCAATAAACAATTATAAGAATACTAAATTAAACCTAACCCATCCAGCCCATTCATTATTTTATTATTCAATCTGCTAACCTACATACACATTCTAGACTACCCGATATGTTAGAATCGGGTCATCTTCTAGTATTATCATAAACATGTAATAACCATCATTTCTAAACTCACTCCTTCCTTTACTTCTGCCTCAATTTTTAAAAGTCACACAAGGCAGGTTACAGAACAAAATAAAAATCTCACAACATTATAGTTTGGGTTCACATTAGAACCATGACTTCCATTTACATCGGATCCACGCAACAGCAAACTTTAAGTTCAGGCAAATTCTAATGGACTTCCCTGAATTAAAGTGTAATTGATGATTTGGGTTACTTTTCAAAATAAAAAGTTTTGCCACAGAATGAGCCAATGTAGCTGTGAATCCAGCCATGGGTTGTGATAAAACAGTGTGTCCCTGATTGATTGCTCTCAGTGAGAAAAACACATTTATTAAATTATAGTCTTGTAGTTCTGATACCTTTTAATGGCTAACTAAAACAAAATAAATGATGTTACAAATCAAGCTTTCGAGACTTCTCAGGTCCCTTCATCAGGCATGGTATAACAAAATATCTGAAGAAACACAAATATATGCAAAAACAGAGCAAAGACTATCTCTGTCTCACTTCAGCAGTTCCCTCCTCCTCCCCTTCCCTTATCCATAAACTTCTATGGAAAGGAACTGTAACCTGATCCTTCAGTGAGCTTTAAGTCTATTTTCACTAAAAGCTGTGACTGATTAGTGTACAAAGCAAAAAAGGCATTTTTCTCTAACAAGACAAATTACAAAGCTTGTTCATTTTTTTCCTTGTATTTTATGATTTATTAGAGATAAATTTGAAACAACAGTTACCTTCAATTGTGTCTGAGGAGATTCCATCAAAGCTGTTATATTCTTGCCATAAAAATAAATTGTAAAAATCAAACAAAACAAACACTAGTGGAGGCTCTGAAAAGCAGCATAAAATGAACATAAAGAACATTTAACCCTCTAAAGATCACCAATTTTTGCTTTTTATGAAAATGGGATATAAGAGAACAGAATGAAGCAGATGGCAACTGTATATTACTGCAGACACCATCCTGCAATGGCCACAATCAGTGCTAGCACCAATCGTGGCCATTTAACCTCCTACATGTTAGTCAGTTAACCCCATTGTCACACTGTGATAGAAATTAAGTGGTCCTTATGGTTTTCATAATATCATGAGACCAATTAATGGTTGCCTATTTGGATGTTAGCAAAAAGTGATACAAAAAAATGTATTCTTTTTATTCCATTCATTCCAATTTACACACATAAAGGCTTAACAATCTTCTTGACAACAGCTTTGAATAATTTGAGGGGTGCTGTTTTTAAAATGATATCAATTTTGGGAGTTTCCAAAATGTGGGCCCCTCATAGTCAAAATTAAATCGGTCCCTAAAAATGTTCTTGAAAAAAGTTAAAAGTTGCTGATAGACTTTAACCCTTCTAACATCCTAAGAAAATAAAACGATTTAAAAAAAAAAAAATAATGCTGAAAGGAATTTGACATATGGACTATGCTATGTAATAACTCTTTTGTGTTGTATTGCTCTTTGGTTTGAGGTTGTGAACATTCAAAGTTTAAAAATTGAACATTTTTCAAATTTTTCATCAAGTTTCCAATATTTTCATAAATGAACACAAAACATATCTACAAAAGTTTACCACTAACATAAAGTACAATGTGTCATGCAAAAAACATTCAGAGAATCACTGAGGTATGCTGAAACATTTCATAGATATTAACCGATTGTCACGATTCCTCTGTGCAGGGGTTCTTCCACACAGGTGATGCTCTGCTGCGCCTTCATGAACTTCAGAGGCGACAGTGACATGTTTTCTTTTTGCAAAGAATTTTGCATTTGCAGATGCTCTGCTGTGTTTCTTGAGCATTAGCTAGCAAGTTGTTTGACAGCAGAGGATTCCATGCAGGTTCTGGGAGATGCATTTACTCAGGATTTCCACCTTCCTGGTGATTACTCTGTTTCATTACTGAGCATGTGTTACGTCACCGCAGGAGTCTCCTCCAGCGACTTCTGCTCCAATCGCCAGGCGACGCCGTGTTCCTGCCATGGATGGTGCTGGTGATGGGAGAGGAGTCGATGCCAGCGGCACTGGTGGGCGCAGGCTCCGATCATCCACTAGGCTGGGTTAGCTTGGGATCTGCAGTACCGCTGGCTGACTGTGGATGGCATGTGTCTTCCAGCTGAAGTTGCCAGCGTTCAGCTACAGCCAATGGGAAGACACCACACCCTTCTTATTTCCCCTCCTGTCACATGACCACTGCCAGAGATAGTTCTGATTTTCCTGGCTCCTGTTACGTCCTATTCTGTTGGCGATTCCTGTGTGTTGACTTCTGCGTGTTTTCTGACTACCCTCCTGCCTACTCTTTTTGTACCTCGCTACCCGATCCGGATTTGACCTCTGCTACATTTGCTGACTACGTCATTGCCTGCCGATTCTGTCCCTGTTCCGCAATTCCTGGTTTGACCCTGCCTGACTACTACTCTCATCGTACTGCAGCCTTCCACAGGTAGTGATCTCCAGGGCCCTGTGTAATTCCAAATCCCTGTATAGGGGTTAAAGGGTTTCAGGGTTCTGGGGGTCCTGCTTGGTGAGTGGCTTCCCTCTAGCCTCCTCTTTACAGCCCATCTGAGTCTGTGGATTCAGGCAGGCGATACAGCACGCTTTTCCAGAACCCTGCCAGTTGTACTCTCTTGTTCTACAGTTGTGCTCTTGGCTTGTTTTGTCTTTGTGTTCTGATCTAAGTTTCTTGAACCCAGACTGTTCATTGACTCCTCTCTACCCACTCTTTGTTCTTGTCGTTATCTCCTGGCTTCTGAACTCAGACCATTACCTGACCACGTCTCTGTCTTCTCCCTGAATCTAATATGTACTCTCCTGGAATTCTGAGCCTTGGCCTATAACTGGACAGCGTTTCTGTTTACTAACTGTGTCCTGTCGTGCCCTCCTGTTTTGTGACCCCAGCTTGCCTGATGATCCTTCCATCTATGCTATCCATAAGTAGTTACTAGCATCACACCAATAGTGACGTGTCAGATTTGGAAAAATTAGGCTTTGTTATTAAGTGAACCTTTCGTCAAAGTATCTGAACTATAGCATATTTTGACACTCTCATTGAAAATAGAATAACTACATTTGTACGAAAACACTTGATGAAAAGGACACATTACAGGATATTTCCTGGATGAAGAATATAATCTAGTAATTCTTTTGGACATGTGTAAACTTTGGCTTGTTCTGCAGCACAGTGTAAACCCAATTCACCTCATGCGGCACACCCACCCGGCACATTCTCCTGTTGATCTTAACAATAGCAAGACCACCAATGCTGAGAGGTCTACTTTTAGCAACTGCTTATTTAACACATGTTAACAAGACCTATTATAAGAAACTCCAAGATGTTAATGTGCAGCCCACTGAGTAATAGTACCAATTATTCCTTCCTTACTTATTAATATTTCTATACATACTAAATAATTTCTCAAGTGCGAAAGAACAAATGTTCGGCAAATTAAAATCAAATTTATTAAACACTTGTAACTGAAAGTAAGTGTCTTAAGGAGAAATCACAACCCTGCTTAAAACTAATGGCCAAGTTAAACACCTCCAGACTCGTATTACAGGGACCAGCTTATTCTTGGTGTACATTATGATTTCTCTGAACGCTTATAATGCTCCTAAGCACTTAATAACGAAGCTTAAAATCACTTGTTGGCCTTCATTTTATAGGTCATTAATGGAACCTCTTAATTGGTTTCTTCTAATAATGATCGTGTACGCTAATAGATCACTTAGGTGTCTATGAGGAATATTATAGAGTGTTCAATTAACTTCTATTCTGCATATTCCATTTCATGATGATTATTTGCCTACAGCAAAACTGAAATGAAAACAGAAGGACACAGAGAAATTACTCATGCCGAATAGCCTTTTGTTTACAATGTGAATATTTAACTCGCTTCAGTGACATTTTGTATTCTGTCGCTGCTTAACTCTTCCGTGACCATAGTGAACAAACGCCTAGTGTAATCGCCCTCCATCAACTACAAAGCCATATTATGCACCTTTTATCAATATCATACATCCACAGAGGTTAAAACATGTCAACATTTTTTTTTAATTAATCATCATCCGGTAGATATGCAAACATAATTTGTTTCATTCACCAAGCACAGTTGATGGCACAATGTAGTATTTTCAAAGACGAGACCGCCACTTACACACCCCTTGCATGAATCCAGCCATCACAATGTGTATGCATGCCAACAATTCGATATCTACAGGTTTCAAGCTGTCAGTCTCTGTTTTTCAGGGATCTCACTTCCCACAACACACCCATCTTCCCTTCCAACAACTCAGCTGGCACAGAATGAAAGAGCCAAGTCTTTACGACCTCTGTTCATAAAAATAAAGGATGTCTACGTGCGCTCCCAGCTGCCTGCTTCTCCTCAAGAAATGTCTCTTCCCAACAGAGCACGTTACTAACAGTATTATTTTATGGCAATGTAAGCAGACATCTTTCCTTTCCCATTATTGCCTGCCAGTTTGCTTGCACATGCTTTCCTCCGCTGGCAGTAGCTCCTCAGATGCAATATATTAAGCAACAGACTCTTTTGTGCTTTCATGCAATTCTTACCTGTGTTAAGATGTCACATCCTATTCAATGACTCAAGCCAGGTATTCACCATAGATCCAGCATAATCCTCCAAACTTCCCCCCAGCGGTGATACTGTTGTGTTCATTAGATCAAGCCTTTTTGGGGGGGACTATTAAGGTCATAACAACCAGTGCTAAGTCATGGCTTTATGCTCAGTGCCCAAAATGTCTGAAATAGTTTAGGAAAACAAGGAGGATACATTGCATGTCGGAAAGCAATGGTTAAAATTAGTTCCCAGAAGCTCAGTTAAGGTAGTATCATGTGTATGTTGGGATCTATACGCCTCGGATTGACACGCTGCTTCTGTTTTTAATAAATATTGCAGTAGCCTGTGAGAAATACTGTGATATGCCTAATCTAGCAGTCCACATGGAATGATCTCTTTAAAAGTGGGTGGGAAAATATTTTTCAGTTCAGTAAAATCATCTCTATGGTACGAAGAGATTTGAGAAATGAATACAGAAAAATGCATGAAATTGCTCAGCTATAAGGGCATGGAATGATCAAAAAACTAAAGGCGATGGCTCTGCCCCTCACTTCCCCTCCTGTGTACGGTGTACCTCTGGGACTTTCCACTTACCGAGTGAAAAACTTTAATTAAGAAGGGAATATAAAACCTTCGATTTCCTTCCTATGCTGTGCACAATTAGACTAACATGACCCAAAATTAATTATGCTTTACAAGTTTTTTTGTCATTTAAAGCCGGATTAAAGTTTGTTGCCTTTAATTAATCAACAAAAATGTAATCCTCCTCCCGAATCTGTTCTCAGACCATCATAGATCAATAGCCATACAAATAGTGGAATAAGTCAGTCTGCTATGTCAAGCCATTAGGCTGTATATATATTATAAAAGAAATATTATGCGGCCCTATCGATTGCCTTCTGATTTAGAAAGAGGGTGATATATCAGACCCTGAGCGTTCCGATAGGACAGGTTCACGGTGGACAATATAATGTGGACGTTTTTTTTTCTTTACAAAGAATTGGAAATGGACTTATGAATATTTTTTTATATAGACCTATTTTTTTTAACATATTCCTATATTGACACAGGCTTTTCATGCCTCAGGCAATGAATATCTTATTAAGTGGAAAATATGTAAAAAGATATTTAATCACACTACCTTGGAATTATTTGTCTGACAAAACAAGACAAAACATTTTATTTTATTTTTCTAGAAAGGTTTTGTCAGTGACTAATTCCATGTATGTGCCATACATCAAGTACAACAGTGACATCTATGGACTATGAAAAACATATCAAGAGTGTGGAGCATGAAACAGATGAAATAATTTATAATAATCATTGAGATCAACAATTGCTTAAAAATGATCTCTAGCAACGACTGAACTCCCTAATGTTACACTGGTAGGGCCCGATTCATCAAGACACACCAGTCTTTTTGAGGAGATGAGCTGGAGTAATATACTCATTCAGAAAATAGGCATACGCCTATTAATGATGGATGGGTGGCATTCACCTCAGTGTGTGCTTTTCCACAAATCTTACTCCAGTCCATTCTGGAGTAAGAATTGTGGCATAGTGAATGCAGCCATTCCTCATGAATTTGACAAGCAGTGGTCACCACCACAACTCGACTCTGCCCACTTCATTGGAGCTGGATATGAGAAAATGGCATGAAAATGGCAAAAGCTCCATAATTTTGGTGCAGCCTTCAGTTGTACCAAAAATATGCATCATTTTAAAGCTTTTTATGAGAATATTGGCATAAAAGTCTTGATGAATCAGGCCAAAGGGATTTTAAACAGCTGTTTGGTTGTTATAACATTATTGACATAAGGTAATTACTAAAACAATTACCTACCATCATGAACAATATCTTGTGGCACTGTAATGTTTTAAAGCACTCTAGGATGCAGCGGCTCAAAAATTTCCTATTACATACTGTACGTTTGAGAAATCTTTCCAAGGAAAAACTATATGAACACAACTTGCTGGAGCCAAACTTCTCATTTCATCTCTTTAGGATTCCACACATAGAGAATAAAGAAAATCTCCTGATTCCCACGTACACTACTGTTCAAAACTTTAGGGTCACTAAGATATTTCCTTATTTTTTAAAGAAAAGCACATTTTTTTTCAATGAAGCTAAGAAATTAAATTGAAATACACTCTATAGATTGTTAATGTAGTAAATGACTATTCTAGCTGCAAACGTCTGGTTTTTAATGCAATATCTACATAGGTGTATAGAGGCCCATTTCACTCAACCACCACTCCAGTGTTGTAGTTGTACATTGTGTTTGTGTCGCGGGCGGAGGAGGGGACGCTGCGCTCTCCCACTGCTCGTGTCCGGCTGCTGCTGTGGCCGCTGCTGCTCGGTGGCTCGAGCGATGGGCCAGATCCCGGGGACTCGAGCGGCGCTCCTCGCCCGTGAGTGAAAAGGGGTTTGGTTTTGGGGATTTATTGTCCGTGACGCCACCCCCGGTTGTGGTGATTTTTGGTAACACCACCGCTGCTCTGTATGGGGATCCCGGGAGCGGTGACAGGGAGCAGCGGAGTTGTTAGTTCTCCCCCTCCGTGGGTAGGGGTTGATTGTCCCGGGGCCCAGTGATGGGGTGGAGGATGAGGGATGGCAGGCCGGGTGCGGGGCCTGGTGAGGTGCAGGGTCGCGGGGCAGCGCTGTGCCTCACGGCACGATGGTACTCACTCAGCCTGAGACGGTGACACAGTTCTCGGTAAAACACACGGCTGGAAAGACGGTTCCCACGGACGGCTGCTGTTGCTTTTCCCCGGTAGTTAACGGTGACTGTCTCTTTCCCTGCACCTTGTGTAATGTTGGTAGCGATGGGTTCCCACCGGTAACCCGCTCCCCGACTTGGATATGGGCCGGAGGAGCCCCTCTTTGCCCGCAGGCGCTGGCCCTGAGAAACTGGTGCCTTGGCGGTGGCGGTGTCTCTCTCATACGGTTGGACAGTTGCCTTCAATCGGGACTTAGTTGTTTGGAAACCCGGAGGTCCCCTTCACTGACGGATTTGGCAAATTTACGGTGACTCCTAGCCTTGCCGGGATCCGAAAGGCCCCTGCCAATGGTGTTGGCTTCTCCTTGTGTACCGGTCCGGTACCGCCGGGTCACCACCCATCCACGGTCCTCACGGCACCTCCGATAGGCCACTCCTGCAGATGGTCACCGCCGTCTGCTAACCTTGCTGTCTTCGTCCGGGCCACACACCCGGACTAACTTCAGGCTCTGTTGCCGTCACTTTTCTCCTCACACTTGCTCCTCTACCACTCAACTCCTCTCACTTCCCTAGCTTCACTCTAACTGCCTGTGTTCTCCCTCCTCCAGGACTGTGAACTCCTTGGAGGGTGGAGACCAACCGCCTGGCTCCACCCCCTGGTGTGGACATCAGCCCCTGGGGAAGGCAACAAGGATTTCTGGTCTAGCTTTGATGTGCCTAACCGGGGTGTAGGGTGTGGTGATGTCATTACCTGTGACCCCTGGCTTGCCCAGGGCGTCACATTTGCTAACTGTGTTATAAGGCTAATGGATGTTTTGAAAACCCTTGTGTAAGTATGTTATTGTGGAACCCAGGGGGGCAAGGTGTTAACCTTACTCATCGCTGAGGCAGTGATGTTGGTTCCTGGGATGTCACGGGTGGCCTGCCCGGTTTCGTGCCCTGAGGTGTCCACAATAAAAGGGGGAGATAGGAGGTGATGATAGGGGTTATCGTGATGCCACCTGCGGTATGTGGCCAGGGAATTAGCCGCTGATGCTGTCGCTGTCCCCGGGGCAGATGGTAATAGCAGCAAAGATGGTCACGCTTCCCACAGCTGGAGCAGGCCCCGGGAAGGATGATGAGGGCTGTAGTGGTGGTGGGGGTCACTGGTGCCGCGGAACCGGAAGCTGATAATAAGAGTCCGAGTCGGCTGCTGCAGCTCCAGGTTCTTTTACTCACTGTTATGCCGTGCGCCCAGGTAGTACCGGTACCTTCAGAGGTCAGTCCAGTGTAGTGGTCGATGGGCCCTTCTCCCTAGCGCCATGTAAGATGTATCCTCGTGGCTTAAAGCTTCTTGGGGACCCCAATCCGTGTGGCATGAAACTCCCGTCCTGTTTGCAGGTGCCGCAGTTCCGCAATGGGGCCTAATGCAGATCAAGACCCCGGATCCTATATGGCACTGTGCTTCAGTCACTGTATTGGCCAGGGAGACATGCAATCTCCCCGTCCCGGCAGATTCTGGAAAACCAGCTTGAAGAATGATCTTCCCTAGGGTTCTGCAACCTGTGTGACGCTGGTGCCGAGGAAGCAATGAAGCTCTCCCCTTGGCAACCGTATGAATTAGTGTGTCTCACCAGAGCCACCGGTGGGTCCATCTGCTCCTTTCCTCTCCTGCTGGAGAACTCCCTAACTGTTGTGTTGGCTCCTAGCTCCCTCTGGTGGCTGTTTCTCCCCAGGGTTCCTATCACTAGTGGGTGGCTGCCCCCCATGTTTGGAGACTGCCTTAAGACCCTACCCTAGCCCGGTCCCCATTGGGGAGGGCACCCTGGTTGTGTAGTTGAGTTGTGTAAGTGGTGAAGTCGGTACCGACCCCCTCTGAATCCAGGTTAAACACTGCACCTTAAGTGAGGTGCAATACCTTGTGGCGACTGAAGCCTCAAGGGTGCCACATTCCCCCACAGGAAATGACAGCACTCCCAGGCTGCAACCAAGCAAAGTTAGTACACCGTAATTTTTCAATATGCAATATAACAGGCAAACATTCTTCCCTTTATGGGAGCACAGCACATTAATGTTGCAAAACATGTTAACTCCGCACGGTCCACCTCTGCCTTCATGTCCCGAGCACTGCAGAAGAGAGGGCACACCGGTGTTGCCCCATGACGGCCAGGGTTTGCCATTGCTGACACCCTGCGCCTCAGGTAGTCTCGGTACGTCTGTACTCCTTGAGCTCCAACATGCCGACTCCCTTACATTAGTTTCGTTTTGTCTTCTCCTTGCATCGAAGGGGGCAGGCACCACCTTCGTGCTACTCTCCTCAGGTTAGTTTCATTTCTCTCCTTTTCTTGCATGGGAGGGCGCGGGCCTTTACGTTCATGCCACTCTCCCTGCCGACCCACGAAGGGCGGGCATTCTTTGACCCCTTGCTGTTCATTAATGTTCACTGGTTGCAAACTTTTCAATTAAACAGTTCTTTGAGCATTCAGTCCATAAGGTGCACAGTACCCGGGTTTTGCCTGGGGACGTTATTCTGTTCGTGACGCCAAATTGTGGAACCCAGGGGTGCAGGGGGTTAACCTTACTCGTCGCCAGGCCGGTGATATCAGTTTTGGGGATGTCACGGGTAGCCTGCCTGATTTTGTGCGAGGTGTCCACAATAAAAGGGAGGAAGATAGGAGGTGATGATGGGGGCTGTGGTGACGCCACCTGTGGTATGTGGCCAGGAAATTAGCCATCGCTGGTGTCGCTGTCCTGCGGGGCAGATGGTAATAGCAGCAAAGATGGTCTCACTCCCCAGGGTGGAGCGGGAACCGGGGTGGATAATGAGGGCTGTAGTGGTGACGGGGACCATTGGCGCTGGAGCACGGGGCACCGGCGCCGGGGATAATAAGAGTCCGAGTCGGCTGCTTCGGTTCCAGGTTGTTTTACTCCCTGTTATGCCGCACTCCCAGGTAGTACCAGTCACTCAATGTGATGGGCCCCGTCGAATCTGAATTCCTTCAGAGGTCAGTCTAGTGTAGTGATCGGTGGCACTTTCAACCTAGCGCCATATAGGATTTATCCCCGTGGCTTAAAGCTTCTTGGGGACCCCAGTCCATGTGGAGTGAAACTCCCGTCCCGTTTGCAGGTGCCGTGGTTCCTCAATGGAGCCTGATGCAGATCAAGGCCCCGGATCCTACATGGCACTGTGCATCAGGCACTGTGTTGGCCAGAGAGATGTGCAATCTCCCCATCCCGGCAGATTCTGGAAAATCAGCTTGAAGAATGATCTTCCCTAGGGTCCTGCAACCTGTGTGGTGCCAGTCCCGATGGAGCAATGAAGCTCTCCCCTCAGCAACTGTATGAACTCCTGTGTCCTACCAGAGCTATCAGTGAGTCCGTCTGCTCCTTTCCTCTCCTGCTGGAGAACTCCCTAACTGTTGTGTTGGCTTCTAACTCCCATTGGTTTCTGCTCCCTATGTTTGGAGACTTCCTTAAGACCCTACCCTAGCCCGGTCCCCATTGGATGGGGCACCCTGGTTGTGTAGTTGAGTTGTGTAAGTGTTGAAACCAATACTGACCTCCTCTGAATCCGGGTTGAGCACTGCACCTTAAATGAGGTGCAGTTCCCTGTGGTGATCAAAGCCTCAGGGGGCGCCACATTAGCACAGCTGAAAACAGTTTTGCTGATTAGAGAAGCTATAAAACTGACCTACTTGAGCTAGTTGAGAACCTGGAGCCATTTGTTGGTGCCATTAAACTCTAAAAATGGCCAGAAAAAGAGAACTTTCATGTGAAACTCGACAGTCTATTCTTGCTCTTAGAAATGAAGGATATTCCATGCGAGAAATTGCCAGGAAACTGAAGATTTGTGGTACAATGGTGTAGTACAATGGTGTGTACTACTACTCCCTTCAGAGGAGAGCCCAAACAGGCTCTAAGCAGAGTATAAAGAGAAGTGGGAGGCCCCGCTGCAAAACTGAGCAACAAGACAAGTACCTTAGACTCTCTAGTTTGAGAATTCGACACCACACTGGCAGCTTCATTAAATAGTACCTGCAAAACGCCAGTGTCAACATGTACAGTGATGTGGCGACTCCGGGATGCTGGCCTTCAGGGCAGAGTGGCAAAGAAAAAACCATATCTGAGACTGGCTAATGAAAGGAAAAGATTAATTTGGGCAAAAGAACATAGACATTAAACAGATGAAGATTGGAAAAAAAAGTGTTATGGACAGACAAATCGAAGTTTGAGGTGTTTGGATCACACAGAAGAACATTTGTGAGATGCAGAACTACTGAAAAGATGCTGGAAGAGTGCCTGACACCATGGAAAAGACAAAATTGTCTGGGTGACCCCAAACGTTTGAACGGTAGTGTATAATATTCTAGTATGTCTTAAAACTGTATTGTATCATTTACTATATGATTGAAAAGTAATTGAACTTTCTTCCTTTTTTTCCTCATTTAACAGGTACTTTAATTGCCTTCTTATCAGTGGGAGTCCGAGCCCTGAGATCACCTCCGATTACTCAATAGACCCCTGAATTTGGCACAGCTCAGATTTCAGGAGTGCACCACTTTTGTCTAAGTATGCACACAGAGGAGAGAATGGATTCAATAGGAAGCACCTTGGAATAGCAAAGTCCATTATATGGACTGCATCTTAGGGTGCAGTCACATCTGCGTATAAAATCTGTGAGTACAATGTGAAAAAAAAAATCGCATTGCACTCGCACCAATGTTAACCAATAGAGCCAATCACATCTGCTACTTTTATTTCTTGTATTCTCTTGCATGCGGGGCATATCGCAGCATACTATGAGTGGCTCCGTACCTCAGCAATACAAGTCAATGGGTGCACTCACACCCTGCTGTGAGAAGCAGAGCAGTGACCTGAGATAACCTGATAAGTCAGTCTAGGTCACTGCAGGTGCTCACACAGTAGTGTGTGAGCAGTTGCGAGCATGACGAGCACTGAAGTTGTGAGGCTAACTCATTTTATTACCTGTGGTGATGAACTCTGTTGAACTCGTGATGTCAGGACTCATCACTGAGTTCCATGAACGCCGCAAACTCACATCAAGACTAGCGGGTGCCCCCCGGCTGTGACGAGTGGTGCCATTGCGGCCTCTGGGGATATTTGGCTTGCGAATGCTGTAGTCATGGAACTCACTGATGAGCGGGGATGTCACGAGCTAAACGGAGTACATAGCCTCAGGTAATGAACTGAGCTAACCTCATGAAGTCAGCGCTCAACACGCCCACAGCTGCTCACACAGTGCTGTGTGAGCCCCTGCGGTGATCTGGGCTGACCTCATCAGGTTATCTCAGGTCACTGCAATGCTTCTCACAGCAGTGTGTGACTGCAGACACTGGTCTCCCAGCCAATGGGGAGCATTTTTTTTTCATTGACTGGGACAGTTAGCATGGATTGTCATGGGACCCCTTTATTGGATTATGCCAGACCCCGGATTAGGGATTTGCATGGGAAATAAATTGGTGAAAGAGGGTGTCTTTTGTCTTTATTTCTTTAATATTTTAATCTTTTGATGTTTTTAAGGTTTGCATTTGGAAACCCCATTTATTACCCTGTTTACCACCACACCAGGACAATCGGAAGAGCTGATATGAAGTGTCAGGATTGGTGCAACTAATGGATGCGCCACTTCTGGGTCAGCTGTGGCCTACTATTTTTACACTGGTGAGGGTCAAAAAACCATAGACCTCCCCAGTCTGAGAATACCAGACCACCAGACCAGACTACTTTACCTTGGCTGGTGATTCCATTTGGGGGGACCCCACATTTTTATGATTTTTTTTTTAATTTTAAATAATTTAAAATAGAGTGGGGTGCCCTATGTTTTGGATTGCCAGCCAAGGTGAAGCTGCCAGCTGTTGTCTGCAGGCTGCCGCTGTCTGCTTTACCTTAGCTGGCTACCAAAAATAAGGGGGACTCCTCATCATTTTTTTGGGGGAAAATAATGAATTTTGGGCTAAAAACAAGGTTAAACACCCTTTAGTTCCACATGAAAGGCACTAAAGGGTGCAAGCTTGCAAAATGCAGGGAATTGGGACATTACATATGTGTTTCACATTTATATATCTCTCTATTACCTATATACAGTATCCATCTAGCTTTTGACAGTATGTAAAACTCCAAGCTAAAAACGCATGTCACACAGACTGCATACTGATTGCATACTGACTGCATACTGATCGCATACTAACCACATACAAGACAAGACAAGAGACAAGGCGAAGGGGAAAAAAGTACTCCCATGACATACTGAATGACACTTGCATCTGACTAGCATCTCACTCCAAGACACTTCAGGAGCAAAAATGGAGCTATATTTTATATGTAGATGTGACTCCACCCTTAGGCCTTTGTTCCACCTGCGTACAAATAATCCCTCTGAGGCCTTGGTTCCACTTGCGCATATGCTAATGACCCTCTGATGCGAGTGGGAGCCGAGGGTCATGTGACTGTGATCCGATCGAATGACAGCCGTGGGGAAGATGGAGGGAACACTTTCTCCCTCTCCTCTGCGGCCTATCTCTGCATACATCGCACTGTGGTCAGATGACATGCGAGTGCAGTACGATGTTTCACACGCACTCATAAACTTGTTTGAGCCAAGACTCGCTGCCAAACTTAGCATTTGATGATTCATTTCTCATGTCGATATGTTTTATCTTATTGCACTCATCCGTGAAAAACGCAGGTGGAGCCGAGGCCTGATACTCGTCCCAAAAAGTGGTATGAGTGTCATGCGTATGGTCTTGCATATGTCATAAAAGTGCACATTTTTTTCTTGCCTAGCATCTGTATGACATGCGCGTATCATGTGAGTGTCATGCAAGTGTTATGTGAGTTCTATGCGAGTGTGCAGGTTTTTGTCGCCTAGCATCCACGTGACATGCGTATGCCAGCCGTGTGACATGTGTATGCTATCCATAAGACATGTGTATTTAATGCCATGCGATATTTTTCTCGCACCCATAGGCTTGCATTAGCAAGTCTAGTGCGATCTACGCAGCCATATGCAGCATGCTGCGATTTTATTCTGAGCATGATTAGAGTTGAGGAAAAAATAGCAGATGGACACTGCCTGTGGTGCAATCTGATGTTTTATCAGATTGCACTCGTTCGTGAAAATCGCAAATGGAACCGAGCCCATAGGGTACGGTTCCAGTTGCGCATAACTTCCGATGCGAGAGCTTCGAAAGTAATATGCTAATGACCCTCATCTGTGAGCATCAGCCGAGGGTCATGCAATCAGGTCATAGCTGCGGAGAAGAGGGAGGGAGATATTTCTCCCTCTCTTCCACTGCCTGTCTCTGCATACATTGCACTGCAGTCGGATGACATGTGAGTGCAGTGCGATGTCTCACATGCTCCCATAGGCATGTGAGCTGAGACTTGCTGCCAAACGCAGCATGCTGCAATTCATTTTCATGTTGATATAGTATGAGAAATCAATCGCAAATGGACACCGCCCCATAGTTTTACACTAGTGTCAGAGCAATCCGATGTTTTATCAGATTCCACTCGTCTGTGCAAAACGGAAGTGGAACCCAGCCCTTACATTTATGTGCCAGCCTAGAAGTCCACTAAAAAGAATTATATGTGTAGCACTCACAGGGCAAGGGGTTAACTTTACTCGCCACCGGGCCTGGTGATGTCGGGTCTGGGGATGTCACAGGGTGGCCCTTTTGCCCAGTTTTGTGGCCCCAAGGTGTACAATAAAGGAGGGGGTGGTGATGAATGATGGTGGAGGTTCATTTCGTGATGCCACCTGCAGTATGTGGCCAGGGAACAGCCCCGGCTGCTGTCACTGTCCTCCAGGGCTGATGGTACTAGCAGCTAAGGTGTTTCTGCTCCCCACAGGTGGAGCGGGCACCAGGGAGGATGATGAGGGGAGTAGCAATGGTGGACGCCGAAGCACGGGGCAACGGCGCTGGGAATGACAGGAAGACACAATCTCCCCGGGTTCTCTCTCCGGGATCCAGGTGTTTTACTCACAGTTATGCCGATCACCCGGGAAGTACCAGTCAGCCACTGTGACGGGCCCTGTTGAACCCAGATCCTTTAGAGGTCAGTCCGGTGCGGTGGTCGATGGTCCCTTCCTCTCTGTGCCATGTAAGATGGATCCCCATGGCTTAAGGCTACTTGGGGACCCCAGTCCGTGTTGAGTGAAAACTCCCATCCAGTTTGCAGGTGCCGTGGTATCGCAGTGGGGCCTGACTCCAATCTGGACCCAGGATCCTATGTGGCACTGTGCTCCGGGCAATGTGTAGGCCAGAGGGACGTACAGTCCCCCTTTCCGGCAGAATCTTGAAAACCAAGTTGAAGTATGATCTCCCCTAGGGTTCTACACCCTGAGTTGCGCTGGTCCCGAGGAAGCAATCAAGCTCTCACATCGGCGACCGTATGAACTCCTGCGTCCCACCAGAGCCACTGGTCAAAA